>NC_053494.1:132674235-133904235 GCF_905171775.1 Rana temporaria
AGACTGACATTTTAATGTTTGTAGACAGCAGTAAAATGTTTGTTACAAAACAAATATCTGTCTGCAGATTACTGCTGGTTAAAGAGTAATCTTCAAGATCTATTCATTTCGTCTGGATTCAAAGGATCAGACCTTTGTTAATTTAGTAAATCGTGTTTTTGTGCCCAAAACTTTCATCCCTATATGAATTTTGCAAATACGTGTGTGTGTATATATATATATATATATATATATATATATATATATATATATATATATATATATATATATATATATATATATATATATATATATATATATATATATTTTATACTGTATATGTACTGTGTATATATACAAACACATATGCTAGGGTAATGGTTGAGCCAGCACATAATGTATACAAAATCCTTATTGCTATATAATGATCCAGCTATTTAAAATCTGTTTTAGTTGCCTGACGTATTTAAGTGCTCTAGTTGGGGGATTTCACAGCAGAAACTCTCCCCTTGTTTTAAAAATATTTGATGAT
This sequence comes from Rana temporaria, assembly GCF_905171775.1. Classification (NCBI taxonomy): domain Eukaryota; kingdom Metazoa; phylum Chordata; class Amphibia; order Anura; family Ranidae; genus Rana; species Rana temporaria. The sequence continues at coordinate 132,674,747 of NC_053494.1, forward strand.
AAATGAGATTTTCCTTACTGAAAAGTTGGGACTTACTTCTTCCCTCCCACTTGTGTTCCCTGGGGATAGGGTTCTGACAACATAAAAATACCTGAATGGCCTTCTGGCATATTTCATTCTTTATTTATGAAAGGAAGATTAATAGACTATCAACATTTGCTGATATATAGAAAGTGACTTTTCTTTACTTATGGCAATACTGCAACTGTGAATGGATAATTTTTTTTTTGCAGAGTCTAGTTTTTAGTCACATCCAGTTACTGACCATGTAACACCACTAATTACATATTTTTACACGAATTCAGGCAGACAGATGCTTATGATGATTGTGAATTTGCTCAGCTCCACCTATATGTACATGTATTCCCACATTCACATAGGTTTTCCTCCTTCATCCGTTCCTCCTGAAATGCTGCCACCTGCTGGTCATCCGACGGTAACAGCTATTCTGCAGTTCACTTGCAATCATATTAATCTTTGTCTTTAGCTTTTCAAATGTTTCTGAGCCTTTTGATCTGCATCACGTGCTCACTTTTAATTTGATGGATCAATCAACTGGTGACAGAATTGCATGCAGCTAATTTTAATGACGCCAGCACTTATTTCCCTTTGTGTTTTATGTGTGGTACATGTGTTCTGCTAATGAAGCTTCGCCCTCTGCAAAATTAAACAAGTGCCAATGCAGAATATTATTGTGTTACACTACACATAGATCTTCCACAGTTTCAAATGAAAACCATTTGGCACTACTGATCATGGGCAGCTGTGAACAGCAATTGGAGGTCAAAATCTATTGAGCAGAATGGGTGAGAATCTGATAAATTAATTGAGGAGGATCTACCATAGGAAAATGGTAAGGTATATAATGTGTTCACTTTAAGCATCCAATGGTGTGCAGAGGAATAAAAAGAATATAAGTTTCATTTATTACACAGAATTGGAAGACTGAACTGAACACAGCTTCATTGAGGAAAATTAAAAGGCATTCAGTGGGGTTGTTTTAATAAAAAACATGTAAAGGTTGTTCACTTCGTAAACCGAATGATCTCTTACCTTTGTAAAAAAAAAAAAAAAGAAGGAAATAATGCATTTATAAATTAATAAATGATATGGTGATGATTATTATTATTATTATTATTATTATTATTATTATTATTAATAAAAATAATAATAAAAAGAAAAAGAAGAAGAAGAAGAAGAAGAAGAAGAAGAAGAAGAAGAAGAAGAAGAAGAAGAAGAAGAAGAAGAAGAAGAAGAGATCATCCAGATCACCCTATTTTTTTTTTTTTCTTGCACACATTAGTTTTTCAAATTAAACAGTCTAGTCCTATAGAAAAAATACCCGATTTATAAAGAGCAATGCAGCTGGATGGGGGGAAAAAAGAAAGAAAGAAAGGAAGAAAGGAAAGAAGAAAGAAAGAAAGAAAGAAAGAAAGAAAGAAAGAAAGAAAGAAAGAAAGAAAGAAAGAAAGAAAGAAAGAAAGAAAGAAAGAAAGAAAAGAAAGAAAGATCATTTTAATTGAATTTGGTGTATCTGTGATAAGAAAATCCCACATATATTGTTACAGTAGACTGATCAATATGGACTTTTTTTTATTTAGTTATTTTTCATAAACCGTAGGGACTAATACTCAGCTGGGCAATAATCCTGTAGGGTCCACGACTCTGATACTTATAAAAGTAGATGAGGGGTATTAAAGGAAGAGGTTTGGAAAGGGGGAGGGGGGGGGGGTGCATGACACAAGTAGCCCCTTGTTAGGTCACAACTAAAAATACATGTTAGTTGCAGTGCTATTGGCCGTCCTGGGCTGTCAGTTAATCTGTATCTGTTTTATCCATTCGTGTATTGCCCTGTGCTATTCTTAAATCATGACTGTATTTTAATCTATATCACCCCAGCACATAGGGTGCTTGTCATACACCTTCATTACCTCTGCAATCACATGGAATGTCAAGGTTCAAGAGGAACTGATCCAGACTGGGGATCTGGGAATACACTGGTCATGGTGGACAACATGTTTATTGAGGTCATTTTAGGGGAGTTATACACTCTATAGTGCTCACCTAAGTCACGTACAATGAGGATCTAACTACTACCCTATGGAAGAACAGAGGGAATGGATGCAGTAATCTAAGATATTTATCATATACATTAGAACTCTGTAAGATTTCGCAAGTTCCAACTATTTTACAGGAAGTTGGAGGACGTCTGAGCAAACCAATAAAAGGCACACAAGGTTATCTCTGTTTTGTCCTAAGGCTTCCCTTGGCCATTGTTTTAGGGATCCTAAATGGAATCTGACCTCACAAATCTTTATTTGCTAGGCTTTAAAAGAGCTATTTCTCTCTCTGTATACCTGCGAGGTATCTGACTGGACCCATCTGTCATTAAACGACCCTATTTTACTGTAACTGAAAGAAGAAAAGAGATAATGAAAAAAAAAAGGAAAAAAAAAGAAAAAAGAGAGAGACAGAGGTAAGGGCAAAAAAAAAGGGGTGAGCTGGAGAGATAATACGGGAGAGAAGGAAAAACAGAGTGAGAAAGTAGGAGAGGGAGAGAGGGGGAGAATGCTGAATCTTCCTGAGAAGGAGAAACAGAAAGGAGGAGGTAGGGGGGAGTAGGAGAGAGCGAGAGAGAGAGAGAGAGAGAGAGAGAGAGAGAGAGAGAGAGAGGGGGGGGGGGGTAAGGCAACAGCAGATTGGATAAACAGAAAAAGAGGAGGGGAGAAAGATAAAAAAGAAAGAACGAAAGAAAGAAAAAAATATATACATATAAATATATCTATATATATATATCTATCTATATATATAGATATAGATATATCTCCCTATATATATATATATATATATATATATAGATGTAGATATATATATATATATATATATATATATATATATATATATATATATATATATATATAGATAGATAGATAGATAGATAGATAGATAGATAGATAGATAGATAGATAGATAGATAGATATGAAACAAAAAATTTAAAAAAATATTTATACACACATATATTATATAAATAAAAAATATATAAATAAATACATAGACCCTGTAAATCTAGCAGGGTAATGGGAGTGCATGCAATCAGTGATTGTATCTTACCTCTGATCTGGGCACACGATTGTGGTCGCTGAGGTGTACACACTGTAATTTACTCTCAGCAAAGATATAAAGATTTTATCTATCACAGTAATTATTTCCCTTGCACATCTACAAATGCCAACTTCCACATCTTGTGTTCCACATCTCCTCCGTTGTTCCTATAAACATGCATGTGAACTGTCTGATCTGACTGTAATGTATGTTAGATGGACACACAGATCTGCTCCTAAAAAGTGGGAAAAGGTTTCAGGTAACACTGGCAGACTATTCTCTATTTATCATTAAATTGTACATTATAGGGATACTGATGTAATATTACACATAGCGAATTTAAACGATATTCCTTAATTTTCTGTTGTAACATTTAAATTAGATACGATTTAGGTATGCACTATTTAATGTAACTAGCACAGGGTAAATAACAATATTTGATTATTAACAAGGAGTGTTAAATAGTTCCTAATGATTGTATCATAAATATTATATAATTATATTATAACCATATAATATAATACAATATAATATAATATATTTTTTGTAAGATCATTTGATGAAATAGATTATTTTTTTGTTGTTGTATTATTTTATTATAACATTGACAAATATGTACACCTACATTCATATAACTATAGTCAAAAAGTAACTCAGCGGTGGCATTGGTGTATTTGCAGGTCTAAAATAAGACCGGCAAATGTTTTTTTTAATTGCTGAAAACATATTTAACTTATTTTTTGATCTCCAATATTCAATAATCATCCGATTGAGTATTCTAACGTCCTAATATTACAAACACCACAAGTGAACGCAGATAAATAAAAAGCACACATACAGGAGTTCTACCGCAAATTATTAGTTGTGCCGGACTAGAAATTGAACGCTTCTGGAACGCTATTTCAATAAACTTTTGTCCTGTTACATCTTTTTTTTTATTCTATATAAATTTAACCAAATGTACGGGAAAACAATCAATTAATTGGGATATACAAGTGATCAAAGCGCTGTTTTAAAAATCCATTGATAAAGATAACGATATGAACGTTATGTTTCATATTATTTATTTTTAAAGAATATTTAAAAATGCTTATCTTATTTAAACAAGCAGATATACATAGATTTATAATAAACATGTGTAAATATATATATATATATATATATATATATATATATATATATATATATATATATATATATATATATATATATTATAAATATTGGAGATAGATAGATAGATAGATAGATAGATAGATAGATAGATAGATAGATAGATAGATAAACATTGAGGCTGCTTACTAAATGAGTTGAAAATCTTTTCTCAATGTGTAATCAAAAATGTCTTCCATTACCTAATCAGGTGAAAAATTGTTTCTTTTATGTGCCCTTGCTGTATATACAGCTACTATATATTCAGTGAGCATTCTCACTTCCTTTAGTAAATCAACCTCACTCTATCTATCTATCTTTTTTTGTATGTGTGTGTACCTATATATATAATATATACATCCTTTCTTACTGGTGTCCTTTGCAGCCTATATATGCCTTTTCATTTATACGTGTGTGTTTATGTGTCTATATAAAGCCTCTATCTATTTCTATCTATCTATCTATCTATCTATCTATCTATCTATCTATCTATCTATCTATCTATCTATCTATCTATCTATCTATATAGATATATACATACATATTAGGCTGCATATTTGCATATATACACAAGTATAACCCAAAAAGTTTTCTACAGACTGCATATAGTCAATAGCATATCATTGTGCCAACTAATGCAATGTTTGAATATATATACATATTTGTATACATATATATAATATAAACTAACTAAACTAATATATATATATATATATATATATATATATATATATATATATATATATATATATATATATATATATATATATATATATATATATATACAATTTAATTGCTATTCTTGTGTGTATGTATATATATATATATATATATATATATATATATATATATATATATATATATATATAATATATACACAAGAATATCAAATACATTTTATATAAATATATATATATATATTATATATATAAATTAATTGATATTCTTGTGTGTGTATATATATATATATATATATATATATATATATATATATATATATATATATATATATATATATATATCATACATTACATTTTGTTATTACATTACATATATTATATATATAAATTAATTGATATTCTTGTGTGTGTATATATATATTATATATATATATATATATATATATATATATATATATCAATTACATTTTATATAAATATATATATATATATATATATATATATATATATATATATATATATATATATATATATATATATATATATATATAAAATTGTCCATATACAGCCTATGCATAACCTTTCATTTCTACTTTTGTGTGTATGTGTCCATACAAACACAAGTACTTGCAGCCAAGCTCCAGTCAAGCCAAGAATTGCTGGAACCAGTACCATATTTCATAATGTATCTGACACTCAGCTATACTTTTAATGACTCTGGATAAAAGAGGATTTGTCTTCCGGAAGGAAAATACAAGTGTTGTTCAGTGCTTTGCTTCTGACTTTAGATGTATGGAAATGTGTGAGCCAATATTGTCCTTGTGTTAACATATTGGCTGCTGAATGGGCCTGCAATAGTGATTGACAGTCTCAATCCACTAACAGGCTAATGGTTTCATGACCTTGAACAGAAGGCAAGGTCACATCATTATCACAAGTCTACAATTGGACTTTTTACTGTACAACATAAACATAAGCTGCACGGTATATGGCGGTGGGGATGTGAGCTATTAAACTACACAGGTTTCTCGTTTAGCAGCAGAACTCATGCAGAATAATTACACATGGCTTCCTCTAGATCAGAAATCATTTAAGTGATGCTGTCCAGCCAGAGGTAATATCCCTGCCTTCACCCAATCACCCTTCTGGACCATGTAGAAGTGAACACAATTCATCCTAAATATGGGCTGTAATTGCTGCTATTTTCACAAATCATCAACAAATCTAAGGGGATGAAAGATCTCCTCTATAAATGCATTTTGGGCTGTCTCAGAACCCAGAATGCAAGTGATCCTAGGAAAGAAATAAAAGGGCACTCATGTAGGTCATGATCTGTATCTCCCACTCATCGGCCCTCTATAGTCTCACTATCCCAATGACAGCCAGCATTAGGCACTTAGCAATATTGCTATCCCATGACTACAAAGTCATTGATAACTATAGTGTTATAAACTATAGTTTAGTTGAAACGTTTCCTAAAGAAGATCTGAGCCTTACCCGAAAGATGTTTAGTTCACTAAAGCACTGTGTATCATAAACAATAGCAATCTTTTTAAATAACATTTGTTTTCATAATTTTTTCATCTTTCGTTGCAATTCAGTGCTGCTGATTTCCCCCAGCCGTTTTTAAGCCACTTCCTGTCCGCATGCATGTGCTTTAGCAATGGCTGCATGGCATGTCTCAGGCCTCGTACACACGATCGAGTTTCTCGGCAAAAACCAGCAAGAAACTTGCTGTTTTTTTTTTTTGCCGAGAAAACCGGTCGTGTGTACATTTTTCGACGAGAAAACTGTCGAGGAACTCGTCGAGCCAAAAATAGAGCATGTCTTCTTTTTACTCGACGGGAATGGAGATGGAAAATGGAAAATTGTCTCGCCGAGATCCTCGACAGCCTAACAAGGAACTCGACGAGCAAAACGATGTGTTTCGCCCGTCGAGTTCCTCGGTCGTGTGTACGAGGCTTAAGGGTTGGTTTCCTGATAGTGAAAACAGTAGATCATTCCTACATGATGTATTTTGAAAAGATCACTTTAGATGTCATTTAAACATCACAGCTATTCACTGCTTCTAAAGCTCACAGAGGAGAGCATTTTTATTAATCATTTTACTTCTCTTCGCTGACTAGGAAGAGACGTAAATGGAATAAGCAGAAAAATGGCTTTGAGGAGTAGAGGAGCTGAGGAGGTGAGACTTGTACCCATGATCTTGCAAGATCAGTGGTTTAAATACCCCCTAATGAAAATGAAAATATAAAAAAAATGAAAATATAATAGTTAAAAAAGTAGCATTTAATTTATTAAAATGCCCATGGATGCAGGAAAGAAATTGCATGATTTGTGGCCTTCTTTACTTTCTAAAAAATGAAATAGTGCTTAGGGGATCATGTCCCTTATCTACCCTGAAAAAGGAAGTGGGAGACAATATTTTTAGAGATGATTTTTTTATTTATATACTGTGTGCTAAATTGTGGGTAATCAAAGAATGTATATGAGTGCGGGAGAAGGTAAGGAAGTGTATATATATTTTTTTCAATCTGAGTTTAGTGATTACTATTATAATACTGGTATATAGTGCCAACAGTTTGCTCAGCGCTTTACAATCTAAAGGGAGATAATACAATTGCAATACAATAAAATACAAGGGGGTTTAAGAGGGACCTGCTCATAAGAGCTTACAATCTAATAGGGTGGTACTCTCATTTTCTTGCATAAACTACATGGAATCTCCCTCCATAAAGGTAGCAGGTGACAAACCTGTAAACTCTGCTTTTTATGTACAGTCTCGATGATGGCAGTGGCATCTGCAGAATGCTATTCTGAACCTAATAGGAAACATTTAAGCCCCGTACACACGACCGGTTTTCCTACCAGGAAAACTGACAAGAGAGCTTTTGGCCGGGAAAAGCGGACGTGTGTATGCTTCCTCGCAGTTTTCCAGACAGGAAAACAGCAGGGAATCTTGGCGGGGAAATAGAGAACCTGCTCTCTATTTTCCTGTCAGGTTTTTTTTCCACCAGATCTACTACTTTCCTATGTGAAACACTGAGAGGCAGTGGCGATGGAGCATACACACGGCCGGGATTCCCGGCCAAAGCTCCATGGCAGTTTTCCTGCCGGGTTCTCGGCTTTCTCCTTGGTTTTCACGGCAGACTTTTTACCGCAGAGAAAACCAAGCGTGTGTACAGGGCTTAAAGCAGGGGTTCACCCTAAAAAAAATTCTAACATTACATTGAGCTGACTTCTGACACTGACAGTATGCTGATCTTTTTTTTATTTTTTTGCCGTACATACCGTTTTATCGCTATTTTCCCCCCGACTTCCGGGTAGTGAATCCCGCAGGAGTGGGCGTTCCTATTCACAGGCTAAGTGATTGACGTGATGACAAAAGCTTCCCACCGGTGCATACGGCCTGTCACGAGTTGCCGAAAGAAGCCAGACTGCGAGTCGGCTCTATACGGCGCACCGACGTTCGGCTTCTTTCGGCAACTCGTGACGCGCCGTATGCGCCGGTGGGAAGCTTTTGTCATCACGTCAATCACTTAGCCTGTGAATGGGAGCGCCCACTCCTGTGGGATTCACTACCCGGAAGCCGGGGGGGGGGGGGGAATAGCGATAAAACGGTATGTACGGCAAAAAAATCAAATAAAAAGATCAGCATACTGTCAGTGGCAGAAGTCAGCTCAATGTAATGTTAGAATTTTTTTTTTAGGGTGAACCCCCGCTTTAAGTCTTGAATGCAGCACCTTGTTAGCATGTGCCCCAACATTTGCACTGATATATATATATATATATATATATATATATATATATATATATATATATATATATATATATATATATATATACAGGTGCAAAGTGTCCTCCAACTTTACTATTGTAAAATACAATAACAGATACATTCTACAGTAACAATAACAATGGGGGCGAAGGGGTGAAAACTCCCCATTTAAAAAGTTAGGGCCCATTTACGATGTGATAACGTGCATTGATTTAAAAAAAAATGGGCTGCCATGTCACCCTAGCATGTTTAAAACCACATAATGCACTACCTTGAACTGTTGTACATTGTGGCGTTACAATGCAGCTGCTTTACTTTTAGTGCGTTGAGGTGCTAGAGAAATAGAATAGCAGTGAAACACAGCAAAGCATGTTACATGCGTTACCAAAATGCAGAGTGATCCTGAGCCGACTTTAGGGTCTCCACTCTGGACTCTACACTATATTACCAAAAGTATTGGGACACCTGCCTTTACACGCACATTAACTTTAATGGCATCCCAGCCTTAGTCTGTAGGGTTCATTATAGAGTTGGTCCACCCTTTGCAGCTATAACAGCTTCAACTATTGTGGGAAGGCTCACAAGGTTTAGGAGTGTGTCTATGGGAATGTTTGACCATTCTTCCAGAAGCACATTTGTTAGGTCAGACACTGATGTGGACGAGACGGTCTGACTCGCAGTCTCTGCTGTAATTCAAAACCTCGGGTTGAGGTCAGGACTCTGTGCAGGTCAGTCAAGTTCCTTCACCCTGCTTTGTGCACTGGTGCGCAGTCATGTTGGAACAGGAAGGGGCCATCCCCAAACTGTTCTTACAATGTTGGGAGCAGGAAATTGTCCAAAATCTCTTGGTATGCTGATGCGTTAAGATTTCCCTTAACTGGAACTAAAGGGCCAAGCCCAACCCCTGAAAAACAAACCCACACAATAATCTCCCCTCCACCAAATTATTTAGATCAGTGCACAAAACAAGATCCTTAAAGACATGGATGAGTGGGTTTGGGGTTGAGGAACTTGACTGGCCTACACAGAGTCCTGACCTCAACATGATAGAACACTTTTGGGATGAATTTGAGCCTGACCTCACAAATGCCCTTCTGGAAGAATGGTCAAACATTCCTATAGACACACTCCTAAACCTTGTGGACAGCCTTCCCCGAAGAGTTAAAGCTGTTATAGCTGCAAAGTGTGGGCCAACTCAATATTGAACCCTATGGACTAAGACTGGGATGCCATTATGTGTGTGTAAAGACAGGTGTCCCAATACTTTTGGTAATATAGTGTATGTCCCCTATTCAGGGTATTCCACTGAGGGTGCAGGTCAGGCGAGGAGACTGCCCTAACTCCATATAATCCGCAAGACACAAGGAGAAGTATACATGGGCCCCTCCCTATTTTTAGTTTATATTTTTGAAATAATATGTATAATTTTAATATCCAATATTAAAATAGTTATGATAAACAAAACCTTAATTTTTTTTCTTTTTTTATACTAGACCTGGTGTTTCACTGACTGAATGTAAATGTAATATAATGTTCATATATTGTTCTATTCTCTGCTCTATAACATATAATATTTATAAAGTATTTATGTAAATAGATAATTTTTAAGTTGGAATTTCCCTTCCTTTTTGTGCGCCAGACCCACAAACTAATACGTAATCTTTGGATTTCACAGGCCATTTTCAGTTTTTTTGCCTCTGGAAAATTCTGGAAAAAATTATTTAAACTCTACGGCCCAGATTCACAAAGCACTTACGCCGACGTATAGCACGTTACGCCGACGTGCAAATGTGCGCCGGCATATGTGTGCGCCAGACCCACAAACTAATATGCGCCTAAAAACAGGCTACACCCCGCAGACGTAGCTTGCACACGCCGGCGTAGGGTGGGCGCACATATGGGCTGGACGCATGGGGCTGCTCCCATTGATTAGCCATTCAAACATGCAAATGAGGGAAATACGCCGATTCACAAACGTACGCGTGGCCGGCGCATGGTACGCGAGATGCGCGTAAGTTGTACGTCCGGCGTAAAGTTATTCCCCATACATGAGGTGCAACCCGGCAACAGACATGCACAGGTCTGCACCAGGGAACACAAGCCGGCGTATTGTGCGTTGGACGTGTGTCTGGCTGGGCGTATGTTATGTGGTGATCCGACGTAGCTTAGGCAGTTGTGCCGGTGTGGTTGTGAGCAGGCGCAAGGGGGTGCTGTGTATGCGTCCACGTCACGGCGCATGCGCAGTTCGTGATACGTACCTGTCTGGCGCTCGGCCCATCATTTGCATGGGGTCATGCCGACTTCCACCTACGCTGACGTGCGCCTTCGAAACCCACACCACGCTGGCGCAGGGTTGGGAGCACTGGCTTGCTAAATGCAATGATTGCCTCTCTGCGCTGCGTTGGCGTAGCGTACAGTGTTTTCTCTACGGCGGCGTAATGTGCGCCTTGCTCTCTGTGAATCTGGGCCTACATGTAGCCAAAACATTTTATTAAAATTTTGGATAAATCAGGGAAGGATTAAAACTCTTGCTAATTTACTGTTTACTGTGTCCTGCTGGAAAGATTTCCCCTCACTTCCTGTCCTGTAGAATCAACAGGAAGATTTCCCTTCTATTCCTGTAAAAAATAGTGATTTTCTTTCTGTCTTAGTGACAATGGTCACCAGCACACATGAATAAATTAAATCTCTCTAAAGCCCCGTACACACGATCGGACCTTTGTCCGACCAAAATCACATCGGAATTCCATAGGAGTAAAAGAGAACATATCTAAACTCTGATGGAATTCATTGGAATTTCCGATGGAATTACTCCGATGGGGCGTACACACGGTCAGAATTTCCGATGGAAAAAGTCTGTCTGACTTTTTCCATTGGAAATTCCGATCGTGTGTACGGGGCTTAACAGGGGCACCCTCATCCATAAAAACCTGACAGAAGTTTCAGTCCTTCCCTATTCTATCCACAACTAACACAAACATGTTTTGCCTATGCACACACTTTAAACCAAAGCAATTGGATAACATAAATGGATTCCACCAGGTGAGACATTTGGGTTAATTTATTGAAGAAGTACATTTTTTTACATAGCTCACTGAAGCTCTATTCACTTTCAAGAAGAACTAAAATATTTTTTGCAATTCAGTCTCTCTGAAATTGCAATTTAAAATTGATGAATAGGGAGGAGCTTGGGTTTGGTCCAACCCATGCTCAGCCGATCCCGGAAAGGAAGCTGTCAGTGCTATCCCTATCCCCTCAGCTGTGGCCAGGGCATCACTGACCAACATTGCCAGGATCTGGGCATGAAATAGGGCAGTGCTATTCCAAATCCAGTCCTCCTAACCTTCTGCTTTTAGTTACTTGTTTTAAAAATGCAACTTTTAACAAATGAGGGGGGAGAACACAAGACAGGACTAAGAGGAGCCACATTGTTCTGTGCAGAGATGGTCTCTGCCCCTTATGCAAATGTATGAGGATAATGACATACTAATGCCGTGTACACACGATCGGTTTGTCTGATGAAAACGGTCTGATGGACCGTTTTCATCAGACGAACCGATCGTGTGTGGGCCCCATCTGTTTTTTATCCATCGGTGAAAAAACTAGGAACTTGTTTTAAAATGATCAGATGGTTACAAAAATCGATAGAAAAAAACGATCGTCTGTGGGCACGTCCATCGGTTAAAAATCCACGCATGCTCAGAATCAAGTCGACGCATGCTTGGAAGCATTGAACTTAATTTTTCTCAGCACGTTGCTGTGTTTTACGTCACTGCATTCTCACACGATCGGTTTAATCTCTGTTATCACATTACAGTTAGATTTACTAAAAGTGAATATTGTGTGTTTGTGTGCACACATGACTGTGCATACCTGTGGCTTGCAATCAGGCCTGTAAAAAGTTTAGTATACATCTCCTTAGTCGTAACAGCCTATTCCCATACACACATCCCTTAGAAATAGGGGCTACAGACCAAAATGTTGTCATGAAAATGTTATTGTTGGTGCAAATATATAAAAAAAAAACACAGTGCTCAATAGTTTTTTTTTTTTTAGAACAAAATTAAATATTTTAACAAATTATTTTTACATTTTCTTAAATGTTATAAATTTGTAAGATTTAGTAATCTGTAATTACTCAGATAAGTAAATGTACTATTTTATCTTAATTAACTTCTGCTATCATGTGACTGATCAAATAAAAAAAATAATTTAAAATATTTTTGAAGTCCTCTATAATGCCAGAATATATATTTGTGTAATCATACACGTGTCTGCTATGTGTCTTATATCTATCTATGGGACCAGCCTTTTATAATCAAATATATACAGTATTGTTTTTGTACATGAGCTGTGGTGTAAAACACACATTAAACAGATCACTTATCTATATTCATGTTGCCATCCCCTGTGCAACTTGCAGCCAACTAACTAGAAAACGTTCTCACAACACAGTGCAGATACAAGCACCCTGTCTTCCTATGCAAAATGTATGTTCACAGATCTGCTTGCCGGCCATTGATAGCCGTCATTTCTTTGATGAACCTCTGGAAAACATCACTGCTGTGGTGTGCAAACAGTGGCAAATAGGTGTAAATTTATGCACGTAAATGTTGTTTTTGAATAGTCTTATTCAAGTGAAATCAGTACAGCAAACATTGAAGTTAAGAGTAAAGTTGCATATTAATATTTTATTATTTTTGATTGTTTAAATAATATATTTGTTACTATGAAATATGGACAGATTTATTTTAGACTTTTTTTATTCACTATTTTGTTTGTTCCTGTTTTGGTCTTTGTTTATAATAATGCTGAAAAGAGTTCCGAATGAACTTTTCTTCTTCCTCTTCTGATGATCACCAATAGTAAGCTTCATCCTACAGAGTGTCCACTGACTAGCATTTGCAGAGATCCAGGCGCATGCACAAGCAAGAAAGATTTATTTGGCGAGCATTGCCTATCCTTGCTACCAGAATGAGGTTGACTTTGTACATCAATTCCAAAAATTAAAAAATATAATTTAAAATGTAATTTATATAAATCTTTTATAGAAGAACTTTAATCAGTAATAGAGTTGAGCGGACACCTGGATGTTCGGGTTCGGGTCCGAACCCGAACTTTAAAAAAAAAGTTTGGGTTCGGGAACCAGGAAGAGGAAAGACCCTGGGCTTACCCAGTGACGTAGCAGAGGGTACGTCAGAGGGGGCGGGGTCACGTGACGGGTGGCCCTGCCTCCTCTATATAAGTAATGTCACAGCTTCAGCCCCTCATTCGCTGGGCTGTGTCCAGCGGTGAGAGGAGGTCGGGGATGCTGCGCTGGATGGATGGATCTTCTCATCAATGGAGCGGAGATCACCCGACGCAGGATCTTCTCATCGCTGGAGATCACCCGCAGCCGTCGCAGGATCAGGACAACGCAGGAAGCCGGGAACGAGTGGATTATCAGCGCTGGAGTTTTTTTCTTTTTTTTTTTATTAATAAAGGACTTTATTCTACGGTGTGTGTGTGTGTTTTTTTTTTTACAAGACTTTACACTTCCTTCGTGAAATGGTAGGGGTACAATGTACCCCATTACCATTTCACACAGGGGGGGGGTCAGGATCTGGGGGTCCCCTTTGTTAAAGGGGTCTTCCAGATTCTGATAAACCTCCCTCCCGCATACCCCCACAACCACCGGGCAAGGGTTGTGGGGATGAGACCCTTGTCCCCATCAACATGGGGACATCCTCCCCATGTTGAGGGCATGTGGCCTGGTGCGGTTCAGGAGAGGGGGGGCCGCACTCTGCCCCCCCTCTTTTCTGCGGCCGGCCAGGTCAACGTGCTCGGATAACGGGTCTGGTTATGGATATTTAGGGGGAACCGCACGTCATTTTTGTTTTAAATTGACGGCGGGGTTCCCCTTAATATCCATACCAGACCTAAAGGGTCTGGTTATTGAATTTGCGGGGACCTCTGCGCATTTTTTTTTTCCCGAACTCCGATCCCGGACCCAAACTTTTTTCAATTATTCAGGTTCGGGTTCGGGAAAAACCCAAAGTCTGTACCGAACCCGAAATTTACTTCGCTCAACCCTAATCAGTAATCATTTTTATTTTTAACATGCAATTAGATCACAAGAGGGGAAGATAACTGGTTGCTGTGTGCAACACAGGCAGTTATTATTCAGACTTCTATTAATGAAACCCAAGATCCCTGGTCTCCAAAAAAAGGTATGTGATTGATTTACGAAAACTGGATCTAAAAAAGCTGTTAGTAAGGGTGTTGATTGTTCTCGCTCCTCACCTATGGGCTTTCTGGCCTGGTGAGAGGTGGGAAAGATACTCCCCTCGTCAACTCCCAGGGGTCCCCTTGTGGAATAACCCTAATCTCCCTGAGCTCTATGGTCATCCCGACTCGAACTGGTGGGGATGCCTGGGCATTACCCATATCTCTCAAATCTTTAAAAAACAATGTATTTATGTCCTTTAACCACTTAAGGACCACCGCACGACTATATACTTCGACAGAATGGCACGGCTGGGGACATGGACGTATATACACGTCCTCTTTAACCTCCCTGGCGGTATGATTCTGTCAGAAAAAACATGCTAAAAGCGGTACCATTATTTGCAAGGAAATTTGGCGTTTTATATTGTAGGTCTGTAATTTTTAGAAATAACTCACTTAAATCTGACCAAACAAGATTCTAATAGGCATCCCAGGTATGACATTTTTTTAAAAACAAAATTATAAATTATAATATAATAAATAATTATAAATAATTATAACAAATAATAATATAATTATAATAAAAATTATTCAATAATGTAATCAAATCAAAATCACTGAAATTTGCTCAGTTGCAGAATTGTTGCTGTCATTATTTTTTTTTTTTTATGACGAATTTCCCCACAAATCGCTATCGCGCAATTCTGCAAGTGATTATAATTTATTATCGCTGTTTTTTAGCTGATCTAAAACTATTTTTGACATAAAGGGACACTTTTGGTTGCTATGGACAATCTACAGTTTGCAGGGAGAAAGAAACGTTTTTATTATATAAAATGACATGCATGACACTGGGCAGACCACTAGGGACAGGGGGGGTGTGTTTTTTTTACATACAGTACTGTAATCTATAAGATTACAGTATACTGTATGTAATGTGTTTGTTTACTTTTTTGAATTTGGCGCCGTTCTCCGTCCCCGTGCGTCGTAACGTCGCAGGGAACGGAGATCGGCGTCACACGGAGGCACTGTGTGAATCGAGCGAGGTCCTGCTCGCTCACACAGCGCGGTGGCATCGCTGGATCCAGGGACAAGGTAAGTAACTTGTGCCTGTGGATCTAGCGAGGCAAGCCCGAGTCTGACTCGGGGTTTCCGCTCGCAGCAGGAAAATCTAACCCCGAGTCAGACTCGGGAAGACCACCAGGCAGGTTAAGCGCCCAGCCGTGGGTCGCGAGCACGCCGCCGGCAGCGCTTGAGACCTGGTCCGAAACTCCGTGACCCCGCTCGCGGGACACACGGACCCGATCGCCGCTGGTGTCCCACGATCGGGTCACAGGAGCTAAAGAACGGGGAGAGGTGTGTGTAAACAAACCTTCCTCGGTCTTCTCTGTGGCAATGTCAGTGATCGTCTGTTCCCTGATATAGGGAATGATGATCACTGACGTCACCCATCCAGCCCCGCTCCCTACAGTTAGAAACACACATGAGGTCACACTTAACCCCTACAGCGCCTCCTAGTGGTTAACCCCTTCACTGCCATTGTCATTTTCACAGTAATCAGTGCATTTTTATAGCACTTTTCGCTGTGAAAATGACAATGGTCCCAAAAATGTGTCAAAAGTGTCTGATGTGTCCGCCATAATGTTGCAGTCACGAAAAAAATCGCTGATCACGGCCATTAGTAGTAAAAAATAAAAATATTAATAAAAATGCCATAAAACTATCCCCTATTTTGTAAACACTATAAATTTTGCGCAAACTAATCGCTTATTGCGATTTCTTTTACAAAAAATAAGTAGAAGAATAGGTATCGGCCTAAACTGAGGAAAACAAACTTTTTTGGGGATATTTATTATAGCAAAAAGTAAAAAATACTAAATTTTTTTCAAAATTGTCGCTCTATTTTTATTTAACAAAAAAGAAAAACCGCAGAGGTGATCAAATGCCACCAAAAGAAAGCTCTATTTGTGGGGAAAAAAGGACGCCAATTTTTTTTGGGAGCCACATCGCACGACCGCGCAATTGTCAGTTAAAGCGACGCAGTGCCTAATCGCAAAAAGGGGCAATGCCCTACTCTAATCTATCAATTCAATCTTAGGTAGTTCACCAAACGGTAAAACTGTTAAGGGGCAAGGTCCTTAACCTGCATATTGGTCTGGGTCTTAACCGGTTAAGTACTTGAAGGGTAGTCACTGCATGGGCAATAAGTTATTTTTTAAATATATTTTGTTCGGTCATGCCACCAAGATGCAGCTTGGGACCTTGAGCTCACAGAATCCCCATTGCAAGACTTGTTAGTTAGTAACTACATTTTACAGCCACCATCAGTTGGCAGGGGCTAACCAGTTTCAGAATTCCCATTGCAAGTGGCTTACGCTAATGCCTGGGCTCTCTGAAGAGTGTTGGGAAGAGGCCACTGATGTATGTTTTCAAGATGTTATTAGCACAGCAGACCAATTTATGAAATTTAAGTTTATTCATCATCTTCACTATACCCCGGTCAAATTGGCTCGCATGGGATTTCAGAGCATCTTGTTCTCGCTGTAAATTTGCTGGGGTGGACCTGTTTCACATGTTTTGAACTTGCCAAGGACTAACAGTATTTTGCCATGATTTATTTTTCTTCTTTGAACACAACATTCATCTTCCAATACCGCAGACCCCGAAATTGGACTATTAGGTATTTTAAATGACTTTGTTCATAGGACTCATGCTTGTACCTTGTTGCGTATGCTAATATTTTATGTACTTAAGGTGATCTTGTTAAACTGGAAAGAAGCTACTCCACCCACAGTTCAACAGTTTTACCGTTTGGTAAACGGGGAACTTCCGAAGTTTGGATTGATAGATTTGAGTAGGGCATGCCCTAAGAAAATCACTAAGATATGGCAACCATGGTTGGATGTGTCTGAGTCGTTTTGGGGTGAGGTCTTGTCATCTCAGATGAACTGAATATAGATGTACTAATTCAGTAAGCCTTTACAGTTTATGGTTCGTAACTTTGTCTGGGTACATTATTTCATTCCTCTAATGTTGTGTATTCAGGGAACTGTGGCACTGACATGTGGTGTGTGGTTGTCTGTGCATGTGTGGTTGTGTTCTGGGGTTTTGGCACCTAAAACATTTAGCAAATGAGTATGGGGTCCTGGGATGTGTTAATACTCAGGTTTATCCTCGTGCTGTATTCATTCTCTGTAACAAACCCTTACATTTTAAAATAACGGATTAAGTTTAAAAAAGATCACGTAATCTCTGTTCTCAGCTGCATTAGGGGTCTTGAAGAGATGGGGATGGAAAAGCAGCATTACATTGATTTTTCCAATGAATGGCTGTGCGGGGGGGGGGGGGGGGGGGGGGGCATGGGGCATGTCAGCACTTGTCTTGGCCATTGGAAGATATTCAAATGGCCAGAGCCTGCAAACCCAGAAGAAAGCCTGGGTGAAGATGAAAGCTTTTTTTTTAAAGTAAGTCTGTCATGATGTGCTAGCAAGTGATGCATGCTAGCACATTATGACATTATCCTGTGGTTTACTACTGCTTAAACCATAAATTAATATAGCATGTATTTGCCTCCTAGGAAATGTCTTTGCTACAAAGTGTAGCCTCTTGTGTTTCAGTGAGTGCTTCACATACATATAACTGGTGATCCTCTCAAACTCTCTCATTTACTTTTCCAAACTGACCACACTAATCATGGAAGCACATCCATGCTGGTGTGGTCTGTTTGCGTCTAACTACAGATACAGGCGCACCATGCGTAAGTACGGTGTACCTGTGTCTCTGTAGTCAGATTTTCAGACATACCCCTTGGCCAGCGCCACTACTGCTGTTACCATTAAGCCAATCACAGCCTGCCTTATGCAGCTGTCAGCCAATAGGGTCATGGACAGCAGAAGATATTTCTAGATTGTAAGCTCTAATGAGCAGGGCCCTCTGATTCCTCCTGTATTGAATTGTATTGTAACTGTACTGTCTGCCCCCATGTTGAAAAGCGCTGCAGCACACTGTTGGCGCTATATAAATCCTGTTTATTAATAATAATAATAATAATAATAATAATATACACAGACTAGGAAAGTACTTCCCTGCTGGGTATGTCACTCACACCCTTGAACGCAGAAGTGACACACTAATGCAATGTATTGCACACAGTTGGGAGAGTTCTCCCCGCTGAGTTAAAAAAAAACGAAAGCATACCAGAATTTTTTGGGGGGAATTTGTGTTTAATTATATAGGCCCACATATCATTTACTTTTAAAAGCAGTCCATTCACAGATACTTTAATATAGCATGGAACATTTTTGTGGTATGTGATTGATAAGTGCAAACAATACCTGTTGATTTTACCAGAAATCTTGTGAACTGATAACTTCCTGTACTCTCAACCCGTGCACAAGGAATAATAGAGATAAGGATGGGTTATGGGTTTGAGGAGAGCCAGGAGATGAAGAGAGTGTGTGTTATTTGCAATGGATCAGAAATTACGTGTTTTTTTTATATAAAAAACATTATATATTTTTATATATTCTTTACTTTTCATTGGTCTAAGACCAGCCTGTATTTTATGAGGATTATTTACTAAAGATTGCAGGTTATAGTGTACTATTTATGTATAGAATGTTTTAATTATTGTTGTGTTGTGAATGTTTCCAGCCACTAGATGACGCTACAAGCATTCCCCGATTGGGGTCTAAGTACAACGGCGATGCCACATAGTAACATTCATTTTTTTGCATATACCTTCTCATAGTGTAGAATGTGTTGTTTTTATAACTAAGCTTTTTTAAGATTCCTTGCATCATTTCTGGTTTTGTGAGACTTGTTGTCTTGTTTCTACCAGATATCACATTAATGTTAGTGCAATCCTTATGAGTTACATCACTTCCTTTTGTTGGAATGCAGCTGCGTCACTTCCGGTTTTGGGGTGTTGGTTCAATTTCTAGTTCTAGAGCACGGCTGTTATGCACATTCTCATTTCCGTTTTTTACCATATAAATAGCAGCTTACATGTACGTGACCACACCCCGATTACATCTGTGTGTGACGAAACTTGTTGTGTGGAGTCTGGTCACGTGACTTTGCCAAGTTTGGTAGTCGGCCATCTTATCATTTGGAAACATTCCCAGTGATATGAGGATCTACATGCAATCTTAACTATTATTATATTATGTTTGTGAGTACTTTGGCTTATTTTAAATAAATACTTTTACCAGTAATACTGTGCAATTAAGTGTCTTCTTGCCTATTTTCATATTCTTATGCCTTGAGACCCTGTCCGTGTCGGATCGTGTCAGTGGTTAAGGGACCCATTATCCTAGATGTGTGGAAAGCTTGAATTGATTATCTTCAAGCGTATTTGACTGCTTTTAGCTAAGTAGTTCATTATTTTGGGTAAGGGTCAGTATGTACTTGTGCTATTGGTGACGGATTCCTCTGAGCACCATTTGTTTGGATTAACACCTACTGGATCCTCATATGAGATCCCTCTATCGTTCATTTACATGGACTATAGTTGGTATATAAGCGCTGCATTTATATCTTATTATTGTTGTTTTTTTATAAGAGGAATGCACAAGGACTTGAAGCTGGGACACCCTATTTCCCACTACATTGCTTTTGCCTCCACTTTGGAAATTACTCGTAACTGAAGACAACTGGCCCTTTTAAAGCGGCTATCTCCTTTCTAACTATGCTGTCAGGTGGCTACTGGGGAAGAGGGGGTGTCTAGTCTGATCTTATAGCATGGGCTAGGAAACACCAAGCAATACGGGACTAGATGTACTTTGTTCCATGATGGATAGAACAGTGAAAATTATGTAATGATAGTTCTTTAAAGAGAGAAACCTTAGGAAAATGTGAGTGTATTGCAAAGATGTACTAAATATGTTTTTTTTTTTTTTAGATTAATCTCATCACCTGGAAATCTATATCTGTTCAATAAATGCAAAAAAATACATGTTGATTCAGGCAGATATCTTATAGGCTGATAACTTCCTGTACTCTTCTCCCTGCTGACCTTAATCAGTTTTCAGCTCTTTCTGTGGGCTACAGGAAACAGCCCGCCCTACATTATTAGAGAGGATGTTCGCACCCCCCAGCAAAAAATTAAATGTCAGCAGCTACACATACTGCTGACTTTTAATATTAGGACACTTACCTATCCTGGAATCCAGCGATGTTGGCACCCCAGGCGATTTTTTCATCCGCTCTCTGGTGTTGCCTCCACCATCTGTAGCAGGGGAAACCGGCAGTGAAGTCTTGCAGCTTCACAGCCGGTTCCCTACTGTGCATGCGCGAAGCTCGCTGCACTTTCTGAATGGCCCAGTAGTAGGGGAAGGAGGAGGGGGGCTGACCTTCTGAGTGATCGTGCCGTGGTGCGATCTACCGGAAGTGGGAAAAGGTACCTTTCAAAAACAGGTACCTTCTCCCCCCCCCTCGAAAGGTGCCAAATGTGGCACCAGAGGGGGGGGGGGGAGAGAGTCAGATAACTGGAGTTTCATCTTTTGGGTGGAACTCCACTTTAAGAAGAGGAGAAGGTGGATGTTCTTTAGTCCTGAAAAACACTTTTTGTCCTAGGGTGACAATGCAGTTCTTCCATAGATGTAGGACAGTGAGGGAATGTTGTCAGCTCAGGACAGGATCATCATGAAAAAAATGAAGGAAGCCACCAAAAAAGCCCAAAAAAAAAGAATGCAGCCACAACATCAAAGGACTGTAAGCTGCCATATATGATTTGTTTTTCTGTAGTTTAGGTACAGTTAAGCCCATTTTCAGTAATCTGATTGTCTCAGTGTATATAGTTCTATGTATGCTGCAAGGGCACAATTTATATTTTTCTGGCCACTGATTCTATATATTTTGTTAACTAGGCAGTATATGGTTTATAAGGAACGTAAATACAAAATATTCTTCATCTTTAATGGTAAGATTTAAATTAGATGTGTGAAATTATTGATTAGTGCGCTTTAATTGAAAACACAGTATGTGCATATGTAATGAAACAGTGGCCCTCCCATTTCTGCCATGTAAAGGACTCAATCAGTTTGTTTGCATTATATGTAAATACCACTTTGAAGCAAATGATTGGGGCCCCATATGTGAGTGATTTCCACCTACGTTTCTGTTGGTGACTTTGACAGTCCTCAGGAAAGAATAAAGTATTTTTATAGATTGATTTTGACCTCCTATGTGTTTAAGTTGATTGTGTCCAGATAAGAAAATCTTAGCAGTATGGCTGTATTTGGAAATGGTTGTTTACAGTTGTTTGAATTAAACCATTTATTTGCCATGAACTCTCAGGCCCTAATCAATGGACCTCTCTTTACAAAGTCAAACAGAATCAGTCCTTCTATGATTTTTTTATTACAATCACAGTCACTTAAATGCCTAACAAATGTAACAAGACCTGAAAGTAGCTGCCTTTAAACCTTGACAACTGAGTCATTACGCTGGAATGGGTAATTATTATCCCTGTCTAGTAGATGAACTTTGCTTTACAGTTACTTAAAGACCAATATTGTCGGCTGAAATTGAGATTTTTACTGAAGATGGTTTAAAAGCGCTCTATAAAATCCATCAATGCCGCTGATCATTAGTGCTCTGAATTAAATATATATTTTACAGTATTTCTATTTTTTTTTAGCTTCTAATTATCTATGCATATTTATTTATGTATGTATGTACATGTTTATTTATTGTAGACATCTTTGTTTGCTTATGGGTTAAAGGGTAGGTTCAACATAATCTGATATTTAAATAATGGATGGGTTAAATAGCCAACCAACATTATTTTTATCTGTTAGAGATTCTACAGGAAAGATATCGATTTCATGGTTACTGACTTTGACCCACAAATGCACCTGTTAGAAGGATGCTCCACTTTCACTGCTTAATTATATTGTATTTTGCATTGTGGAAAATCCATGGTGGGCGATTAATCCTGCTTCAGGTGATTCATGGCTGAAATGTCAGTTTTGGATTGACTTAACATGGTGCTTAAAGCTAAGGGGCCCTAAATATCTGCAGGGAAAAAAGACTAAAGGGAAAAGACTAAAAAGGAAGCTGTCCTGTGAAAGAGTGATGGAAGTATAGAATATACATTATGAGTGAGTCCTGGGAACTGGGCAGTACTAGGGTCAAATAGCTGATCACTATGGCTCATACTGAAATTTAGTACTGCTGAGGTATGAAAATCAATAGCTGTGACCACCAAAGGTGTCAGTGACAGTGCTAGGGTGAAAGGGAGGCTTATGCCTGGCACACACGATCAGTTTTCCCGACGGGAAAACTGTGAGGAGAGCTTTTAGCCGGGAATCCCGGCCGTGTGTATGCTCCTCGCAGTTTTTTCTGACGGGAAAACTGCCCATAAGCTGCCAGATAAAAAAAGAGAACCAGTTCTCTTTTTTCCCGCCGGGAAAACCGGCAGACTTTTGCCCAGCGGTTCTTGGCAGTTTTCCTATACACGCAGCTGGGCTTCCCGGCCAAAGCTCCACTGGCCGTGTAGGCGAAAGACTGAACCAAGCTGGTTCTCGGCTTTCCCCTCAGGGTTTCCAACGGGAACTTTGGGAAATCCCATACGTGTGTACGAGGCATTCAAGTTGGCAGGTTTACATACATAGTTTGTCAGATTGAAAAAAGACACAAGTCCATACATTAAAAAACATACAAAAAAAAACAAATAGAAGAAACAAACAGAACCCTATGGCTAAAATTGATCCAGAGTAAAAACCCATATAAAGCATGGTCCAATGTGCTTCAGTGGGGGTAAAAAAGCTTCCTGATACCCTAAAAGCAAATTTTAAATTTCCTGGATCAACAGTCTAGTCTCTGTTGCAGTTCTTTTTTCTACTAAGCTGGCCAGAACTAGTTTCATATCCCTGCTCTATTCTACTCTACTGTGAAAAAGACTTTTCATATTTGGAGGTTAAATGTATCTTCTCCCAATGTAAAGAGTGCCTCTTTGTCCTTTGTGATGACCTTGAAGTGAATAACTCTACACAAGTTTACAATATGGACCACTGATGTATGTATACATGGTGAGCATATCCCCCCTACTGACCTCTTCCCAAGAGAGAATGAATTCAGTTTAGCCAATCTTTCATCGTAGCTGGGCTAGGGGAGTAATCACCAATCCTTATGGACTCAACAGGTTGGGCAAGCTTATATAATTCATGGCTGCTATGACATGCTGCAACTTTTAGTATCACAAGTATTGTAAATGTATGTGTCTGGGGCTTTTCATCTAGAAACTCTATGCAGTTATAGAATCATGAATTACATTTTTTGTGTTAGTCTGTCTTGATGTTTTAAAGGCCTCGCAGCATGAGATCCATGATATTAACTGGCTCTTGCAGTCACATGGCAGGAGTGAATGTACAGTATGTAATTTGCAGGACATTGTCAGTGAGGTAAAAACTAGGCAAGATACTGGAGGGTTGTAAAGTGGTATTGATGTGTAGTAAGTTTTCAGATACTCTATATTCACTAGTGCATAGGTAATAGTATACAGTATCTCACAAAAGTGAGTACACCCCTCACATTTTTGTAAATATTTTATTATAGCTTTTTATGTGACAATACTGAAGAAATGACACGGGGTGTACTTTGTTTTGTTGCCAGCCGTTTAGACATTAATGGCTGTATGTTGAGTTATTTTGTAGGGGACTGCAAATATACACTGTTATACAAGCTGTACACTCACTACTTTACATTGTAGCAAAGTGTAATTTCTTCAGTGTTGTCACATGACGATATAATAAAATATTTACAAAAATGTGAGGGTGTACTCACTTTTGTGACATCATAATTACTGGTGTTTTAGTGTCCAACTACAGTTATAATGACTATGCAGCCAGAAGAGGAAAATTGTATAAAAATTATCAGCTGTTTTATTGTTTTTAACATCTGATTAGGGCTGCCCAGACTTCCTAGATCAGTTATGAGATAATACCTTCCAATGGTGTTCTTTTTATGGATGCTTCTCCAAGTTGAACATGTTTGGCAGGCCATAAGGAAGCATCTGATGAGTGGGCAACCCCTGTTTTTCACACCAGAGCCATAAACATTTCATCAGTGTCAGGGTACTTACAAAGAAGATCGGGCATATTTGCCAATATCCAACATGGTCATGCTAATTTGTGCAAAGATGAGTGCAGACGTAATTTGTGAATGTGTATGCGCCGGTGCATGCCGTGTGCCATGGCGCATGCAAAACGTAATAAGTTCTGGTGCCCAGTGGCCTTTATAAGCATGACAGTCTTGCCCACAAGTTGCTGGGATATCGTCATCCTCCTGTATTCTGTGTTCCTGTGTTTGCTGTCTTCTTGGATTACCCGTTACTGACTTGGCTTGCCCTTGAATCTGTTTAGGCCTCCCTCCTAGCTCTGACCTTGACTTGCTCTGATGGACTTTGCTACTGCCTGCCTTCCCATGCGTGACCCTGGCTTGATCTTCACCACGCTCCTGTTCCTGTTTTTGTTTCTGACTGACCTCCAGTGTATGATTCTGGTCCTGGCTTCTAACTCTTCTTCCTGTTCTGCCCAATTGTCAAGATCTGCCTTCACAACCAGAGTATCACCTGTCCTGCTGACATTCCTGTCTGGTCCTGTTTCCATCTTGTACCTCATCAACCCAGATCTTCAGACAACTACACAGATGGCAACTGGTGCTTCTTTGTGCATAGCGCTCTCTATCAGCACCTTCAGGGGTGCTTTTCACTGAGCTGCAAGGGGAGCCCTCTCACCACTTCGGCCTCTGACCAGGTACGTGACAATCATCTTTTAAAAACCTGCATGGATACATTCTACCTGTCATAATTAAAAACAGTCCCTACGCTCCAATAAAGTGTTTGCCTAGGCTGAGATGATGTCCTCAGTCTGCTGTAGGCAGAAGAAAGCATTTCTTCATTCTTCTCTCTTCCAGAGGTCAGCTGCAATACTGTAATCTTGCAGAAAGCCATATGATGAACAGCTGCTGTAAGAGTAGTTAAAACATTATAGGTTCATACAGTATATTACTTTTTTTTTTTTTCAAATAAAATAGCAAGAAATTAAAACATATTTTTATGTAAAATTAATTTTGACTGTAAAGTTCTATATACTAGAATAGGAGGTATAATAAATTGTTCGTGCATGAATATACTGATATAGGTCTGCTCTAAAGCCAATAAGCTGAACCAATTTGAAACAGAAATGATATGTTTAGAGATCGAATGGGAGGTTGGGAGGTAGGTAGGATGTGAGCTTGATTAGATTTCATGGTAAGGAAGGAAGTCAAGCATCGCCTTCCAAATACACTACAGTGGAGGTACAGAGGACTGCTATGCATTACACTGAGCCCCTGTGTTTGTGCTGGTTGTATATGATGCTCAGATGTTAAGTATATTTATTTGTGATATGAACCTTTTATTAAATGTGTATCCTTTGATTGTTTTAAGCAGGGAGGCCTGTCAGACCTTTTTACAAATCAAGAATAGAGTCATTAATTTTCTTTATGTTACAGAACACTGGAAAATCTTCAATGCATATATATGTAGGCATACCGTATCATGTTTGCATCATGTGTAGGACGACAGTGGATAATGTCTGTCAATAAGGGTCATTTACAAAAGTGCAGGACCCACAGTGTGTGGTATTTTCTGATATTTGCATAATAGTTCTAAGCAGAGAGCATACCCAGCATGAGACATAGATTAAGAGATCTATATAAAGTGCTATTTCCCACTAATTTTCCTGTGCTATTTTATATTTGGAGTGTAATAAAAGAAGACTAGAATTTTTATGTATGGATGATGTAAGAGTTTTTAGGTCATTATATTTTCTTTTCAATACTCATTGACATTTGAGTTGAACCTTTTCAAGAAAAGCTTGCAGCCATGAGAGCATGTCTTCTTTTTTTTATTTTGTTATTGCTCTTACTTTACCTAGTACCTGCATGCAATGCTGTATCTTGGCCTAGGCCAGTGATGGTGAACCTTGGCACCCCAGATGTTTTGGAACTACATTTCCCATGATGCTCATGCACGCTGCAGTGTAGTGGAGCATCATGGGAAATGTAGTTCCAAAACATCTGGGGTGCCAAAGTTCGCCATCACTGGCCTAGGCCAACAAGGCCCAGGCCTAGGGCAGCACTTTGTAGGGGGTCAGCATGAAAAGAGTCCCCGCCGGCTTGCACTACACTTTTAGTACAGCGCCAGTCTTATGAGGTGGACTGGGCCGCAAAGACAAAGCGGCCACACTGCTGCCAGTATAATTGGGATGGCGCAGACACAAGGGACACTGACATGGTTACCTATACCCGTCAGTTAGGTAGTAGGACTCTCCTGCAATCCTTTGCTTGTGTTGTACATATTAAGGAATCTTAATTTTATTTCTGTTGATTGCTGATGAGAAAAATAAACAGATGGATTTATTTGTTTCTGCACCCAATTCTTTCTTTGTTCACTGCCTGGACAACAAACCTTCATCACTGTGTTATATGTTTTCTGCTGCACCACTGGCATGGTTAAATCCTCTTAGTCCTCCATAAATTTAGCAGAAATTTGTGCTTAAAGTAGAACTATAATTTTTTTTGCCATTCGTTCATTTCCCTTCATTTCCTGCCCCATAGCCAAACAGGAAGTGAGAGGAAATCTCTGCAGATTAAGGGAATCCCTCCCCTCCTAAGGCCCTCAGAATTAGTGTCCCCACTGGAAAATTTAAGAGCAGGTCTTAAACAGGAAGGAGTGTGACCTTGACAGGAAGGGGTGGATCATATTTAAATTGGGGGTTGCACGAGTTTAGTCAGGCCTAGGGCAGCACAAAACCTAAATACACCACTGCCTACATGTTCTGCAGTAAGGTTGAAGTTTGGATTCAGACCAAATGTAAGCTTGGTCCAAACTTTCAGAACCTGAACCTTCAAGGATGTTCAGCAGGATTTCCAAGCAGAACATCCTATAATTCATTGCAATGCAGTTTGAACTCCGATCAGATGCAATCTTTTGGCCAATAAAGTGTTTTGACCAACGTCCCAGCCCCCTCACTATATAAGTCACCACTCCCAGTGGCCCCATGTCAATTTGTTGGAATTAGTAATGTGAGGGACAGTTGACAGAGATTGCAGAGAGTTCTGTGCTATTGACCTGTGCCATTATTCTACCACAGAGCTATACATTGATAAATACAGCACTATATTCAGTGCTCTATATTGCTACTGATACATTACAGTGAATTGCAAGTTATCAGACTAGGGAGAGTAAATTGTAAGCCCACCTGCATGCACTATGAAGAGACCCAACTGTCTTTTTTGGATTGTTTTTTTTATTTTGCCTTTTTGTGGGTGTCAGCAACACGTCCTGTTGCTGCTATCCTCCCTGATTTTTGGAGTCAATTATTTATTTATTTTCATTTTAGTTTGTATTTACTGGTTTACTGTGCTTATTACATGTATATTAAAAAAAAAGGTTTTGCATAGTGTTTTAGGCCTCATGCACACTGGACATTTTTTCAGCTGATCTCGGGACACCGGCGGACATCTAGTCCGTGGGTCCTGTGGGCGCGATAAAGGAGCTTCTTTTTCTGTCAATGGGCATGCTACACAGCCAGAGCCTGTGGAGAAGGTAGTGTAAGGAGGAGAGGCTTACCAGACCTTCATTATCTTCTTCCTTTTTCCTCCAGGCACAGTGCAGAGTAATGTCATTTACAGCTGCAAAAGCTCCCTGTTCTTCCACCTCATCCACAGAGTAGTCTGTGGAATTATTTGAGCACAACACTTTCTGCAGGGGCATTCTCAGCAATTTTTCGCTTTTGAGTTTAACCACTTTAGCCCGGGACCATTTGGCTGCCCAAAGACCTGAGCACTTTTTGCGATTCGGCACAATGTCGCTTTAACTGACAATTGCGCGGTCGTACAATGTTGCTCCCAAGCAAAAGTGATGTCCTTTTTCCCCACAAATAGAGCTTTCTTTTGGTGGTATTTGATCACCTCTACGGTTTTTATTTTTTGCGCTATAAACAAAAAAAGTGACAATTTTGAAAAAAAAGCTATATTTTTTACTTTTTACTATATTAAATATCCCCCAGAAATATATATATAAAAAAAAAATTTTTCCTCAGTTTAGGCCAATATGTATTCTACATATTTTTAGTAAAAAAAATCGCAATAAGCGTTTATTGATTGGTTTGTGCGAAAGTTATTTAGCTATAAAAATGCACTGATTACTGTGTAAATGTGACTGGCTGCATCTTAAAGGCAATGTACAGATACGTTGATATGCCCAGCCGTGCCATTTTGCCAACGTATATCGCCGTGCAGTGGTCGGCAAGAGGTAGGAGAACATAGAGGGAAGGAACCACAGGCAGAGAGAACCAACTGGCACTGCTGTTCCTGCAGCTGAAGTTGGGTCCAACGATGAAGAGGGTGGAAAAAGACAGGAAAGGCAGAACATAGGGAGGGCAGGATGACCTCCAGGGCAGCTCTCAGAGGAATTTATAGAGCATTGACCCTATTCCACTGGATTATTCTCCTCCACAAGTGCAAGACACTGTTACCTTGTGGTCCGCTCAGCTGTATGACATCAAAGACATGAAAGATGTGCTCAGACTGCTTCTTTCTCAATGTGTCATCCTCAGAAATCTCTGCTCCTGCTTGAAAACGATTTTCTGTACCACAGGTGCTCTTCCACACTCGCATGGTCAAACATATAACCAGTACAACTTATATTAGCTGGTATAATAGTTGTGATTTGTCAGCTGTTAGCTAGTGCTAAAACATGGGATGTATGACTAAATAAATCTAGATTATCTATCAAATCTGTTAGAACAGCACAGAGCAGTTTTAAAGCACACCTCTAATAAATGTTAAAGTGGATGTCCACCCTAAAAATAAACGTCATATTAGTCGCTTCCCTTTAATCTTCCCTTTAATGTAAAAAAAAAAAAAAACATTTTGAAAAAACATTATTTTTTTGCTTGCCTTTAAATGGCAGATTTCCTAATCTGCCTAGTTCCTAGTCCGCGGTGGATCAACTTCCCTTTCTAATTCGCCTGGCCTCCTGGGAAATGAGTGTCATAATTTCCCAGGAGTCTGTGGTCATTACAGTGCTATGAGCGCCTTTTAACTGCTCATGCGCGAGATCTTCGTTGTCATAACAACGGGGTGGGACGTTCCTCCATCGTCGCCCGTTGTCATTGGAAACAATTGAAACTAACGGCGCTATGAGCATCGTTTAACTGCGCATGCACGAGATCTAGAGGTGCATGCTGGTTACCCAGCATGCACCTCTCTCGGCAAAACCAGGAAGACAAATTAAATGGGCTTCACACGTCCACAGCTATCATGCAAACGGCTACAAGATCGCTGAGAAGATATCATGTAAGTTTTTGCACAGATTTATGTACCGATCGTGAAATATTGATATGTTTTGTAGAATATTCAGTGTAATGATGTTGAGATTGCAAAAAAATAAATAAAAAATTAAGTCCGGAACCCCCGCTTTAAGGATGGGGGTACACCTTGATGGTGAGTAGCAGACGATAAGAAATTGATAAGAAATTTAGTGCATCTGAGACCTTGTTAGAACGTTACAATAATAAATGCAAGATTAGTAAGATGTTATAGCAAGAAACTCCATCTACTTACTTTAAATTTATTATGTATGTAAAAGAGCACCTGAGTTTTGGGTCTCCTGAGGTAGTTTAGAAGTCACCTGAAGATATGCTCATGCACAAGGAGGTGCCTCTTATAACATCCCTGCGGCAGTTTATTAAGTTGGCAGTAACTGAGGCCTCGTACACACGACCGTTTTCCTCGACAGAATCCATCAAGAAACTTGGTGGCAGAGCTTTTTTGCGGAGGAAAACGGTCGTGTGTATGTTTTTCATCGAGAAAACTGTTGTGAAACTCAACGAGAAAAAAAGAAAACAAGTTCTCTTTTTCCTCGACGGGAGTTTCAATTTCCTTGTCGTGTTTCTCGTCGGGCTGGTTTACGAGAAACACGTTCGTGTGTATGCTTAGAAACCCGCGCATGCTCAGAATAAAGTATGAGATGGGAGCGTGCCTTTGGTAAAAGTAGGGTTTGTAATGGAGATAGCACATTCGTCACGCTGTAACAGACTGAAAAGCGCGAATCGTCTCTCACCAAACTTTTACTTAACACGCAGTAACATGAGATTAGCAAAAGTGGAATCAAACTTCCCCTTTATAGTGCCGCCGTACGTGATGTACGTCATCGCGTTTGAGAACAACAAGATTTTGTCTTGACCGTGTGTACGCAAAGAAAGCTTGTCAAGATTCTCTACAAGCCTAACAAGGAACTCGTCAAGGAAAACGATGTTTCATTTACGACGAGTTCTTCGGTCGTGTGTACGAGGCCTAAAGGTTTGCTTTAGGAGGCTAGAGAAAGCTGCCACGTGCATTTTCTCTCTATTAAAGCCGAACTCTAGGCTGATATAAAGACACACAATTATGCAGCTCTGTAGTTTTTAATACATATATATATTTTTTTTTTTTTTAGATACAAGCAGTGTAAGTACGTCAATTTGACCTGGTATAAGCCTCTGGCTGATAGTGTGAAAAGAAGAAACAGCACACAGAACTAATTAGTTCATATGTCAAGGAGCATACCAATAGGAGGAAAGAGCAGAGTGACAGAGATGAACTTATCACTGTGCTGCTTCTGTTTTCACTATTGAATCACAAGCTGGAGCCAGGACAGCCTGGGCTCAAATGAAGCAAATTGAATCATGCTGGCCATCAGACCGAAGACATCTTCTGGCAAATAAAAAGTACTGCAGGTCATTGATTGATGGATTAAACATCAGGAGACTAACCAATTTTGATACCACTTTTAATTGTTCTGAATATCCACTTGTAAATGAGTCTGATATGCAGTAAGACACAAACAAGGTCCTATGCGCCACACATCATGGCAAGACACTGTGGATATGTGAAATAACAGCCTCAGACGGGGTCCAGCCAAGCCACGCCCCCAACACATTTTCACTCTGCCCCAAAGCTTAAAGTGGTTGTAAACCCTCAGGGAGAACTTACACCTACAGGTAAGCCTAGATTAAGGCTTACCTGTAGGTGCTTGCAATATCTCAGAGACCTGCACGGTCCCCTTTTTGTCTCTTGTATCATTGGAGCTGGGATGAGCTCTGTCTATGCTAGCACTCTCAGAGGTGTACTACAGGAATTGACCCAGCTGGAGCCTGGAGTAGCACGCCCTATTTTCTGTCTGATATGCAGCAAATTGTACAGGAAACCAGGCATGATTATCTGCAGACCAAACTAATTTGTATGTATGTGTTCATGAGAACAAAAAAATCACAAATCACAGATCCATCCCATTGTATTATAACTATTCAGAACCATAGCACTGCAATGCAACATTTCTGTCCAAATACTCACTGTGCTGCATATTTTATGGGGAAAAGGGAATAGCCACAGGTGGGAACCCAGATGAATATCATCCGTTGCAGACAACTCAGGTGCAGGCAATGCACTTAGCAAAGCAGGAACAAAGATTGTCTCTGGACAGCCGCACTCTGAACAAATTGTAGCCTGCTCGGTTGCTTTTCCCCGTGTACACACAGCCGCTTTTCCCGCTAGGAAAACTGCCATGACAGCTTTGGTCGGGAAAACCAGCCGTGTGTATGTTCCACTGCAGTGTTTTCCATAGGAAAACTGCAGAGCAAAAAAAACGCAGAGAATTGCGGTGGAAAAAAAGAAAACAAGTTCTCATTTTTTTGCTCGCAGTTTTCCTATCAGGAAAACTGCTATGGAGCATACACACGGCCGGTTTTCCCGACCAAAAGCAAACATGGCAGTTTTCCCATCGGAAAAAACGATCGTGTGTACGCTGCATAATAGTAAAAACTTTACCAAGTCTAGCAAAGTAAAAGAGCTCAGAACCACTTTTCCACTATAAAATATGCAGCAGGAACAAAGATTGTCTCTGGACAGCCGCACTGAACAAATTGTAGCCTTTTATTAAAAGAAGGACAGCACTACAAGTCACAGCAACATAAATAAAATAAAACCTGACTGCTGACGCGTTTCGCACTGAAACTAGTGCTTAGTCATAGCCATACACACGGCCGGTTTTCCCAACCAAAGCTGTCATGGCAGTTTTCCTGATGGGAAAATCGGCCGTGTGTACACGGGGAAAAGCAACCGAGCAGGTTCTCGGTTTTCCCCTCGGTTTTCCTGGCGGACTTTTGACCGCAGGGAAAACCGTTCCTGTGTACGAGGCATTAGAAACTGTGTTATAATGAAAATGTAATTATCAATGTAGATACTCAAGTTTAAAGGGATCTGGAGTGAAACAAAATGGCAACTTGAGAACTCTTTATTGGAATGTGTTATGCTCTAACTTTATACTACTATGGAAACCTATAACAAAATTGGAAGTTTTACTTAGAAAAAGTAAATATACTTGAAGAGATATTGTTAATTTTAAGAAAACAATATATTTATTAATAGAAACAATGGGCTAGATTCAGTAAGAAACTTGGTGGCAGAGCTTTTTTGCGGAGGAAAACGGTCGTGTGTATGTTTTTCATCGAGAAAACTGTTGTGAAACTCAACGAGAAAAAAAGAAAACAAGTTCTCTTTTTCCTCGACGGGAGTTTCAATTTCCTTGTCGTGTTTCTCGTCGGGCTGGTTTACGAGAAACACGTTCGTGTGTATGCTTAGAAACCCGCGCATGCTCAGAATAAAGTATGAGATGGGAGCGTGCCTTTGGTAAAAGTAGGGTTTGTAATGGAGATAGCACATTCGTCACGCTGTAACAGACTGAAAAGCGCGAATCGTCTCTCACCAAACTTTTACTTAACACGCAGTAACATGAGATTAGCAAAAGTGGAATCAAACTTCCCCTTTATAGTGCCGCCGTACGTGATGTACGTCATCGCGTTTGAGAACAACAAGATTTTGTCTTGACCGTGTGTACGCAAAGAAAGCTTGTCAAGATTCTCTACAAGCCTAACAAGGAACTCGTCAAGGAAAACGATGTTTCATTTACGACGAGTTCTTCGGTCGTGTGTACGAGGCCTAAAGGTTTGCTTTAGGAGGCTAGAGAAAGCTGCCACGTGCATTTTCTCTCTATTAAAGCCGAACTCTAGGCTGATATAAAGACACACAATTATGCAGCTCTGTAGTTTTTAATACATATATATATTTTTTTTTTTTTTAGATACAAGCAGTGTAAGTACGTCAATTTGACCTGGTATAAGCCTCTGGCTGATAGTGTGAAAAGAAGAAACAGCACACAGAACTAATTAGTTCATATGTCAAGGAGCATACCAATAGGAGGAAAGAGCAGAGTGACAGAGATGAACTTATCACTGTGCTGCTTCTGTTTTCACTATTGAATCACAAGCTGGAGCCAGGACAGCCTGGGCTCAAATGAAGCAAATTGAATCATGCTGGCCATCAGACCGAAGACATCTTCTGGCAAATAAAAAGTACTGCAGGTCATTGATTGATGGATTAAACATCAGGAGACTAACCAATTTTGATACCACTTTTAATTGTTCTGAATATCCACTTGTAAATGAGTCTGATATGCAGTAAGACACAAACAAGGTCCTATGCGCCACACATCATGGCAAGACACTGTGGATATGTGAAATAACAGCCTCAGACGGGGTCCAGCCAAGCCACGCCCCCAACACATTTTCACTCTGCCCCAAAGCTTAAAGTGGTTGTAAACCCTCAGGGAGAACTTACACCTACAGGTAAGCCTAGATTAAGGCTTACCTGTAGGTGCTTGCAATATCTCAGAGACCTGCACGGTCCCCTTTTTGTCTCTTGTATCATTGGAGCTGGGATGAGCTCTGTCTATGCTAGCACTCTCAGAGGTGTACTACAGGAATTGACCCAGCTGGAGCCTGGAGTAGCACGCCCTGTTTTCTGTCTGATATGCAGCAAATTGTACAGGAAACCAGGCATGATTATCTGCAGACCAAACTAATTTGTATGTATGTGTTCATGAGAACAAAAAAATCACAAATCACAGATCCATCCCATTGTATTATAACTATTCAGAACCATAGCACTGCAATGCAACATTTCTGTCCAAATACTCACTGTGCTGCATATTTTATGGGGAAAAGGGAATAGCCACAGGTGGGAACCCAGATGAATATCATCCGTTGCAGACAACTCAGGTGCAGGCAATGCACTTAGCAAAGCAGGAACAAAGATTGTCTCTGGACAGCCGCACTCTGAACAAATTGTAGCCTGCTCGGTTGCTTTTCCCCGTGTACACACAGCCGCTTTTCCCGCTAGGAAAACTGCCATGACAGCTTTGGTCGGGAAAGCCAGCCGTGTGTATGTTCCACTGCAGTGTTTTCCATAGGAAAACTGCAGAGCAAAAAAACGCAGAGAATTGCGGTGGAAAAAAAGAAAACAAGTTCTCATTTTTTTGCTCGCAGTTTTCCTATCAGGAAAACTGCTATGGAGCATACACACGGCCGGTTTTCCCGACCAAAAGCAAACATGGCAGTTTTCCCATCGGAAAAAACGATCGTGTGTACGCTGCATAATAGTAAAAACTTTACCAAGTCTAGCAAAGTAAAAGAGCTCAGAACCACTTTTCCACTATAAAATATGCAGCAGGAACAAAGATTGTCTCTGGACAGCCGCACTGAACAAATTGTAGCCTTTTATTAAAAGAAGGACAGCACTACAAGTCACAGCAACATAAATAAAATAAAACCTGACTGCTGACGCGTTTCGCACTGAAACTAGTGCTTAGTCATAGCCATACACACGGCCGGTTTTCCCAACCAAAGCTGTCATGGCAGTTTTCCTGATGGGAAAATCGGCCGTGTGTACACGGGGAAAAGCAACCGAGCAGGTTCTCGGTTTTCCCCTCGGTTTTCCTGGCGGACTTTTGACCGCAGGGAAAACCGTTCGTGTGTACGAGGTATTAGAAACTGTGTTATAATGAAAATGTAATTATCAATGTAGATACTCAAGTTTAAAGGGATCTGGAGTGAAACAAAATGGCAACTTGAGAACTCTTTATTGGAATGTGTTATGCTCTAACTTTATACTACTATGGAAACCTATAACAAAATTGGAAGTTTTACTTAGAAAAAGTAAATATACTTGAAGAGATATTGTTAATTTTAAGAAAACAATATATTTATTAATAGAAACAATGGGCTAGATTCAGTAAGGAGATACGACGGCGTATCTTCAGATACGCCGTCGTATCTCTGATTTGCGATGTCGTATCTATGCGCCTGATTCTTAAAATCAGTTACGCATAGATTTGACTAAGATCCGACTGGCGTAAGTCTCTTACGCCGTCGTATCTTAGTTGCAATTTTACGCTGGCCGCTAGGTGGCGCTTCCGTAGATTTACACAATGAATATGCTAATTAGGTAGATACGCCAACGTTTTGTTACGTCGTTTACGTTAGGCTTTTTCGGCGTAAGGTTGCTCCTGCTATTATGAGGTATACGCATCGTTAAGTATGGACATCGTTCCCGCGTCGAATTTTGAAATTTTTACATCGTTTGCGTAAGTTGTTCGTGAAAAGGGAAAATTTACGTTCACGTCAAAACCAATACGTCCTTGCGGCGTACTTTGGAGCAATGTACACTGGGATATGTACACGGACGGCACATGCGCCATTCATAAAAAACGTCAATCACGTCGGGTCACCACTCATTTACATAAAACACGCCCCCTCATCCTCATTTGAATTAGGCGCGCTTACGCCGGCCCCATTTACGCTACGCCACCGTAACTTAGGAGGCAAGTGCTTTGTGAATACAGCACTTGCCTCACTTACTTACGGCGGCGTAGCGTAAATACGATACGCTACGCCGCCGTAACAATGCGCGAAGCTACCTGAATCTAGCCCATTGAATGGTAAAGATAAGTACTAATGTGGAACAATTCAAAGTGTTCCCCAGAGTTTACACATCTCCATGTATAACACCTTCATTCATCAGCGACATTGACAGAAGTATTGAACACGTAAAAAAAAGAAAAAAAGGCCAAGTAATTTCAGATCCACATACTGCCAACCTTTAACAGTATTACACGTGAGTTGCACTATTCAAATTGTAGGGGGAATCGCAGTTATTTTTAACATCGTAAAGTCAGTCCAGTCATCACAGTGTTGTGTCTTTTGAGATAACAGCTTAGTTTAAACACAAATAATTACGTCTGAAGGCCTTACAAAATGAAGACAACAGACAAATTGGAAAGGGGATTAAGAACTGAACAATACATGGTCAAATAGACCCAGACTTGGCAGAAGGTAAATGGGAGCTATAACTGCTGTGAACTTTAAACATGCAGAGTACCCTCTCTATTTGAGAAAGGATGTGTCGTCATAAAAAGTAACAAATTGACTGAAATATTTGTTAATGATCTCAAATCTATTCCTTGGGATGAATTAAAAATATTAGAATCATTTGAACAAAACAACTGTGTTTTTTTACATTGTGGGGTTTCTGCTTGCTGTATTTTAAAACAGCAAATATTCTAGTAGCCATAGTATTTTTACTTTTACTATGTTTAACTTTTAACTGTTAACTGAAACATGTTTGGTAAATCAAGCACCTAGAGGTAAAAAGAAAGTTGAAAATGTGTCCTCAACACTGTTGCTCTTCACTATTTCTCCATAACTGTCATAGATGACCTCTCTGAGCAATTGTTAGGTCCTGTGAATGGATAAATCATTCCTGTTTAGTAAGACTGTTGCAAAATAGGACTAGATGTAGGAGCTAAGATGTTGCTATATCCACAACAGGTCTAAAGAACCCTGGGGCAGATTCACGTAGATCTGCGGCGGCGTAACGTATGTCATTTACGTTACACCGCCGCAAGTTTTACGGGCAAGTGCTTGATTCACAAAGCACTTGCCTGTAAACTTGCGGCGGCGTAGCGTAAATCCGTCCGGCGCAAGCCCGCCTAATTCAAATGGGGCGTGTATCATTTAAATTAGGCGCGTTCCCGCGCCGAACGTACTGCGCATGCTCCGTTTTCAAATTTCCCACCGTGCTTTGCGCGAAATGACGTCGCACCAACGTAATTTTTTGAACGGCGACGTGCGTTAGTCCTTTCCTATTCCCGGACGACTTACGCAAAAAAAAAAAAAAATTTAAATTAGACGCGGGAACGACGGCCATACTTTAACATGGGCCGTCTAAAGATAGGCCAACAAATAGCAGCTGTAACTTTACGCCGGGAAAAGCCGACTAGCGACGACGTAAGAGAATGCGACGAACGCGCGTACCGTCGTGGATCGCCGTAATCAGCTAATTAACATACCCGACGTGGAAAACAACGCAAACTCCACCCAGCAGGTGCCAAAGTATTACACCTAGGATCCGAAGGCGTACGAAGCCGTACGCCTTTCGGATCCTAGCCAAAAGCCGTCGTATCTTGTTTGAGAATTCAAACTAAAGATACGACGCAGCAAATTTGAAAATACGCCGGAGTATCAGTAGATACTCCAGCGTATTTCTTCTGTGAATCTGCCCCCCTGTCTATAGAAGCTATACTCTTCTTTTGTGATCTAGATTGTCTAAACCAGCAGCGGTAGCAGAGACATTGGGGGTTATTTACGAAAGGGATAGCCACTTTGCACTACAAGTGCACTGCAAGTGCACTTGTAAGGGCACTCATGCTCTGTACACACAACCAATTTTTCTCGGCAGGAAAAAAATAAAAAAGTTTTTCCAGACGGGATTCCTCTCAAGTCTGTCTTGCATACACACGTTCAGGCCAAATACCGCCTGTCCAAAGCGCGGTGACGTACACCACGTATGACGGCACTATAAAGGGGAAGTTCCATTCAAATGGTGCCACCCTTTGGGCTGCTTTTGCTGATCCTCGTGTTAGTTAAAGTTTGGTGAGAGACGAATCACGCTTTTCAGTCTTCGTGCTTTTCAGTCCGTTACAGTGTGACGAATGTGCTATCTCCATTACGAACACTAGTTTTACCAGAACGAGCGCTCCCGTCTCATGCTTGATTCTGAGCACACACGTTTTTTTCCCCTTGAAAAAGTATACACACGAGCGTTTTTTTCCGACGGGAAAAAGTCCACCGGGAATCCCAGCGGGAAAAAAGGAAAACATGTTCTCTTTTTTTCCCCTGCAGTTTTTCCTGTTGGGAAAACTGCGAAGGAGCATACACACGGCTGGGATTCCCGGCCAAAAGCTGTACAAGGCATGAAAGTGCACTTGGAAGTGCAGTCGCTATAGATCTGAGGGGAAGATCTGAAATGAGGGGAAGCTCTGGTGATTTTATCATCCAATAATGTGCAAGCTAAAATGCTGTTTTTTATTTTCCTTGCATGTCCCCCTCAAATCTACAGCAACTGAACTTCCAAGTGCACTTTCAGTGATCTTTCAAGTGCACTTGTAGTGCAAAGTAGATTTGCCTTTTGTAAATAACCCCCAATCTAGAACAGTTCTCAAAGAGGTGGATAGCATGGAAGAATGCAGAAGAAACCAACAGGATATATAATATCTGAAAAGGTACAATTTCAGTCACCATTCAGTACCACGTTTGGAAAATTATTTTTAGGACAACAGTTGCTGGCCTTGCTACAACTACCACCAGTCTGGAGTTAAGCTGACAAGTTTTGATCTGCTACATGGGAGTCAGTATGGCATATCACCTGTACCTGTAAGTTAGACTGATGAAAGGTAGAGGATTATACAGTAATGTAAGGAAGCCTGTGCATAATGGCTGTTCATTTGTACTGGTTAGTAAAGATCTACAGTACTGTCCGAGAGGAGAAAGCCAACGTGTCTAATACATACAGTAATTTTTCAAAGCTATACAGAGCAAGCGATTATACGGAGAAAGCTATACGAGTTTTGCAGCTATAAGGCCTCATGCCCACGGATGTTTTTACAGCCACTTTTCTGAGCGTTTTTTGCAGCTTAAAAACGGCTCTCCATGTTAGCCTATTGCCTCATGACCACCATGATGTTTTTGAGCTGTAAATGGCTGAGCCGTTTTTAAGCTGCAAAAAAGAACCCAGGACCAGTGCGTTCTGAAGCTCCAGCGTTAGAGCTCTAAAGACGTCAGACACCGGCAAACGTGATTTAGCGAGGCTTTAATAAGGGAGCCCCCAGATCCCTGCCCCCCACCCTACGTGAATGAGTATGGGGTACATCGTACCCCTACCCATTCACTGAGAGGAAAAGTGTCAATAAAATAAACACACAACACAGGTTTTTAAAATCATTTATTAGCCAGCTCCGGGGGTCTTCTCCGCTCTCTGGGGGTGTTCTCCGCTTTCCCCGGTTCTTCTTCCGCTCTCCGGTGCCTTCATTGGGGCTGGCCGCCGCTATCTTCTTGCAGCTCTTTTACTAGCGGCGGCCAGTGCGGTCTTCCTCATAAGCAGATGGGCTATAGCAGCAGAAGACCACATCAGGTGCTACTCCTGTCAGTTAAGAACAGGAAACTGAGGCTACAATTCACAAAGGCTCACCAAAATCGGACAATAGAAGATTGGAAAAATGTTGCCTGGTCTGATGATTCTTGATTTTAGCTGCGACATTCAGATGGTAGGGTCAAAATTTGGCGTAAACAACATGAAAGCATGGATCCATCCTGCCTTGTGCCCTGGTTCACACTGGGTAAGATTTGGAACGATTTGAGATGCGATTTGACATGTCAAATCGCATCTTAAATCGGCGGCAATTGTCGGCAATGGCACTGTCCTAATCAGTGCGACGCCGCATCTGCGATTTCAAAAAGTAGTTCCTGTACTACTTTTTGCGATTTTGGGCCGCGATTTACATTAAATTGCGGCCGAAATCGCAGCAAATCGCGGCAAATCGCGGCAAAATCGCGGCCGCGAAAATCGCGGTAAAAATCGCGCATTTTACCGCGATTTTGAATTCGCAGCAGTGTGAACCTAGGCTAAATCAACAGTTCAGGATGGTGATGGTGTAATGGTGTGGAGGATATTTTCTTGGCACACTTTGGGCCCCTTAGTACCAATTGAGCATCATTTTAAACGCCACAGCCTACCTGAGTATTGTTGCCGACCATGTCCATCCCTTTATATGTACAGTGTTCCCATCTTCTGATGGGTACTTCCAGCAGCATAATGCACCATGTCAAAAAGCTCAAATGATCTCAAACTGGTTTCATGAACATGACAATGAGTTCACTGTACTCCAATGGCCTCCAAAGTCACCAGAGCATCTTTAGGATGTGGTGGAAAGGGAGATTCGCATCATGGATGTGCAGCCGACAAATCTGCAGCAACTGCGTGATGTTATCATGTCAATATGGACCAAAATCTCTGAGGAATGTTTCCAATACCTCGTTGAATCTATGCCACGAAGAATTAAGGCAGTTCTGAAGACAAAAGTGGGTCCAACCCGGTACTAGCAAGGTGTACCTAAAAGTGGCTGGTGAGTGTAAATATTATACAAAAAACATATATATACTTTCTAAAAATACTTAAAACAAATCGGTGTCCCACTGCTGTGACAGGGGAAAATAGTGCATGTCACTCTCAACATACCATCCAAGCTTACATGTATGACTGTGACAATCAATGATAATGGCGGTTTTTGGCCAGTCCTCGTGGAAGCTGAAGTTGGCCTGCAGGTGTCTCATTTAAAGAAAACTGAATTTCTCTAACTATGGTTTCTAAACTACTGGAGCCCCTTGGCTGAATAAATTGTATTATAAAGGAGAACTAACCATTTATGTCAGTGTAAGTTAATTTGTAAAATTACAGAAGTCCCTTTGTATTGAAATTGAATATTAATCCCAGGCAATCTCTATGGAAATTGCTTGTTTATCTATATCAGACATGTCAAATTGAATAATTGGCAGAAAAGGCAGCCAGTGCAGGCCCACTTTGACATCTATAAATGGTAATTGGAAATATTTTAAATAAAAGCTTTTCCTGTTCCACCAAATAACAAAACTTTGTTCATTGCCACCATGTTCTTCCTAAGGCCCCGTACTCACGACCAAACATGTCTGCTGAAACTGGTCCGCGGGCCAGTTTCAGCATACATGTTCGGTCGTGTGTGGGTGCGAGCGGGCCGAATTCCAGCAAACATTTGCCCGCCGGGCCTTTTTCCAGCAGACAAATATTCCTGGACGTGTTTTAAAACCGTCCGCTGGAATCCTGCCCGCTCGGACATGTACGGTCGTCAGTACAGACCTACCGTACATGTCCAGGCGCCCGCCGTCCCTCGCATGCGTCGAATGACTTAGACGCATGCGTGGAAGCATTTTAAAGGCGGGCCGCCCACGTCGCTGCGTCATTGTCGCGGCGACACCGCGTCATCGACGCGGCGACACCGCGGACACGCCCCGCGTATTGTTTACGCGCGGACTTCTGTACGATGGTGTGTACAACCATCGTACAGAAGCCCTCTGGCAGACATGTATGGTGAAAACGGTCCGACGGACCGCTTTCACCATACATGTTTGTTCGTGTGTACCCGGCCTTAGATTCACAGCCACCTACTTCTTCAGCTCAAATTCACTAGCACCTACCTTCTTCAGCTCTGATTTTCTGCCCACCATATTCTTCAGCTCAGATTCGCTGCCAACACCTTATTTAATAAATTCACTGTTCACCACAGGGCCGATCCTAGGGTCACAAGCGTCTGCGTGCAGAAATATTTCTGGCGCCCCCACAATGGCGTCATCATTTTACTAACTCCTCCCCTTTACAAATGTTTCTATGGCAATGACTCAACCACAGAGATGCTCCCCCACGAAGTCTTCATTAACCTGGGATCCTTACATGATCTCTTAACAATAAACAAAATACAGGAAGAGAAGAAAAGTACTTTATTGAGACCTGGAGAAGGGCCTCTCTGATGGACACAGAGAGGGCTTCTGTTAGAGGGTCTGTTAGATGTTTGGCGCCCCCACCTCTGCAGGTGCCTGGGTACAATGCACCCTGTGCACCCTGCCTAGGATCGGCCCTGGTTCACCACCCTCTTCTACTCTAACTCTCAGCCATCATTATTTTCAGCTCAGATTCACTGCCACCCACTTTTTTGGTTCAGATTTACTGTCACCTCCTTCTTTAGCCCAGCCCAGATACATTGCCACTACCTTCTTCAGCTTGGATTCTCTGCCCACAATTACTCCTGCACCACTTGATAATGTTTGTTTGAATGAAATGCGCATTGGGAGCTACAGGGAGCTACAGTGGTGACCTTTTTGCACCTATCTGGGTGCTTGCATGTAATTTACTACTCTATATGCGATTTTATCCCTGCCTGTTTGTAAGTAGTTTTAATCTTTATTAAAAAGCTTTGAAGTTTGAATTACTCCTCCTTGTCTTTCCCTCTGATTGAGCTCACTGATGATCTCCTTGGTATGATAACCCACCCTGTAATCCCAGCTGGAAGGAAGAGAGGAAAGTGCCCCATTACTAAGCTCTGAGGGGGTGGAGTGAAATACATTGGGGACGTGGCCTGGTGGGAGCCCAGGCTGAGGTTGTCTCTCTCTTACCACCAAAGGACTCAGTGGAAAGTGTTGCCAACCTACCAGATTAAAAATTTACTGACACAACACCCAAAATTTACTAGCACAGACAAGTTTTTACTAGTATTTCCAAAAGTTACAAAATGACAGTTTTGTGCAAATCTGATTATTTATGCATCAAACAAGTACAATATGCAATTAGCAATGTGATTTAAGGTACA
Organism: Rana temporaria; assembly: GCF_905171775.1. Classification (NCBI taxonomy): domain Eukaryota; kingdom Metazoa; phylum Chordata; class Amphibia; order Anura; family Ranidae; genus Rana; species Rana temporaria. The sequence continues at coordinate 132,718,324 of NC_053494.1, forward strand.
GTAGAAATTAAGGCAAATAACATATTTCTTATTTTTTTTTATATAGTAAGTAGCTCAGGTACAGGAGTGCTGGAAATTAGAATGGGTGGCACACACACATGAAATTTACTTTCACAGTGACACTGACAGCAGTGTGCAGCAGCACAGATGATGATGACACCTCACCGACTCAACACGTCCCCACCTGGGTCACAGTGACAGTCTCTCTCCACGCCAGGTGGTCTCTTCAGTCCACTTTAGTCCACACAGCACTGACAGTCGCACTCCTGGCTTACCTTAATCCCATTCCGGAAAACCCGCACACAAAGCTCTGACCACTCCACTCTGCTCGGCTCCCATGAACCATGACATCACACAACATGCTCAGGAACCGCCTTCACCAAACCCCTCTGCCAGTGCCACCCGAACACATTGTAGTAGGCACTCAGATGGTCTTGGCTGCCTCTGGACTGGAACTACACAAGCGCAGTTCCGAGCCAGGTGTCACAGCCATATTTTTCACTGGCAACCTTTTCCTGTCACTGGCATTTACTGGCAGGAGAAAAGTGCCCAGTCACTGTCAGTGTCTGCCAGTAAAAATACTGATGGTTGGCAACGCTGTCCGTGAATGTGAGGCACCAGGTATCCTCGCTTTCCTCTCTTCATTCCAGTGATTACAGGAGCTGGGACAAGCTCAATCCCTTGCTGGCCCTCCTGCAATGGATGCAGCATCACCTACACTACTCCCCATAATGACCGAGCCTGAGCGGCACACTAAACAAATCATGGGTCACTGGAATCCCGACTCATGCTATCCTTCCATCCCACGAGGTATAAGATGCAGCCAGACATCCATCCTGGAGTCAAATTAGCTAGTAAGCAGCTTGTGAGTGGGGTGTGCACTTTCTGGGTGTGAAGAGGTTTCTCACTCACGCTGAAGTATTGAGTCCTGCTAAACACCTAAGTGTATGTATGTATGTATGTATGAACTTTTCTGCACAAGAGCACTTTATATCTTTGATGGACTTTTTGGGATTTTAAAGTACCGTATATACTCAAGTATAAGCAGAGTTTTTCAGCAATTTTTTTTTTGTGCTGAAAATGCCCCCATCGCCTTATACTTGAGTCACCATTTAGCGCCTGATCTCCCAGACTTTGGGGACCCGGTACTGGCAAAACTTAGCACACATGTAGCCCCACTCTTCCTCTACAAGTGTGCAAAGTTTGTTGTCCGGGGGACTTACGGCCGGGGAGCACCGATTTTTCAAAGGCACCCCTTCCGTAGACTCCCATGTTAAATGGTAATTTCTCTGGTGATTTTGGGGATCCGGTACTGGCCGGTCGTAGGTTCCCAGGACCCGGAACTTTTCACACATGTAGACCCATTTCTCCTCTACAAGTGTGCAAAGTTTGTTGTCTGGGGGACCTGTGGCTGTGGAGCATCGATTTTTCAAACCTAGGCACCCCTTCCATATACTCCCATGTTAAACGTCAGTCTAGTCATGGACACAGTGAGGCATTGGCACAGTGAGGCATGGACACAGTGAGGCATGGACACAGTGAGGCATGGACACAGTGAGGCATGGACACAGTGAGGCATGCACATGGACACAGTGAGGCAAAGTGAGGCACAGTGAGGCATGCAGCTGGACACCCTAGGCTTATACTCGAGTCAATACATTTTCCCATTTTGTTTTGTGGTGAAATTAGGTGCTTCGGCTTATATTTGGGTCGGCTTATACTCGAGTATATACGGTATATGAACTCTCTCTAATTTAACTAGTTGCTATCCGGGCCAATTCTGACACTTCACTCCTACATGTAAAAATCTACCTTTTTTTGCTATAAAATTAGAACCCCCAAAAATGATATATATATATTTTTTTAGCAGAACCCCTATAGATTATAATGGTGTGTGTTGCAATTTTTTATGTCACACAGTGTTTGCGCAGCGTTTTTTCAAATGCAATTAGTTTGGAAGAAAACACTTTCATGAATTAAGAAAAACAAAACACTAAAATTAGCCCAATTTTTGTATAATGTGAAAGATGATGTTACGCTAAGTAAATAGATACCTAACTTGTCACGCTTTATAATTGCATCTGCCCGTGGAATGGTGGCAAACTATGGTGCTTAAAATTCTCCATAGGCAACGCTTTAAAACCATTTACAGGTTACCAGTTTAGAGTGCAGAGGAGGTCTGGTGCTAGAATTATTGCTCTTGCGCTGATGTTTGCAACAATACTTCATATGTGTGGTGCGATCACTGTTTACATAGTAATGTGTTTGCATTTGTGAGTAAGCGCGGTAAGGCGGGGGCACTTAAAATATTTTTTTTTTATTTAGTTTATACATAACTATTTATTTTTTTACACTTTTTTGTTTGAGATTAACTTTATTGCTATCACAAGGAATGAACAACATCCCTTGTGACAGCATGGGCCGTGACAGGTCCTCTTGATGGAAAGATCTGGGGTCTTTTAGACCCCAAATCTCTCCTCTAACCTCCCATGCAGCCAATCAGATACAGATCGGTCTGATCGGCTGCTTTCCTGGCGGCCAGATAAACAAAGAGGAAGGACCAGAAATGATTACCGGTAACTACTCATCGTTCCCGGTTTCTGGGGTTACAGAGGAAGAGGAATGACGTCAGTTTCTCTCTCTCTGTCCAGGGCAGCCATCGCCGCTGGCCGCATCGCTCCCAGGCACAGTCCTCGTACAGAAAAGGTGGCGGCGGGAGGGGGTGGGACCCCCCTTCCATCACCTGCAGAAATGATTGAGTGGCTAATTAGCCATTCAGATCACTTCTGCCTGAAAGACAATCACTGACTGAAAACATGCATACTGGAATGATGCCTGTAGGTGCAGGCATCATTCCAGTATAACCACTGAAACCAGAGGACTTCTATTGACTTCCTCCTGGCGGGAAGTGGTTCAGTAACTAATACATTTTGCACATATGGATTATGTATATACATTTTTCACTTTATTGGATGTTCTGTAATGAATTTATGTGCTTTTTATGGATAGCGCAACACTTTCAGTTTTAATAGCTCAGAATCACTGCCACCACCTTCTTTAGCTCAAACTCACTTCCACCCTTTCTTAAGCTTAAATTACCAGCCACTATCTATTTTAGTTCATATTCACTGCCAACCACTTTCTTCAGCTCAAATTACCTGCCCACTACATGCTTAGCAGCTTTACACTGCTACCTGTCCACCAACCTTCTTCACATAATTAACTAGGCCAGGAATACTTGCATGCAAAGGCCCAATCTATTCAGAAACTGAAACTTGGACAGTGGTGGTGAGAGAGACCAAGCCCTTTAGAAACTGAACACACATCTAGTAGCCTTAATCTTGCTTCCTGAAGGTTTGACTGGGACTGTACTCATGTGCACCAACAGTAAATCTGAACCCCATTGCTAGCTGGCTTTAGGCTGCATTCACACCTCGGCGTACTAAATCGCGGCGTTTTGACAAAACGCCACAATTGTGAATGCAGCCTTCACCCCCTCTATGGAGATGGTTCACATCTCCTATGCCGAACGCCGAAAGACGCCTGAAAAAAAGGTCCGGGTCTTTTTTTCAGGCGACAGGCGGCAGGCGGCAGGCGTGGAGATGTGAACCATCTCCATAGAGGGCAATGTTACATTATGCCTCTGGCGTGTCGGGGCGGCAGCGGGCGTCACACTACAGGCGACAAAACGCCTAGGTGTGAATGGGCTCTTAGGCCCCGTACACACGAGAGGATCGATCCGCTGGAATTGATCCGCGGACCGGCTCCAGCGGATAGATCCCCTGGTGTGTACGATCCAGCGGATCTGTTTCCGCGGATTTTTGTCCCCGGGTATGGATTTCCAGCGGATCAAAATTTCTTGACATGCTAAGAAATCGATCCGCTGGAATCCATTCCAACAGATTGATCCGCTGGTCTGTACAGACTCACCGGATCAATCCGTCCGAATCCATCCCCCGCATGTGTCGTAATGATTCGACGCATGCGTGGAATTCCTTATATGACAGCGTCGCGCACGTCGCCGCGTCATCATCGCGGCGACGGCGCGACACGTCACCGCGGACAGAATTCCGCGGGGATTTTGATCTCATGGTTAGTACAACCATGAGATCAAAATCCGCCAGAGGATTTATCCGCGGAAACGGCCCCCGGACCGTTTCCGCGGATAAATCCTCTCGTGTGTACCCGGCCTAAGAGTTAGGACTAAGGACTCCCCTTTGCAGCTGCTCCACATAGACCTTTGCCTATTGTTTATACTAGAGGTACCTCTCAGGGGACATCTCCCCATATCCTATGCACTATAAACTAGTTGTAGTATTATTATTTTCATTGAAGTCAATGCTTATATGCCCTGTTTATTGCTGACTTTGCTGATTTATGTGTTGATTCCAGTCTAGTGGTACAGAGTCTTATTCTAAGTTACTTTGGCTTAGTGATTACACTGCCCAGCAGACCGTGTCTGAATTAACCCTCTGTATTCTCATTTATGCTTCTACCACCACTTACTCTAACCCATATCAATACATTAAGTTAATCTACCACTAAACAGTCTTGTGTCTATTTCCTGATACTAACTCACAGTCAAGTTAAAGGGGACCATACCGGTGTTCCTATATGTGCTTGTGGCAAAGGTTATTCATTAAGTAAAGGCAATGAACAGAGAGAGGACCCATTTAACCAACCTGCTGCTGTGGGGGTAGTGCTAAACACATATTATCCACTTACTGAAGGTCACACTGACAATTTTACCCATTCACCACATGTCATTCTCCGTTATGACCCCTTCTCCTGCCTGCCCACCACCATCTTTGATGTACAGATGAATTTCCCACGTTTGAGGGCAGAAGAAATTTTCAGCTGACTGCAGGGGAGGTGCCCATCCCCTGGACTGTATATTTCAGATGCCTGGTATATACATTCTTGGTTATCAGGCCACTAATATGGAAACTTTTAAAATAGCATGTAGATCATAAAAAAAGGGCTTGAAAGGATGTGAAATAATTATCTCTACAATTTGAAAAAATAAACGAATGTAAAAATTAGCAAGGTATCTAAATTTCATTTTGAAAACTGGGGTACAGGGGTGAATTGGGGGTATCATCAGCAAAGCTGGTTTTATATAAAAAAAATGCTATTATCTTATGTTTTAGTTATTTTCAAGTATTTAAAGTATGATATAAACAAATTTAAAAAGATTGAACAAAAAGTTTGATTCCAATATAAATTTTTAATTTGAGATAGTTTTGCAGAGGGGTTATTTGTTGTTGTTTTTTTTTCTTAACACAATGGCTTCCCACACATCAACTACATGATCTTACCTTGCAGTGGGAGTGCTGAGTGAAATTCTGTATGAACCAATGTTTTGGGCTGCTGTTCAATGAGTATTTAATTTGACAGGCCTTGGCATACATTACCTTCTGTTATCGTTGGCTCCGAAGGGTGGTACTGTCAGAAGGAACCCAAACCCTGATTGCCGTTTGCAGTTGGAGTGACACAGCAACCACCTTTCACACTTTGTATCGTCTTTGATACCTGACCCAATTTTGACCCTGACAAGCACATAACTAAATTGTTGATATAAATGTATATGTGAAAATATCCAAGCTGTTCCATCAACGCCACAGCTAAGCATGATTGTCAGGTGCTTATGCTTACCATAGTCAGCCGCTTTCATGTCTTCTTAGAGTCTGAAATATTAACCCTTTGCTATGTAAAATATTTTGGGATTTGGTGCTTTTGCAGAAGGTGAATTGAATTTCTTAAGGTCATAAAAAGATCAACTAAAAAAAAAGATTTCTGCAACCATTGAAAAAAAAATATATTTTTTTTTAAGAGAATGCTTAAGAGGAAACCTTCTTTTTTTATCAAATTTTACAGCATTTCAATCAGTGAAACGCTGAAATGCTAGTTTTTAGCTAGTTTAGTCTTAAAGATGATCATTTACTAAAGGAGGAATTTTTACATTGACTGACTAAAATGTTGTTAATTTCAAAGGGCAAACTAATAAGTTAACTTAATCGCTGACCGCAAAAACAGCACAGACTCAGCAACCGGTAGCTAGGAAAGGAAGCCCTGTGTAAACTCTGATTCCCTCTAGGTGGAACTTATGAGACTTATGAGCTAATGACTGTCTCCCTCCCCCCTTTTGACAGCACTGGCAGATCACAAAGCAACAACTATCACTTAAGTGCAAAGGGGTAATGCCACTGCTTCCTCTTGGCTTCAATATCAGCCAACACTGGGTATTCGGTTCTGACAGATGAAGGAGCGGCAGGGAGTCACTGGGAAAATGAATATTACTGGGTCAGGTAGGTTTGAGGGAATGCTGAATGGGTAAAGTGACAATACTTCTTTATGGTATTTACAAAAAAAGTAATAACTGTAATTGTAAAGCTAAATTGCAGGTAGATATAAAAGGCCACTAATTAGGTACGTAATAGATTCATTAAAAAATAATCATTAAATATTTTTTTTTTCCACATAGCTGTTGAATGTATCTGAATCTTTGTTGATGTCAGACTGAAAAAACAAGGGGCCTTAATGTGGCGTTGTGCAATATTGATTATCTAACTCTGTGATCTAAATGAGCAAAAGAGAGAGCATAGTGAGGATTTCAACAATATGCTGCTCTTTTATTTATCCAATCAAAGACTAAGGCATTTTCTAAAATGAGGTTGTATTGGTCAGCTTAAGTTTAGTATGCAGTGAGGTCTAAGGGAGTGAAAGAACTGGCTGTATTATCTGTATGGGTTGCTGTCTAACAAGACCAGTTAACCACTTTTCTACTGGACACTTTTACCCCCTTCCTGCCCAGGTAAATTTTCAGCTTTCAGCGATGTCACAATTTAAATGACAATTGCAAGGTCATGCAACACTGTACTGTACCCATATAAAAATGTTATCATTTTTTTTTTTTTCAAGGGAGCTGCGGTGGCTCAACGCGATTGGCACAGCGCTGACAAGCCATTCACCTCTGCAGCTAGGGGTTCAGATCCCGGTCTCGGCTACATGTGAATTGAGTTTGGTGGTCTCAGCCCGGCTCCCGGTGGGTGTGCTATGCGAGGTAAGCCTGCGCTTAGTACGCCCACCCCCCTCCCACAAAAACCACCACACCTACACACGCACTCGAAATTGGGTTAACACACATGCACTTTGACCACGCGGTCTCTAAAAGAGAGGCAAAGGACTAACGGGGCTGGTTGAGCGGGCTAATCCTCTCACTCCCTTATAGGGAGTCCCTCTGTCCCGTTGGGCTTCAAAGCGGAGCAGGTAGGGCGGGCTGTGTGGGAGGACCTCCTCACACACCCGCCATTGCCACCCGGGGCATGGAGAAAGGTGGCAGATTGCCTCTGGGGGAGGCCTGCCTACTCCCAACTCCTGCAGTCCAGCTCCTCTCTCGAGTACACGCACAAAATACACTTTAAAAAAAAAAAAACAAATTCACACAAATAGAGCTTTTTTTTAGCTAAACAAAATGAAAAAAGACCGAAAATTTTGATGTAAATAAATAACGTTTTTCATAGTTTGTTATACATTTTTGCAAACAGGTAATTTTTCTCCTTCACTGATGTGCGCTGATAGGCTGCACTGATGGGCACCAATGAGGCGGCACTTATGGGCACTAATAGGTGGCACTGATGGGCACTGATAGGTGACACTGGAGGGCACTGATAGGTGGCACTAATAGGCGGTAATGATGAGCACTGATAGGCGGCACTGATGGACAATGATAGGCAGCACCAATATGTGACACGGAGGAGGAGGCACTGATTGGCAGCACTGATGAGCATTGATTGGCAGCACTTGTGGGCACTGATTGGCAGCACTGAGGGGCACTGGCTGGCATCACTGGTGGGCATTGATAAGCAGCACTGGTGGGCACTGATTTGGCAGCACTGGTGGGCATTGATAGGCAGCACAAGTGGGCACTGTTGAGACTACACTGATAATCAGGGCACTGATAATCATTGTAGATGTCCCTTTAACCACTTCAGCCTCTGAAAGTTTTACCCACTTCCTGACCAGGCAATTTTTTGTGATACTGCACTGCGTTGTTTTAACTGAATGCACTGATACCTGTATAAATGACACTGGCAGGGAAGGGGTTAACTATGTGGCGATCAAGGTGTTAAAGGTGTTGCCTGGGAGGTGTTTTCTAACTGTGGGGGAGTGGATTCACTGGAGGAAAAGAGAGATTGTGATTCAGCTTAGCTGAAACATGATCTCTCTCTTTTCCTCCCTGACAGAGAAGTGGTGTGCTTTGTTTACACCGGCACACCTCTGCTCCGTCTCTCCTGTGAATGATTGGTGGTTTGTGGCGCTGTGCTGCCGCTGTGTCCAATCACAGCAGTAGCGGCGCGTGCTCCCCCTTAATCGCCTGCACAAAACCACATACAGGTAAGTGATTTTGCACACCCAGGCTGCCCTGCCGCAGTAAATGTATATGTGGGGCGGTCCAAAATCAGTTAACAGAAGTCGGTTATCGTCTCTCCTCTCCTCACGTTAACAGCTGCCATTGGACACAGCTGATCGTGTGGTATAGGCCGCTGTGACCCTGATCTGTTATCAGCTGAGCCCGAAGGCAGCATGATCATGGGAGGATGCCATATGATGTTCTCCCCGCAAAGTAAGCCCGCACTGTAGCCGTCATTCATATATAGCACAGGTGGGAAGAGGTTAACCAGAGTTCCTAATCCTTATAGCGTTGTGAATGTTTTTATTGGATCCTTCTTCTTCTGCTGAGACAGGATGCTAGAGGTTTACAATATTTGAAAGCACTTGTCAAACTGACATGACAGAAACACAAAGATCAGTGATTCTTATACCCTATAATCACCACACAGAAAGATATTTAGTAGTTGTAGGTTATAATTCATATAATGATAAATCCGAAGCTGATCTGTGGCGATATACGGTCTTAAAGAAGAGTAGCCAATTACGTGCTAGGGAATTAAAATTAAAAAAATCATTTTTTTTTTTGCACATGATTGGATGATGGAAGTCAGAAGAGCTTCTGCTAATTAGTTATAGACAAAAAACAATATATCCTAGTGCAAAGTGAGATCTGAATCAAGAGGTTATTATGTATAAAGTGGTTAATGAATAGTCCAAGATTAGTCCATTTACCTATAAATATTATATACATTATGTATATGTGTCCATATAAAAAGGTGACATAATTCCATTGGCATGGCCTACTGGATGAGATTCTGACTTTGTCTTCTTACTAACCACTGACTCTAACATTTTCTATTGCATTCTCCTTAATAAAAAACATAAGTAACATTCTTAGTTGGGAGTAAAACTTGCCCATATTGTTGGCAGACTTGGGCATATAAGTGCAGATATTTCAGAGTTTTCAAGAGATGTCATTGGGTGATTAATCCCAGCCAAAACTAAAACACCAGTTATTCATGGACTGACCCTTTAACCAGCATAACCCCACAGAGGTAAGTTTTAATAAACTGTAAAAAGAAATCTTGGTTTATAGCATTTTCCATCTGGCAAGAATCAATTGATGTAGCTCACATCTATTTATGAAAATGATGTAAACGTTCACATTTTGCCTTTCATTTCATATCAGTATAAATGTGTGTATTTAGTTACGTAGTTTAAATTCACATTCAGTAAAGTCTTCCTGGACATGTCAGCGCTTTATAAATAAAGGGTAATAAAAACGTAAGAAGGACAATCTCAAAGGATATAAATATATATTTCCTAATGGAAAATATGCAAAAGTCACAATTGCTTCGCTGGTAAACATCATGCAGTTGTGATGGAAATTGTTGGTAATGTCATTAGCTAGAAAGATTTAAAGCAATGCAGACCTGATTATTAAAACAGTGAGTAGTCACAATATGTCATACATTCCATTGCAAACATTCATATCCACTTTATTTATGAGGGGCAAAAACAGGCATGATGTTACTAAGTAACATAAAGCGTTGATTGCGGGTGGAGACTATTTGAAGTAGGCTTTTCTCTTGGTCCACAATTTGTAGAAATAGAGGTAAATAAAATTAAAATGACCATTCATCCTAGAACTTGACATATGCGTGCAAAGTCTATCCCATTCAGCATGTTTTGACCACCTGGGTTTAGGGTAATAGTCCTGCCATCTTGTTCTGATGGTATTGGTACATAGCTATCTATTCTACTAATAATATGGTACCCCACACCCCTACCTAAATTTTATTCTGTATTTATGCTTTTTTGCTCCCAGTGAAGTGGGCGATATCAGTTCCTAAATGAAGAATTAGTGGGGTTGATTAGGTATTTAAAGGGAATAAAAAAAAATCACCATACTTACCCTGAATGGTGATCATTTCCTTTGCTAGTTGTGTATTTTCTTTCTTTTTTTTTCCATACAGTACATTTTCTGTTTCTTTACAACATCAACCCTAGATATTTTCATTAGGCTCAGAACTTACTGCAAATAGTCTAATTTATAAATTGCCTAGAAATAAAATTGAACTTTGCAGACAACATAGAATAGTTACCAAGGCAATTGATTATTGGGTAGGTTATGAGAATTTGGCAGTTCCCAACAATGACACTTCACCATGACCATAGCGATAGAATTTCCAAATCAACAAGCAGATGAAAGCCGAACCCTAACAACACAAACACTAAATTGTATTATAAGTGTAAGTCAAGGATCAGCTTTAATTCTAATATATTTATATAGTATTATTTGCACAATTAAAAAGTTTACTAAAAAAAATAATAATGTATGGTTTGATTGGAGTGAACACACTTTACCTTATTTACTAAGCTCGGTGAACAACTGCTTTGCAATTTGTAAATCAACCAAAACATGTGGAATCCAATTAAATCCAAAGTAAAATTTGGATGTGGTTGAATGAAACAATCCTTGGATAAGCAAGAATTTTCCAGAAGATGTAATCAAATCGTGTAACCTTAAAGTCTCTTTTTAATATTTTTAATATTTTAGATTTTGTACTTTTTATAACAATGTAGCAACTGAATATATTAGTTCAGTTCTCCAGATCTGGAGAAAATGTGGTGACTGAGTATATCATGCAAATCATGAAAACTGATGCATAAGGGCTATTTACTAAAAGAAGTTGAAAAAAAAATTGTGCAATTCTTCACTTCAATTATCCAATCATCGTAAAAGCATCTGCACATGATATGGCATTCAAAGAGAAGAGGAATTAGCTTTTTTCATGGAGTGACTAATTGTGAAAAAAGTGAAAATACATGCGATTGCACTATACAACTCCTTTAGTAAGCCTCACATTGTACATGTCCAAACAGATCAGTAAAGTGTAACCCTTCTGTTCACTATTAGGTTCAAAGACCCACTAGCAGGGTTTAATTATTTCTTCATGTATATTTAGAACGCTTGCCTATTTGCATGTAAAGTTTTATAAGGTGAAGAGAAATAGGAAAATGCAGTAATTCATAACAACCAATTAGCAATCTTTCATTTTCTTCCCCTTTAGTTTTTTCCTAGTTGTTGTAAATGTCAGTGTTCCTTTGGGTTCTTGTTAGGTAACACAATTTTATAATGCAAACACAATCTGTTAAATACATTTCCATATACTGGCAAATGTAAAACTGTACTAGAGTAACATGGACAAGTTGGACCTAAGAACTACTGAAATGTACTCATGACCATTTTTCTAATTTCTTTGATATTTTTGCACAAGTTGTTTAACTTTTTACTACACATTGTATTTAAAATGTTTTGCAGTACATATTCTCAAGAAAACTTTGTGTTTTTAAAAATGTGTTGATTATATACCTCATATAAAGAAATATGTTTCTTATGCACATAATGTATATTGCTCTGTACGTCTCCTTTAAAAACCCAAAGAAGGTACAATAATTCATATTGAAAGAACATGGTAAAAGGAAGAAAATCATACACAAATGCATTATATTATGTGAAACAGAAATGTGTCTATAAATAAATATTTATTTACTGTTATGTCTCTTCTTATATCTAGTTGATTTACTGCTAGAGTACCTATGCTCATTATTTCTATATAACAAATGCCTTCCCTAAAATGTATGAAAACATGTAAAACAAAAAATTTACTGACAGGAAGAGGAGGAGAAAAGATCCTGAATAGCTTTTAGTTTTATATTTATCACCCTTTAATGTATATCTTATTTCTCCTCTCTGGAGACCAGTCATGAACTCAGCTAGGGTGCATACACATCTAAAGATTGCTGGAGATTTAAACATCTGTGTATGTATAAACCATGTGATTGCAAAAAAGGCTTTGAGGCTATAGGACAAAATTTGGAGAGGTGGTTGAGATGGCACTAAAAATACAAATAAAAGATTGTTTGCAAACTTACTTGATATGTTTCGCTATCAAACATGGATAATCGCGAGTTTATGTATTACATATAATGTGTATGTTAGCACTGTAACGGGAGAAAGAGGTTTTTGCAAAGTGGCAAAGCAGGGAAATTGGCAAGGCACTAGACAGAAGCCAGCTGGTTCTCCATTTCTCTCCATAATGATCCAAATGAAAAGAGCAGCCAGAACGTAAAGTGCAGACAAATATACCACCTATGCTTTCTGTTTAAATGTTCTCAAACCTCATAGCAATCATTTAATATAACCTATTATGTTTTCACCCCCCAAACTAATGGAAGCTGATTTCTGATTGTCTGATTTTTTAACCATATAACCATTTCTTGAAATAAGCCACTTTGCATTTATTTTTTAAAGAGAATGCAATGCAGATATTACGAATATTATGTATTTGTAAGTGTATCAGTATCAATAAAATTACTGTACAACTATATTTCTAATAGTTTTGTATGTAAACACAATGGTGTCTGACAAAAAAAAAATGGCAGGAATACTGGTTAATTGGTTTAATGATGTAGCAAGTAGCCTTAAAGCAAGCTCACAGAACATCATAATCTTTAACAGCATCTCCTACTGGCAAATTTTGTGAGACTACAGAGTACAACTGGCATTTGGAATATGAAGTCAATTCAAAACAGCAGAAAAAGGAAATGATGACATAAGTGATACCAGAGGGGAAAGAATAAGTATCCCTCCAATTTGTCACCTATGTGTAGGGGGAAGCTGTATACTGACCCTGATGCTCGGTGATTGACCTGGATTGGAATGGCTTTTGTTGGAACCATATGGACCATTGGTACACTGTGTGGAGTCACCAGGGGTGAACATTTTCACACTGCATAAAAAAACACTGCATTAGACCTGTTTCCTTAATTTTCATAAGTCGACCAATCCTAATTCATAATTTTCTCCTTTAAATATATAACACTGACATTTAGGTTTAAGGTTACTTGTGACACACACACACACACACACACACACACACACACACACACACACACCAATGTTAAATGATTGCATGATTTAAAGCAATACCTATTAAAGCTACAGGACCTTCAGTTCTTTCAGTTGCTTATAGTATTCCTACTATATAGAGGTGGATTAATCACTATTGCAGCAACCATAATAGCCTATGTAAATAAATCACTGCTGAAGAACACTAGAGGATTAATTGTTTCAGCTGCTAGGCAGCCAAAAAACTGTTGAAACTGTACAATATTTTTTTTTTACCGATTCTAGACCACACCAAGCATATATTTGTTGCACTTTAAAAAAAGCACATGTGATGTTTGTGTTTCCTATTTCTATTTTGCAAATGAAGATAGGTTTAATATGCTTTAAATAATGTAAAAAAAAAAAAGCATCCTAACCAGACAATATTACATGATATCCTGTGTATATGATAATGCAAATATTTTTTTTTAAATTACATATATGTAAATTATTTATTAAAACAATAATTTTTACAGATACATATGGTTATTTATATACTGTATACACTTACAAATACATAAAAACAAATAAAACATTATGAGAACTTTACGTTGACAATAAATTTCTCAGGAGATAAGATTTCTCAAACTTATTAGGAAACATGTATTCCTTATGCATAGGATGTAAAATATTATACATACTCCTGATCCATATTAGATACCTGTTATATACTTACTGCATATTTCTGTTACTGTATACTGTATATGCTTACAGGTAAATTTAGAAAGCAGTGAATCTGATATTCATCATTAATTTAATACAGATGAATCTTCCTGGTGCATGTGTTTAAAATGACAGCAGATGATTCACTACTAGTGAATGTTTCTTGCAAGTGACATTTACTTCAAAATAAATTAGCCCCATTATGCTCTGTACACACGATCGGACCTTTGTCCGACCAAATTCACATTTTGTCCGACGGAATTCCATCAGAGTAAAATAGAACATGTTCTCTATGTAAACTCTGATGGAATTTATCGGAAATTCTGATGGAATTACTCCGATGGGGCATACACACGGTCGGAATTTCCAATGGAAAAAGTCCATCTGACTTTATCCATCGGAAATTCGGATCATGTGTACGGGGCTTTAGTGTCTGAGAAAATCCCAAACTGCAGATAATAGCCAAACAATGAAGGACTGCTTCAAGTAGCTTAAATCAATTCATCCTGATCTGTAATCCTAAATAACAAAAAATAGCAACTATAACAATTACTATTATTATAATTTTGATGATGATGATGAAATATATTCAGCATCTTATTTATTTATTGGGCCGACTTTATTTTATGTTTGATTGTTGACTAAACAGAACTTCTAAAACATATATGCAATATATAAAATGTTTTGTTATACAATTAATAAAATACATTAAAATCCTTATACAAAAAAAAGCATATAATAATCATCTAAATAGTCTCTAAATCTAGATGTATCTAGATTAATTGAGAAAGAAGGAAAATAATTAAAATGTCTTTTTAATTTTTTTCTACAAATGTTAATTTCAAGAATAAACGAGCTTTGTGTAAATCACAAATTTTGGATTACTGAATTAATTAAAATAATTATAATATAGGCACATGCTTACACCCGCTTACATTCACACACACACACACACATACTAATTAAGCTGACACACATTGATAATGAACATGTAATTGAACCTAAATGTGTTTTCATGTAAGTATGGAAAATTCTAATATATTTTGTAATTCTTCAAACATTATATTCTAGTATACTTATTTAGGCAAATAAGTCCATCTTGTTTCTGCCAAACATTTTATTGTTGCAAAACAACCATAGGACTTAAGCTATACGGATTAAGAGGTTTCAGACTGCTACAATCATTTAAAGTGAACATTTTAAAACTACTGTACTTTGCAAGCAAATCTTAAAAAAATATGGAAAAAAATCTGCATGTGCAAGTGAACTGGATTTTTTTCCTTCTCTAATGTTTATCTGTGTGTGTGTGTGGCTGCGGTTTGAAATAAAATCCATATGTGTGACTAAAATGAAAATATTAAAATCACAGGATCCCTCCCATGTTAGAGAAGCTAGAGTCTAATTTGTCCTGTCCCTGGAACACAAGCCCCTGGGGCAAAACAGCCAAAAACCAAAAAGCAGGGAGGCTGTTGAAGTTAGGGGGGGGGGGGGGGATCTCTGCACTTTGTCATTATACTGAAACATTTGACAATCCCAATTATCTGTAAATACTCCTATGGTTTTGTATATGAAACACTTTCTTTTGCCTAAAGGTTTGAATCTGGTATGTTTCACCCACTGTAAACACTAGTGAAGCCTTTATTGTGTAGGGAATAACCCTTTAAATGTTGGAAAATTGTGATAACATGCTGGAAAGGGTTAACGTTTTTTAGAAAATAATTAACCCACAATCTTATATTGAATCTTCTATTGAGTGTATTTATCATATTTGTTTGTGTGTTTTCTTTACATAAAGGAGGATCAGTGGCACAAAAAAAAAAAAAAAACAGAAGCACATTACCTAGATATAGTTGTCAAAGTTGTGACCCGGTTGCTCAGTGAGGTCTTACAAGACTCTTTTAAACCATACTTCTACAGTGAGCAATGATGAAATATATCTTACAGCATGACATTTGCAAATGGAATTTAGCCAGTCTTTTCATATACAACATACATGGAGACATCCTAATACAAAATAATGCGTTGCATATTAAGAGTTCATTTATTTCTTAAAGCGGAGTTCCACCCTAAAATTAAACTTTCTATTAACAGCTTGCCTTTAATGTAAAAAAACATTTTTTTACTCACTTCTATCTGGCTGTTACTAGGCAGATTTCACAATCTGCCTAGTTCCCGGTCCTAGGTGGTTCAACTTCCTGTCCTAAGACCCCATTGCCTCCTGTGAAATGATGACACTCATTTACCAGGAGTCTCTGGGCATTACTGTGCCTAAAAATCGCCCAGCATGCACCCCCCCTGAAAACCAGGAAGAAAAAGGATTGGGCTTCACATGCCCACACAAATGATGGATACGGCCACAACATGAGCTGGAGGATATAAGGCAAGTGTTTGCAGTGATTACTGGAATGATTGGGGAGCTATTAATATGTTTTAGGGACTATTTAATGTGATTAATTTTAGCTTGCAAAAAAAAAAAAAAATTATGCCCGGAACCCCGCTTTTAAGGTCATATATTAAAGTTGGTCTTGCAGGCAGGCAAAAATGAACCCCTTCCTATCTGCTAGCCCTCTATTCCCTTCAAGCTAAATCACTAGATAAATTAAAAAATAAAAATAAAAAGTAACTTACCTTGAATTTCAGCTTCTGGCCAGATCATATAGATACCAATACTCTGTGCAACTGTAAATTATCATGAGATTATTGATCTCCAGCTTTCTGAGAAGATTGTGATGAGACTGAGGCCCTGTACACACGACCGGTTTTCTCGTCAGAATTCAGCCAGAAACTCCATGGGAGACGTATTCTGCCGAGAAAACCGGTCGTGTGTACACTTTTCGCCGAGGAAACCGACGTGGATCTCGTCGGGCCAAATAGAGAACATGTTTCCTCGTTATTTCCTCGTTAGTCAATGGGAAAAGTTGGCTCGCCGAGATCCTCGGCGGCTTCACAAGGAACTCGACGAGCAAAACGATGTGTTTTGCCCGTTGAGTGTCTCGGACGTGTGTACGGGGTCTGAGTGATGTCTACAGGAACTAATCATAAGACAAGACCCAAGGTAATTAACAAACTTTTTGGATTTTTTTTTTTTCATTCACATATTTTTTTTCATTCACAACAATTTATTATAATATTTCAGAAGAAATCGTGCACTTACCCCACCACCACACTAGTGAAACAACGGTGTAACTAATTAATACAATGATTAATCGATTGCAATTGAGAGACGATTACGAGAGCCGCTGCTCTAATTCATCTAAATCATAAATAAAAAATAAAAAAACTGAATAGTGATAACTGGTTACATTCGTTCAACAATATTCAAAATGAATAAATAATTAAAAATAATTAAAAATAATTGATGTGTGAATATAGTTCTTTGAAAAATAAATGTATTTGTTAAAAAAAATCTTATTCCAAACAGTGAACTCAATCCAATAGTGAGAATCCAGGTAATATATCAGTGTCCTAAATAAGACGTAACAAATGGTTCTCAGATTCATACATTCACCACATACAACACACGGCTCTTAGAAGATGTATATGTTCTCAGGTTATAGAGATCTCACTTGCTGCAAGAATATCTAATGCCCCGTACACACGATCGGAATTTCCGATGGAAAAAGTCATATGGACTTTTTCCATCGGACTTTCCGATCGTGTGTAGCCACATCAGAGTTTTTTCATCAGAAATTCCTATAAATTCAATCGGAGTTTAGATATAGAACATGTTCTATTTTTTTCTGATGGAATTCCGATGTGATTTGGCTGGGCAAAAGCCTGATCGTGTGTACGTGGCATAAGGTGTTCAGCAGCAAAAAAGGGACTCATCCCAATACACTTTTTGACAATACAATAATCCAAGTGTGTCAAGCACATGGAATAGTGGACTAGTAGTCTATCCCGACATATGCAGAAAAAGGAAGACTTCATAGTGTCATATGTTTAAAAACAAACATTTAATAAAAGCACTTTATTAAAAGTGCACTTACACTTATGAAGTTTAAAACCAGAGCAAAACACAGATGGTAGCATGCACAGCGGTGGTCGGCCATCACAGAAGTGGCTCCACCCAACGCGTTTCCCCATAATAGGCGTCAACTGGAAAAGGAGGACGCTTCAATTATTTCCAATTATGTATGTATTGTTATAAGGATTTGAACATAACGTACCACTGCCCAGAAAATATTTTTATTCAATAATTGCATATTGTTAAAACATTTAATGGTAACATTCAGTGTACAAATTCCTTTTTTCATTTTACATGCATTGATATTGTTTTGCACATTTACATGCAATCAAAGCAGTCCAGAAAAGTGACAGTAAGAGACGATTTACACTGGGGCGACATGGGATCCGACTTCAAGTCGCCCCAAGTTGTCCCAAGTTGCGCGGTCAAGAAAATGAATGGAAGTGAATGGGAGCCGTCTTCAGAAAAGGGTCCTGTACTACTTCAATCCGACTTCTAGGCAACTTGTAGGCAACTTGTACCGATTGATTTCAATGGAAGTCGCCTCAGAAGTCGGATCACTGTCTTAACTGAAGCAACAATACAGGAAGATAACATACATTTCTCAGGCAAACCCCTCCCTCCCCCTCCCTCCCACAGAGCTGATTGTTGTTTGATTGGCCACTGGAAAGCCTTCTGTCCTGGAGGCGACTTGAAGTTGCCTTGTACTGTCCTGGAGGCAACTTGAAGTTGCCTTGTAATTTGCCTGATGATTCATACTCAAGTCGTGTCCAATTTGCCTCCCAAAGTCGTGCTAGAAGTCGTGTTGCCCCTGTGTGAATGGGCTCTTACAGAGTTTAGAACAAACTATAACACTGCCAGGGATGCTTACAATGGACTGTTGCTGTAGCTCCTCAAGCACCCCTGGCAGTGGTATAGTGTTCTCAACTCAACCAATGTTACTGTCACTTTTATGGGACTGTTTGGTAAGCATGTAAATGTGAAGAAAAATATGATTAAAGGCAATTGAAATAAAAAGCAATTAAAATATATTTATAGGAACAACATTGTTTTAACGTTTTGAAAAGAGTAGGGAAAGTTTAATTTTTGCTGTAGGAAAAAAGAGAGAACAGATAAACTCCTCTAGTCACACCTTCCACTGTGGTTCCACAGTTTTTTTTCAGCAGCATTTATCTTTAATATTTTCTTGCCATTCATATTATTAGGTTGTGTTGCTGGGAAAATTTCCTTTATTTTTGCTGTCTCTATACCATGGGTCTTCAAACTATGGCCCTCCAGTTGTTCAGGAACTACAATTCCCATCATGCCTAGTCATGTCTGTGAATGTCAGTGTGTTACAATGCCTCATGGGATGTGTAGTTCTACAACAGCTGGAGGGCCGTAGTTTGAGGATCCCTGCTCTATACAGTTGGAAAAAAAATTCCACTCCCTGCCTTAGAGATTCAACAGGAAGTGAAAGGCAATCTCTGCCATGTGAGGAAAATTCCCCTCTTATGCCGCGTACACACGATCGGTTAAACCGATGAGAATGGTATGATGGACCGTTTTCATTGGTCAAAACCGATCATGTGTGGGCGCCATCGGTTATTTAACCATCGGTTAAAAAAAAGCCAACTTGTTTTAAATTTAACGGATGGATTCGTTAAAATCGGTTAAAAATACACACATGTTCAGAATCAATTTGACGCATGCTTGGAAGCATTGAACTTCATTTTTTTCAGCACGTCATTCTGTTTTACGTCACCGCGTTCTGACACGGTAATTTTTTTAACCGATGGTGTGTGGGCGCGACGGACCATCAGTCAGCTTCATCGGTTAACTGATGAAAACGGTCCATCGGTCCGTTCTCATCAGATGGACTGATAGTGTGTACGTGGCATAAGGCCTTGTACACACGACCGGTCCATCCGATGAGAATGGTCCGACTGACCGTTTTCATCGGTTCACCGCTGAAGTGGCCTGATGGTCTGATGTGCGTACACACCATCAGCTCAAAATCCGATCGGGTCAGAACGCGGTGACGTAAAACACACGACGTGCTGAAAAAAACGAAGTTCAATGCTTCCAAGCATGCGTCATCTTGATTCTGAGCATGCGCGGGTTTTGAACCAATGCTTTTTTGTACTAACCATCGGTTTGGCCCGATCGGTCAGCGGTCCATCGGTTCGATTTTAAAGCATGTTTTACAATTTTGGACCGAAGGACAACAGACCGATGGGCCGTACACACGGTCGGTGAAACTGAACCTCGGTCCATTCTCATCGGTTTTGTCCGACCGTGTGTACGCGGCCTAAGAGTCACCAGAATAGGTGTCCCAATTGGAAAATGTACCTTCACCTCTTGTTCCTATGACAACTCTAAAATTTTAGATTTAGACAGCCATAAAAAAAATTAAAATTTAGACAACCCTTCAAATTTAAAAAAATATATATTTTTGCGATAGATACACTGTAACATATTGCATACTATAATTACATTTCTTTTTGTTCTTAGGCATCGAGCCATTCCAGGAACAAGGGAATATATTTATTGTTTGATTCCTGTTGGGACAGGACCCCCCCTCCCCCCCACCATCTCCCACTGGCTGCTGTGGGGGATGTGTCCGGATGGAGAGCAGGGAAGGGGCCAGTAAATATGTCATGTGCCTTCCTTTTGTAAATAAACACATTGAGCGATTGATACCGATTGATCACTCACTGTGTACAATTATAACTGAAGCATAGTAAACTGTGTTTATTATGCTTTGGTTTAGGAATGAACAGGAAACGCTGTACAGAGCTATTCCTGTCCATTCATTCTGTGCAGTTGAGGGTGAAGAGATGGAGACTGAGGGCTGTGTCCTCAATCTGATTTCTCTGTCTCAAAGGTGAAACATCAGAGGTCTGTTTAGACCCATGATATTTTACTAAAGCCCCCCCAATGGGGCTCCTAAAAATTGTAAAACAATTATAAAAAATAAAATGGTAAAAAAAATAAAAATAATATTTAAATAAAATGGTAAAAAAATTAATAATAAAATAACAAAAATAAAAAGCTACTTACCCTAGTGAAAACAATTGGTTGTGAATGTCACCGGCGCAAAAGAAAATAAATAAATAAATGTGAACCGTGATCTGCTGCAGTACTGTGTGCCCTTAGTGGGGGTCAATAGTGCATAAGGAAGAAAAGTGTTACTGCGCTGATCTAATTATCCAGAGGTATTAAATCTCTGGGAGTATGGACATAAGTGAAATATCAGAGCCACAATGTACCCAATCTTAAATGTGAATAACCTGGATACAAACAATATATAAAAAAATATAAGAAATATATGAGTCATACAAATGTGACACAGTGATTTCAAACTTGAATCATATATCTAGATCAGTGTGTCAGCATACAATCCATATGCCACAGTGCTTCTATGAGAAAAATGGCTGTTGCTGCTACTGACCAACCAAATAGTGAAAACAATACGAAAGATATTACAAAAAATATTGTGTATATATGTGTATAAAACCACAATATGCTGTATGCCAACTGCACCGTGAGTTGTCCAATAACCGATATTGGAACAAAATAAATATCAAAAAAGTGAAATAAATATCAAACAACCATACAAATGTGCAATGTGCTGACTGCACTTAAAAATAGTCCAAATGGCAGGCAATCTTGCTCTTATACAATAGGTTCCAGCAAACACAAGGTTCAATGTTGGTAGTACTGTGTAGAGGAAAGTGCCGCTATCTCTTCCACCCGACAAAGATGTGCCACCATCACCAATGGTTAAAATCAACACTCACCAGACCCCAGATATTATTAGGCTCCAAAGTGGTGTCTTTTCTTTGTCCGTTAGTGGGTGTTGCCTCCTTTTCCCTTTTACAAGGTGTCATCAATTCCTCAAAAACAAGGGGCTCATCATGGTGTAGTATATTAAAATATGTATTTATTTAAAAAAGGTAAAAAAATAACACTTACAATATAAAGTGCCTCTGACCGGCACTGAGTGTCTTTGGCAGTGTCAACCGTTAAAAGCCGCTGACCAGCATTTAAATGGCGTCCTAAGAGGTGTGCTTGCCCCGCTGTGCTCCGCATGTATTGCTACAAGGGGTCCGGGCGCGCTGGTGTGCTGCACCCTCTATGTGCGTGTCCAAACAGCCTCTACGCGTTTCGCTAATTGCGTCGTCAGGAGAACTCCCTGATGACGCAATTAGCGAAACGCGTAGAGGCTGTTTGGACACGCACATAGAGGGTGCAGCACACCAGCGCGCCCGGACCCCTTGTAGCAATACATGCGGAGCACAGCGGGGCAAGCACACCTCTTAGGACGCCATTTAAATGCTGGTCAGCGGCTTTTAACGGTTGACACTGCCAAAGACACTCAGTGCCGGTCAGAGGCACTTTATATTGTAAGTGTTATTTTTTTACCTTTTTTAAATAAATACATATTTTAATATACTACACCATGATGAGCCCCTTGTTTTTGAGGAATTGATGACACCTTGTAAAAGGGAAAAGGAGGCAACACCCACTGACGGACAAAGAAAAGACACCACTTTGGAGCCTAATAATATCTGGGGTCTGGTGAGTGTTGATTTTAACCATTGGTGATGGTGGCACATCTTTGTCGGGTGGAAGAGATAGCGGCACTTTCCTCTACACAGTACTACCAACATTGAACCTTGTGTTTGCTGGAACCTATTGTATAAGAGCAAGATTGCCTGCCATTTGGACTATTTTTAAGTGCAGTCAGCACATTGCACATTTGTATGGTTGCTTGATAATTATTTCACTTTTTTGATATTTATTTTGTTCCAATATCGGTTATTGGACAACTCACGGTGCAGTTGGCATACTGCATATTGTGGTTTTATACACATATATACACAATATTTTTTGTAATATCTTTCGTATTGTTTTCACTATTTGGTTGGTCAGTAGCAGCAACAGCCATTTTTCTCATAGAAGCACTGTGGCATATGGATTGTATGCTGACACACTGATCTAGATATATGATTCAAGTTTGAAATCACTGTGTCACATTTGTATGACTCATATATTTCTTATATTTTTTTATATATTGTTTGTATCCAGGTTATTCACATTTAAGATTGGGTACATTGTGGCCCTGATATTTCACTTATGTCCATACTCCCAGAGATTTAATACCTCTGGATAATTAGATCAGCACAGTAACACTTTTCTTCCTTATACTTACCCTAGTGGCAGGGTCACAAAAGTTGCACTTGCAACCGGCCCTGGAGCTTCACCATCATGGGGGGCCCCAAAACATCAGGAAGGGGGCCAGCTGCAGAACATGAGAAAGGGTCCTGCCAAAAGACCATAATAAAGGGCCCCTTTACTGGAGTAAAAGGGCCAAAGGGTCAGTGGGAAGGGCCTCAGCTGGGGGTCATAGTTTCTTGCACCTGGGCCCTGAAGGTTTTAGTTACGCTCCATTTCTATCTGATGGCACGATTTACAATTCGCCTAAAATTGGTCAAAAATTTCAAGCCCCCCTCCTTGGGTACTATTTTATTATACACAAATCCTATATTGATTTACCTCCACTCACAGAGACTACCAAATTATCCACCTTCAAGCACATTTGCTATTATACACCTCTCTCTCCTAAACTGATTTCCAAATTCTATTCTCAGCTCAACTGCTTAACCAAACGTGCCAACCATGCTTACATTTCCAAATGGGAGGATGACTTCCAATGCACAAAAACCGAGGAGGACTGGTAACTTCAGTTGAATCAGCATTCAAGGTCATTATTTGGTAATACATGGTTCCATGCAGATTGGCAAATCTCCATCCTTCACTACTAACATGTGTTTTAGAGGCTGCAGGGAAATGTAATGCTTATCTGGTGGACCTGCATCTTCAAGTTTAAAAAAAAAAAATTATTGCCATGTGGATTTACCAGAAACCTATATCTCCCTAGGAAATATATTTCTGAGGGAAATATATGGAAATCCCTGGTGTTCCCTCTTTTTCCCCTTTCCTTTAATCTATGAATGTAGTTTTCTATAACTCTGTTAATGTTTTTCAAAAATGCTTCAAAAAAATCTATTGAAAGTGAAATCATGTTTCCTGCATTTTGTGTGTTTTTGGCATATCGTTGACAAGGGTGCCTAATTTATAAAGAGGTAAATTTATATTTAATCTAAAAGAGACTGTATTACTATTCTATTTTAATTGCATCACCTAGAAAGTGGAGAAAGGGTCCAATTTACATTATTAAGTCATATTTGAAGGCACGGAACTTTTTCCATCAGTTAGCACATCATGCACATGAAATGTTCACCGTTCATAATCTGGTGCTGTATTTTCATCTATGAAGTGCAATTATTAGTACTAAAAGGTTGTGTTGATTTTTTTTTTATAGTGAGTGAATCTTTGATTGGTGATGTAGCTCATGACTGCTGATGGTGCTTTTGCCATCATTCCTGGGTGGCCAGTGCTAGAAGGCAGAATAAAGGTACTCAATGCTAGCCCACATATTGATGAGCTGCAGCTCACTTACTGCCTCCTGCAGGGTTGACTTATAATGAGGTTTTAAGGAATTATGTGAATCATTCTTGCCACACAAACCCAGTGGACTGCTCTTCCCCTCACTTCTGCTGGTCTTCATTTGCCCTCAGTTTCCCCTCATTCCCCATGTTTTCACTTTTCCTAGCTTTTGACTTAAAGCTTCATACACACGACCGGTTTTCTCGGCAAAAACCAGCAAGAAAACTGCTTCTTGCCAAGAAAACCGTTGGTGTGTACGAGGCTTTCAGGTTTCTCGTCTGGAAATCTGGCCAGCATCTTGACGAGAAAAAAAGAGAACTGGCTCTCTTTTTTCTTGTCGAGATTCTTGTCGGCCTGTTTCCCGACGAGAAACCCGAGAGTGTGTATACTTACCTGTCGCCGTGGAAACCCGCGCATGCTCGAAATGACTTTGACGCATGCGCGGTAGCTTCCACGGCATAGGTAGGGTGAAGCAAGATGGCAGCGACGGCAATGAATGTGACGAGCGTATGCTTGTCGTACGCGATGACGTCACTGTGTTCTTGCCTTTCAAGAGATATGCGGTTCTTTTGAAAGGTCAGTGTGTACACTTGGGCGGCAAGATATTCTTGCCAAGAATCTCGTCAGGGAAAATGACTGTTTTTTCCTGACGAGATTCTTGCCCGTGTGTACAGGGCCTTAGTCAGATCATCTAAACAGATAAACTGCATCAGCTTGCTATCTGAAAAATTGCCAATCCATGAAAATACTGCATTTACGTTGGCACTTGGTATGTCAACAATGTCCTAATTTGATCAAATGACAATAGATAATTTACAAGTGAAGGGTGTTGTAGCACTTTATTTGGCATGATAAGCTCACTAAAAAAGGATAAAGGTTACCTTTTGTGTGTCGGGATGAATCAGAAAGACTTAGCACCATGCCTTTTCTCCGGATGCTTTCAAGGTCATAAGAGAATGTGTAAGATGAAGTATATAAAGAAAATGCTCTAAAGAGAAGTGCCAATTACATTACAAAGTGTATATTATTTGAAGTGGACCTTTCACCATCTGACTAACGTCTTAATATTTATAGTCTGAAAGTGCAACATTAAAGCTGCACAAACAAGTTGGACAAGATTACATGAGACTGAAACTGTTAAACACTAGCCATATTGACACTATTGGCAATCATATGAACTTCATGTTGACTTTAAAGGCTTCTCTTTGACTCTTCAGGGATCCAATCATATTCTGCATATCCAGTCATCTTCTGCATCTCCTTCAGGTAGTTTGCAGTTAGGTTACCGACTGATAGGTGACCAACGTCCAGCCTTTCACTACCCGGTTACCTTGATCCCCGGTGGATTGTCGAGACCCTATTGGATCTTGGCTCTCCTCAGGTGGACTCCCCACCGAACAGCTTCCTCAAAGGAACAACGCTTGGGATCTTCTCAGGATGGGGACCCAGTCGATCACTGGGGCCAAGCCACAGCTCAAATGTTCGTTCCGGACCAACGCAGTTCCGGAACCAGCAACACTGCATGGCACACGCACCCCGGCCTGGAAGGCCATTTTGCCGGGTGGGATCAGCCCCCCAGAAGCGACAGAATGAGCCCACAGCACAGCCAAGCTGAGACAGAGACCCAAATTCAAACAAATCAGCCTGGTAAAAGCTAACTAACTCTCTGACCCCCTCTAAATTTAAATTAGCACCGGTTCTTAGAAGTAACCAGGCGCTACAATACATTTCAGAGCAACATTGTTTTCAAAGGAAAGATGTTCCCAAGAATAACAGAGTGGGAACCTGAAAGTGAGAATTTCCTAGAAATTTACACTCTAGTTACTTTCATTAATCTCTTTAAGATTCGGTCATACAGGAGATTGAAGTCTTGGGCTAGATGAGAGAGAACTTTGCTAATAAGACCAAGTGATGCAGTGAATTACTTTTAACCCTTTATTGATGAGTTTTTACTCTTGAAGCAAGATTGTAATGCTAAAAAGCATATGGGATGCTATTAACATAGCACTGGTACACTAGGTTGGTATCTACCAGAGAAAGAATGGCCATGGATTTGAGATTATTCACAAACATCAGATAGAAATCAGACTGATTCACTGTAAAATTTGAAATCAGTTTATAGATTTGTTCTCCTCTGTTTATGATTTTGTCAGATTTCTGTAGTTCCCTTCAGACTGGACCATGACAAAAGTTTAACACAATTAATGAGTTGGAGGTTGAAATTAACTTTGCAGGTCTTTTAAGGGCTGTATTCATAGTTCTGGAGTGAGTGAGCACACTATGCCTCTGAAAGTAATTCTATGGGCCGAGGGAGTTTTATCTTCATGCAGTCTATGTATGAAGGTAAAATACCTTCTTATTGAACCCCCCAGCCCCCCAATACTTACCTGAGCCTGATCTCGATCCAATGATGTGCACTAGAGCAGAAGCTCTCCTGGCTCTCTCCCTCCTCATTGGCTCAGACACAGCAGCTACCATATATGGTCAGTGAGGAGGGAGTGGGTGGCGGGGCTGACCCAAACTCTGTGTGCTTTATGGACACACAAAGTTTGGCTCAGGAATGAGAGTGCACGAGTGCCAGCAAAGCAATCAGCATGGGGGGAGTAGAAAGGACCACCAATGGGGGACCCGAGAAGAGGAAAATTGGGGCTGATCTGTGCAAAACCATTGCTCAGAGCTGGTAAGTATGACATGTTTGTTATTTAAAAAAAAGAGCACACTATGCCTCTGAAAGTAATTCTATGGGCCGAGGGATTTTTGTCTTCATGCAGTCTATGTATGAAGGTAAAATACCTTCTTATTGAACCCCCCAGCCCCCCAATACTTACCTGAGCCTGATCTCGATCCAATGATGTGCACTAGAGCAGCAGCTCTCCTGGCTCTCTCCCTCCTTATTGGCTCAGACACAGCAGCTACCATATACAGTCAGTGAGGAGGGAGTGGGTGGCGGGGCTGACCCACACTCTGTGTGCTTTATGGACACACAATGTTTGGTTCAGGAATGAGCGTGCACGAGTGCCAGCAAAGCAATCAGCATGGGGGAAGTAGAAAGGACCACCAATAGGGGACCCGAGAAGAGGAAAATTGGGGCTGATCTATGCAAAACCATTGCTCAGAGCTGGTAAGTATGACATGTTTGTTATTTAAAAAAAACGTTATTTTAAGTATTACTTTAAACATTTCACTTTTATATATGGTTTATATGTTGTTAAACATTATCAGAAAGAGATATGCTATCACAGTTATCATGTACTTCACACTGTTATTGTACCATCACAGTGGCTTCAGGCATTTCTAGGGCCATGGTACCAGTCCACTGGCATTGCCACGCAGTCCTAATTTCTGAGTGGAGATAGTTCTATCTGAGCCATATTACAGTTAGAGCTTGTTTACACTTGCTTCAAAATCTGGAACTGGACATGCGCTTTTAAAGCACTCTGAATGCCAATCAAAGCACCTGTCACTAAATAAAATGGCAGGTGTACAGTCCTGTTTACATGTTGCGTTTGCTTTGCTTTGCTTTTCTTTTCTTTACTTTAAAAATGATACCCCATGTTGCTTTCTTGGTACTTTAAAGCATCTACAAAACCTTCATAGAAGTATATGACAAAGCTCACTAGCAACACCTTTTGAGATAGAGAGAGAGGGGACTGAGTGGAGGATCAACAGAACTGGGGGACCAAAGCAGGAAAAACTAGCAGTGCCACAAGTGGCACACAGTGTAGGAGCAATATAGTGGGAAGTGAGAGTGACCAGAAAGAGAGGTAAATCAGCAAATCAGGGGATGAGCTGGGGACCTGCTGAATGAGGGTACCAATGAGCTGGGGATCTGCTGAACAGGGGTACTAATGAGCTGGGGATCTTTTGAGTTGGGGATTTTACTTAACTAGATAGAAAATAGAAAATCAACACGAAGCTTAATTAAAGCTTCAAAAAAGCATCATCAAAGCATTATCAAAGCATTACTGAAGCATCATTGAAGCATCACTGAAGCATCAAAAAAGCATGTTGAAGCAGTAAGCGATTTAAAGTGTGTTGAAGTTGAAGCAAGTGTAAATGAGCTCTTAGGATTCAAATGCTGGAAAACCCATAATACCTGTGGAATCACATTACCAGTAAGAAGCTTGCACTCAATGGTTTTATTTTGAGAACACACAAGGGTGTCTAATACATTTAATAAACAAACACCCCAAACTTAGTGGGGAAGCTTGCAGAGAATACTATCATAGATGAAAACTGCTCTTTATTAATTTTCCCACTGAAATGCAAGACTATAGTCCTTCTGCCCAGTGGTTTGGTTTAGAAGAACATTGTCCCCAGCAGTGGCTGCAGTTCCAGATTTACCCCAATCCCTTCTGCAGCTTACTTATAAACACAATTTGAACATGTTATACAGAACTTCATCAGAATGGGCACTGCAAAAAAAAAATTGAATTGAAGATACCAGTCCTTTTAAAATTGGGAGGAGGTATTGCTGTAAGGCGGAGCAAGAAGAGATTTCCACTGAAATTGGAGACATCTTTTAATACAGCTTTTCTTTCTTGGTGTATCTTAGGCTGACCTTTTAGGAATGATTAAAAATAAATAAATAAAAAAGGCTAATTTGACGAGGAAATGGCAGTCTGCGCTATTTTGAAACTAAATATCTGCACAAGTTTATGCAGCACATGCATTAGTAATACAATATATTTCAGATATTTTATGGGTCAAGCAAATGTCAAAACAAAAAGAAAAGGATGGGAGTGTGCACATGATTAAACAGATTTTTCACATGGGGGTTTGTCGTTTGGTGATGCAAATGTAATGTTAAATTTAGTGTGCAAAGTTACTTGATGACATTAAGAGGTTTATTGGCACAATTAATTTATGGATTACAAAAGAATGCCAGAAGAATTTACCCATACAATTAGGTGGAATAAAATATAAATACATATGGCCAGATTCACGTACGGCGGCTTAAAGATGTGCGGGTGTAGCGTATGTAATTTATGTTACGCCGCCACAAGTTAGAGAGGCAAGTGCTGTATTCACAAAGCACTTGCGTCCTAATTTACGGCGCCAGCGTAAGCGCGCCTAATTCAAATTGTGAAGAGGCGCGCGTGTTTTATGTAAATAAAGCATGACCCCACGTAAATGACGTTTTGAACGAAGGGCGCATGCGCCGTCCGCGGTCGTATCCCAGTGCGCATGCTCCAAATCACGTCACAAATAGTCAATGCTTTCGACGTGAACGTAACCTACGCCCAGTCCTATTCTGAATCGACTTACGCAAACGATACAAAAGACGTGAAATTCAACGGCGGGTCCGACGTCCATACTTAACATTGGCTGCGCCATCTTTTTGGTGGTTTATCTTTACGCCTGAAAACGCCTTACGTAAATGGCGTATCTTTACTGCGACGGGCAAGCGTACGTTTGTGAATAGGCGTATCTCGCTGATTTACATATTCTAGGCGTAAATCAGCGTACACGTCCCTAGCGGCCAGCGTAAATAGACAGCTAAGATGCGACGGCGTAGGAAGACTTACGCCGCTCATATCTTAGCAACATT
Organism: Rana temporaria; assembly: GCF_905171775.1. Lineage (NCBI taxonomy): Eukaryota > Metazoa > Chordata > Amphibia > Anura > Ranidae > Rana > Rana temporaria. The sequence continues at coordinate 132,748,348 of NC_053494.1, forward strand.
TAAGCCTATCTCAGTTTGAGCATACGCTTAAATGTAGGATGGCGTGGATTCAGAGTTACGACGGTGTATCTACTGATACGCCGGCGTAACTATACCTGAATCTGGCTAATACTTTCTATATCATAAAATAACCACAGCAACACAGCATATTTATGATATTAAAATATATATATTTTTTCCTTGATTGTTGAACTTTGTGCCATGTCTTTCTTGATATGTAGCGCTACTCCCGTAAGAGCCGCAGGAAATACTTTCCAAGTCTTCCCAACTTCTGCTTCGTAGCCTGGCACACAACAGGCCCATTCACTTTTTCCTGAAGGACCAGTCTAATGCCTTGCACAGAAGACCGTTTTTCACAACGAGAAACTTTTTATATTGGTCGTGAAAACCGGTCGTGTGTAAGCTCCCTAGCCGTTTTCTTGACGAAATAACTGGCCTCAAAAAAATTTGAAACCAGCTCTCTTTTTTCTCGTTGTGTTTCCCGCGAAAAAATGGTCGTGTCTATGCTTTCCGAGGGGGGAAAAAACACGCATGCTCAGAATCAAGTATGCAGCTCAAAAGCAGCCCAAAGGGTGGCACCATTTGAAAGGAACTTCCCCTTTATAGTCCCGTCGTACGCGTTGTACGTCACCGCAATTTGGTCGGATGTTTTTTTGCATGAACGTGTGTATGCAAGTCAGGCTGGAGAGGAATCACGTTGGGAAAAACGTTGTTTTTTTCCCTGCCGAGAAAAATGGTTGTGTATACAAGATATTAGGGATGTTGTTTTTATTTTTGGAGCACTTGGATAGGGATGAGGGAAGTGGTGGGATACTCCAAGAATAATGCCGCGTACACACCATCACTTTATGTGATGAAAAAAAACGACACTTTCTGTGAAGTAAAAAACGACGTTTTTGAAACTTCAATTTTCAAAGACGAAGTTGCCTACACACCATCGTTTTCTCACAATGATCTTGCAAAGTGAGGTTACGTTCCACCACGTTTTTCCATTGAAGCTTGCTTCTGGGCATGCGTGGATGAAAAAACGTCTTAGAAAACGACGTTTTTTGCTACACACGGTCAATTTCTGTGAAGTAAAAAGTGCACTTTTGAAAAACGACACATAAAATTGAAGCATGCTTAAATTTTTTTTGGTCGTTTTTTACAAGACATAAAACGACGTTTTCCCCCACACACAGTCAATTAAAGTGACGTTTTTAAAAATGTCATTTTTTTTCATCACATAAAGTGATGGTGTGTACGCGGCATTAGAACAGCTGAGGATTTGGTTTCCCTTTTGAACAAGCTATAATGAAGTTTTTGGCTGGTAACAAACAGTAAACTTCAGCCTGACTATTTCAGTATAAGGTACTTTCACCAATTTCTTGCCCAGGCCAATTCTCAGCTTTCAGCGATGCTGCATTTTGAATGACAATTGCGTGGCCATGCAACACATTTTAATAATTTTGTTTTTCACATGAATAGAGCTTTATTTTGGTGGTATTTAATCACCACTGTGTTTTTTTTATTATATGCTAAATTAATTTAAAGAAAAACTGGAAATTTTGAAATTCATAAATATAGGCCAAAATTTACTCTGCTACATTTCTTTGGTGAAAATAACCAAAATCTGTGTTTATTATTTAGTCTGTAGGAAAGTCCACAAACTATGGTATACAGTATATACTGAAAATTAATTAATCCTGATGTATCTGAAACCCCCAGGACAGTTCAAACATCCCCCAAATTACCCCTTTTTGGAAAGTAGACAGTCCAAGGCAGTGGCAGCTGGTGCTCAAAATTTGGAGGGCGCAAACGGAAAAAAAAAAATTGCAGCCCTCACTGTGCCCATCAAATGCAGCCACTGTGCCATCAATTGTCACCACTGTGCCATGCCATCAAATGCAGCCACTGTGCCATGCCATCAAGCGTAACCACTGTGCCATGCCATCAAATGCAGTCACTGTGCCATGCCATCAAACGCAGCCACTCTGCCATCAATTGTCACCACTGTGCCATGCCATCAAACGCAGCCACTGTGCCATCAATTGTCACCACTGTGCCATGCCATCAAACGCAGTCACTGTGCCATGCTATCAAACACAGCCACTGTGGCATCAATTGTCACCACTATGCCATGCCATCAATTGTCACCACTGTGCCATCAATTGTCACCGCTGTGCCCATCAATTGTCGCCACTGTGCTATCAATTGTCGCCACTGTGCCCATCAATTGTTACCACTGTGCCATCAATTGTTACCACTGTGCCATCAATTGTTACCACTGTGCCCATCAATTGTAGCCACTGTGCCCCGCAATTGTCGCCACTGTTCCCCGCAATTGTCGCCACTGTACCCCGCTATTGTTGCCACTGTGCCCAGTTAAATGTTGCCACTGTGACCTGTATGTGCCATCAATTGTTACCACTGTGCCCAGCAATTGTAGCCACTGCGCCCCACAATTATCGCCACTGTGCCCAGTAAAATGCTGCCACTGTGACCTGTATAATGCCCCCCCCCCCCGCCTGGCACTTACCTTTCTGGGGTCAGCCGTGCTTCTACCGTCCCTCGATGTCTTCTCCCGCCCTCAATGACGCTTCAGCCAATCAGGTTACCGGTAACCAGAACCGGTGAACCTGATTGGCTGAGACACCTGTTAGTCTTATCCAAGGAACGCACCGCCAGTACGTCCCGAGGATAAGCATTCAGAAAGCCGACTACAGCCTGTTGTCTGTACTCGGAAAGCCTATCAGAGCCGCTAGCTCTGATAGGCACTTCCACACAGCCAACCAGCTGCCGTTATTCAGATGGCCGGCGCTCAGCATCCGGCCATCTGAATAGTGGGCGGCAGCGGCGAAAATACATAGATTCATGCAATGCATGAATCTATGTATTTCAGTGGCTGTGCGAGAGCCAGAGAGGGTGGCGCTTTTTTTTACATACTGTCACCAGTGCAGTACAGCTTCGTCATATAACTGGTGTGGTGTATATATTATTTTCTTTTTTGTTTGTTTTACAATTTTTTTAACACACTGTGACCAGAGCAATACAGTGTTACCATAGTACTACTGTACTATTCTGGGGAAGTGTTCAGGTTTTTCTTTTTACACATTATGATTGCTTTAACCAGTCAATTTCACTGGTATGAACAAACATTTTTTTACTGAATGAAACAGATTAATTCAGTGTGTATTGTTGTGATTAGCTGTGATTGACCACAGCTATTCACATGGTACAGATGGTCTGTGATGGGCCCTGTCTGTGCCATGTGGTTACTGTGGCCAATCACAGCTAGTACACAATGAATTGCATGAAAGGAAGCCATCCATTGTTTACAATTGTCATGTGATCTGCTGTGATTGGTCACAGTGATCACATGGTACTGGCAGCAGGCCGGTACACAGATTAGTCATTGGATGTGTCTGATGGAAACAGTCGGTCATAGATAGTGCCGTAGTGTGGCTTGTGGGGCACACAAGGTGTGTCTGGGACGACGTCATTTGACAATAGACTGGGCGGGAAGTGGTAAGTAGAAGTAGAGTCATTAGAGCAAACTCTCTTTAACCACTTCAGCCCTGGAGGGATTAAACAACTTCCTGACCAGGCCATTTTTTGTGATACAGCACTATGTCGCTTTAACCACTTAAGGACCGCTCACTGTATATATACGTAATTTTTTTAAAGATGGATATCTCGGTAACGGCAGCAGCTGCTGCCACAACCGAGATATCCATCTTTCTTGTGAGCGGTCCTTTAAACGATGGCGGCAATCTGCGATTTTTAGCGGGACTGCGACATTGCGGGGACAAATTTGACCCCAAATGGCACTTTTTGGGGACCAGAGACATTATTACATTGATCAGTGCTATAGAAATGCACTGATCAATGTATAAATTATACTGGCAGGGAAGGGGTTAACACTAGGGATTATCAAGGGGTTAACTGTGTTCCCTGGGTTTGTTCTAACTGTAGGGCGGATGGGCTGCCTGGAAAACCACAGAGATCACAGTTCCTGATCTCTGGGAAAAGCATATACAGTACCTGCCGCCGAGAATGTGTTTTTAGCACGACAGCATCGCGCTGATTCTCGGCGACAGGGTGCCGACATCTCGCACTCGCTTGAATGGTGACAGCACATTCCAGCAAGCGCGTCATAGAAGCGACGGGAGATCCGACTTGGATTCCCGCCAATTCTACACGTGTGCGGCGTTTGTTATGAATCCTGAGGGGGAAGTCCCCGCCGGATTTTAAATAAAAATCCGGCATGGGTTCCCCCCTCAGGAGCATACCGGGACCTTAGGGCTGTTATGGGTTGTAAAGAGAGCCCCCCTACGCCGAAAAAATGGCGTAGGGGGTCCCCCTACAATCCATACCAGACCCGTATCCAAAGCACGCTACCCGGCCGGCCAGGAAAGGAGTGGGGACGAGCGAGCGCCCCCCCCTCCTGAGCCGTACCAGGCTGCATGCCCTCAACATGGGGGGGTTGGGTGCTCTGGGGCAGGGGGGCGCACTGCGGGGCCCCCCCACCCCAGAGCACCCTGTCCCCATGTTGATGAGGACAGGGCCCCTTCCCGACAACCCTGGCCGTTGGTTGTCGGGGTATGCGGGCGGGAGGCTTATCAGAATCTGGGAGCCCCCTTTAATAAGCCCCCAGATACCGGCCCCCCCACCCTAAGTGAATGGATATAGGGTACATCGTACCCCTACCCATTCACCTGGAGGAAAAAAGTCAATAAACACAACACAAGAGTTTTTAAAATAATTTATTAGTCTGCTCCGGAGGCCGCCCCCTGTCTTCTTTAGCTCTTTTTACCAGGGGGGGCTTCTTCTTTGACGTCTTCGGGTGGGGGCCGCTCTTCGCCGCCATCCGGTTCTCTTCCACCGCCGGGGGGGGTCGCTTTTATAAAAGCGCCCACTCCTCGGCGGATTTCCTCCGACGTCTTCGGCGGGGGGTGGTGTGCTTCTTCTTCCGCTATCCGGGGGGGTCTTTTTCGGCTATCCGGGGGGTCTTCTTCACTCTCCGGGGGTCTTCTGCTATGTTCGCCGCTCTCCGCTGTTGACTCGGCGCACCCCGGTTCTTCCTCCAGCTGTCCGGTGCCTTCTCCTTCAGCGCTGAATGTCTATCTCCTTCTTCCGTGCTGTGACGTATTCTTCTTCTTCCGGGCTGTGACGTCATCTTCTTCTCTTCTCCCGATGTTGACACACCGGCTCTTCTCGCTGAAATGACGGGTGCGCGGCTTGCATCGGACCTATATAGGCCTCACAGTCCCATCATGCTCTGTACCTACCCATGTGATACCTACCCACGTGGGTAGGTATCACATGGGTAGGTACAGAGCATGATGGGACTGTGAGGCCTATATATAAAAGCGACCCCCCCCGGCGGTGGAAGAGAACCGGACGGCGGCGAAGAGCGGCCCCCACCCGAAGACGTCAAAGAAGAAGCCCCCCCTGGTAAAAAGAGCTAAAGAAGACAGGGGGCGGCCTCCGGAGCAGACTAATAAATTATTTTAAAAACTCTTGTGTTGTGTTTATTGACTTTAACATTTTTCCTCCAGGTGAATGGGTAGGGGTACGATGTACCCCATATCCATTCACTTAGGGTGGGGGGCCGGTATCTGGGGGCCCCCTTATTAAAGGGGGCTCCCAGATTCCGATAAGCCTCCCGCCCGCATACCCCGACAACCAACGGCCAGGGTTGTCGGGAAGGGGCCCTGTCCTCATCAACATGGGGACAGGGTGCTCTGGGGTGGGGGGGCCCCGCAGTGCCCCCCCCTGCCCCAGAGCACCCAACCCCCCCATGTTGAGGGCATGCAGCCTGGTACGGCTCAGGAGGGGGGGGGGCGCTCGCTCGTCCCCACTCCTTTCCTGGCCGGCCGGGTAGCGTGCTTTGGATACGGGTCTGGTATGGATTGTAGGGGGACCCCCTACGCCGTTTTTTCAGCGTAGGGGGGCTCTCCTTACAACCCATAACAGACCTAAGGGCCCGGTATGCTCCTGAGGGGGGAACCCATGCCGGATTTTTATTTAAAATCCGGCGGGGACTTCCCCCTCAGGATTCATAACAAACGCCGCACACGTGTAGAATTGGCGGGAATCCAAGTCGGATCTCCCGTCGCTTCTATGACGGCTTTGTCTCTATCGCAGCAAGCCAGCTCAGCGCTGGCTCCCGCGATGGGGCTCGTAGGTGCTCAATCTCGCCAAGAGGGAGCGAGATTGACACAATATCGCGTGCACCTACTGTATCCATCATGTCCTCTGTCAGAACAGGGATCCGCCTTGTTTACACAGGCAGATCCCCGTTCTGCCTCTATACCGCGATTGCGGGTCACCAGTGAACATCAGGTCCACTGGACCCGCGGGTGTGTGCCCGCTATATCACATGAATGGACAGATATACACCTATTTGCACTATCCAGCCACCTTGCCACAGTATAACTGCTACAGGTGGTCAGGAAGCGGTTAAGTAAGAAAAGGTCTGGGCCAATCCCTTAAGGACACCAGCTGGTGTCCCCTTTAATAGACCCACAACTGACTATAACTGGGCACCAGAAGGGTAAATAAAGCATGTGGTCCCCAAGATCTTTCGATGTCTCTACTCATAAGGCCCAAGGACAGATGGAGCTTCTTCCAATTTTCCAAGTGATGCCCTCCAGTGATACCAGACTGATTTATGGTAGACAGTTCCCTGAGGCCTCCTCATGGCAACCAAGGTTGGAATCCTCCACTCTGGGACAAGACACAAAGCTCTGTGTGTTCCCAGAATAAATACAGCCTCCCAGCATGCCTTCAGAGCCTGCCTCTCTGGGATCAATATTCATGCTTTCATCTGCATAGCTCCACACCTATCATATAGAAACTTCTCATGTTACCTGGATACAGAGGGAGCTATCCAGCAGACTGGCAGCATCAGAGCACACAGATAAAGCATAGCTAAACAATCACAGCTCACTGGATACAATGAGCTAAACTATGCTTTTACCTTAACCAACATTTAAAGCCACATTGCCTACAGTGTGGCAACTAAATTTAAAAACACACTCTAATATTTATCTAACTATCCTAGCACCTACCTAGGACGTCAGCTGCTAGTGTGAAATAGCTCCAGCACTCGAGAACTGCCCATTTGGGATTAAAATGCTTTTTAGGGATGAGCTGATAGGTCCAAACACAGATTTCACCCCATTGATAGGAGCCAAACATCATATATAGTAGTGGGGTTTTCTCCTGATACTAAATATGATTTTTTTTTCTCTTCCACTATCAATGGTTGTTAAGGATGCATTGAGTGTCTTCACCCACTGTATCCTTAGCAATTATGCCACGTACACACGATCGGTCAATCCGATGAGAACAGTCTGATGGACCGTTTTCATCAGACCAAACTGATCGTGTGTGGGCCCCATCGGTTATTTATCTGTTAAAAATTGTGAAATTTGTTTTAAAATTAACCGATGGATACCTAACCAATAGAAAAAAAACGATCGTTTGTAGGCACGTCCATCGGTTAAAAATCCACGCATGCTCAGAATCAAGTCGACGCATGCTTGGAAGCATTGAACTTCGTTTTTTTCAGCACGTCGTTGTGTTTTACGTCACCGCGTTCTGACACGATCGGTTTTTTAACTGATGATGTGTAGGCACGACTGACCATTAGTCAGCTTCATCAGTTAACTGATGGAAAAATAAAAAAATCGCTCACTAATAAGAAAAATATGATCTTTTTGTCTGATACAGTGTTATTGAAATTTCATCATGCCTATTTAGGCATGGACAAATGTAGTTGACTGTATCAGACAAAAATATCGTATTTTATTATTAGTGAGCGAATGAACAACGACTCATACAACCAATTATTGTGCCCACAAACATGAAACTTGACATCTTGAACTATTTATGAGAGAATACTTTTTTTTTGTTTTTGTTTTTTAGTGTAGATGTGTTCTTAACTAGATTTAACTAATCAAACTGAATTCAATATACAGTAAGGTTACACATGTGGACTCAGTAGCACAAGTGTTGGCCACAAGAACAACCTATTTAGGGTGTCACACACAGGTAATCCAGTGGATACTTGGTTGGTTTCCATGTAGGAAACTTGACCAAAAATAAAGAAATGTAGCAGCTTTGGTAATGGATACAATCCTGTGTTCAGCTTAGAAGGATTGAAAAAACAGACAATTGTACCACACTTACAAAATGAATGATTCATATTTCTCGTTCAGGCCTCAAATATTTTTGACTCAAGTATCCCTTTTGTTACAATCTCATAGGGCGAGAACGAGCTTTCAGACAGGAGCCAAGAAACCCCACACCTCCTACCCAAGCCCACCCCCACGGGATGTTGAGGAAGAACAAGCGGAGGAAGGAGAAAGTGGCACCACTACAGGTCAGTGTCAAACACCACAGCTTCAGGTAATAGATGTGGGCCTACATATTTATAATACATGGTGTGTTTGGGACGGCTTGAATACACACAGCGCCCAGCTGCTAATTGGCAAGGTGATGGCCTGCTGTGCTGACATGGAGGACATCAACACAAGTTTGGGGCAGATAAGGGAAAAGCAAAAAAAGGTTGAGCAACGACTAAAAAACATGATTGATGTTCTGGGGAGGGTTTAAAAAAAAGAAAATATATATATATATATATTTTTTATACTTTTAAGTTTGTTTGTTGGGAATGTTTTATCTGGTTTTATTTGTATTTTAAAAAATAGTTGTATTTGCTAAAACGCATAAACAATGAAGAACGAAAATAGTTACATTGTTCATGCGTTTTAACCAGAAAAAACAATCTTATCTAAGGAAAAAAAAAAGATTGTTGGCAAAAACCAAAGAAATATATATTTTTAGAATAAAAAAAAAAGTTTTCACCCAAATTATTTTTTTAAATGTGAAACAATAAAAAATGTTTTATACTCAACAATGTGTGGCTTCTTTTATATCAATGTTGCCTAAAAGAACAAATAAATATTTGTGGTGTTTACATTGACAATAATGGGTATTTAGTAAAGAAAAATACACATGGCACTACAATGGCACTAGGATAACCTAGGAGAAAGATAAAATAAACCCAAATTATAAAATAATAAAATTCAAAAAAATAACAGACTTTTTCATTAAAAAACATTTTTTAATTTCAGGCCAGATCAGGCATTGCAATGGCCCCCCTACCCATAAAATAATCAACATAACTTTGGCGCACAGCACAGGCACTTTGGGGGGGGCAAGCCTGTAGGGCCAGCCTCGTGGGCCGCCACTGGAAGATGTTCGATGGCCTCATCAGGCACAAGGGTAAGATAATTTGAGAAATGTCTCTTCAAATAGTTATGTAAGATGCAACAACAAACGATCTGATCTGAACCCAATCAAACACCTATGGGGAATTCTGAAGAGACACGTTGAGCATCACTCTCCATCCATCATCCAGGCTCTAAAAATGGTTGTTCTTGAAGAATGGAAAAAGATAGATTGTTGCGATATGTCACCAACTTCCAAGCCTAGAAGACTTGGTGCTGTCCTTACAAATCACGGAGGTCATACAAAATACTAGATGCAGTAGTTTTTGTTGTGGGGTGTATTCATTTTTGCATCAACTAATTTGAATAAAACTGAAGATTTTGTAATCTAATGCCGTGTACACACGATCGGATTTCCGATGAAATAAAATCTGATGGAAATTTCCGTCGGAATTCCGATAAAGCTGACTTTCATCAGTCTTGCCTACACACTATCAGACTCATTTCCGACCGTCCAAAACACGGTGACGTAAAACACTAATACGAGCCGAGAAAAATTAAGTTAAATGCTTCCGAGCATGCGTTGACTTGATTCTGAGCATGCGTGGATTTTTCTCCAATAGAGTTCCACATAGACGATCGGAATTTCCTATCGTTTTTTTTTTTTTTTTTTTAATCTGAAAAATTTAAAACATGTTCTATTTTTTTACACCAATGGAGAAAAGTCAGATGGGGCCCACAAACGATTGTTTTTTCCGATGAAAGAAGTCCATCTGACTTTTTCCATCGGGAAAAATGATCATGTGTACACGGCATAAGTTATATTATTAACCTTTGATGCAGTTTTGTCAAAATGTTGGAAATTGTTTTTGTGTTCATTGAGATGTTGAGATGTTGATTAAAATCACACTTTTTAAAAGGAGCGTACTTATTTATGCTGAGCACTGTATATCTGGCAGAAAAAAATAGTAAAAGTAAAGATAAAACACAGAGGGGCTTAACTGTCCCAGACTTTAAAAAGGTATTATAATGTTGTACTGCTAACACAAATAGTAAAATGGATACATAATTTAAGAAAAAAAAAGATGGGTAAAAATTGAAAACACGTTAAGCAAAACACCTTTGGGTAAAGTTATATGGATTCCACAACAGTACTGAATTTATCGTAAGGACTCAAATATTTTAACATAGAATGTAAATGTTTGGGATTTGATTTATAGACAAGCAAAATGGGAATATAACTCACCGTTAATAACACTTATGGAGACAAATTATTTTTTACCAGGAAAAGAAGCACTATTTAGGGAATATGGCTAAAAGATAAAAATGCACAATTAAAAGATATGAAAGACAGAAAATTATGCACAATTCAGGAATTAAGGCACAAGAGGGATTTAATTGTGATAGATGATTGTTACTTTCAGTTAACTCATTGTGTAGCAATAGCCCATGAGATTAGCAAAAAAGTAACTTTAATTTAGCCCACAGGCAACACCAAAACATTGTAACTCCTAGATCTATAAGATATTTACTACAATGGCTTAACCCAAAATCCCACCATATATGAAAAGATGGTAAAAGGAATTAGGTGAACATCTGAATGAGCAACAGACAGTGAAACTATTGAGATGGGTCCATGGTATAGCAGTAGATATAAATACAATAGAAACTGATCTTAAATGTCTGGCAAGATGGTACATAACACCTTCTAAAGCACATAAATATCAACAAGAAAAATCACTGCTTCGTTGGAGAGGTTGTAAAATGATGAAGAATAATGGCACATTTATGATAGGAGTGCCCAAAAATACAGGAATTTTGGCAGAAGGTGTTGATACAGATACAGGAGATTACAGGAGTAAAAATGACAAGTGATCCATGGTTTTGTTTTTTTCACAGTAAGTTTTACAATAAAGCAATACAAGAATACGGTCATCCCACATCTAATAAATTCAGAAAAAGTGTTGATCCCAATATTCTGGCAGGTACCAGAGAGCCCAACAGTAAGAGACTAGGTTGAAAGGGTAGAATACATTTACAATTCGGAAGACCTGCCTTATGGTGGAGAGGAAAACATTGAAAAATGTGGGAAAATGTGGAAAGGTTGGGTAGAGTTTAAGAGTGCAAGGAAATATACTGAACTGGTGGGAATCTAATGGGTGGAGAAGGGAGAATGGGGAATGCAGAGGGAGGAGATAGATAACTAAAAGAAAGAAGAAGAAGGAGGAAGAAAGTTATTAATATTAAAGGAAAAGAGAGAAGATGGAGGGGGGACACCGGAAGGAATGTTTAAAAAAAAAGTATAGTTGTGAATGGTTTGGTAGGTTGAGATGATCTATGTTCATTGCTTCATGCATGCACTGTGAGTAGCGGGGTTGTTAGGGATGCCTGGCATTCTAGCCGTGAGTGTTGACTGCTTCACCCTGCAATATATGTGTCAGTTGGCACTTTGGCACATGTGCAAGTGGCAGATAACTGTGTTTGTGTCTGACGGTGATTGGCAAGTGGATGGGACTGGTGATTGGCTGGCCGCACAGCCCAATGTGGGATGGGTCTAATGGCGCCGCTCCGTGCCCACCGATGCGGCAAGGATAGGGTTGGATATTGCCAATCACATGCTGACTGGACTGTTTTTGGGAGTTGCCTGGTTGGCAAGGTATGGATTGGGTGGGATATGTATGTGATATCACTCTGCAACACTGTTTCCTCTTTTCCCCTCTTTCCATAGATAAGCAATTATCTCATTGATTTTGGGGCCATACTGGCTTTTTAAAGTGATAGATGGCTCTCATGACCTGCAGGAGGAAGTAGGAGAGGGTGTGTTTTATGTAATTTCTCACATGGTTTCATTGGTGGCTGCCTCTTATATATATCACTGTGTTGCATTAAGTCTGTATCACTTGCCTGACGAAGAGGTCCTGTGCGACTTCAAAACGTTGCTTTTTTTTGTGTGATGGTTCCTCTGCAATAAAAAATGTTGGACGTTTTTTTAACGATCCTCGGTGTGCTGGCGAATATATTTACATGATTGCTTTTCCAGTTCCCAGCTGGTGATCTCTTTAGCACCCTCTTCTCTTATTGGCCGTTCTCCAGGAAGGTGTGGAATTGGAATATTTATTGAGACTTCAGACGGTGGGATGCAGGTGCTGGCTGTACACTGGGTAAGTGTTTTGTGAGAGTAGTTAACAGTAGGATATTGATCTCAGTTAGGGACTACCAAATCTGGTATGCTTTGTGTGTTCTAGGTGGATGAGCATTTGTTTTCTGCTAGTTGTTAACCAGTGGAAGGATTTACGGATCCTCTGGTGATACATATGTACGTGTCCTAGGGAGGAGTGACCCTATAACCAATGTTATGGAAGGTAACTGGGATGTCTGTGTTGCATATAATATATAACTTTGTTTTGTGTTATGGTCCTTGAGTATATGATGTGGCTTCTAATTTGGTGATTGCCATTATATGATGTCTTCTATGGTCTGGGTCTAATTTAGAATAAAAACACTGGGACAGGATACAGCAACATTCCTTCTGATATAAAGTGGTTTCTCTTAAGGACCTATCATATTCAAGTAAGTTAGGTGACTTTAAACATAGTAATCAGTTCCTGAATTTGTTTTCTCTGTTAGATGTGTGTTAATCTATATTGTTTAAACATAGGTCTCTATGCCATTTTTCTACTTGACTGGAATCCTTTATTTTCTACACCATCAGTATCATGCAATAGCATTTCAAATATGCATTCCAAATGCATATGGTCCTGCCACCCTCAAGCGTTACTTGTAAATGTATGTGTAAGTTAACATTGCCATCTGTGTCCCCATTGGAAGATTTTCCCTCTATTGCTTTTCTGGTGACAACCCAAAATTTGTGATTTTCCTTTATGTTCCCATTCAATTATCACGGTAAACAGGACAAATATAGAGGGTGAATCTTGTTAATGGGGACACCTGACAGGTATTCTAATCCACCTCCACTTTATACAAAACTAAAAAAATAAATAAAAAATTCCTTTAGTTATACTTTAAGTAAGTCAACCCCAAAGATTTCCATATTTCCATATTTAGGTTTCTATGCATTATTGTTTAGAGAACTGATCCAAAAAGACATAGAGTATACAAAATTGGCTATTATATTTTTACATTCCTTAAATCCTGCATGCCTGGACCACTACCCAATTACTGCATACATATTATTATTTATTTCCTTCTGTGAATGGAATTTAATGCCTTTTTATGCGGTATTTACCGAGAGTTTTCAGTGTTTTAAATCAAAAAGTTAAAATACATCACACAAACAATATAATATATAAGATATATATATATAGTATACAGTATATATTATAAAAAACTTAAAATGTATCTGACGATAGTAGGGGGCATCACAGGGTAATTGGCATTTGGGCAGAATGTTTAAGGCAGTTGTAATCACTTACATGTACCCAGTGAAGTGAATATCCTCAAATGATACCCAGAGATGAAACATATTCTCCTACATACTGTATATTGTATCTGATAATCTGCAGTCAATTGTTCTGTACAGCTTTCTACAACACAGAGATTTTTTTCTTCCTTATTATATTTTTATTACATTTTCCAATACACCAAAATATAAATACATATTTCACAAACATTTTTACAACATTACTTCCTTCCTTTTACAACATTTATTTGAATATATTGGACTTTACTGGTACCAGAGAGGGACGATTATAAACATTTTTAAAATAGTTTTTTTTTTAAATAGTGTTAAAACCATCAGAGTATAGTTACAGATATAATGTAGGCCATACTTGTAACCATCATTCATGAACTTTGCAAATGATCCAAGAGGTTGACGCATTTCACCTAATATTTCTCAGCACCTTATCTTGGTTGCGAAGAAATATGGCCTAACCAGAAGAAAAAGCACAATCATCAACATCAATTCTTTAATACTCAGCGATCCGTTGAGAGCCTGATCCAGCCCCTCCTGCCCTGTCCACATCCCCGCACTGACAGTCACAGCTCTCTGCTCAGAGCGGAAGGGGAAAACTGAGCGATCAGCAGTGTTTAATCACTCAGTTCTCAGTGTAGAGCCAGGGGAGACAGATTAGTGCATCTGATCAATGCTGCATCCACCTAGATGAGTATCAGGCCCCGTACACACGACCGAGTTTCTCGGCAGAATTCAGCCAGAAACTCGGTTCAGAGCTGAATTCTGCCGAGAAACCCGGCCGTGTGTACACTTTCGGCCGAGGAAGCCGACGAGGACCTCGGCGAGGAAATAGAGAACATGTTCTCTATTTCCTCGTTGTTCTATGGGAGAACTCGGCCCACCGAGCTCCTCGGCAGCTCCAGGACTGAACACGCCGAGGAACTCGATGTGTTTGGCACGTCGAGTTCCTCGGCCGTGTGTACGAGGCCTAACTGTTTTTTAATTCCTGAACTTCACTTTTAAATGCATTGGTTATGTTTGGTTATATTTGTGGATTTTATTTGTATGGTTTTAATGGAATATCCATTGGACTCAAGCTTCTAGGTTTGGCACTCATATTTTTATTTTTTTTGGTTCCTAGTGTCATCACACTTCTACTTCTACCCACCACTATCCTGTGAAGTTAGACTTTTTGTGATCCAGTGCCACACCCTTACATTTTGACAACAATCTAAGACACACTGCTTACTGATGATTGCCCTGGTTCCAGCCCTAATTTTAAGATGGTTGTTATCTACCATTTACCACTTAAGACCCGGACCATTATGCAGGTTAAGGATTCGCTTTAACTGACAATTGCGCGGTCATGCGACGTGGCTCCCAAACAAAATTGGCGTCCTTTTTTTCCCACAAAAAGAGCTTCCTTTTGGTGGTATTTTATCACCTCTGCGGTTTTTATTTTTTGCGCTATAAACAAAAATAAAGCTTTTTGCTATAACAAATATCCCCAAAAAAGATATACATTTTTTTCCTTAGTTTAGGCCGATATGTATTCTTCTACCTATTTTTGGTAAAAAAAAATCGCAATAATCGTTTATCGACTGATTTGCGCAAAATTTATAGCGTTTACAAAATAGGGGATAGTTTTATGGCATTTTTATTAATAATTAATAATACTACTAATGGCAGCAATCAGCGATTTTTTTTGTGACTGCAACATTATGCGACATTATGGCGGACACATCGGACAATTTTGACACATTTTTGGGACCATTGTCATTTTCACAGCGAAAAGTGCTATAAAAATGCACTGATTACTGTGAAAATGACAATTGCAGTTTAGAAGTTAACCACTAGGGGGTGCTGAAGGGGTTAAGGGTGACCTCATATGTGTTTATAACTGTAGGGGGGCGGGGCTGGACGTGTGACGTCACTGATCGCCTTTCCCTATATCAGGGAACAGACAATCACTGACATTGCCACAATAAAGAAACAGGGAAGGTGTGTTTACACACACCTCTCCTTGTTCTTCAGCTCCTGTAACCGATCGTGGGACACCGGCGGTGATCGGGTCCGCGGGTTCCGCAGGCGTGGTCACGGAGCTTCGGACCGGGTTGCAAATGATGAGGTAAGTGAAGGAGGACTGCACTAAGGTAAAGGAAGCTATTTAGGAAAAAAAATATTTACCTTTACAACCCCTTTAAGTGTCCAAATAAATAAAATGTTACAATGTAATGCAAAATTCTTAGTGAATGCCTAAATCTATGCTGATTGCATCTACAATTTTGGAGATTTTATTAAAAGTAGCAAAATCTCTATTATTTCGTATTACCAATTATGCAATAATAACGGTACTTATTTCGGGGGTCAGTCTGTGTAAGAGTAATAAATAATATTATTTCTCTCGAGCAATTTGTCAGCAAAATCTCCTTACTATAGTTCTTTGTGACAGTGCAAGGCCCTGGTGTAAGATTAGGAAGGGATATAGAAATAACAGAGGATTCTCAAAATTACCGCTTGAAAAGCTCCAGCGTGTGTATTGTGAATGGAGAAAGCTGTGTTCTAAATTTTCTCCGGGTTGGCAGTTCCGGATTAGGGCCTGAAGCTAGAAGGTTTCAAAGTGTCTTGGGCAAGACGAAACCTTTAATCCTGTGTCCAAGTTTTGCTCCAGTAATAGGAAAGACTGCCACACTGCTCCAGGTGAAATAACCAGTAAACTAAAGGCAGGGTGCCGGTCCAGTCCGTGAACTGGAAAACTTGACAAATATGCAAAAGAGATGACCGGACTCCTAATCTTCAGGAAATTTGATGTTTTATTTGTTAAAATCCATGAGTGACGTCAAACATCCATAATACATGAGGACAATAGCAGCATTGGTTTTGCTAGACATCTTCAGCCTGTGTGAGTACACAAGTGTGCAGGATCATTAAAAACTAGGGGCTGGATTCACATACCTGAGCACATCTTTATGCCGGCTTAGCGCATCTCATATGCGCTACGCCGACGTAACACAGAGAGGCAAGCACAGCATTCACAAAGCACTTGCTCCCAACGTTGCGCCGGCGTAACGTAAATTCCTAGGCGTAAGCCGGCCTAATTCAAAGTAGGTGGAAGTGGGCGTGATACATTTAAATGAACCGTGACCCCCTGCAAATGATGGGCCGAACGAACGGCACATGCGCCGTCCCGTAGACGCTTCCCAGTGCGCATGCTCAGAATCACGTCGGAACGAACGCCTAAGATACGTCGAATCACTGAACGTAACCTACGCCCAGCCCTATTCACGTAGTACTACGTAAACAACGTAAAAAAGACGGCTGTTCCGTGGTCCATACCTTTGCATGGGATGCGCCTCCTATATGTGGAAAAACTTTACGCCGGACGTACGCCTTACGTAAACGGCGAATATTACTGTGACGGGCGCAAGTACGTTCGTGAATCGGCGTATCTCAGTCATTTACATATTGGACGCGTAAATCATTGGGAGCGCCCCTTGCGGCCAGCGTAAATAGGTGCCCAAGATACGCCGGCGTAGGCAAGTTACGTCGGTCGGAGGAAGGCTATTTTCAGGTGTATCTGGTTCTATGGGCACGGCGCATAGATACGACGGTGCACATTGACACTTACACGGCGCATCTGTAGATACGTCGGCGTAAGTGCTACGAGAATCCGGGCCTAAGTCTGAGAATAGTTTAGGGCAGTTGCCTTTGCGAGACATAGCCTTTGTGTGAAAAAAGTGGTGTGCTCCAGCAAGGAGTGGTGACTTGCTCAGGAGACAAGATCCTATGTTGGGTGACTTCTTGCTCATAGGACTGATGACGTCAAGACAGCTACGTGGATCCGGAGAGACTGAGAAAACTGGGGTGACTAGCGGGCCCAGGGGGGCGTCTAAATTCCCAAGAAATGTGTGAGAAACTGTGGTGCTGGGATAACCTTATCAAGAGGCCAGGAATATACCTATACAGTGAGGTGCTGTGATAAAAGGCTAAGTAAGCCTGAAGAACCCATGGTCTGGGATACAAGGGCTAATCATAGCGGTGCTGATGAAGTGTAGCCAGGTGGGCTAGCATTTTTTTATTATATTTGGTTGCAGGAAAAGTACCTTTGCTTGGGCAACCAGTCTGAACTGAAATTTTTGTTGGACTGGGTTTCAATAAAAGTGGGGTGCTGATGTGGACTCACCTAAAAAACGCTCACCACTCTAATTACCCCACATTACATCTTGCATTGTCTTATTCTTCCATCTTTTATTAAACGAAGGGGGCGATTTTGTATGTTATTATCACATCTCTTCTTGCATTCTTCAGAATGCCAAAATATTTCATTGTTGTGGCCAATGGGAATTCAACCATACCAAAGAGATTGTTTTTTTAAACTTCTGGCACCTACCAAAATATCAGGTTAAAGTGTTACTAAATACAGGACCCTGCATTCACTAGATCTGGTCTCCCACAGTGCACAGAACATGGAAATGCAATAGTTTTAGTAAATATAAGCTTCTAAATACCCTTTTTCATCAGCAGTTTTGTGATTTCTATAAGTGTCTGGTTAAAGCTTGTAGGATGAGTTTGTTTTCATTCTGCTCTAACTGTCCTATGAGGCTCTTTCTGGACAGTGCTAATTGGCCCTGTGCTGATCACATGTACTCTCTTAAGAAAATAAAAAAACTCTCTAGCAGTATACACCATGTGCAGATTGTCCCCTTGCCTCTGTTCTATCAGCAGATGGATTGGGGACTGTTAAAAAAGGGGAGGATCAGAGAAGACAGGATCAAAAAGCCTTTTTTTTACACAGTGCAGAGGATTAACCCCTTAGGTTCCACAGTACGTATAACAAGCATGCTTTGCTGCATATACAGACTGATTTTACTTGTGTGGGTTTAGTAACACTTTAAAGTCTGGGCCTTAAAAAAATTAAATACAGTGGGGTAAAAAAGTATTTAGTCAGCCACCAATTGTGCAAGTTCTCCCGCTTAAAAAGATGAGAGAGGCCTGTAATTGTCATCATAATTATACCTCAACTATGAGAGACAAAATGTAGAAACAAATCCACACAATCACATTGTCTGATTTGGAAAGAATTTATTTGCAAATTATGGTGGAAAATAAGTATTTGGTCAATATCAAAAGTTCATCTCAATACTTTGTTACATATATCCTTTGTTGGCAATGACAGAGGTCAAACATTTTCTGTAAGTCTTCACAAGGTTATCACGCACTGTTGCTGGTATGTTGGCCCATTCCTCCATGAAGATCTCCTCTAGAGCAGTGATGTTTTAGGGCTGTCGCTGGGCAACACAGACTTTCAACTCCCTCCAAATGTTTTCTATGGGGTTGAGATCTGGAGACTGGCTAGGCCACTCCAGGACATTGAAATGCTTCTTACGAAGCCACTCCTTCGTTGCCCGGGCGGTGTGTTTGGGATCATTGTCATGATGAAAGACCCAGCCACGTTTCATCTTCAATGCCCTTGCTGATGGGAGGAGGTTTGCACTCAAAATCTCACAATACATGGCCCCATTCATTCTTTCATGTACACGGATCAGTCATCCTGTTCCTTTTGCAGAGAAACAGCCCCAAAGCATGATGTTGCCACCCCAATGCTTCACAGTAGGTATGGTGTTCTTTGGTTATATATCTCACACTCTTTTAAATTCATACTAAGCAGCTTGAATTTTCAGCAATCTACCTGAAACTAATCATGTTAGTCTCATGATCCCAGGTTAAATCATCACAAACGGGAAGGCTGGAAAACAAGCTCTCAGAGCGAGGATCCTGCATATATTCCAATATGAAATTCAGGCAAGAAAACCTGAACCAGGATTTAGCTGCAATAAATGAGCACGTTGTTCTAAAATCCCTGTTTCCCTACATAAACACTCAATTTGTTCCTATTCATATGTAATAAATTAATATAGGTTAGGTTAATATGGTATAATTTGGGATTTTTTGAGTCAAAGAACTAGAAAACGTAAAAAAAAAAGCAATCAGCGCAACCATATAAACAATAACAATAACAGATAATCTGCAAGCTGAACACAAAAGTGTCATTTCACATAGCCCTACAAAATAGTATTGTCATATTAACAGTGCAGCACAAATTAAACAGTACATATAAAAAATGAATGCCAGGTGTCCAAATAATGAAGGAAATCCAGAGCTCGAACAGAAAATTACCTTAGAAAAAAAAAGGATCCGTTGACTGAAAGTATCAGGAGCATGATCAGGTGATGCTGTGGTTCCACCCCACTGACGAAGTCTTGTAGGATGTGACGCATACAGGAGGAGGAGCCTTATTCTGTGACATCACCCGCTGATATCCAAGAGTAGCCAAATGTACTGACCAGATGTTGGGAATCTTGTAAGTCTTATCGAATAAAGCATGTGTTTTTAAAGTTTACAGAGAGAACTTAGATCTTTTTATTTTTTATATGCATTTTGCCTTATGTGTGATCACCGGAGCAGCCAGGACCTGTTTGCATCTGCCATCCCTCATCCCCCTGTTAGTTCAGGGGTCAACATATCCATGTGCTGGTGGTGAGCTCATTCACGCAGAGGATTAGTGCTCCTGATACTTTAACCTTTTTTCTTCTAAGGACATTTTCTGTTCGGGCTCTGGGTTTCCTTTATTATTTGGAAACTTGCCATTGATTTTTTATATGTACTGTTTTATTTGCGCTGAACTAGAAAACTTGCAAAAATCCTAAAAAAAATAGGAACTGACAGCCTTATGATACAAGTTGCTTATATGATATGATTTGATATAGCAGTTTTAGACTGCTATAAAAGATTCTTCTATAAAAAAACATGCTGCTTACGATAAAAAAGAGATTTAAAATGTATCAATACTCATTTAAACATTAAAACTTTAAAACATTTAGACATTCTTAAATAAAACATATTTAAATTTGATAAAGTCCCCAAAATGTAATTGGTTTATACAAAGATCCAACTGTCTTTATGCATAACTTGTTGAAATAAATGCCAAAATAAAAACTGAAGTGCAAAAAAATTGAAACTATTGTTTCAGAAATTTCAGAAAGTATGCAAAAATTTCAAATAAATAAGTTATTTTGTGATTTTTAACAACCCACAAATAGTTCATGTAATGTTATTTTTGGACTGCATTTCTGTGCACAAACATTGTACTTTTTTTTTATGGTTCAAATTTTTCATTACATTTTCAAAAAAATACAATAGAAAGTACATTACAAAACAATGACAGTTGTAAGAAAACATACGTTACAGAGTTTGTGCACTGTGTGGTGGGTGTACAGAGAAATTGGTATGTTTCAGCCTATAAAACTGATTGGTTAAAAAACATGTATATGAAAAAGTCACATCTCAAAGAGAATATCTTAACCTATGAACTGTAAGTAGTATAAACAGCATTTTTCTCTTATAAACCAACAGTTGAATAATAAAGACATCGTTCATATGGCTGCACAGGTGCCTGGGAGGGATAGTAAAGAGTGAATGTTTAAACTGTACCCAAGGCCAAATTTTGGCTATGTGGCTTGCATGTTCTTGAAAGAGGATGATCGGACCAATCTATCCCTGGTATCTCCACGGTTTGAAGGTCACCAATCTAGGTTTCGGGTACCTATTGTTTTTTTAAATCCCCAGAACAGGTGACCTAATTAAGCGCAGAGTGGGTAGGGTGGGATGGTTAGGGGTGCCGCTGGTGGAAAATTAGGGATAAAAAGGCTAGGTAGGGGGTCTGCTGGAAGAGGTCCTGGTAAACTTGGTAGCGGTGACCTTGGAAATTCAGAAAGTCTTTGTTGCAGGCTGCTTGTTGCGTTTTCCTCTCTGAGGGACTCCATTTCCTCAGCATGGTTGATGACAATGTTATGCAGCTTATCTACAATCTCCTCTAGGATAGAGGTGCGGTGGCCTACCTTACGTATTTCCCGCATGAGCTTTTCCGTTATGGTGTCTGAGGTGTTTTGCAGGGCTTTGCTTCCATAAGTTGTTCTTTGGTGCTGAAGTGGTGCATCTTTATAATTATGTCTCTGGGGGGCGTCATCTTTATGGGGGGGGGGGGGGGCAGAGACCTATGGATCCTGTCCATTTCTAAACACTCTATGGGGATTGAAGGGGCCAATTCCTGGAAGAGCACTGTTATGGTGGAATGGAGGTCTTCTATTGCCTCAAGTATCCCTCTCATATGGAGCTTAGACCTCCTGGCCCTGTTTTCAAAGTCCTTCAGGCGAGCTTGGAGGGATGCGTTTTCCTCTCTGAGGGACGTCATTTCCTCAGCATGGTTGATGACAATGTTATGCAGCTTATCTACAATCTCCTCTAGGATAGAGGTGCAGTGGCCTACCTTACGTATTTCCCGCATGAGCTTTTTCGTTATGGTGTCTGAGGTGTTTTGCAGTGCTTTGTGGTGTACCCGTTTGAACTGGCTAAGCAGGTCCAAACCGTGTGGGGAGTTTTGCAGGGCAATGGGGGTCAGTCCAAAGTCTGAGTCAGACTTACTGCACTGCGTAGTCTGTGACAGTTTCAGTGTGTATGGCAGTTTAGCACCGGAAGATGGCGGCTCCGCCATTTTAGCAGCAGCTTTAGTCAGAGCTTCCATGATAAGAAGCTAAGCAGTATGGTGACGGTGAAGTCCTGGGTGACCCGGTGCAAGATGCGGAGCACTATGCAGTCATGTCCTGCTCAGACGGCTTCATACATGAGCCTCCAAACATTGTACTTTTATGGCCATTGATTTTTTTTGTATTACTAGTATTTACAATTTCCAAAAAAATGGCTTATCATTTTATAGGTTGAGATTGTTTTGTATTAATAAAACTGAATGTTAAAATTAAGAAACCTTATATATTAAAAAAAAAAAATATTGAAAACACTGATATTAGGGATATATAAATAAAATGTTCAATTAATGATTTATTAACCTCCCTGGCGGTATGATTCTGTCTGAAAAAACATGCTGAAAGCGGTACAATTATTTGCAAGGAAATTTGGTGTTTTATACTGTAGGCCTGTGATTTTTAGGAATAACTCACTTAAATCTGACCAAACAAGAATCTAATAGGCATCTCGGGTATGACATTTTTTTAAAAACAAAATTTTAAATTATAATATAATAAATAATTATAAATAATTATAGAAAGTAATAATATCATTAAAATTAAAATTATTCAATAATGTAATCAACTCAAAATCACTGAAATTTTCTCAGTTGCAGAATTGTTGCTGTCATTATTTTTTTTTTTTTATGACGAATTTCCCCGCAAATCGCTATCGCACAATTCTGCAAATGATTATAATTTATTATAGCTGTTTTCTAGCTGATCTAAAACCATTTTTGACATAAAAAGACACTTTTGGTTGCTATGGACAATCTACAGTTTTCAGGCAGAAAAAAAGGTTTTTATTATATAAAATGACATGCAGGGCACTGGGCAGACCACTAGGGACAAGGGGGGGGTGTTTTTTTTACATACAGTACTGTAATCTATAAGATTACAGTATACTGTATGTAATGTGTTTGTTTACTTTTTTTAATTTGGCGCCGATCTCCGCTCCCGTGCGGCGTAACGTCGCAGGGAACGGAGATCGGTGGCACAGGAGGACGCTGTGTGAATCGAGCGAGGTCCCGCTCACTCACACAGCGTGGTGACATCGCTGGATCCAGGAGAAGGTAAGCCAGAGCACGCTGCAGGCTCTGCATGTCTACCCCGAGCGTGACTCGGGGATACCGATCGCAGCAAGAAAAACCCACCCCGAGTCACGCTCGGGGTTACTGCCAGGGAGGTTAAAGGGAAAATTAATATATGCTTTACCATATGTCCTAGCCTGATTGAATATTGGCAGGAAGCAGAGGTATGTCAAGCTGCAGAACAGCTAACACAAATACAAAAATGAGTCCTACTCCTGATCAATGAATCACATTTAAATTTTTGCGTTTGACCTCTGTAGAGAAAAATGTATTTCACCTATGCATTAAAGTAATTTTTCTTTAATTATGTGGTAAAATGTGTTTATAATTTTCCAGGTATATTGATTATTCTAAAATGTCACCTTGTTGTTTTTCTGCAATAGCTTAAAAAAAAGATGTCTGAACTGTTATTAATCAGTCTCTATGTGTCAAAAAATACTGGGCATTTCACCCGTTAGAGACAATTATTTTCGACATTTGAACTTAACACAGTGGAAACCTATACTCAGAAGCAGGAAGAGGCAATATATTGTGGCAGGAGTAAGAGGCACACATGAAAGTCTACGTTCTCAAGAACACTGTTGTTTTTTTGACATTGCTGAGTTAGATTTGAAAGAAAAAAAAAATCAGATTGATTTCAACTTTTTCCTCTAATCCTCAGGGGAAATGTCAGCAGTTATTTGGTCAGACAGGAATTGAAGGTTGTTGATAAATCAACAGAATAGGAAGTGTAGGTTAAGGAAATCTGGCTTTAATTAGTGGTCAGTGTCAAATAGTTCATGACCCTTAGATTCAGGTAACCTAAACATTTACGAATGGCATATACGTGCTCCCTAATCAATGCTAGGCCAAGTTTATTAACTCTCTGCCTGCAACGTGTGCCATGAAACCAGTGACAAATACAAAGTTAACTCTTTACTGTCATTGTGGTCAGCAATTCAACCATTTGACTAGACTTGTAAACGTCTAGATGGCAAATAATTTTAATAGAAACAGGAAGTGCCCAAGGTTACCAAAAGTCAAGGCCAAATAAACTTTTGATTGGTGTAGCTCCTACAGATTGAAATAAGGGAAGCTTTAACTAGACACTTCAGAGACCAAGTTTTGACACATCACTCAAGCAGCAAAGCATCATGGGAAAGCACAAAGTTGAACGCTGTCAGCAGTAATTATAAAGTATGACAGCTTGCCTTTATACCACATAAAAGCCTTTTTCCTCTACTTTTTTAAAGAAAAATTATATGAAATAAATTTACCTCTGTAAAAAAATGGTTGATGGAATTACTTGTGCAATATGCGCAACTCATTTTGACTTCCATGCTGAGACTCTTTTAATTGTTTTGAATGGGGACATTACAGAAGAATGCTCAGTTTGGTGTAAGTGGAAACAAAGATGGTCTGTTAAGAAGTGTCTGAAATTACCCACACGGCACAGCAAAAGACAAATGCACAGGTGCATCTTAGAAGGCAGATCATGGAATTTCTCCTATTACAGAATAACACAATACCGTCATTCTTTGAACACAAATATCAGCTATTAGGGCAATAAATTAGGAAAACAAAGACATTGAATTTTCAACTGATCTATAATGCAAAGATCACAAGTTCAGCAGGGTATTCGTAGAATATGCTGCGTCATCTTAGGTTGGTCACTATATCCATGCAGCAATAGCTGAAGATAAAGTCCTGGATGGAAACTTGTGGCTGTTAAATGGGACAAGATATGTAAGTTTTACTACCCTTGGGGGGAAAATGTCTTCTGTGTATTCTACAAAGTTTTAGCAAACTGTATTCCAGAGACCTACCTCCGTTTTAAAGGAACAGAGAGTAGTGGCTTACGGAGGTGTCTTTTTAAAATGAACATTAAGTGTGGGGGAGCTTTGCACATACTAGATTCAATCTCTGACTGGATAATATTTTGTTTGCTACAATTTTATTGGGGTTATTTACTAAAGGAAAATCCACTTTGCACTACAAGTGCAAACTACAAGTGCAAAGTGCACTTGAAATTGCACTGAAAGTGGACTTGGAAGTGCAGTCACTGTAAATCTGTGGCCGCGTACACACGGTCGATCCAGCCGATGAGAATTTTCCAATGGACCGTTTTCATCGGTTCACTGCTGAAGCAGACCGATGGTCTGATGTGCGTACACACCATCAATTCAAAGCCCGATCGGGTCAGAACGCGGTGACGTAAAACACACGACGTGCTGAAAAAAACGAAGTTCAATGCTTCCAAGCATGCGTCGACTTGATCCTGAGCATGCGTGGGTTTTAAACCGATGCTTTTGTGTACTAACCATCGGTTTTGACCGATGTTCAGCCGCCCATCGGTTCGATTTTAAAGCAAGTTCTATCATTTTTGTCCGAAGGACAACAGACCGATGGGCCGTACACACGGTCGGTTTAGACCGATGAAACTGGACTTCAGGCCGCTTTCATCGGTTTGGACCCACCGTGTGTACGCGGCCTGAGGGGTAGATCTGAAATTGGGGAAAGCTCGGGTGATTTTATTATCCAATCATGTGCAAGCTAAAATGCTGTTTTTTATCTTCCTTGCATGTCCCCCTCGGATCTACAGCGACTGCACTTCCAAGTGCACTTTCAGTGCAATTTTAAGTGTACTTTGCACTTGCAGTTTGAACTTGCACTTGCAGTTTGCACTTGTAGTGGATTTGCCTTTAGTAAATAACCCCTTATGTATCATACAATAAATGTATTTTTAATTAAAATACAAGTTTAATTTTTTTCTACATTTCATTGTTGCTGATCTCTGCCTAGTGTTGGCTATTCATTATATTTATTATTGCTCAGGACTGGCTTCCTGGTAGTGACTAGGTGGGCCAAGGCTTCACAACAATGTGTGTTAGCAGAGCCACTTGTAAGCGCAGTCAAAGGAGCATGTGACAGGGTAATTCAGGACCTCAGTTGGGAGACAGTTGTCACTTCTGTAGCGTACCCCCTAAGGAGTGGCAAGTGTAAAGGGATCCCCCACCCTGCACAGGCAGGCACACTACATCTTCAAAGCACACTTGAGTCAAACAACAGTCCAGTGCTTTGTTTTATGTTTTATTGAGGGGAATAAACTTGAATAAGATGTAGGGTATTATGGGATGCCCATTTGGCTTGTAGAAAATAACTCTTCAGGGACACAGCTATTTACAGTCCATATGTACACTTCTCCTCTGCCTCCTGCACAACTCTTGATTGCAGAACTACAATTCCCAGGACCAGCTGGCACTGTTGGATGGTATGACAAGATGGCTTATGTCAGATAAGTAGCAAAAGCCTATTACACGCATGGACCGTGGGTCCCTTGTTTGTGTAGCAAAGTCCTAGTGCCCAGCTGTCCTCCTGTGGCTACTGAATCCAGCACCACCTATTCAGCCACTGCCAGCCCACCTGGCCGCAGCTGCCCCTTTCTACAGCCCTCTTGGCTAAATTTCCACAGTTCTTGCAGACTGACTCTGCGTCCATCCCAGACTGCTATCTCCCAGTTCCCTCAGGCATGCCTCTCAGTCAGTGTTGCCAGCCGTCTGCTATTTTACGGGCAGCCCGTAAATTTCAACATATATAATGTTTTGGGGTTCTAAGTAATTTTCTAGGAAAATAATTATGATTTTTACATGTAGGAGGAGTGCCAGAATAGGCCCGGTATGGAAGTGGTTAAAAAAATCTTCACACTCTGTGTAACCACCACCAATGGCCGCTCACCTCATCTTTTGACCCATAGATAATAGACCTATTATTTATGGGTCAAAAGATGAGGTGAGCAGCCTTTGTAGGTGGTTATACAGGGTGTGAAGATTGTTTTAAGAATCAGAATGCATGCAAAAATATTTAATGTATGGTGGAAGAGCACATTCACACGGACCTTTTTCTTATATACACATTGTTTACAGACACACACACATATATATATTGCATATCTCAGTTGGATTGTATATAAAATGGTTTGATCACACATTGAATTTACATAATGGTTGAATGTGAAGATTTTGGTGTCCTTTTATGAAGCAGTGAAATCTATTCACTGCTTCGTTCTCCAGCATTCACGGAGGAGATTTTTCTCCTCTGTGTGCCTGTTTATGAAGCGGAGAAGATCGCTTCACCCTTGGAAGAGTGAAGTGATCTACCAACTGTCACCAAGGGAAGAAGGGAAGGTTTAGTATTGCTATCTATGACACAAACGAAGAGCGGAATTATTGTTGTTGCCACTGACACTGACCCTATTGATGTGAAGTCACTAACATCAATAGGCAGGTGGGAGGAAAGATTAATATTTTTGACATTTCCACTAAAACCAATGGAAAGGGTTTTTATTGCTGTCACTGACATCAGTGAATGTGGGTTTATTATTGCTGTCTCCACTATGAGCTAAACAACACTTCCCAGAAACCCTTGTGCAGCTGTGTCTGAGGCAGCACGCCATGTTTACACAGGTTTTTGTGAGAGGGGATATAGTAGCAGTACGCCGGTGAGAGTAGGGGCCCCTGAGGATGGAGCTTCCTGACCATCCTAGTTACTGGTTTGATACGTTGCGTGGAAAAATAAGTGCTGATGTGTGGGGGTGCCATTTTGAATTTATGGCACCCCTTCTCATCTGCTTAATGTGATTATGCAGGCATTCCCAACCCGCACATACTGTATGTGAACCTAACCTAAGGCCGCAATTGGCAAGTAAAAAAGTACTATAAATTCAAAAACCTGTAAGCACACATCAAACTACAAACTCACATCCCAAGATACGCCTAGATAAGCCTCCCTTTAGAACAAACACCAAAGACAACAAACGCCCCCCCCAAGAAACTGATTGCTAAAAAGTAAAAATGTGTACTGACCCTTAAGGTTATAACTGTAACAACTTAAGTCAAAGTTAAAACTCTCATCTGCTGCTTAGGGTATGCCTCATTCTGCATCGAAAAAGGTTAAGATGATTGTCCCTACTCCCTGTTATGAAGTCTGTGTAGACTTGCTTGAGGCCTCTTTGCCCAAAAGAGTAAAATCTATAATAGACCTTGGGGGGCCATCAACATAGAATGTAAATTATACAGCAGAAAAAAAGTAAACTGAAATGAATGATAAACCACAATTATTCTAGAAAATATTAGATATTAAATGTTAGATTCTGAAGAAGACACTTTTCCGATTTTTTTTTATTGACTGTAAAAATACACATTACACAGGTCATTGGAACTGGCATCGCAGTTATGCAACGCAATACAATATTTACAAAAAGTCTTTCTTCCTGCACTAAGCATTTGCAAAAAACTGTAACTGGCCATAGATGGATTGAAATTTGGTCAGTTCTGCAGGGACCAGCCAAGATCCGATCCATCTATAGACAAGCTGGTTTTACCCAAGTCAATCCATCGATTGACTTGGGTCAACCAACCTGTTTGATTTTTTTACATGTGATTGCTGCCAATGGCTATAGCAGTAATCATTGTGTTCTGCCAGCCAGTAAGGCTCTTGGCACCCCCTGTTCTGCCAGCAGAACACAAAAGCAGTGCGGAAGGTATTACCATTAACACTGACTATGTTGACAGGGGAATAGATGGATTTTCTTTCCTTTCACCCATGATGGAAAGAAAAAAAAATAGCATAATCTATGGGCTGCCTAATTCATCAAACTGTCATCTTGAGGCCAACGATTCCCAACAGCCAGTAGGCACAGGGCACTTAGTCTTTCATGGGTTATTGTGGTTGTCAGAAAACTCTTTATCGGTGCCAATTTGCTTAACAACCTTTTTCCTGAACAAATAGTGAACATCATGCTCAAATATATTCTAAGAGCTACCATAACACCTAGAAAGTTATCAGCAAGCCCCTTCATCATGTTGCCTGTTGAGATGGGATGAGACATAACTGGACCATGGCAAAATCTGGAAACTGGACAATTAGCTCAATGAACACAATGCGGAAGTCTCAAGAGAAAATAAATACGAAGGAATTCTGGGACCCCCTCTGACAGGGGTGCCTGTGGCAATTTCCCCTTTTGCCCCCTTATAAATTGTTGTGGCAGTGGCATGTGAGCTTGGACATACTGTTATTGTGTGGCCCTAAAGGCCTCAATTAAGATATGCTGGTTTCTTTTTCCAACACCCTGGAGTCCCCCAGTGAGATATGCTGTTTTTTTTTACCATTTATGTTTTATTGGTTTATGGAAGACCACCACCTTTCCACAAACTGGTACTGCACACTGATAATTTTAATAAATCCATTTAAACACAAACCTTTCAGCTTTGAATGGGTATCAGTACAACACTGGTATGATTGTTCAATAGTCAAATCTACAGTATATTTGACTTTATTTATTTTTTAACTTACAATGAAAATGGACATGTTTATATCTTTTTTTTCCCTTTTAACAAATAGAGTAAGGAATGAAGTCACAGTCATTTTCCATAGTAATTGACTGTGAAATTTGAAAACAGGGAGAAGGAACAGACAGTAATGCTATTTTAAATGATTTCCTGCAGCTCTGAACAGAGAGTATTTGTTACCTAATTTTTCGTTGACTTTTTCGATCACTCTTTTGTAATAGTGATTAAGAGTTGGTCTGGTCTCATGTTTTTTTTTTATTCATATCACTTTCTGTAAGCGTTGTTCACCTCCAGCCCACGCTTGTTTACAGATGCAAGAGGAATTCACAGCTGCAACATAAGAATGTAGCATGATTGTGCTATAAATACATGGACATTTGTGAAGTTTTACTAATACGGTTCACATCTTTTCCATTTCTACTCACAGATGATTACACTGCCTGACACTGCCCAGAAGGGAATGCTAATCCTTCTAGAGGAAGGAAAAAGAAACTGAGCATTCAGCAAGCTAAATGCACATTGAAATGAAAAAAAATTAAATCTGGTGTACAGTTAAAAAAAACAAATGGAAACACATTAAAAAGTTCAGTCATTCCAAGACTAATATTCCAGCATAAGGGTGCCCTGGAATAAATTATATGAGTATGTATCAAACCAGGGTCAGTGCTACCACTAGGCGACCTAGGCAGCCGCCTAGGGAGCTCTGCCCCCTAGGGCGCATAGCTGCTGGTTTCCCTACTCTCCATCTCCCTCCGGTCTTCGCGCTATGTAAGTGTTTGGTGTGGGTGCTGTATAATGCAGGGGATGCCACCTGGCACCTCTGCAGTATGTATTCAGACAGGCAAGTGCTCCGTCCGACCATAGTGTCATGAGAGGCGCAGAGAAGCACTGGAGGACATGTGAGTGGTGACAGCTGGAGGCATCAAGGCAGGGTTTGTGCCTGACAGAGTCGTCTAGTTTGCAGTCTGCAGAGGAGTACCCCAGTGAGTGAACTTGAAGAACACAGTATTACTGTATAGTGTGTATAGACTGATCGGTCCTCAGACTACTCACATGTGTGATGTTATGATCGAACCAGGCACATGGCCTGGATGTAAGAGTCCCTCTCCTCCTCCTCCTGCCCCCTCTCCTCCTTCTTCTCCTCCTTCTCCCCCTCTCCTCCTCCACTTCCCCCCTCCTCCCCCACTCTCCTCTGTATACTGTTGGAAGGCATCTTCCACAAGGGTGGAGGGATATCCCTTATCTAGGAATTTATTGCTTAGGAGTTGGCCTTGTGTCTGGTAATCCTCATTCTGAGTATAGGGATGAGCCCAATGTTCGAGTTGAGCGTAAGTTCGACTCGAACATCGGGTGTTCGCCTGTTTGCCGAACAGCGAACATTAAGCCGCAGAACACTGTTTAAAAGTATATGGGACACTAACATGAAAAACCAAAAGTGCTAGTTTTAAAGGCTTATATGCAAGTTATTGCTATAAAAAGTGTTTGGGGACCTGGGTCCTGCTTTAGGGGACATGTATCAATGCAATTTTTTTTTTAAACTGTAGTTTTTTCGGGAGCAGTGATTTTAATAATGCTTAAAGTGAAACAACAAAAATGAAATATTCCTTTAAATATCGTGCCCCTGGAAGAAGTACGTTTTTTACGAAACAGACGTAGGGTGGAGCGGTGCGCTGTCATCACCCAAACAAGCTCCAAATGTTCCCCAGTGGACGGGTGCCTGTGGATTTGTGTTTCGGCCGGCACATCAGATTCAAGGCGATTTTTTTACTGCATTTCTGTAAGTGCATTACTTTTTTTTAAATAAAACTTTTAACCCATTTAATACACTATGTGGAGCCTCTATCATTGTTTTTACATGGTGGATATTGCTGTCATCGTTTGCGAATGAGACCCAATTGGATCATATGCGTTTGAATTTCATGACTGGGAGTGATTGCCTTTTTATATGCTGTTCATGATCCCCTGTAATAAGGGATCATGGAGTTCTGGTAAGAATCCAATCATTTGACTGGTGGAGGATTGTATCACCGCTTTTTTTTGGTCACGTTATCTACTATATGACAATTGACACAATCCAAGGGTGTTCCGATGAAATCTTCATCATTAATTTATGTACTTTTTCGTTACAGTTTATAAATTCATTATAATTTATATTTATTTGTTTTGTATATTTAATTTCTCAGCCTTTTGTTTATATGTGTCTTAATTGATATATATTACACACTGTTGGTATTACTTTAATACTGTCTATTAAACTGATGGGTGTTGCATTGGCCATCTAGCACCCTCTGGTGGCTACTCACCCCCATCACACATCATATATAATTTTTGATACAGCTATATATAGCTTTATATATTACTGGTGTAAAAATCACTGTTTGGTGCTTTAATAGGTTCCTATGTTTAGAGTTAGCGCGATTTATATTTTTCTCACTTTAAATATCGTGCCTGGGGGTGTCTATAGTATGATTTTTCCTGTGTTTAGAACAGTCCCACAGCAAAAGGAAAAAAAGTCATTTAAAACTGTTCGCGGCTGTAATGAAAAAAAACGGCATGAGTCCCCCCCCCCCCCCCCCCCAGTCCATTACCAGGCCCTTTGGGTCTGGTATGAATATTAAGGGGAATCCTGAACCAAAATGAAAAAAAAATTGTGTGGGGTTCCCCCCAAAATCCACACCAGGCCCTTCAGGTCTGGTATGGACATTAAGGGGAACCCTGCGCCCAGTGCTGTATTTTGGCCTAGGCCAACAAGGCCCAGGCCTAGGGTGGCACTTTGCGGTGGGCGGCGGGCCGGGTTCCTGCCCTCTCTGATTCCGTCCCCATTGGCCACAGCAGAGGGCCAATCAGTATACACTGAGGGGGAGGGGGGGGGTTGAGAGAACCAGGAACCTGGCAAAAAGCAGACTGCTACAGAAGAACAGAAGAGAAATAGAGAGGACTGTGCAGGGGGAGGCCAGAGAGGGAGCCATGCTGTACCCTGCACCACCAGAGAAGGGGCCACACTGTACCCTGCACCACCAGAGAGGGAGCCACACTGTACCCTGCACCGCCAGAGAGGGAGCCACGCTGTACCTGCACCACCAGGTGGAGAGCCACGCTGTACCCGCACCACCAGATGAAGAGCCACGCTGTACCCGCACCACCAGAGGGGCAGCCACGCTGTACCCGCACCACCAGAGAGGGAGCCACGCTGTACCCGCACCACCAGAGAGGGAGCCACGCTGTACCCGCACCACCAGAGAGGGAGCCACGCTGTACCCGCACCACCAGAGAGGGAGCCATGCTGTAACCGCACCACCAGAGAGGGAGCCACGCGGTAACCGCACCACCAGAGAGGGAGCCACGCTATAACCGCACCACCAGAGAGGGAGCCACGGTGTTTAACCGCACCACCAGAGAGGGAGCCACGATGTAACCGCACCACCAGAGAGGGAGCCACGCTGTAACCGCACCACCAGAGAGGGAGCCACGCTGTAACCGCACCATCAGAGAGAGCCATGTTGTAACTGCACCACCAGAGAGAGAGCTATGCTGTACCTCCACCACAAGAGAGAGAGCCATGCTGTAACCGCACCACCAGAGAGGGAGCCACGCTGTAACCGCACCACCAGAGAGGGAACCACGCTGTACCTGCACCACCAGAGAGAGCCACGCTGTAACTGCACCATCAGAGAGGGAACCACGTTGTAACCGCACCACCAGAGAGGTAGCCACGTTGTACCCACACCACCAGAGAGGGAGAAAGACTGAGCCACTGCCAGGGTACAGACATGCTACACTACTGACTAGTCACCTCGGGCAACCCAGAGTGAGTGAACATCCAGCCAGAGGGATCACTGTTGTTTCCCTCTGTCCTCTTCCCATGGCATCCCTCTGTCCTCTTCCCACGAAATCCCTATGTCCTTTTCCCACGGAATCCCTATGTCCTCTTCCCACGGAATCCCTATGTCCTCTTCCCACGGAATCCCTCTGTCCTCTTCCCACCTGTCCCTCTGTCCTCTTCCCACCCCGTCCCTCTGTCCTTTTCCCACCCCGTCCCTTTGTCCTCTTCCCACCCCGTCCCTCTGTCCTCTTCCCACGGTGTCCTACTGTCCTTCCACGGCATCCCTCTGTCTTCCTCCCATGAAGATGACAGGGCGGGTCTTAAAAAGGAAGGTGTGTGGCCTTTACACAAAGGGGTGGGTCATATTTAAATTAGGGGATGCCCAAGTTTAGTCAGGCCTAGGGCAGCACAAAACCTAAATACACCTTTCCCTGCGCCAAATGTAAAAAAAAATGGTGTAGGGGTACCCCCAAAATCCATACCATCTGAGCACACAACCTGGCAGGCTGTAAGAAAAGAGGGGAGGACAAGAGAACGCCCCCTCTCCTGAACCGTAGAAGGCCACATGCCCTCAACATGGGGGGGTGCTTTGGAGTTGCCCCAGTACACCTTGTCCCCATGTTGATGGGGACAAGAGCCTTATCCCCACAACCCTTGCCCGGTGGTTGTGGGGGTCTGCGGGCAGGGGGTCTATCAGAATCTGGAAGCCCCCTTTAACAAGGGGACCCCCAGACCACCCCCCCGTGTGAATTGGTAAGGTGACAGGACAGGAGACAATTCCTTTATTAAAAAAATAAAAATGTCCCGCGATGTCCATTCATCTTCTATCACGCTGCTCGATGAGCCGAAAACAGAAAAAAAAGCCGCAACAGATCCGCCTCCACGGGAGGCTCCAGCCGAGTTACGTGATGCCACGTGATGTCAGAGGAAGGCTGGGGCACCCATTTACGTCACCAGGTTGCCCCGCCCTCAGCTATATAACAGCTGTCACGAGAAGAAGCGTCACTCAATGGGAGCCTCCCATGGAGCCGGATCTGTTGCGGCTTTTTTTTTTCTTTTCTCGGCTCGTCAGGCGGCATGATAGAAGATGAATGGACATCGCGGGACATTTTTATTTTTTAATAAAGGACTAGTCCTAAAGTTTTTTTACTATTTTTGACACTTTCTTTGTAAATTGGTAGGGTACCCCTTACCAATTCACATGGGGGGCTGGGATCTGGGGGTCCTCTTGTTAAAGGGGGCTTCCAGATTCCGATAAGCCCCCCACTGGCAGAATCCCACAACCACTGAGCAAGGAGATGAGGCCCTTATCTTCATCAACATGGGGACAAGGTGTTTTGGGGGCAACTCCAAAGCACCCCTATGTTGAGGGCATGTGGCCTGGTATGGTTCAGGAGGGGGTGCTCTCTCGTCCCCCCTCTTTTCCTGTGGCCTGCTAGGTTGCGTGCTCAGATAAGGGTCTGATATGAATTTAGGGGGAACCCCTACACCATTTTTTTTTACATTTTGGCGCAGGGTTCCCCTTACAATCCATACCAGACCCAAAGGGCCTGGTATGGATTTCAGGGGGACCCCCACATAATTTTTTGTTCGGGGTTCCCCTTAATATTCATACCAGACCCAAAGGTCCTGGTAATGTACTGGGAGGAACCCATGCCGGTTTTTTCACTGAGTTTTATCTATATTGCCAAGATGCGACAATTACAGCCGTGATCAGTTTTAAATGACCGTTCAAACTTTAGAAATTTCATTTTGCTGCGGGACTGTTCTAAATACGGGAAAAATGCGCCACTTTACACAAATATTATAGACACCCCCCAAGCACGATAGTTAAAGGAATATTTTATTTTAATTGTTTCACTTTAAGTATTATTAAAATCACTGCTCCCCAAAAAAACGGCCGTTGGATACATGTCCCCCGCCAGGACCCAGGACCCCAAACATGTTTTATGACAATACCATGCATATAAGCCTTTAAAATGAGCACTTTTGATTTTTCATGTTCGTGTCCCATACGGTGTTTGAACACATTTTTTGCTGTTCGCAAGTTCTGGTGCGAACCGAACCGGGGGGTGTTCAGGTCATCCTTACCTGAGTACAATTGTGGTGGATCCTATGAATCTGGCTCCTGGGGATATTATTGATCCACCTGGGGTGGTGGCAGCTCTGGTAGTGGATGAATGCGTTCCCAGCAGTGGGTTTTGCATACTTGGTGGCCTCTATACGCAAGTCCCTGTGGTAGAGCTCCAGGTCCAAGAAGGCCATTCTATCCGGATTCACCGCATGGCTGAAAGATAACCCCAAGTTGTTGTGGTTACAATGCAATATAAACTGTACCAGGCTATCTTTGGTGCCATCCCATATGATGACTAGGTCATCGATATAACACCTGTAAAAAATTATGTTGGCCAAGAAGAGATTGTTTTGTGAAATATACTGGAGTTCCCAATACTCCATGGTTAGATTTGCATAGCTGGGGGCAACATTTGCCCCCATAGCTGTGCCTTGGGTTTGTAGGTAATAACTTTCCTTAAATTCAAAGTAGTTGTGTTTTAGGCAGAATTGTGTTGCCTCTAGTATAAAATGGGCTTGCCTCAGATTGATGAGCAGGAAGGGTTTGGTATGGATTTTGGGGGCACCCCACGCCAATATTTTTTTTACATTTTGGCATGGATCTCCCTTTAAAATCCATACCAAACCCGAAAGGCCTGGTATGGACTGGGAGAAGGGGACCCCACGGTGTTTTTTCCTTAATTTTTCATTTATATTGCAATACATTACAGCTGTGAGCAAGTTTAACCACTTCCATACCAGGCACTTACGCACCTTCCCGCCCAAGCCAATTTTCAGCTTTCAGCACTGTCGCACTTTGAATGCGACGTGGCTCCTAAACAAAATTGGCGTCCTTTTTTCCCCAAAAAATAGAGCTTTCTTTTGGTGGTATTTGATCACCTCTGCGATTTTTTTTTTTGCGCAACAACTAAAAAAAGACTGAAAATTTTGAAAAAAAATTACGTTTTTATTTTTTTCTGTTAATTTTTTTGTAAATAAGTACGTTTTCTCTTTCAATTACGGGCACTGATATGGCGGCACTGATGGGCACCGATGAGATGGCACTGATGGACATCGATGAGGTAGTAGTGATGGGCACAGATGAGGTGGCACTGATTGGCGGCGCTGGTATGCGGCACTGATGGGCACACATAGGCGGCACTGATGGGAACACATAGGCGGCACTGATGGGCACACATAGGCGGCACTGATGGGCACTCATGGGCGGCACTGGGCACTCATAGGCGGCACAGATGGGCACTCATGGGCGGCACTTATGGGTGGCACTGATGGATACTTATGGGTGGCACAGATGGGCACTGATAGGTGGGCACTGGGCATGGATGGGCACTGTGGGGTGGCACTGATGGACACTGTGGGGTGGCACTGATGGACACTTGGGGTGGCACTGATGGACATTGTGGGGCAGCACTGATCTACCCATGCTGCCAGTCAGTGCCCATTTGTGGGCACTGATTGGCATCTTTTTTTTTTTTAAAAAGCTTTTTTTTTTTTTAAGACTTTTTTTTTTTTTGCCCACCCTGGTGGCGATCCGAGGGGGGGCTGCGCTGATAAACAATCAGCGCGAACCCCCCCTGTCAGGAGAGACGCCGATCGGCTCTCCTTTACTCGCGTCTGTCAGACGCGAGTGAGGAAGAGCCATCAACGGCTCTTCCTGTTTACATCGTGATCAGCCGTGGTTGGACACGGCTGATCACGTGGTAAAGAGTCTCCGCCGGAGGCTCTTTACCGAGATCGGAGATGCAGGGTGTCAGACTGACACCCCGCATCACCGATCACCGCGCGGCATGAAATCCTGCAGGACGTCCATGGACGTCCTGTCAGGATTGTGTAACCACTTCCCGGACGTAAATCGGCCATAGGCCGGGCGGGAAGTGGTTAAATGAAAATGTTTCCTTTAGAAATGTCATTATTGCTTTGGCATGATATTTAAATGAATATTGCATTTTTATTGTTTCACTTTAAGCATTTATAAAACCACTGCTTCTGAAAAATATATGTAATTTAAAAAACTTTTTTTGCATTGATACATGTAGTCTAGGGTAGTTTGCTAGAACTTTTTGCCTGTTCGAGGTGTTCTGGTGCTAACCGAACCGGGGTGTTCGGCCCATCCCTAATTAGGAGCAATAAACATGATCATCTGCTAATACACGAGTCATACGTTTCTTTTGCCCAGGCTTATCTGGTGAACAATTGTATAACAGTTCTTCAAGCTGAACTCGAGACACAAAAAAAACTTTAATTTACATAGATTGCTCAATAGTCACAAAAGATATACGGTATGCGTACTTTGTGTGAACCAGATGCCTTAGCAAACTCCATGTAAAAGTAGTGGTGACATTCTCACTGTGCTGCACATAGCCAGTGCAAATAGCAGAGCTATGGGAAGGATCCAACAGGCCCCACTCACTACCAGCTGCCTGATGAAAACTACAAGAGGCGCCAGAACAGCAGTGATTGGTCTTTGTTACAGGAAGCTCCTGCATAGAGTGGGCTGGATTACTGCACAGATCTGGAAAAAATACACAAAGTGCAAGGTTCAAGTGGGAATAGTTAGACAATATTTGCTTATAGTTCAGCTTTAAAGTATAACTAAAGCACACCTCTCAGCTGTCCCGGATTCACTGGGACTGTCCCATGATTTGATCTAAGTCCCGGCGAATCAAGGCTATGTCCCAGAGTGGAGCCAAGAGTTCCAGCACTTGGATCCAGTGGCTTTCCCGCAAGCACACACTAGCGTGGGCACCAGTAACACCCATCCTGCACCTTGTACGGGTGTTTCGGGCTCCTCTGTGTATGTGACAGGCACCCTACTAACTCCTGTCCTCTATCCCGCTGACCCCTGTACCTTTTACTACTAACTCTTATCCTTCATTCTGCTGACCCCTGTACCGTTCATTACTGACTCCTGTCATCCGTTCTGCTGACCCCTGTACCCTTCACTACTGACTCCAGTACTCTGTCCTGCTGACTCCTGTATCCTGCCCTACTGACCCCTGTCCTCTGTCTTGCTGAACCCTGTACCCTTCCCTACTGACTCCTGTCCTCCATCATGCTGACTCCTGTACCCTTCCCTACTGACTCTTTTTCTCTGGCCTGCTGACCCCTGTACCCTGCTCTACTGACTCCTGTCCTCTGTGCTGCTGACCCCTGTACCCTACCCTACTGACCCCCTGTCCCCAATCCTGCTTCCCCCTGTACCCTGCCCTACTGACTCCTGTTCTCCATCCTGCTGACCCCTGTACTCTGCTCTACTGACTCCTGTCTTGCTGACTCCTGTACCCTTCCCTACTGACTCCTGTCCTCCATCCTGCTGACCCCTATACTCTGCCCTACTGACTCCTGTCCTCTGTGCTGCTGACCCCTGTACCCTTTCCTACTGACCCCCTGTCCTCTATCCTGCTGATCCCTGTCTTCTGCCCTTGTGACCCTTCTTCTCTGCCCTACCCTGCTGACCCCTGTATAGGTACAAGGAAGCCAAGGTTTTGTTTAACCACACTCCTTTAACCCCTCCCACTGTTTAGAGTTTGGCCACACCCACATTTTACCGCCGGCTCTGCACGCGCCCCAAGTCACTTCTTCCATTGGGTGTTCCTCATTCTGAATTTGAAAAGTTGCTAAAGACAATTTTTTTTTCATTTTTGATAGAGTGCAGAGGGATTAAAATACCGGTCAGATTTGTATTGTGGTCTGAGCACCCATTAGGGAGATCCACCCTCTCTATTTGTTCTGTTTACAGTTATCACCAAGAGTAAAAGTGAGAAAAAAAATCTTCCAACGGGGACACTAGTTATGTTCTTCTTATTTCCTGCCTTGACTATGGGACCGAAAGTGAAGGGTAATCTCCACAATAGGATACAGGTGACAAAAACAAACTATAACCCTGCCTTACTCAATCCAAATTGAAAAAATGCTTTGTTCTTCTTTAATGACATAATAAAAATTCACTTTACAGGAAAGGAAGTGTCATGGATATGCAATAAAGTCTGGCAGCTTACCTGATCTCTATGTGTTCATTAGAGGCCTGACCCTCCTTCTGACTGTCTTTTATCACCTTCCTCCCTGTATTGCTCCACCCTAGGCCATCCCAGAATGCCTATATTAACCACTGCACTGCTAGTCTGCTTTGCTGTTCAACCGTGTTGTTAGCTTTAGTTCCTGTCTGCAGTGTGCTACGATTATCTTCCTGTGTACCGTTTTTGGCTCGTCCCTGACTTCTCCTGTTTGCCTGTGATCCTGACCTTTTGCCTGTCCCTCGGTTACCCTTGTCTGTCTGTTGCTCTGACCTTGGCTTACCCATCACTACCGCTTGTCCTGCTTGCTGCTTCCTCTCTCTCCCTGTTGAGCGTGACCTAGGGGATCCCAGGGGTTGCGACCGTGATCCAGCTGTGAAGGCCATCCTCGGCCACTAGAGGCTCTGGTGAACACAAAGCTGGGTCTTAGACTCCGCACCCTGGGCGATCTTGGGTTCATGCTTCCTCTCTAATCGTAGCAGTCAGTCATAGGGTTCACTACCCTGTGGTGCATCCCTGACCCCAACTGGGTGCACTTGTCACCTGGCCACAGGTGACCTGACAGGAAGTCTTGGTTGGCCATGTCTCTTTCAGGAAGACAAACAGGAATTCTAAATCGTCCCTGAAATTACCTGCTAAACAAAAGGATCAGTGGTGACATACAGCTGTACACAGAAAAATAAATCCATAGCTTTCAGCACGAGGGTAATTCAATCTGAATATCTAAATAGTAGTGTCTTAGTATCTTTCAATGCGACCCTAAATTTTTTTAAAGTCTAAATGCAACAGAAGCAAGTACAACACTAAAGCCTTGTACAAGCACACGGTTTTCCGTGAGTGTGTACGAGGCTTTAGTGTTGTACTTGCTTCTGTTGCATTTAGACTTTTAAAATATGTAGGGTATTCTATTGTGGAGATTACCCTTCACTTTCGGTCCCATAGTCAAAGCAGGAAATGAGAAGAAAAGTCAACAGAACTAGTGTCCCCGTTGGAAGATTTTTTTTCTCACTTTTACTCTTGGTGATAACCGTAAACAGAACAAATAGAGAGGGTAAACCGTGCGTGTGTACGAGGCTTTGAGGTTTCTCATCAAGAAAACTGCCCAGAATCTAGAAGAGAAAAATAGAGAACTTGCTCTCTATTTTCTCGTTGTGATTCTCGGCAGTGTTTTCCTGCCGAGAATCCCGAGCGTCTGCATGCGTCATAGAAACCCGCGCATGCTCGAAATGACTATGACGCATGCACGGTAGCTTCCAAGGCATAGGTAGGGTGTAGCAAGATGGCGGCGACCGCATTGAATGTGACGAGTGCATGTATTCGATGACGTCACCGCCTTCGTGCCATTCAAAAGAACAATGGGTCTTTTGAATGGACCGTGTATACACTCGTAATCTTGCCAAGAATCTCGTCAGGAAAAACAAAGTTTTTTCCTGAAGAGATTCTGGGCCGTGTGTACAGGGCTTAACTCTTGAGTGAGTATTTAGCAAACAGGCGGAAAACTGGACACATATTACTATTTATTGCCTTGGAACCCTATAATGCATGGTTGCCAAAAGAAAATGAAGAGCAGAATAAGCTCTCTGCTGCTGATACCATTTTCTCTACTGCCCATACATTATTATTGTGGGATGTTGTGGCATTGGAATACATAGATTCATTCATTCACTTAATACTTTACAAGCAGTTACAGCAAACAGTTTTTTTTTTTTGTCTTTTGGGATAAAGGTTTTACAATAAATAATTAAAAGATGATCATTCTAAGCACCCCTGTCAGTAATAAATGGTTTGACTTCACACTCCTAACTGGTCAGATCATCAGGCTAAAATAAAGGAAAGAAAGTAAAAAAAAATAAAACTATTGCAGGTATCAATTACATCTAATGCCCCGTACACACGACTGTTTTTCGGGTTCTAAAAAATGACGTTTTAAGGGTCTAGAAAAAAACTAAGTTTTTCAACCCGATCATTAAAACGGCCTTGCCTACACACGATCGTGAAAAAAAAATGCTCTAGCAAAGCGCGGTGATGTACAACACGTACGACGGCACTATAAAGGGGAAGTTCCATTTGGATGACGCCACCCTTTGGGCTGCTTTAGCTGATTTCGTGTTAGTAAAAGACGATTCAAGATTTTCTGTCTGTTACAGCGTGATGAATGTGCTTACTCCATTACGAACGCTAGTTTTACCAGAACGAGCGCTCCCGTCTCATAACTTGCTTCTGGGCATGCACGGATTTTTCACGTCGTTAAAGCCCACACACACAACCATTTTTTACAACCTGAAAAACGACAATGTTAAAAACGTTGTGAAAAATTAGAGCATGTTCAAAAACAATTTTGCCCATTTTTTAGAACCCGAAAATGCTCTGAAGCCCACACACGATCGTTTTTAATGACATAAAAAAAAAACGTCTTTTTTTAGAACCCGAAAAACGGTCGTGTGTACGCGGCATAAGAATTGGTAAGCTGCAGTTTTGCATAAAACATTTTGGGGGGTTTAATAAAACTTTAAGCCTCTCTTAGATGGCATTTCGCTTACAATGCCCCCCCCCCCCCAAAGTTTTTAGACATGTGACAGATTTTTCGTTGACATTGCAATGTGTGGTATAGGACATATTTTACATAGCAGACAACACTTTCCGAAATGAACAACTTGTAAGGTTTTTCTGCTTGTAAGGTTGTTGATGCAAATGAACAATTTTGCATCAATAATATATTAAAAATAATAAACTTCTCATATATAAAACATTATAAAACACATAAATTAAAGATGCCAGTGTTTCCAGCAATAAGAACAGTGAGCAGGTCAGTGGTGACTTCACCAAATCTCACTCAAAATGTCCTGTGCCTACCAGCCAGAGGCATCAGTGCTTTGGGTGATCTCAGATAGATACACAGGCCCGGATTCTTAAAGCACTTACGCAGACGTATCTTTATATATGCCGCGTAAGTGCACAGATGCGCCGTCGTATCTATGCGCCTGATTCCTAATGCTAGATACGCCTGAAATGTGGCTTCATTCCAGACAAAATGTAAAATGTTCAGAGTACTGATTAGATACACTTAACAATTCAAAATTATCCCTTTAACAAAGCAAATCTTTATTTATTTATTTATTTAGCTCAGTTCTAATATAAGGCAAAAGTAAATACTTTTGAGAAACTTTGAAAGCACAAGCCTACACCAGTTCTTGTTTTTTGGTGTAGGGTTATAACTTCACAGGGATAGCTGTGTTTGTTGTTATTAGGTTACATTCACTCCGTCTTCTCTCCATATCAGACCACAAATTTTACCAATTTTCAGCCTCTAATGCCGCGTACACACGATCGGACATTCCGACAACAAAACCGTGGATTTTTTCCCATGGGATGTTGGCTCAAACTTGTCTTGTATTCACACGATCACACAAATGTTGTCGATGATTCCGAGCATGTGTCAAATTGATTCCGAGTATGCGTAGGATTTTTGTGCGTCGGAATTGCATACAGATGATCGTAATTTCCGACAGGAACTTTTGACATCTAAAAAATAGAGAACCAGCTCTCAAACATTGTTGTCAGAAATTGCGACAGCAAATGTCCGATGGAGCGTACACACGGACGGAATATCCGACCAAAAGCCCACATCAAACATTTGTTGTCAGAAATTCCGATCGTGTGTACGCGGCATAAGGCCCACATGGAGGCTGACCTGTGTTTTTCAATTTCCTTAATGTAATCCTAGGCACTTTTGTTTTATTAGCCCTGAGGTTACATATTAGAGTAAATAGAATTGTGTTTTCCACTATGACTGGGAGAGAATGCAAGTAAATAATACAATAAAAAGTAATCCCTGAAAGGTAAAATGGCATTAATTGGCAGTGGAGACTTTTAGACCCCTTTCACACTGGGGCCTTGGCCGAGTTAGAGCTCACTGCTCATTTTAGCGGCACTTTTTTTTTGTTTAAGAAGGGGGGGAAGGGGTTAAAAATTCCTGTGTTGCAGCGCTTCTGAATCGCTGCCCATTCATTCCAATGAGCAGGGCAAGCAGCGCTCCTAAACCACCCCAAGATGCTGCTTGCAGGACTTTTCTGGAATGTCTTTCAAGTGCACCGCCCCAGTGTGAAAAGTCTCACTTGAATGAATGGGAGGCTATTTCCAGCGCTAAAGCACCTGAAAACCGCCCCAGTGTGAAAGAGGTCTAACAAATGCCCAATGGTCATTGTTTCTTTTTATATTCCCAAGCGGTTTTGCAGACATTATTATTTTGAGACGTAAAAGTAAAGGTATTTTCAAAACGGCACTTAGGCTCGATTCACATCTATGCATGTTGCTTTTGAGCGTTTCTGCAGTGCTTTTTGATCTTGCTGCAATTTGCGTTTTTTTTACACTGTATATAGCTGGTTGCTAATGAGGGGGCCGGGAAGCCGGGCGCCGCGTCCTTAACAACTGATGAGTCATCAGTTGTCAGCGGGCTTCCCGCTGAATGTAAAAAAATAATAATTGCCGGCTAAAATAAAATCGAGAAAAAAAAACAGAGTGGGGCCCCCCCCAGGTCCATACCAAGACTTTGGGTCTAGTATGGATTCGGAGGGGACCCCCATGCCAAAATTCATACCAGACCCTTATCCGTGCATGCAGTCCGGCAGGTCAGAAAAGGGAGGGGACAAGCGAGTGCCCCCCCTCCTGAACCATACCAGGCCGCATGACCTCAACATGGGGGGATGGGTGCTTTGGGGCAGGGGGGCTCTGCACCACCCCACCCCAAAGCACCTTGCCCCCATGTTGATGGGATAAGGGCCTCTTCCCGTCAACCCTTGCCTGGTGGTTGTCAGGGTTTGCGGGCGGGGGGCTTATTGGTATCTGGAAACCCCCTTTAACAAGGGGGCCCCCAAATTTAATGCCCCCCTATGTGAATGAGTACGGGGTACATTATACCCTTACCCATTCACAAAAAACAATAGTGTAGTGTAAAAAAATACAGTAGACTGTTTTTGATAAGTCTTTTATTAAAAATATCTTCTTCTATGCTTCTTCCTCCGGTCTTCCTCCATTTTCATCATTTGGTCTTCTCACCCTGTTTCTTCTTCTGCCTTTATTGTCCCGTGTTCTTCTTCCTCCGCCGCCACTCCTGCTGACGACCTTCCTCCGATGCTGCATCCCGCTGATCTGTCAGCACCGATGTCCTGCATTTCTTAAATAACGACGGGGAGTGGCAATTGAATTATGTCATAAGGAAGCCACGCCCCCTTGTGATGTTACGGACCCATCATGCCCCTGGCGGTGATGTCACAAGGGGGTGTGGCCTCCGTGCAACGTAATCAAATTGCCACGCCCCTGTCATTATTTAAGAAATGCAGGACATTGGCGCCAACAGATCAGTAGGATGCAGCATCGG
Source organism: Rana temporaria (assembly GCF_905171775.1). Classification (NCBI taxonomy): domain Eukaryota; kingdom Metazoa; phylum Chordata; class Amphibia; order Anura; family Ranidae; genus Rana; species Rana temporaria. The sequence goes on from NC_053494.1 coordinate 132,793,265, forward strand.
AGGAGGGTCGTTGGGGGGAGCGGCAGCAGAGGAAGAAGAACACCGGACAAATAAGACAGAAGAAGAACGGAAGAAGAAGCAGGGGGAGAAGGAGAAGACCGGAGAATGAAAATGGAGGAAGACCGGAGAAAGAAGCTGAGAAGAAGAAGATATTTTTAATAAAAGACTTGTCAAAAACTGTCTACTGTATTTTTTAACACTAAACTACTTTTTTGGGAATGGGTAGGGGTACAATGTACCCCATACTCATTCACATAGGGGGGGCACGATCTGGGGGCCCCCTTGTTAAAGGGGGCTTCCAGATACTGAAAAGTTCCCTGCCTGCCATCCCCCGACAACTACCAGGCAAGGGATGTCGGGAAAAGGCTCTTGTTCCCATCAACATGGGGGCAAGGTGCTTTGGGGTGGGGGGCGCAGAGCCCTCCCCCCTGCTCCAACGCACCCATCTCCCCATGTTGAGGGCATGCAGCCTGGTATGGTTCAGGAGGGAAGGCGCTCGCTCCTCCCCTCCCTTTTTCTGACCTGCCAGGCTGCATGCTCGGATAAGGGTCTGGTATGGATTTTGGGGGGACCCCCACACCTTTTTTTTATTTTGGCATGGGGGTTCCCTCTGAATCCATACTAGACCCAAGGGCCTGGTATGGACCTGGGGGGGGGGGGGGCACGCTGTTTATCAGTTGTTCATCGGGTCATCGGTTGTTAAAGGCACGACGGCTGGCTTCCCGACCCGTCCTTAGCAACCAGCTATATACAGTGTAATAAAAAAAAAAAAAAAAATAACTCTATTACATGCTGCATTTTTGGAAAAGTTTGCGACTCTTTCCAAAAACACAGAGGCAGGCACAAAAATGTGAACATGTTCCATAGAAACCCATGTTAAAAAAAATCCCTGCATTTCTGCAAAATGCAAAATGCATCAAAAAACACATTAGTGTGAATAGAGCCTTATACCTCAAAATATTTATAATTCTTCTTCAAAGATCAATCATTTTTGAAAGAATACCACATTATTATTTCGTCTCTCATCTATTTTTCTTTATATTGATGGCAAAAATGATGAAAAATCCAAAGGTTAGGCCAGTTAAAGATTACCATGTTACCAATAATGAGCACAAAAGTAAAAAATGCTTGTATTGCTGGCACATACTTTTTTTTATATATTTTTGTATATTTTATATATTTAACAATCTATGTGATATTTAAAGAATTGTTAATTTACTCATAGAAAAGTGCAATTTTACCACTGTGATGTGCACATTTGGGAGTTATTTTTAAGATCCATGGTGTGCTGGTGATATACAGTATGTAATGACTGGGGTATCAAACTGCGCCCAACTGATAACCCACTACTGCGCCTGTATGGAAAGAAGTTGAAGCGCCTAGCTGCTGTTTAAATATATACAGATATACAGTATGATTTGACTGCTGGGCTACAGAACACTTCCACCACTACCTATTTCATTTGCCTACTGTAGTCTAGAACAATGTTTCTCAACCTTTTTTCAGTTAAGGCACCCTTTAAAGAGGAAGTAAACCCTCCTCTAGAAAAAAAAGAGCCTGCATACTAGCTCATTATGTAGTACTTACCTAAGATCGAAGCCCCTGCAGCGGTCCTTGTTCGCCTCCTGAGATGCTGCCATCTCTCCCAGAGTGACTTCTGGGCATTGCTGCTCCGGTGCTGTGATGCAGCAATGACGTCACTCCCACGCATTCGCACGGGAGCCGGCAGTGACGGCATGATCGCCTTCACTAACGGCACGCTCAGTGTGCCTGTGCTGTTTTTAGGAAGATATCTCCTTAACCGTGTAGGTTTAGGAGATATTTCTTGCACCCACAGGTAAGCCTTAATCTAGGCTTATCTGTAGGTCTAAGTGGTCTCTACCAAAGCAAACACACCTTTTCATACTGGTACTGACTTGTATTCCATTTTTTCTCTTTCTCTAATTGATCCAGGGAACCTTTTTTCCCTGCTGGAGCAGATTGGATTGAATATATAGGATTGTATCATGTATTTTTTTTTTTACCTTTCTATTGACCGAACTGGATTGTATCTTTTTTTCAACCAGATCATCTACTTAACTATATATGTATGCTAACAGAGAGGGGCAGTGAAGGGCCAAACAAGAAGGCTGTGCAGGCACCCAAGAATGATAAGAATGGCGGTGGATAGAAGGCTGTAATGGTGTACAATGAAAACATTTGGCTTTGTGTGAAGAAAAGGCAGGCATAATGCACCTGTTGGCTTGTATACAACTTTTGGGCAATTTTTAGGCATCTTGCCAATGTGCCCCTGAAGAAACTTAAAGGCACCCCAGGGTGCCTGGCAGCCTGGGCACCCTGGTTGAAAAAGTTTGGTCTAGAACTCAGTCATGAATGACAGCATTGCAGCAGAAGCAGAGTTGTCAGTTTACAACAAGAAGGTAGGAACTCACTGGATTTCTGGTAGGATCATCTGCCATATTTCTGTATTTGCAGTGTTCTTAGAGACAAAAAAATAAATAAAAATGTGCATTCATTAGACAAATGCCTCGTACACATGACCATTTTTCTCGGCAGGAAAAAAACAAAGAAAAGCCCGCAGACCCCGACAACCAACGGCCAGGGTTGTCGGGAAGAGGCCCTGTCCTTATCAACATGGGGACAGGGTGCTTTGGGGTGGGGGGGCCGCTGTTGAGGGAGTGCAGCCTGGTACGGCTCAGGAGGGGGGCGGGCGCTCGCTCATCCCCACTCCTTTCCTGACCGGCCGGGCGGCGTGCTCGCATACGGGTCTGGTATGAATTGTGGGGGAACCCCGACGCCATTTTGTTCGGCGTAGGGTGGGTAATCCTTACAATCCATACCAGACCTAAGGTCCTGGTATGCTCCTGGAGGGGAACCCATGTCGGTTTTTTATTTAAAATTTGGCATGGAGTTCCCCCTCATGATTCATACCAAACACCGCGTCTAGAATTGGCGGGAATCCAAGTCGAATCCCCGTCGATTCTATGTCGCGCTCGCTGGAATGTGCTTTTTCTATTCCAGCGAGTGCGAGATTTCAGGACCCTGTCGCCAAGAACCAGCGTGATGCTGTCGTGCTGGAAACACATTCTCGCAGACAGGTACTGTACAACACGTACGACGGGACTATAAAGGGGAAGTTCCTTTCAAATGGCACCACCCTTTAGGCTGCTTTTGGGCTGCATGCGCATCTTTTTCACCTCAGAAAAGCATACACACGACCGAAAAAGACTGACGGGAAACACGACGAGAAAAAAGAGAGCTGGTTTTAATTTTTTTACAGGCAGTTTTTTTCGTCTAGAAAACTGCTAGGGAGCATACACACGACCGGTTTTCACGACCAATATAAAAAATGGCAGTTTTCTCATTGTGAAAACCAGTCCTGGTTAAGTGTACAAGGCAATACACTTAAATGTTTTCTTATTGCTACATTTCAGGGAGTTCCTTAAATTGTCTTCGTGTCACAGCACTCTTCAGGAGTAACATGGTAAGGCCCGTTTGGCCTGTAGGATAATGGATATTTTTGCAAATAAATATATATAAAAAAAAATTGTGGTTTCTTCATCTTTGTTGGGACAGACAGGCAAAATCATAAACTTGCTAAATAGAAGTGTAGCCTTCTTTCCAGCAGCAGACTGCTTGGCCGTGATTCATTTGTCTGAAAGCTGCAGATCCATTTCAGCAGTCTCGCATACAACGCTTTCCTCAGGCTCAGCAGCAGCAAGCAGCAAGCGGGTGGAAATAATGGGCCTTCACAGGATCATCATTATATGTACATTATGTGCAGGCTGCTACATTGTTAAAAGCCCTTTATTTTTAACTTCTGTTCATCTGTTCTCCATTATTGAAGAAGATGAGAAACCATAGGAGATGGAAGAGTGGCAGAGGGTAATTATACACTTTACAGAAAGGTATTCTTCATCATGGAATTAGAACAGCATCCAGATAGCAGCTATTCACAAAGCTATGTGGACAAGGTTTATTACCGGGAGACTAGACTCATTTAAAAAACACTAGGTACTGTTGTGTTAACTCTTTCATTTCTCCGCTGTGTTTAATTAGAGAAGAGATCCAGAAATGTATTTAAATCCTGTTGACAATCTAGTGATGGTAAATTATTAGAATAGAATATCTCAATGTATTGGAAGTGAAAATGGAAAGGGGAGGAAAATTGTACATCACCCTCAAAGTACCCACAGCCATACAGTTTTAATTGTTCTTAAGCCCAGGTCCACGCTGAGCTGCGGGAATGAAGCTGTGTGAGTTCAGCTGAACTCGCACAATTTCAGTCCTGCATGTCAGTTTCGATTTCGACCACAATTTCACAGACATCTGTGCGGGTTTCTGCGCAAATGTCAATGAAAATCGCACCCCAAAAATCGCAAAAAGTAGTACAGAAACTACTTTTTGGAATAGGTGCGGTGCTGCAAATGCAGTGTCGCACCGATTAGGACGTGCTATTGCTGCCGATTTGACATGTCAAATCGTATATCAAAAGGCATCAATGTGAACCAGGGCTAAATGATCTAGCCTTTGAAATAACCTTTGTATGTTCAAAACATAGGGCTAGATTCAGGTACAGCGGCATACCTTTTGGCCGGCGTAGCGCATCTCATATGCGCTACGCCAACGTAAATCAGGGAGCCCAGAACAGGATTCTGAAAGATCCTGCGCCGTACGTTGCACCGGCGTAGTGTAATTAGGCCGGCGTAAGCCCGCCTAATTCAAAATAGGCAGGTAGGGGGCGTGCCTCATTTAAATTAGCCGTGACCCCATGTAAATGAATGGCCGTTCTTACGGCGCATGCTCAGAATCACGTCGCAAATACTCCCTAAGAAACGTTGGCTCAATGCTTTCGAGGTGAACGTAACCTACGCACAGCCCCATTCACGTACCACTTACGTAAACGACGTAAAATTTGACGGCTGTTCCGACATCCATACCTTAACATTGGCAGCGCCTCATATAGCAGGGTTAACTTTACGCCGGACGTAAGCCTTACGTAAATGGCGTAGTGGGCGCAAGTACGTTCGTGAATCGGCGTATCTAGATAATTTACATATTCTACGCGTAAATCTACGGAAGCGCCCCTAGCGGCCAGCGTAAATATGCACCCTAGATACGACGGCGTACTAACACTTACATCGGTCGGTGGAAGTTGAAATTCAGGCGTATCTAGCTCCCAGAATAGCATGCATAGATACGACGGCGCATCTTCTAACTTACGCGGCGTATCAATAGATACGCCGACGTAAAGGCTATGTGAATCTAGCCCATAGTTTACAATAGTGTAAGCTCTCTGTAGAGTTATCTGTGGAAAATAGCTTTTCTTAGACAGACAGAAAGGAGTTGTTATGTCACCTCTTTGTCAACTGTTTTAACTGCTTGCCGACCGCCCACCGTAGTTTTACGGCGGCAGGTCGGCTCGGCTGCGCAAAATCACGTAATATTACGTGATTTCGCATTTCAGCCACTAGTCGCATTAGTGAAATAAATGAAATTTTGCACGATATTCAAATTTATCGAGTATCACCTGTAAACTGCTAAATACCTTTTCTCATCAGCAGTATATAGCAGTCTTGTGACTTCTATCAGTTCCTAGTTCTTGTAGGAGGAGTATTCATTCTCCTCTGACCCTCTGTCTGGACAGTGCTGATTGGCCCTGTGCTGATCACATGCACCCTCCCAAGAAAATAAAAAAAACTCTCTAGCAATACACACCAAACTGAGCACAAGCAGCTTGTCCCCTAGCTCTGTATTATTAGGAAATAATAAAGGGACAGTGGAAGAAGAGGAGGATCAGAGAAGACAGGATTACACAGCCTTTCTACAAAATGCAGAGGATTAAACCATTAGGTTGCACTGTGAGTATAACAAGCATGCTTTACTGCATATACAGACTGATTTTACTGTTGTGAGTTTAGTAACACTTTAAGTTCTAAAATCTCGTACAACCACATTGCAACTGTTCATGGCACAGCCCTATTCACTCAATTGGGTTGTGTTCTGTGGGTTGTGTTTTGCACTGCTCGCTGAATGCAACATGAGGTAGAATTATTGCCATGGCCATAAAGCATCCCCATCCACTGCCTTTGCAACTTAAGCCAGATACACACTTTTTTGTCCAGCGCATGCCCTGTACGTTATTCGTATCTTTATGACGCTCAGCCCATCATTTACATGGGGTCACGCCTCATTAGCATGGCTCACGCCCACTGCCACTTACGATGAGTTACGCCAAGGGAACCCAGGGTATATTTAGGAGCAAGTGCTTTGTGAATACTGTGCTCGCCACTCTGCGCTACGTCAGCGTAGCGTATATTCAAAAATATAATTATATAATACTGGTTCACATGCCCTAGGTCTACTACTACTATTGTTGAGACAATTATGTATTACCATTTATTGTTTAGATCAGGGGTCTCCAAACTTTCTAAACAAAGGGCCAGTTTATTGACCTTCAGACTTTAGGGGGGCCGGACTATGGCCAGCGGTAGTGGAAATTTTCTTGGCATCAGTGGGAGTAAACATCGCCATAATTGGTATTGGTATTGGGGGATTAGCAGTACCCTATCATTGGCAGGAATAGTGCCCCATCATTGGTTTAATTGGAAGGAACAGTGCCCCTTTATTGGTATCATAGGGAGGGGAGGAATGATACCCCATCATCGGTATCATTTGAAAGCAATAATGTCCCATCATTAGTATCAGTGGGAGGAATAGTGTCCCATTATTGGTGTCAGTAGGAGATATTGTGCTTCATTGCTGGTATCAGTTGGCAGAATTGTGTATTGTATCTTTGGAATTAGTGACCCAAGGGCCGGATAAAGGCAGGCAAAGGGCCACATCTGGCCCCAGGGCCGCAGTTTGGAGACCACTGGTTTAGATGATATCTACTACGACCTATTTCATATTATATATTATATATTTTTCTACTGGATTACAAGTGCATGTACGCCTTTTGCAAATAAAACAACACTGTTTATATTGGTTGGTCTGTTCTACTTAGTAATGTGCTTCATATAAAGTCCCACCATCCTCTTTCTTTCTCAAATTGCCAGGGATGGAGGCTAATTTTCGGTATTGTCTTATATAAAGTCCCACTTTCTTTGCTCGTTTTCATGACTTGGAACATGGGCATCCAGAAAAACACTGTAAAACTTGTAAGCTTATTGGCAATAGAGTTATACATGGGTGATAATGCAGTGAATAACCGTAAAAGTGCTTTTACCATAACCATCCTAACCAGGCTCTTCGCCCGGTGGCCTATGAATTAAATACACAAAAAAGTAAAAAAAAAATCAGAAAGGAGGAAGAAAAGAAGGAAGAGAAGCCAGAAATAAGAGGAAGAAGAGAAGAAGAAGAAGAAGAAGAAGAAGAAGAAGAAGAAGAAGAAGAAGAAGAAGAAGAAGAAGGAGAGCCCTATGGGGTGTGTGCCAGAGAATCATTAAATTGAGAGGAGCGTATTATTACAGCTAAAAGGTTGAGTATGTGCTATCCACGGATGCCAAACCCTGAGAAATGTATCATGTGTGTCTGAGAGGAAGGCTGTCAGTTTCTCATTTATCATGATATCATTCATTAGTTTTTTTACTGCTTCAAAGCTAAATACCAGAGTTGTCCAAGCCTTCACAATAGTCAATTTAGTTGCAGTAAATAGCATAGCTAATTGGGGCTCTGGGCGAAGCAGTTATGCAATCGGCTTGCAAAGAAGAGCCTCAAAGGGGCCTTTTTTAGGTTAGTGTGAAAAATATTACAAAGGAGAGGGTAATCCCTGACCCATAGTCTGCATACCTTCGGACAAGACCACCAAATCTGTGCCATAGTGCCCTCTTGTGAACAACCTTGGAAGGAGAATAAAATGGGATGAAACGCGCCAGCATAGCCAGCGTATAGTCCCACCAGTACAGTACTTTGTAAGTGCTCTCCGAGTCACAATTGCACTAATACGGCTACAATCACGTCAAGTAAGTGATCTCCAAAATTAGTTTTTTTTTTAACATTTAGAAAGAGCTATGGTCATGACCTGCCAGTCCTCTGGGTCTAACTGCCTCCCTAACTCACTCTCCCATTGAAGATGGTAGGAGACATATGCATTCTTCCTTGAATCTTGGCTTTTGTGTAGTTCTTTCAGATCTCTGCAGTAATCCAGTGTGAAAGTTTGTCTCTGTGCTGGAGTTTCAATAAAGATCAGTCACGGCTGCTCTCGTTGGTCTATTGGTCTTGTTTCTGCCCCTCCTGTACTTTTCTGCTGGCAGCCTATAGTGGGAGAAGCCTGATTGGCCCCTCCCACAGCTCTGCTCTCTGTACAGCACAGTGATGATGTCACTGCCACCTTTACAAAGCAATATCTGGGTTGGTAAAGGCATTTGGTGCACACATAGTAGATTTCAATCATTTGTGACTATTTAGGAATGTTATTAAATTAATGTTATTGTGCCTGGAGTTCAGATAAAAAACAACTAAACTGCTAGTCCTTGACCCTAACATTTTTTTTTTTTTTTTTCACAATCAAATGTTTTATTAAAAGATAATGAAAACATACATTTGACAAAATTGGATAGGTGGATATCAAGCCTGAACAGAGATACAATGGGCCTGATCCACAAAAGGGATACGACGGCGTATCTACTGATACGCCGTCGTATCCCTGTTTCTATCTATGGAACTGATCCACAGAATCAGTTTCACATAGATAGGGAGAAGATCCGACATGTGTATGGGACTTACACTGTCGGATCTTAGGATGCAGTACCGCATCCGCCGCTGGTTGCATTTCTCGTCGGAATGCTGCTCCGGGTATGCAAATTAGCACTTATGGAGATCCACAAAGCTTTTACGCTTCGTTTTTTCTCCGTAAGTATTAGTTTGCCGTTGCAATATTAGGGCTACCTTTACAAGGCCTAAACTGTTTAGGCCTTGTAAAAGTAGACCCTTCTATCCCGCGTCGCTGTTTTTTTTTTTTTCAATTTTTTTTTTTTCGCCGCAACTCGTATTTTTTTTTTACGCCCATCGCTATTCTCAAAACCCGGCACAACGTAAAACCGCGCAAAGCACGTCGGGAAAATGACGTCGTGAGCATGCGGCGGTGTAACTTAAATTGAAAAAGTTACGTTGCGCCGGGTTTTTGTGGATCTGGCCCAATGTCTGTAGCAACATTAATCTCCTAAATATAACCCTTAACTTAAAACATATTCTTTGCTACTTATAATCACCTTGTCCTATGCTAAGGGCATCCATATCATTATTTTTCGCATTAAGAAATTATGCTGTTGCAATTTGTTATCTGTAATATTATGTTCAACTTTAAAGCTGATCTGTAGACAACCTGAATACTCTGAAGGTTATATTGTTGATGCCCAGTTATAGTGAGAAACATCTTTATTACCTGTAGAACCTTTATATATAAAATTATTTGAAGTTTTCCCCATTGACAGACTATGCAGGACATCAAGGGAATTTGTGTGGCCATTGTGTACAGAAGCTCCTTTAGGCTAGAATAGTGCAGTCCCTGACATACCTCCATCTCTAATCCACAGCAGCATTACAATTACATCCTCAGCCTCCCTTACACCTGTATGCTCTGAGCCCCCCCCCTCACACCTGTACGGTCTCAACCCCCTCACACCTGTACACTCTCAGCCCCCCTCACGCCTGAACGCTCTCAGCCCCCCTTACACCTGTACTCTCTATGCCCCCCTCACACCTGTACTCTCTATGCCCCCTCACACCTGTACACTCTCAGCCCCCCTCACACCTGTATGCTCTCAACCCCTCACATGTGTATATATGACACATACACAGGCATGTACACACACAGGAATGTACACACAGACACAGGCATGTACACACACACACACACACACACACAGGTATGTACACACACGCATGTAAATACACACACAGGCATGTACACCGATACACAGGCATGTACACACACACACAGGCATGTACACACATACACAAGCATGTACACACACACAGGCATGTGCACACACACACACAGGCACACACAAGCATGTACACACAAACACACACAGGCATGTACACACACACTCACAGGAATTGACGCACACACACAGGCATGTACACACACACAACCACACCCCCCTCACTTGTACAACAGCCCCTAAGGTGGTCCTCCTAGTCCCAGTTATTGTTTCCCAATGTGCCTGATACTCAAGTAATATGCAGGTAGTGGGATGGGTAGCACTCTAAAGTGGTATACAAGTTTTGGTAATATCGTCATTTTGACTGCATTGATTCTTCCAAACCATGATAATGGGAGATGGGTCCATGAATTCATTAAATTCGATATATGTTTTAGAATCGCGGGATAATTATATGAGAATACATCTGATATGGATGCAGTAAGATGTATCCCTAAATAAGGGATGCATTTTTCTGGCCATTCAAATGGGAGACCTATTTTGGCCGAACTCAGTTCTATGTTTGAAAGGCATATATTCAGCGCTAAACATTTTTTTGAATTGATTAATAAGCCTGAAAATGTTGCAAAATGATTAAGGATTGGAATGAGATTAGGGCCTGACACTTGAGGGGATGAGAGAAATAGGAGGATATCATCAGCAAATAGGCATATTTTTTGTCCTCCTAATTCTATACCTATAATAGCGGGGTCAGATCTGATCTTTTGCCCAATTGGTTCAATAAGGAGGGCAAATAATAGTGGGGATAGAGGGCATCCCTGTCGTGTGCCTCTTTCTATGCTAAAAGGGTCTGACTTATACCCTGCATATTTGACATATGCTTTTGGATTATTGTAAAGTTCCATGATCCATTTTGTAAAATTAGGGCCAAAACCCCATTTTTGTAATGTGTATTTTAGGTATGACCATGAAATGGAGTCAAATGTTTGTTTGATGTCTAAAGAGAGAAAACAAGCTGGAATTCCTTGCTTCTTTTCTATGTGCGCTAATAGGCTCGCCCTTCGTATATTGGACATAAAACCAGCTTGGTCTTTATGAATCAGCGTTCCAATGATTTTATTAAGGCGATTTGCGATTTGCTAATAGTTTGGCTAGTATTTTGATATCTGTATTCAACATGGAAATAGGACGATAATTTGTACTAAGGGTGTCATCCGAATGTGGTTTAGGGATCATACATATTATGGCCAACAATGATTCTTGCCTAAAGGTTTTTTGTTTTAGTAAGTCATTAAATGCTTCTGCAATCCTTGGGGAGATAAGGTACTTGAAGTTTTTATAATATCGGGCTGAGAATCCATCAGGTCCTGGTCTCTTATTTAATTTGAGTTCTTTAATGGCAGCTGCTACGTCGTCTTGTGTGATTGTTTTTTCTAGTTGTGTTTTGTGTTGAACTTCTGTACTATTTTATGTGGGTTACTAGTAATAATGTTGTTTGCTATTTTTAGGACTTATTAATAGAGTTCAATGCTCTTGCTAAATATGTGCCAGGTTTATTAGAGTTCCTATAGAATGTATGTTTAGTTCTATTTAATGCTTTGTCTGCTGAATCAGTAAGGAATAGATCATACTCTTAGCCCCCGTTCACACCTAGGCGTATATACGCCTGTAGTGCGAGGCCGCTGCAGCCCCGAGACGCCAGAGGGATGATTTAACATGCCCCTCTATGGAGATGGTTCACATCTCCACGCCGAACGCCGTACGCCTGCCGCCTGAAAAAAAGTCCCGGACCTTTTTTTCAGGCGGCTTTCGGCGTTCGGCATAGGAGATGTGAACCATCTCCATAGAGGGGGTGAAGGCTGCATTCACAATCGCGGCGTTTTGTCGCCACAAATCGCAGTACAAAACGCCGCTATTTGTCGCCGCAATTCGCAGGACAAAACGCCGCGATTTTGTATGCCGAGGTGTGAATGCAGCCTAAACACGCTTTATCAAGACGATTTTTGGCGGTGGGAGTATGATTATTTTGGAAGGCCATGAATGATAAGTTAAATTATGTTTCTAGTTGTCTTGCCATTTGTTTACGTTCTCTTTTAAGGATCCCTAATTGTTGTTGGAATGTCCTTTTAATACTGGTTTGTGCGCTTCCCAAAGCGTGAGTGGGGATATTTCTGAACTCATATTGTGCTTTAAATATTCTTTTAGGGCTTGCTCAATTACTAAGCAATAAGTAGGATGCTTAAGCAATATATCTGGAAGATACCAAGTTGGATCATGGTTTTTGGGTATAGCAGACGCTACTGTGGTGAACACTGCATTGTGGTCAGACCACGGGATGGGTATGATAGTAGAATTGAGTATTTCTGGTATCATGCCAATTGTTAAAAATATGTGATAATGCGACTGAATGATTGATGTGGGTTAGAGAAATAGGTATAATTAAGTTTTGTTGGATTAGATTCTCTCCAGGAATCCGCTAAATTATATTTGGATAGGAGGTTAGAGAGAGACCACTTGGCTTGATATTTTGGAGGAGCATATGGAGTTTTGTCCAAAAATGGAAGGAGGACCTGATTGGAATCACCACATATAAAAAGAGAGCCCATTTTGTGAGTATTAATAATTTGGAAAAGATGTGACATAAAAGGGTACTGGATTAAGGTTGGGTGCATAATAAGAGACCACTGTAATAGTGGTGTCCATGATAAGGCCTGTTAGAATAAGGTATCGACCCTCTGGGTCTTTGATTTCTGATTGCAGTACGAATGGTGTAGTTCGGTGAAATGCTATTAGGGTTCCCTTTTTCTTGGTAGTAGCAGATGCTGTATACACTTGTGGATAAAAGGCATTATAAAATTTAGGAGTTGTGTTTGTGGTAAAATACGTTTCTTGCAAACAAACAATGTGAGCTTTCTTAGCCTGAAACGATCTAAATGCTTTTGTTAGTTTCTGAGGTACATTTAGACCTTGTACATTAAGAGTCAATACATTCAATGGAGCTATGATAGCCTAATCATCAAGCTAATCTTACCATTGTTTATTGAGAAGTGGCTTCCCGGCCCAGTCCATGCAGACAAAGGAAAAAAAGAAGTAAAGGGGGATCCAAACTAATCATCCTTAAAATGAGAGACAATACAGATTATAGAACATCTGAATACATTTAAGAAAATAAAGTACTTGAGGTTTACCCGTGATAAGGGGATAAAGTCCCCTATCAGGGGGAAAGGTGCCCTCGTCCAATCCCCACTTAATATTATGGGGATCCAAGGAGAGCCTAGTGAGGCACATGTTTTTTCTGTGCACTGGAGAGCCGCTTACTAAATGAGATATGTGCACCCCTTAGGCCCCGTACACACGGTCGGACCGAACCTATGAGAATGAACCGAAGTTCAGTTTCATCGGACCAAACCGACCGTCTGTATAGGCCATCGGTCTGTTTTCCTTCGGTCCAAAATTTTAAAACATGCTTCAAAACCGAACCGATGGACCGCTGCCCGATCGGTCCAAACCGATGGTTAGTACAGAAAAGCATCGGTTCAAAACCCGCGCATGCTCAGAATCAAGTCGACGCATGCTTGGAAGCATTGAACTTTGTTTTATTCAGCACGTCATGTGTTTGACGTCACCGCGTTCTGACCCGATCGGTTTTTGGAACGATGGTGTGTACGCACATCAGACCATCAGGCCACTTCAGCGGTTGAACCGATGAAAACGGTCCGATGGACCAGTCACATCGGTTTGGTCCGACCGTGTGTACAAGGCCTAAGGGTGCAATTTTTTTTCCCGCCCTAACTAAATATAACAAAACTGTGGATAATTTATATTTGTTTTCCCAAACCTGAAAGTGAAATTGGGGGGGGGGGGGGGAATGCAATAACGAATAAACTACTGGGGTAATGTTATTTAGTTACTTTTAGAATATTCCTGCAATAGAATGCAGGGTTATTCAAGGTTTAAATAATATTGAAATTTCCCCTATTGTAACACTAAGCATTGTGACTATAATAGCCATAATGTTTAACAAAAAATTTTACTTTTCCTTATCTTTGTTTAAGGGGTATTGATAACTATGCTTTACTTGTAAACATTTAGCCTTAGTGTATTTGTGAAGCAAAATTAATATAGGGGGTTCGTACACTACCCTGAATTTACACACAAGCATTAGGTGATAAGATAGTAATATAACTCTGTGTGTTTAGAATATACGATCAGTTCATCAGGTGTCTCATTAAAAAAAAAAAATTAAATTGAGAAAAAAAAGGATAAATAAAAAATTAAAAAATATTGAAGAATGGAAATTAAGTGTAACACTTATTTCCTTTTGGGGAAACAAGTCATTACTTGAATTGTATTTTCCTTTCCCAAAAAGTGTTGCTTAAGAAAAAAGAAAAATGAGGAAACTTTTGTGGTGGTCAGTCAGTCCATTGTATATTCTTGGTCCTGGGGTTGGGATGCGAATCTGCCTCGTTTATGTGAATGATGGGTACCATTATTCATCCCAGGTTGAGGTAAATAGTTGTGGGAAGAAGCAGATGCTGATCTTCTGTGTGAGGTGGTTGCTGTGGCTGCTCCTTCAATTAGCTTGAGGTCTAGTAAGGCTTGTTGAAGTTGGTCAGGTGTTCTGCAAGTAATTTTGGTTCCTTGGTAGGTGAAGCGCAGGAAAAAGGGGAATGCCCATTGATATTTAATCTTGTGGTGTTGGAGTTCCAATAAGAGAGGTTTCATTGCCTGCCTCTTGGATATAGTTAGCTGGGAGATATCTGCAAATATCTGATAGGTATATCCTTGGAAGAGTAAAGTGTTCTTTTCTCTGGCTGCTTCCAGTATCTGCTCCTTTGTTCTGTAATAATGGAAATTGGCAATGATGTCCCTAGGGGGACCCTCTGTCTTTTTGGGCATAAGTGCCCTGTGGACTCTGTCCATTTCCATCTGTTCCACTGCTATTCCTGGCAGTAATTCCTGACATAAGGCTAATATGGTGGCTTGGAGGTCTAAGACTGATTCAGGAATACCTCTGAATCTTAAATTGGACCTTCTGGCGCGATTTTCATAATCCTCCAACCTATTTTGTAGTGTTATATTTTCCTCTTTAAGTGAGTCCAGTTCAGTTAGACATTCTTGGGTGAAAATGTCAATTTCTTCTACCTTCATTTCCAGTGTTTCTGTGCGGTGCCCCAATTCTCTAATCTCCTTTGTGAGGTTAGAGGTGATCTGTTCTGAGGTGTGTTTTAAAGCTTTATGTAGCATTTTCTTAAATTGCTTTAATAATCCTGAGGGGACAGCTGTGTCTTGAAGTGCTGCTTGAGAAATGTCATTATCATCTTCGCTGTCAGAGTTTAAATCTCCCAGGGAGATGGTGGGTTTCATATGTTTTGCCATACTCTTTTTCTCTTTCCCTGAGAAGAATACAGCTGAGGGGGCTGGCGCCTTTTTTGCTGTACTTTTAGTCTGCTGGCTGCCCCTATTGGGGTTCGTTTTTGACTTGTTTTGGGCATCCCCCAGCACCAATTTCCTCATAAAACGTCCCCCTCACCTATCAGGCAAATGAGTCCACGAATTTTATCACTTTTGGTTTGACGGGCGTCCTGAGATATGCGGCTTTTCCCCCTCACAGGGCGGAGCTCTAGCCCGACATGTCCGTCCCGCTAGCTTCCGCACATGCACCTCCCCAGTTGAGAAATCTTTCAAACAAAACTTCAGATAGCAGTAAAACTTCAACATACGGTTCTAATTCTTCCCTTTCTATCGAAAACTAAAAAAAATTGTCTGAACATAGACTTTTGAATTGATTGCAGAACACCTAATAAAGACGTAGCCTGTAGAGTTTCCTTTTAACAGGTATTTAGGGATTGTTCAGGGTGTGGAACGAACACTGACAATTAGGTTGGGCTCATCTTATCAGAAAGGTGAGCTCTTTAAGATGTGGATTGGAACCATTCATAACCTGTGTTCCATTATGTTACACTCTAAATTCCACTGCCAGCTAATGAGAATCTGTTAACGTTTGATGAACCAAGCCAACCATTTTAGTGGTAGCTGCTAATAGACCTACGGGAGGGTAATTTCCTGAAGTCATTTCCATCCATAAGCATAGATGTTTATTTAACTATGGTAACTGTTACAGTTAAATACACAGACTGTGACGAATACTAATGTAACATTGAAAGTGTTTCTGTGGCAGTACATTTGCAAAATGTGTACAATGACATAAGAATCATTGAAAAACTTTGCAAAATTTAACTGATTGAGTTTATATGAAGACAAGGTAATTAATGGTCTTAAAAAAGGTTTTGTAGATGCAAAGTAAAACTTTGGTATTGCAATTACTTTTTAGGTATACGGTTGCAGAATGCTGTAAACCAAAAGATCACATTTTGTAATAATCCCCCTTCACAAAAAGATTACCGTATTTATTGGGGTATTGCGCGCTCCGGCGTGTAGTGCGCACCCCTAATGTAGACCAGAAATTCCTGTAAAAAAAAAACATTTGAATACTTACAGTTTTGGTGTCTTGCCCGGTGTCCATCGGCGGCCTTGTCCGGTCCGGTGTCCATCTGCGGCCTCGGTGGTGTCCTCCCGGCTTCTCCCGCGCTGTCTCCGAGTCGAATCCCTGCTTCCCGCGCTCAGTTTGAACGCCTGCGCCGACATATACCAAGCGCGGTACACTCGGGCACGTTCGGCCACACTCTGCTTCTCACGCCACAGAGCGTGACCACGAGCGAAGCCGAGCCTGGACGAATGTACCCGAGTGTACTGCGCTCGGTATATGTCGGCGGAGGCGTTCAAACTGAGCGCGGGTATCGGCGTATATCGCGCACCCATGATTTTCCCCTTATTTTAAGGGGAAAAAAGTGCGCGGTATACGCCGATAAATACGGGACATTTGAATAGAAAATTTGTGTACAACTTTAATGACGTATAAGTTCTCACTTTTCCTATCATGCCTCGTACACCCGACCAGTTTTCCCGTCGGGTGTACGAGGAAAACTGCCATGACAGCTTTTGGCTGGGAAAACTGGTCATGTGTATGCTCCATGGCAGTTTTCCTGACAGGAAAACTGCCGGGAATTCCTGGCTGGAAAAATTAGAACATGTTCTCTTTTTTCTTGCCGCGACTCCCGGCGGTCTTTTTCCCATCAGGAAAACTGTCCGCGTGTAGGGGGAAAAAGCTGCCGAGCCGGTTCTCGGCTTTCCCCTTGGTAAAAAGTCTGCCGGGAAACACGTGTGTACGGGTATCAGACTACTAATGTTTTCTACACAGGTAGGGTTTTTCATTTCAGTAACATCCTTTTTCTCCGTCCCGTGAAACATTTTAACAATGCATCTTTATAGAAAGGTAAATTTCTATATGACTGCCATCATGTCAGCTTAGCATCCTTACTGAGAATAAATAGGTGAAGTTAAAACACAGTGATGAATCCAGAATAACTAAAAGCGGAGTTCCACCCAAAAATGGAACTTCCGCTTTAAGTATTCATGACCCCTTGGGGGGGCAGGTACCTCGTTTTCACTGGTACCCAGCTCCTACTTCCTCTTCTGGAAGGAAGTTCGACTCTTCCCCATCCCTCCAATCTTCTGGTACACGTCACAGGTCCCAGAAGATTTGACCGGCCATTCATAACGCAATGCGCACACAGCTGTGAAGCCACAGCCAGGCGCCTACACTTGCAATGCCGGTGCCGCAGAGAAGCCAGGCCTCAGGTGGCCACATCGCCAGACCGTGGGACAGGTGAGTGTCTGTTTATTACAAGTCAGCAACTACACTTTTTATAGCTGCTGACTTTTAAATGGGTGAAAATTAAGGTTGCCAAATCATCCTTTTAATCCAGGACACATATTAATTACACAGGTTCTGTGGCTGATTAAGGTGGTAATTAAACTTACTCGGTGCCTTATCTGCATTAAATCAGCCTCATAACCAGGGGTGTATTTAGGTTTTGTGCCGCCCTAGGGACAGGATGGTATGAGGACAGAGGGACAGGATGGGATGAGGACAGGGGGACAGGATAGGATGAGCACAGGGGGGCAGGATGGGATAAGCACAGGGGGACAGGATGGGATGAGCACAGAGGGACAGGGTGGGATGAGCACAGGGGGACAGGATGGGATGTGCACAGGGGGACAGGGTGGGATGAGCACAGATGGACAGGGTGGGATGAGCACAGGGGGACAGGATAGGATGAGCACAGGGGGACAGGGTGGGATGAGGACAGAGGGACAGGGTGGGATGAGGACAGAGGACAGGTTTTTCGCCGCCCCCCGCAAAGTAGGCCATAATACATCACTGCTCATAACCTGTGTAATTTATATGTGTCCTGGATTAAAGGGATGATATGGCAAATCTAGTGAAACTACACTTTAAGAATAAGCATACTGCAAACATTCGTAATCCTTTTTCCCATAAAAAAAGGCCAGTAGAAAATATAAGTTCCACTATTGACTCCCTGGTAGGGATGAGCTCCGGTGTGTTCACACACTCCACATGCAGAGCCCGCCAGGAAGCCGGCACGGCGCTGAGCTTTTCACAGGCAGGGAGACATTGTCCCGATGCTCGGCTGCAGAGATCGGGAAATGTCTCACTGCCTGTGATTAGCGCAGCGCAGTGCCGACTTCCTGGCGGGCTCTGCGCGTGGAGTGTGCGAACACACCGGTGCTCATCCCTACTCCCTGGGATTAGAACTCAACCCAGTCTTCTGAAAACATCAGCCCAATTTATGTACATGGGTAGATTTTGCAGAGCCAAGTGGATCGGTACTGCATATCTCATTAAATCATTTTAGAATTGAACATGGTTTTGGAAAAGGAAAATGCAAGCTGTGTTGAGAATTTTATTTGTTGATTTCAACAACATGTTATACTGTATATTTAGTATAAATAGCCGCGCCAATCTAAATACATTCAAATAAATGTCAGTCAATGAAGGAAAATTGGTAAAATCCCCATTGAAAACGTCCATTAGTGACGAAACGCGTCTGGGAGGCTGCGTCAGTGACGTCACCACGCCAAGGAGGAGGGCTCCTCAAGCCGGCCGGCTTTACTTTTACTGTCACACGCTGTTTTTACTCGTACTGATGTAAGTACATTACTTTTAAATAAATATTTTTATCTTGCGGTATTACGCTATTGTGCCCCTTCTTTATCTTTGATATATGTGTCTGGATCGCTTGATTGCTATTGTCCTGTGCGGGGGGCAACGAGAGTGAACCGCAACTCCTTTCCAACCCAATGCTGAGGCTTGGATCTCGCTGCTTAAACACAAGTGTTTCCACCCTGAGTATCCAGAGGATTGAAAGGCCGTGGCTGGGCTATAGCCAAATGCAATAAAGGCTTGCCGTTTGGTAAGCAGCTTATTCTTACGGTGGAGGATTTGCACTAAAAGCATGCATGTCACCTGGGTGTTCGTGGTTTGACCAAATTTTAAGAACCTAGTGTCATTCATCAAGCAAACCAAAGGCTCTATCCGATATTATTGTCTTCATGGAGATTTTACCAATTTTCCTTCATTGACTGACATTTATTTGAATGTATTTAGATTGGCGCGGCTATTTATACTACATATTGCTTTGTTTTTCCAACGTCAGCTGCTGCCTATAGACTTTGTGTGTGAAGCGCGGTTTTTTGTTTTTCCATATTTATACTGTATATTTGTTTAGCCCCTTTCCAACCAAAAATGCTCAACTCCAGATAAAACTTATTTTGTTTTCTATATAGCAGGAAAGACTCAGATTGGGTGCTTTGACACCTCACTCCTACATAATTGTAGGAGATGTGCAGGTGATGCAGAGGCAAGAGAGGCTCCCACTGCAGTGGCATTGCGCTCCTCCTAATACCTATCTGTACAGTATATTTTAGGCTCATGACACCATTCCCAAGCAGTATTCTCAATGCTCCTCTCAGGCAGATCTTGTCAGACTTTGTATAGGCACAGTCATTGGGTTGGAGGTAAAAAAAATACTGTTTAGTAAAAAAAAAAAAGGATGGCTTAAAAAAAAAAACATAGTCCCTGTATATTGTAACTTATTGTATTTTAGCTTTCTTATGAAGCTACTTATAATTCAACTTTTAATATACCTTCAAAACAATGAACTGGTTTATATGAAATTCCCATTTTATTGTTTCCAATATTTTGAGACAGTTAAGTAGGTTAAATGGGTTTGTTTCTTTTCAGCTAACCACCCTTTCAAAAAAAAACAACGGGGAAGCACTTTACATTTTTTTTCATGATGTTTGGATACATGTTCGGAATTTCTGCTGGTATATTTACATAGATTTTCTGCCAAACACTCATAAATAATCAATTTAGAAAACCAAACAAGAAGAAAAAACTGTCTAAATCAATAACAGTTATAATCTGCAATGTATTCATCAGATCAAATGTTATATGTTGAAATAAATACCAGTCACATCCTTCTTCTTACCCCTTTGTGGCAAAGAGATCGAAACAATCCAAGCAAAGAATTTAAGAGCTGTGACAGGAAGTCAGGTAAATCTGTGGATGTTGTCACAGACGGAACATACATTTCTGCCTTGTTTAGACAATACACCAATCGTTATTAGGCGTCGGCTGGAAAATGTAGCCAGGAAGGCTAAGGGCCCTTTCACACTAGCGGACCGTATGTCCGCATTTTCATCCGTCCGTTTGCAAGAGAAAACGGGACATACATGGGTCCCTATGTGATTATGGGTGTCAGCGGATGAACATCCGCTGACACCCGTAATTTGTCCGCCTTTGCAGACGGAAGAAATTCAATTTTTCTTCCGTCTGCCGGATCGGATGAACACAGACATATGGTCCGTGTTCGTCCCATCCCCCATAGGGGAGAGCAGAGGAAACACAGGGCGGTCCCTGCACAGTGTGCGGAGACCTCCCTGTCAGCTGCCAGCTCAGCTGGGATTTTACGGAGGATCCCCGCTGAGCAAAGTGGACACACGGAGCGGATCATTACTGATCCGCTCCATGTGAAAGGGCCATTGAACAGCATCAGCTGTTCAGAATGAGGTAATTAAGACCTCTATAAGTAGTCCAAAGGATTACCACTAATTGGCTGCATCATCCTGAGTCTTTGTGAGTAAGGAGAGCAGTGCCAGAAGGTCTTCTGTGGAGGTGAGGAGAGGATTGATTTTTCTGTGTGATAAAAATCAAAAGACTATTGTTTTGTGCTGTACGACCAGCACTGTCTGCCCAGCGCTAGGCTGAGCCAGACTCCATAGATAGGTTCCTGTGTGAAAGGTAGACGCCCAAAGTGGCTAGGGTTTATTTTATGTTTGATTTTGTTTATGCTGTTTGGATGCTTGCAATTGTTTTCCAGCAAGATGGAAAAATAAATTCAAAACTTTGTTTTCAACCGTCTTCGACTGCCAGTCTGTATAAATTCAGTGTGTGGTGAACCCATCCAAGGGGTCACACACCACGATACCGAGCTAACCCCTCACAGAGCTTAAAGAACATATAGTAACCCGTTTGTTCCCCTTATCTTACACTATTTTGGGACTTTGTATTTTTTTAACTTTGGAATAAGTCTTGGATTGGATTGTATTTCACCAAAGATTTGTTTTGTTTTATAATACAATAATTTCCAGGATGAAAACAAGGTATGCAGACGTTTTTTTGCGAAATTTCCTTTCTGATTTAAAGTTAGACTTCAGGCTAGATTTTACCTTCACCATTGAAATACATATGTGTCTTATTGCCAAAACGTTGGTAATTATTTTCAGCTAAACGGCAAATACAGATATGTTGGTAAAGTACTGCATCAGGATTTTGATAGGTATTTTGTTCTGTTGATACTTTAGTTAAAAGCAGTGGCGGCTAGTGCTCAACATTTTTGGGGGGGTGCCAACCAACAGAAAAATTCTGAAAAAAATCCATCAATTGCAGCCTCACTGTGCCCATCAAACACAGCCACTGTTTCCATCAAACGCAGCCACTGTGCCCATCAAACGCAGCCACTGTGCCCATCAAACGCAGCCACTGTGCCCATCAAATGCAGCCACTGTGCCATCAAATGCTGCCACTGTATCCATCAAATGCTGCCACTGTGCATGAATCTATCCATTGGTCATGGGGGGGTGGCTGGAGAGAGGGGGTGGCGCCCATGTGCCCTTATGGACGCAACTCCACTGGTTAAAAGGCTGCTCTCTAAGAGCCAATAGATCTGAAAAGAATGTCCTAGGACTGACAGAAGTAAGCTTGGTGGAGTGAAGAATGTAGCAGACACATGGTTGAATGGTTTATTCGCCATTAAAGTAAAAAAAGATAACAAACATGTTTGCGACCTTAACCAATCAGTGCAGGTGATAGATAGAAGCAAGTTGCACTGAGAGCAGGTATTCTGGTGTAGATTTCATTAGCATGGAGTAATGAAGTGGGCTGCTCTAGCTCTACCAAAGATATGATCCAGCCACCCACATTTTATAGAAGAGCCTCCTCCCTGATTTAACTTATCTCTACTGCAGAAAGGCAGTATTGCTTAGGTAAGGTCAAGCCTTATTCGGTGATTGATTTATAAAAGAGGAGCAGCTCACTGCTGTATTCTTTCCACCCGTAAGCAAACTAGCACTGACACCACATTGGAATACAGTGCTACTCATTCATTTCTATGACAATTTTAGCACCCTCTACTATAGGTAGGTGCTAGTGTAGGATTTTTGTGAGGTATAACTGTCAGCGCAAGTAAATTTAGGCAGGCCTATTCTTCAGGCTAGGCCTGCTTGTTTTAATCTGGGGGCAGGGAGTGGTTAGTGTAGCAGTGGGTGTGACCACCTGTACTTTAGTACTTAGACACCTCCCCTGCTTTCAGTGCATTGTTCTGGAAGAGGGGCAGGGCCAAGGCTGGAGTGACAGGCAGCTTATGTGAGGAGCCTTGACCAATCCCCACTTGGTATTGGCAGGGGGCGGGCCTCCCAAATAAGCTCAGTTAACAGCTCACCGGGGAGGAGTTGTCGGCCGGGGGGAGGCCATTTCCATCTGGGGGGGGGGTGCCAATCATGGAGGAGCACGGGAGAGCTGTGAGGGAACTTCATCCTTACATGGTCATGGATGAATTCCTCATCTTTACACGGTCATAGATGAGGAGTCCTGGAGCAGAGGGGCTGGAGGCTGTCGAAATGTATGTCCAGTTAAAGTTCTCCATCATGGACTCGGGGCAGGAAAAGGTCGGTGAGTGGATCACAGTGGAGTTCTGGATGAGACATGCCAGGAAAACTGGGAGGGAACTTCATTCTTACACGGTCATGGATTAAGTCCTCATCTTTACACAGTCATAGATGAGGAGTCCTGGAAAAGAGGAGAGACTGTGGGGATTGTGTCAAATTCATGTGGCCTGCGAGCGCAGGATTTGTAAGTCGGGCTAGCTTGAGTCAGTAGTCTACCAACCAGTACAAGCTGTTAATTACTAGGCCTCCGGGGAGGGGTTCTGCAGGCCTCTGGCCTAATAACCACACAGCAATTACAGCCAGCATCTGGGATTATTCAGAGTGATCTTTTTTGTCATAATGAAGATGATGGGACAGGATCTAATAGCTTTACAGTGGAAGTTTTGTGCAGGAGAAGAGACGTCCTGGGAGCAACAGTCTGCAGGAGTTAAGGCAGAGGAGGAGGAACAATAGTCTGCATGGTGTTATGCAGGGGAAGAGATTGTAAATGTTAGAAGTACATCAGTTCTTCAAGGCTAAACCAATTCATCAATGTTCACTAAATATTATGGCAAAGCAACTTGTTCTATGGACATCTCATATTCCCTTTCCCCCAACCAAGTTATATCAACAAAAACAAAACAACGCAAATGACTGTTCATTGTCTCTGAGGTGATAGATGGAGGTCTGGCAGCGGGGTGATATGGTGGATGTTAGTAACTAGTAGCAACCAAGCGCTACACAATCTTGCTGCGCAGGGATTAAAGTGTAACTCCACATTTGTTGAGAACATAACATTCCCCTCTGGGTGATCTCTATACATTGCAGGGATTTTAACAAACGTTGTTGAAGATTCCGACTTCAACAACCGGGATCCCCCTCAGCAGAAGATGTCGAAGAAGCCCGGGGCCCCTGCTCGTAAAAGAGCTTAAAATAAAAATACAGGGGCCCCGGCAGAATGCCCCCCCCCCCCCGGAGCTGACTAATAAATTACTTTAAAAACCTGTGTAGTGTGTTTTTTTCTACATTTTCCCCTCCAGGTGAATGGGTAGGAGTACGATGTGCCCCATACTCATTCACCTAGGGTGGGGGGGGGACAGGATCTGGGGGCCCGCTTATTAAAGGGAGCTCCCGGATTCCGATAAGCTACCCGCCCGCAGACCCCGGCAACCAACGGCCAGGGTTGTCGGGAAGAGGCCCTGTCCTCATCAACATGGGGACAGGGTGCTTTCGGGTGGGGGGCCGCAGGGCGCCCCCCCTGCCCCAAAGCACCTACCTCCCCATGTTGAGGGCATGCGGCCTGGTACGGTTAAGGAGGGGGGCACTCGCTCATCCCCACCTCCTTTCCTGACCGGCCGGGCTGCGTGCTCGGATATGGGTCTGGTATTGATTTTGGGGGGACCCCCACATCGTTTTTTCATTGTACGGGGGTTCCCCTTAAAATCCATAGCAGACCCAAGGGCCTGGTATGCTCCTGAAGGGGGAACCCATGCCATTTTTTTTATTTGAAATTTGGCGTGGAGTTCCCCCTCAAGATTCATACCAGACACAGTGCTTGGTATTGGCAGAGATTCAAGTCGGATCCCCGTTCAATATCGTGCCGCAGCTAAACGCAACCCAATCACAGCTAATCGCACTGTACAAATGCAGCTGACCGCTGTGCCTGGAGTCTTGAATTCCAGCAAAACATAAACATGCTTTTAACTGCGGCAGAGCAGCCGTCCGTGTGAAAGGGGCCTAAGCCTCCTAAAAAGCTTTTTCTTTTTTGGTTAATGACTGTGTTTCAACCTACATATGTATGTGATAATCATTAGCACCTGCTTGGTATATTTGGTTAACCATACACCTGACTCTAATCCTAATCCTACAAAATGCCTGACTATGTTCATATGAAGACATTCGGCTCATGTGAACTGAGCATGCGCATGGCATTTTTAGCAGAATGGTGACCAGGCGCATGCATGCACGCATGCAGGCACAAAGCATGATGGCACCAGACAGACCATATAAATATGCTTCTGCCCATGCTCAAGTGCTTAATGGGCTTTCAGCTGTATTCTGCTATTACTCTGCATGTTCCCTTGTTGCTGACCAGGCTTGCCTCTAAACTGAACTTGGATCATGCTTTTGCTTTGTCACCAGTTCCTAACCCTGGTTGTTTTTCTGACCACGTCTCTGCCTTATAAATATGTATCTTGCTGCGCACCCGTTGCTGACCTCGGCAATTCCTGTGATCAAGCTTCTGTTCCAGATTCTGTTTCAACGTCCTATTTGAGTGCCTACATGGCTGTCATCTGTACCAGCTCTGCTGACCACTGTGTGTTTTTGCCTTAAGTCTGCTGGGGGCTCTGAGAAGCTACACATCTGGAACCTGCAGCCCATGTGGAGTTCCCCTTTAACCTCATCTGGATCTATGTGCATAGCTACGGTTCCCGATCTGATGTTCTGCCAGCCTACCTGGGACCACATCTCCTGCTGCAAGTGCTCCTGTTAACACCTGCCGGTACTCGTGTTCCTCCTGTCCCTCAGTATCCTCTGTTCCACATTTGGTGGGACCTGGGCTGGAGATATAAGAAAGGCCAACCTCCTAATTTAAGTCTCTAAACAGGTACGTGACAGCAATACACTTAGGAACTTACGTAATTCAGCCAGTGGTTACCAGTGTTTGTTCTATTCCAGAGCAATGATTCCGTTGGAAAACGATGAAACAAACGTGAATAAGTGAAAGAGTGATTCGAGATAGGGAATCATAGGAAGAAAGAGAGTGAATTGCTACACAGAGTCATCTGCCTTTTAGTAATTATGAAATAATATTCTGCTGCTTTATTTATTTTTTTAAACTTTACCAAAATTATTTGACAAATGCAACAGCATTACATTAACAGAAAATAGTGGGCCCCTATGCTATTGAGGCCTATGCTATTGAGGCCCGAAGCTCAATTGTTTCTCCCTTGAAATCATGAATTCTAATTAACTAACTCAGAATGAATTGCCCGAAATTAATTATTCAGCTAAATTTAAGATGTAACAGAAAAGGCATTGCTTTAAAAAAATGTCAGCATTCACACGATACTTGAGTGGCAAAAGGATATCTGGTCCATTTTAATATTTTCCATTGCAGACCTCTGCATTCCTCTAATCAGTGATCCAGTACACTATAGGTTAGAGATGCTTTGGGGTTATAAGAAATCTGCATATTTTCCCATTGCAAATTCAAGTTGCAAAAAACATTTTGTAGTACAAGCATTTGTTTAGAGATTTTTTTATGGGTCAAATGCAATGAATTGCTTTGTTTTCAAGGAAAACAAATTAAAATCTAAAAATGTCATCACATCCCATGTACTTTTAACAATGTTAATCACCGTTATTGCACATTTCTAAACACTCTTATGCAATGGAGGTGATGACTAACATTTAAAAGTTGTGACCAAGTGATATGATGTTTTATGATATTTATTAAAGCGGAGTTCCACCTGAAAAAATAAATAAAAAGTCAGCAGCTACAAATACTACAGCTGCTGACTTTTAAAATAAGGACACTTACCTCTCCAGGGTGCCCACAATGTCCTCACCCGAAGCCGAACACATGCCTCAGCTCCGGATGGAGGCGCGGGCATCTTAAATAAGGTAATCAGAAAGTGAAGCTTTTCCCTACGATGCATGTGCTAGTTGTGCTGCATGTTCTGACTGGTTCCTGGTGTCTTCTGGGACCTGTGTGTCTCCCAGAAGACACACGGGAGGGGCCAGACATGGCGAAGATCGCTACAGATACTGGCCCGGATTCAGATAGAATGCTCTATCTATGGGCGGGCGTAACGTATCACAGATACGGTACGCCGCCGTAACTTAGGGCGCAAGTTCCGTATGCAGAAACAACTTGCGCCTTTAGTTACGGCGGCATAACATATGTGTGGCGGTGTAAGGCCGCCTAATTCAAATGGGGATGATGTGGGCGTGTTTTATGTAAATGCACTGTGACCCCACGTATTTGACATTTTTCACGAACGGCGCATGCGCCGTCCGTGGAATTTCCCAGTGTGCATTGCTCCAAAGTACACCGCAAGGACGTATTGGTTTCGACGTGAACGTAAATGACGTCCAGCCCCATTCACGAACGACTTACGCAAACAACGTAAAATTTTCAAAACTCGACGCGGGAACGACGTCCATAATTAACATAGGATACCCCTCATATATCAGGGGTAACTTTACGCCGGAAAAAGCCTAACATAAACGACGTAAAAAGATGCGCCGGCCGGACTTTCGTTTCTGAATCGGCGTATCTACCTAATTAGCATATTCATCGCGTAACTATACGGAAGCGCCACCTAGCGGCCAGCATAAATATGCAGACTAAGATACGACGGTGTAAGACACTTACGCCGGTCGGATCTTAGGGAAATCTATGTGTAACTGATTCTCTGAATCAGACGCATAGATACGACGGCCCGCACTCAGAGATACGATGGCGTATCTGGAGATACGCCGTCGTATCTCCTATCTGAATCCGGCCCACTGTGTTTATCTTTTGCCAAAAGTCGCCAAAGACACGTTATGTCACAGCCTGTTTCCCTACTGCACATGTGCAAGTCGTGCTGCACGTTCTGACTGGTCCTTGCTGTCTTCTGGGATCTGTGTGTCTCCCAGAAGACGGGGGGGGACAGAGGAGGGGTGGGACATGGCGTAGATCGCTGTGGATACTGCGGCAATCTTTTGCCGAAAGTGTATTGGACAGGTACCTGCTTTCCCCTCCGGATAAGCGGAAGTTAAATTTTTCGGTTGAACTCCGCTATAATATGTACTGTTATTGGAACAACTTAAACTCACAAAGCTCAGCATTTTTCATATAGTTTGTAAACTTTATGTCAACAACCTTTACAACAACATTAAAGCAAAATCAAAAGCAAAAGTGGCAAGATAAAAAGGCATAGCCTATTGAAATAAAAGATAACAAAAGCAGTTTTGCTGCGATATTCATACTCAATCCTGAAATTTGCCCTGGATCACTTTTTCCACCACTAGATGTGCTCAGTCTGATGGCCAGTATCATTCAACCCACTTCCTTCCAACGCAGCCTGTCACTGGACAGCGAAAGGAAAAGCAGCACACTGATGATAAATCATCTCTGGTCACCCTGATTTCTTTCCTAAAAGCAGGCTTCTTGTCATCATATAAACTAATTAGCAGCTTGTACTGGTTCTTCTTACACTCCAGTCCCACCATATAGGGACTGCAAGAGGCTGATACAAGGTCAAATTTAGATACTTACAATGCTTGCATTTAAAAATATATATTTAATTATGTATTATCGACTACAGAGCTGTATTATTTTGTGTGTTATATAGGTTCACACTAATGCGGTGTGGGAATTGCAATGTTCCCTGGGGGTTTCCTGCACCATAATGCAATCTCACTATGTTTGCAATCTGCTGCGGGAGTCAATCCAAAATTAACATCAACCCAAAAGGATTACAAATGCAGTGCAGTTTGCCCACACCGGATCGCATGGTGCAAAACGACCATGTGATGTGGTTACGGCGCAGCTCCAAAAAAGTTGACTGCACTTTTTTGGTGGGATGTGCTATGATTTAAGCCCATTCAACTTGATTAAGCTCCAATCGCACCACACTGAATCGCATTTGAATTGTTCAGGAATGCAGTTTCCAGTGTCCAGTTTAGCTTCCCTAAATGCCGATATCTTTGTTTTACCAACTATGTTTATTATAATTTTTGTATGGCTTTATACTTACTTTTATACTTACTTTTTCATGTTGAAATGGAGATATGCTATTTGAACTTGAACTAGCTTGCTCATGTGCTAACTTATTTATTGTATATACTTTTACTGTTCTAGGGCACTGTAAAAATAAGGGTATATATATCCTACTATGTACAGTATATAAGCCAACCCAAGTCTATCTTTAAACCAGCCAACTCTTGTAAAGTGGCTGTTTTAATGTTTTAACATGGCTGTTGTAAAAGTGGGTTTTGGTAAGAGTAGGTGCTGGGTTTGTGGTTTGGGTCATGGAAACAAATCTATGCAAAAGCAGGTCACAGGTACAAAGTTCACATGTAAAGGTGCATGTCTAAATAATCAGAACAAAATCAGTGTATGGCTGATGTGTAATTTTTCACCTTAAAATTGTACAACTGAGTCCAGGGAATAAGAACAGACTTCTCTTAATGTGACCTCCTGGTCTTGGAAGCCTATGACTCTCAGAATTCCATGACTTACACTCTAATCTTTAGGTATAAAAATGTAAAACCTAGTTAGGTTGTTAGAATATTCAAATTTACTGTTGAAACCACTTATTTATTTATTTTGCATAAACATTTTATAATTTTTTTTTAAGAAATGCAACAAAAAGGAAAAAGTGATAAACTTCACATACATTACACAGTCATGTAAGTGGAAGATGACATATCAAATAAGTCAAAGAAATCTTAACAAAGTCTTAACCTAGTAGTAGATGGAGGGTCTTATACTAAAGAAGACCCCCATTAAGAGTATGACAAACTTATACAAACATTCCTAACATTTGACCCCTACTATTGAGAGCAGTTCCTGAGATAACTGGCAATTATTATTACTTATTTAACGGCAGGTTGGTCCACTAGCTATTACGAGCATGAATATAGTAAGTATGACTATCTCAGGTCATTCCCAGCCCTGCCATTCACACCCAGTGGGGCCGATCTACAGGTCCAGAAGGGAGAGGGGAAAAAAAGTGGGGGGAGAAGAAGTGGAAAAAGAGGAAGCGAAAAACAAAAGATAAGGTATGAAGAGAGGGTTGGGCCTCCACCAACTGCCCTCTCCATTCATCTCCGGTGAGTATGTGTAGGAATATCATGTTATGTATGTCATTCAGTTGAAAATACCACCATTCCAAGGTCTCTCAACCTTCCAGTCTACTACCCGGGCAAGATGAACCACCCAATAGTATTGGTAAGTCCGGGAGCTAAATTCCACCTCTAGACTTAGGCATTACAAGTTTCGACCAACTTATCCGTGCATACTTATTGCACCATATAAAAGAAACCACTTATTTTTTTTTACTTTACCTATAAGTTTATCCAGTTCCAATTGGAACGTCTTGATAGTTACAACTGAACTCCAGGAAGATATTAAAAACCAAACAGTAAAACCACCAATGAATGAAGGTATGTATTTATTTAAAAATAAGTGTATATATTTTTAATACAGCCATTAAATTGTTTTTTAAACCTCAGACATATGCCTCTATAGAGTGTATTTGTCTCAAGCCAGAGAACTAAGTGTCATTTCTGCCTGCTGCCTGTTTTCTTGAAATCAAGAGAAAAAAGGTGACAAAAAGACCCTTCCCTCTAATTATTTCCCACTGAGCTCTGCAGAATGTAAATTCCCCCCCCCCCACCTATTTCAGAAAGCTTTTTTATTCCTGTTACAAGGAATTTAAACAGAAAAAAGAATGACAGGTCCTCTTAAATATGAGATCTGGGGTCAAAAAGACCTCAGATCTCATATTTAATCTAAAATGCTATAAAAGAAATTGGCCCTTTAAGACGTATGGGCGTAAGTGACGTCGCTTCCACCCTGCTATGGTATGGAGACGGGTGGGGGCCATCTTTCACTCACTCGTATCTATACCCAGGACAAGAAAGGACCCGATCGCCTCCGCCGCTGCCGAAGGCTCCGGTAAGTGGAAGAGGGTGTGGGAGAGTGGCGGGAGGGGGGCCCCTCTCCCATCGCCGATAACGGTTAATCTGCAGCAGAGACCATCATTTACATTTACAGGACTGCCACCTGAAGAGATGGATATCTCGGTTGTGGCAGCAGTTGCTGCAATTACTGAGATATCCCTCTTCAAAATATAGTCGTGTGGCGGTCCTTAAGTGGTTAAAACCTTGGTTTTACCAAATGTATGCTTCTTGTAATACCCTCTATAGCAGCATTCAGACTGGAAAAGAGCAGGGAACAACTCGGTACCAATCAGGTGTCCTCCATTGATATGTGCTAACAAAGAACATGCTGATAAGAGGGGAGATCGGAAAGGTTACTTCAATAGTCTTTTGGCTTTCACTATATGACTGTAATATTGCAGGCTGAATGAATGAATGAGAAACTTATATAGCGCGACACATGCGAACTGAATCGCCTCTGGGCGCTTGATGTACCTGTCTCTTTTGATATCAAAAGAGATGAGTTTTGATCTTTTTCCTGAATGCTAAGTGGTTTTCCTCCAACCGAACGCTGGTTGGTAAAGCGTTCCATAGTCTGGGACCTTGGACCGCAAATCTTCTTTCTCCTTTGGACTTGTAGTTGGCTTTCGGTATCTGAAGAAGATTTTGATTGGTGGATCGCAGAACGCGAAGGCTGGGGTCAGAGAGGTGATATTTTCTTTCCACTGACAACCAATTTAATTAGTGGCACAGTCCACTATTGTATTTCAAGCTATTTTCTTTCCACTGATAACCAATGTTGTTTTTGGGCACTACCTTCTACCAACAACCAATGTAATTCAGGGCACCTCCTATTACTGACAACCAGCGTAATTGTGGGTATTTTGTTGTTATGACATTAAATGTAATTCCAGCCACTTTCTTTTTTCACAACCACTTCACATTTAGGGTACTTCTTCCCAAAACCACCAATGCATTCAGAGGTATCTTTTTTCCACTGACCCCCAAAGTATTTTGGAGCAATTTTTTCCACTGATCACCAACAAACTGAGGGGCAGCAGTTTTTAACATTTTTGATCCCATTGAAAAAACAAACACCTTATGGTTGCAGTCCTTTTAGTTGCTTTCAAAAAGTTTTGTACTATTTGCACTCAAGTGGGGCCCACAGCAAAAAGGTGAGTTGGTTGTTTGACAAAATTTCCCATCCTTCATTTAACTTTCACAATAAATAACTCTTAGGAAATAAAAAAAAATGGGTGTTTTTATCCACAGTAACACGTTAAGATGTTCTAAGATCTAAGCCATATTGCTTGTAATGTGAATGTTTCACCACACAAGGCTAGAAAACTTTAAAAATGGCAAGCCCATTTTCCTGCTAGGAAATTATAGATTTACTTGCAGCCATATCAATATGCTCCAGATATAAAAATAAACATTCTGCTCCCAGTTTAAAAAGAAGTCCAGTTTGGTGATTTCCCTTTTCCTCTTTGAGTTTTCGGCTAGACCTTGCCATTTTTACAAAACTCTTCCTATCTAAAAAGACTTAAGTGAGTAGCATGTAAATTCCAATGTGATTCAGCTGATGAATTTATTTAAGCATAGGGCATGAATGCATGAGCACTGGTCTTTAGCTTAGCGTGCTGAAAGCCTCTTTGTGTTAATGGCATGAATCAAACAGTATGTGCAGGCGGCTATACTGTGACACTGAGAGGGGATTGCAGTGTGGCAGTAGATCACATTTAATAAGTTGTGGTTAGCTGTCATGAACACTTAATTTGACATAAAACACTAGTCTTTCCACACAGGTCTATTTTCTAGGTGTTGAGGTGGTTTGTACATTACTAAGTTCATTTATTTTGATGCCCTTTGTGTAATGTTATGGATGACAGGGGAGGTTAGGTTTATCTTTTATGTATAATGCTTTCTTTACACATTTCTAAAGAGTCATGTTTTTCATCTAGGCAAAGAAAGTACAGTTATTGCATAACATAAACATTAAGGTTTTGGCAATGGTTACAGCAATGGTCCAGTTCTTTTGTTATTGGGCACTATACAGTACATATCTAGAACTACAGTCTAAACAGCAATTCAATGTTTTCTGAGACATTTTTAACAGTTTTTATTATTCAAGCCCTGTACACACGCTCGTTTTTCTCGGCGGTAAAAAGTCAGCCGACAAAACCGAGGGGAAAGCCAAGAACTCGGCAGGAAAACTGCCATGGAGCTTTGTGTATGCTCCATCGGCACTGCCTCACAGTGTTTCCCATAGGTAAGTAGCAGATCTGGCAGAAAAAAAAAACACTGGGAATCCCGACGGGAAAATATAGAGCAGGTTCTCTATTTTCCCGCCGGGATTCCCGGCTGTTTTTCTGACTGGAAAACTGCGAGGAAGCATTTACATGTCCGGTTTTCCCAGCTAAAAGCTCTCCTGGTAGTTTTTCCTGCCGGCAGTTTTGGCAGTTTTTCCTGCCGGGAAAACCGGTCGTGTGTATGAGGCTTCAAGTGTAGCCAGTGTTAGGCTACAGCAATATGGAAAAGGAAATCTTGTCTTGTATTCTTCTCTTCTTCTACTGAGATACTAAAGTCATGCTGCACCTTTCTCCTTTGTCCAACACTGTGTAGAAGGAGGAGTGAAGAGATGATTTTTAATAAACTGCCCAGGAAAGTTCTTCCTCCTGACACCGATGGAGAAAAAAAGATCCCCTCTGTCTGGATATTCACCTGCCAGCAAGAGACCATACCAGCAGAAACCCGAACCTGGGACTGTGAGTGAGGACACAGGAGTGCAGCACCGACACTCTTCAAGAGCCGCAACAATAGCTGACAGAAGAATATCTCAAAGGACTGCCCCCCCCCCCCGTTATAATTATTCTGCAAGACCTCAATGTTCCCCCACCCCTCCGCTACCATCCTCCTTTTCTTTTGGACAGTACATACCAGTTGGTTTAGGACAAGCATTACCTCCATAAATGTGCTCTGACAGTATAGTTCCAGCACTCTGTAGATTAAACTTTACTACTGCTCCCTGCTGCACACTGCTGCTACTGTTTAAACTTATCTGGATGCCAAATGTCATCTTATGCCTGGTCCCTACTGTTTATCCCTTGGTATGCTAGATTTTGTTATTACCATAGTTAATCCATTTTATGCTTGCCTAGTTACCAACCATATTGAGTGACAATAAATCAAATTTGCCTTTACTACCTGGTCTGGTGCCTGTTTTCTTTGATATAGCACAACAATTGGGTACTAAGTATTACTTTCAGTGAATTTCTGTGATATTGTATGTTTGTAAACTCAACCTGGTGTGTTAAAGGGGCTGAATTTCTTGAGAAGTTTGAGGCTTAGAACAGAGACCATCCTATCCAGCAGTTCCTCCGAGGGTAGTGGTACATAGGAAAATTTATTTTAGAATTGCAAGGAACACAACATTCTGCAAACCATAAAAGTTTTCAACAATTCAAATTAGGTACAAGGGATATGATATAACAGGGGTGCTCCTAAATGTATCTAAAGCCCAAACTTTTTTCTTTAGTTTAGACTCCTTCAGGTTTGTATTTCTGTTTTTGACCCTATGGAGCTTAACTCTGTCCATTTGTCCTTGTGACCACAAGGTCAGATTCACGTAGAATCGCGGCGGCGTAACTTATCCTAGATAAGTTACACCGCCGCAATTTTTCATCGCAAGTGCCTGATTCACCAAGCACTTGCGATGAAAACCTACGCCCGCGGCCTCCGGCGCAAGGCGGGCCAATTCAGATGGGCGTGTGCCATTTAAATTAGGCGTGCTCCCGCGCCGGACCTACTGCGCATGCTCCGTTTCCTAACTCCCGCCGTGCTTTGCGCGCCGTGACGTAATTTTTTTGAACGGCGACACGCGTAGCGTACTTCCGTATTCCCGGACGGCTTACGCAAACGACGTTGATTTTTAAATTTCGACGCGGGAACGACGGCCATACTTTAGACAGCAATACACTTGCTGACTAAAGTTAAGGAACCAAAAAAAAAGTGTAACTTAGCGACGGGAAACTATAATAGCGGCGACGTAGCGAACGCGAAAAACCGTCGTGAATCGGCCGTAACTCCTAATTTGCATACCCGATGCTGGTTTACGATGCGAACTCCCCCCAGCGGCGGCCGCGGTACTGCATCCTAAGATCCGACAGTGTAAAACAATTACACCTGTCGGATCTTCTGGCTATCTATGCGTAACTGATTCTATGAATCAGTTGCATAGATAGAAACAGAGATACGACGGCGTAGCAGGAGAAACGCCGTCGTATCTCATTTGTGAATCTGGCCCACAGTTTTTAAGGCAAAAAGTGAAAGAAAATCCAAGATTTTAGGTTGTCACTAGAACAGGAATTGAGGATATAAATATAATCTTTCAGTGGGGAAACTTGTTCCATTTATAGCTCATTAACAACTTCCATACAGGGCATTTTCACCCCCTTCCTGCCCAGACCAATTTTTAGTTTTCAGCACTGTTGCATTTTGAATGACAATTGCGCGGTCGTACGACGTGGCTCCCAAACAAAATTGACGCCCTTTCCCCCCCCCACAAATAGAGCTTTCTTTTGGTGGTATTTGATCACTTCTGCGTTTTTTTTTTTTTGCGCTATAAACAAAAGAAGAGCGACAATTTAAAAAAAAACACAATATCTTTTACTTTTTGATTTAATACATATCATATTTTTTTTAAAAAAATATATTTTTTTCCTCAGTTTAGGCCAATACGTATTCTTCGACATATTTTTGGCAACAAAAAAAAAATCGCAATAAGCGTATTTGATCGGTTTGCGCAAAAGTTCTAGCATCTACAAAATAGGGAATAGAATTATTATTTTTTTTTTCTACAAGTAATGGTGGCGATCTGCGATTTTTTTTATTGTGACCGCGACATTGCGGGGGACACATTTGACAAGTTTTTGGGACCATTCACATTTACACAGCGATTAGTGCTATAAAACTGCACTGATTACTGTGTAAATGTGACTGGCAGGGAAGGGGTTAACACTAGGGGGCGCTGAAGGGGTTAATATGTTCCCTAAAATGTGTTCTAACTGTAGGGGGAGGGGACTCACAAGGGGAGGAGATCGATGTGTGTTCCTCTGTACTGGGAACACACATCTGTCTCCTCACCGCTGACAGGACATGGATCTGTGTGTGCCCGGCGGACACTGCGGCGGTCGGGGCACGCGCACCGGGTCCCAAGAAATGCGGCGGGGGCGCGCGCGCCCCCTAGCTGCCCGAGAAAGCAAGGACGTCATACGAAGTCCAGTCTGAAGGACGGAGGGTTCCCGCCGACGTCATTTTACAATGACTCGGTAGGGAACGGGTTAAGAGACGATTTCCCTAATTTTGCAGTGGTTTTCTCTTTGTTTGTGCAGCACAGAAAGTGCAGGGAAACATCCCCAATGGAAAAAAGGTGGCACAAAATCTAACAGGGTACTTTTTTATTTATTTATTTTTGGATAGGGTGGGTTATCGTTATAACCTACTTTACACAAAATTTTTAAAAAAAGGAGCTTTGATTTATTCTTTAAAATTCACATGGCTCCTTTAGCAGTTAATTTGATATTTTAGGTGCATATAGCACAGTGTTAAATCAGACTTTTGTAATTGAATTTTGAAAAACAAATTAGTTATTGTATACTGCCATTTTATTCTTTTTCAAGGTTAAACTTTTTCTGTGGAAAAAAATATATTATTTACATGTTAGCTGCATAAATTATAGGAATTTTAGAAAACTCACTATTGATTCTAACTTAATAATGATCTGTGGATGCTGACACTTGGCCAGGAGTCACTTCCTCCTTTCGGAGTGCTAAATGGGAAGGTATGCACACCATAATTACTTAAATATAGTGTTGGAATAAGAGAAAATGTATTGGTAAAATACACACTTAGTTTTTTTTGAAAATCATGGCTGCCAATTAAGATGGAATGGTGATTTTTTTAATAAGTCTCATATTTCTCACATGCCTACTACAGATCAAGCTTGGGATCGCTGATACCATGGGGTTGTGGTGGATCTAGTTTGTTTGAAATGTGTGGTTCTGGTGAATTAATGTGAAAATGCACTAAACCAAATTCTTCACAGCCTTAATGCACTGTTTGACCTTTTAGCTGGGGTCAGCAGGGTTTTAATGGTCAATAATGGGGGCTTTGGTATGTGCCAGCCTTCTCACTATAAAAAGAAGGCCTGCTTATCCGCTGGGACTGAAGTCAGGTGTACAAATGTATTACATGTGTACTTGACCAGCATATCATTGGCAATACATCCACTGCCTTCATCCAGTGGTGCCTGTAAATTGTCAAAGCATAAGAGTAATCACCAGCGGGGCCAATAGTAAGAGTAATGCTTGCCCTTCACACTGTCATGATCAGATACAAAAGTGAGAAGTGGTGACAGGGTCTGTTTCACTGACATTACCAAAGTGAATTGAAATGTATTTGTTATAAGTCACTTTATTTATAGAGTCTTTTGAAAGGCTTGTTTAAGGTTTGTTTAAGTGTCCTTTTTGCATGTACTTTCTTGAGAAAGGGTAAAATATTATGTCAGTTAATGTAAAAAATGTATTTTTTTAATTACTATAAAAACGTTTTATTGGCATTCATGGGACATAGGGTCAGTAGAATTCTGAGATATATGGGTTATACTGCTGCCTACAGGAGAATTGGACACTGGCAAACACAAAATGTGTCACCGAGTCAGAACCTGCAACCTCTGCTGTGTCTGGCGATGTCTCTTTTTGCTGAGTCACCTGAGAGGCTGAATAGGACCCAATCTGAACCACCCTGTTGGCCAGATTATTGTGTCTCCAGCCAATATATTGTTCTTGTCACTTCTGCTGCCGTCCATATCTCCGCTACCACTCACTGCTGACTTTTGGCTTGTTCCTTGACTGTGTGTATGCTTAATCCCAACCTGTGACCACTTGTTACCATTCTTTGTCTTTTTTACTGACTACATTTCTGCTTGACCTCTACCTTCTATATCTGCTACTGGACAAAATCCTAATATTACGATAAAACCCTCAGACAAGGGGGGAAATATCGTAATCATGGACAACAGTTTTTACACTGAGATGTGTGAAAAAATTCTATCAAATAGGGATTGGTACCAAAAAATTAGTGCAAGTAAAATATCTGCCTTCAACCAACAATTATACTCGTTGGTCAATCAGGCCTACACACAAAACATTCTCAAGAAGTCAGATTGGGATTTTATTAGAACTAAACTACCAAGAATTCCCACTTTCTATTCATTACCAAAATTTCACAAAAGTATGCAGAATGCAACAGGGAGGCCCATTTTTCTGGAAATGGCTGTCTTACAGAAAATCTCAGTACCTTTATAGATGCCCATCTACGTCCATATGTCTTGCAAATACAGAGTTACATTTGGGATATACTCCATCTTTTGAAAATGTTGGACGGGCTGTGCATTGCCCCGACGTCGACCCTAGTGGCTATCGGCGTTGAGGCACTGTACAGCTCTATCCCTCATGACAGAGGTTTAAGCTGCATCAATCGAATCTTGCCTCAGAACAGCTGTTTTGAGCGGAAAACCAATGATTTTCTTTTGAATGCATTAGAGTTAATTTTATATCACAACCACTTTATGTTCAATGGCTCCCACTACCTGCAGGTACAGGGTGTTGCGATGGGGACATCCTGTGCCCCATCATACGCCAATCTGTACCTGGGGGAGTGGGAGACCATGATTAGGCAATCCTCCGATCTTGCCCCTTTTATGCAAAATGCAAAAATTTGGTATCGATATATCGATGATGTACTGCTAATATGGGAGGGACCTCAAGAACAGCTTGACCACTTTCTCATACAACTAAATCATAATGATTTCAATTTGAGATTCACCATGAATTGGAATGAGTCCTCCATCAACTTTCTTGATATCACGTTTTACAAAGATGAGAGAGGAGGCCTGAGTAGCAGCCTCTATAAGAAGCAAACTGCGGGCAACACGATCTTACATGCTAGCAGTTTCCATCCAAAAAAACTGATTTCTTCCATTCCTTACAGGCAGTATCTCAGGATATGAAGGAATTGTACGGAAGATAAGATATTCAAACAAGAAGCAGATCTATTACGTGAAAGATTGTCTAGACGTGGCTATTCTAAAAGTACCCTAAAAAAGGCATACAAAAGAGCAATCCAAATACTGTAACTCAAAATGATTTGTTATTTAACCCAGCATCAAAAAAGACAAAAAAGAATCCAATATCAAATATCACAAAGTTTTCTAACCAACACACAGCTATCAAACAAATTACGAAAAGGTACTGGCATATTCTTACTATGGATCCAGCAATCGGTCCATATGTAACAAAGGACCCGTCTTTTACCTTTAAAAGGGCACGGTCCCTTCGAGACCACTTAGTCTCCAGTGAATTTAAAAGATCTGGAAAAAGTTTCTCATGCAAATACCCTGGCACCTTCACCTGTGGTGGTTGTAAGTATTCCTCTCGAAATTGGGTTTTGCCAAATGGAGAGAAATATCTCCCTAAACATTACGCAAACTGTCAGACTATGGCAGTAGTGTATCTACTCCTCTGTGAATGTTCATGTTTTTATATTGGTAAAACAATTCAACATTTCTGGCAACGCGCATATAGACATATATAGCCAGATTCATAAATGCTTATGACGGCGTATCAGTAGATACGCCGTCGTAAGTCCGAATGCGTGCCGTCGTATCTATAAGCGTATTCTCAAACTGAGATACGCTTCGCTGTTGCTAAGATACGACCGGCCTAAGTCTCCTACGCCGTCGTATCTTAGCTGCATATTTACGCTGGCCGCTAGGGACGTGTACGTGGATTTACGCCTAGAATGTGCAAATGACCTAGATACACCGATTCACGAACGTACTTGCGCCTGATACGCTGTTTACGTAAGGCGTTTTTCCGGCATTAAGATAAACCACCAAAAAGATGTAAGGTATGGACGACGGCACAGCCGTCGTATTTTACGTCGTTTGCGTAAGCGTACGTGAATAGGGCTGGGCGTAGGTTACGTTCACGTCGAAAGCAAGGAGTATTTGCGACGCGATTCTGAGCATGCGCCGTACCAACGGCCCTCATTTACATGGGGTCACTGGTAATTTACATGGAGCACGCCCCCTACCTGCCTATTTTGAATTAGGCGGGGTTACACTGGGCCATTTGCGCTACGCCGAAGTAACTTAGGGAGCAAGTGCTTTGTGAATACAGTACTTGCCTCACTATGTTACGTCGGCGTAGTGCAAATGGGATGCGCTACGCCGGCATAAAGATACGCGGCTCTACGTGAATCTGGCCAATACTACCCATGAAGGCGTGTAACCCTGACCTTCCACTAGGGAGGCATGTAACTAACTTCCACAATGGTACGCCCCCCAAAATATCTTTCATTATTCTGGATAGAGTACACACTAGCCCAAGAGGGGGTGACACAAATATTCTGTTGCTACAATTGGAACAGAGATGGATATTCCACTTAAATACCACTCGACGCCCTGGCCTTAATGGTTGTATATCATATAGACCATTCTTTTGGAGGGTTTTGCTTCTGGTGGTTCCGAATGGGATCCCCCTTAAATTGTGCTAATTATTTGTCACTTTTAAATGATGTCTTTTGCAAGATTTGTTCCACATTGGAATAATATTTTCCGCTAACTATTTGTCATTTTTAAATGATGTTCTCCACAAGATTTGTTTCCACATTAGAATAATACGTTCCTCTCTCATGTCAGTCCGTTATAGAGGGATATTGCAACTCCCTACAATGTAGGGAATTGTATTCCAATGAACCTGAGAGAATATTACTGGCTGTTGCTCCCTTTATGTACCAAATTGTTAATAATATGGCTGTATGTCTCCTTTTATATGCAGGGAAAGAGCCTACAGCAAACAAATACATATATATCTTTTTAAACATATCTTTTTTATATTGTTTTATTGCATGCTTGCTGGTATGTGGAAGCTTCATGCATTACCATGTGCTTCCATTATAGAAAGGTCAATCATGGGGATCAGTCCATCTATCGCGTTTGACTGCTGGGAGTCGCTGACACACGGCGCAGGTAAGACCCTGGCACGCTTTGCATGCTGGGCTCTTTCTATTGACATGGGGCTTAGCATGGCCATCCCTCCAGTCTTTCCTGCACCACAGGATTCTGACGCACGGCGTCGCTTCCCAGCGTGACGTGTGACGTCACCGAGGCGCAACGGCGCCTTCGGGATTCCGTCACTCCAGTAAACCCGGCAACCAACCTAACATCTAGGGGGAGGTGACGTTGCGCGTCACCACACCCGGAGGGCAGGTCTTGGATGTACCTTCTTGCTCGAATCCCCTCCTCCACAACCTGCCTGCACACACACCTGTGCTGGATCTATTTCAATACTCCACAGCTCTATTTAAACTGGCCTCCTATTCTCAGAAGGCTGTCTGACGCTGCAGCAATGGCATGTCCCTGATTACCGGCTTGCTGGTAACTTCCCTTTTTTTGCATTTTTACCTTCTACTGGGCCTCGAATATAGGACTTGTTGTCCCTCATCATTATTTTTCCATGAGGTTGATACCCCCTGGAATATTGTGTACTCATTAGTTTATTTTTATTATATATACAGCTCAGTTTTCTAGCAACTCCCTATCAGGCACAGTTACAACATCAGTGGACTAGACTATCAAGCCATATACCTGCATGTTGGCTCCTATAGGTATTTACCTAATATAGGTAAGCATATATATGCTTAATACCTTTCCTTGCTGCAGATATTATAATACTATCCAAATGAATCATTCCATGGCTCTGGGATATAATTCACTCACGTGTACCTGTATTCTCCTTTTACTGTTCCCCCCCCCTCCCATTTAAGGCACTAAGGGGATCAATACTTGAAAAATAAGGTGGGGGCCTCCGTTTCTTGGCAGTAGAGTATGGTCTCAGAGGAATGACCCCCTATTTTCTCCTCTGCTTTCAAACAATTACAGGTATGTTTTTCTCATTGGAAACATCAATATGAAAATGACTTGTGGACTTTTCAATCTTAATTTATCCTGGAGGTGGACATATATTCTTTCACTTCCTACTTGCTTACTGCATTTTTTTAGGTGTTACCTTTACTGTGGATCACGCATTTGTGCATGCCGTCTGTCCCGTTAATTCAGTTACGCTTAGGCCGCGTACACACGATCGGTCAAAACCGATGAAAACGGACTGAAGGACCTTTTCATCGGTCAAAACCGATCGTGTGTGGGCCCCATCGGTCAGTTAACCTTCGGTCAAAAAATGTAGAACTTGCTTTAAAATTTAACCGATGGACTGATAACCGATAGGTCAAAACCGATGGTTAGTATGCAAAAGCATCGGTTAAAAACCCGCCCATGCTCAGAATCAAGTCGACGCATGCTTGGAAGCATTAAACTTCTTTTTTTTCTGCACGTCGTTGTGTTTTACGTCACTGTGTTCTGACACGATTGGTTTAACTGATGGTGTGTAGGCATCAGACCATCAGTCAGCTTGATCGGTCCATTCTCATCGGATGGACCGATCGTGTGTACGCGGCCTTACAGAGGTATGTTTTACATCCTTGCCGCCCCCTGTGCCAGCGCCTCGCGGCCTTTATATGCGATTTTCCGCTCAAGCGGCCTCTCTGTTCCCCTTTTTCCAGATTGCATGATCCAGTTGAGGATTTAACTTCCCTCTGTTCAACAACTTTTGAACCTGGATGCCTTTTTAATGACCGGCAACATGTTTCCTTTTGAGAATATCCATAAGCACACAAAATGGTTAGTACCTATCACCCTTATGTGGTGGTATATACCTTGTTATATATATTTTTTATACATCTTTCATATGCATTTAAAGTTTTGCTGGGGCTCTTCTCCATATAGATTATCATAATGTACTGGGTGCATTAAGAGCAATATTTGGGCAATCTTTTGTCTCTTATAATTGTTGTTTTTTATTCTTTCTGTTCATATTTTCTTTTTAAAATCCATAGATTTTGCTGTCAACATAAACTGCAACACCCCTCCCCTGAAGAAGAGGTCACATAAAGATGCCTCGAAATGTTGGGATACCTGTCCTCACTTTACAGACAGTGTTGGGTCTTGCACTATCTTTTGTTGCTTATGTTTTGTCATTATTTTCACTTGAATATTCTTGCCGCTTATTTTGTATTTCCCATGTTGCTCTCTCTAATCTCTTTGATGCGCTTCTTACGATAAGTTTGGCCGTTATTCGAGTGATGTACACTAACCTCCCTCGATAATTAATACATTTATATTTTTGATACATTTCTTGACCGTTTTTGTCACTGAGTAACCCAGTCTTCCAAATGTAACCACTTGCCTACTGTGCACATACACCCCCTTCCTGCCCAGACGAGATTTTAGCTTCCGGCACTACGTCGCTTTAACTGACAATTGCACGGTAATGCGACGTGGCTCCCAAACAAAATTGACGTCCTTTTTTCCCCCCACAAATAGAGCTTTCTTTTGCTGGTATTTGATCGCCTGTGCGTTTTTTTTTTTTTTTTTGGGGCTATAAACAAAAAAAGAGCGTCAATTTTGAAAAAAAACACAACATTTTTTACTTTTTGCTATAATAAATATCCCATTTTTAAAAATGTTTTTTTTTTCTCAGTTTAGGCCGATACGTATTCTTCTACATATTTTTGGTAAAAAAAAAAAAATCACAATAACCTGGTTTGCGCAAAAGTTATATTGCCTACAAAATAGGGGACATAATGATTTTTTTTAATTTTTTTTTTTACTAGGAATGGCGGCGATTTGCGTTTTTTTTCGGGACTACAACATTATAGCGGACACATTGGACACTTTTGACACATTTTTGGGACCATTCACATTTATACAGTGAACAGTGCTATAAATATGCATTGATTACTGTATAAATGTGACTGGCAGGGAAGGGGTTAACCACTAGGGGGCGGGGAAGGGGTTAAATGTGTATCCTGTGTGTTTTCTTACTGTGGGGGGTGACTGGGGGAGGTGACCGATCTGTGTCCCTATGTACAAGAGACGCAGATCGGTGTCCTCTCTCGCTGACAGGACGTGGAGCTCTGTGTTTACACACAGAGCTCCATGTCCCTGCACAGTTACTGGGCAATCGCGGGTGCCCGGCGGCCATCGCGGCCGCCGGGCACGCGCGCTGTGTTCCCAGTGACGCGACGGGTGCGCGCGCTGTGTTCCCAGTGCCGCTGGCGGCGCACGCGCCCTAGAGGCTTTAAATGACAGAACGTCATATGAC
The DNA here is from genome assembly GCF_905171775.1 of Rana temporaria. Taxonomy (NCBI): domain Eukaryota; kingdom Metazoa; phylum Chordata; class Amphibia; order Anura; family Ranidae; genus Rana; species Rana temporaria. The sequence goes on from NC_053494.1 coordinate 132,837,228, forward strand.
GTCCTGTCGGAACAATAGAGCATTCCGCCCGCCTTCATTTGACGGCGGGCGGATGTTAAGTGGTTAAAGTCCCATTGAGGAAACACACTCCTAGGGGTGTATATAGATAGTCTACAATTAGGGATGTGGTAAGACTTTTTGGACACCGATACCATGTTTATTCATGTATGCCTTTGCCAGTCAAGTTCAATGGAGACCATTAGAAAGGTTTCATTAACCAATGTTGCATTTATTTCCAAATGCAACCTGCTGCATTTACTTCTGAGAAATGGAAGGTATTGTTTGTTAGTGACTGAGGAAGCCCTAGCTTGGGTCTCTCTTATGTTGGACAAGACAGCACCACTCTAAATAAATTTGAGACTTGTGACTGCGATGAATCAAGTTTTTGATGATCCTAACCGCTGTGCTACTGCCAATGCAAAGTTGCATAATTTGCACAGGGTAGACACTCTCCAATGTTGAAACCCAGCAGAACAAAAAAAGGTAAGTTCCGCCAATACAGACTCCTAATGATCTTGAGGCTTTCATCCAATTATAGGAAAGGGAGTAACCGCTCCAGGTGGGTGTGTTGGGAAAATCAGCAGCAGTTCAGGAAATCAAGGGTGCTGGCAATGCACAAAGCAATTGATATAAGGAAAGACGGGATGGACAGCAGCACTCCAAGAAAAACCATAAGGTTGTCTTTATTGTAAAAAATGGATAAAAAATGCACTGCAAAACAAGCAGAACACAAGTATGTATCGGAATTGATCAGAGAATTACAGAAAGGCGAAAGGAGAGACTGGGAATGTTTGTAGGTAATGGTGGCATGTTTTTCTCTGCTAGTCAATTTGTTCAGAAGGATCCAAAAACTTCTCTGGATTCTAACACTCCCGAATGTATGCAAGTTGATGCTATTAGGAGATACATTTTTCCTCAGAAGAAAATGCAGTTTCATCCTTTATTTATTTATTATTTCTCTTGTTTAAAGTCTTCAGCCAAAATTAATTGAAACATTGAGAATAAGGAGTTGCTGGCAATTAAGGAAGCATTTTTCCAAATGGAGACATCTGCTGGAATCTACTGATCATAGCAATTTGGAATTTATTTGTTCTGCTAAGAGATTGTCTTCTAGACAGGCACATTGGTCTCCTTTATTTTCCAGGTTTAATTTTATCATCCCGTATAGACCTGGGTCAAGGGATGGTAAGGCTGATGCTATATCAAGGATGCTGTTTGAGCCTCTCCAGAAAGGCAACTCTGACTGTACAATATTATCTCAGAAGAACTTCCTAGTGGTCACAAGTTCCAAGACATTCAAAAAGGGGTATGAGAATGATCCAGTCCTCAATCATCCTCCTAAGGACATTAACGTTGAGTACAAGAAGGGCTTTTGGACTCAAGCACATTGTCCCTATGTACCTGAATCTTCTCTGGTTGAGGCCAACAGGTTGGTTTATGACTCCAAACTTGCTGGGCATTTGGGGGTTTCTAAAACAGAAGAACTTTTATCATGTTACTTTTGGTGGCCTGGTTACAAGAAAGATTTCAAAAGCGACACAGCCTCATGCCTGATATGTGCATGCAATAGGGCAGGGATATGCAAACCTCCAGCTGTTGCAAAACTACAAGTCTCATCATGCCTCTGCCTCTGGGTGTCATGCTTGTGGCTGTCAGACTCTTGCTATGCCTCATGGGACTTGTAGTTCTGCAATAGCTGGAGGTCCGCTAATTGCATATCCCTGCAATAGGGCATCACCAGCTTCTCCTTTGGGGTTGCTCCAGCCCCCATTTAAAAAGGAATTATACACCTTGACGACCACCTTTTTTGATAGGTAGACCACCGGGACCCTCAGATATCTGGAGACACCAAATGAGACACGTGAAATGAGCTTGTGTGTATTCAAAAGATGTCTGACTTTATTGAGGAAGACAGTGGCTTATATGCAAACAATGAAGGGAGGGGATGCATTTTAATGTATATGTATCTAAAGGTTATACAAGCTTACACTCAGTACTTTCTTATCATGAGTTAAACTGCTGACTAAATAACAAGAAATAGCTCATGAATCGCTGACATAAGATGCTGCTCAGGAAATCGGCTTAACTGCAAACTGGGTAAGGGGGCCCAGTCTTTGCAGATCTCATCCAGCAGGGCTTACGGTTCTGGCAGATATAACAAGCGACTATCACGTCATAAGAAACCGTGATCCTCCCGCACTTCCAGGCCGCATTAGGCCACTGTGCGTTCCACGCACGCCACCGCTTGTATGGGGCCCTTAGGGTACACCTACTGTTGCTACACTGGAAGTGAAGCGGCGGTAACTGGAAGTGGTGGGTGGAACGCATAGACCTACCACCCAAGCGCAGGTGAATTGTTTTGTGAATCATCCGGTTTTTATCCCTGATCTCCCTATCTCAATTCCAATTCCTGTGGTTACCATCAGTTTAACTACTGTACATTGAAGGAGATTTGGGAGAAATTGATCGATACTTTGAGGGAGGCTCAGAAATGTTACAAAAAGGTTGCCGACAGACATCGCAGATCAGTTCCAACTTTTCATGCTTCTCAAATCAATTCCCTATTGTGTGCAGTGAGTGCACAGTGATTTCCCCATTCCCCTTGGAGCCTGAGTCTACAGAACACAGTATACACATTAGGAACACACCACTAATTAGAAAGTATTAAAAGCCATTGGTTCAGCTTGATAGCCAGGGAACTAGTCTTTTCAGAACAAAAAAAAACATTTTGACAACTTCAATATTTTCTTAGTACACACTTTCATTTATTTTTTTAAGCCATCTGAGAATCAGATCATATAGTCAAATCCACAAAAGCAGAAGCAGAATGAGTTTTTACACATTTCATGCATCTCTAGTCACAAAGAGATGTAAGAGGCTAGCAGTCTACAAGACTACACCTATAACTGAAAAAAACACTTTTAGGTGAACACAAGTTTGCAAAAAAAGCACAATTAAACACGTTTCTTCTAGTAGCTTGCAGTTAAAGTGGAAGTTCACCCAAAATCGTAATTTTTAACATTAGATTGATGCTCATTTTGTCAAGGGGAATCGGGTGTTTTTTTTAAAATCGAAGTAGTACTTACCGTTTTAGAGAGAGATCTTCTCCGCCGCTTTCGGTTTTGGGCTGCGGGACTGGGCGTTCCTATTTGATTGACAGACTTCCGACAGGCTTCCGACGGTCGCATACATCGCGTCACGATTTTCCAAAAGTAGCCGAGCGTCGGTGCGCAGGCGCCGTATAGAGCCGCACCGATGTTCGGCTTCTTTCGGCTACTCGTGACGCGATGTATGCGACCGTCGGAAGCCTGTCAATCAAATAGGAACGCCCAGTCCCGAAGACCATACCCGGAAGCGGCGGAGAAGATCTATCTCTAAAACGGTAAGTACTGCTTCGATTTAAAAAAAAAACCACCCGATTCCCCTTGACAAAATGAGCCTCGATCTAATGTTAAAAATTGTTTTTCAGGTGAACTCCCGCTTTAAGTTCTTGCAAAATAAATGAAGAATATGCAAAATTCGGTTACAGTTCTCACAGATTAGAATCTATCATCCTTCTTATTTGAGACGGAAACACTGGTATTACAGACACATTATAAGATCAACTTTGGGAAGACAAGCATAATGCAGATGTTTTTACTTAGTTGGCATGTCTTTATTTGGATAATAATATATGTTGGTAATTGTTCTACGGAACAGGCTTACATTTATTTACATGTGAAATGTAATGCAGGTGTTGGGTCCAAGAACCATTGGTTGTTGTCATGGAAATATCAGTCATTATTCCATTTGCAAGGCAGGTCAAGGCAAAATGCAATGTCTGGTCTGACTAGTCTAGAAGAACTCATTATATCTTACATGCTATACATATACTGTTTACACCTCATCACAGTGGTAAAACAATACTGTTCATTTTATAGGACAGAACTTAAAGGAAACCTGTACTGAGAAAAATATGTAGACTGGCATTTTAATCTCACAAACTAAAAATGCCTTGTTGTTTTCATCGGACATGTCTGCTAGCAGATTTTGGTCTGATGGTTAAAAGCCCATAATCCCAATCACATTCTGCGATCCACCAATCAAAACCTCCTCCAGATACCCAAAGCCAGATACAAGTCCAAAGGAGATCGAAGATTTGCAGTCCAGGGACCTCGCCTGTGGAATGCACTACCAACCACCATCCGACTCGAGTCGGACCACTTGGCCTTCAGGAGAAATATTAAAACCTATCTCTTCTGAGGTCAAGGGGTTCCTTACCCATGAAATGGATACAGCGCCCAGAGGCGATTCAGTTCGCACGTGTTGCGCTTTACAAGTCTCTCTCTCTCTCTCACACCATCAAACCAAAATCCCCGCAGACAGACAGCACGGTGACGACGCGGTGACGTGGTGGCGACGACGATGACGCATTGATGTGCGCGAACCCAGAAGTTCAATGCTTCCACGCATGCGTCGAATCACTTCGACGCCATGCACGGGTTCTCGGGCCAGCGGACATGTCTGATGAGTCATACTGACCGTCGGACATGTCCGACGGACAGGCTTCCAGTGGACATGTTTCTTAGCATGCTAAGAAACATTTGTCCGCTGGAAACCTGTCCGGGCGGCCGGAAAATTGTCCGGTCGGCCCTACACACGACCGAACATGTCCGCGGAAACTGGTCCGCGGACCAGTTTCAGCAGACATGTTCGGTCGTGTGTATGAGGCCTAATAATTAAAGTAATAAAAACCTTCAATTTCTTAAAACTAAAATAACAAACATGTCATACTTACTTGCTCTGTGCAATAGTTTTGCACAGATCAGCCCCGGTCCTCCTTTTTTGGGGTCTCCCGATAGCACTCAAGGCCTCTTCTCTTCAGCAAATGCACCCAGGGAAATACACTTTCCCTGGGGACACCTATGCATGCTTGCTCCCGAGCCACCCAGACTGCATCTATTGACGCAGACCAGGCAATTCGTCCTTGTTACCTGCTCCCCAGTCACAGAATTTGATTCACATCAGTGGTCAATGGCTACCATTGCTATCCATTTGCCCAATGAGGAGGGGGGCAGCAGTGAGAGCTGCTGCTCTGGTGCACATTACTAAATTAGATAGGGCTCAGGTAAAAATAAGGAGGGGGGCTGGGGAACTCCTGCAGCACAGAATTTTTTTTTACCTTAATTCATAGAATGCATTAAGTAATAGAGGATAAAGAACCAATTTGAACTATATGAAAAGGTACTATGGAATAAGACCCAGCAGCTCCATGTAACCTTGGTGTAAGGCACTGTCCCCTTTCTTTTAGGTATCTTTTACCTTATGCTAATGTTGGCAGTCATTGGGGTCTATTTATTCTATTTATTAAAAAAAAACTTGTTTTATGAATGTCACAAGAATTGGCCTAGCCATCATAAAATCTGACTATTTTGCTTAATATATTGAGTTTCTATGACTGCAATCTCCATCTAATGACTATAATGCAGTATTTTCCTGACTGAGGTATTTCTGGAAAAAAAATGCATTATAGCCTTTAGCCAGAGCTTATGATTATAGGAAATCAACACATTAAGCAAAATATGATTAGAATTTGTGATGGTTGGGTGAATGCTTTTGATAATAACCTATGATTTTTTTTTTGTTATAACTAGATCCCACTGTGTACACCTGAATGTTTGCATCAATCCATAATGTTGGTCAGCACAGGTCTGTCAAATTAGGGGCGATTGCAGTTTTCATTAGAACCCTGGAATTATGAAAACAAATTGAATTTAGAATAGTTAGGATTTTGTGTTTCTGCACATGACTGGCACTTGAAGCACACTTTAATTGCAAGCCTGCATATATCCATGCAATTAATTTATGTACTGTAGGTGACTGTCCTAAAGCTGCATTTCTACATATTTGGACCCAGCCCATCCTATTGACCAAGCACCTCCAGGATTATTGATTATTGTCTGTTAGCCCCTACAAAACCTAGTCATTACATGCAATGTGGTCCCCTCATTTCTGAATAGCAGACAACCGTTTGGTGGACTCGATGTTGTAGCAAACAATGCAAAATAAATAATTTAAGCATGTATAAAAAAGCACAGGTAAGTACAAATAAGATACAGATACACAATTTTTACACTGCAGCTGTGCGTGATATTTGGCTTCTATATACCTGCATAACCACTACTACATAACTACTATATTTTATTATGTAGAAAAAGCAGCATTCCAATTTTAAATTTTTGTGTGGTAAATGAGGAGCTCTAAGTGGCATTTGTATAGTAACTTATATCAGATCTGCAATCTCAGCCTTTAATGATTATAGCTGCCAATGGGTGAGGTAACATGCTGGATAAGATTACAGCAAAGCCAGAGGTAATATAGAGGCTTATGTATGTCTATCAACTAAGATTTAACCAGGCAGCACATAAATACTTACAGGGGCTATTTGATAAACCTTGGACCACAATTACAGCTTATAAAACACATTGCAACAATATATTCATAGAGGAACTAGCAAACGTTTGTGTGCTGAAAATAGAATGGGGTGTCACTGCAGTGGTGGCTAGCACAGAAGTTCACATTGGTACAGTGGCAACAAGTGCAGAAATTTGGTGCAGTACCAACTTAAGTGGGAGCCTGAGGGAGAAGTTGTGAGAACAAGAAGTAGATGGGGTTAGTCACAGTGGTAATAGTAAGGGTTGGTGTTAAGCAGTGTTAACAGTTAAGGTGTAGTGCAGCGGGAAGGGGATGGGGGTCATCTGCAGCAGTGAGAGCACACTTTGGGGGGAGTTAACATTAACACATAATAGTGGTGGTGGTGGGTGTTTCAAACTTGGTGGTGACAAGTGGGGTGCTGGCATGGTGGTGGTGTTGGGGGGTTGCAGGTGTGATGGTAAGTGTACTAAGTGGTGCCACTACTGAGGAGCTGTCTGCAGTTCTTGGCAGTATATCTTCTGGCCAGCAGCAGAGGTTGGACAGGGGGTTGGTGGTGTAAGCTGCAAGGCCAGATAATACAGTGTCTGAATGAGCCACAGCTTACTTTGTGTGAGCTAATGGAGCCAGAAATTAGAAGGCCACATCCTTATGCAACACAAACTCACCTACTGCTCTGGGCATACCCCCAACCATTCAAGATTATGCAGGATTTCCTTGGGAATTCCACTGGCATCAATGTTTACTATCATTAGGCATTATTGTCTACCTCCTCCACCTCTGCTGTGCACTATTAGTTCTCCGTGCACCCTGCTGTGCACCATTTTCCCCTCACCCCCCCCCCCCGGGCACTATCTCAATACTGCTGCCCCTTCCCCCCACTGTACACTGGACACTATTGTTCTCCTTCCTCCTACCCAGGATTATTGTAGTCCTACCTTCAGCCTGGCACTATTGTTCCCCACCCACGCCATGTCATTCCCCTAACCACCTGCTCAGCACAACTATGCCCCCCCCTACTGCCTACTAAGCACCAATGCTTTCCCCACTGAGCATCCATGTTGCGACTTACTTTAGCCACTGAGGAATATTGCCTCCAAATATGCCCTGCTGACACAACTGCATCCTTTCTTCTTTCTTTTCTCACTTTCCGATATCATGGCATTCTTTCTCCTACAGATATTAACACATTTTTACCTCTCACCGACCACCGACACTGGGCACTTTTTTTCTCTCAACTTATTCCAGAGCATTTTTTTCTTCCCACGGACCACTGACTCCAGTGCTTTTTTTTCCCACAACTGAAACTGGGGTGTTTTCTTCCTTCCACAGAATAGAAGGCTAAGAGGTACTATAATACTTTTTAATGCTATACTCGGTGCACCATGTTGTATATTGCATTGTTCTGACTACTATATTCTTTGTGCTGTGTAGTACATTACATATTATGCCTGCACTCTGTATTTCATAATCACGACCAAAGTGTTTATTTAGTCAATTGTATTGTTGCTGTGTAGTTTGCAACAAATGGGGTTCTTCTTAAAGGTAGGCTTAGATCTCAAGGGGACCTTCAGGCTAACTATAGTTTCAAATTCTAATGACCCCTCTACTAAATATAACTAAATTCCCCTTCACTTACCTTACCTGCAGTCCAGGAGCCATCACTATATTAAATGGTGCTCAGTCAGAGATGCCTTCCTGCAGGCTTTCATGTAGACCACTCTTGCATTTGGGCCTCTGCACCCCTGACTTTGAAGCTCCTTGCCTCCAAGCACCTTTACAACTACACCTCATACACCCATGACTCTGAACCTCCCTGCCACTTAGCAACCATGACTACTGAACCTTAACACCCTACACACTGCACCTTTTTACCAGTCAGTCTCCCTGTCACCCAGCAACTTTGCCACTGCATATGCCGCCACTGCTCCCCTTTTGCCACTTGCACAGGTACATGCATAGGTAAGCGAGGCTGAGCCAGAGTTTCTGGACTCTCTTCCCACTAAGCATTTGGCTCAGGCTCCTTTCTTCTCACACTGATAATATCACCTTTGCCAAGTGCAGCCTGTAGATGCAGATCAACTCCCAGAGATCCTTAGAACTGGGTATCTACCAAGTTTCCTGGGTGAATTGACTGTTATGTACTTTACATGACAACTATGCCCCTATAATTACGCAGACAGTTTTCCAGCCTTTGGAGGCACATTGTGTGTGTGTTCCCAGTGAAATGGGGAGGTGGTGCACACTGCCAGGCAGAGAGGTAGAGAGAAGTCATACACTGAGATGTTATTATAAACCCACCCACCGCCTCCATCACCAAGCAACCCTTGCAATGTGGTAGCCAGCATGTAGAAGTCTAACATTCAAATATATTCTATTTACTTTTTACTTTGAAGGTAAGAGATTTTTTTTAATTCAACATCACTATTTATCACTCCTACCTCCTAAACTATTCAATCTTTATTATATTACATAGAACATATGTAGCCCTGGCAAATTAACCCCTTTAGCAGCTAAGCAGGACTTTGCAAGGGAGATGCTAACGTTGCCTAGAATTAGAGAATAAAGGCATTTGGATTATCGCGTTGCCACAGAAAATAATCAAATTTTGATACAAATTCATACAAAATAAATTTTTATTAAATTAGGCTACAAAAAAACGATAACAAATCTATTCTATACATGAACAGTAGAGTAGTTCACAAGATGTTGATAAGGGAGCAAATATCTCATGTACAAACGGTCAGGTCCTCCCGACTAGTTTCGCCAAACCCTTGGCTTCATCAGGAGATTATGACGTGACCAAATTATTATTTAGCTCTAAAAGAACAAAAAACAACAATATTAGACATCATGGCACTTAGGAAGTTCATATAGTATGGCTTAGATAAATGTCTAGACTAAAAGGCCAATAACTCAGACAAATCCCAGAAATACACCTCCCCAAAAGAGCCCCCGTAGTGCATATAAATGCTCTACGGCCCAAAATAGGATGTAATAAGATTCAAACCTACCCCATATCCCCAAAGAAATCAATCAGAGAAGCGAAGACCCCCGTAGAGGGTAAGGTCAGATCCACAAAGCCCAAAGCGTGGCTGTAGAGAGCAATAAGATAGACAAAAATCAAATATAAAAGGCCCCTAAGGGAAGATGGAGCCCAAAAAGAAAAGAAAAAATTATTTTAAAGCATCATATTTATCAGAGGGCCAAAGGGCCTCAAAGAACATACCTAGGGACCTATAATAAAAATAAACGAATGGGGCGCTGTTATGGTTAGATGTATTATATCTAAAAATCAAAAACACAAAAAAAAAAGTTATGTACTTGAAATCTTATTAGAAGAAAAAAATTGTTAATTACTGAGGAAATCAGCATTATATTAGAGTATCATAAGCCGTAAAAATAGAAACTTACATATATTTGATATTAAAGCGTAAGCACTGTGAACTCAAGTTGGAGAAAATGGCAAAAGCAAGTGACTAATTCAACAGCACAGGTACGCCAAATAAGAAGATGTTGAGCAATATGTCCCAATCTATAAAAGTAAAAAAGAGAGAGACAGGACATTCAAGACTAATTTAAAAAAAGGAGGAACATATATGAAACCAGAATGTGAAAAAAAACATCTTACCAGAAAAGGAAGCAACAGCACCCCAGAGATTTAGCAAAACCATGTTGGCTCAGTCTGCTACTTATAGCCCTCCACCTGGCCGGCGTGTGACGTTGCCGCACCAGGAGTGGACAGGAGATTACCACAGCCTACATTGCCCATAATGCCAAGTGGCCTATTCATCCTGAATAGGCGTGACGTGATCCACCTTAACCACGACAACAGTGGGCTGTCACATACAAATGCATGTGAAGAATGTTAAAAAGGAGGCGGATAAATCTATGGGCAAATTGACGGCGGACGTGAAGCGGGCCAAGTGTATGAATACACTTAACCCTTGGGTGTCCATACAGCCACAGGCTAAAGGGTCTGACGACAGCCCCGGAGCCGACAGTTCTCCTCAGAGCCCCAGGGGAGAGGACCAGGATTGAAAGGGAACAGGGTTAGAGAGGATGAGTAGACAGGGATGAGCACTGAGCCGAGATCGGTCAATGTCTGGCTCCCAAGACAGAAGAAAAAAAAAAAAATTAGGCAGGCAATCAGTCTAGACAGATACCCAAGCCACAATCAGTAGAAAATGAATTGTTTACTTCAGAATAGACGAAAAAGTACTCAACTAACAACAGTTAAAGAAGTAAGGAGAAAAAAGTAATTAAACATCACAAATAATTTCAAAGATAAATTATCAATGTACAATCAAATAGAATATAAATAATAAAATATGTAATGTAACCTATGTAGAAAAAAAGTCAGTTGCCAACATGTGTACCGTGTACCTCCAAGATCTAAAGGGGTAAATAGCAACAGGGAAATACCAGATGCAAAAAAACAGGGGGAAGGGGACAAAGGAGGAAAAATATCCATGGGACAGGAGTCCAATGGTTAGATCACAATTCCAACCAAGGGGAGACACATTCACAGGTCCAAAAGAGATACAATCTATATAGTCAATGATTCACTCAAACAATCTTGGGAGCATAATCTACAATCTTGCTCCTACGAAATGATTTCTATCTTATGTAAACAGTATGATTCTGAACTTGAGCAGCTTGATCTTCAGATAAGTGCTTGGTATTCGGATTATCTACCCACATCCGTTTCCCCAAGATTCACTGTGTGGAAAAAAGACCTACGGGTTCATCTTGAGGAATATACACTTGGTATCAATAATACCAAAAAAGGTAAATTTCAAAGGGACAAAATAGCCCATGAAAATGGATATGCTTATAAATGGAACCAACCCACTTTCCCAAAATATAGTACTAAGCCTTCAAATTTTGATGCACCTAAAGCGAATATGGATGTACCTAATACTGACTATCTGATGAGCCTTGTTTGACCCTTGGGTCATTGTTGGAGGTGAGCGCACAAATCATAAATTTAACAGTTGATGCTTGGATAGATGTTTTATCTGTTTTTCTTCTATCTATGTTCTTCTTTTCTTCTATCAAGTTATCTCTATGAGATTTTTGCCTTTATATGAACTAAGTGGTTGCAGCTAATTCACGGTCACTATACATGTACTATATATACTTTTTTTTCTGTGTTTATTTTCACTATATTCACTGGAGGTTGATGGTTTATATTTACTTAAAAATTAGAACGTTTTCTCTTATATGACATACCTAATACTGTTTCCGTTTCTCTTTCACCTAGCACATCTACTACCTACCATGATTTTTCTCAAGACAGGATACCCAAAAAGAGAAAGGGGGACCGTACAACTGCGTCTTTGGATTCACTTCACCGTACCTTTGGACCTACTGGTACTTGTAAACCACAAGCGGTTCGTAACACACTCACTAACACGCATTTGTCTACCCCACTCCTTGGCAGACTCTCCACTACTCAAGTTTCATCACACCCTACACCTCACCCTTTGCTCGGCACTATCCCGTCTATTCCTCTCTCCTTATCTTCTTCTATGATTCGTCGGTTAAGTGAACCTTCTATATCATCTAAGTTTCCTTTGAGTGCTCAACATATAGATCCCAAAATTGCACCACATTTTTTAGTGAAGAGTCAGGAACCAAATCTGAGTCTTACTCCACAACTTTCCAATCAGGAACCTCAGGACTTGAGATAATTAATCTCTCTTCTGTGTCCTTAACAGATGAACAGGTTCATGTTTTGAAACTGGGCCTGACCTTCTGCTCTTCGACTGATCTTGATAGATTTCAATTAATTAAAGACACACACTTTTGTGTGCTAGACGTTTGATGTTCAAAGTAATATATGACAAACCGTCAAACTCCGACAACATTGACTATCCACCTACGGACTTTACAGAAATGGAACTCCAAGCTATGGATGATTTGATGACTCTGTGGGAGGAGGGATACACCGGTGACGAGGTTATACCCACCACCTCCAGGGTCATCGTTCCCAGTTAAGGAAGCTGCCGCTCCAGGTGAGCACACCTAAGGTAATCACTGTCCACTCAAGAACCAACGGGTGCCGGCAATGCGCAGGATATGCAGAGAAAAGAATATATGGACAGCCGCACTCCAAAGTCTTAAAAAGACATGCCCTTTATTGGGTAAAAAAAGAAAATGCACTACAAGAACCAGCATACAGTGGGAAAAACAGCTGACGCGTTTCGCATTGAACCTCAATGCTTAGTCATAGCTGACTAAGCATTGAGGTTCAATGCGAAACGCATCAGCTGTTTTTCCCACTGTATGCTGGTTCTTGTAGTGCATTTTCCTTTTTTTACCCAATAAAGGGCATGTCTTTTTAAGACTTTGGAGTGCGGCTGTCCATATATTCTTTTCTCTGCATGTCGTCGTTCCCAGTGTCTCCTTCCCCCCCCTATTTCCTACAAGCCCAAATCTCGGGCCTTTCCTTTGTTAAAGACTAATCCTAATCTCTGGGCATTTGTTCAGCAGGTGTCCTCCGTGTTTAAAAATCTGGATCTAGTAAATATGAATAAAAATAATCTCTCTGCAGCTCAGCGTAAGGCCCTCAGGGATCTTCAAAACCATCCTGATTTGGTCATAAAACCGGTTGATAATGGCGGAAATTTGGTTTTCATGGATGTCGAAGCATATGAATCTATGAGCCTCGACATCCTTGGCAACAAAGATTGGTATAGATCCATCTCCAGGACACTTGTTGACAATTTCACCAAATAATACTACAGCGGGAGGGATCGTCGAGTCAACATCGGAAGAAAAGAAGGCGGCAGAAGGCGGCAAAGAAGACTGGGCTGACCGCCGCTAGTAAGAGAGCTTCAAAGAAGATAGCGGTGGCCAGCCCCGAAGAAGGCACCAGAGAGCGAGTGGGAGAATAATCGGGGAGTGCCGAGACGACACCGGAGAACGGAGAAGACGGAAGAAGACCCCCCGGAGAGCGGAGAAGACCCCCGGAGCTGAGTAATAAATTATTTTAAAAACCTGTGTTGTGTGTTTATTTTATTGACATTTTTCCTCCAGGTGAATGGGTAGGGGTACGATGTACCCCATACTCATTCCCCTAGGGTGTGGGGTCGGTATCTGGGGGCCCCCTTATTAAAGGGGGCCCCCAGATTCCAATAAGCCCCCCGCCCGCAGTCCCTGACAACCAATGGCCAGTGTTGTCGGGAAGAGGCCCTGTCCTTATCAACATGGGGACAAGGTGCTTTGGGGTGGGGGGGCGCAGGGTGCCCCCCTGCCCCAGAGCACCCACCCCCCCATGTTGAGGGCATACGGCCTGATACGGCTCAGGAGGGGGGGGCGCTCGCTCGTCCCCACTCCTTTCCTGACCGGCCGGGCGGCGTGCTCGAGTACAGGTCTGGTATGGATTGTGGGGGAACCCCCACACTGTTTTTTTGGCGTAGGGGTTCTCCTTACAATCCATACCAGACCTAAGGGCCTGGTATGCTCCTGGAGGGGAACCCATGCTGGTTTTTTATTTAAAATTTTGCGTGGAGTTACCCCTCATGATTCATACCAAATGGCGCGGCTAGAATCCAAGTCGGATCCCCGTCGCTTCTATGTCGCGCTCGCTGGAATGTGCTTTTCCTACTCCAGCGGGTGCGAGATGTCGGCACCCTGTCGCCGAGAATCAGGGCGATGCCGTCGTGCTGGAAACACATTCTCGCAGACAGGTACTGTAGCTCTGGATGTGGAGAGTTTATATAACTCGATACCACACACCAGAGGTATTGAAGTCATTTCTACACAACTTAAAGAACACAGCTTTGCTTTTGACTCCTATAGTAGGTTTGTTTTTCAGCTGCTGGAATTTATTTTGACTCGGAATATATTAATGTTTGGCTCCTCCCACTTCCTCCAGGTGCAGAGTGTAGCTATGGGGACTAAATGTGCCCCTAGCTATGCCAATCTGTACCTGCGGGGGTGGGAGAGAGAACTTTTGTCTGATGATCTTTTGACACAATCACTTTAAAATGTGATTGCCTGGCATAGGTACATAGACGATATTTTGGTCTTTTGGTAGCTGACTAAGCATTGAGGTTCAATGCGAAACGCATCAGCTGTTTTTCCCACTGTATGCTGGTTCTTGTAGTGCATTTTCCTTTTTTTACCCAATAAAGGGCATGTCTTTTTAAGACTTTGGAGTGCGGCTGTCCATATATTCTTTTCTCTGCATGTCGTCGTTCCCAGTGTCTCCTTCCCCCCCCTATTTCCTACAAGCCCAAATCTCGGGCCTTTCCTTTGTTAAAGACTAATCCTAATCTCTGGGCATTTGTTCAGCAGGTGTCCTCCGTGTTTAAAAATCTGGATCTAGTAAATATGAATAAAAATAATCTCTCTGCAGCTCAGCGTAAGGCCCTCAGGGATCTTCAAAACCATCCTGATTTGGTCATAAAACCGGTTGATAATGGCGGAAATTTGGTTTTCATGGATGTCGAAGCATATGAATCTATGAGCCTCGACATCCTTGGCAACAAAGATTGGTATAGATCCATCTCCAGGACACTTGTTGACAATTTCACCAAATAATACTACAGCGGGAGGGATCGTCGAGTCAACATCGGAAGAAAAGAAGGCGGCAGAAGGCGGCAAAGAAGACTGGGCTGACCGCCGCTAGTAAGAGAGCTTCAAAGAAGATAGCGGTGGCCAGCCCCGAAGAAGGCACCAGAGAGCGAGTGGGAGAAGAATCGGGGAGTGCCGAGACGACACCGGAGAACGGAGAAGACGGAAGAAGACCCCCCGGAGAGCGGAGAAGACCCCCGGAGCTGAGTAATAAATTATTTTAAAAACCTGTGTTGTGTGTTTATTTTATTGACATTTTTCCTCCAGGTGAATGGGTAGGGGTACGATGTACCCCATACTCATTCCCCTAGGGTGTGGGGTCGGTATCTGGGGGCCCCCTTATTAAAGGGGGCCCCCAGATTCCAATAAGCCCCCCGCCCGCAGTCCCTGACAACCAATGGCCAGTGTTGTCGGGAAGAGGCCCTGTCCTTATCAACATGGGGACAAGGTGCTTTGGGGTGGGGGGGCGCAGGGTGCCCCCCTGCCCCAGAGCACCCACCCCCCCATGTTGAGGGCATACGGCCTGATACGGCTCAGGAGGGGGGGCGCTCGCTCGTCCCCACTCCTTTCCTGACCGGCCGGGCGGCGTGCTCGAGTACAGGTCTGGTATGGATTGTGGGGGAACCCCCACACTGTTTTTTTGGCGTAGGGGTTCTCCTTACAATCCATACCAGACCTAAGGGCCTGGTATGCTCCTGGAGGGGAACCCATGCTGGTTTTTTATTTAAAATTTGGCGTGGAGTTACCCCTCATGATTCATACCAAATGGCGCGGCTAGAATCCAAGTCGGATCCCCGTCGCTTCTATGTCGCGCTCGCTGGAATGTGCTTTTCCTACTCCAGCGGGTGCGAGATGTCGGCACCCTGTCGCCGAGAATCAGGGCGATGCCGTCGTGCTGGAAACACATTCTCGCAGACAGGTACTGTAGCTCTGGATGTGGAGAGTTTATATAACTCGATACCACACACCAGAGGTATTGAAGTCATTTCTACACAACTTAAAGAACACAGCTTTGCTTTTGACTCCTATAGTAGGTTTGTTCTTCAGCTGCTGGAATTTATTTTGACTCGGAATATATTAATGTTTGGCTCCTCCCACTTCCTCCAGGTGCAGAGTGTAGCTATGGGGACTAAATGTGCCCCTAGCTATGCCAATCTGTACCTGCGGGGGTGGGAGAGAGAACTTTTGTCTGATGATCTTTTGACACAATCACTTTAAAATGTGATTGCCTGGCATAGGTACATAGACGATATTTTGATCTTTTGGTCTGGTACTAGGGATGAGCTCTCGCAGCTGATGAACCAGTTGGCCAACAACACTTATAACTTAAAATTCACTATGGAATGTATTCAATTTAAAGTTAACTTTTTGGACCTGCAGATCCATGTTGATTCTGCAGGCTGTTTACATTCTTCTCTTTATCGTAAACTGTCAACAGGCAATACTATCTTGCATGCAACTAGTGCACATCCGGAATCCTTATTGGAAAGTATCCCATATAGTAAATTTTTGAGACTCAAAAGAAACTGCACTCTGGATAGTGATTTCCACACAGCAGCCAATGAGTTATATCAGAGGCTACACTCATGGGAATATAGTCGTTCTCTTTTAAAACGGTCTTTCAATAAGGTCGTTAAATTGGATAGAAAAGATCTTATTCATTCCAACAAGAATCGTAAAATCACCAATTCGGTCCGTATTATAACACAGTTTTCTTAGCAACATTTACAAATGCGAAGGATCTTCAAGAAATTCTGGCCTTTATTTTTGGCTGACAATACTATCAAATAACAATAGCTAACAAATACATTGAACCTTACCGTGAAATTACGTTCAGACGGGCCTCCTCTTTAAAGGATCGTTTCGTCACTAGTCATCATGCACGCAAAAACTTTAAAATGTCTACATTCACAGGAACCTTTTCCTGTGGACATTGTGACAGTTGTTCTTTTTTATCCAACAGTCAAGAAACTATTCTCCCAAATGGACAAACCCACAAATTGAAATATCGGATCACCCTTAAAACAATGGCCCGGATTCACATACATCGGCGCATATTTATGCCGCCGTAGCGTATCTAATATACGCTACGCTGATGCAGCGCAGAGAGGCAAGCACAGAATTCACAAAGCACTTGCCTCCCAAACTGCGCTGGGTTTCCTTGGCGTAATCCGGCGAAGGTGGAAGTGGGCGTATGCCATGCTAATGAGGCGTGACCCCATGCAAATGATGGGCCGAGCGCCATACAGATACGAATAATGAACGGCGCATGCGCCGTCCCGTGGGCGCATCCCAGTGCGCATGCTCAGAATCACGTCGGAACGAATGCCTAAGATACGACGGATCACTGCCTACGACGTGAACGTAACCTACGCCCAGCCATATTCACGTACAACATAAACAACGTAAAATACGACGGCTTGAGTTTCCTGGTCCATATCTTTGCATGGGTTGCGCCTCATATATGGGGAATAACTTTACGCCGGACGTACGACTTACGCAAACCGCGTATATAATGCGCCGGGCGCAAGTACGTTCGTGAATCGGCGTATCTCCCTCATTTGCATATGTGCATAGAAAATCCATGGGAGCGGCAAATGCGCCCAGCGTAAATATGCACCTACGATACGCCGGCGTAGGCAAGTTACGTCGGTCGGATGAAGCCTATTTTCAGGCGTATCTAGTTCTCTGGGCGCGGCGCACAGATACGACGGCGCATATTTGCACTTACGCAGGGTATCTCGAAGATACGTCGGCGCAAGTGCTTTGTGAATCCGGGCCAATATGTATGCACTTCTTGTGAGGAGAGTGGCAGAACTCACAGTGCTGGCTTTGCCTTGCAGAGGATGACTAGTTGCAGTAGCAACTGCTCCCTCGTCTCACCTGCTTTTTTGTGTCATCCATTGATCTAACCTCTGTCTATCACACTGCCAGACTGACTGGCTGCCTGCCACAACCAACAGGGAATGATCTGAGTCCCAGATCCGGCGGTCAGGAGGAGAAGATGATGGAGGCGGGACTCCAGGAGCAGCCTTCGCACATGCGCCACCCGCGATCAAGGACAGACCAGCCCCGCCACACATGACTCCATTCGCCCAATCACAGGGCTCTAGGTGCCCATCTCAACAATCCAGCAGCTCTTGCTGGAGTCATTATCACATATCTCTATATTGGGCTGAATTCTCTATATCAGGCCCAAACTAAGGGGAAAATTAAAACTCCTGTTTTTACCCTGTAAATGCACCACCGCACTGCAACTGCGTGCATTACATGTGATTGTAGGCTGGTTGTAGCATGGTCTCATTCCCTTTAGTGGGTCAAGTTTGGCAGCATTACTTCCTCCTGAATGCAACAGGGGAGGTCATTTATGCTGTGAGCATGAAGCAAAGCATGTACACCCCATGCAGCTTTTGGGGGGGGGGGGCTGTTAAAACGCAGCTCAACTGCCTGTTTTGGACAACCCCCAAATGCAAATGTAAACAAGTCCTTATATATACAAATTAGAAACCTACATAACTGTAAACACATTTTTGTTTGTTACAAACCTAAAGCTGTACAATAAATGCTAGACAGCTGAATTTTATAGAGGCAATCACGTACAGTAATACAGCGAGAACGCTGATAGGCAAAACAAGGAGATTAAAGTCCACCAAATAAACTATCAATATAAATTTGTAACACAAAATAATGTAGCTTAAAATACAGTCCTAAAAGCAGTAAAACTATAAAGTAAGAGGAAAAAGAAAGACAAAGTGGAAAACAAAAATGTAAAGGACTGCTCAATTAAAAGAAGACAAAGGTGCATGTTGCTGTGTCATGTAGGGCACAAGCCACTAAATCTTATCGCATGCATTGTGTCAGTTAAGTGATCACTTACCGCATGCAATAATGAAAATGTCAATTCACTATTGCTCGTATGTGGTTTTAATGGAAAAACACCAAAAATGTTCGGTAAATAACGCATAAAAAGGCATTAAAGTCAATTCATTAAAGGAAATAACGAAATAAATGCATGCAGTAATTAAGTAATTCTCCGAGCTTGCAGTAACCGCGGCAATGTCAGACCCCCCCAGTGATTGGCTGAAACATAGGCGGGAAAGTGCAAGCTGGAGGTGAGTGGAGTGTAAGAGGAGTGAAGAGTGTTATCTAGAGGCTGTCAGAAGATATTGTATTAAAATGGAGCCCTTTGCATTCAGTCTCCTGGAATTTTAGGCAATACAGAAGAGGAGATGTCAAGTGGTCCCTTTGAAGAAAAGAACCTCCAAGGAGTGCACACTTCTGGACCAAATCTCTGAAACTGAGACCCTGCAGAAGTTCAGGTTATTCAAGCAACCGATAATGGAGCTCTATATGGAACTGACCGGGTACCTTGAGCCCTCTACACAGAAAAGTCATGCCATAACAGCCATGACCAAATTTGCTATCAGCCTTACATTTTTTGGAAAGGCATCATACCAGGTGAGATTGTGGGAATTTCCCAGTCCTCTTTTTCCCGTCTCCTCACCCAAGTTCTAAATGGATTCCATGCAATAGCACCAAAATAAATATTTTTCCCTGATTCTCACCAGAAGAAGAAAGATTTGTACAGTATTGCCGGAATATCTAATGTGCTCAGTGCAATTTACTGTACACATGTTGCCTTTTTTGCACCATCATTTAAGGAGCACATACACAGGAATAGGAAAGATTACCGCTCCTTAAACATCCAGGTGGTTTGTGATGCCAATCTGATCATCAGGAATGTGGTCACAGGATTTTTTCGGGATCTGTGCATGCTGCACACATACAGTATTGTGAAAATACCTAATCTATGAGAATTCCAAAGCTCAAAATATATCCGCAGGTTGTCTTATAGGTAAGACACTTACATGTTTGATGCTTTTTTTTAAGCTTGTGTTCTTACCCTTTAAAAAACAAATCGAATCTAATGTTTGTTTTTCTCTGCGATTCATGTTTACCATGGCTTTTCATGCCAGTTTTGAGACTATCCTCAGCAGCTGAAAGTCAGTATAATACTGATTTCACCAAGACTAGAATAGTGATTGAGCAGACATTTACATTGTGAAAAGCATATTCCCGTGAGTATTCATGTCTGGGGGATTTCTACGCTATACTATAAAGAATAGGGGACATGTTTGTGACCTGCTGTGTGCTGCATAATATGGCTCATTGGGTGGGTCTGTTGTCCAATTCTGACCTTCAGTAAACAGACGAGGACCAGATACCAGCACTTCCAGAAATTAATTCTGATGAACGTGGTAATGTCATCTGCTAGAGGTTCATCAAAACCTATTATGAAAGGTATGTCCCTAAATAGCTAATGATCACTTGCAATTCTAGAACTGTCATCTCCTTGACCCCTCCTAGGACTATCCAGTACTCAACTTTGCACTTGATAGTTTAATAGATAACGATTGCGAGTTTAAAATGAGAGTTTTTTTCGTGACTTGCAGCGTTGTTATTGTTTTTAAATGTTGTGCAAAATGTTACTGCAAATCTCTTGAAGACACCTTAAAGAGGAGTTTATATAACAATCTTCCCAACTGGTAGATTACAGTGTTGTGGAAAACGTAGGTTTGAGGCTTCTGTTGGTCAAGAGAGGAGCAGTGGAGAAGGGGGCTGTGATGCATCTCACAATTTTTTTAGTCCTCTGTGCCCACGGCTGTCAGTTTCCCCATCCCAGCATCTGCAACTTATGGTGGACGATTATTCAGGGGTGAAAACAGAGATGGAGACCTTTCCAGTTGACGATCCACTGGGTTACTGGGTCATGAGAATAGACCACTGGCCAGAACTTGCTCAGTATGCAGTTGAGCTGCTGGGCTGCCGTGCATTCAGTGTGCTTTCCAAAAGGGCATTTAGTGCTGCCAGAGGTTTTGTTACTGATAATAGAGCACATTTGTCCACAGACTCTGTGGACTGGCTGACATTTATCAAAATAAATCAGTCCTGTATTACCAGCAGCTATGAAGCCCCTGATGCCAATGTCGCTGATTAAGTGTTTTTGAAATGTGGAATCTCTGCAAGACTTCTAGGTTGCCTAGCATTGTGGGTGTTGATTTCATCTGGAGGAAGTTTTTTGGTGTAGGTTTCATGGGCACAATTAGCACCCAAAGACCAATTTTTCCACACCTGTTTGACAGGTGCATATAATTTCAATTTCTGATAGCAAGGCATTTCTTGCTTTCATCAAGAGTACCTCTATAGCATACACAGTTTTTTAAACTGAGGTTCTGTTGCAATGAGGTACTTCATACCCTAAGGAGACACTTACTAATGCATGTGTCTCCACACCTAAGCCAGAGAATTTCACTGGCTCAGGCCTAATGACCGCCCCTTAATCAGAAATGTTGTTAAGTGTACCTACTCTGATCCCACAAGCGGTCCCTGCTACATGCTGTGATGATCGCCTACTGTGCTTGACATTTTGGGGAAATGTACCCTTTTTTCATTGTAAACTGTTTTATACCTTACGATAAAAACGTATTAAACAAAAATAGTACCTCTATAGGGTTACAGTGTGAAGGCACTACGGATACCCAAAGACCAATTTTTCTGAACCTGTGTAACAGGTGCATATTATTGAATTATTTTAGAGCATGGCAAATTCTTGCTTTCATCAAGAGTACCTCTATAGTGTTGCGGTGTGAGGGCACCATGAATACCCAAAAACAAATTTTTCTACACCTGTTTAATATTTTAATACATTTTTTGACAGCAAGGCAATGCTTGACTTCATCAATAGTATCTCTATAGGATTACATTTTGAAGGCACCTCCGACACCCAAAGACCAATTTTTCTGAACCTGTGTAACAGGTGCATATTATTGAAATTTTTTATAGCAAGGCCAATTCTTGCTTTGATCAGGAGTACCTCTATAGGGTTATGGTGTGAGGGCACCATGAACACCCAAAGACCAATTTTCCACACCAGTTTGACAGGTGCATATAATTAAATTTTTTGACAGCAAGGCAATTCTTGCTTTTATCAAGAGTACCCCTATAGGGTTACGGTGTGAAGGCACCATGGACACCCAAAGACAAATTTTTCTGCACCTGTTTGACAGGTGCATTTTAATAAATTTTTGACAGCAAGGCAATTCTTGACTTCATCTTGACTTAGTATCTTTATAGGATTACATTTTGAAGGCACCTCCGACACCCAAAGGGCTCTTTCACACGGAGCGGATCCGTATTGATCCGCTCCGTTAGCCCGTTTGGATCAGCGGGGATTCCTCCGTTAATCCCCGCTGAGCTGTCGGCGGACAGGGCGGTCCCCGCACACAGTGCAGAGACCGCCCTGTCTCTCCTCTGCTCTCCCCTATGGGGAATCGGATGAATACGGACTGTGTGTCCGTATTCATCCGATCCGTTCCGCCGGACGGAAGAAAAATAGGGTTTTCTTCCGTCCGCAAAAGCGGATCTTTGCGGACGCGAATGGTTGCGGACGTTAGCGGATGCATCATCCGCTAACATCTGCAATCTCATAGGGATACATTACAAGTCCGTAAACGGACTTGTAATAAACGGACCGTTTGTCTGTGCGTGTGAAAAGGCCCAAAGACCAATTTTTCTGGACCAGTTCTATCCAAAGTCTGCAGAAAAAACACCAGAATGTATCCAAAAAATCTCATTAAACAGACTGGCTCCCCAAGCTGTTGTTTATAAAATAAAGAAAGCTTGCAGGGAAAATGTCATTTTTTGTTGTTTTATAAATGCAATTATTGCTGCAGCAGCTTCTATACATGGTACAGATGTGCTACTTTACAGGCAGACTAGGGGGACCTCCAGGCACTATATTGAAAGACATTTTTAATTTTTATTATTATTTCTCATTTTTATGCTTTCACTTTAAGCATCAGTAAATCCCTACTTATTTAAACGTTTTGTCATTGGATCCCCATAAATATTGTATGCCCTATTACTTGCATATAAGCCTTCAAAATTAGCACATTTGATTTTTTCCAGTTTGGGTCCCATAGACTTCAATGGGCTTCGTTATTCGGTTCAAACTTTTGCGATGTTTGAAAGTTCTGGTGCGAACCGAACAGGGGGTCATTCGGCCCATCCCTACCAGGGAGTATGCAGAGGGGTAGCTAAGAGCAAGCCAGGGTCATAGACGGTAGAGCAAAAGAAGCAAAGTCTATAGCGCAAAACAGGGTCAAAACCAGGGATCAAGCAGCAGAGACGGTGGCGTCATTCTACGCAAATTCCTATTCGCGAACGACTTATGCAAACGACGTAAAAAAAAAATGCGAGGCGGGAACGACGGCCATACTTAACATTGAGTACGCCTCATAACAGTAGCTTTAACTATACGCCGGAAAAAGCCGAACGCAAACGACGTAAAAACAATGCGCCGGGCGGACGTACGTTCGTGGATTGCCGTAACTAGCTCATTTGCATACTCGACACGGAATTAGACGGAAAACGCCACCTAGCGGCCGCCGAAAAATTGCAGCTTAGATCCAACGGCGTACTAAGACGTACGCCTGTCGGATCTAGCCGAGATGCCGTCGTATCTTGTTTTGAAGATACAAAACAAAGATACGACGCGCAAAATTTGAAATTACGCGGCGTATCAAGAGATACGCCGGCGTAATACCTTTGTGGATCTGCCCCTATAAATTTTGCGCAAACCAATTAATATATGCTTATTGGGATTTATTTTCCCCAAAAATATGTAGAAGAATACATATTGGCCTAAATTGATAAAGAAATGTGTTTTTTTAAATTTCTTTTGATACCAAGAGAAAGCATTATTTGTGGGGAAAAAAAGACATCAATTTTATTTGGGTAAAGCCTCACATGACCGCGCAATTGTCAGTTAAAGCGACGCAGTGCTGTATCGCAAAAAATGGACTGGTCAGGAAGTTTAAAAAACCTTTCCGGAGCTGAAGTGGTTAGGCAAAATGATTCTAGACAAGTGCTGTTGCCAAAGAATGCATCCCTCATTGCAAATTTTTCACAGAACTTCAGAGTAGTATATAAACTTGTAGGTTTATTTCAATAGAAATAGGTGGGGACAACAAGAAGCAAGAGAGAGGATACGATACCTGTGGCACTAGCTTATCAGAAAAGAAGGATTTATAACCTGTTTCATCACTGGTTTATTCCAAATAGTAAAAGCTAGTGGTGTTCGCAGTCATGCATGCCATCATCAGCCAATCCAGCCAGAAGTGGAAAGATTGGTTGTCATCTGTAGGCTATACAGCGGAGTTCCACCCACATCTTAGATTTTTTTTAATAACTATTACTCTTGTATAATGCATATCAAGCCATTCTTATTCTTCTCATTAGCGCTGCCTTTATGATATATTTATATTAAAAAATACCTTAGATTTTTCCTTCTTGTGGATTTCCATCTTACTTGTGGGCAAGAGAAGCCCTCAAGCATATTCTTCTGGGAAACGGCGCTGCTGTATTCCCAGCATGCACCTCCTGTTCTCACGCATGCGCAGTAAAACTGGAAACTATACAGGTTGCCCTCACAACAGGTGGCGGCGGTGGAAGTGCCCGCCCCATTGTTATGGCAACCTAGCCCTGTGCACTGCCCACTGACTTCTGGGAAATGATGACACACATTTCCCAGGAGCAGTAGCGAGCAGAGGAGCTGAGGCAAGTGACGACAGGCACCGCAGTGAGGAAGGAGAAGATTAGATGGGACCACATAGCAACAGGGATTAAAACGTAAGTAAAAACGCATTATGTGTGAAAATCAATGTTTCCCTATGAGAGCTGTCTTAACTGGTCCGACACAAGTTGGTCTGACTTTGAAAATTCTCCCTGCACTACTTTGGTCTGACTTTGATCCATCTTCAGCCCATTGAATATAACTGAAGTTGGATCAAAGGCGGATCGCCGTCTTGACTGATACGACTTTGGCATGCGACTTGTTCTGATGATCTTGAAGGAGAACCCAACACAAAAAAAACAGCATGGGTTCCCTCTCTAAAACCATACCAAACCCTTCAGTCTGGAATGGATTTTAAGGGGAACCCTAATGCTGAAAAAACAGCATGGGGTCCCCCTCAAAATCCATACCAGACCCTTATCCGAGCACGCAGCCTTGCAGGTCAGGAAAGGGGGTGGGGACTTATATTGGCATGGGGTGGGGTCACCGGGTGATGTCACCTGGAGGCCCCACCCCTTATAACGTCACCACCCCACCATGGGCTGGGTGGTGACTTCATAAGGGGCGGGCCTCCAGGTTCCGCCACCCAGTGACCCAGCCCCATGCAAATATAAGTAGTGGCCCACCACATACCCAGCATTAGAGCAAGAGAGAGCGTCAGTTAAGACGGCTCTCATAGGGAATTATTGATTTGCACACGTCATGCGACATGAGCTCTCAATGACGGAGCGTTTGTCGTACCAGTGTTGGCTAATCTTAATTGTGAAGCTGGTAACTCATTGTACATTGTACAAAGGAAACCAGGTGCTGGAAAATCCAGTGAGGACGCACAGAAGAATGGGAGCCCACACTGCTAGTGCATATACAGTAATCAGTAGTGAACATCTGCGGGAGCGAGCATGCAGGTATTCCATTGCAACGGCTGTCCACAATCTCCTCTTCCCCAGCGATGGCTCCCTGCTTCATTAAAGTGATTGTAAATAATCACCTTGTAAAACAGCCTATTCAGTTTAAAACTGAAACAAATGGAAAAAATTTGTGTATAGATATAGAAAAACCATCATAAATACCCTTTTCTTGATCATACATCACGGGACAGAGAGCCTTAATTACTTAATGGGTTATGTAGTCACCACATGTGATTGGACACTGGCAAACCCAATTAAAATTGAGTTCCTCCCCTATATAACCCCTTCCAAATGGAGAGGACCTCAGTTTTTTTCGCCAGTGTTAAGGTGGTTGGTCACATTCAACATGTGCTAAGAGGAAAAATGCTCTTTTGATGGTCTGGCTGCGGAGACCTAAGAGCTATAACCGTATCCATTCCTCTGGGCTGATATCAAAGGCCTAAGTTGGTTGGTACACGGGCCTCATGCAAGAAGAAACAAGGTTTGCCTGTAATGTCTCTCTGCGGAGGTCTGGGCTCTGGGATCCAGACTTTGGTGTACTAATACATCTGTGGCACAAAAAGTTTCTGCCAGAGTCTTCTACAGGTCCAGGTATGAGGGTTTTCTCTAATAAAACCCTTGATAGCTTTCCTGCAGCGTGGATCAGGTAAGAAGAAGATAATTCTTATTTATGTATTATCTTCTTTGGAGTAGGATGTCTTTCCTGGTTCTCACCACTGGAGGGAGTAAGTGCAACCTGGTGTTTTCTTACATAGCCTTCCAGGATAACATGCTCAGTGAAGTCGGTCAAATATAACACCACTCACCTCCTTCCGCTGCAGGCTCTGCCACGATACACATACAGGGGTCCACAAGTTGCTCCCCAGTAATCTCTCCCCCCTCTTCCTTGTCTCCTAGGCGCCGCCATGACAGCGGCGTGTGTGCGTTTTTCTGTCAGAATAGAGACATGGATGGGGGAGGGGCAGGCGCCAAGAGGCTGGTTCAAAAGCCCAGCACACCAGAGCCTTCTGTAAGCAGCATGGACACAGAGCTGTGGGCTGTAAGCATCCCTGTGGCGTGAACCAGGCAAATCTAAGACTCCTACTCGGTATCAGGTTGTGTATTGTAAGACTATAGCACAACAGTAATTGCATTTATATTTGTGGATAGTACCTTTGCTTTGCAGTAAGGACTATGTCCCCGAGAAAAGGGTCTAGGAAGAGTAAAAGAGGCAAAATCCCCACGTACTGCTAAGGATTCTGAGCTTGCCTGCAGTTTACCATCCCCCTCTGTCAGCCTAATAGCAGCCTCACAGGATGAAACCATGTCTGGTTTTGCAGCTTCTCCTATGGCAGCTCCTGTATACGTCACTGAGGATGCTTTAAAAGTTGCTTTGGGTGGCCTGGAAGGATTGCTAATATTTTCACAACCTCCTAGAAAGATAGCAGAAAACGGGGTAGATCCCCTTCATCTGCTCTGACTCTCTTTTCAGATGAGCCTTTTGAGCCTTTTGAGGGTGAAACATCCATCTCTGGAGATTGAGGATCATGTGCAGTCTGAGGACTCAAAGGATGAGAGGTTTCCTGCAACTTCTTAGTTGCTAAAGATGCAGGTGCAATATTATGCAGAGATGGTGCATGCCACTTACAAAAAGGAAGGTTTCACCAAGAAATAGGGTACCTGCTATTGATGCAGCTATTTCTTGTGCAAACAAAAACCTTTTTTTAAACTATTGTCTTCTCCCGTTTGGCCACATGATGGCAGTACTCATCCCCGCTGTCTCTCATCTACAGTAGGTGAACCCGATTTTGTGTCAATCTCGCTCTCTTTCTCAGCGAGATTGAGCACCTACGAGCCCCATCGCGGGAGCCAGCGCCGAGCTGGCTTGCCGCGATGGAGACAGAGCCGTCATAGAAGCGACGGGAGATCCGACTTGGATTCCCGCCAATTCTACACGTGTGCGGCGTTTGTTATGAATCCTGAGGGGGAAGTCCCCGCCGGATTTTAAATAAAAATCCGGCATGGGTCCCCCCCTCAGGAGCATACCGGGCCCTTAGGTCTGTTATGGGTTGTAAGGAGAGCCCCCCTACGCCGAAAAAAACGGCGTAGGGGGTCCCCCTACAATCCATACCAGACCCGTATCCAAAGCACGCTACCCGGCCAGCCAGGAAGGGAGTGGGGACGAGCGAGCGCCCCCCCCCCCCTCCTGAGCCGTACCAGGCTGCATGCCCTCAACATGGGGGGGTTGGGTGCTCTGGGGCAGGGGGGCGCACTGCGGCCCCCCCACCTCAGAGCACCCTGTCCCCATGTTGATGAGGACAGGGCCCCTTCCCGACAACCCTGGCCGTTGGTTGTCGGGGTATGCGGGCGGGAGGCTTATCGGAATCTGGGAGCCCCCTTTAATAAGGGGGCCCCCAGATACCGGCCCCCCACCCTAAGTGAATGAGTATGGGGTACATCGTACCCCTACCCATTCACCTGCAAGAAAAGTGATAAAAACACAAATAAACCACACAGTGTATTAAAATATTTTATTTTTCTGCTCCGGAGGCCTCCCCTGTCTTCTTTATTAGCTCTTTTACCAGGGGAGGCTTCTTCTTTGACGTCTTCGGGTGGGTGGGGGCCGCCGTCTGGTTCTCTTCCACCGCCGGGGGGGGTCGCTTTTAAAAAAGCCCCCACCCCCCGGCGGGTTTCCTCCGGCGTCTTCGGCGGGGGGGCTTCTTCTTCCGCTATCCCGACGGGTCTTCTCAACTCTCCGGGGTTCTCCTTCTGTCTTCGCCGCTCTCCGCTCTTGACTCGTCGCACCCCGGTTCTTCGTCTCGCTGTCCGGTGTCTTCTTCCGTTCTGTACGTCTTCTCCTTCCGTGCTGTGATGAGTTCTTCTTCCGCGCTGTGACGTCATGTTCTTCACTTCTCTCCTTCTCCCGATGTTGACACGTCGCCGGCTCCTCTCTGCAATGACGGGTGCGCGGGTGCATCGGACCTATATAGGCCTCACAGTCCCATCATGCTCTGTACCTACCCATGTGATACCTACCACGTGGGTAGGTATCACATGGGTAGGTACAGAGCATGATGGGACTGTGAGGCCTATATAGGTCCGATGCACCCGCGCACCCGTCATTGCAGAGAGGAGGACCGGCGTGGCAACATCGGGAGAAGGAGAGAAGTGAAGAACATGACGTCACAGCGCGGAAGAAGAACTCATCACAGCACGGAAGGAGAAGACGTACAGAACGGAAGAAGACACCGGACAGCGAGACGAAGAACCGGGGTGCGACGAGTCAAGAGCGGAGAGCGGCGAAGACAGAAGGAGAACCCCGGAGAGTTGAGAAGACCCGTCGGGATAGCGGAAGAAGAAGCCCCCCCGCCGAAGACGCCGGAGGAAACCCGCCGGGGGGTGGGGGCTTTTTTAAAAGCGACCCCCCCCCGGCGGTGGAAGAGAACCAGACGGCGGCCCCCACCCACCCGAAGACGTCAAAGAAGAAGCCTCCCCTGGTAAAAGAGCTAATAAAGAAGACAGGGGAGGCCTCCGGAGCAGAAAAATAAAATATTTTAATACACTGTGTGGTTTATTTGTGTTTTTATCACTTTTCTTGCAGGTGAATGGGTAGGGGTACGATGTACCCCATACTCATTCACTTAGGGTGGGGGGCCGGTATCTGGGGGCCCCCTTATTAAAGGGGGCTCCCAGATTCCGATAAGCCTCCCGCCCGCATACCCCGACAACCAACGGCCAGGGTTGTCGGGAAGGGGCCCTGTCCTCATCAACATGGGGACAGGGTGCTCTGAGGTGGGGGGGCCGCAGTGCGCCCCCCTGCCCCAGAGCACCCAACCCCCCCATGTTGAGGGCATGCAGCCTGGTACGGCTCAGGAGGGGGGGGGGCGCTCGCTCGTCCCCACTCCCTTCCTGGCTGGCCGGGTAGCGTGCTTTGGATACGGGTCTGGTATGGATTGTAGGGGGACCCCCTACGCCGTTTTTTTCGGCGTAGGGGGGCTCTCCTTACAACCCATAACAGACCTAAGGGCCCGGTATGCTCCTGAGGGGGGGACCCATGCCGGATTTTTATTTAAAATCCGGCGGGGACTTCCCCCTCAGGATTCATAACAAACGCCGCACACGTGTAGAATTGGCGGGAATCCAAGTCGGATCTCCCGTCGCTTCTATGACGCGCTTGCTGGGATGTGCTGTCACTATTCCAGTGAGTGCGAGGTGTCGGGGAGATCTCGGCACCCTGTCGCCGAGTATCAGCGCGACGCTGTCGTGCTAAAAGCACAATATCACAAACACCTACTGTAGGTTTCAGTATGTTATGCCCAGTTTTGCCACATGATGGCAGTACTCTTCCTCCGCTGTCTCTTATTTGGCTTTTGGTACATTATACTAAATTGTGCCGGCCCCCGTAGCCCTCTCTGTGCTATTCCCTTTCTCCCAGCTATGGTGAGTGGGAATCGAGAAGGGCAGCATCGATCCTGTTTTTTTCCCTTCCTTAAGATGGCGGATCGGCGGCATATAAGGGCGGACGTGAGGTCAGGAGCGCCGCAGCCAATCCCTGAAGACGTCAATCTCTGATGAAACGCGTAGGCGTGGCTAGCGTTCTGACATCATCACGTCCAACTACACGAGCAGAGACAGCGGGAGAACGTGTGGAGGAGACGCCGAGACCTGACGCTTTGCAGCCAGTCGCTCTGGTTTCTATATGCATGCTAACTCAGCCTAAATGTGAGTGTACACAGTTTTATATTTGCAATAAATACTGCCAGTTGAAACGGTATCACGCTATGGGGAATTTTCTTGTACCTTTTTCCCTCTGAGCCGAGTCATCGAGGCAGCAGTGCGGGACCCATTCAGGATTCCCTACCATCCAGTCTCAGTGGGAGACTTTAATAATTAACCTGAGTCCATTCCGACCGCTGTAGCGGTCATACAGTGTGGTAAGCGGACTACATTACTTTAACACCCGGGTGTCTTCTTTCTGGTGGAGAGACTGTTCAGAATATATCTGGTGTCACACTCTGAATATTGCCTAACAGCGCCGTACTGGACCATTATCTGTGGACTTTTTTTCACCCAATCATACGTCACCATATTTATTTTAAAAAAAAATTAAAAAAAAAATTTATTTAATTTTTTTTGATTTATGTTTATTTTGACACAAATGTTTGTGAGATTCACTCTTGCACTTTTCTAAGATTTTTCAATTATATGTCACATATATTGGTTTATTTCTCATATATTATTTCCATACTATTGATCATATTTAATTGATTTTTTCTTAGTGTTATTAATTTATTACCCCCTATATTAACCTGCGCTTCCCGTGCAGGTTTTCAATTCACATTAAGTTTTATTGCGCTGTACCTTCCCCCTTTTTTTCACTCATCTTTAAATTTTGTATCTAAAATTTTTTGGTACTTGGCAGCACTAATTTTTATTTTTTACGTTTATTCTGCGCAGTGTTTTTTTCTACTAGAAAAAGTTTTTCCATTTGTCCTACGATACAACTGCATTGCTGCGAATAAGATGGATATTTTTGAATATAGAAACCTCTATAGGATCAATACCGAAGGAGTCTTTGATGGTAACCAAGAACAGTCGGATGAAATAGGGGGCATTTTCATTCGGCTAAAAAATCTGTTGGTTTCTGAGTTACACACGAAGTGGGACACAGCCTATCTAGACCAATATGTCAAGGAAAAAATGGTTCCACGCAGTTTTAGGTGGGAGGTTAGCCCCCAACGAGGTGAGACAGACTTAGTTGGATGGTTCACCTATTTTAATGAGACTGGCATAAAGTTTTTAGAATTTTTATTAGCTAAGAAACATAGTAAACTTAAATCACTCAATGAAGAGATATGTGTTTTAAAAGAGAAATTAACTCCATACACGGAAGGGGAGATCTACAAGCAGAAATCTGGCCAACTGAAAACTTTTTTGGAAAAGGAAGACCTAGACCAAAAAATAAAGAAAAAAAAGAAATACAACCGAGATCTCACTGATTACTCCAACAATCAGGTTTTTCGTTGGCAAGTTATTGAGGATGGGGAAGATGAGGCTTCAAGGGCTCCTACTCATATCCCTTCCTCTCATAGCTATCCTGGTCATCATAACAATGGTATCCCAACAGGTGCCCCTGAGTTAGTGGACGAGGGGCCTCCTAGATGGGGACCATTGCCCACCACCAACCATTTTCATCTGGGGTATAGAGGAGTCAAACCCAAGAACAAAAACAAAAATAAAAAGACACCACATGAGAAAAGTGGGGACTTCCGGGAACATGCAGATAACCATCACGACCATTGGTCTGATCAATCCAGATTTCAGATGGGAAGGGATTCCCCTAGGAGGAATTTTCCAGTATGGAAAGACTCTTATCGAGAACAGACCCATGGTGGCTATGATGACCAGTTAGATCGTCTGCCCCCACGAGTGATAGATCAGAAAATTAGCTGCTCAGGGCATGTTCCGTTGGATCAACGTACACAAAGACCCAATCCGGTTTCCACCCAAAATTTGGTTCTCACCCAAAATAGATTTCGAATCTTGTCTCAAAATCAGGATGATATCTCGGAGGGGGATGCGGGTGCATCTTGGCTGTCCAGCCAACCCAATGAACACGCTACTGGATCTAATCTAGAACAACCAAGACCCCTGCTAAATCCAAATATGGATGATCGGTCTCGTTTTTTTCAATTGGCCACGCTTCGAGACAAAAGGGGTCAAAAGGAAGGAGAGGCTCTAGAGGGGGCAGTAGGATACAGGCAAGGAAAAAAGAAACTATAAATATCAGTGGAGTATTTAACCTGAGCAACATACAGCTATCAAAAGGCGAACAATATGTGTTGAATCAGGGTTTAAAATTTGCACCTCCACACAAACTTAATAAGTTCGAAACGTTCATAGATGCCCACAAATTTATAAGAAAAATGAGCATAAAGAGGCATTTCCTCCTTAATCCTATTGGAAATTCCAATAGGATTATCCCAAGTGTGGCCTTGCAAAATACTGTGGTGGCCCCGAGCTCTCCTAATGATCCCTGTATCGTATCCGAGGTTGCACCAGAGACCTTTTGTTCTAATGCCGCGTACACACCATCACTTTATGTGATGAAAAAAAATGACGTTTTTAAAAACGTCACTTTAATTGACTGTGTGTGGGGGAAAACGTCGTTTTATGTCTTGTAAAAAACTACCAAAAATAATTGAAGCATGCTTGAATTTTATGTGTCGTTTTTCAAAAGTGCACTTTTTACTTCACAGAAATTGACCGTGTGTAGCAAAAAACGTCGTTTTCTAAGACGTTTTTTCATCCACGCATGCCCAGAAGCTACTTATGAAGCAAGCTTCAATGGAAAAACGTGGTGGAACGTAACCTCACTTTGCAAGATCATTGTGAGAAAACGATGGTGTGTAGGCAACTTCGTCTTTGAAAATTGAAGTTTCAAAAACGTAATTTTTTACTTCACAGAAAGTGTCGTTTTTTTCATCACATAAAGTGATGGTGTGTACGCGGCATAACTCTCCTCCAGTTTGCAATGTTACCCACATAAAACATACTCAACTTGCCAATGCGTCTACATTTAATCCCCCTGGTTTTATAGCACCGTCCATTCAAGTTTTCAAGGAGATGGTTCTGAAGGACATTGTTGCACTGAAGGCCCCAAGGTTTCGAAACTGTCAAGATTTTCAAAACAACCTTAAATCTATTTGTGACAGAAATTAAATAGTAATCCGGCCGGCCGACAAAGGGGGGGGGTAGTCATCCTCAACAAAGATGACTACCTGACAGAAATGAAGAGGCTACTGGCCGATGAAGCCACTTACGGTAGGTTGGCTAACAATCCTATACATAAGTATAAAAAAGCTTTGATAGAATTGCTTGATGAGGGATCAGCTTTAGGTATATTGAGCAAAAAAGAGAGGGCTTTTTTGATTCCATCTGCCCCTAGGATCCCTATCATGTATTATCTGCCTAAAATACATAAGGGCTTGACTAATCCTCCTGGCCGCCCAATCATAAGTGGGATTGATTCTATCACATCGAGAATCGGAAAATATATCAACGAATTTCTTCAGCCATTGGTCTTTTAAACTCCCTCTTATCTCAGAGATTCCGTACAAGTCCTTAATCTTTTGGCCGAATTACAGTGGAAAGAAGGTTATATCATGGCCACGACAGACGTAAATTCACTTTATACGATCATTTCTCACAAACATGGCTTGGAAGCAGTACGATTTTATCTCCAAGATGACCCATCATTGGGCATTTTACAGAAGGATTTTATTATTAACCTCATCATTTTTGCAACCCATCATAATTATTTTTGGTTTGATGGCAACTTCTTTTTACAAAAATGTGGCGTTGCAATGGGGGCCAAATTTTCCCCAAGCCTGGCAAACCTATTCATGGCCCATTGGGAAAGAGAGGTCATAGATCTGAATCCGCCCAAGGAATTGCGTCTATGGAAGCGGTACATAGACGATATCCTGATCCTTTGGGAGGGAGACCTCACTTCCCTTGAATTGTTCATCTCTTCTCTCAACACTAATAATAGAGGGATATGTCATACATCAGAAGCCAGTGATAAGGAAATACATTTTCTTGATCTTA
Source organism: Rana temporaria (assembly GCF_905171775.1). Lineage (NCBI taxonomy): Eukaryota > Metazoa > Chordata > Amphibia > Anura > Ranidae > Rana > Rana temporaria. The sequence goes on from NC_053494.1 coordinate 132,871,356, forward strand.
ATATCTGTATTAAGGATTGAGCCTTTTCTACCAGTACTTTTTTTAAAGAGACGGATAGAAATGCCTTCATTCCTTTGACAAGTTGCCACCATCCTACATGGCTTAATGCTGTCCCTAAGGGACAATTCCAAAGAATCCGGCGGAATTGCACCAATGTCGATGACTATCACAAGCAGGCCCTAGTTCTGAAGGCTAGATTCCTAGAAAAAGGATATAAAGAGTCTAATATAGACGACACTATTAGACAAGTGGCCAACATTGATAGAAAGACCATGCTAACCAAACAAGGCCAACTAGGTCGTATACGTGATAATCGTTTTGGTTGCTCTATGATTACCGGCTTTTCCAACCAGTATTTTTCGGTAAAAAAGATTTTCAACAAATATTGGAATATCCTTAAGAACGACCGAATACTTGGACCAGCCATTCCGGACAAACCAGTAGTTTTGTTCAGAGGAGCACCATCCTTACGCCACAAGTTGGCACCTAATGTCATTAATCCTCCCAATGTTATTTCCTTCTTTCAAACCATGAAGGGCTTCTTCCCTTGCAGGAAGTGCAATATTTGCAAGGTGAACCAATTTCAGGGTCGTAGGATTGAGTCATTTCAGTCCACTCAGACTCTTAAATCTTATCCTATCGACTCCTTCATCACCTGCTCTAGTGACCATGTCATCTACCTAATTCAGTGTCCGTGTACTAAACAGTATATCGGACAGACAAAAAGGGAAGTACATGTACGACTTGAGGAACATGTAGGCAATATCAGGCGGGGCTACTCTAAGCACAACCTGTCCAAGCACTACGACTTATGTCATAAAAGAAATCTGGAAGGAACTCTGTTTGTTCCCATTGTCAAACTACAGCCACACTGGCGGGGCATTAACAAGGTACGCTCTATTTCTAGGATAGAGACCCAGCTCATTTTTAATATGAAAAGTTACATCCCACATGGACTTAATGTCGAGTGGGATGTGAACAGTTTCATAAATAATTCTTAGTGATCCTTACTTCTAGGGATTTCTTAAAGTCTTCCAGATATATTTCATTTGTTGCCATTCATTTTAAGGTATCCAGGTGAGATACCTTAGGATATATATGTTTTATCATTATTAGAATTTTTTTTTTTTTTTTCCAAATTCTAATTTTTTATTTTGTATCCCCAAAGAGTCCAAATATTGTCTGGTCTTTTTAAATTATTTCTTAAATAAAATAAGTATTTTTTATGTATATTCAAGATTTGTATATTTCTCAGCGTCTCTTCCTGGTTCTCCCAACACTGTCATGCTCGATTATTATAATTTTTAAACTATTGTCTTCTCCCGTTTGGCCACATGATGGCAGTACTCATCCCCGCTGTCTCTCATCTAGGTTTCAGTATGTTATGCCCAGTTTTGCCACATGATGGCAGTACTCTTCCTCCGCTGTCTCTTATTTGGCTTTTGGTACATTATACTAAATTGTGTCGGCCCCCGTAGCCCTCTCTGTGCTATTCCCTTTCTCCCAGCTATGGTGAGTGGGAATCGAGAAGGGCAGCATCGATCCCGTTTTTTTCCCTTCCTTAAGATGGCGGATCGGCGGCATATAAGGGCGGACGTGAGGTCAGGAGCGCCGCAGCCAATCCCCGAAGACGTCAATCTCTGACGAAACGCGTAGGCGTGGCTAGCGTTCTGACATCATCACGTCCAACTACACGAGCAGAGACAGCGGGAGAACGTGTGGAGGAGACGCCGAGACCTGACGCTTTGCAGCCAGTCGCTCTGGTTTCTATATGCATGCTAACTCAGCCTAAATGTGAGTGTACACAGTTTTATATTTGCAATAAATACTGCCAGTTGAAACGGTATCACGCTATGGGGAATCTTCTTGTACCTTTTTCCCTCTGAGCTGAGTCATCGAGGCAGCAGTGCGGGACCCATTCAGGATTCCCTACCATCCAGTCTCAGTGGGAGACTTTAATAATTAACCTGAGTCCATTCCGACCGCTGTAGCGGTCATACAGTGTGGTAAGCGGACTACATTACTTTAACACCCGGGTGTCTTCTTTCTGGTGGAGAGACTGTTCAGAATATATCTGGTGTCACACTCTGAATATTGCCTAACAGCGCCTTACTGGACCATTATCTGTGGACTTTTTTTCACCCAATCATACGTCACCATATTTATTTTAAAAAAAATTAAAACATTTTTTTTTTTTTGATTTATGTTTATTTTGACACAAATGTTTGTGAGATTCACTCTTGCACTTTTCTAAGATTTTTCAATTATATGTCACATTTTTTCTTAGTGTTATTAATTTATTACCCCCTATATTAACCTGCGCTTCCCGTGCAGGTTTTCAATTCACATTAAGTTTTATTGTGCTGTACCTTCCCCCTTTTTTTCAAACAAAAACCTGACCTGTCCTTTAGACAACGCACAGGGCTTTAAGGATCCAACTGATAAAAAGCTGGAGTCCCTATTAAAAGCCTCCTCTGCCATGGCTGGTGCTGTAGTACAACCTGCAGTTACAGCCATTGGTGTATGTCAGTTCCTCAAGGAACAAATGAAGCAGATGATTAACCTCCTCCCTACAGAAGAGATTGAGGTTTATAAGGACCTTCCTAAGGCCTTGTGCTTTGCGATTAATGTGTTCTGTTCAACAAGCATCTCGCTTGAATCTCCTACAGGTACTCATGCGCAGGTCCCTTTGGTTAAAACATTGGGAGGCCGAGGCTTCCTGCAAGAAATACTTGGCAGCGTTCCCCTTTGGGGGAGAACACCTGTTTGGAGATGACCTGGATAAATACATCCAAAAGATTACCGGAGGCAAGTCTACTCTATTGCCGGTTAAGAAAAAGAGTAAGCGTCCCTCATTTAATCATACTATTTCTCCAGCCCCTGGAAACTCAGTCTCCAGGCAGTGGTGACAGCCGCCCCAGTCTAACACTAGTGGTAAAGCCCAGAGCCAAGCCCAAGGGCAGAAAAGAACTTGGGGTTCAAGGTCTAAACAGACCCCCAAAACTTCCCTATGAACGGATGCCCCCGCTCGGCCGAGTGGGGGGGAAGGCTGCTTCATTTTGCAAATGCCTGGCGGAACGAGGTTCAGGACAAGTGGGTCATCGCCACAGTGTCCTCAGGCTAAAAGCTAGAGTTCAGAGAACTTCTGCCACCCCGTTTTCTGAAATCAAGAATTGCCAAAGTTCCAGAAAAAAGAAGGCCTTTACTGTTGGCCTTGGAACACCTGTTGTCCCAAGGGGTAATCTTGGAGTTAGCCCCAGAGGATCATGGGTCAGGATTCTATTCAAACCTGTTTACAGTTCCAAAACCAAACGGGGATGTCAGACCTATACTAGATCAAAAAAGTCTGAATTAGTTTCTGAACATTCGCCCCTTCCGCATGGAGTCTGTCTGTTCAGTTGTTTCCACCCTTCAGGGAGGAGAATTCCTGGCATCAGGAATCGATAGACATCAGAGATGCATATCTACATGTGCCAATATTTCCCACTCACCAAAGGTTTCGAAGGTTTGCGGTGGATCAGCGCCACTTTCAGTTTGTGGCAAAAGCCATAGGAGACTTGGTCCGAGTGGTAAAGGCAAAAAGAAGGCCTTCCATCCGTTTATGCGTGAGATTATTGGTAAAGATGGTAGCCTCATTCGAGGCTGTCCCTTACGCCCAGTTTCACTTACCGTTACAGGGCGGAATTCTGTCAGCTTGGAACAAAGATGTTCAGGCCCTGGATCTTCCTATGATCTTATCTCCAGGGGTTCGCCAGAGCCTCAATTGGTGGTTGCTCCCCCAAAATCTGTCAGAAGAAAAATCCTTCACTCCAGTTACCTGGAAAGTGGTGACCTCAGACACCAGCCTTCTGGGCTGGGGGGCAGTGCTAGAAGAAGCATCTGCCCAACGTAAGTGGTCCGGGGCCAAAAAGCTCCTACCCATCAACATTCTGGAGATATGGTCTTTCAAACTGCAAGGCTGGTCTGTTCGGGTTCAGTCCAACAATTCTACGGCCGTAGCCTATATCAATCACCAAGGAGGCATCAGGAGGTTAATCACATCTTGGCCTGGGCAGAAAGGCATATTCCTCGCCTATCTGCGGTCTTCATTCCAGGGGTAGAAAATTGGCAGGCAGATTTTTTAAGCCGGCAGCAACTGAGTCCAGGAGAGTCGTCTCTACACCCCGACATGTTTCAAATCATATGCAACAGTGATTTGTATGAGCAATCCGGCACCCAAACCCAAACAATTCAATCAAGCGCTTGTGAAAAACCAGCCTGTAGATTGAAAATAAATATCAAAATTAATGATTACAGCTTCTGCCTTATAATCAGGGGGCTCTTTGTGAACAGAGAACCTCACATATAGATAATTTTTTACGCAGGATGAATATAGATTCACAATAAATATGAATATCCACCAGGCAGCGCTTATGTATATATGTGCAAAAAAAAAATGAACATATAAATGATCGAATTAATTTCTGTCCATAATACGTGTAAACCACATTCAATAGTGTTTGTAAAAGAAAATAAATAGTCCAATTAATCCCAAAGAAGAAAAGATGCAATCTTGTTTGTTGCCAGAAGACCACACCACCACGTGTGTGCTGAAAAAGGAGGGGAGTGTGGATAGCAGCCTCCTCTTAGAAAGACTCTTACCAGAAATCAATCAACAGACAGCATAAGGATAATCAATCAAGGGTCGGTATTGGTATGTATCTCCTCAGCTGGACCAATTAGTCAGTAAACACCATAGGAAGAAAAAGATGTTGGACATAGCGTAATCCCATTTAAAACGTTTTAATTAAATTCATACAAAATCCATCTAGATGTACACTCACAATGTAACATAAAATCATTAGCGTTTTTAGTTGTGAAATACCGTGAAAGCCCAAGCGACAGGTGTGTGGGTAGCGTCTCCTCGCTCTCTCTGCTTTGGAAGCTGCGGGGGTAGACACACTCAACTCCAACTCCGTCGACGTCCTTGCTCACGTTACTTGACTCCGCCCTGACTAGTTTCGTCATTCGACATCATCAAAGGGGTTTCAAATCATATGTCAGAAATGGGGAGCCCCATATGTGGACCTGTTGGCTTCCAGGTTCAACGCAAAACTGGACAGCTTTGTGTCAAGAACAAGAGATCCCTATGCTTAAGGGTCAGATGCCCTGACAATCTCATAGGATCAGTATTCCCTAATTTATGCATTCCCTCCAGTACCGCTCCTCCCACGATTCCTTCAGAGAGTCAAGAAGGAAGGAAGGTCAGTGATTTTGGTCACCCAGGAGACCCTGGCATGCAGAAGTCGTAAGGATGGCAATAGGAAGACCTTGGGTTCTTCCATTGTGCCCAGACATACTATCGCAGGGCCCAATATTCCATTCTGCCTTACAAAGTCTAAATTTGATGGTTTGGCTGTTGAGACCCACATTCTGAGGAAACGTGGGCTCTCAGGGCCAGTCCTATCCACCCTGGTTAATGCTAGGAAGCTGGCCTCCAGGCTCATCTACTACAGAATCTGGAAGGCATATGTTTACTGATGTGAACCCAGAAAGTGGCATCCTAGGAAGTTTGCCATTAATAGGATTCTTGCGTTTCTTCAGTTGGGCTTAAATATGAAGTTGGCCTTGAGCACTATCAAGGGCCAAATCTCGGCTTTGTCTGTAATTTTTTCAAAAAACGCTTGCCTCTCATTCCCTAGTCAGGGCCTTTGTTCAGGGTGCACAGCGGTTGAATCCGCCGGTTAAGTCTCCCGTGTGCCCATGGGATTTGGTGTTATCTGTTTTACAGAAGCTACCTTTTGAACCTTTACACCAGGTTTCCCTAAGTCTGTTGACACAGAAACATTATGTTCTTGTAGCCATATCCTTGGCTAGGAGGGTATCGGAATTGGCGGCTCTTTCGTGTAAAGAACCGTATATGATTATTCATGAAGACAGGGTGGTGCCGAATTTCTTAAGGTGGTTTTAGGTTTTCATCTAAGTGAGTGAGTGAGTGAGTGAGTGAGAAACTTATATAGCGCAAACAAATGCGAACTTAATCGCCTCAAGGCGCTGGCTTCCAGAGTTGTACAGGTCTTTCAGAAGAGGTGGGTCTTCAGTTTTTTCCTAAAAACCCGATGGTTTTCCTCCAAGCGGATGGTCGTGGGTAGAGCATTCCAGAGCCATGGTCCTTGGACCGAAAATCTACGTTCTCCCTTAGATTTGTAGCGAGATTTGGGGATTTGGAGAAGGTTTTGGTTGGTTGATCGGAGCACGCGCTGGGTGACGTAGGGTTTTATTTTCTCACTTAAATATTGAGGAGCTTTACCCTGTGTACATTTGTGGGTGAGGCAGAGAGTCTTGAATGTCACCCGGTCCTGTACGGGCAGCCAGTGGAGGGACCTCAAGGCCGGGGAGATTGGTTCCCATGGCTTTTTACCCGTTACCAGTCTGGCTGCTGTGTTCTGGACGACTTGTAGACGTGAAATCTGGTATTTCGGTAGTCCTAAGTAAAGGGAATTTGCGTAGTCGAGTCGTGAGTTGATGATTGTTCCAACCACTACTGCTGTGTCCTTTTCTGGGATGAAGGGGATGAGTCTACATAGCATGCGGAGCAGATGATGAGAACCGCTGACGACTGATCCTATTTGTGCATCCATCGTCATGTCTGCGTCAAAGATGACTCCGAGACTTTTGACTTTATTGCTTGGCGCGATGGTTTGTCCGAGGATGGTGGGTGGTGTCCATGTGGTCCTGGAAATGGATTTCCTATTTGCGTGAAGGGTGAGTAGTTCTGTTTTGGATCCGTTGAGTTTGAGGGAGCTTTCCGTCATCCAATTGTCGATCAGTGTAAGGCACTTTCCTAGTTCATGAAATTGGTCTTTTTTGTTGGTGATTCGAAGGTAAAGCTGCGTGTCGTCCGCATAGGAGTGGTAGCGCAGGTCCTGTTTGCTGATGATTTTGAGGAGCGGGCGGATGTAGATGTTGAAGAGTGCAGGTGAGAGTGGTGATCCTTGCGGGACTCCGCATGTAATGGTCCGTGTTTCTGGTGTAAAACTTCCAAGTTTCACGGTCTGAGTGCGATTTTCTAGGAAAGATGCGAACCACGGTAGGGCCGCGTCAGAGACTCCTGCTACTTCTTTGAGTCGCCTGAGCAATATGTTGTGATCTACCGTGTCGAAGGCTGCACTAAGGTCCAGCAGCACTAGGAGACAGGATTCTCCGTCATCTGCTGCTTCGAGAGCGTCGTCCCATATCTTGAGGAGAGACGTTTCTGTGCCGTGGCCTGGGCAAAAACCTGATTGTAGGGGATCTAGGAGTTTGTGGTCGTCCAGGTGGGACTGAAGCTGTTGTACTACTGCTTTCTCCATGATCTTGGAGATGGTGTTCAGGCTTGTTACCGGTCTGCGATGGTTTGGGTCTTTGGGATAGAGGTTGGGTTTCTTTAGGAGGGGTTTTATTATGCCTTGCTTGAGGGTGCTCGGAACCATCCCTTCCCTGAACGATTGGTTTATGATGTGCGTTATGATGGGTGCCAGGATGTCCGTGCATTCTTTCAAGAGTTTTGTAGGGATGATGTCGTTTGGTGATGTGTTGTCTCGAAGGCTTCCGATGATGTTTTTTGTGGTATCGATGGTAATTGGGACCAGCTCGAAATTCGTCGATCGTGGACTATTTATGTTGATTGCTTCTTCTTGCTGTATCTGAGTGGGGTTGATGGTTTTTTTCTGTTGTACTGTTGTCCGAATCTTTTCGATTTTGTCGATAAAAAAGTCAGATAATTCATTACAGAATTCTTGTGTCTCACTTGCAGGGGGCTCCAAGCAGGAGGGGTTCATAGTTTTAGCGACTAGTTTAAAAAGTTCCCGTGGACGGTTTAGGGCTTTTGAGATGGTGTTTGCGAAGTGTTCTTTTTTGGCTTTAAAGATCGCTTTGTGGTAAATCTTGGTGAGGGTTTTATACCTTGTGTGGGTTTCTATTGATGGGTTCCTCCTCCAGGCTCCTTCAGCTCTTCTGCGATCCTGTTTCAGTAGCGTGAGAGTGTCGTTAAACCAGCGCGAGTTGTTTTTCCGGCTGAGAGCTCTGCGTTTTGGAGCGACTGTGTCGGCTGTTTGCAGTAATGCTTTGTTTAAGGCGTTGAGTGTTTGATCCGTTGAGTGGTTCAGATTTGGTACTTCTATTTTGGTCGCTAGTGTGGTTTTGAAGAGCTCAGAGTGTAGTTTATTCTGCGATCTTGTCCAGTGTATTGTTGTTGGGAGCTTGGGTTTTTGAAGGATGGTGTCGATGGTTAATATAAATTTGATGGCGTGGTGGTCCGTCCAAGGTAAAGGTCTGTTGTCCAGAGTGTTAATATTCATGTTTTGTTTGAAGATGAGGTCTAAAACGTGACCTGACGCATGTGTTGACGTCTTTATCAGTTGCTGCAGACCAAGTTCTTCGAGTTGGTCGATGCAGGAGGTGGCGATGGGATCCTGGGTTGAGTTAGCCCAGAGGTTGAAATCCCCAAGTAACAGCAGTGTGACGGTATTTGTATGATATCCCCGTCAACGTTCCCTTCTTCCCATAACGAAAATCACCCCAATATTCCACGAGAAGGAATATCCCTGGAGTCGCCCAGAAAGCCACACATGCCAAGCTTACTGCTGGAACAACACAGACTTTAATGGTTTTTCTTCTCAGCTTTTTATACAGTCCAAGACATTGAAGCAACAATGAAATCTCCACCCCCCCTAATCACACACTAAGGCTAATTACTAAAACATTCCAGACAGGTCGGCACCGACCGACAATTATCATGTCTAATCACTGCACATTCCTTAACCACTTGACAACTGGGCACTTAAACACCCTTAATAACCAGACCAATTTTCAGCTTTCGGTGCTCTCACATTTTGAATGACAATAACTCAGTCATACAACACTGTAACCAAATGAAATTTTTGTCCTTTTTTTCCCACAAATAGAGCTTTCTTTTGGTGTTATTTGATCACCTCTGCGGTTTTTATTTTTTCCGCTAATAATGAAAAAAGAACGAAAATTTTGTAAAAAAATGATTTTTTTTTCATTTCTATTATAAAATTTTGCAAAAAATTAATTTTTCTTCATAAATTTGGCCTAAAATGTATACTGCTACATATCTTTGGTAAAAAAAAAAAAAAAATGGGATATTATTTAGTCTGGGTGAAAGTTATAGGGTCTACAAGCTATGGTACCAATTACTGAAAATTGATCAATTTGATCACACCCGATGTACTGACAGCCTCTCTCATTTCTTGAGACCCTAACATGCCAGAAAAGTACAAATACCCCCCAAATGACCCCTTTTTGGAAAGAAGACATTCCAAGGTATTTAGAAAGAGGCATGGTGAGTTTTTAGAAGTTGTAATTTTTTCCCACAATTCTTTGCAAAATCAAGATTTTTTTTTTTTTTTTTTTTTTCACAAAATGTTCATATTCGCCGGTTATTTCTCACACACAGCATATGCATAACACTAATTACACCCCAAAACACATTCTGCTATTCCTCCCGAGTATGCCGATACCAAATGTGTGAGACTTGTACACAGCGTGGCCACATACAGAGGCCCGACATGCAGGGAGCACCATCAGGCGTTCTGGAGCACCGAGACCAATTCTGACATTTCTCTCCTACATGGAAAAATCATCATTTATTTGCTAGAAAATTGCATAGAACCCCAAAACATTATATATGCTTTTTTAGCAAAAACCCTAGAGAATACAATGGCGGTCATTGCAACTTTTTATCGCGCACGTTATTTTCGCAGCAATTGTTCGAATGCGTTTTTTTGGAAATAAAACGGTTTTGTGCTTTTAAAAAAAAAAAAACATTAAAGTTAGCCCAATATTTTTGCATAATATGAAAGATGAAGTTACGCCGAGTCAATAGATACCCAACATGTCACCCTTCAATATTGCACACGCTTGTGGAATGGCGCCAAACTTCGCTACTTAAAAATCCCCATAGGCGACGCTTTAAATATTTTTACTGGTTACATCTTTTTAGTTGGAGAATAGCTCTAGGGCCAAAAGTATTGCTCTTGCTCCAACGTTCGCAGCGATACCTCACATGTGTGGTTTGAACACCGTTTTCATATGTGGGCGGGACTTACGTGTGCGGTCGCTTCTGTATACGAGCACGCAGGAACAGGGGCGCTTTAAAAAAAATATATATTTTTATTGTTCATTTCACTTTATTTATTTTAGTTTGATACGTTTTTCCCCAAAAATAAATGTTTTGATCACTTTTATTCCTATTACAAGGAATGTAAACATCCCTTGTAATAGGAATATAGCATGACAGGTCCTCTTTACAGTGAGATGTGGGGTCAATAAGACCCCACATCTCACCTCTAGGCTGGGAAGCCTGAAAAAAAATTAAAAAAAATAAAACGATCCTGGTTTCGATCGTAGCGGTGAGTCAGAAGAGGCACCAGAGGGAGAAGGGAGGGGAGACGTCCCCTTTCGCCTCCCGTAAAAACGATCAAGAGGCGGAACAGCCGACATGATTGTTCTTACGGTGTAGGGAATCGCCGGCTGAAAAAAATGATATCTGAATGATGTCTGTAGCTGCAGGCATCATTTAGATATCCCTGCACAAAGTCAAGGACGTCATGACGGCCGGCGGGCGGGAAGTGGTTAAAACGCATTTTTTCCCCAGAGTATTTTCTGGGTACTGCAGAGTATTAGCCGGGGTATTGCAGAGTATTGGTGTTGGGGTATTGCAGAGTATTGGTGTTGGGGTATTGCAGAGTATTGGTGTTGGGGTATTGCAGAGTATTGGTGCGGGGGTATTGCAGAGTATTGGTGTTGGGGTATTGCAGAGTATTGGTGCGGGGGTATTGCAGAGTATTGGTGCGGGGGTATTGCAGAGTATTGGTGCGGGGGTATTGCAGAGTATTGGTGCGGGGGTATTGCAGAGTATTGGTGCGGGGGTATTGCAGAGTAATTGCGCAGGGGTATTGCAGAGTATTGCCGGGGAGCAATGCAGAGTATTGCCGGGAGCAATGCAGAGTATTGCCGGGGAGCAATGCAGAGTATTGCCGGGGAGCAATGCAGAGTATTGCCGGGGAGCAATGCAGAGTATTGCCGGGGAGCAATGCAGAGTATTGCCGGGGAGCAATGCAGAGTATTGCCGGGGAGCAATGCAGAGTATTGCCGGGGAGTAATGCAGAGTATTGCGCAGGGGGGTATGCAGAGTATTGCGCAGGGGGGTATGCAGAGTATTGCGCAGGGGGTGGTATGCAGAGTATTGCGCAGGGGGTGGTATGCAGAGTATTGCGCAGGGGGTGGTATGCAGAGTATTGCGCAGGGGGTGGTATGCAGAGTATTGCGCAGGGGGGTATGCAGAGTATTTCGCAGGGGGGTATGCAGAGTATTTCGCAGGGGGTATGCAGAGTATTGCGCAGGGGGGGATGCAGAGTATTGCGAAGGGGGGTATGCAGAGTATTGCGCAGGGGAGGTATGCAGAGTATTGCGCAGGGGGGGTATGCAGAGTATTTCGCAGGTGGGGGGTATGCAGAGTATTTCACAGGTGGGGGGTATGCAGAGTATTTCGTAGGGGGGGGTATGCAGAGTATTGCGCAGGGGGGGTATGCAGAGTATTGCGCAGGGGGGGTATGCAGAGTATTGCGCAGGGGGGGTATGCAGAGTATTGCGCAGGGGGGTATGCAGAGTATTGCGCAGGGGGGTATGCAGAGTATTGCCGGGGGTATGCAGAGTATTGTAGGGGGGGTATTGCAGAGTGTATTGCACAGTATTGCAGAGTATTGTAGGGGGTATGCAGAGTATTGCAGAGTATTGTAGGGGGTATGCAGAGTATTGCAGAGTATTGTAGGGGGTATGCAGAGTATTGCAGAGTATTGTAGGGGGTATGCAGAGTATTGCAGAGTATTGTAGGGGGTATGCAGAGTATTGTAGGGGGTATGCAGAGTATTGCAGAGTATTGTAAGGGGGGGTATTGCAGGGGGTTTCAGGGATGGCTGAGCAGGGATGGATGGATCTGTGACTGCAATAGTCACAGATCCATCCACAGCGCTGCTGACACCCGCGCTCCCCCCTCTCACACTGTACCGCTCGGTACAGAGAGAGGAGGGAGGAACCGGCGTCATCAAAAGACGCCGGTTTGTTTACATGTGATCGCTCCGTCATTGGACGGAGCGATCACATGGTAAACGGCCGCTATCAGCGGCCGTTTACCGCGATTCGTGATCTGGACCCGGCGGTCACGGATGTTCCCGTGTGCGCGTCCCAGGGGACGCGCGGGAGACGGACTCTGGGAGGACGTACATTGACGCCCTCCTAGAGTTAACCACCCGCCCTGTAGACGTATATTGTCTATAGCGCGGTTACTAAGTGGTTAAACAACAAACCACCTTCACACACTGAGTTTCCTAAGCAGACGTTTCGTCTGTATCCAGTTTGACACCTATTAACACCTCTGAGAATCACTAGGTTGTAGACAGGGTTATCACACAATTAAAGGCCTTTCAAAAGCTAGCCTTATTTAACATATGAACAGTGTTCACAGAGAGAGATGAATCACACATGAAAACACCTGTTACCTGTAACCCACAGCATTAAGTTAGCAGGGAGAGCATTAGACTGAAGCATATAGGCAATTGCATCACAATGGCCCCCCTTTTTCTCCCTGCTACGGCAAACCCGGTTGGACCTTCCCTGGTCCAGTAGGGTTGACGGGTTCAGAGCTTTTAGTCCGGGGTTAACTCTGTTTGGCGTAACTGACCTCCCTTGGCAACTGCTCCCGACTCAGGTATGTCACCGGGTCGTCAGATCACACGCCGGTCAGTCCCCAAGTCTTTGTGTGATCTGCAGAGTCACCAGAAGTCAGTGTGAAGACGGCGAATGGGTCTGTGCGCCGCCATCTAGGTGTCCCGCTATGGGAGGGGCAGGTTATGGCTCTGAAGTGACAGTCACAGGAGATTCATAAAAAGAAAAAGTTATATTTGTTGAAATGCTGTAGCACTGGTGCTCAGAGTCCGGGGGGGGGGGGGGACTCAAAAGCCCCAAAAGGTCAGCCACCCCCTGCTCTCTCCGCAGCCGCCGGTTCTCCTCTTTGAGCTTCTCCAGCTCCATCTCCAGTTCATGGAGCCTGGGGGGGTCAGACCGCTGTGACCTCAGGTGGTTGTTCTCCTCCTCCATGCGGCTTATGCACTCCTCCAGCTCTATGTACTCACGGATCAGATCCTGCTTGCTCATGTCCTGCAGGCTTTCCACGTGGTCCTTCATCATCAGGAACTGGGTGGTGGTGTAAGGGGCCACCGGTGGGCCCTTGACGAACATCTCGGCCCGCATCTGGGGCGCCCGCTGCAATTCCATCTCCTCCAGTCGCTTCTTCTCCTCCCAGGTCCGCTGGTTATATGACTTCCAGGACCTCTTCTTCTTGGAGGGTAGCTGGCGGTGCCTCTTTCTGCCCAGCTCCCTCCAAGGCCCCTCCGGCTCATGGCTGTCGCCCATGACCAGCTGACAATGGTGTTCCCTGTTGTCCGTAATAACAGATTGTACCATGAGGGCTTCGTAAGGGGTGCCCAATGGTTCTTCCTGACCCAGCTCCTGGGGATCCCAAGCCGAGTCTACACAATGGGCTGCTGCTGGTGGGCGGTACCCAGGTTGAGACCAATTTGACCTGGTGTTGTCATTCATGGGGCAATTCTGCTTGAAGTGACCCAACTGTTTGCACCGGAAGCAGCGTTGTTCGTTGTCCTCCTGGCGTGGGTAGCGAGGGCTAGATGTCATCGGTCTGTTAGGCGGTTGGTATCTAGCGGCTGGTGGGTGTGAGGGCGCCGTTGGTTGTGGAGGTTGTACCCGTGGTGTGACCTGGTTTGTCTTGCGAGTATCCGCATATTCATCTGCCAACTTCGCGGCCTCTGGTAGAGTCATGGGCCTGCGATCTCTCACCCAATCCTTGACGTCCGTCTGGATGTGATTGTAAAATTGCTCCAGGAGCATTAGTTGCAAAATGTCCTCTGCGGTGGTGGCCTGGCTGCTGTTAACCCAGTTAGAGGCCGACAGGGACAACTGGCATGCCCATTCCGCGTAAGAGTCTTTCGTGGTTTTGCGTGAGTCCCTGAACTTCTGTCGGTGGGACTCTGGGGTTACTGCATAACGAGCCATGAGCACTTCTTTAACCCTGGCGTAGCTATGGATATCCTGATCTGGCACGGTCCGGAAAGCATCAGAAGCTTTGCCTGACAGTTTGCCTGACAATATTGCAACCCACTCTCTTCTAGCTATTCGGTGCAGGTTACATTGTCGCTCAAAATCTGCCAGGTAGTTATCAATTTCACAGTCCTTTTCATCAAAAGCTTTAAAAGCGCTAAACGGAATCTTCCTTGTGTCTGCTGTGCTGTACTCACTGTTCGGAGAAGGTGCGGCTGCTTGTTGGACTGCTGCCAGTTTTAACTGTAGTTCTGCGTCCCTTATTTCTTTAGCCTTCTGTAGTTCTGCATCCCTTATTTCTTTAGCCTCCTTCGCTAACAGGTCCATCACTCTCAGCACCACATCTGCCGTTGGGTTCGGGCCGAACCACGCTAGCTTCTCTCTCATTAGCTTGTTGGCTGGCGATTCCTCCTCCTGAATCACTGGTGTCTCCATCTCTTGTACTGCTGGCGTTGCTGCAATCCCGTCCTCCTGGTCTATCTCCATTGATTCTGCTATGATGACCCGCTTGGTTTTGTTGCTAGCAATCCTTCCACGAACTTCCAGTAGTTCTTCCAGTGTCTGCTTGGAATCCGGGTGTGAAGGGGAATAGAAGGGAAAAATCCCACCGCTGCCAACCAATTTGGTATGATATCCCCGTCAACGTTCCCTTCTTCCCATAACGAAAATCACCCCAATATTCCACGAGAAGGAATATCCCTGGAGTCGCCCAGAAAGCCACACATGCCAAGCTTACTGCTGGAACAACACAGACTTTAATGGTTTTTCTTCTCAGCTTTTTATACAGTCCAAGACATTGAAGCAACAATGAAATCTCCACCCCCCCTAATCACACACTAAGGCTAATTACTAAAACATTCCAGACAGGTCGGCACCGACCGACAATTATCATGTCTAATCACTGCACATTCCTTAAACAACAAACCACCTTCACACACTGAGTTTCCTAAGCAGACGTTTCGTCTGTATCCAGTTTGACACCTATTAACACCTCTGAGAATCACTAGGTTGTAGACAGGGTTATCACACAATTAAAGGCCTTTCAAAAGCTAGCCTTATTTAACATATGAACAGTGTTCACAGAGAGAGATGAATCACACATGAAAACACCTGTTACCTGTAACCCACAGCATTAAGTTAGCAGGGAGAGCATTAGACTGAAGCATATAGGCAATTGCATCACAAGCAGGTTTTTGGTTTTCAGGGTGTACGCCGAGAAGAATTCGGTGAAGGGTGTGAGGAGATGCGTCTTTGGTCCGGGTGGTCTGTAGCATAGTAGTATGTGGACGGTTTCCTTGGGTGTTGTTTGAAGTTGCAGGGTGAGTGTTTCCATAAAGGGCAATGAGTTCTGTAGCGTTGGTTTGGTGAGAGCGAGGTGGGATTTGTATATCACTGCTAGGCCTCCTCCTCTTTGTCCTGTTCTGTGCTCGGTTAGGATGTGATAGTTCTCGGGCACTAAATCCGCTAGGATGGGATTACAGTCGGGTGTTAGCCAACTTTCTGTGATGAAGAGGCAATCTGTGTTGTGTTGGACGATAAAGTCGTGGATTTCCTGTCTGTGCTTGACTGCCGATCTTGTGTTGATCAAGGCGCAGTTTAAGTGTTGTAATTGAGGCGGTGTCTTCTCGTTTTTTAGGCTTGGTTGACGGTAGATTCTTAGTAGTTGCTCTTTCCGTAGTGTTCTTTGCGTGGAGGTTGGTAGGGTTGAGGCCAACTTCCTTAGGCTGTGGAGGGTGTCTGCTGCGTACTTGATGATGAGCATGGTGGGAGATTGTTTGATGGTGATGTGATGGTGCAGTGATCCTGTAGATCCAGCGATGATGAAGATGGTGATCAGGGGAGCAGATGTTCCCGGAGGTTCGGTTGGTATTCGCTCAGTGACGATGATGTTGGTCTGCGATGTTGCTGCAAGGATGATGGCCCGGCCTAAAACCGCCCCCCTCAGTTGATTCAGAGGAAGGCAAAAAACCCTAGCCAAGCTGGCCAATTGCTGTAGCAAGGGAAAAAATTCCTTCCTGACCCCAGAGGCGATCGGAGAACCCTGAATCAACTGCTAAATGGTACCCCGGATGGACTTACCTGGCAGGTGTTGGCTGTGATGTGATGGGTGAGCTAGGGAAGAAAGGTGAACAGGGGGGGGGGTGAAAGAAGGATGGTCAAGAAAGGGGTGCCAATAGTACCTTACTTACCGGGCTGTGTCCCTGCGGTACTCATCCAGTAGAGGGTTGTCAGAGACGATGCGGCTGGCGAGGGCTAGGCCGCAGCCGCGGTCTTTCCTGTGGCTCTCCCCGCTAGGGGGGGGTGCGCCCGTGGACGCCTGGATGACCACAGGCGAAGGCGGCGGCTGCGAGGGGGGCGAGTGGAGAGCGGAGCTGTGTGAGCTGGCCCTGGCGCTAACGAGAGGGCCGCGGATCCTGGCCCCACGGAGGGGGGGTCAGCGGCAGGTTACGGCCTCGGATCCGGGTGGGGGGCTCGGATGTGCCGCTGGAGGGGGACGCGGGTGCTGAGGAGGGGAGCCGCCGGTCCTGGATCCCACGGAGCTCCGAGGAAGGGACTCTGGATGGATGGATGCCACTGGGGGAAGGGTCTCGGGGGGGTCAAGGAGAGCCGACCAGGTGAACGGGAGAGAGATACAGCCCTGAGTCAGGCTGACAGGAGCTGCAGTTGCACACGTCTGCACGCTAGGGAGTACAATTATTGAAAGCTGTTTGAACAAGCTGTCCTCTAAAACTATGAGAACTTAGATACTATTGTTGTATGTTGGTTGGGGCAAGATATAGTCCTACCGTCTTTTTTTCCAGATCCGCAGTCTGCGGAGGAAGAGAGTCTACACTCTCTAGATGTTGTAAGAAGGTAAAGGTTTATCTGCAAGCTACGGCTCAGATAAGGAAGACTGATTGTCTATTCATTCTGCCAAGGCCCAAAGAAGGGCCAGGCAGCGTCAAAATCCACTATTGCAAGGTGGATTCGACAAGTCATTATTCAGGCTTATGGTTGAGAAAAGAAGATCCTTCCTTTTCAGGTGAAAGCGCACTCGACTAGAGCAGTTGGTGCTTCATGGGCAGTGCATCACTAGGCCTCCATGACTGAGAATTTAACCACTTAAGCCCCGGACCATATTGCTGCCTAAAGACCCAAGGGGTTTTTACAGTTCGGGACTGCGTCGCTTTAACAGACAATTGCGCGGTCGTGCGACGTGGCTCCCAAACAAAATTGGCGTCCTTTTTTCCCCACAAATAGAGCTTTCTTTTGGTGGTATTTGATCACCTCTGCGGTTTTTATTTTTTGCGCTATAAACAAAAATAGAGCGACAATTTTGAAAAAAATTCAATATTTTTTACTTTTTGCTGTAATAAATATCCCCCAAAAACATATATAAATTTTTTTTTCCCTCAGTTTAGGCCGATACGTATTCTTCTACCTATTTTTGGTAAAAAAATCTCAATAATCGTTTATCGGTTGGTTTGCGCAAAATTTATAGCGTTTACAGAATAGGGGATAGTTTTTTTGCATTTTTATTTTTTTTATTTTTTTTACTACTAATGGCGGCGATTAGCGATTTTTTTCGTGACTGCGACATTATGGCGGACACTTCGGACAATTTTGACACATTTTTGGCAATTGTCATTTTCACAGCAAAAAATGCATTTAAATTGCATTGTTTATTGTGAAAATGACAGTTGCAGTTTGGGAGTTAACCACAGGGGGCGCTGTAACATTTAGTGTGACCTGTGTGTGTGTTTACTACTGTAGGGGGGTGTGGCTGTAGGAATGACGTCATCGATCGTGTCTTCCCTATAAAGGGAATGACGCGATCGATGCGCCGACACAGTGAAGCACGCGGAAGCCGCGTGTACACGCGGCTCTCCCCGTTCTTCAGCTCCGGGGAGCGATCGCGACGGAGCGGCTATAAACAAATAGCCGCGCCGTCGTCCCGTATCGCTCCCCGAGCGGACCCGACCTCCGCATGTACCGGGGGGGGTCCCGATTGGACCCCCCACCCACGTCTAGCAGAGGACGTACAGGTACGTGATTGTGCCTGTCCGTGCCATTCTGCTGACGTATATGTACATGAGGAGGTCGGGAAGTGGTTAAGGTTGCTACTTGGTCTTCGGTCCATACATTTACTAAATTCTACCAGGTAGATGTGAGAGGTTACGAGGATGTCGCCTTCAGCGTAGTGTGCTGCAGGCAGCAGTATAGATCCTCTAGCTCGATGGTGGTCTTATTCTGATCTGTTCTCCATCCCCTCAAATTTTATCATTGCTATGGGACATCCCATTAAGTAATTAAGGCTCTGTGTCCCGTGATGTATGATCAAGAAAATTTTATTTTTTAATACAGCTTACCTGTAAAATACTTTTCTTGGGAATACATCACGGGACACAGAGCTCCCACCCCTCTTCGCAGTTAATGTGGAACACTTATTGCTTTGCTACAAAACTGAGGTACTCTCCATTTGGGAGGGGTTATATAGGGAAGGAACTCAATTTGAATTGGGTTTGCCAGTGTCCAATCACCTGTGGTGACCACATAACCCATTAAGTAATTAAGGCTCTGTGTCCCATGATGTATTCCCAAGAAAAGAATTTTACAGGTTAGCTGTATTAAAAAATCCTATTTTACCCAGTTTTTATAAGTGATCACATTCCCTCTGTTCTCAGCTGCATACAAGTTGGGGGGAAGAGAAGCAACCATACAATAAGCCTCCCAGTGAATGGCTGATCTAATCATTGAGGGAGAGCAGGCTGAGTTTCCAGCACAGCTAGAGAACTGACCATGCTCTGTTCTCCTGCTTAGCGTGGTCAGTTTTTTTAATAGAAAAGCAAAGGGACTGACAGGAACACCAGGGATTTCACACAAAGGAAGCAATAAAGAGAACATGATACTTTGTCTTACAAGTACATGGTACAGCAGGCACATAAAAGGAATATAAAATGCTGGGGTAACAAACACTTTAATACTACTGGCACTGACAGCATGACTTAGTGACATCACCTTTGCTGACATTATTTAATTCTTCCTGTACCCCTAAAAGTCCTGGTGCATACCCCAGGTTAGGAACCACTGCACTAAGGCCACGTATCTGTGCTGCAGAATAGTGCAACATATTACAATGTATTGTGATTCCAAAAAAGGTACAGGTGTTGTTTTAGCCACACTGGGGATATAATGGCAGTCCATTACAAATGAAACACATGTTACCTCACCAGACCAGGTGAACCCAGTGGGATGATCAAGGAAAGTGGCATTGTGCCTGTATGTGTCTGAGAACCTTTATTTACCTAGTACTTGTTAAATAAGCTGCATATATACGGTATGTTAAATTACTTTTACAAAAACCTAAAAGGAACATAAAATACTATGTGACAAGGGGTGGAAGTTCACCAAGAAATAATTTCCACAATCATTGAATTATGTTAAATGAAGAAAATATTAAACAATTTTCTTGAATGCTTATTGAAAGCAGGAAATTAAAAGTAAAACTCTATATTTAAGCAATCTGCATGGATTGTCCCAGAGGCTTAGCACTTTTACTAAAAAGGGCAACAAGTTAACTGCTATAATGTTCTGACAGTAAATGTGATGAAACAAGAGATTTACTCGCACACGCTGGAGTGGATGCATCCTTCCATTTGGTATCTGAGCACGATTTACACTGTGATTAGGACTGTGAAGCTTCAGTTGGGATATTACGGCTTATGTTTTTCCTATTAGTTTCCAAATGACCTTGGAGCACCAGCATTACATCTGATTTTGATGAAATTTTAGACGATGCTGTTTGCAGTCTACTAATGGAACGCATGAACCTTCCCATGACTCCGTGCAATTACGAAGGCCGCACAGCATTGCGAGTAATGTAAACATATTTACCAAACGTGAAATTGATCTTGTGAGTTTCCCTGCGCACTGCGCAGTCAAACACGTCAGATTAGGAACATGGGTGGTAATACACGCGCCAGGATCTTGCTTCTCTCTGCACCTGGTATTGTTACTGCAGCCCAGTAACATTCCGCAGGAAGCTGGCTTCCAATTGGTTGGCCATATTCTAAAAGACGTAGGTCAGACTGTGGTTTGTTCAGTGATACTAAACAATAGCTAAACAATGGATGCGCCACATGTCTGTCTGAACAGCTTTTAGCCATTTGTTGCAAGGATCAGACCCCCCTTAATTGCATTTCCTTTTAATCAGATTTGAGAGTCGTCACCTTCCCTGAGGCTGATTCTAAGCATTTGCTTTGGTCACCAAACAAAGTACTAGCGACCCTAGCAGAGCTTCAATTGTAATCTGAATTTTCATTTTAGTTTTCAAATTTAAGTATGAAGTATAAGAATAACAGCACAGAATACAAGGCCTATTTAATAGAACAATGTAAAATGCTATAAAAATCTAACTGCAATTACAAACAGCAGCCTATCAGCATTCACCTTTTAGGAACCTTTTATACTTAACAACTTTGTAGGAAGTCTACCTGAGCTTTCATAAGGCCATTCTAATCTATTGGTGAATAAGTCAAATACACAAATAGCAATTTTTTTTCTATGTGTAGTGCCAACTATCTTTTGGTATGTGCTAAAATAGTGTTTATTTGTTTGAACCCCTTCCCTACCGGCGCATTGTAAAATGACGCCGGCAGGAACCCTCCCTCGATCCGGGTGGACGTCATATGACGTCCTGTGTCCCCGGCGATCTAGGGCGTGCCGCCGGGCACCCGCGATTGCCGGTGATCACGGCAGGAGTGTGGATCTGTGTGTGTAAACACACAGATCCACCTCCTGTCAGAGGTGAGGAGACCAATGCTGTGTTCCCAGTACAGAGGAACACACATCGGTCTCCTCCCCTTGTGAGTCCCCTCCCCCCTACAGTTAGAACATACCTTAGGGAACATATTAACCCCTTCAGCGCCCTCTAGAGGTTAACCCCTTCCCTGCCAGTCACATTTACACAGTAATCAATGCATATTTATAGCACTAATCGCTGTGTAAATGTGATTGGTACCAAAAACGTGTCAAAAGTGTCCAATGTGTTCGCCGCAAATCGCCGCCAATACTATTAAAAAAAATTAAAAAATTAAAATGCCATAAATCTATCACCTATTTTGTAGACGCTATAACTTTTGCGCAAACCAATCAATATACGATTATTGCGATTTTTTTTACCAAAAATATGTAGAAGAATACGTATCGGCCTAAACTGAGGGAAAAAAATGTTTTTTTTTTAAAAAAATTGATATTTATTAAATAAAAAAGTAAAAAATATTGTGTTTTTTTTTAAAAATTGTCGCTCTTCTTTTGTTTATAGCGCAAAAAATAAAAACCGCAGAGATGATCAAATACCACCAAACGAAAGCTCTATTTGTGGGGGGAAAAAAACATAAAGATTTAGTTTGGGTACAGTGTTGCATGACCACGCAATTGTCATTCAAAGTGCAACAGCGCTGAAAACTAAAAATTGGTCTGGCCAGGGAAGGGGTGAAAATGCCCTGTATGGAAGGGGTTAAAGTGTCAGTGCAGGCAAAATGCTTATGCTAGGCCTGGTTGTTTTGATCTTGGAGTGGGAATGTCAGAGTAGCAGTGGGTGTGGCCACCTGTGCTCAGGCTCTGGAACTCCTCCCCTGCCTTCAGGAGAATCTTCTGGAAGGGGGGTAGCTGGAGGCTCTGAGTGACAGGCAGCTTGTGTGGCAGCTCTGCCAATCCCCAACTAGGATTGGCCGGGAGGAGGGCCTGCTACATAAGCTGAGGTAACATGCCACTGGGGGGAGTCGTGAGAGAGAAGAAGATGGGGCAGTAGACTCTGTGTGAGGGGCTCCAGGCCTGGGGGCCTACCAGGTGCTGAGGAGAAAGTCCTGATGGAGGACCACCTTTCTTCAACACCGCATAGGAGCAATTTTAATTTAATAGTAAGAGAAAGGAACCTGGAACTGTTACTTCTGAGCTGTGCGGTTGAACAATGTCTCTTCCATGGACCGGGGGCCATGGCACAGGTCAGTGGGTACATGACAGCAAGTGATGGGACCAGAGGAGTCTATTGAGGAGGCTTGGGAACATCTGCTGTTGCCCCTAGTAACTGAAAGCCACAAGGGGGGTGTCTTAGACAGGATGTTGCACGGTCAGTCCTACACAGCAGGATATTACAAGGAGGGACTCTAACCTTATCTCATCTCAATATGTAAGGCTGTGGCCAGGGAACTGAGCCTTTCCATCACTGGACTATTTGGGCCTAGTAGTCCGGCAGTTACCATTTGCAGTATAGAGACTGTGGGGTCGAGGGGGGTGTATGAGGATACCTTCCGGACACAGGGCTGGCATTTGGATAACTGTTCATCACCACAACAGTCATTTAGATTGACTTTTCCTAAACAGGGCAGCATGAAGGGAGCAATAGTCTGCAGTGACACTGTTCACTAAAAATACAATCTTTGCTGTGTCTTATCATCAGAACCTAATCTACTAAGTGCTAATTTTTATGGGCATCCCATGTCATCACACCTTTACCCAACTCTTCCCAAGAAATCCCTTTTTATAATAAAAATACCACAAGGTAAAGCAAGTAACTTGCGCCCCCCCCCACCCCAAAGCACCTTGTCCCCATGTTGATGAGGACAAGGACCTCTTCCTGACAACATGGCCCGGGTGGTGACGTCATAAGGGATTGGGACTCTGTATGACATCACCTAGCCCCATTCCAATACATGTAGTGGCACACCACACACCCAGCATTAGAGTGGGAGAGAGCATCGAGTCAACATCGGAAGAAGAACAGAGGGAGAAGACAGAGGAGAGGACAAGGCAAAAGAGTGAGAAGACAGAAGAGACATCAGAAAGAGGGAGAAGAACCGGAGAGGGCTAGAAGACATCAGTGGAGAAGACCCAGACAGTGGAGAAGAACAGGCAGAGGCAGAAGACGTCAGCAGAGTAGGCAGAAGAGCCAGAAAGGGGAGAAGAATTCGGAAGAGATGCTGGAGCTGTCTTAATAAATTACTTTAAAAACCTGTCTACTGCGTTTTATTTTTGACACTTTTTTTAGGTGAATGGGTAGGGGTTCAATGGACCCGATACTCATTCACATATGGTGGAGGGCCGGGATCTGGGAGCCCCCTTGTTGAAGGGCGCTTCCAGATTCAGATATGCCCCCGCCAGCAGACCCCGAAATCCAATGGCCAGGGTTAACGGGAATAGGTCCTTGTCCTCATCAACATGGGGACAAGGTGCTTTCAGGGTGGGGGGAGCAAGGCCCCCCTGCCCCAAAGCACCCACCGCCCATGTTGAGGGCATGCAGCCTGGTACGGTTCAGGAAGGGGGAGGGGGGCTCGCTTGTCCCCACCATCTTTCCTGACCTGCCCGGCTGCGTGTTCGGATAAGGGTCTGTCATGGATTTTGGGGAGGACCCCATGCCCACGAGTGGGGGGTTCCCCTTAAAACCCATGCCAGACCGAAGGGCCTAGTATGCTCTTGGAGAGAGAGCCTATGCTGTTTTTTTTTTTTTATTTGGCATGGAGTTCCCCCTAAAGATTCTCACCAGACACAAAGTGCCTGCCATTGTCAGGATCAAAGCCGGATCCCCGTTCATTAAATTCGGATGGATGTCGGACTTCAAGTCGCATGGTAAAGTCGGATCCACAGTCATATACCAGTGTGAACTCGGCCTGATTTACTAGAACTGGAAAGTGCAAAATGTGGGGTAGCTGTGCATGGTAGCCAATCAGCTACTAACTTCAGCCTATTCGATTAGGCTTTCATAAAAAAACTGGAGGCTGATTGGTTTTGATGCAGAGCTGCACCAGATATTGAACTCTCCAGTTTTAGTAAATCAACCCTGCAGGGATTCGAAGGTTGGATTACATGCCTATGTGAATTATAATGGATGTTCTCATTCCTATATTCTAACCTTTAGACCTATTTTATTGGTGCTGCATTCAGCGATAATTATCAGTAGCTAAATTTATGTGAGCATAATTCATCATGTTGTAAGAATAGTTTTTAAGATTAAAGAAAATAAATTATTATTTCAGTTACAAACGATAGAAATCTATGATCAAAATTCTATACTTTTTATTAAATTCTTTAACAAATAGAGTAATTTCTTTGTAATTATATTATCTAAAAAAAAAATATTTATTACCAATAACAACAACTAAAATCGATTTACACTAGGTACCTTTTCATTGCACATGTATAGATTTATTAGATTGTAAGCTCTAACAAGCAAGGCCCGCTGATTCCTCTGGTATTTAATTGTATTGCAACTTTACTGTCTGCTTTCATTTTGTAATGCTCCGCGTAAACTGTTGACGCTATATAAATCCTGTATAATAAAAAATATATATATATATATATATATATATAAGTAGTGCATTATGCTTGAATGTGCTTGCTGCTTTCACTGCTAGTCTGGCTTAACTAGGGTAACATTTTCCCATTATTTTGTAATTGCTATTATTAGCAACCTTAAAACCTCAAAGTTCCAGCATGTCACATATTATTAACATATAATACCCTAGCAGTCATAAAACCAGGGTCAAAAGTACCAGATTGGTTCTTAGGGGTTGGCTCAACAATACATCCTGCCTCAGAAAGTGTACACACGACCAGTTTCCTCGGCAGAATTCAGCTTCCGACCGAGTTTCTGGCTGAATTCTGCCGAGAAACCCGGCCGTGTGTACACTTTCGGCCGAGGAAGCCGACGAGGACCTCGGCGAGGAAATAGAGAACATGTTCTCTATTTCCTCGTTGTTCTATGGGAGCTCTTGGCCCGCCGAGGTCCTCGGCGGCTTCAGGGCTGAACTGGCCGAGGAACTCGATGTGTTTGGCACGTCGAGTTCCTCGGCCGTGTGTACAGGGCTTCACTCCTACTATTGGCTTACAGGACTACCCATCACAGTAGCCAATAATGAGACAGTTGGTTGGGAGGAGGCAGAGCCGCAATCCGCTTTAACTGACAATTGTGCGGTTGTGCGACATTGTACCTTAACAAAATTGACTTCCTTTTTCCCTTTTCTTTTGGTGGTAATTGATCACCTCTGTGATTTTTTGCGCTATAAACAAAAAAGGAGCGACAATCTTGAAAAAAAACAATATTTTTTACTTTTTGCTATAATAAATATCCAAAAACAAAAAAAAAAGAAAAGAAGTTTAGACTAATATGTATTCTTATACATATTTTTGTTAAAAAAAATCACAATAAGTGTATATTGATTGGTTTACGCAAAAATTATAGCATCTACAAAATAGGGGATATATTTATGGCATTTTTGTTATTATTATTATTTTCTACTAGTAATGGTGGTGATCAGCGATTTTTAGCAGAACTGCGACATTGCAGCAGCCAGATCGGACACTTATGACACTTTTTTGGGACCATTGACATTTATACAATGATCAGAGCCACTGATTACTGTATAAATGTCACTGGCAGGGAAGGGGTTGACACTAGGGGGCAATCAAGGGGTTAAGTGTGTCCTAGAGAGGTGTTTCTAACTGTAGGGACAGTGCAGTGACTGGGAGTAGAAAGAGATTGCTGTTCCTGATCACTAGGAACAGCAGATCTCTCTCTACTTCCCTGTAAGAACGGGGATCTGTCTGTCTACAGACACAGATCTCGGTTCAGGCTCTCTGAGGAGAGATCGCGGGTGGCCGGCGGACATCGCTGCCCTTCGGTCACGTGCATTGGCTCCGGGGTTCGCACACCCTATACACCTTAAAGCAGCCATAATACAGCTATGGCAATTTGTGCAGGGGAGCCGGCGGCTGGTCGGCAAGTAGTTAAAAGGAGCTTGGTAATGTAAGTATTATTTAAGCCTACAAAGTTACCAAGTTTATGAAGAGACACCACCACCTGCTGGTGACTAATGGTAAATCTAGAATTTTAAAATGACCCTGTGAACACAGGGTCACTTTTACAAATAGCACATCTGTGAATGAAGTCTGAATATACTTACTCCATGACCGTTCATTCAAAAGTCTCAACCAAATAACTAGCATTTTCATATAATATTTATTTGATTGTCTTGTTGAATAATGAGCCAGCAATAGCAAGATGCATTGAGTTTTTATTTGTGTGATGCATGTTCCCATGAAAGTAGTCATATGTACCACACAATGGGGTTGAGTTACTAAAGGTATAGTTCACTTTGCAAAGTTAGTGTTCAATTAGCTTAGCGAATGAGGTGAAGTTGTGTTCCCATCTAATTATGTACAAGCAAAAAGACTTTTTATTTTCTTGAAAGTGATGTGATATTCAAATTGAACACATATTCTTATTTACTAAGCTGAAGTGAACATTCGAATTGCTAACCTCTACTTTTTTAGTAAATCAGCCCCAGTATTTTCTAATATAGGGGGGTGTATATAAATGTAATATATATTATATATATACTGTATATAGACCCTTTTTTTTTAACCTTTGTTGTAAGCTGTCGGATTTTGGTAGATTTGTAGGATCTAGAGATAATTTACGAAATGAGACTCTGGAAGCTCGCCTATATCCAATTACATATAGCATTAGACTTGTATATAAAAGAAAGCTGTGTACAACACAACAGCAAACTTGTAAAAGTGTTTTTTTTTTTTTTTTCAGAACAGATTTGGAGAGGCTCCTAGCATGGGTGGCCTATTAAGAGCATCACAAAAATTAGGCAGGCTTTTCGGAAAATAGCTCTGTGCGCTCAGTGAGGTTTTGCAAATGATGCCAAACTCTGTAGGTTCTTAATGATGTCAGTCCTGTGTAGCCAGACATGGAATTATATTAGAAAGCAGATCACTGCGGTTTATGTAATCTATGAAGGGACGGGGCAAAGAGTCTTTGTACAACATGTGTTACGACCATACAGCAAGAGTGAAAAACAAATTGTCCTCCGCTAAACATCTGCTTGGTATACACAAGTTTGTGTGAATTTTAGCACAAAATAACCTTTCATGTAACAGCACCGCGTTTATGTTTTTCTCATTCCTTCACTACTGATTAGTAGAACATTGAACAATCCTTCATGGGTTCTTTCATGGGCATTGGACACATAGATGAGAGCTTCTGATTGTCTAATTAGTACTGATAATACCCTCTGAAGTCCCTGTTTCACCTGGTATGCCTATCAGTTGGTCAGGTTATGTCAGTGAAACTAGAGTATCTCTTCTAAATCAGCACAAAGAATTGAAAATGATTTTTGGACTCTATACACTACTATATTATTGGACAGTTGTATCATAATCAATTGTGTTAATTGGGACAATTTTATTTTGGGTGGTCTGGCAAGCAGTGGATGTGAGAAAAAAAGGACATTGGAGACCAATGCTAGGCCAAAGGTAAATCAAACTTTTTACCAAGGTCAGATTTCTATCAATAAAGCCTGTAGGAACGTATCCAAATCAACACCTCTATGCCAGGATCACCTTTTTTTTAAAGCGGGGGTTCACCCTAAAACATCTATATACTGCTAACATCGACAGTATGCTGGATTTTTTTTTTTTTCGGTGTACTTACCGTCTTATCGTTGTTTTCACCCAGCTTCCGGGTTCTCGCTCCCCCGGGAAGTAGGCGTTCCTAAGACAAGGCATAGATGATTGACGTGCGGGTTAAGCGCGTCACGCCTTTCGAAAATATCCGAGCTGGGACTCTGCACTTTACGGCGCCTGCGCAGTCAGCTCTACATGGCAGGCGCAGGCACCGTATAGCGCCATAAAGAGCCGAGTTCCAGCTCGGATATTTTCGGAAGGCGTGACGTGCTTAAAGCGGTGGTTCACCCTCATTACCAACATTTTAGCATTAAATTAGGCATAGTAGCGCGAGCTACAGTATGCCTGTATTTATTTTTTTAGCCCCGTACTCACTGTGCAATCGTATAGATAAGATTCCGACTCCCCGCGGGGAATGGGCGTTCCTATCCAGAGGGAGGATGATTGACGGCCGGCTATGGCACGTCACGCTCCCCGAAGATAGCCGGAGTAGGTCTCGGCTCTTCACGGCGCCTGCGCAAAGACTATGCGCAGGCGCCGTGAAGCGCCAAGTCCTATTTCGGCTATTTCCGGAGAAGTGTGACGCGCCATAGCCGGCCGTCAATCATGCTCGCTCTGGATAGGAACGCCCATTCCCCGCGGGGAGTCGGAATCTTATCTATACGATTGCACAGTGAGTACGGGCTAAAAAATAAATACAGGCATACTGTAGCTCGTGCTACTATGCCTAATTTAATGCTAGAAAAAAATTGTTTTATTAGGGTGAACCCCCTCTTTAACCTACACGTCAATAATCTATGCCTCGTCTTAGGAACGTCTCTCCCCCCGGGAGTCAGAACTCGGAGACGGATGAAAACAACTAAAAGACGGTAAGTACAGCAAAAAAAAAAACAGCATACTGCAGATGTCAGCAGTATGCTGGATGTAATGGCATATAGTTGTTTTTCAGGGTGAACCTCCGCTTTAACCGTTTGCCGACCAGCGCATGATGATATATGTCGGCACAATGGCACGGCTGCGCAAATGGGCGTACAGGTAAGTCCACATTAAATTGCGGCTTAGTGGGCGAACGTGCAGACATC
The DNA here is from genome assembly GCF_905171775.1 of Rana temporaria. Taxonomy (NCBI): domain Eukaryota; kingdom Metazoa; phylum Chordata; class Amphibia; order Anura; family Ranidae; genus Rana; species Rana temporaria. The sequence continues at coordinate 132,900,044 of NC_053494.1, forward strand.
GAGTCCCATGGACCACGATCGTAAAAAAGGCATTTCTCTGTCCTGCCTAGTGACATGGCAGGGATCTACTGCTCCCTGTCATCAGGAGCAGTGATTGCTGTCATGTCAGTGGTAGCCCATCCCCCCACAGTTAGAATCACTCCCTAGGACACACTTAACCACTTGATCGCCCCCTAGTGTTAACCCCTTCCCCACCAGTGTAATTTACACAGTAAACAGTGCATTTTTATAGCACTGATCGCTGTATAAATGACAATGGCCCCAAAATAGTGTCAAAAGTGTCCGATGTGTCCACCATAATGTCGCAGTCACAACAAAAATTGCAGATCACTGGCATTACTAATAATAAAAAAAATGCCATAAATCTTTCCCCTATTTTGTAGATGCTATAAATTTGATTGGACACAGCGGGAGCCAGAGTGTCCGGCGGACTCAATGCCTGCTGGAGACCCAGCGATCGTTTGGAGATAGGCACTCTGTGCAGGTGTACAGAAAATACAGAATCTCTAGTACAGAGGCTGATATACACCCAGTTGCTTACAAAGAATTGCCCATGGTACTCTTATGGAGGTCATACAAACACAAATATAAAATATTTAAAAGTCACAAACTTTATTTAGAACATATCAGATTAAATAGATTAAAGCAGAGAAATGCACCCAGATAGCAAGCAATTGTGCTGCAAGTAAAAAAAAAAAAAAATGTTAAGCTGTTGCTAGACTTGCCAGGCTTCATAAGTTTGTTGCACAACATGACTCAAGATTAGGGATGAGCCGAACACCCCCCTGTTCGGTTCGCACCAGAACCTGCGAACAGACCAAAAGTTTGTGTGAACTTTAGAACCCCATTAAAGTCTATGGGACTCGAACGTTTGAAATCTAAAGTGCTAATTTTAAAGGCTAATATGCAAGTTATTGTCTTAAAAAGTGTTTGGGGACCCGGGTCCTGCCCCTGGGGATATGTATCAATGCAAAAAAAGTTTTAAAAACTGTGCTTAGTGCAGTTTTTTCGGGAGCAGTGACTTTAAATTACTTTTTATCCTTCAGTTCTAAGCACAGGAAACAAGCGCTGCTTTACAGGCATACTTTACACACCCCCTAGGTATGAAATGTAAAGGAATATTTCACTTTTATTGTTTCACTTTAAGCATTATCACTGCTCCCGAAAAAAAACATTTTTAAAACTTTTTTTGCATTGATACAGTACATGTCCCCTGGGGCAGGACCCGGGTCCCCAAACACTTTTTATGACAATAACTTGCATATAAGCCTTAAAATTAGCACTTTCGATTTCTCCTATAGACTTTTCCAGGGTGTTCTGCGGCTTTTCAAATTGTTTGCTGTTCGGCGAACAGGCAATGTTCGAGTCGAACATGAGTTTGACTCGAACTCGAAGCTCCCTACTCCAGATTAACTTTCTTTGCAAATATTCTGCAAATCTGCTAAAAGTTCTGGTTCAGTTATGTTGTGCAAAAGTCGTCCCACCACATGGGTCACTGTGACTTGCAGAGCTCTTGCTGTAGACTCACCACTGTGCTCTTGCTAGAGGCTTGATATGCAAATGTGCTAAAAGTTAGAAAAGTGTAAACTAGAACTTGTGCTTCAAGTGCTCTGCAAGTGTACAATTTGCCAGGGAAAATGACATATTTAACCACTTCCCATCCCACCTATAGTCATATGACGGCCACAAGGTGGCTCTGCCATCCTGGGTGGCCGCCCCATGATGTCCTCAGGTCCCCTGGCCGCTAGGGGGTGCGCGCACCACGTCACTCGGGTGCCGATGCGCGTGCCTGGCAGCCGCGATGTCTGCCAGGTACCCGCGATCAGCAATTACAGAGCCAGGGACAAGAATCTCTGTGTGTAAACACAGAGATCCACAGCCTTTCAGGGAAAGGAGACTGATGGTGTGTCCCGTGTACATAGGGACACCGATCGGTCACCTCCCCCAGTCAGTCCTCTCCCCCCATAGTTAGAATCACTCCCTAGGGGACACATTTAACCCCTTGATCGCCGCCTAGTGTTAACCCCTTCCCTGCCAGTCACATTTATACAGTAATCAGTGCATATTTATGGCACTGTTCGCTGTATAAATGTGAATGGTCCCAAAATAGTGTCAAAAAGTGTCCAATCTGTCCGACGCAATATTGCAGTCCTGACAAAAATTGCAGATAACCGCAATTACTAGTAAAAAGAAAAAAGTTATAAATCTATCCCCTATTTTGTAGGCACTATAACTTTTGCGCAAACCAATCACTATACGCGTATAGTTTACCAAAAATATGTAGAGGAATACATATCGGCCTAAAATAAGAAAAAATGTACTTTTTTTTTTTTTAAATTGGGATATTTATTATAGCAAAAAGTAAAAAATATTGTGTTTTTTTCAAAATTTACAGTCTTTTTTTGTTAATAGCGCAAAAAATAAAAACCGCAGAGATGATCAAATACCACCAAAAGAAATTTATATTTGTGGGAAAAAAAGGACGTTAATTTTGTTTGGGAGCCACGTCGCACGACCGCACAATTGTCATTCAAAGCTTGACAGTGCTGAAAGCTGAAAATTGGCCTGGGCAGGAAGGGGGTGAAAATGCCCAGTATTGAAGTGGTTAACCACTTACGGACCCCCCACTGTATATATACGTCCTCTTTTTAAACATGGATATCTCAGTAACGGCAGCAGCTGCTGCCACAACTGAGATATCCATGTTTTCAGCTGGCGGCCGTGTAAACGATAACGGCGGTCTCCGCGGCGGATTCGCTGCGAGATCGCCGTTATTGGTGGCGGGAGAGGGCCCCCCCCCTCCCGCCGCTTTTCCGCGCCCTCCGCCGCTTACCGGAGCCGTCGGTAGCGGCGGAGGAGATCCGATGCTGCCGCCTGGAGAGTGAGGACTGTAGTGAGGGAAAGATGGCCCCCACCCGTCCTCATAGCTCTGCTGGGCGGAAGTGACGTCAAAACGTCAGTCCCGCCCAGCCTCTTAAAGAGACAATTTTTTTTTCTGTCATTTTTTTAAATGACAAATTTTCCTTTTTTTTTTTTTTTTTTTGCATTTAAGCCTAAATATGAGATCTGAGGTCTTTTTGACCCCAGATCTCATATTTAAGAGGACCTGTCATGCTTTTTTCTATTACAAGGGATGTTTACATTCCTTGTAATAGGAATAAAAGTGATCATGTTTTTTTTTTTTTATATTTTAGTGTAAAAAATAATAAAATCAATAAAATTAAATAAGAAAACAAAAAAAAAATTTTTTTAAAGCGCCCCGTCCTGACGAGCTCGCGCGCAGAAGCGAACGCATATGCGAGTAGCGCCCGCATATGAAAACGGTGTTCAAATCACACAAGTGAGGTATCGCCGCGATCGTTAGAGCGAGAGCAATAATTATAGCCCTAGAGCTACTCTGTAGCTCAAAAAATGCAACTTATAGAATTTTTTAAACGTCGCCTATCTAGATTTTTAAGGGTAAAAGTTTGACGCCATGCCACGAGCGGGCGCAATTTTAAAGCGTGACATGTTGGGTATCATTTTACTCGGCGTAACATTATCTTTCACAATATATAAAAAAATTGGGCCAAATTTATTGTTGTCTTATTTTTTAATTCAAAAAAGTGAATTTTTTCCAAAAAAAGTGCGCTTGTAAGACTGCTGCGCAAATACGGTGTGACAAAAAGTATTGCAATGACCGCCATTTTATTCTCTAGGGTGTTAGAAAAAAAATATATATAATGTTTGGGGGTTTTAAGTAATTTTCTAGCAGAAAAAAATGTTTTAGTCTTGCAAACACCAAATCTGAAAAACACCTGAGGTCTTTAAGTGGTTAAACACTGCCACAAATTTGTGGCAAGGTTTCCTTGCTATCTGGGCAGAAACGATATTTTCACAATGCTCCACTTTTCAGTACTCAACAGAAGGAGATGGAAAATATCATGAATCTTAATGATTTTGTGGAACATAGTTCACTTCATCAGGAGATTGATGTTGCTGACTTGGTGTCTGTAAGTTCTTTATCAGGAAAATCAAACAATACATACTTAAGAATATTGGATCACCCCTGAAAGAGAGAACCGGTGGATTAAAAATTAACGATTACAGCTAGACATAATGGCTAAGGTTAAAACGTGTATTCTCAGTATCAAATGAGACCACAGATGAGAAGTCTGTGTACAGAGAGAAGCTTGTGTTCAGTGTGGGGTATTTTGTGCTTAGAAGCTATCATGAATGTGACAGCTTCCTGCACAAGGGTCATGGTTTCTAGGATGCATGCAGCCACCAGCTTCCTAGAAACTGATGGTTCAACTCCAGAACAATTCAGTTGCCATGCAGGAGATTCTCAAATTGCATTTGATATCAAATATACTGGTGATTTTTCTAGCAGTCTGTTTGGATACAGACAAAAATTGGGTTACTGTTGAGTTTGTTTGAGGATGCTTCTCATACTAATGCCTTAGTAACAAGTGAACAGGCTGTCTTCAAACAATGAGAACTGGTGACAGTTGGAACAGTTGGTCGTTAAGGTAAATAAGTTTGTAACCATTGTCAAAGCCCAAATAAAAGCGAGCAGGACTCTCATCATGCCTTAAAACCAAAGAGGAAAAGTCTGTAACCAGCCATTGAAGAAAAATATGCTTGTGCCTGATTTCCAGCAACTGCTTAAGAAGCCTAAGTCCTGGTTGTCAACAGAGACCACAAACACAGTAACCAGAGTTACTTTTAAGCGTATTTCTACTGTTACAGACCATACTTTCTGCTTATTTGCTAGGTATCTTGCTTAATATATCTGTCAGTTTTGATTTGCATTTCTATTATTGTAATAGTTTTATAATGTACAGCATTTTGTACAGTAAAAGCACATTTACACACTGCAGAGGTCTCAGCTTCCTTGCTTACAGTATATCGCAATGTAACCTTGCTAGATAGACGCAAGCAAAACAAAACTAAAAGCTGAATTTGAAGAATGGGACCATGGATACTGACTGACATCATTACCTTAAATCGGAGCTCCACCTTAAAGTTGAACTAACGCTGATCGGTACCCTCCCCCCTCCGGTGTCACATTTGACACCTTAAGGGGGAGGGGGTGCAGATACCTGTCTAAAGACAGGTATTTGCACCCACTTCCGGCCACAACAGCGAGCATGATGTCACCTCCTGCCCCCCCCCGTTGTGTGCTGGGAACACTCGGCTCCCAGTACACAGCAGGAGCCAATCGGCAGGCGCATCGTGACTCACGCATGCGCCGTAGGGAACCGGGCAGTGATGCCGGAGCGCTTCACTTCCTGGTTCCCTCACCATGGATGGCGGGGGGAACAGCAGAGTGACGAGCGATCGCTCGTCCTCTGCTGCGGACGGCGCTGGACTCCAGGACAGGTAAGTGTCCTAATATTAAAAGTCAGCAGCTGCAGTATTTGTAGCTGCTGGCTTTTTTTTTTTCCGGCGCACATCCGCTTTAATACCTATGTTTGGACAATGGCAAGTCACATAAGAGACAAGCCTGTCGGGGAACTAATCTCAGAGCTTCCCATCAGGCCCCACTCACCCAACTCCATGCTCCCCATTACTCAATCAAAAGCAAGGCGGACCGAAAAGGGAAACTAGTCTCTAAGCCCCCTATTGGGCTCCACTCACCTCAATGCAAAACTCCCTTGCTATGCACCGTTGTGTGTGACACATGCAATGGTCGGAAGGGGGGGGGTTAGTATTGCTGAGCTGCACTGAAAACACTGTGTTTGGTTTGGACATTTTGGCTTGTATCTGTTTCAAACACCAACAATTGCAGTGCGGAGGTCTACAACACTGTTTATGAATTACCCTATTGAGTCTTAAGGTCTTGTGAGCTAAGAAATAGAGGGACCAAGTGGGGTACCAGCAATAACCTTGTTAGAGAGATGCAAGCAAAACAATTGGGGGCCCGTGCCAGGATTGTGCTATAATTCAACTGAAGCAGATCTGTTTAATATGTTGTGCTGTGTAGCTTGTGGTAGGTAAAAATGCTGCGTAAGCTGTTTATGAAAAGCAAGGCAGTAGAGGGTTCTGGTGTCCAGAGTGGAGTGTGCAGCTTACCTATCTGGGCCAGAGACAATGAGTGGGAGCCTCTTGCTAAATAATTTGAAAAGTATGCTTCTCCCATCAAGAAGACTTGGGGTGATAAAGTTTTAGATCATTTTTTATATTTTAGCCTTAAGGGGTTGGATTTAAGTAAAGCAGAGAAGAGGGCAGTGTCCACCGTGATTTGGTACTTTCTTCATGCTATCTATACTGAATCACAGAGAAGGGAGATGGCAGAGACAGAAATAAAGGCATTAAAATACCAGCTAGAAGTTGCTTCAGTGTGTGTACATTCAACTGCTACGTGGGCTGATGATTTGCAAGAGCGGTATGCAGCCCTCATGACCAAATCATTTAATGCCTTTAGGAAAAGGAAGGGCCATAAACCTGTTAGTAAAGCCAGGGTACGTGCCATTGTCACATCCCAAAACTGGGATCGTGAGGATGTGCTCTCCTCAGGTGATATTAGGGTGGATGAGGAGACAGAGTTTGTAATTTCTGATGATGATCATCCAATAGGAAATAAAAAGTGTGCCAGACTAAGCATAAAAAAAGGCAACATGATAGAGAGGATATGGGAGATGGGGAAATGCATTATTGCATCCCATTAGATCAGGGGTCTCCAAACTTTTCAAACAAAGGGCCACTTTATTGCCCTTCAGACTTTAGGAGGGCCGGATTGGGGCCAGCAAGGGAAGAAAAAGTCACGGGCCCGGCATCAGTGAGAACGTATATGGCCTCAGAGTTGGTGGTCAATAGGAAGAGGAGTATTCCCCCTATTAGTAGGAGGAAGAGTATCCCATCATTGGTATCAGTGGATAATATAGTGCCCCATTGTTGGTGTCAATGGGAGGAATAGTGCCTCATGTCAGTGGGAGGAATTGTGCTCCAAGGGCCGGATAAAGGCTAGCAAAGGGCCACATCTGGCCCTCGGGCCGCAGTTTGGAGACCCCTGCATTAGATCATGGGTCTTCAAACTACGGCCCTACAGTTGTTCAGGAACTACAATTTCCATCATGCCTAACCATGTTTGTGAATGTCAGTGTGTTACAATGCCTCATGGGATGTGTAGTTCTACAACAGCTGAAGGGTCGTAGTTTGAGGATCCTTAAATTAGATGTTGTATTTGAAGTAAGGGAGTTTACACAAACTGAACTCCATGAGCTGGCAAAACTACACAAACAGAGGTCCAGGGAACCCCTATTGAGTTGGCTTCTACGTGGGAAGAATGGGTATACAGTGTTGTTTTATCAGGCAAGGAAGCAGTGGCTATGGGAGTGTTAACACATGATACACAATTGCGTCAAGCCATGCGAAAATCCCAAGTCTTTCCTGTTAATTGTTCACTTTTAGACCTCGTGAGAGATGGAATAGTCTGAGTATACGCTAGTCCTATTGACCTGGAAAATATTTACTCCTGGAGAACAATAGGAGAGGGTTACATGAGATGGGTTGTATAACCAGATTAAATACGTTTCAAGAATGGATGAGTAAAAATATGTAACTCGTTACACCTGCTCTGAGCTCTAAGCTGATGAAGTCTGCACCATTTAATCTCAGTGCTCTTGTATTGTCCTTGCTGGGAGGCCTGAGATTAAACAGCAAGATTCATGAAGCCACCAGGATTTTGGACAAATGTTTTGGTATCAGAGTTACCTGAAAATATTCTTGGGATGGATGTACTTCAAGGTGAGTCTGTTTGGACTGAACGGGGTATATTCACATTCAGGTATCCTGATAAAGCTCATCTGGTTAGGGCTGTGAAGGCTGTGGTCAGAGGTCATGTGAAATGGACCCCTGCCTATAATTTTCCACCAGAGAAGCCAGTCTGTCTCAAGCAGTACAGACTTCCTGGGGGCCACAAAGAAATTGGAGAGACTATTTAAGAACTGTTGAGAGTAGGAATACTTTGACCTGCTGCAAGTCCTTTCTCATCTCCGGTGTTCCCAGTAAAGAAACCTGATGGGACATATATAATGACTGTGGATTACAGATGTCTAAACAAAGTGGCATCTCAATTGAAGTCAGCTGTACCTGATATTATCTCAATCATTGAGAAAACTGCTAAAGAGGCAGGAGAATATTATTCTGTGATAGACATTAATTGTTTCTTTTTTATTTTGATAGACCCCCTGGAGTGTCAGAAACAGTTTGCCTTTGTGTGGAATGGCCGCCAGTACACACCCCTAGAGAAGTACCTGTTTGGGGGCCTACACAGTCACCATCCATACTGCATTGCCATAAGCAGGATGGGTGAGAGATAATGAACTGACCACTAGGGCAGCTGTAGCCCAGAACCAGACATCTGGAGAAGTCTGAGGTGCATCCATTCATCCAAATCCCTGTGTACCCAAGTTTGCCTACAAACCCAAATCAAGTGACGAAGGAAATAGAAGCCACAAATTGGAAATCAGCACCTCAGCCAAACCTTCCACCCCATTTAAAACAGGCATTGAAATCTTTAAAAAAACAATGTCAATGTTGTTGTAAAACCCTCAGACAAAGGAGGGAACATTGCCATGTTGAGCATAGAGGGCTATAAGAAAATGTGCTATGGTATTATCTTTAACAGAGAATGGTACAGACCTGTACCAGCATAATTTGTGATACAAAGTACTAAGCAGTACAGGGACATCCTCATTCGAGCCCATAATGGGGGGTATCATTGACATTAACACATTCAAATTTCTAGATATCATCAACTCTCATATTCCTACATTTTACGCATTGCTCAAGGTGCACAAAGGGGTGTTATCCCCACCTGGGAGCCCAATCACATCCGGTTGTGGTTCTCTAGCTGAGAATGCCAGTCAAAATATAGACGGGTATCTGATTATAATAGATTAATGTAGCGCTAAGTATACCAAATTAAATTAAATACAGGTGCAAATATATAATATTAATAAATCATACACATAAATAATATATAGTCCATTAGAGGAAAAAACTCTTCTTATAATCAGTGTTTCCACACAAATCCACCACAGTGATTGTTCGTCCTCAAAAGGAGTGCACACCACCAGTAAAAATGCACGCTCACCTCCCAGATGAGGTAAAAATCATAAATAGGTCTCTCCACAAATCCTTTATGATCTCCTCCTCTTAGTAATCAATGGTGGGTAATCAAGAAATCTGCAGACTGCTCCTTTCTGGTGGTAACTCAGCACACTTGCATCCAGGAAAATGAATCACCTCCCAGCTTAGTTCAAGATTCCATGAGTTCAGGAAAATCATAAATACAGAAACCATAGTGTTCTCTGTATACCAATTTATTCAAAGCCCACAAAAAAAAGGTTACACTCACAAGATAAAATTGATAAAATCACATATAAAAACCTCCACAGTAGCACCTGCCTTCTAGATGCGTATCGGCCAATCACAGGCCTTCCTCAGTAGATGAGGAAGGCCTGTGATTGGCCGAGTATATGTATCCACATGTGAATAGATTGTCACATGTTAAAGATACGATAGAACTACTTAAGATTATTGATGGATTACAGGTACCAGAGGGAGCATGGTTAGTTGCCATTGACTTCAAGGCACTATATAATTCCATCCCACATATGTGAGAAATACAAGTAATATGTAGTTTTCTTGATTAAAGAGACATGGACTCTTGTAAATACAACTTTATAATCTATCAAAATGTTGAATTTCATTCTCACGAATAATGTCTTTGTGTTTAAACAATCCCACTACCTCCAGATGCAGGGTGTGGCTATGGGGGCAGGCTGTGCCCCTTCCTATGCCAACCTGTACCTGTGTTTGTGGGAGCGTGTCTTGTTTTCTAAAGAGGAGAGATCTGCAGAATTGAATAATGTACTGTCTTGGCATCGCTATATTGACGATGTCCTAATAGTTTAAGCAGGATCAAAAGATGAATTAAATATATTTCTGGAAAGTCTGCAACTTAATAATTACAATCTAAAATTCACACATAGCTACAGTCAGGAGAAAATAACATTCCTAGATGTAGAAATCTTTGTGAACGAAGCAAGAACTCTATGTTCAACCCTGTATAGAAAGCCGACATCCAGCAATACCTTGCTGCATGCAACCAGCTTGCACCCAAAGCAATTAATTAGAAGTATTCTATACAGTCAATACCTCAGATTGAGGCGTAATTGCACACTAGAGGAAAATTTTAAAAGAGAGGCTGCTCTGTTATATTAACACGCGAACTTGTGAGGGGCTACAGAAGGACTTGTTTAAGGAGGGCTTATAACAAAGTAAAATCTCAAGACAGAAATGCATTGATCTACAAACCAAGAAAATAAATAAAATCAGGATCGACTAGGATAGTCACTAAATACAACAGACAACATGGAAAGCTCTGGAATATCTATGAAAAATTCTGGTACCTTCTCACTGCAGATCATGAAATTCATAAATTCATTAAGTCCCATCGAGAAATTACTTTCAAAAGGTCTTAATCCATCAGGGACACTATGGTAGCAAATCATCATATCGGTAATGTGTCAAGTAAAATAGACAAATTAGGTACCTATCCATGTGGGAATTGTATTTTTTGTACTTTTATTTTGAGAGGTGAAAGTATTGGTCTCCCCAACGGCACTTTTTGGACACCCAGACACAGAATCACCTGTCAATCTGTTGGTGCGGTCTACATAATGAAGTGCCGTTGTGGAGCGTTCTATGTAGTTAAAACAAAATGTTCTTTTTTCTGTAGGATCAGGGACCATGTCTCAGAAATTTCGAAACATAAAATGGAATCCCCAATTAGCAGACATATGGGACTGTATCACAATCACAACCTGAAATGATTGGGTTCTTCACTTTAGAACATATCCCCCACACGAGATGGGTGGGGATATTGATAAAAGGCTATTACAGCTTGAAGCAAAATGGATTTACCTTTTACAGGCAACTAAAGGTCTGGGCCTTAAAGGGTCACTAAAGGAAAAAAACATTTTTTGCTGAAATTACTGTTTATTGGGTATAGAGACATAAAAGTTAACTGATTCCTTTTAAAAATGATTACAAATTGAATTTAATCTATCATATAATGTGCCTCTAGTTTCACTTTCGATTTTAAAGGTACATACATGAAGTTCCGGGTGAGAGGTGAGTCGGGAAGACTCACAGAACAAAAACAAACAAATCCAGGGCAGTGTTTTGTTTTTAAAATTAATCTGATTGGTTCTGAGGAGTTTTAGACACACAGTAATGACAGCTTAGACCACCGTGAAAATCTCCCAGTACCATGGTTATAAGGAAACAGGCAACCAGGAAGTGTGGAGATCACAGCAGAATTACAGCTACTTCAAAGCAAAAACGAACAATGAGGACATGAAACCAGTACTGCAGTAAGGTAAAGGAAGCTATTTAGCTAAAAAAAAAAATTCCTTTAGTGACCCTTTAATGAAGGTATCCACTACAAGCCTTTCCTATAGTCTCTAAGATGCCAATTATGTGGATCTAGTTCATTTCAGCCCTTCAGTACCATTAGTGTTGACTTGGCCTATATATCCCTGCCTCCTCACCACTCTTTCCATGGATGCTGTGCGGCGATTCTGGATCTGGATATCAGCCACTATTGCGGTTCTATTTTTGAACCCCCTATCAAATATCCCCCTCTCCGAACAGAGAGGTAGTTATTAGAAATTCCAGACACAAGCTCAATGTGATATATTTACTCATTGATTAAATTGTATTATAAATTGAGTGAGTGAGTGAGTGAGTGAGTGAGTAACTTGTATAGCGCTACAAATTAGGGCCGAAACAACTAATCGATTAATCGACAATGAATCGATTATGAAATTAATCGATTACAATTTTCATAATCGATTAATCGGCCAGTAACTTAATGGGGTTAAAACAACTAAAATTAACCCTTTATAGTACAAAAAAGCAAATCGCTACTGTAAATGTTACTTTCACTGTCTCACAGTAAAAAAATGAACCCCTTACAGTGGCGATTATTTGCTCTTTTTGTACTTATTTTTGTTTTTTTAACCCCATTATGTTACTAAACATCTCGGGCCGGGTTCACACCTCTGTTTTTTGGTACTTTTTGCAGAGACACACTACAGTTCATTTACATGTTTTCCTATGGGACACGTTCACATCCATGATTTTTTTTCAGCTGCTGCGTATTTGGAAAGGGCAAGGACTTTTTGTTTTTTTTGGTTCAATATACTTCAATGGAGAAGCTGCAGAAAAGCATGTAATGTGTTTTTGTGGCAATTTGTGTTTTGTAACCTGCCCAACAACAAATTGACCCCCAAAATGTTAAAAATGTTAATTTTTTTTAAGGCTATTATGCGATTAATCGAAACAATAATCGGCCAACTAATCGATTATGAAAATAATCGTTAGTTGCAGCCCTACTACAAATGCAAACTAAATCGCCTCAAGGCACTGTATCCAATGTTGTCGTCCAGCCCATACCAGAATAGATGGGTCTTAAGTTTTTTCTGAAGGCCCGATGGCTTTCTTCCATCCGAATGTCTGTAGGTAGAGGGTTCCATAGCCGTGGTCCTTGGACTGCAAATCTTCGTTCTCCTTTAGATTTGTAGCGGGCCTTGGGGATGTGGAGGAGGTTTTGATTAGTTGATCGCAGGGCCTGATTTGGGGTGTAGTATTTTATTTTTTTGCCTAAGTATTGCAGCGCGTTTCCTTCTGGCTGCAGTGTTCTGGATGACTTATAGACGAAAAATCTGGTATTTCGGTAGTCCTAGGTAGAGGGAGTTTGCGTAGTCAAGTCTGGAATTGATTAGTGTTCCAACTACTACTGCTGTGTCTTCTTCCGGGATGAAGGGGATGAGTCTACGCAGCAAGCGGAGAAGATAGTGAGATCCGCTGACTACTGATCCTATTTGAGCGTCCAGAGTCATGTCTGAGTCAAAGATAACTCCGAGGCTTTTTACTTTAGTGCTTGGGGTGACGGTTTGTCCAAATATGGTGGAAGGAGTCCATGTTGTCCTAGAATTTGTCTTCCAGTGTGCGTGGAGAAAGAGGAGTTCTGTTTTTGATCCATTGAGTTTGAGGGAGCTCTCCGTCATCCAATTATCTATCAATGTCAGGCATTTTTCTAATTCCGTGATATTGGTCTTTTTTGTTGGTGATGCCAAGATAAAGTTGAGTGTCGTCTGCGTAGGAGTGGTAGAGCAGGTCTTGTTTGCTGATGATTGTGAGGAGTGGGCAGAGGTAGATGTTGAAAGAGCACAGGCAACAGGGGTGATCCTTGCAGGACTCCGCATGTAACGGTGTGGGCTTCTGACGTGAAGGCTCCTAGTTTCACTGTCTGGGATCAATTTTCTAGGAATGATGCGAACCATGGTAGATCTGAGTCTATGACTCTACCTACTTCTGTAAGACGGGTGAGTAGAATTTTCTGGTCTACTGTGTCTAAAGCTGCACTTAGGTCCAGCAGCAACAGGAGACACGATTCTCCTTCGTCCGCTGCTTCGAGAGCATCATCCCATATTTTGAGAAGTGCCAGTTCTGTCCCGTGGCCTGGGCGGAAACCCGATTGTAGTGGGTGCAGGAGTTTGTGGGAGTCCAGATAGAGTTGTAGCTGTTGTACTACTGCTTTCTCCACGATCTTGGAGATGATGCTAAGGCTTGTTATCGGTCTGCAGCAATTTGGGTCTTTGGAGTCGAGGTTGGGTTTCTTTAGGAGAGGTTTGATTATGCCTTGCTTGAGAGAAATTGGAACAATACCTTCTTTGAATGATTGATTTATGAGATGTGTTATGGTGGGTGCCACGATTAGAACATTTATGCCATTGTAAGGGTGCATTCGTGGTATAGATAGGACTCCCATGTTCGTACGAACAGTCATTATACAATGATTGCATAAATAATAATTTTAAAAAAAATTTTCTTTCCTTTTTCTTTCTTTTTTTATTTTATATTTCAACACACTCAGAGCATCCATCTGAGCACGGCTTCCCAGGGATCTCATCCAACTAGTTGCTGCAGGATTTCCACATGGACGCCCAGGGGCCCTCAACAGTATGGTCCCGTGGAAACAAGCGCATTATTGTGTGTAAAGGTGGCATCGGACCTCAGAAATCCCCACTTCCTGTTCTTCTGTCTGTAACTAAACACAGTAATGCCACACTTTCTCCCTGGTGTGGAGAAAGCCACTTGAGGGGGTAGGAGAGTCAAGATGCTATCTACTTTGCAGATAGAGAAAGGAGCTATGTGTTAGTGGGCGTCCTGACACTCCTGCTCGCCCCCTCCCCCCTCAAGAGGCTTTCTCCACACCAGGGAGAAAGTGTCGCATTACTGTGTTTAGTTACAGACAGAAGAACAGAAAGTGAGGATTTGTCAGAAGAAATAAGGACATTTAAAAGCAAAATCGAAGAATGAGGTAAGTGAAGGAGGACTGCACTAAGGTAAAGGAAGCGATTTAGGGGGAAAAAATGTACCTTTACAACCCCTTTAACTGATAGAATATATAATGGATTCTTTGGAAATTACATTGTTTTCTTTCCTCTTTTTGACATTATCTTAGTTCTAGAATTTTGATCTTGGCTACATATAGCTCAGACAATCATGGCTGCCAGCTGCAAGACAACATAGGCTCCCAGTTATCCATTTAAAAGGAATTCTTTAAGTAAGCACATATTTCCTTTCCATTAAAGGACTCAATACGTTAACCAAATATAAATGTAGACATGTATTGAGATTGACGTTACACTAATACTTTTGATCGATCTACAGAAAATATTGATTTTACAACTTTACACAAGTCATTGAATGACACCACTCTATGTGGTTGATCCGGCCTCATTTGGGAGTTTCCTATAGGAGGTTTTGTCTGTGCTAAGAAATTTGCTCCGATATCATCTATCCACTGTGGATCTGGCTCTGGGTCATCAAAACATTAGAGCAAGAACCTTTGTCTGGAAAAGTCCTGCTATTTACACGGATGCACACATGTATGTATGAACATGTGCAGTCTAATATGCCCCTATGTATTTCTTTTTGCCCCATGTTCTTTAGCAATTGTTTCTGTCCTGATACACATATGTACAAATTTAATGCTAACTTATTTTTGTATCTATATTTGTATTTATCAGAATGAAAGTCCACGCGTTTTTCTGAAGAAACCACAAGGCGAAACATGTAGAATAAATGTGTGGAAAATTATGTGAAGGTAATTACTATTTTAATGTTATATTTTTCTCTGTGTAATAAAATACATTTTTACTAAATATATTGTGATATATCAATTTTATCCTAAAAATCACCTTTAAAGTCCCATATTTCCAAAATATGGTCTTTCTTCATTGCTCTTTTTATGGGACAATGGTGCCAAGTATCTGAACCTGTGTCTTGATCACTTTAACCCCTTAGCTGGCTTGTTACTTTCACCAGGTCCCATCCAGAAGTAGAAATTCCTCTGCTGTGGTCATCCCCCATTCAAGAGTCTCTGTCGGTAGACATGAAAGAGTGAGCATGGTTCACTAATGGTTCTGCCATAGTTACCTCGTCTGGGCGCCAGCAGCATCCTACAACCCAAGTACAGACACAGTCCTGCAGGACACCGGAATTGGAGGATTGGAGTTGAAAGCTGTGGTGATGACTCTCCAGGAGGATCTTTCTTCCCATTGCCACTATCTACACTGACAGCTGGGTGGTCTTTAACCACTTCAATACCACTTCCCCCCATTCCTAGCCTGGACAATTTTCAACCTTCAGCACTGTCGCACTTTGAATGACAATTGCGTTGTCATACAACACTGTACCCAAACGAAATCTTTACCACTTTCTTCCCACAAATAGAACTTTCTTTTTGTGGCATTTTAACATTTTGTGGCATTTTTATTTGTGGCATTTTTATTTTTTGCTAAACAAACTAAAAAACACACATTTTTGAAAAAAAAATAATGTTCTTAGTTTTTTTCATAACATTTTGTTTTCTCCTTCACTGATGGGTACTGATGAGGCGACACTGATGGGCACTGATGAGGCGACACTGATGGGCACTGATGATTTGGCACTGATAAGGTGGCACTGATGGGCACTGATATGTAGAATTGATGGGCACTGATAGGCGGCACTGATATGCAGCACTGATGGGTACTGATAGGTTTCCCTGATATGCAGCACTGATATCTGGCACCGATATGCTGCACTGATGGGCACTGATAGCTGCCACTGATGGGCACTGACAGGTGGCACTGATGGGAACAGATAGGCAGCACTGATTGGCACTGATAGGCAGCACTGATTGGCACTGATAGGCAGTACTGATTGGCACTGATGGACACTACTAGATGGCACTGATAAGCAGCACTGATGATGAGGTACTGACAGGTGTTGTTGCTGGGCACTGATTGGCACTGTGATGGGCACTGATTGCCACTGTGGTGGGCACTGACTTGCACTTTCATTGGCACTGACAGCCACTATTGATGGGGTCTAAAATGTCCCCTCCTAGTACACATTCCCCCCCCCCCCACTCCAAATCTCTCTCTCCCAGCACAAATACCCAATCAATTCCTTCTTCAAGCACAAATCGTCTCCCCATCTATCCTCCTTCTCAACACAAATCCCCCAAAACAACACTCTAAGCACACACCCTCAAATTTCCCCTTCTAAAATAATTCCTCCTGCCACCCCCCAAATTTCCCCTTCCAACACAAATCCCCCCTCCCCAATCGCCTTGCAGCGCTCCCTCCCACCTCACAGTGCCCTGGCCAGCTGCCCCTTGTCCTGACCCTGGTAACAATGCAACCCAACAGCCTGTTTTTACAGGCGCTCGACAACAAGTGTAAATAAAACCTAGTGTTTAACTTTTTTTATGACCATGCTTGCTCTAACGACATCCATTAAAAAGGGGACTTCTCCTTACATTTAAGAGAATTCAAGTCATGTTCCTGGCGTGGGAAAGGACCATAATAACACTAATGGGGACACAGACAGCAATAGGACCCTTCCACAATAGCGTACATAATAATGTACCTAATGCTTCTTGCATGCACTAGGAATATGAAAATTATTATATCTCGCGCCAAAATTAAACTAAAAAATTGTCAATATACTACAGCTGCTACCCAAAAATAATCAAGTGATTATAAACAGTGGTATGTGTGGGGGTGGGTGCGCTATATAATTAATACTCTATACATATAATTAGTAATGATAACATATATGTTAAATAAAGTGCATAAACTCAACCACACCTATAATCATAAAAATAATGTTACAAATGCTCAGCACAAAAACGTCTGAAATGACAATATTCTACTGATTATGCACCAGTAGCTTGTGCTGAACCACTCAATAAAGTCTTATGGTGGTTAAAGTGCAGCAGTGCATATGTGATACTTTAAACAAAGTCCATAGACAATCTATGATGATTGAAGTCAGAAATGTGCTCCAGAAAACCACAATGTTGTTCCACCTTCACCAGTAATACTGATATGCACCCGAAGTGAGTATTTATAGATGGATCCTTACCAGATGGTAATGCTCCTTATTTTGATACCAAAAAAAGAGTCATTAGCGCTTGTACAGGTAAACCTGTGTGATCGAATGTATTCTGTCATATAGACGTCTGGCAGTCATGTGGATTCCAGTAATATCATGAAAAAACAGAATGATGCCAACATAGTGTAACTTGTTTATTTTAAAAGGAATATATTAAAAGAGGAGCCAAGTGGCCGCTTACTGTTAAATGTGCCCCAAACCCGGCACTGAGGCTTGATCGCATGGATAAGTTGTAGGATCGTGAGTCCTGGACGCTGAACGCCTATTCCGGGCATGCGCTCCACCTCGATGGTAACCAGAACCAGCGGGACAGGAAGTGACGAATTGCGTGCGTGGATGGGTACCGCCTCGATGTACGTTTCGTTGTGAACGTCTTCAGGGGGCGTACCCTACCACGCTTTGGTTAGTTAATTTATCTGTCCGTCAATTGGTGTGGGCGGGAAAAGAATCAACAAGCCTCTGTCTCGAGTAATACATCACTCCCCAGACGTGACACACTTGATTTACATTTTTCTTAACCCCACAAATGTTAATATCTATGTACATGCACTTATTGTCAACTAGTGCCTATACAATAAAAAAAAATCTTCATGTGCAAGCTTACAAAGATATATACAAGTGCTTGATGGCTCGATGTGTAAAAAAAATAAAAAAATCTCCATAACAGCATAAGCTAGACATCCATCTCTGGGTTAGATATTTAACCCTATCTGGACCCTGTTAAATGTAAAATCCCACAAGACTCCATATAACGAGAATTATTACATGTTGCTAGCTATGATGTGTAAATTGTTAATAGAAAGATAGCGAAAAAAATTATTTATTGAATTAAAAATTGTAATAAAAAATTGGTTAAATTGATTATATATGAATAATCATGACAGTAGTGATTACATTTACTTTCAAATATATTTACTTCAATATCTGATAAAAATTAATTTTAAATTTAAAACCATAAGGTTGAGCGTGAAATACCCCCTCTAAACAATTCGGTTTTATCAGTTATTTGTGAGGAAGCAGTTTAGGTCTAACTCAATGTTAAGGCCCTGCCGGTGCATCGTCCACAATCGATGTATCCACATGGTCTCGTTCTGGGAAATAGCCTGTGTCATGTTAGTACCCCTTCAATGGCTGGTGACCCTATCAATGCCATGGAATGAAAGTTTGCTGGGGTCCCTATCATGGCAATGGTCAAAGTGCTTAGAGATGCTATGGTTTGGAAAACCTTTTAAAATATTAGCTACATGCTCATTGATTCTTACTCGCAATTTTCTTGTGGTACGTCCCACATATTGCAAGGAGCATGGACATTCCAATATATGTTACATGCTGTGAGTCACATGTAATCAAAGGTTTAACCGTGTATTCTCTTTGTGTAATATTGGATTTGAATTTGCTAATTTTTCTAGATTTTCTAGTGGTACTTTTGCACGATCTGCATCTAGTGCAATAATGAAAACCAGACCCATCAAGAAAAGTGAGTGGTTTTTGCGGGTGGGTCCGGTACATTCGGAGCTATCATATTCCGTAGGCCAAGTGCCCTCCTATAAATAAATTTAGGTTTAGGAGGTAACATTTTGGCCAAGTCATTATCTTTTAATAAAATTGGCCAGTGATTATTAAACATTTTCTCTATGCTTTTGTATTGGCGGTGGAATCCTGAAAAAAATGCTAGCTCCCCTGAGAATGGGGTTTTCTTTTTTTAAATCAATAGTTGTTCCCTATTCATATCGGAAACTGCTAGAACAGTTTTTTCTAACAGATTTTATTTTATTGTATAGGCACTAGTTGACAATAAGTGCATGTACATCAATATTAACATTTGTGGGGTTAAGAAAAATCTAAATCAAGTTTGTCATGTCTGGGGAGTGATGTATTACCCGAGACAGAGGCTTGTTGATTCTTTTCCCGCCCACACCAATTGACGGACATATAAATTAACTAACCAAAGCGTGGTAGGGTACGCCCCCTGAAGACGTTCACAACGAAACGTACGTCGAGGCGGTACCCATCCACGCACGCAATTCGTTACTTCCTGTCCCGCTGGTTCTGGTTACCATCGAGGTGGAGCGCACGCCCGGAATAGGCGTTCAGCGTCCAGGACTCACGATCCTACAACTTATCCATGCGATCAAGCCTCAGTGTCGGGTTTGGGGCACATTTAACAGTAAGCGGACACTTGGCTCCTCTTTTAATATGTTCCTTTTAAAATAAACAAGTTACACTATGTTGGCATCATTCTGTTTTTTCATGATATTACTGGAATCCACATGACTGCCAGACGTCTATATGACAGGATACATCCGATCACACAGGTTTACCTGTACAAGCGCTAATGACTCCTTATTTGGTATCAAAATAAGGAGCATTACCATCTGGTAAGGATCCATCTATAAATACTCACTTCGGGTGCATATCAGTATTACTGGTGAAGGTGGAACAACATTGTGGTTTTCCGGAGCACATTTCTGACTTCAATCATCATAGATTGTCTATGGACTTTGTTTAAAGTATCACATATGCACTGCTGCACTTTAACCACCATAAGACTTTATTGAGTGGTTCAGCACAAGCTACTGGTGCATAATCAGTAGAATATTGTCATTTCAGACGTTTTTGTGCTGAGCATTTGTAACATTATTTTTATGATTATAGGTGTGGTTGAGTTTATGCACTTTATTTAACATATATGTCAGGGCTCGACAAACCCCAGGCGCCAGGTGGCAATGGCGACTAGAATTAGCGACCTGGCGCCTGGGCGATACAGCTGGGGTATCCTGTCTCTGTGCGCACCCTACCTCGCGATCGTATCAGGCCGCACCGGACGGTAATTGCAACTTTCTACAGTCATATGGTTCCTTCTGGAACCTGGCGCCCTCTTGTGGTGGCCGTGGGTATGACAAGACAACCAGCAATGCTAATGGAGTTTCTCTGCCTGTTTCCATCCCATTGCCTTTACTTAGAAGTTAGAACCCCAAAACATTATATATATATTTTTTTTATTCTAACACCCTAGAGAATAAAATGGCAGTCATTGCAATACTTCCTGTCACACCGTATTTGCACAGCGGTCTTACAAGTGCACTTTTTGGGAAAAAATACACTTTGTTTAATTAAAAAATAAGAAAACATTAATGTTAGTCGAATTTATTTTATATTGTGAAAGATAGTGTTACGCCAAGTAAATTGATACCCAACATGTCACGCTTCAAAATTGCTTCCGCTCGTGGGATGGCGACAAACTTTTACCCTTTAAAATCTCCATAGGCGACGTTTAAAAAATTCTACAGGTTGCATGTTTTGAGTTACAGAGGTGGTCTAGGGCTAGAAATATCGCTCTACCAATCGCGGTAATACCTCACATGTGTGGTTTGAACACCGTTTTCATATGCGGGCACTACTCACGTATGCAAGCTCGACGGGAAGGGGCGCGTTCCTGGCTCCTATTTTTTTTAGCTGGCTCCTAGATTCCAAGCAAATTTGTCAAGCCCTGATATATGTTATCATTACTAATTATATGTATAGAGTATTAATTATATAGCGCACCCACCCCCACCCATGCACTAGGAATAGCATTGGTAAAACTATCTTCAGCAATTATTATATACAGTTTGCAGAAATGCTATCCAGTGGGAATACCCTGGCAGGAATGTTTACAGGCACTAAAGCTACAGCATATATTTTAGGAAAAGAAAACAGACATATCTGAACTTGACTGAACACAGTAAATGTTAATCTAATAAAAGGTTGATGCCGTGTACACCCCCAGTGGCAAGTCCCAGATATCTGTTTTATGAATGTTTCCTTGGGAAATTATAAGGAATGCCATTGCAGATGATGGGACCTAATGGTAGAAATAAACATATCAGGAGAACAGATGATTTTCCCATGCAGCGCGCTGCCTGATCAAGACAAATGCTTTATTGTGTGCTTTACTGAGAGAATTTGTGGGAAGTGAAATACTACTAATTGTGTAAATGATGTGATCCATACACTGCGAGTTAGTTCATCAAAGACTGAAGTCCCACTAGAGTGAAAAAATGTGTATCTGGTAACTGTGTAGATTTAAAGGTGGATTTAAAGGAGAAGTCCAATTTCATAAATAAAAATAATAATACTATAGTATATGCAATTGCTACACAAACCATTTTGTAAGGGAATGTTATTAAAGGAGAAGTGTGGGATTGTAAAAAAAACAAACATGCATACTCATCTCTATGGCTGCAGCATTGCTTTGATGCTGCAGTTGTCCCCCCGCTGACTCTAAAGCCTCGTACACACGCTTGGTTTACTCGGCAAGAACCAGCAAGAAAACTGCTGGCAGAGCTTTCTTGCCGAGTATACCGAGCGTGTGTACGAGGCTTTCAGGTTTCTCGTCAAGAAAACTGTCTAAAAACCTGCTCTCTATTTTCTCGTCATGATTCTCGGCAGTGTTTTCCTGCCGAGAAACCCGAGAGTGTGTATACTTACCTGTCGCTGTGGGAACCTGTGCATGCTCGAAATGACTGACGCATGCGCTGTAGCTTCCTAGGCATAGGTAGGGTGCACCGAGATGGCGACGACGGCATCGAATATGATGAGCACATGTTTGTCGTACGCGATGACGTCACCGTGTTCTTGCCTTCCAAAAGAACCATGGTTCTTTTGAAAGGAGTGTCTGTACACTCGGGGGGCAAGAGTTTCTTGCGAAGAATCTCGTTAGAGAAAACGTTTTTTTCCTGACAAGATTCTGGCCCATGTGTACAGGACTTGAGACTGAGAACTGAGTGATCACATGATTGCTGATCGCTCAGTTCTCGGTCCCCTCTGAGCAGAGAGCCATTACTGTCAGTCACGGCTCTCTCCTCTACCACTCCAGCACTCACTGGAACACAAGGCTGGGGACGGGGTGGAATCAGATGGCTCAGGCTCTCAGTCGTGTGCGGGTGCATCCCGACATTTGTAACACCCCAGAAATATATGTTCCTGCTTATGTGATTGGCTTACTGATTTTCTCACAAGTCCACATTCTAGGCTACAGAGCTGTTTTTCTATTAATGCACACTGGGGCAGGAGTGCTAAACCTTTTGAAGAGCGAGGGCCAACTAAATGATTTGGTAAACGGTCGTGGGCCAAAATGAAATGGTTCAGAATTAAATTTTTTTTATTTTGAATAGCATAATTAACAATTTCATTCTGCAGCCGCTGAACGCCGGCAGAAGGGAGAGGAGGAGAATCCAGCTTTCAGCAGTTGCAGGAAAAAAATGGAGAGGATCAGTTCCTGTGTATTCTACCCCTCCTGTCCAAGTGTAAAACAGAATGTGACAGGCTCCCTGGAGCATGGGAGTGGGGTCGCCATTGTGACCCCTGGAGCAACATTAGTAAATTAAATTATGTAAATGAGCCCTTATGCCCTGTACACACGATCAGATATCTGATGGAATCTAATCCGATGGATTTTTTCGTCGGATATCTGATGAAGCTGACTTTCATCAGTCTTGCCTACACACCATCAGTCAAAAATCCGACCGTGTCCAAACGCGGTGACGTAAAACACTGCGACGTGCTGAGAAAAATTAAGTTCAATGCTTCCGAGCATGCGTCGACTTGATTTTGAGCATGCATGGATTTTTGACCGATGGACTTCCACACAGACGATTAGATTTTTCTATGGTTTTTTTATCCATAGGAAAAATTTAAAACATGTTCTATTTTTTTTTCACTGATGGAAAACAAACCGATGGGGCTCACACACAATCGGTTTGACCGATTAAAACACTCCATCGGTCGGTTTTCATCAGACAAACCGATCGTGTGTACAGGGCTTTACTGTCCTGAGCCCCCTATAAGGCTGCTTACACACTGATGCACTGTGGTTTACCCACACTGCAGGTGCAGCGCAGTGCACCTGTGGCTTTCCTGCAGGTTAGCTCACGTTGCTAAAGACTTCTATTATATCTTGCAGGTGTGGTACACTTTCTGAAAGTGCACCAAAACTCCTGCATACAGTTTGAGGTTAGGGGCCACATCAGGGGGCTCTGAGGGCCACATGTGGCCTGTGGGCTATGGGTTATGGGTTGAGCACCCCTGGTGTAGAGAGATACATCTTTAGTCCCTGCATGCAAGGGTGGCTCCTTGACAGTCTGCAAGAGAAATAAGCCAGCCTGAAACAGGAAACCTGGGGCAGCCATCACAGCCTCATCCTAAACTGGAAAATAGGCAAGGATTAAAAGATAAAGAAGCCGCAGAAAAAGCTTAAAAAATGAACGTTTTAATATCATTTAAATGGAAAGTGTGTATTTAGGGTTTGTGCTGCCATAGGCCCGACTAAACTTGTGCACCCCCTAATTTTAATATAACCCACCCCTTTCTGTCAAGGCTGCACCCCTTGCTGTTTAAGACCCACCCTGAAATTTTCAAGTGGGGACACTAGTTCTGAGGGCCTGTGGGGAGGGGAGGCAATGAATTCCCTTAATTTGCATAGATTTCCTCTCACTGTTTGTCTATGGGACAGGAAATGAAGGGAAATCTCTGCAATGGGACAGAGATGGTAAAAAATAAACTGACAGGGGCTATAACCCTCCCTTACTCTATCCAAATGTTTATTTTTTAAATGTTGCCTATAGTTCTACTTCATTTTGTGGAGAGGACTAAGAAGATATAACTATGCCAATGGTGCAGAAGAAAACATACTGTATAGCACAGTGAGGAAAGTTTGTGGTCCAGGATGATAGGACAGTCAAAATTAGAAGCAGCGCCCCCCTCCCCCACAATTGCGGAATGCTGGCCATCCGCATACCAGAAGGAGTATGGCTGCTTTATGGGGGCCCTAGACTAATTTACTTCTCAGCCCAGTTCACCCCATAAGACTGGTGCTACACTAACAGTGTAGTTTAAGCTGGCGGGGACTCTTTCCGTGCTGCCCCCCTGCAAAGTGCTGCCCTAGGCATGGGCCTTGTTGGCCTAGGCCAGGATACAGTGTTGGGACGAGTAACTTATTCAAAACCAGGGCTGGACTGGGACAAAAATATCCAGACTGGCCCACTTTGACAGGTCTCTCCCATGGCGGCCTGACAACTCCCGCACCCCCCCCCCCCCCGGCCACCCAAGTCCCCTCTCCCCCTTCACTAGCCACTAGCCGTTCTACTTTATTAGAGTAGAATGGCTGGTACTGGTACTCTTATAGGCAGTACCAGTGGGGAAGCTAGACATTATTTCACCCGGGGGAAAGAATCAGTTTGGTGCCCCCCCTTATGGGACAAGATTAGGCAGAAGTGAGAAACTCCCAGGCCATAGCTGTTGAGTCAGCAGCTGTCTGTCCCCTCCCCCATGCTCCTCTGTTGTCCCCCCTGCTTCTCTGGTCCTCCCCCTGCTTCTTTGTCCTCCCAGGTGAGTGCTGCGGGGAGGGAAATGAGGTGAGCGCTGCGGGAAGGGAGAGACGGAGAAGCGGAGGGGGGGCGGCGGTCTGCTGTCACTGAAGCCGGCCCACTGAGCCATCGGCCCACCGGGAAACTCCCTGTAGTCCCAATGGCCAGTCCATCCCTGTTCAAAACACATACCAGCTTTGGCTGTCTTCAATACCTATAGGCAATATGTAGACAACAGAAATAAGTAACTGACCCACAGTAATTGTACAACCTACGGACAAACACCAAAAATAGAGGGGCACAAATCGTTCAATAAAGTGTCAGCAAACCAGACAACGACATTTGTTTCAGTGTAATGTGAAAAAGAAAGAAGAAATAAACAAAGCATGTAGCGGTATGTTTTGTGTTTATATAAATTATTAGGAGATCAGGACATTTTCTTGGCAGTCGCGGGTAAATTTAATCAGTACGCTTGTGATTGGTGATGCAGGTCGGAGTTTCTCATGATCAGAAATCTGTATTAATTGGAAAAAACAAACCTCAGGAGAGCAAATATTTTTGTTAACATTTAATTGAATTAACTTCTTTTTGTGGGAGAGAAAGCTAAGGTTTTTCAGATAATAACGATTGCAGTGTCTTTTATATCATGTAACAGGCACATGGCTCTTACATAAACAGAACTGCAGTAATAGTCAAAGTATGTAAAGGAAACACACAGAACTATTTATGTTACATAGAATCAGTAAGACAGAACCTTGTAAAACAAATTGTATGTGCTTTTAAATTCAATATTGAACGACAATCCCCCAAAAGAGTTTGTGTATAGAGAGGGGATGTAATAAAGAAAACCTGTTAAGAGAAAAGTATGTCAGCTGCCAATGAAGAGGATTTGCACCCTGACTGAATGACATTTAGGGGTTAATTTACTAGAACTGGAGAGTGCAAAATCTAGTGCAGCTCTGCATAGAAACCAATCACCTTCCAGTTTTGTTTTTTGTTAAAGCGGAGCTCGGGGATTTTCAAAAAAATCCCCATTAGTACACCACCACCCCCCCCCCCCCCCCCCACACACACACACACACAAAACACTAAACAGTTATTACATTTGTAAAATTTCTTACCGTCTAAGAGATATGACTGATTGAATTTTCAGGAAGTCAGCTTTGTGATTCAAAAAATGCAGCCTGTATTCTGGCAAGGAGGAGGTGTTAGAACAGTGATTGCATCACATCCTCTTCTCTCTCTCTAAAGTGTAATTGGCCTACACTTCCCATGAATCCTTGGGATGGGAAAGAATGTGGGAGGTACACTAGGCTTGTACATGTAAATGTGAACTCGCCCACTTCAACATAAATCACATCCATCATTCTGCAGCCAGCAAGCCATGCATAACACACAGCATGATATGTTACAGCCTTATAAATACAAACCAGTGAAAAGTGTCAGTGTTCACCAGAGCTAAATGTCAGGGGCCATAAGTGCCGAATGTCAGGGACCGCCAGAGTCGAATGTCAGGGACCGCCAGAGTCGAATGTCAGGGACCACCAATGCCAAATGTCAGGGACCACCAGAGCCGAATGTTAGGGACCACCAGAGCCGAATGTCAGGGACCACCAGAGTCAAATGTCAGGGACCACCAGAGCCGAATATCAGGGACCACCAATGCCAAATTTTAGGGACCACCAGAGCCAAATGTTAGGGACCACCAGAGCCGAATGTCAGGGACCACAAGTGCCGAATGTAAGGGACCACCAGAGCCAAATGTTAGGGACCACCAGTGCATCATATCAGTGCTTCATATCAGTGCCTCATACCAGTGCCTCATATCAGAGCCTCATAGAGCCTCATATCAGTGCCTCATATCAGTGCCCCATATCAGTGCCCCATACCAGTGCCTCATATCAGAGCCTCATATCAGTGCCTCATATCAGTGCCTCATACCAGTGCCTCATACCAGTGCCTCATGTCAGTGCCTCATGTCAGTGCCTCATACCAGTGCCTCATATCAGTGCCTCATACCAGTGCCTCATACCAGTGCCTCATATCAGTGCCTCATACCAGCGCCTCATGTCAGTCCCACTAGTGCAGAGCAGGGATTATTATCAGTATAGATACCCTTTAAATCTGCTAAATACATTCTAGGAGCACCTCCAGTCTGCCCCCCCCAACCTCGTCACAGCCCCCCGCCTTCTATCTCCGTGCAGAGTGGGGATTATTATCAGTAATCAATCGGCACAGTGCGCTGTCAATCATAACGGCAGGAGGTGGGGCATCAGCGACCTTGTATACTGTACCTGACACAATGGGACATCCCCGCTGTGTCATACAACTGATAACTAATAATAATCCCTGCTCTGCACGGATATAGCAGGTGGAAAGGCGGTATGGTTGGGGGGGGGTGGAGTGGAGGGGTGGACCACCAGGCAGGCCAGGGATAAGGAGGAGGGAGAAAAAAAGAAGAAGGAAGAAACCTGCTTGGCTTCCAGAGGACTACAATGGGGCTGTCAAACCGATGGCTGAGCTGAGGAGAGGGATAGCAGCCAGCGGTCTCACAAACAGGAAGTCAGCAGGCAGTAATGTTTTTTTCAGCAAGTTCAGCAGTCTATTACAGAGAAAATACAGAGCTCAGAAGAACATGGATGGCAAAGTTGGTGAAAGTAGGAGAAGAACATGGAAAAAAAAATTGGGCTGGAGTTCTGCTTTAATTGAACAAGCGGAAGTTAGACGCTGATTGACTATCATGCACAACTGCACCAGAATTTGCACTCTCCAGTTTTGGTAAATACTAAAGCTTGTTATATTACAAACCATTGTCCTTTAACCACTTAAGGACCCCCTACCGACAATATACGTTGGCAGAATGGCGCGGCTGGGCACAATCACGTACCTGTACATGTCCCTTTTACGGCTCAGCTTTGGGGTCGCGAGCACGCAGTCCGAAGCTCCGTGACCGCGCCCGATCCCATGTCCAGCGATCAGTCACCGGAGCTGAAGAACGGGGAGAGGTGTGTGTTAACACACCTTCCCCGTTCTTCATTGTGGCAGTGGCAGTGATCGTCTGTTCCCTGATATAGGGAAAGACGATCACTGATGTCACACGTCCAGCCCGGCTCCCCTATAATTAGAAACACATATGAGGTCACACTTAACCACTACAGTGCCCCCTAGTGGTTAACTCCTAAACTGCAATTGTCATTTTCACAGTAAGCAGTGCATTTTTATAGCACTTTTTGCTGTGAAAATGACAATGGTCCCAAAAATGTGTGAAAATTGTCCGATGTGTCCGTCACAAACTCGCAGTCATGAAAAAAATCGCTGATCGCCGCCATTAGTAGTAAAACAAAAAATTATTAATAAAAATGCAATAAAACTATCCCCTATTTTGTAAACACTATACATTTTGCGCAAACTAATCGATAAACGCTTATTGCTATTTTTTTTTACCAAAAATAGGTAGAAGAATACCTATCGGCCTAAACTGAGGGAAAAAAAAGTGTTTTTATATATTTTGGGGGGATATTTATTATAACAAAAACTAAAAAATATTGCATATATTGTCGCTCTATTTTTGTTTATAGCGCAAAAAATAAAAACCGCAGAGGTGATCAAATACCACCAAAAGAAAGCTCTATTTGTGGGAAAAAAAGGACGCCAATTTTGTTTGGGAGCCACGTCGCACGACCGCGCAATTGTCAGTTAAAGCGACGCAGTGCCGAATCGCAAAAAGGGGCAAGTTTCTTAACCTGCATAATGGTCCGGCCAACAGCGGATCCAGGGGGGGGGGCAACAGGGAAATTGCCCCCCCGAGACAATCAAGTCACAATCGTTTTTTTTTTTTTAAATCAGGCTTTTTTAAACTGCCTTGTTGTGCATGTCAATTGTCCCCCCCCCCCCCCGAAAAAATTGTTTGCACTGCAACCCCCCTTTCCTCCCCTTCACCTGGCTGCAACCCCCCTGTCCTCCCCTTCACCTGGCTGCAACCCCCCTGTCCTCCCCTTCACCTGGCTGCAACCCCCCTGTCCTCCCCTTCACCTGGCTGCAACCCCCCTGTCCTCCCTTCCACCTGGCTGCAACCCCCCTGTCCCCCCCTTCACCTGGCTGCAACCCCCCCCGTCCTCCCTTCCACATGGCTGCAACCCCTCTGTCCTCCCCTTCACCTGGCTGCAACCCCTCTGTCCTCCCCTTCACCTGGCTGCAACCCCCCCGTCCTCCCCTTCACCTGGCTGCAACCCCCCTGTCCTCCCCACCACCTGGCTGCAACCCCCCTGTCCTCCCCTTCACCTGGTTGAAACCCCCCTGTCCTCCCCTTCACTTGGCTGCAACCCCCGTGTCCTCCCCTTTACCCGGCTGCAACCCCCCTGTCCTCCCCTTCACCTGGCTGCAACCCTCCCCGTCCTCCCCTTCACCTGGCTGCATCCCCCCTGTCCTCCCTTCCACCTGGCTGCAACCCCCCCTTCCTCCCTTCCACCTGGCTGCAACCCCCTGTCCTCCCTTCCACCTGGCTGCAACCCCCCCGTCCTCCCTTCCACCTGGCTGCAACCCCCCATCCTCCCTTCCACCTGGCTGAAACCCCCCCCCCCCGTTCTCACCTTCCACCTGGCTGCAACCCCCCCGTCCTCACCTTCCATCTGGCTGCAACCCCCCTGTCCTCACCTCCACCTGGCTGCAACCACCTTTTCCTTCCCTCCACCTGACTGCAACCACCTTTTCCTTCCCTCCACCTGGCTGCAACCCCCCTGTCCCCTCCTCCACCTGGCTGCTCCCACACAGTAATAATTGAAATTATGTGCTTCAATCATCCTGACACCATATTAACCACGGTCCTGTGATGATTGAAGCGCCAACACCAGCCATTGCCCCTACAAATTGCCTGCAGACATTTTGGCAGTGCCCCTCCTGAGATTACACTTTGGATCCGCCCCTGGGTCCGGGTCTTAAGTGGTTAAAAAATTATATATATATTTTTTGGTGATTTGTTGTTTCGCAATGTTGCTGATCTCCTGCAGTCACTTTCTGTCTATATGCACATCATTAACAGTTGCGTGGCATTCCTTGAGGTGGGGGTGGGTTAGTATTTTCTGATAGTGACTATAGCGGACTATAGCATCTATTCACGGACATTAAGGGTTCACTCACACTGGAAACGCTGTGAGAGAAAGACCCAGTCTGTGTGCGTTTTAAAAAAAAAACAGCACATTACTTAGAAAAACACTACACAATCAACATACTAAATATTTTTAGGCATACATTTAACCCCTTGATCATCCTAGATGTTAACCGCTTCCCAGACAGTGTCATTAGTACAGTGACAGTGTATATTTTTAGCACTGATCACTGCATTAGTGTCACTGGAGATGTCAGTGGCAGTTCCTCTCCAGTGTCAGTTAGTGTCAGATAGTCCCACTATAAGTCGCTAATAACCCCCATTACTTGTAAAAAAAAAAAATGTATTGATCTATCTATGCCAGTATCTTTGCCATAGTTTGTAGACACTATGGGCCAGATTCACGTAGCGCAGCGGATCTATAGATCCGCTCGTTCTACGTGAATTAAGATCCGCTCCCGCAAGTTTAGGAGGCAAGTGGCTAATTCACAAACCACTTACCTCCAAACTTGCGACGGCGGATCCTAAATCCCCCAGCGGAATTCAAATTCCGCGGCTAGGGGAGTGTCATATTTAAATCAGGCGCGTTCCCGCGCCGATTTAAATGCGCATGCGTCGTCGTCCGTGGAATTTCCCGGCGTGCATTGCTCCCACTGACGTCACTAGGACGTCAGTGGTTGCGACGTGAGCGGGACTTGCGACGTGCGTGTTCGTGAATCGGCGTACGCAAACGACTTAGGAAAATTCAAATTCGACGCGGGAACGCCGGCTATACTTAAAATCGGCTGCGCCTGATAAAAGAAGGGGTAAGTATACGACGGAAAACCGCTACGGAAACGACGTAAGTACACTGCGACGGGTCCGCGTACGTTCGTGAATTTGCGTATCTCGCTGATTTACATATTATTTATCGTAAATCAGCGGGAACGCCCCTGGCGCCATTTTTAAATTGAAAAAAAGATCCGACAGTGTAACACATTGTAACACTGTCGGATCTAGCCCTATCTATGCGTAACTGATTCTATGAATCAGGCGCATAGATAGGACCAGTTTACGTCAGAGATACAATGGTGTATCTGTAGATACACCGTTGTATCTCTTTGTGAATCTGGCCCTATAACTTTCTTTTTTTTTTTTTTTTTTTACCAAAGACATGTAGCAGAATAAATTTGGTCAAAATGTATGAAGAAATTTGATATTTAACATTTTTATTTGATATGTTTTTATAGCAGAAAGTATAAAAAAAAAATTCAAAATGTTGTATTTTTTCGTTTATATTGCAAAAAAAAATAAAAAAAAACAGTGGGGATCAGATACCACCCAAAGGAAGCTCTATTTGTGTAAAAAAAAATATAGAAATGTTGCTTGTGTACAGCATTGCATGGCCATGCAATCACCAGTTAGATTAGTGCAGTGCCAATATGCATAAATGAAGGGGGTAAAACCTTCCAGAGCTCAAGTGGTTAAAATGAAACCAAGCCAAGGAAGTTGCCATCTTAGTTTAATCTGCAATTGCCATGGTCCTGTGCAGGTAATCAGTTATGACACCAGCCATTTGGTGGCTTGACAGTTTGGCTGAGAGGACAAGGCCCTGTGATAGTTATCATTCACAGCATAACTTGAACGTAATTGTTAATGCTTTAAATCGATGGGCTTAGTTCTGGCTGGGCTTAGTATAAGGATTTTTATTTTCAGCCATATGACTATAAATTTTTCAAATCTCATTGGAATCGCCTAAAAATAACTGCCATTTTTTTGGACAGTACGGATCCTCATTCAAGTGTGTAAATATTGTGATATTGAGCCCTTTGCCTCTATTATGTGTTTCGACTCTCCACTTGTTGTCTCTATTGGAAGCCAATGTGACAGGTTGACAATGCAGGAGATCATATTGATGACAGGACAGAGCACCATCACCCAAAAACAGGAAATGCCTGCACAAAGATTTTGATTGCAGCTTTTCCAAGATTATTTAATGAAAGCTGCAGATTTAGAATATTGAAAGCGACATTTTAGATTTCATATGAGATTTCAATAATTGGGTTTACATCTACTTTAAAGGGTTAGTTCACCTTTACCAAAAATAAAACTGTCTATGCAGATAAGGGTTCTCTGTAGATAAAAACAAACTTTGCAGCTATGACCAAAGTTAAAGAGTCAGTTCACCTTAAGGAAATAACTGTCAATGCAGGTAAGGGGCACCTGTAGATAAAAACAAACTTTTTTAGCTTTGACCAATGTTGGATAATGCCTTTGCTATAGGTCTGAAAACATTTCCCAGATGATATCATCCTGTCTTGTTGTTAGGATGTTGCTAAGACACTCTGCGATATAACAGAGGCTTGGATCAGGCCGATGGTGAGGGCTGGAACACTGCGCCGGGCGTGATAACATCACTGGTGGGTTGCCATGGCATTGCGGAGCATGCGCACTGGTAGATAGGACTTCAGGGTGTGTTCCTTTGTCAAGCTCTTGACAAAGGAGCGCGCCCTGAAGTTCCATCTACCAGGGCTATGCTCCGAAATGCCGTTGCAACCCACCAGTGACGTCATCACGTCCAGCGCAGCATTCCAGCCCTCCCCATTGGCCTGATCCAAGCCTCGGTTTCATCGACGTGGTCCCTGAGATCTTAACAAGCCTCTGATTTTTTTGGCATATTGCAGGCAGGGACCTGAGCTGTTTCTAAGCTTGTGCAGAAGATACGTCCCACACTTTATGCCACGTACAAACGATCGGAAATTCCAACAAGAAAAGTCCAATGTGAGCTTTTGGTCGGAAATTCCGACCGTGTGTAGGCTCCAACGGAATTTTTCTGTCGGAATTTCCGCCAAGAAAAATTTGAGAGCTGGTTCTCAAATTTCTCGACAAGAAAAGTTCTTGTTGGAAATTCCGATCGTCTGTATGCAATTCTGACGAAGAAAAATCCTACGCATGCTCAGAATCAAAGCGACGCATCCTGGAAGCATCCTGGAAGCATTGAACTTCATTTTTCTCGGCTCGTCGTAGTGTTATACGTCACCGTGTTCTTGACGGTCTAAATTTGGTGTACATTGTTAAAGAATAATATTAGTACAGTGGAACCTTGGATTACGAGCATAATCCATTCCAGGAGAATGCTCGTAATCCAAAGTACTCGCATATCAAAGCGAGTTTCCCCATAGAAGTCGATGGAAACAAAAATAATTTGTTCCGCATTGACTTCTATGGCATGCGATACCGCATGTGGCCAGAGGTGGGGGGAGCCGGAGAGCCTCAGAAATACTCGCAAAGGCTCAGGGACAGCTCTGTCCGCATGCGATATTCACTAATCTGCATGTGGGTACTCATATGTGTGGCTATTTAGCCCACCATACATATTATATACAGCTCGTGTACCCCGTTCCAACCCTTTATGCTTTGTGATTTTGCTTAGACGTGATTCCCATATGTAACCTTTTTTTTTTTTTTTTATTATTATTTTTTTTTTTTTTTTTTACATGGCCCTTTCACACAGGGTCCTTTCACACCTGTTTCAATACCAATGGGTTCAAGCGCCTTAACATCAGATATATCACATCATTGGCAGTAAGGACTAGTATATGCCCTAGCTGAGCACATATACACATGCATTCACATGCATGCACATTATATACATGTGCAGTTGGAGCTTTTCATTTTTATTCTCGATTGGTTTTCCCTTATGTGTATATATATATCCATTACCAGCCTGACTAACTGCAGATCTCATTTCATGTACCTATTGGGTTTTGGTAACGGTTTATGACTAGTACTAAAATGGCTGTCCGCATGCAGTATTTACTAATCTGCATGTGGGTACTCATGTGTGTGGCTATTTAGCCCACCACACATACTATATATAGCTTTTGTACCCCGTTCCAACCCTTCATGCTTTGAGATTTTGCTTAGACGCGATTCCCATATGTAACCTCTTTTTACATGGCCCTTTCACACAGGGTCCTTTCACACTTGTTCAAGTACTAGCGGGGTTACATGGCCCTTTCATACAGGGTCCTTTCACACTTGTTTTAGTATTAGCGGGTTCAAGCGCCTCAATATCAGATATACTACATCATTGACAGTAAAGACTAGTATATGCCCTAGCTGAGTACATATATACATGCATTCACATGCATGCACATCATACACATGTGCAGTTGGAGCCTTTTATCTTCAATTTGTCTTCCTTTATGTGCATATTTATATCTATTACCAGCCTGATTAACTGTAGATTGTATTTCATGTACCTATTGGGCTCTGGTATCGGCTTATGACTAGTACCAAAATCTGTCCGCATACGATATTCACTAATCTGCATGTGGGTACTCACATGTGTGACTATTCAGCCCACCATACATATCATATAGAGCTCGTGTACCCCGTTCCTACCCTTTATGCTTTGTGATTTTGCTTAGACGTGATTCCCATATGTAACCTTTTTTTTTTTTTTTTTTTTACATGGCCCTTTCACACAGGGTCCTTTCACACCTGTTTCAATACCAATGGGTTCAAGCGCCTTAACATCAGATATATCACATCATTGGCAGTAA
Source organism: Rana temporaria (assembly GCF_905171775.1). NCBI lineage: Eukaryota > Metazoa > Chordata > Amphibia > Anura > Ranidae > Rana > Rana temporaria. The sequence continues at coordinate 132,934,552 of NC_053494.1, forward strand.
GGACTAGTATAGGCCCTAGCTGAGCACATATACACATGCATTCACATGCATGCACATTATATACATGTGCAGTTGGAGCTTTTCATTTTTATTTTCGATTGGTTTTCCCTTATGTGTATATATATATCCATTACCAGCCTGACTAACTGCAGATCTCATTTCATGTACCTATTGGGTTTTGGTAACGGTTTATGACTAGTACTAAAATGGCTGTCCGCATGCAGTATTTACTAATCTGCATGTGGGTACTCATGTGTGTGGTTATTCAGCCCACCATACATACTATATATAGCTCTTGTACCCCGCTCCAACCCTTCATGCTTTGTGATTTTGCTTAGACGCGATTCCCATATGTAACCTCTTTTTACATGGCCCTTTCACACAGGGTCCTTTCACACTTGTTCTAGTACTAGTGGGGTCAAGCGCCTCAATATCAGATATCATTGGCAGTAAGGACTAGTATATGCCCTAGCTGAGCACATATACACATGCATTCACATGCATGCATATTATATACATGTGCAGTTGGAGGTTTTTTTGGTTTTCCCTCATGTGCATATATATATATATCCATCACTAGCCTGATTAACTGCAGATCTCATTTCATGTACCTATTGGGCTCTGGCATCGGTTCATGATTTACAGGTTATCCACCATAATTGTCTATTTGGTATGGTTTTATATACGTGTTGTAATTTTTACATCATCTATACAATATTTCAATATACCTACCACTTACATGATTTTGGTTTCAGAGGGTTCTACTCACTCATTTTTACTTTCATTTAATATTTTACTTATAATTTCAAAAATGAAGAAAACATGGTTTTATTTATCTGGAAAATTTCACTACTTCCAAAGACACATTTCATTTGGTACCCCTTTCCCCCCCTCTCCTTATGTGTACGGCCATCATACGTTCTGTGCATATATATATATGTATTTATTTACATATATATTTTTTATTGCCCTTGTTGGGCTTTTCCACAGCACACAGTAATGGACCTCTATACATATACACATACACTGAGGGAGGTGATACATCCCTTTAGTGATGTACCTTTCGAAATTCTGTCTATTCTTTCACTTATTACTTTTTTCCAACACCACACACTACTGGGCACCTTTGCATTTATATAATCTTTTACCGGTTCATTATTAGTTTTATGACACTTTTTATACATATATATCTTTTACACATATATTTGTGTATTTATACCCATGTATACTTTTCACATTTTATACATACTTATTAACATAACATAATAATCACAATTTTTTCTATCATAATATATATTGCAATTGGTTCCTTGCTCACATCATTCTGTTCTTGCTTTAAATATAAGTGACATCACATGCTTCGATTATATGGGCTTGTCGGTCTTCATTTAGCACATGCTTATAATACATTTTTATTAATCATCAACTCACTTTCTTTATTCACATTTATATTTACACCACATCCCTCTCATACCTCAGCTTTTAATATGTCTTTGATTACTATTTATATTTTTACATAATTATGTGTTGCCTTTTTGGTCACAATTATTATTGTCCACACTTGTATTCACAGATTTGTTTCACTTTGCAAGCCAGTTTGTTTTATGTGTGCTTTTTTTCACCTATGCCTTTTCTCCCCACCCCCCGCATGTGTGTTGGATACTGGCTAATTGCTGTAGTCAATCACATGCTGGGTGGGTCCAATTAAGCATAGATTTCTGTGTGTATATGTATACCTGTTATTTTTTATTTCATCTATAGCTATGATTAAGCATTGACACTCAATGCGAAACGCGTCAGCTGTTTATCCCACTGTGTGCTGATATCTGTAGTGCATTTTTTCCTGTACCCAATAAAGGGCACGTCTTTTTTCAAGTTACTGGAGTGCGGCTGTCCATATCCTTATTGTTTTTGCACACTCAGGGACAGCTCGGCTGAACCCGAAAAACCGCAGAAAAGGCTCAAGAACTGAATATTTTTACGTTTTACCGAGTATTACCAAACAGCTCCAAATGGCTCCGCTCTGCTTCGCTTGGCTCCAGCACCCCCACACCTCAGGCCAAATGCGGTACTGCACACCACTGTGGCTTGAATCTTGCTCGTGTTGTGAGTCCGAATTTTGCTCATATTGCAAAACGCTTGTTAACCGCGTTACTCGCATTCCGAGTTTTCACCGTATACATGAATTTATGGACACTTTGCACTTTATAATCAGTTTAATTACAGTATTACATCTTATATTGTATATATTTATTGCATATGTTTAGTGTTATACATATTGTTGCACTTTATTTGAGAGAATCGATCTGTGGTACACAGTTATACACTAAGAAGTTGGAATAGTACTGCACTGGTTGTTGGTTTATGTTTATACTTTTCTGCTCTGTGTAGTGGTTTTGCACTACACTACTTATTTCATCAACCCCTCTAAGGCCTCGTACACACGATAGGTTAACCAGAGGACACTGGTCTGATGGACCGTTTTCATCGGTCAAAACCGATCGTGTGTGGGCCCCATAGCTTATTTAACCATCGGTTAAAAAAAAAAAAACAACTTGCTTTAAATTTAACTGATGGATTCCTAACCGATGGGAAAAAAACGATCGTTAGTAGGCACAACCATCGGTTAAAAATCCACGCATGCTCAGAATCAAGTCGACGCATGCTTGGAAGCATTGAACTTCGTTTTTTTCAGCACGTCATTGTGTTTTACGTCACCGCGTTCTGACACGATCGCTTTTTTAACCGATGGTGTGTAGGCGCGACGGACCATCAGTCAGCTTCATCGGTTAACCGATGAAAATGGTCCATTGGTCTGTTCTCATCGGATGGACTGATCGTGTGTACGAAGCTTAAGTCACAGACTAAGAACAAATGTGCAGCAAGTGAAGATAAAATTCCAGGTCTGTGCACTTGCTCTGTGACCTAGAGAGCATTGAAACCTTTTGATCTGCAAGACAGAAATACCACCAGCCTTTCCAGAAGGGATCGGTATTGCAAGCCTGTGTGTTTCTCCCAAAGTGGTTTCCTATAAAATATTTAATGTAAATAACACTTTTTTCATATAAAGCAAAAGTCTAGTAAAAATGTATTACTGCAAATTATTTTAAATAAACATAGTCTCCTACTTTTCTGTGCCTGCCGTAGGCTTTGCCACACAGTACAAATATTGCTTAACAGTCTTCCATTCTCATTATGTGGCACCACAGAAAGTGTCTGCAATTATACTATTTCCATTGCCTAAAGCGAACAGTCATTGCAGCACTGGGAGTGTGGGATGTGTGGCACAGGCACTGTGACTCTTGGAGGTGAATATCTATAATGAATAAAGAGAGTATTCCCCATCCAAGTAAGTTTTATAGACAGCTTTACTCCACTCGCGTTCCAAACTAAACCACAGCAGGGGGGCTCACTACATGCACGCTACCTCATCCATCTCTATGCTTAAAGTGGAACTAAACCCTCCTATTCTTTAAAGACGAGGAAAGAGCCGTTGTAGCCTTTGTTTAGACCGGCAGTGGCCATGTAGCTGCATATGTGATCAACAATGACAGCAGGTATTTGAGCAATTTTAAGATCAGTTAAAACAGAACTAAACTCTGCAAATACCCACTTCTCCTTCAAAGTCCCCTCCAAGGACTGGCATTCTCTCCCTGGTTCATTCTGGGTGATGGGTCTTTGGCAGTGTTTATGCAAATCTTAGCCTATATTCAGGGGCAGACTGACAACTCATTGGGCCCCTGGGGCAATAGAAGATTATGGGGCCCCCGGGTAATAGGAGATTATGGGGCCCCTGGGCAATAGGAGACCATGGGGCCCCCAGGCAATGGGAGATTATGGGGCCCCCAGGCAATGGGAGATTATGGGGCCCCCAGGCAATATATTATGGGGCATACAGTATACACACATAAAGTATACATACACAGTATACACACACAGACACACAATATACACACACACAGTATACATACACACAGAATACACATACACACACTGAAAAGGTACTGGAGAGGCGGGGCAGCTATAATCTTGGGATTTTTTTTAAAACAAAGATTTTTACATACTGTCCCAAAGGATGTCTCTTCTACAATAAAGCCCTTGCCCATTTACAATTGTTTTTATCATAGGTGACAACTGTTATATCTCGTATACAGGACCGGTTTTCCTGTTGGGGAAACTGCCATGAGAGCTTTTGGTCGGTGTAACGGAATGGCCCGTGATACCCAGAGACTTTTGAAGGATGCGGGGTACTCCTGTGCCAGCTTCACTAATGACTCTTGGGTCTAGGGTCATCCTTTGTCCAATAGGGTCATAGGATGAATGATTAATGATATCATGAATTACATGAGATGGGACAGTAATGATAATTCATGTATTGCAGGATATCTTGAAATATTACAGGTGGTTAATTCTGACCCCAACAGGTCAATAGCAGAGTGACTCATTCATGGGGGGACACATTGACTGTTAAGGTGCTAATTAGGTCTACCTGGCTGTAGTGATAAAAGCTTGCTGTGTTTGCATTCTATTATCTATTGTGTTAATTAAGTCTGGCTCCTAAGATCTTTCATTGTGCTATGCTAACTAACCCTGTAATATTTCAAGATATCCTGCAATACATGAATTATCATTACTGTCCCATCTCATGTAATCTGAGATATAATTTCTCAGTCATCCTATGCCCCTATTGGACATAGGATGACCCTAGACATAAGAGTCATTGATGAAGCTGACACAGGAGTACCCTGCATCCTTTAAAAGTCTCTGGGTATCACGGGCCATTCCGTTACAGTCGGGAAACCCGGCGGTGTGTATGCTCCATCGCAGTTTTCCCAACGGGAAAACTGCCGGGAAAAAAAAGAGAACCAGCTCTCTTTTTTCCCGCCAGGATTCCCGGCGTTGTAAGCCAGCAGTTTTCCTATGGGAAAAGACTGGTGGAGCACACATATAGCCGGGTTTCCCGACCAAAGCTCTCATGGCAGTTTTCCTGTCAGGAAACCCGGTCATGTGTAGGGGGAAAAAGTTACAGAGCAGGTTCTCAGTTTTCCCCTTGGTTTTCCCGGCAGACTTTCTACCGCCGGGAAAACCGATCATGTGTACTAGGCATTAAAATTATCAATAGAGGAATGCCTTAAATGTAATTGTTAAATTAGTTTGTTTAGTTCTGCTTTGAAGTAGAACTAAAGGCAAGAATTTTGTAGAGCTTACCCCTAACGGAACCACTTGATGCATTGGATGCCCAGTTCCTGTGCCCATGACTCTGTGAATAGCACCGACATACTTGGTGGGTGAGGAATATATATTGCAAATGGCTAGATATACACCTGTGGCCAAAAGTTTTGAGAATGACACAAATATTAATTTTCATATCTGCTGCCTCTGTTTTTATGATGGCAATTTGCATATACTCCAGAATGTTATGAAGAGTGATCATATTAATTGCAATTAATTGCAAAGTCCCTCTTTGCTATGAAAATGAACTTAATCCCATAAAAAACATTTCCATTGCATTTGTAAAGAAGGCTTCAGAGCGCCCAAGAAAGTCTAGTAAGTGCCAGGACTGTCTCCAACAGTTGATTCAGCTGCGGGATTGGGGCACCACCAGTGCAGAGCTTGCTCAGGAATGGCAGCAGGCAGGTGTGAGTGCATCTGCAGTGTGGTGAAGATGTTTTGAGGATGGCCTGGTGTCAAAAAGGGCAGCAAAGAAGCCACTTCACTCCAGGAAAAACATCAGGGATGTAGACTGATATTCTACAAAAGGGACCGCTGAGGACTAGGGAAAATACATTTTCTTTGATGAATCCCTTTTCCGAATGTTTGCGGGATCCGGAAAAAACCTTGTCCAGAGAAGAAAAGGTGAGCGCTACCATCAGTCTGGTGTCATGCCCACAGTAAAGTATCCTGAGACCATTCATGTGTGAGGTTGCTTCTTGGCCAAGGGAGTGGGCTCACTCACAATTTTGCCTTAGAACACAGCCATGAATAAAAAATGGTACAAAAACATCCTCCGAGAGTAACTTCTCCCAAGTCCCAACCATCAAAGAAAAGTTTGGTGACGAACAATGCCTTTTCTAGCATGATGGAGCACCTTTCCATAAGGCAAACGTGATAACTAAGTGGCTTGGGAAACAAAATATCAACATTTTTGGTCCATGGCCAGTAAACTCCCCAGACCTTAATCCCATTGAGAACTTGTAGTAAATCCTCAAGAGGCAGGAGAACAAAAAAAAAAAATCACACAAATTCTGACAAACATTTATTATGCAAAAATGGGCTGCCATCAGTCAGGATATGGCCCAGAAGTTGAATTTTCAGCATGCCAGGGCGAATTGCAGCGGTCTTGAAAAAGAAGGGTCAACACTGCAAATATTAATTTTTTGCATAAACGTAATGTAATGGTCAATAAAAGCCTTTGATACTTATGAAATTCTGTAATTATACTTCAGTATACCATAGTAACATGTGACAAAAGATCTAAAAACACTGAAGCAGCAGACTTTGTAAAAAAATTATATTTGTGAAAATTAATAGATTTCTCAAAACTTTTGACCACAGCTGTACACTCCAATGACTTAATGTGTATAGGCACCAAAATAGCACAGTAAATGGAAAGGGTCACTAAAGGATTTTTTTTTTTTAGCTAAATAGCTTCATTTACCTCACTGCAGTCCTGGTTTCATGTCCTCATTCCTTGTTTTTGCTTTGATGTTGCTGTAATACTACTCTGTTCTGAACACTTCCTGGTTGTCTGGCTCCTTATGAAAAAAGTCATGGGAGACTTTAGTTTCGTTTTCCTAGCCATGACTCTCTATGGCAGTGGTCATCAACCCTGTCCTACAGGGCCCACTAACAGGCCAGGTTTGCAAGATAATTGAAATACATCACAGGTGATATCATTTGCTGCTCAGTGATTGCAGTATTCTAGACTGCATCTCCCCATGGTAATACATAAAACCTGGCCTGTTAGTGGGCCCTGTAGGGCAGGGTTGATGACCACTGCTCTATGGCACTGTCCAGCACAGAGGCTTGAAATAACATGCAAAGTCTAAACTAGTTTCACTTTCATTTTTGCATCTAGAGGCACATTATATGATTGATTTTTATCTATTTTTAATAGTTTTTAAAAGGAATCAGTTAACTATTATGTCTCTATACCCTGTAAACAATAATTTCAGCAAAAAAAAAAATTCCTTTAGTGATCCTTTAAACAACTGTGAGAAGTAAATTACAACCAAATGAAAAAAAGTAGATAGATACTGGATAAACAGCCAGCATGAGCTACTACAAAGATTAGGCAGTTAGAGAAATACACTGCAATGATTAAACACGGGCAGTGGCCCTAACTAGGGAGAGATATACCACACTATTAGTTATGCAGTCAGTAATAGCCTAGCCTACTCTACACCTTCTGCTGGCCAGCTCGTTGGGGGCCCAAAACATTATGTTGGAGCCCTTGTTTCCCTTTTAAGTGCTGATGCAGGCAATAACACAGTGTTTCTGGCAGACACCGTTGTCCCTCTCTTATAAAGGTGTAGTGCAGGATTGGCCAGTGGCCACCCAGCAGCTGTGTATAGCTGGAGATGTCCTTCCGCTTACCAGGCAAAGGGTCTCTTTCTGTGGGTGTCCTTAGTGTCCAGCTTCTTAGCTAAGCAAAAGGCTCCCCAACATCCAGGGTTCACTCCACTGCTCTGGAATGGCTGTTGCTCTGTCTCTACTGCTCTCAGGTGTCACTGTCCACTCTCAGCAAGAAGTCTCCCCTCCACTCGCCCCAGGTGCAGCAGGTCTTTCTCAGCCTCAATCTCTCTGCAAAATGTCCCTTCTTCCTATTTTCAGCCCAGGAAAATACTTAAAAATGCCACAGTGCAACTGGGAGTTAAAGTCCAAGAAAAAACTATAATACAGGTTTAGTCTTTTTCAACTACATTTTTTGAAGCACCATTCCTTTCTCTGGCACCATCAGTGGGGTATAATTCCTTCCATAAACATCAATGATGAGGCAGTATTACTTCCACTAACAATAAAGATGAGAAACTATTTTTCTCATTATTACCTATGATGGGGCACTATCTTCTCCTCTGAAACCAACGATGAGGAACTATTTCTTCCACTGAAACCAATGATGGGGCATTATTACTCCCACTGACATTAATGATGGGGCACCATTTCTTCCACTGACACCAATGATGGGGCACTATTTCTTCTACTATTCCCAAGAATGGGGCACTAATCCTTCACCTGCTAGTCATAGAAAAACATGGAAAAGTGGAAATGGATGGACAGCCGCACTCCAAAGGAACTTGAAGAAGTAGTCTTTATTAATAAAAACTGGACATGCAAATCCAAATATACAGTCACATAAGGGGACAGCCGATGAGTTTTGCACACAGTTAGTGCTTGAGCCATGACTAAGCACTAACTGTGTGCGAAACGCGTCGGCTGTCCCCTTATGTGACTGTATATTTGGATTTGCATGTCCAGTTTTTATTAATAAAGACTACTTCTTCAAGTTCCTTTGGAGTTCGGCTGTCCATCCATTTCCACTTTTCCATGTTTGCCTAGTGCATTGTCAGCACGTTGGATTCCTGTGAGGTTCCTTGATTTGTCTGCTAAAGATCCACCTGGAGTGGTGACTCCTTTTCTCTGCTAGTCATAGAAGCAATGTATTTTTTTGTGCTCAAATCATAATAAATTAATTTGTGGCAATATTATAAGTGAAAAAAAAAAACATTTTAAATAAAAATGTAGGATTTATTAAAAAGCCACTCATGCCAGTATGGACCTGGGATATATTCCAGGATGCAGTTTGCAAGATTTTAACAGGCCTCTGTTTTTTTTGGCATATTGCAGACAGGGACTTGAGCTGTTTCTAAGCATGTGCAGGAAATATGGCCCACACTTATGCCAGGTGCAAACGGTCGGAAATTCCGCCCAGAAAAGTCAGATGTGAGCTTTTGGTTGGAAATTCCAACCGTGTGTAGGATTCAACGGAATTTTTCTGTCGGAATTTCCGCAAGAAATATTTGAGAGCTGGTTCTCAAATTTTCAGACGGGAAAAGTTCTTGTCGGAAATCCCAATCGTCTGTATGCAATTCCAACGGAAAAAAATCCTACGCATGCTTGGAATCAAGTCAACGGATGCTCAGAAGCATTGAACTTCATTTTTCTCGGCCCGTCTTAGTGTTGTATGTCACCGCGTTCTTGATGGTCGGAATTTGGTGTGACCATGTGTATGCAACGCAAGTTTAAGCCAAAATTCCGTTGGAAAAAAATCCACAGTTTCCTTGTCGGAATTTCCGATCGTGTGTACGTGGCATTAGACATGTCTATGGTTTAGACCCGAAACGTGTTTGCACATGCACCGGCTATTGATTCAAGATACATGGGATAAGAAAAACTCTGCCTACAAGAAAGACAATGCTGGACTCCATGGACTAATAAGTATGGCCTCGTACACATGACCGAGAATCTCGTCGTAAAAGAAACGTAGTTTTCCTCGATGAGGTTCTTGTCAGGCTTGTCGAGAATCTTGTCAAGCTTTCTTTACATACACACTGTCAAGACAAAATCTCGTCATTCTCGAACGCGGTGACGTACAACATGTACGACGGCACTATAAAGGGGAAGTTTGATTCCACTGGCTCCACCCTTGGGGCTGCTTTAGCTAATCTCATGTTACTGCGTGTTAAGTAAAGGTTTGGTGAGAGATGATTCGCGCTTTTCAGCTATCTCCATTACGAACGCTACTTTTACCGAAGATGTACTCCCGTCTCATACTTTATTCTGAGCATGCGCGGGTTTCTAAGCATACACACGAACGTGTTTCTCGTCGTAAACCAGCCCGACGAGAAACACGACGAGGAAATTGAGACTCCCGATGAGAAAAAAGAGAACATGTTCTCTTTTTTTCTCGTCGAGATCCACGACAGTTTTCTCGACGAAAAACATACACAACGGTCGTGTGTACGAGACTTATGTGTTTTTTATTTTGTATACAAGGACAGGTATAGGGATTACAATTTTTATTTTTTGATAAGTAGGGTGGAGTTCCTCTTTCATAACAGTGTAAAAAAGGTAGTTCAAACCCGATTTATACTGACCCAAAGTAGCCATTTTAATTCCTTTCTTCGAGTTATCATTGTAATATGGAAGAACTGTGGTTTTAAAATATAGCGGAACACAGGATACACTAAATCCTTTGTGGTTTTTAAGTTTAATTATAAGAGAAACCATAGAACAAAAGCCTCCCAGTACTGGATTCTGCATTATTCTTTAACAGTTGGATACCTTCATTTTCTTTTAACACTGAAAACCATACCATGGTTGCAAATCGTCTTTAACTGTTAAATGTGATGATATCTGAAGAGATTGTAGGTGGTAAATTGCAATGCTTTTCACAATGCTTTTGAGAACAGATAATTGTAAGGTCAGCAACAGGCCCTGGTGCTCAAAAGACATCATCCTAAATCATCAAATTGTACCCTTAAGTGGGCAAAGAGTGTTTGTAAGTGGAATTAAGTCAGTAATTTGAATATTCACTTATATCTAACTAAGTGGGGTTTTTTTTCCACTGGGGGCTCCTAATTAACTCCTTTGCTGCTTCAGTGACTGACTATTACACAGTGAGATCCTTGGGGAGTAGATAATAAAGATAATAGTTATCATTTGCTTTTGTACTGCTCCCACTGTGTGGGCAGTGCTGGACTCTGCCTTGATGCAGACAGAGCAACCCTCATCTCCCTGTGTGTAGCAGTACACACACTGCCATAAAAGAAACAGATATCATATGCAAAACCCTTCTCTATACAGAGAACGCAAAGGAGCCTTCGGAGAAATGGTTAATTGCAGCAGGAGGCTTTGCTGCCCTTATAGCTGGAGATAAATGGATCTATTGTAAAATGTAGGAATGAGTGAATTTTCCCACTGTGGTTATATGCCGGAGATCAGAAGGGTCAAGCTAACATTTTAGATATTTTATGCTCATACAATCTTTATCAGAATTGTCTATACTATGAAGATATAGAACTATTGAAAGCCTATTTAAAGCCAAATAGAAAAATGTTATATATTTTAGACATGTGCATTAGTTTTCATCCCAATGCATTTTCGTCCGAATTTCGGGTATTTTCGTTATTGTTTTAACAAATGAAAACGAACGCGCAGAATCAGAAATCTGAAAGATCTGACATAAAAAAATGCTTTATTTTTGTTTTCGTTGCTACAACAGTTCGATATAGATAGAGATTCGACATGATGCTGACTTTCGAATCTGCGGTCGAATGTGCCTAACCTTAACTCTATTAGTCCAAGATAATTCTACATAGAGAGAAAAGATCCGACATAGAAAGAAAAGATTTGACATCATAGAGACAGCGTTGGGGTAGACCATTCGATGAATGACAAAGATTCGATGAAGTGGCGAAAAACATACAAACGTCGAATCTGTCATTGAAGCTTGCTTATGGTGTCTGTCGAACTTTCTAAGAAGATTCGACAGAGCAGCTAAACTGTACGACGCCACAATAATACATTTCTGGTTAACCACTTCAATACAGGGCTTTTATACACACCTCAATACCGGGCCTATTCTGGCACTTCTCTCCTACATGTACAAATCATCATTCTTTTGCTAGAAAATTACGCAGAACCCCCAAACTTTATATATTTTTTTTTTGCAGACACCCTAGGGAATAAAACGACGGTCATTGCACTGTTTTATCTTGCACCGTATTTGCGCAATAATTTTTCGAATGCCTTTTCATTCATTCATTTCATGAATTAAAAAAATAACAAAACAGTAAAGTTAGCCCAATTTTCTTGTAAACTATGAAAGATTATGTTACACCGAGTAAATAGACACCTAACATGTCATGGAATGGCGCCAAACTTCGGTACTTAAAAATCTCCATAGGCAGCGCTTTGAAATTTTTTACAGGTTACCAGTTTTGATTTACAGAGGAGATCTAGTGCTTGTTTTTTTTTTTTGTTTTTTTTACTTATTTATTTATGTTTTAACACTTTTTTTAAAAAAAAATCTTTTTTTCTCACTTTTATTCCTATTACAAGGAATGTAAACATCCCTTGTAATAGGAAATGTGTGTGACAGGTCCTCTTTATGGAGAGATGCGGGGTCAATAAGACCCCGCATCTCTCCTCCAGGCTGGAAAGCATGAGATCGGTGAAAAAAAATTCACCGATCTCATGATCAGTGTTGCTCACTAGCCGCAATCGCGGCTTTGTTTACTTACGGGTACCCGGTCATAGAGATGACTGGTGACCATCTGGAAAGTAAAACATTTTTTTTCAAATGTTTTTAAAAAAATTAAAAGGAGTGTTTTAACCACTTAAGACCCGGACCATTATGCAGGTAAAGGACCTGGCCCCTTTTTGCTATTCGGCACTGCGTCGCTTTAACTGACAATTGCGCAGTCGTGCAATGTGGCTCCCAAACAAAATTGGCGTCCTTTTTTCACACAAATAGAGCTTTCTTTTGGTGGTATTTGATCACCTCTGCAGTTTATATTTTTGCGCTATAAACAAAAATAGAGCGACAATATATGCAATTTTTTTTAGTTTTTGCTATAATAAATATCCCCCAAAAATATATAAAAAAAAAAAATTTTCCTTAGTTTAGGCCGATACGTATTCTTCTACCTATTTTTGATAAAAAAATCGCAATTAGCGTTTATCGTTTGGTTTGCGCAAAATGTATAGCATTTACAAAATAGGGGATAGTTTTATTGCATTTGTATTAATTTTTTTTTTTTACTACTAATGGTGACGATCAGCGATTTTTTTCGTGACTGCGACATTATGGCGGACACTTCGGACAATTTGGACACATTTTTGGGACCATTGTAATTTTCACAGCAAAAAATGCATTAAAAATGCACTGTTTACTGTGAAAATGACAATTGCAGTTTGGGAGTTAACCACAAGGGGGCACTGAAGGGGTTAAGTGTGACCTCATTTGTGTTTCTAACTGTAGGGGGTGTGGCTGTAGGTGTGACGTCATTGATTGTGTTTCCCTATAAAAGGGAACACACGATCAATGACGGCGCCACAGTGAAGAACGGGGAAGCAGTGTTTACACACAGCTCTCCCCGTTCTTCAGCTCCGGGGACAGATCGCGGGACTCCAGCGGCGATCAGGTCCGCTGGTCATGGCCACGGCGGTTCGGACCGGGTCGCGGGCGTGCGCCCGCGACCCACGGCTGGGCACTTAAAGAGGACGTACCTGTACGTGCTTGTGCCCAGCCATGCCATTCTGTCGACGTATATGTGCAGGAGGCGGTCCTTAAGTGGTTAAACTCTATACCAGACTCATTTTTTTTCTTAATTCTGTCATAACCAATTCAATATAGGGCACTTTCACCCCTTCCTGCCCAGACCAATTTTCAGCAATGAGTGCTCTCACATTTTAAATGACAAATACTCAGTCATGCAACACTGTACCCAAACAATTTTTTTTTCCGCACAAATAGAGCTTTCCTTTGGTGGTATTTAATCACCACTGGGTCTTTTCTTTTTTGCAATATAAGTAAAAAAATGTTGTTTCTATAAGGCCTCTTGCACATGATACTCCTGTTTGAGCATCTATTTTTACAGCAGCTTTTTTTGTATGTATTTACGCAAACTAATGTTTACATTTACAATATGTCTACGGACATTTGCACACAAATGTTCGCATGCATGCATATTTGCACGCATTAAGAGTAAATTACTGCCCAAAAATGCAGATTAAAAAAAAAAATATTACTGAAGAATACACAGCGCTTGTTTACGCACCTGTGTGCATAGGCACATTACAATTAAAGGGCTGTATTTTAGCTCAGTAAAAAAAATAAGCTGCATTGAGCTTTTTCAAGCTGCAGTGTGCAAGAGGCCCTATAACATTTTGCAAATAATAATTTTTGTTTATAAATTTAGGCCAAAAAATAACTGTATAGAGGAATCTTATTTTCAAGGCTCATTTTATTCTACATTCCGGTGAGTGTGAACCCCAAAGGGGGAGTGTGCCTCACTTCTGTGGAGCAATGGTGTTTGGTACATTTTATTTTAGTGTTTATTAGAGAAATTTTTTCATTTATATTTTAAACAGCTGCTGCTCATACCATATCACTTTTTATATTCTGATATGAGGTTTGTTATTTCTGTGTGATTATCATTTTACTCTCTTTTAATATATTTATTAGTGGAGTCTCAGAAACAGTTATTAATTTATTTCCCTGGTGCCGAGAAGTGCACTTGTGGGCCCCCTTTTCTGTGTGCACCTCCTTTTGTTTTATATACTGTGATATATATATATATATATATATATATATATATATATATAATAAAATAATTTGATGAATGTAAAAGTGCGTGAGGCAGTCGGCAAGCGGTTAAGAATGCTAGGCCCCATTCTCTAAGACCCCTTTCACACTGGGGCGCTTTTCAGGCATTTTAGCGCTAAAAATAGCTCCTGTAAATCGCATCTCAAGTCACCCCAGTGAGGAAGCCCAAGCGCTTTCACGCTGGGGTGGTGCGCTTGCAGGACAGGAAAAAAAGTCCTTTTCGGCCACTAGCAGGGGGTTAAAAGTGCCGCTATAACAGCGGTAAAGCCTGCACCGCCCCAGTGTGAAAAGGGGTTTAAAATAAGTGTACAGTGTATGAATACCCAGATCAATGTACAAAGGAAGACTGACAGTTATGCCGCGTACACACGATCGGTCAAACCGATGAGACCGGTCTGATGGACCGTTTTCATCGGACCAAACCGATCGTTTGTGGGCCCCATCGGTTATTTATCCATAGGTTAAAAAAAAGCAATCTTGTTTTAAATTTAACCGATGGATACCTAACCGATAGAAAAAAAAAACGATCGTTAGTAGGCACAACCATCGGTTAAAAATCCACGCATGCTCAGAATCAAGTCGACGCATGCTTGGAAGCATTGAACTTCGTTTTTTTCAGCACATCGTTGTGTTTTACGTCACCTCTTTCTGACAAGATCGTTTTTTTAACCTATGGTGTGTAGGCGCGACTGACCATCAGTCAGCTTCATCAGTTAACTGATGAAAACGGTCCATCAGACGGTTCTCATCGGATTAACCGATCGCGTATACGCGGCATTAGTGTTATTGTTACTAACACTGGCAAAATCTGTTGCATATCTGCATAGAAACCAATCAGATTCCAGGTTTTATTGTCAAAGCTCAATTGAACAAGCTGAAGTTAGAAGCTGATTGGCTACCAAGCACATCTGCACCAGTTTCTCAGTGCTCCAGTTTTAGTAAATCTTCCCCACAGAGTACTAGAGAAAAACATCAGAGAAAAATATAATGTTTATCCCGGTAAACAACTTGAGTGATTAGGAGCAAACAATAAAGGAATATCGGAACTAATGAGACATTCCTCTATTTTGTCTGCTCTATTCATGTTTAGGTTGAGATTACAGATGTCTTTAATCACTTATAAATCAAAAGATTCTACAAATAAGCACACACTTGTGTCTCTCTCTTGGCCACCAGGTGGTAATGTAGAGGCTTCTTCTGGCTGAAATGTGTAGTATCCATGCATGCAATATTCATTTTTAGCCTGACAAAATGTGTTTAAAACGTTTATTCTTTAGTCCCTTGAAGTTATATGTAACAGCTTAAAATGATATAAGGAGGTGTATAATATTTTCTTTTAAGCAGCTTTACCCTGATGAACCCATATACACATGAAAATAATATTGCTGGTGTTATTTTATTGTCACTGTTGTTTTCTCCTAACTTGTAAACCTGTATTTGTTTTTTACTAGGCAAATTATTGCTGGTTATAAATACACATGACGGTGGTAAACTCTCCCATGTATCTCCAAACAGCATTGCTCTCATATCTAAAAATACCATGCATAACCTCTGATACAAGTATATTAAGACCTAATTACTAACAACTCGTATAAGCTTTGCATGGTACTGTAATTTCAAAACCAATGTTCTATATGTTTAAATCTGTGGTATTGATTAAAGTAATAACTGGTGATTTGGACATTAAAGCTGAACTGCATAAAACTAAAAAGTCTTTCCTCCTTATGTCTTGTACACACGACCGGTTTTCCTGTTGGGAAAACTGCCATGAGAGCTTTTGGCCAGGAATCCCGGCCATGTGTATACTCCATCGCAGTTTTCCCGACAGAAAAACTGCCGGGAAAAAAAAAAGAGAACCAGCTCTCTTTTTTTTCCCACCGGGATTCCCGGCGGTTTTTAAGCTGGCAGTTTTCCTATACGAAAAGACTGCGGTGGAGCATACACACGGCCGGGTTTCCCGACCAAAGTTCTCATGGCAGTTTTCCAGTCGGGAAACCCGGTCGTGTGTAGGGGGAAAAAGTTACCGAGCAGGTTCTCGGTTTTCCCCTTGGTTTTCCCAGTGGACTTTTTTACCGATCGTGTACTAGCCATTAGTCTAGGGCAGTGTTTCTCAACTCCAGTCCTACAGGCGCAACAACAGGTCATGTTTTCAGGCTTTCCATTATATTGCACAGGTGATTTCACTGCCTTAGTAATTACCACAGCCATTTCATCTGAGGGAAATCCTGAAAACATGACCTGTTGGGGCGCCTTGAGGACTTGAGTTGAGAAACACTAGTCTAGGGGATGAGAAAAAAAAGTCTTTACTTACATGATCCTCTGCTTCCCCCAGCAAACAACGCTCCAGCAGTAGCCCATCCCTTGGCATCCCTACGTTCAGTGCAAGATATGGACTCTTCATCAGTCTTGGTGACATCAGAGGACAATAGACCCGCAGAGCATGGGGAAGAAGCTGCTGCCCCAGACTGATCTAGAAGCCTAAAAGATCCAAGGATCAGCTAAAGTTGGCTTTTTGATGAGATTTTCTTATTTTTTTATTGTATTAAACTTTTTTAACTGATTTGCATATTGGTTTTGGTAAGACAGATATTGCCAGAACACCTTATTTATAACAGTATTTAATTATAATTTTTTTTATAGTTTGCTATTTTTTACAGGACAGGGAAGCCTGTAGCTGCAGAGGGGGGTCACAGTGACAGGGGGCACATGGGGGGGATCAGAAGCAGGCAGAACAGGGAGGGGGATTGCTGTCAAGGAATCAATTTTAGGAACCATGCCCTGTGTCTGTGTCTCTACCCGCAGCATCTGAAAGCCAGCAGGAGGGGGAGAAACTGGCTTTCAGCTGCTGCAAAGAACTGCAAAGGGCATCCTTCTGTAATTGCCCATCCAAACCAATTCCCCCTGCTGTTTGGGCCCCCCTGTGTGACCGGGCCCCCTACAGGAGGACTGGTGGTCCCTCCTATCAGCGGCCCTGTCTCTAACCATTTGGTTCCAAGCACCTCACTATTTGGGAAGTACACATCAGAAGTTTGGAAAGCATTAGGCTCTACTATCTATCACCACCATCCCAAAGTTGTAATAAGCCATAAGTAAAATATATAGGGCCAGATTCACAGAACAAATACGCCGGAGTATCTACTGATACTCCGGCGTATTTTCAAATTTGCCGCGTCGTATCTTAATTTGTGATTCACAAACAAGATACAACGGCTTTTGGCTAAGATCCAACAGGCTTACGGCTTCGTACGCCTTCGGATCTGAGGCTGCAATACTTCGGCCGCCGCTGGGTGGAGTTTGCGTCGTTTTCCAGCGTCGGGTATGCAAATTAGCTTTTACGGCGATCCACGAAGTTACTCGCGTGCGTAACGTCGTTTTTTCCCGTTGCAAAGTTAAGCAATCTTTTTCATGGCTTAACTTTACACGAGCCATGTTAAAGTATGGCCGTCGTTCCCGCGTCGAATTGAATTTTTTTTTTTCGGCGTAAGTACGTTACGCACGTCGCCATTCACAAACACGTCGGGGCGCCGTAATTTCGCGCAAAGCACGTCGGGAAATTTACTAACGGAGCATGCGCAGAACGTTCGGCACGGGAGCGCGCCTAATTTAAATGGTACACGCCCCATTTGAATAAGGCGGGCTTGCCCGGACGTCTTTACGTTACTCAAGTGCTTTGTGGATCAAGCACTTACGAGAAAAACTTGCGGCGGTGTAACGTAAAGACGATACGTTACGCCGCCGCATTTGTACCTGAATCTGGCCCATAGTATATTAGAACTGGGGTTTACACTAAAGTTTAAAGGTGAGCTCCACTTCAGGAACAATAATAATATAAAATATATAATTGCTACACCATCTAATATGTAATTTTTATTCTTTCAAAATATTTTATTTTCAGAAAATAAATATTACAATTCAGTATATTACGGTACATCTCTTTATGAGTAAAATTTGGTAGATGACATCTTAGAATAAATACTACTATTTTGTAGATACATTTTGTAGATACATAAAGACATATCATTAAAAGATGTGATTTTAGAATGATAAATAATTAATATGAAGAGATTAAAAAGAGAAGTTTCTCCTATATAGGCCAACTGATAAACAAAGACATTTCTGTCCTCCTGGTGCCCCTTATCGAGACTAATATGTAATTTTTGAATTACCTTTCTATTTCAATCTTTTGCTTGCAGTAACTGTCCTAACCATGACAACAATGGGGCATTCTATATAAACCCACAGAAACAACATTTCTAAAATATAAATAGATACCAAACATGTCAAAATAATAAATTGCATGTGACCATGAAATGGTGGAAAACTCGGTACCTAAAATGTTCATAGGTGATGCTTTGAAAATATTACAGGTTATTAGTTAACCATGAATTATGGCTTTAGAATTATTGCTCTAAATCTGAGGTTTGCAGTGATACCTCACACGTGTGGGACAATTGCTGTTTACATATACATGTGCAACTTTTTTTTTTTTTATTATCATTTTTATAAATTTTTTACTGTAACCACTTAAGGACCCGCTCATGTACACATACATCGGTACTTTAACCTCCCTGGCGGTATGATTCTGTCTGGAATTACGTACCAAAAGCGGTACAATTATTTTGCAAGGAAATTTGGCGTTTTATACTGTAGGCCTGCAATTCTTAGGAATAACTCATTTAAATCTGTCCAAACAAGAGTTTTGTAGGCATCCCGGGTATGATTTTTTTTTTAAAACAAAATTATAAATTATAATATAATAAATAATTATAAATAATTATAACAAATAATAATATAATTATAATAAAAATTATTCAATAATGTAATCAACTCAAAATCACTGAAATTTGCTCAGTTGCAGAATTGTCGCTGTCATTACTTTTATTTTTTTATGACATATTTCCCCACAAATCGCTATCGCTCAATTCTGCAAGTGATTATAATTTATTATCGCTGTTTTCTAGCTGATCTAAAACCATTTTTGACATAAAGGGACACTTTTGCACAATCTACAGTTTGCAGGCAGAAATAACAGTTTTTATTATATAAAAGTACATGTAGGGCACTGGGCAGACCACTAGGGACAAGGGGGGTGTGTATTTTTTACATACAGTACTGTAATCTATAAGATTACAGTATACTGTATGTATAGTGTTTGTTTACTTTTTTGAATTTGGCGCTGTTCTCCGCCCCCGTGCGTCGTAACGTCGCAGGGAACGGAGATCGGCGGCACACGGGGAGACTGTGAATCGAGCGAGGAGGACCCGCTCGCTCACACAGCGGGGAGGCATCGCAGGATCCAGGGACAAGGTAAGTAACTTGTCTGTGGATGCTGCGAAAGGTAAGCCGCGCCGCTGCACGCTCTGCACATCCACCCCGAGCGTGATTCAGGGTTACCGTTCTTAGCATAAAAAATCCACCCCGAGTCACGCTCGGGTTTACCGCTAAGGGGGTTAAAGATGGATATCTCGGTAACGGCAGCAGCTGCTGCCACAACCGAGATATCCATCTTTTCTTTGAGCGGTCCTGTAAATGATAACTGTGGTCTCTGTGGCGGATTTGCCGCAAGATCACCGTTATCGGTGGCGGTGGTGATCGGGTCCTTTCCCCTCCTAGGCTGGGATATGAGTGAGGGCAAAATGGCCCCCACCCTTCCCTATAGCATAGCAGGGCGGAAGTGACTTAAAAACTTCACTTCCGCCCATGCTTCTTAAAGCGATATTTTCTAGTTGTCATTTTTTCAAATGACAATTTTTTTATTTATTTTTTGCATTTAAGTCTAAATATGAGATCTGAGGTCTTTTTGACCCCAGATCTCATATTTAAGAGGACCTGTCATGCTTTTTTCTATTACAAGGGATGTTTACATTCCTTGTAATAGGAATAAAAGTTACTTTTTTTTTTAATTAATAAAATAAATAAAAATAAATAAGAAAAACCAAAAAATAACATTTAAATCGCCCCGTCCCGACGAGCTTGCGTGCAGAAGCGAACACATACGTGAGTAGCGCCCGCATATGAAAACGATGTTCAAACCACACAAGTGAGGTATCACCGCGATTGTTAGAGCAAGAGCAATAATTCTAGCCCTAGACCTCCTCTGTAACTTAAAAGATGCAACCTATAGAATTTTTTAAACGTCGCCTATGGAGACTTTTAAGGTTAAAGGTTTGACGCCAATTCCACGAGCGGCGCAATTTTGAAGCGTGACATGTTTGGTATAATTTTACTCGGCGTAACAGTATCTTTCACAATGAAAAAAAAATTGGGCTAACTTTACTGTTGTCTTATTTTTTAATTAAAAAAAGTGATTTTTTTCCAAAAAAAAGTGAGCTTGTAAGACCGCTGCGCAAATACGGTGTGACAAAAAGTATTGCAATGACCGCCATTTTATTCTCTACGGTGTTAGAAAAAAATATATATAATGTTTGGGGGTTTTAAGTAATTTTCTAGCAAAAAAAACTATTTTAATCTTGTAAACACCAAATCTGAAAAACAGCCAAGGTCCTTAAGTGGTTAAAAAAAACATTACATTTAACTTTACAATGTATATTTTAATGTATATTTTATTTAATATTTAATGTATATTTAACTTTATTGTTGTCACATGGGTAGCTAACAAGCCCCCATGCGATAACATGGGCAGGTTAAAGTTAGACCCTCAATGTCTCCCCAGTTCACAACTACCAATGCAATGCATAGTAGCCCATTATGCTTTGTCTTTGCAGGGAAAGATAGAGGAAGTAAACCCCATCAGGGTTTACTACCTCTTTAACTTCCTGTCCTATAGCCAAAGCAGGAAATGAGAGAAAAATCCTTATATAATATTTTATTATATCTTTTCATGCGACAACCCTGAAGAAATTACACTTTACTACAATGTAAAATGGTGAGTGTACAGCTTGTATAACAGTGTAAATTTAGGTGGTACAGTGGTGTAGTGGTTAGCACTTTCACCTAGCAGTGTAAAGGTTCATTGGTTCATTTCCCAACCATGACACCACCTGCCTGTGTGGGTTTCCTCCCACACTTCAAAGACATGTTGGTAGGTTAATTGGATACTGTTTAAATCAGCCCTAGTATGTATGAATGTGAGCTAGGGACCTTAGATTGTAAGCTCCTTGAGGGTAGGGACTGATGTAAATGTATATTATAAATGTAAAGTGCTGCATAAATTGATGGCACTACATAAGTACCTGAAATAATAATACATTTGCTGTCCCCTTAAAATAACTCAACAGCCAGTAATGTCTAAACTGCTGGCAACAAATTGATTTCCCCCCCTTTAGTGAAAATGCCCAAAGTGTCAATATTTTTACAGCACTGCCTTAACCCTCTTGGGCATGGAGTTCACTAGAGCTTCACAGGTTGCCCCTGGAGTCCTCTTCCACTCCTCCATGATGACATCACAGAGCTGGTGGAAATTAGAGACCTTGCGCTCCTTTACCTTCCGTCTGCTCAATAGGGGTTAGGTCTGGAGACATGCTTGGCCAGTCCATCACCTTTAACCTCAGCTTCTTTAGCAAGGCAGTGGTCATCTTAGAGGTGTGTTTGAGGTCGTTATCATGTTGGAATATTGCCCTGCAGCCCAGTCCCTGAAGGTAGGGGGATCATGCTCTGCTTCAGTATGTCATAGTACATGTTGGCATCCATTGTTCCCTCAATGATCTGTAGCTTCCCAGTGTCGGTAGCACTCATGAAGCCCCAGACCATGACACTCCCACCAATATGCTTGACGGTAGGCAAGACACACTTTGTCTTTGTACTCCTCACCTGGTTGCCACCACACACACTTGACACCATCTGAACCAAATAAGTGTATCTTGGTCTTATCAGACCACAGGACATGGTTTCAGTAATCCATGTCCTTAGGCTGCTTGTCTTCAGCAAACTGTATGCAGGCTTTCTTGTGCATTGTCTTTAGAAGAGGCTTCCTTCTGGGATGACAGCCATGCAGACCAATTTGATGCAGTGTGGGGTGTATGGTCTGAGCACTGACAGACTGATCCCGCACCCCTTCAACCTCTGCAGCAATACTGGCAACACTCATATGTCTATTTCCCAAAGACAACCTCTGCATATGACGCTGAGCACATGCACTCAACTTCTTTGGTTGACCATGGCAAGGCCTGTTCTGAGTGGAACCTGTCCTGTTAATGGGCTTGGTCTTGCTGCAGCTCACTTTCAGGGTCTTGGCAATCTTCTTACAGCCTATGCCATCTTTATGTAGAGCAACATTTTTTTTTCCCAGATGCTTAGAGAGTTCTTTGCCATGATATGCCATGTTGAACTTCCAGTGACCAGTATGAGAGAGTGAGACCATAACACCAAATTTAACACACCTGCTTCCAATTCACACCTGAGACCTTGTAACACTAACGAGTGACGTGACAACAGCGAGGGAAACTGGCTAATTTGGCCCAATTTGGGCATTTTCACTTAGGGGTGTACTCACTTTTGTTGCCAGCGGTTTAGACATTAATGGCTGTGTGTGAGTTATTTTGAGGGGACAGCAAATGTACATTGTTATACAAGCTGTACACTCACTACTTTACATTGTAGCAACGTGTAATTTCTTCAGTGTTGTCACATGAAAAGTTATAATAAAATATTTACAAAAATGTGAAGGGTGTACTCACTTTTGTGAGATACTGTATATTGCTTACCAGTCCTTAGAGGTGGTGGCTGCATTAGTCCTTCTTTTTCAGACTAAGAACATTTTCAGCAAGTACAGAAAATACCTGTTGCCAGAAATGCAATGTCCTTATTATTTCCTGTGAGCTGAACAGAAATTTAAAGCAATATTGTCTTTGATCAAAGGCAAACATGTTTGAGGACCAGCATAAGTGACAACCATGGCTTCCTCTATTATTATTATTATACAGGATTTATATAGCGCCAACAGTTTGCGCAGTGCTTTACAACATCAGGGAAGACAGTACAGTTACAATTCAATACAGGAAGGATCAGAGGGCCCTGCTCGTTAGAGCTTACAGTCTCTATGGCTATAGTGGATAAACAAGTGCAGTTACCCAGAGGCAGGGAGTGTGTTATTCTCAGAATTAGAAGATAAAATAAATAAAAAAAGGTCTGAAAAAAGGAAAACCAATGCAGGTGAAAGCTGTTAGAACGGGTAAGTTGCAATTTATTTAACAAAAATAGTTTAGATACACTTTAAATATTACATCTTCTAAAACGTATACATTGGTAGCAAACAGAGGTATAATGTAAACTTTCCTCTACAAAGTTTAGCTTTGCATCATGCAAAAGGCCATCTCATTCAGTTTTCCGGCTGTTGTTTAACCTCATTAAAGAGGTTTTTTTTAAGGAGTGGTATTAACATAGTTACTTGATAACTTTTACAAGTTTACTTCTATTTTTAAAGTCAAAGGTATTGGGGATGAGGAAGAAAGGAAATCCGGTTTTGAAAATATAACAATAAACACTTTAGTACCTAGATTTTTATTTTACTCAGAAAACAGAATTGCTTCAAGGTTACTCATTTTAAAGCAGAACTCCAAGATTTTTGTTTTCTATGCAGTGGGGCTGTGCCTGCAGAGGTGTCCAGAAGTGCACAGAAAGTGGCAGATCCACAAAGAAAGTATGCCGGCGTATCTATTGATACGCTGGGGTACTTTCAAAATTCCTGCGTCGTATCTTTGTTTTGAATCCTCAAAACAAGATACGACGGCATCAGGGTTAGATCCGACAGGCGTACGTCTTCGTACGCCTTCGGATCTTAGATGCAATTCTTCGGCGTCCGCTAGGTGGCGTTCCCGTCGTAATCCGCGTTGAGTATGCAAAGTAGCTATTTCCGACGATCCACGAACGTACGAGCGGCCGTCGCATTCTTTTACGTCGTTTCCGTTCATCTTTTTTCGGCGTATAGTTAAAGCTACTATCTGGTGGCGTACGTAATGTTAAGTATGGCCGTCGTTCCCGCGTCTAATTTGAATTTTTTTATTTTGTTTGCGTAAGTCGTCCGTGAATGGGGCTGGACGCCATTTACGTTCACGTCAAAACCAATGACGTCCTTGCGACGTCATTTGGAGCAATGCACCCTGGGAGTTTTGACGGACAGGGCATGCGCAGTTTCGTTCTACGCAGGGACGCGCTTCATTTACATGAAACACACCCCCTACTCGCCGCATTTGAATTCCGCGCCCTTACGCCGCGAGAGATACACTACGCTGCCGTAACTTACAGCGCAAATTCTTTCTGGATTCAAAGATTTGCAAAGTAAGTTACAGCGGCGTAGCGTATCTCACATACGATGCGCCCATGCAAATGTATGTGGATCTGCCCCCGTATCTATACTTACCTGATGCTTTGATCCTCTAGAAAACATTGCTCCCCCATTTCCAGCGGTGGACTGTTCTTGCTGTCCTCACATCCAGAGCCGGTCTATGGGAGTGATGACATTAAGAACAGTCCACTGCACGACACCGTTAGCATGAAGAGGGCAGGAGCGAAAGGGACCAGTCTTGCGCTCGGAGGATCGGCGCATTAGGTAAGCATATCTCCACTCTCCTCACCCCAATACAAAATTGAGTAGTTAGCCCATACAGTGCAGGCACAACCCCACTGCATGGCGGAAAAAAATCTGTTCTTTAAAGCATATGTGCCAAGGCAAAATGAAGAAAAGGATATATGCAGTACTTCTCTGCAATACATGCAGTGCTGAGTGGGCAATCTCCTGTGGTTAATATTCAGCTGGGAATCACTCAGTAGGGGACCTGGAAGACAGCACCAATCATTGTAGTAGTAGCGACTACTACAGGGATTCTCTGCTTCCACAAGGATTCTACAGGTATAGAATAGGCCTACATACATTGGTCCAGACAGGACCAATGAAACTATATTGCAATAAGATCTATACCTGGAATCCAAGCACAAACATCCTGCAAGTACATGCAAATGTACAAACAAATGGCAACCACCCCAATCTATATCTGGCCTTTGCAGCAAGGAGCATATGGAAGGGCATGTCAAGAAACAACAAAAAAGTCCCAGCTACTCACCAGCCAGCCTGCAACAACCAAATAAACCCTGTCTAACCGTTCACGTTAAAATAAGGGGTTTAGTTTGCACACATTTACAAATATATGCAAAAGCTGCAGAGGCCACACCAATGCCAACTGCAGTCCTAATCCCCCCTTGCTGCCATGGCCCCCCCTCCCGCAGAGCTGCCAGGGGATCTTCAGGATGGAAAGAGGAGGAAAGAGCCAGTAAATATATAATTTACCAGCCCCTTCCTATTTTGCATGGACAGAGTGAGTGATCGGTACTGATCACTCACTGTATTAATTTATACAGTTTAAAGGAGTTCTCTGACCTAAAACTTTTAACCCCCGCTGTGCCCGGGCTGTAAAAAAATAGAAAATAAACTGTCACTTACCTGCCTACGATCCCCCGTTGTTCCGATATTGCCGTCCCGTTCTCCGGTCCCGGTCTCTTCCGCTTCCTGTGTGTCGGTGACTCATAGTGCGCTCAGCCTATCAGTGGCCGCGACGGGACATTGCTGCGGCCGCTGATAGGCTGAGCGCACTATGAGTCACCGACACACAGGAAGCGGAAGGGGCCCGGGACCGGAGAACGGGACGGCGATATCGGAACAACGGGGGATCGTAGGCAGGTAAGTGAAAGTTTATTTTCTATTTTTTTACAGCCCGGGCACAGCGGGGGTTAAAAGTTTTAGGTCAGAGAACTCCTTTAATCATCTTCAGTGCAGCTGAGGCTGCAGAGAAAGGAATTGAAGAATCTGTGTCCCCAATACTTTCTCTGTCTCAAAAGTGAGACATCAGGCATCTGTTTAAACCCCTTATATTTCACCAAAGCCCACAAACAGGGCTGGTAAAAAAATTACTAAAAATAATTATTTTAAAAATTAATATAAAATAATTTAAAAAATGTAATTGTAAAAAAATAACTAGAATAAAACAAAAAAACACTGACTCCGTCCACCATGGGAGGAACTTGACGATTTGCAGGGGTGATGCCCCGTACACACGACCAGGTTTTCCAACGGGAAAACTGCGAGGAGAGCTTTTATCCGGGAATCCTGGCCGTGTGTATGCACCCTCGCAGTTTTCCAAGGGGAAAACTGACAGAATCGTCTGGCAAAAAAAAGAGCCAGCTCTCCTTTTTCCTGTCGGGATTCCCAGCTAACCTTTTCCCGGCAGAAAACTGACTATTTTGGCAGTTTTCCTGTGGGGAAAAAGACAAATGGAGTATACACACGGTCTTGATTCCCGAGGAAAAGCTCTCATTGGAGTTTTCCTGATGAGAAAACCGAACGTTTGTACAGGGGAAAAAGTAGAGAGCAGGTTCTTGGTTTTCCCCTCTGGATTTCCGACGGACCTTTTGCCGCTGGGAATCCCAGTCGTGTGTACAGGGCATGACAATTGCGACCCTGCCCATGCCCTCATTGTCACATTAAGTTTTACAGCGTGTTGCTGGAGAAAAGCGCTTCCCTAGTCACCCTGCTTGGATCCTGGGCCCTCTGAGTTTCCAGTTTCATCTACACCTTTTCTGCTAACCCCCTTACCCAGTACAGCCCCTCCCTGCCCTGCTCAGACTTGCTTAACTGTGCACATGCACACAGGGTGGGGGCAGTCAGACCACACTCTGAGCTAAAATCCTGCTCTCTATTTTCTCGTCGGGTTTCCTGGCAGAGTGTTTCCTGCCGAGAAAACCGTCCGTCTGTATGCGGTGAAAAAACGTGCAAGCTCGATAACACTTTGACGCATGCGTGGTAGCATATAAGGTTAGTGTGGGGTGTAGCAAGATTGCGGCGACTGCATCGAATGTGACGAGACACCGGCTTGTCATAGTCAATGACGTCACCGCGTTCTTGCCATTCAAAAGAACGGCTGTTCTTTTGAGTGGCAGTCTGTATAAAGAGCTTTGCAAGGCCAGCTTGCCAGGAATCCTGTCAGGAAATACAACGTTTTTTTTTCCTGACGCGATTCCCGGCCGTGTGTACAGGGCTTCAACATAGTTAGCTTTCATATAGAAGGAATTGGTTTTGCCTCACTTCGCAAATGGTGTCCATGACCCACTCTGCAGCTTCTTAAGAAAACATCTACATTAATGTCCACCAGTGCAAAAGGTTTAAACCATGAGTTTTGTTCCAAATGAACAGAAGACACATTTTGTTGGTGAAATAATATAAAAAAAAAAAATCTAAATCTAAATCTAAAAAAAAATCTTTTGTCATTAGCTAGTCTCATCTTTGTTGTTTAAAACATTGCACTGATTGATTCATAGTCATTAGAAAAATCTAATAAAGTTATTGACATTAATTTCTAAAGCAAAACAAGATATTGTATTTGTTTTAAATCATGTCCATTTCCTGTCTCCTAGAGGTCAATAACAATTGATTACCTATTTGAAATCAGGAAATATATAATTTGTTGGAATGCTATTGACTGGTAAATGGGTTAGGTCTCTCTTTTTGTAAATCATTTATATCATTGCTGTGTGCAAAAATGTAGCATTTGAGCAAACAAAAACAAAATTATGATATTACAAATGAGTCCTAGGACCAATAAAAAATCTGTAAGGCAGTATCTCAAAGCTTAAAAAAAACAGATTGGACTTCGGGTTTAAGTCAGAATTCGGACATATCTCAGTATGCGGACTATATATATGTATATCTATATATTATTCTTGTGATTGACTAGTAATTTAATTTGAAGATCATGCATAAGGGTTTGTACATATTTCCTTTATTATAGTCAGGAATAAAAATGTATTAAATGATTATATCAGATAAATAAGAAATTTGGCAAGTGAAGATTATATAGTCTTTTATTTAGACAGCTAGTGGAAATGTAGGCTCCTCCTTCATGGTTTAAATTTTCATGTAACTTCACCTGACTGTGTCTCTTGACTTATTGTTCATTTTTGTGTTTATATATTTTTTCATCAGATTTGGTTAGTATTGCCCATGTTTGTGACACATTCATTTTAATGTCTCAGAATGTTTATGATCTTTGAGCTATGAGATAGCATGTCAAAAGTTTAACTATTTTAGTATCCTGACACCAAGAGCTGATATACTAAAGGAGTACAGTATTCACTTAGTCAAGTAAGTCAGTGTTCACGAAGAACAACCAATAATGTCCAAAGGGATTTAAAAATATAGGAACGTCATACCTAAATATTAGCTGATTGAAATGATTGAAGCTTCACAAAGTGAAAATATACTCCTTTTGTAAACCAACCCCATTATCTCTGATTTATTAAATAACCTTTCAAACCTCTGAGATATCTATGAAATTAAATCTATAGTATCTAACAATGCATGATTCTGTTATACATATATGTATATAGACATTTTAACACTGTTAGCATGCAATATATACAGACATAGGGACAACAACTATTTTCATATATTGTACTGTAATTACTAGTGCTGCCACTAAGTCGCAGTGTTATTACTAATGCGGATGTAGTTGCGTGTTCTATTTTCCTGTTGTTTTTCAATAAGCAAGCAGGGATCAGTCATGTGCCCAGCAGCATCAACTTGACAGGTAAGATATCTTCAGCAGCTTGCCAACAGAACACATAAAATCAAGCTCTCCTGGATGCCATTGATCAGCTCCTCCAGGAAAAATGAAAGTAGTTCTGAAGCTACCGGTGGGCTTAGAGCCACATAGCTGTTCCAAACATAATGCTGTTTTGGCCATTGAAATCTAGAAACCTACACACCATTCTCAACCCTTTGCCAACTTCAGGGGTTATCACAGTCAAAAACATATTTAGCACAAGTGCTCCATTTTTTAAGCAGTATATAAAGGACTTGAAGTACAGTATATGCATGTTATGTATCAAGGGAGACAGCAACTACTACAAGGCACAGTCATGAAATCACCCCCTCCACCAGCACTATACATAGTTATTACATACTGTAGCTACACATTGCCTTGACTGATGATTCAGGATAAGTTTGTACTGGTCATGCCTGTCTAATTTTCTGGCTTTAAAGTAAACCTTTCTTTTTATTAAACCCCTAAATGGGTGCCTGTGTTTACCTTAACCTAACGGGTGTTCTCGTTCTCCAAAACCCAGTACGCTTTCTCTGCCTTCCTCTGCTCTCTTGTGATTCTGTAACATGATGGACATTCTTAGTGTCAAACTGGGAGTTGTGAGAGTTAGAAAGGATCAGAACAGCTCGTTATCATTGCCCTGATTCACTGCTAGCAACAACTATGCTGGCCAAAGGGCCCTTCCTACCAACCTACCTCCCAGAAATGAGATAGGGCACACACACACCTGTAACATGGACAAATTTTGCCAATTTTGGTCACTCATGTTCCCCAGGACTGAGGCTTGCCTCCTGAAATAAAAGCCCTCTTTCCGATCAAGCGGTAAATCTGCAAAACAAACTTGTTCCTGGTGTTTGGAATCTATGACTTAACTAGGAATACAATTTCTGAGACACTTGTCTGAGCTTTAGAGAAGAAATCACCAGGTAATTTTGGAGGATGATGTCGAGACCAGCAAAACTGGACTATCCTCAATGTCTCATAGTTTGGAAGGGCAGCCCTTATAAAAATGGCAGTTTTTCATAGATTACTGTATATTATGCAGATGGTCACTATCCAACTCCCTCCAACCTTTTTCTTTTAAAGAGAATGCTCAACCTCTCTGTGGCAAGCTTAGCCTCCAATAATCACATTTTCCCATCTCACCATGCCAAGCATAAAGGGGTCATTGGCTTACCAGACCTTCAAAGATATTACAGGACACGTCTGCCTTTATGTCCAGGCGAAAGTAAAAGACTTGGTCTTTCTCGAAAAGTCCCTACTTTACCTGCCTTTGAATTTTCTACCGTGGCTTTCTCTGGGTGCTCTGTCTCTCGCTGTCTCTCCTGGTCTTCATTGCTGTCTGCACAGTGCATATCCAACATAAACCTCCTTTTTTAAAAGATTAAATTAGCTTTTTTTGTCCTTTTTATGGGGATCAAAGAACCCCAGGTACAAATTAACTACTTTGATTCACCCTTGTGAACAGGGAGGCTTAGCCTTTCCGCATTTATATAAATATTTCTTGGCCACTCAGCTGGTCACGGCCACATGGTGGCTAAGTCCAGATTTATATAACTCTTCCACTCGGCTTGAAGCAGCAGTGGTAGGTTCCATAGAAGCTCTTAAAGTTCTCTTATTTAGGGGCGTAGGGCACGCTACCAGTTGACTGTTTCAATGTTTAATAATATCCAAGCTTGGGAGGCTGGCCTTAGATGCAATCTCTCCAAGCGCCCCTTTATGGTTTAATCCTACTCTTCCTCAATTTTTTTAAGTGCAAGAGCCTATTGCATGGACTAAATATAATATTATATTACTAACTTTAACTTACCTAGTTATTAATCGTATTCATTTAGATATTTTCAGCTTCTCCATATTTTTCATGCACAGTTTATACAGGACAGTCTAAGGATTATACAATCTTCTTTAGAATCGGTACTCAGGGTTCAGTGCCTGGATAAGCCCACCTTGATACTGTACTCTCATCTTACTTTCATTTCTATTTTACCATTAGAAGGTCTTATGCCCCGTACACACCATCACTTTATGTGATGAAAAAAAACAACGTTTTTAAAAACGTCACTTTAATTGACTGTGTGTGGGGGAAAACGTTGTTTTATGTCTTGTAAAAAACGACCCAAAAAAATTGAAGCATGCTTCAATTTTATGTGTCGTTTTTCAAAACGTCGTTTTTTACTTTTACAGAAATTGACCGTGTGTAGCAAAAAACGTCGTTTAAAAAGACGTTTTTACACCCGCGCATGCCCAGAAGCGAGCTTCAATGGAAAAAGTGGTGAGAACGTAACCTCGCTTTGCTAGAACATTGTGAGAAAAACGATGGTGTGTAGGCAACTTCGTCTTTGAAAATTTAAGTTTCAAAAACGTCGTTTTTTACTTCACAGAAAATGTCGTTTTTTTTCATCACATAAAGTGATGGTGTGTACGGGGCATTAGAGCTAGGTGGAAGCGAGATATACCAGATTTGGATATGGAGGATTGGAGGGCTGTGTGGGATTTCCCTCTGCGATCTCTGGTATCCTTGAGAAACTGCATGATACAATTTAAATTGGTACATGGAGCATATATTACGCCTTATTGACATCAAAAGATAAACCCTGTGTGCTCTTCTAAGTGTTGGTGGTGTGGAGCATTTCCAGAGGATTTCACACACATTTTTTGGACTTGTCCATACAGTACCTGTCACCGAGAATGTGTTTCCACGCCGATTCTCGGCGACATGGTGCCGACATCTCGCACTTCGTGGGTCCCGAAGCATGATGGGACTGTGACGTCATAAGAGGCCTATATAAATCGGTGCGAGCCGTGCACCCGGCATTACAGCGGGAGGAAGCGTCACGTCAACATCTGAAGAAAAGAAGAAGAAGGCAGAAGGCGGCAAAGAAGAGCAGGCTGCGCTGCTGCTAGTAATAGAGCTAAAAAGAAGATAGCGGCGGCCAGCCCCGAAGAAGGCACCGGAGAGCGAGTGTGAGAAGAACCGGGGAGCGCCGAGACTACAGCGGAGAGCGGAGAAGATGGAAGAAGACCCCCGGAGAGTGGAGAAGACCCCCCGGAAAGTGGAGAAGACCCCCCGGGGGGAGGGGAGAAGACACCCGGAGCTGACTAATAAATTATTTGAAAACCCTGTGTTGTGTGTTTATTTTATTGACATTTTTCTTCCAGGTGAATGGGTAGGGGTACGATGTACCCCATATTCATTCACCTAGGGTGGGGGGGCCGGTATCTGGGGGCCCCCTTATTAAAGGGGGCTCCCAGATTACGATAAGCCCCCCGCCCGCAGACCCCAGCAACCAACGGCCAGGGTTGTCGGGAAGAGGCCCTGTCCTTATCAACATGGGGACAGGGTGCATTGGGGTGGGGGGCTGCAGGGCGCCCCCCTGTCCCAGAGCACCCAACCCCCCCATGTTGAGGGCATGCGGCCTGGTACGGCTCAGGAGGGGGGCGCTCGCTCATCCCCACTCTTTTCCTGACCAGCCGGGCGGCGTGCTTGGATACGGATCTGGTATGGATTGTGGGGGAACCCCCACGCCGTTTTTTTGGCATAGGGGTTCTCCTTACAATCCATACCAGACCTACGGGCCTGGTATGCCTCTGGGGGGGACCCAATGCCGTTTTTTATTTAAAATTTGGCGTGGAGTTCCCCCTCATGATTCATACCAAACGCCGAGGCTAGAATTGGCGGGAATCCAAGTCGGATTCCCGTCGCTTCTATGACGGCTTTTTCCCATCGCGGCGAGCCGACTCGGGCTCTTAGGTGGTCAATCTCGCCGAGAAAGGGAGCGAGATTGACACAATATCGCGGTCACATACTGTATATAGCTATTTTTTGGGGGGAAGTGGTAGATCTATTAAAAACTATTACCTCTGTTCCTTTACTGGTTTCAATGTCTGTTTGTCTGCTGGGTCTTGTAGAGGCTACTGTCCTTACATTGTCTGAATGAGTGTTCGCTAATACAATGTTATTCTATGCAAGAAAAGCCATTGCAATGCACTGGAAGAAACCTCACCCTCCTATACTTCTATACTGCAAACAATTGATAAATAATAACCTTCCACTGTATAGAGACACTTATATTAATAGGGGTTGCCCTAATAAATATGATAAAGTCTGGGCAAAGTGGCTGGACAAACTGTACACATCATCTACTGCCGATGGGAGTCATTAATTATATTAATTATAATATGGATGTTTCTGTATATAAGGGATGTGTGGGGCCATTGATGATAGAAGGGAATTTTTTTTTTTTTATGAGGTTTTGACATTTGACTGGACAGATGGGAAGGCCTAGATTTAGGCCCAGATAGTGTGTGTATATATATATATATATATATATATATATATATATATATATATATATATATATATATATATATATATATATATATATATATATGCTGTATTGTATTGTTATTTTGATTTTTTTTTTTTTTTTTTGAATCAATAGCTGCCATGCAGGGTGATTGGATTTTCATCTTGAATTGATATATTTTAGGTTCAATGTGTATGATGTTTTGTTGTGTTTTGTGTTGTTCGTTTGTCTGTTGAGGAAAATAAATAAAAAGATTTATTAAAAAAAAACCAAGAATATACTGTATAGGATAGACTAATTACACCCACCATAAGCACTTAGGGGTGGGTTTTCCCTAAAAGGGGTACTAACCCTTGCTTACAAACCCTTGACCATCTTAGTGAAATTTGCATTTCAGAGTTTGCTTTGTTTGGTGAGTTCCCTTGACATAAAGTTAATGAAAAGTAGGTAAAGGAGCCTGAAGGTGCCTTCATTACCTTAATGCGTCATTTATAAGGTTTAAAGGAAAACTTGGAATTTCACTTATTTTAATTATTTCACTGCAGAAGTGTACTAATTCAAACCAATATGAAACATATTTCCTCTATAAGCCAGAAATGACAACCTTGACAGTTAGTATTAAAAATATGAAAAAAAAGATCAGAAGAAGTTGACAAGACTTGAAAATATATGTACTACAGTTAAAGCTGACCTTGAGCATTATTCACAATTTAACAGGCCTAGTCGTTAACACTCGTTAGCAGCTATTTACTGTGAGTGACTTGTGTTTTATTAGAAGATTATTGAGGAATAGAAGCAGTAAAATGGTAATAAAAAATGTCTTTGTTTATAGGACAGGTCTAATACGCAATCTATAGGTAGAAGGGCAGGAAGGCGTTGACACAATCATTGCCTATAAAGTCAACGTTGCATCATTGTACTAACAAAAAAAAAGATATAAATGTGCTGTTTTATGAGTTAATACGTGCAGTAGCTAATGTTTCAGAACATTAAAAAAATTCCACAGAAAGTAATATTATTTTTTTACCACCTTATAACATGAAACACCAGCAACAACGTGCGTTGTACAAAGGTGACTAATGTTTATGTATGCAAAAATTAGGAAACAAAGAGCACAATGAGTTTTATTTTTAGTATAGGGAGTGATAACAAATAAAATAAAGTGAGCTGAGCAGTTGTGAATAATAATTAAATGATGTGAAAGTACACATTAAACAACCAATATATTTTTTTAATATAGCCAAGGTATAAAAAAGTCTAATTTTTTAAATAATATCTGAAAGGACATTGCAACACTTGAACATTCCCTAGTCCTAACCACTTTTATTTAATACTTAAAGGAACACAAAAGGCAGAATTTTTTTGGGGGTAAAATAACAAACATGTTATACTTACCTCCACTGTGCAGCTTATTTTGCACAGGGTGTCGTCCCCGAACCCGGTCTTCTGGGGTCCCTGGCGGCTGTCTCAGCTCATCCTCGCAAGAGCTTTCCACCTTCATGCGAGCTCATTCGAATGGTGAAAAGCTCTTGCGAGTGTGCCTCCGTGATACAGCAGCGCCATAGCCGCCGACTGTATCACTCGTCCCCGCCCCCCGGCGCGCCGCATCATTGGATGTGATTGACAGCAGCACCAGCCAATGGCTGCGCTGCTATCAATCCATCCAACCTAGCCAATCAATGGCCAGGCTGGGAACCGAACAGGATGACGGGGAAGCGTGCGGGACTTTTGAGGGGTGAGGTAAGTAAAACGGAGGCTCGGGGGGGGGGGGCGGTGCTATTGGATGTTTTTTCACCTTAATGCATAGGAAGCATTAAGGTGAAAAAACATTTACCTTTACAACCCCTTTAATTAAAGAGTAACTTCAGTAAGCTATGAAAATAGTCACAGGTGATAATCTGCCTCTGTTCTGGCAAAATGCCAGGCTGGATTCCAATGAAGTAAAATATCACAGAGCAGATGAATTATATCCAGTGCCGGGACAAGGTCATCTAGAGCCCAGGGCGAACATTTCAAATTGCGACCCCTAACCCCCCCCCCCCCACAAGATGTATTAGCATTATGTGTCAGCAAAAATATATACACATTGCATATGATGTGAACAGCAGTGCGCTGCGAATCACATGCAATGTCTGACATCGCAGCAGTGTGAACCGGGCCTTATGCCCCGTACACACGATCGGAATTTCTGATGGACTTTTTCCATTGGATTTTCCGATCATGTGTAGCCCCATCTGAGTTTTTTCATCGGAAATTCCGATGAATTCCATCGGAGTTTAGATATAGAACATGTTCTATTTTTTTCCGATGGAATTCCATTGTGTGTTTGCGGCATTAGTATTAACGTCTTTCAGTCTTCTGACAGTCAGTACAGCAGAGCTCAGAGAGTGGGAGATGGAAGCATACCAAGGAGCCAGTGAGGTGAGCTGCAGTGCCAACAGCATGCTGATAGTGGGGAATTTCAGTGTGACAGAAAAATGAGCTCATCAGTGTGCTGCTTCACCTTTCACTGACCATTCACAGGAT
The DNA here is from genome assembly GCF_905171775.1 of Rana temporaria. Taxonomy (NCBI): domain Eukaryota; kingdom Metazoa; phylum Chordata; class Amphibia; order Anura; family Ranidae; genus Rana; species Rana temporaria. The sequence continues at coordinate 132,970,266 of NC_053494.1, forward strand.
GAGAGTGGAGAGAAAACCTGAACTGATCAGCTCCCCACTCCTTACCATTCAGAACGGCAGGATGTGGTCCAGGGGCAGTGGCAACTTGCAGACTAGTGGGGTGCCTTTTTTACACGTCTGATGTTGACAACACTGTAGTGGCTTGCAACCTCTGCTTACAGTGTGACAAATGTTCCAGTCATTCGGGAAACACATGCATTCCTTTTCGCAAAGCTTGGTGAGAGCAGCAAATGAATGATACCCAATTGAAGCAAAAGTCCCATACGCCTTTTCCTTATTTAATTTCCATTATTACCTTTCCACCCATACATCTCCATCTACTGTACATCGCTCTAACATCTATGGCCTCAAGAGATAAGGCTGAAAATCTGATATTGGGTTTAGGAGGTTTACTATACAGAACTTCAAGCAGGGATGAAAGTCAGCACAGGGCCACCCAGCGTAGGGGCAACTGTAGACTTGAACATAGCTGTAAGCCTCTCAATCTCACCCCTCCTTCTCCTACAACCTTCTTGCCAGGTAGGTATGTCCGCCCCAGCTGTCAGAGCAAAAGAAAAAAATATCATCCAATCACTCTTGTGTCAATCACCATCATTCTAGGTGGATTTACAGCTGCACCCAATCCAGCTTGTGGAGCCTGCTCCCTTCCACAACTTTGTGGCCTGTGCTATACCACAATGCAAGGTGTGCAGCCACAATTTTTTTACCCAGAAGGCCTTCTCTGCCTTTCCACCAGCATGTAGAAGGAATATAGGCAGGGATTTGGCACACTGGGTACATTTTCCAGCAGCTTGAAAGGATGCGGTACACAAATGAAGCTGGTGGTGATGCCCTGTGTGTACCATGGCCAAATAAGGGGCTAATACTAATTGCTATTGATTATGGTCCTCTAAACAAACAGTACTGACAATATGGTTGGAAAAACAAAAGGGCAGACGTGATGCCTGTAATGTGGAAAACATAAATTCTCCTGTCTGGCCTAGGTCAAATGTGGTAATAGGAAGGGGGGTTACAACACAACATGGATTGAGAGTTTGGATTGAGAGTTTGCGGATGGAGCAGTTGCACAATTTCCAACATCCTCCTCAAGCTCTATATATGTGATACTGGCTACTAGGGGGAGGTAATACTTTTTTCTCCCCTTGGCCAGCAACCTTGTGCCCCTAGTATTAATACAGCATATAAATAAAATCCAGCACTTGTGATATTAGAAACCAAATGAACACAGTCACAAGAAAATACATGGCTGCAGACAGGGCTGGACTGGGACAAAAATTTGGCCCTGGACTTCATCCAGACTGGCCCACTTTAATTCAATAAAATGCCCCCCCCCCCCCCCCCCGAAAAATCACGACCACCAAAAGGCCCCTACATCCATTATTGTATATCATGAGAGGGAGAGAGAGAGGGGAATGAGAGCGAGAGAGAGAGAGAGGGAGGGTTGAGGAAAATGGGGTGAGAGAGGGGGTGAATGTAAGAAAAAGAGAGTGAGTGTAAAAGAGAGGGAGTGAGTGTAGGACCCCTTTTTACACTGAGGCGTTTTTTAGGCGCTTTTGGGCTAAAAATAGCTCCTGTAAAACGACTGAAAAACGCCTCCGCTGCAGTGCTTTCACACTGGGGCGCTGCCAGGGCGTTAAAAAAAGTCCTCCAAGCAGCATCTTTGAGGCGGTGGAGGAGCGGTGTACAAACTGCTCCTGCCCATTGAAATGAATGGCCACCGCAGCTGAAGCACCTGCAAAGCACTTCGGGAACAGCAGCGCTACACAGGCGCATTTAACCTTGAATTTGGCTGCTAGTGGGGGTTAAAAGCGCCTGCTAGACGCCAAATAGTGCAGCTAAAAAGACAGTAAAGTGCTGCTAAAACTATCAGTGTTTTACCGTCAATGCCCGCCCCAGTGTGAAAGCAGCCTAAGAGTCAGGGAGTGAATGAGACAGAAGAGGGATCTGAGAGACAGATGGGGGGAGCTGAGAGACAGAGGGGGGGAGCTGAGAGACAGATAGGGGGGTCCGAGAAACAGAGGGGGGGTCTGAGAGATAGAGGTGGCTGAGAGACAGAAGAGGGGGGGACTGAGAGACACGGGGACTGAGAGACAGAGGCGGGACTGAGAGACAGAGGGGGGGACTGAGAGACAGAGGGGGGGACTGAGAGACAGAGGGGGGACTGAGAGACAGAGGGGGGGACTGAGAGACAGAGGGGGGACTGAGAGACAGAGGGGGGACTGAGAGACAGAGGGGGGGACTGAGAGAGTCTCCATTTTAAAAAACGGCCCACTGAGTCATCGGCCCACCGGGAAACTCCCTGTACTCCCTATGGCCAGTCCATCCCTGGCTGCAGAAACAATATAATTTATGTGCTGACATAACCACAAATATATCCAGATAAACATAATGAATATCATACTGACACAGCCAAACATGTACATAGAAACATAATAGATATGTAGCACTACCCCCAGTGGAGCTGCTAGATTTTTGGGCGGCATGTTACCTTGTGGCTCCTCCAAAATTCCTAGGGGTGAATGATGTGTATTGCATGTAGTAGAAGTAAAGGAATGTCCAGACAGGTGCTCTTTGCTGTGCTCTTTATTACCCAGCTGGGTAAAAGCAGTAAACTTGTGGTGAGGAAAGTAAAGCTGAAGAAGATAGGAGAATAGCAGATTCAGGCATAATAATAGGAAACAGTCCTGTTTCCAAACGTAACACTTCTTTGCACCACTCCCACTGGAGTGGGTTTAGTGTACCCGGACAGGCCTCTCTCACTGACCTGGCAGCCGGAGTATCACTCGGACAATTGAAGGATAAAGTCTCTGCCACAGACCCTCCTTGGTGAACTTGGACTTGGGAGAAAGTCTCTGCCACAGACCCCTCTCAATGAGCCTCAGAAGATACCTCTGCCACAGGTCCCCTCTTGGTTGAATTAAGGAGATGTGCCTCCTTAATTGAGTTACGTCTGGATCTCCTTCAACTTGTCGCCCAGGTAGCGACCGACAGGTGATCAATCCCTCTGTGTCCGGCTACCTCGATCCCCGGTGGTTTGTCCAGGCCCTTTTGGACCGCCAGCCTCTCAATGGCGCTCCTTAGACTGACTCCCCACCAAACAGCAGTACAGCTTGGGATCATCAAAATGGGAACCCAGTCACTCACTGGGTCCCCGCCGCTGTTCAGATGCTCCGGGTCAGCATGGCCCCGAAACCAGGAACACCACGTGGCACGCACGCCCCGGCCAGGTAGGCCATAACGCCGGGGCGCCGTGATGTGGCCACCCCAAAGGTGGGCGCCACACTGGACGAAGAAGATCCAGAACCAATGGCGTCTGCCCCATAAATACCCCTCCCCAGCATGCACAGCGAGGACAAACTCTCGTGATTAGCTGCTGGGAAAGAGCACCCAAACCTTGACTCCACTGCTGCCCCCTACAGCACTGGGGCTGGAAGAACACCCCAGTACAGCAGAATGGGCTCACAGCACAGCCAAGCTGAGACAGAGACCGCAATTTGCTACTAAAAATCTGGATCAGAGTTTAACTACACTCTGATCTACCCTTTAATTTGATTAGCACCAGTACTGTAAAGTACATAGGCGCTACAGATACAATACTGACACAAACAGAGAACACAATAAGTACCATACTGTCACAACCATAAACATATCCACAGAGATACCATTTGTTTCTTACTGAGAAATCAGAACGTGTCCAATGACAAAATCAGTACTATGCTAACACAACTAGAATCCTGAAGGTGTTCAGTAATAAAGCCTACAGTATACTTTATACAAATTTGGATGCAATCCCTGGAGCAACCATGTTGCAAAAACCCATCTGCCACCTATGTTGCATAAGTGGCACAGGGATTGTCACAGCAGAGCTGACACATGACATACTGCAGCAATCTATAAAATTGTACCCATGCTGCCCACACCATGTGTCACATAGCACAGATGGTAGATGGGTTGTAGGCTGGTAGGGGGTTGAGAGGGAGGTGAAAGGGAAAGGGAAGAAGGAGAGATAGAGAAAGAGGAATCGATAGAGGGGAAAGAGAGGAAGAGGGAAAGAGGGGTGAAGGGGAGAAAGAGAGAGAGACAGGGAATATCGAGAAAAGGGGTAGATAGGGAAGAAAGAGGGACAAGGGCAGTGGCGGCTGGTGCTCCAAATTTTTTGGAGGGTTGCAAACAAACGAAAAAGAAAACAATTTCAGCCACTGTGCCCATCAAATGCAGCCACTGTGCCCATCAAATGCAGCCCCTTTGCCATCAATTGTCACCACTGTGCCATCAATTGTCGCCACTGTGCCATCAATTGTCGCCACTGTGCCATGCCATCAAACGCAGCCACTGTGCCATAATTTATCGCGACTGTGCACATCAATTGCCACCACTGTGCCATGCCATCAAATGCAGCCACTGAGCCATCAATTGTCGCCACTGTGTCTATTGTCACCACTGTGCCATCAATTGTCGCCACGGTGCCCATTAATTGTCACCACTGTGCCCATCAATTGTCACCACTGTGCCCATCAATTGTCATCACTGTGCCATGCCAAATGCAGCCACTGTGCCATCAAACGCAGCCACTGTGCCATGCCATCAAACGCAGCTACTGTGCCATCAAACGCAGCCACTGTGCCATCAATTGTTACCACTGTACCATCAATTGTTACCATTGTGCCATCAATTGTCACCACTGTGCCCAGCAATTTTCACCAATATGCCATGCCATCAAACACATCCACTGTGCCATCAATTGTCACCACTGTGCCATCAATTGTTGCCACTGTGCCCATCAATTGTCACCACTGTGCCATGCCATCAAACGCAGCCACTGTGCCATCATTTATCGCCACTGTGCACATCAATTGCCACCACTGTGCCATGCCATCAAATGCAGCCACTGAGCCATCAATTGTCGCCACTGTGCCCATTGTCACCACTGTGCCATCAATTGTCACCACTATGCCCATCAATTGTCACCACTGTGCCCATCAATTGTCGCCACTGTGTCCATCAATTGTCGCCACTGTGCCCATCAATTATAGCCACTGTGCCCTGTAAAATGCTGCCACTGTGCCCTGTAAAATGCCTCCTCCCCCCCCCCCCCCCGCCTGGCACTAACCTTTCTGGGTTCAGCCATTCTGCTTCTTCCATCCCTCGATGTCTTCTCCCACCCTCAATGATGCTTCAGACAATCAGGTTACCAGTAACCAGAATCGGTGAACCTGATTGTCTGAGAAGCCTGTCAGTCTTATCCAAGGAACGCAACCCCCGTGCGTCCCTGGGATAAGCTTTGGAAGCCTATTACAGCCTGAGGGCTGTAATCGGAAAGCCTATCAGATGGCTCTGATAGGCACTTCCACAGCCAACCAGCTGTGGCCCCTTGGAGATCGAGGACAGGATTCTCTGACCCTCTGGTGGGTCAGACGGAGCCTGGCTATACTCACCTCCACTCCAGCGATACAGCTTCTGCAAGCTCCCTCGACAACATCAACACAACATCTTTGCCTGGCTTTTTTGTGGGTTTAGCATATTCAGCTGTCTTGATTGGCCTGCCCAGGATGACGTAACTCCCGCACACATGCATGGGAGTAAGGTTATTGTGGCACCAAGGCATGCTGAACATGTATGCATGGCTCCTGCTACATTCCAAAGAAGTTTGCGAACAGGCAGGCAGGAAGCTTCTATTGCAGAGGAGACATATAATCTGCAATAAAAAACCTGCCTGTTGGCGATTTTTTTTCTAGATCAAGAAGCACTTAAAGTGTTAGGATTAAATTTAAGGTTGGAGCTAAACATACTTTAGTCACGACAAAAAAGTCAGGGCTCGGTATGGCTAATATGAAGACCATGTGATACAGTTAGTTGTTAAGGGGTAATTTTTAGGTTTAGGTTTTTGACCTTTCCCTAGTTTTATGGCTATGCTTGATAACTGAACTCTTCTACTGAATATGTTCTTATTGGACATTGATGCAATTGTATTGCCCATTGGAATGTTAGTTTGGCCTATGAATGTAGTCAAGGAAAATCAGACACCAGTATCAAAATAAAACTAGAAGAGAAAAGGTCACAAACAAGGGTCAATAGAAGGCATCTATAAAATAAGAAATGAACGTGACACAAATAAAATCCATTTGGTTTTCTAACCACATCATATATTGTAGTCAGAATGTTACAGCATGATAAGCACCCTTCTTCACCCTCTTCCCTGTACTGATATCCCTAATGCCCTCAGTAGCCATCCGCTCACACTCTATTTTGGGTAAAAGCCATATGACTTCGCCTCTCTTCCAGCCTGACAAGAATAGCAGGTCACCTGGTGTCAAGATTACCCTTAGGCCTCGTACACACGACCGAACATGTCTGCTGAAACTGGTCCGCAGACCAGTTTCAGCAGACATGTTCGGTCGTCTGTAGTCCGACCGGACAATTTTCCGGCGGATCGGACAGGTTTCCAGCGGACAAATGTTTCTTAGCATGCTAAGAAACATATCCGCTGGAAGCCTGTCCGTCGGACATGTTCGGTCGTCTGTACGACTTACCGGACATGTCCGCTCGGCCGAAAGCCCTCGCATGCGTCGAGGTGATTTGACGCATGCGTGGAAGCATTGACCTTCCAGGGTCGCGCACGTCGCCGCGTCATCGTCGCGGCGACGGCGCGGCCACATCACCGCGTATCCTGTACGTGGGGATTTTGGTTTGATGGTGTGTACAACCATCAGACCAAAATCCGGCAGCGGACATGTCCGATGAAAACGGTCCGGCCGTGTGTACGGTCCGTCCATGTGTACGAGGCCTTATTGTAGCCAGACTTTCAAGCAACTCCATCACTTTTTTTGCCTGTACTAAAACCCACCCACCTCCAACCATACTGACACATACCATACCTTTCCACACAGGCCACAACACTTAATGAAATGATGTCCAATTTAACACCTTGCATCACTACTGTTTCTGCAAAATTACAGTCCCTGGGATGCTCCTTATGTATTTTGCCTAATTTATATTACCTTTGTTCAACGAAGGAATATACTTGTGTTAGCATAAACAATACACAAACTTCCTGCTTCTGTCCCTCACAAAATGTTTTTTACGATACTATCATCTCACACTACATGTCTCAAGTCCAGAGTCTATAGACTGTACTGACGCCATGCAAATAATGGCAAAGCAAAAAAAAAAAAACGTTACCAATTCTTAATTGATAAACGTAATGCCGAACCCGCCCACTTAGACTACCGTTTGCAGATATTTTCTGATAGAGTGGGTAGACACCTACATCTTTTATATGGCTAATGTTCGGCTCTATTCATCCCAGTAATATAATAATGCAATAATCTGGTCAGCATACAATTTAGAAAAAGTTTATTTCTTATGTACTACTATTAATAGTTGTGAATCATAGCCAGATGGTGGTTGTATGCCCTTTATCCCTTCAAGGTTGCCTGAGTTTATGAAGATGAGCACACACACAGGACTCTGAGAATCCAGGCGGCTTCAGTGTTATACTCCTAGCTAATGGTGTGAGGGCTATTTTCTGGCGTCAACTGTAATAAACAGAAAGGAGCTTTGTTTACACACCTTGATTTGTTGCGTGTGATTTGTCTTAATTGGCAGTGTGAGCCACCATAAAAGGAGATGGAAAACATATACCGTCCAGCTCCCAATCACAGTCTCTTCCTCTGTTAATAGTCTAACGGAAGGTCGGATTATGTTGAAATAAAAAACGATATGTTTGGTCTGAAGGAGACTATAATGCATTCAAAAGAACACATGATACTTTTCTATATTGTCAAAAAACTAAAAATTTACTTTGTAAATCAACTTCTCCCCACCTTTTATTTTTAAAATATTTATTGCAACAAATGTATTCACCACACAAGCCATTGTGCAATGTTATCTTATTAAAAACTGACTTTCCATTTTAGCCTGCAGCCTCCTGTGATGTTTTTTAATTTAGGAAATTAAATGTTTCTTTTTCAGAACCATGGCAGTTGGGATATTTTGTACATTTTGGTGTCCGTTTATGAAGCAGTGAACAGCAGTGATCCCAGGGATCACCACTGATCACAGCCCATAAACAGTTTATGAAACAGAGATAATCGGGGGGAGAAGTGTTTGAATTTGTTTTCCCGCCGATTTTCTCCACACACAGAGAAGTCTCATAGACTGACACAGTAACAGCCAGTTTATGAAGCTGCTATCTGAGAGCTTCACTGGCGATCTGAGTCAGAATTCACACTCCCTGATTCACCATCTCAGAGCTGGTGAAGCGGGGAGTGAAGAGGGAATCCCGGGGGTTCTGAGGAGGAAGGAGGAAGATTTTTAACTTCCTTCTACCTCGTTCAGACCCCCCAATGCTGTAACCATGTCCCCATGTAATATTTATGTGTATACATATATATATACATACATATATATAATGTGTACATATATATATATATATGTATATATATATATATATATATATATATATATATATATATATATATATATATAATGGCCCAGATTCAGGTAGATTTGCCCATTACTTACACCTGAGCCGCTCAGCTGAATTTCTCTGCGCTGGAGCAATTTTGCCAAATTGCCACCTGATTCAGGAATCGTTTGTTCATTTAATTTGCTCCTGTTTAAGGCAAAGCTGAGGGCGCAAGGCCGTGCAAGTCAAAGTGGGTGTGCCCCTATGTAAATGAGGAATTTTCGGCTCAGCAGAGGTTTGCTAGCATAATTTCAGGGCAAATCCTGCTCAGCTGCTTGCACTGAGCAAATAAATAGGAGCAGACTTGCGCAGGTTCTTTGCTGAATTTCATCCTGCTTTTTCCTACCCCCCCTGAGCAAGGAAATTCAGCCCTTTTGCAAGACATGGCACCTCCCAAAGGGACCAAAAAAAGGAAGGCCAACTATGTGGCTGCGGAGATGGACATCCTGATTGCTGCACTCCAGCAGCATAAGGAAGTCCTATATGGTGCCCAGCGGGCAAACACCACCATTGCCCAAAGGAGGGCTATATATGAAGCCATTGCCCTGGACATCAATGCCATGGGTAATGAAGTGCGTACCTGGGATGACATCCAGAAGAAATTAAATGATATGAGGTGCAGGGTCCGTGAAAAACTGGCTCTTATCAGGAAGCATACCGGTGGCACGGGAGGTGGTCCGCGATGTATGATCCGGCTCAATCAGGAGGAGCAGCTTATTGCACAAACGTTCGTGCAGGAGCAGGTGGATGGACTTGAAGGGTACGACTCCACTGTTGGGAACTTGGGGACTGGTAAGTTATTTTTCTTTCATATCTGCTGTGCATCATGGGAGGGGGTACAAGTGAACATATTTGTGGGTAGAAGTGAAGATGTAAGTATTATTTTTCTTTCATATCTGCTGTGCATCATGGGAGGGGGTACAAGTGAACATATTTGTGGGTAGAAGTGAAGATGTAAGTATTATTTTTCTTTCATATCTGCTGTGCATCATGGGAGGGGGTACAAGTGAACATATTTGTGGGTAGAAGTGAAGATGTAAGTATTATTTTTCTTTCATATCTGCTGTGCATCATGGGAGGGGGTACAAGTGAACATATTTGTGGGTAGAAGTGAAGATGTAAGTATTATTTTTCTTTCATATCTGCTGTGCATCATGGGAGGGGGTACAAGTGAACATATGAGAAGTGTGTTGCACCAGCAAAATATGTCGTTTTGGTGTCATCCACATGTGGTGATGAGGAAGAAGAAGCTGGGCCGTCTTCGGCTGCGGCTCGACCCAGCCCATCCAGACCAGAGCCAGGGGTCCAGTCAGGCCCCATGGACATTCTGTCTATGCTGGTCCAGGAGGAGATCATACCGGGGCCAAGTATGGAGGAGCAAGTGGTATTGGAGGAGGATTCCTTTTTCCTCATCCAGGAGGACTCTGGCTCCCTCCAGGAGGATACCACCATCCCTGTGCAACCCACCACCCCCCCGCCCAGCACGTCATCCCCCTCCAGGGCAAGCCCCTCCCTTGTGGACCCCTCCCCTTCTCCCTCTGTCCGTGGCCGAGCCTCTCCTCCCAGGAAGGCTCTGTCCAAAACGAGGCATATACCCATATACCCTCCAGCCTCCGTGACGGTCTGCTGGAGGAGCAGGCCCTGCAGACCCGCCATATAGGGGCCATGTGCATCCACAATCATCTGCACATTTATCGAATGCCAATGTTTCCTGTTGCAGTAGATATGCTCGAGGAGCCGGGGGGGCGTAGTGCCACATGGGTACAATCTATTGCACCCACAGTGCGTGGAAATCTGGCTAATAAATAAAAATCACTGATTGCCTTCTGCCGCACGTCAGCCGTGGTTGGTTTGATAAATTGTGTGCCCATGCGTCTGAGTATTGCAGGGATCACTTGGTGCACACACCTGCTCATGCTGGATTGGGACATCCCCGCCACCACTCCACCTGTGCGCTGAAATGAGCCAGTTGCCAAAAAACGAAGGGTTGCCACTACCTTCACCAGTGGCTGCACTGCCTGTCCCCGATGGGTCGGGCTGCTGATGTCATCCTGCAGGATTGTTACCAACTCAAGGATGACTTCAGGGCTGAAGCGAAACATGCGATACACCTCATTATCACTCATCTCAAAAAGGTTGTAGCGCCCTCTGTAAATCCTCTCCCGTGCCCTCCTACGAGTCGGCTCAGTCAATAGAATATCAAGAACCATAGCTGCCCCTGGCATGTTGGTGCACAGATGTGAGGTCCCGAAAATGTGGGTGCTCTGCTTGTTCAGATCGTCTGTCTAGGTGCTGCTGAAGTTGCGCGCTCCTTCAGATGACATTTGGCCATCTTTTGCTAACTTGCCCCTGCTTTTAACAGGAGCAAGTTTGCCCAGGGAAAAAAGCTTGCGAGCTTCCAGCGCAAGATGCGCATCACACGCGCATGTTTCTGAATCATCGGCAGTACCTAATTTGCATATTCGCTGAGGGAATTCCATGAAGGCGCAACTTACACCCCGCGCAAAATTGCGCGAAAATTGCGCAGGAACAGCTAGGCTGCGTGCGTGGGAAAATGGCCGCATTTCAGGCTTAACTGGTTTACAGAATCAGCCGCAAATTTGCATAGGAGCAAATCAGTACTTGCGCGGCGCAAATCACACTTGTTCCCGCGCAAGTGCTTCTTGAATCTGGGCCAATGTGTGTGTGTGTATATACATGTATATACAATGTGTGTGTGTGTATACATGTATATATTATGAAGGGGGACTCGTTATTTTAATTACATTAAACACACCGTATGTCAGTGTACTGAGCAGTGATAATTTATCACTGCTCAATAAACTGACATCTCGGTTTTTCTGTGAATTTCTGGTACTGTAATCTCGTAAAGTCTCACGAGATTCCAGTATCAGGGGCCGTTCTTCACTGTTTGAAGCGTTGGTAGATCACTTCACTCCTCCAAGGGTGAAGCGATCTTCTCCGCTTCATAAACAGGCACACAGAGGAGAAAAATCTCCACCGTGAATGCCAGAGAACGAAGCAGTGAATAGATTTCACTGCTTCATAAAAGGACACCTTAATACAGAACTCCTTTGGATGTGTAATTTCCTGTTGAAGTGATTCGCTCAATAATTTCTCCTGCAGTTATTCTTAACAAAACTGTAGCTGATTTGATCGTAGTAGAGCAGAACTTCCCAATCTCCACTAGGGATAAGCAAAATTAAGAGCTTGCCTGAATTTTGTGGTGAAAATTGGCAGATATTGACAAAATGAGCACTTAAAGGGGTTGTAAAGGTTAATTTTGTATTTTCTAAATAGGTTCCTTTAAGCTAGTGCATTGTTGGTTCACTTACCTTTTCCTTCAATTTCCCTTCTAAATGTTTTTTTTTCTTTGTCTGAATTTCTCACTTCCTTTTTTTCCTCAGTAAACTTCACACTATCACCCGAGCGGTGTTTAGTCAGCCAGAACAGCTCCCTGAACAGCTTTCTGAGGAGGAACAGAAAGTGAGAAATTCAGACAAATAAAACAAAGACATTTTTTTTAGAAGGGAAATCGAAGGAAAAGGTAAGTGAACCAACAATGCACTAGCTTAAAGGAACTTATTTAGAGAATAAAACACAAACCTTTACAACCCCTTTAAGTTGAGACGAGACAAAAATAAATAACAATTCCCTGCAAAAGAAAGGGAAATAAAATTCCTAACTTACTCCTTGATGTTAATGTTTCCTTTGAGCGAAATCTCACTAATTTACAAACTCTGGCTTTCACTGCTTAGGCAAAATTAGCTTGAAAGGAAAAACATATATAACTACATTTTTCTGCAGTTATGATAGTTTATTTCATTTATTTTTGTATTTGTGATTTATTTTACTATTTGGTGTATTTGATAGTTATTTGTGTAATTTTGCTTTTTATTTTTATTTTAATGTTTTTTCATTGTTTTTTTATTTTATTTCTGAGAATTTTTTTGACAATGCATTAGGCAATAGGCAACAATGCACTAGCTTAAATGAACCTATTTAGAAAATAAAAAACGAACCTTTACAACCCCTTTAAGAAAAGTAAAGAACTCCCGCCACAAACAGGGTTCTTCTTTTTCCACTCACAAACATCTTTTTTGTCCCCAGGGTACCTGAGACAGAGACTCCACATTCTCTAAACCCCCCTCTCTGGAGAATCCAAGTAACCTTGACAAATTAAGTCGACCAAACCTACAGAGTAGTCTCTCTCCACTGAGGCCCCATACACACCATAGAATCTATCCGCAGATAAATCCCATCAAATGGGTTTCTGCGGATAGATTCTATGGTGTGTACACTCCGTCGGATATTTATCCGCAGATAAATCTCCCCTGGGATGGATTTCCAGCAGATGGATATTTGCTGACATGCTCAACAAATCCATCTGCTGGAATTCATTCCAACGGATGGATCCGCTCGTCTGTACAGACTTACCGGATCCATCCGTCCAAAGGGATTCCCCGCACGTGTCGTAATGATTTGACGCATGCGTGGAATTCCTTATATGACAGCGTCGCGCCCGTCGCCACGTCATAATAGCGGCGACGGCGCGACACGTCATCGGCAGAGGATTTCAGCGCGGATTTCAATGCGATGGTGTGTACACGCCATCGCATAGAAATCTTCTGAAATCCTCGAGAGGATTTATCCGCGGATACGGTCCGCTGAACCGTATCTGCGGATAAATCCTCTCGTGTGTATGGGGCCTCAAAGGTTTGTCTCCACCTATCCATCTCAAGTTTGGGGGACATCTTGTTTGCAGATCCCTGGATTTCTTATGTTATGGACAATTGGGTCCACAAGATGATCATTTGGGCATACAACATTTCACTCCTATATGCCAGACAGGTCCTTTCCAGATGTGCCTGTTTATTTCTATATACAGTACATACAAAAAAATTGCTTTTAATCCTACATATAGAGGCGCCTCTCCCCTTGTTTATCTTTCATTCTTGCTGGAATCTGGCTTTTACTCCTATATGGTGGCAGTCGTTAGTGTATGGAGTTTTTATCCTATCTTGTTTCATGGACTTTCTATGGACTTTTTGTTTATGTTGGGTTGCAGTAGAACTCCAAGTGTTTTGTGCCTTTACGTGTGCTCTTCTTTCCTTTCTTCTCTTCTTCCCAGCAAAGGGGCGGCTGGTTATTTGTTTTTTGGGGGTAGGGGGCGAGGAAACAAACACCCCTGTTGGTTGGTCGGTCGGCAGCACCCTCCCCTCAGCAGTTACCCCATCTAGGTTAGCGGTCAGGTTCAGGGCTCCATCAGGCAGTGGGTGGGTTGCGGGCAGTGGCTCCAGTGTTCTTTCCTCCTCAGCTTCTGCGTTAGGCAGCAGCTCCTGTGTCCTCTCCTCTTCGTCTTCGGCGGCGGGCAGCAGGCGGGTTGCGGGCAGCGGCTTCTGTGTTTGCTCCTCCTCAGCTTCAGCGGCAGGCAGCGCAGCTCCTGTGTCCTCTTTTCCTCAGCGGTGGGTAGCGAGCTGCTTGCGCGCAGAAGCTCCTGTGTCTGCGCCTCAGAGGCAGGCAGCGCGGCTCCCATGTCCTCTCCTCCTCATCGGCGGACAGCGGGTGGGTTGCGGGCAGTGGCTCCTGTGTTCTCTCCTCCTCAGCAGAGGGCAGCGAGCGGGTTGCGGGCAGTGGCTCCTGTGTCCTCTCCTCCTCGACTTTGGCGGCTTCTGTCATGCGGCTCCTCCTAGGCATCCAATAAGATCACCTTACCTTTCAGCTAATCGGGTGATGGGTCTCAAGACCTGCTTCCTGATTGCCCAGGGTGGGATCAGGAGCAGTGCAATGGCTCGGCCCACCCTTTCTTGAAGCCTTTTAGAGCCTCTGGTTCTAATCACGTGCTTCCAAAAAACACACCCCCCACCATTGGAATCCATGAATCTGATGCCCTGTATGTCCCAGCATTCTCAGTGCTGTGCATAGATGTCTATGGGCTTGTTTGGTTTTAGCTCTCTCCCTGCTGGATAGAAAGAGGCGAATAAAGAGCAATGTGCTCCATGTTTTTCTCCATGTTGTAGTAGTCCAGCTCCTGGCTACAGGTATACAGTATGTGTACTGTATATAGTTATAAAAGTATAACTATAACGTGAAATGCTGGGAATCTTCATACATCAAAGTATTCCAAATCAAGTGAGAAGGACTATGTATTTACCTAGTATGTCTGGGGACATTGCAAAAGTGTTGGAAAATTACTGAGTATGTAAAGAAAAAATATCAGTCAACAAAAAAAAACTTTGCTTTCATGTGAACAAGTATGACACAAACTAGCTAATTTGTGTTCCAAGGAGATTATTTCAGACAGCATGCTTTTCTCCAGCAGAGAGATTCATACGTTTGAATTGTGGTGGGGATTTCAGCCCTCAATACAATGGTCAAACTGAGAGGATAATTCATATTGCAAATTGTATATTTAAGAAGTTGTTCAGCACAGGTGTTAATTCACATTTTGTGCTTCTCCTTCCACATCTGTTCATGAGTGTTGAGTAATACTCTACCAGAATGATACATTGTTTTGCCTGTGAAAAATGGCCATTAAAATTACACAACAGATACTAGAAAAAGACAAAACCATAATGGTAGCAAGCTGCTGTTGATTTTCCATCCAGGAGACAAAGTATCCATATTAAAAAAGAGCTGTTGGAAACCAGCTGTACTCACAAAGTCATAGCGTACAATATTGTCACTCCAGGAAATAGAAAGAGACCCCTGAGGTTCTTGGAACCATTTCAGAAAACCTTTATAATGAAACATTGAGCTTATACTGGATACTTTTGGGGTCCATTCTAACATTCTAAGCAGCTCTTCTGTTCTAGGCCTGAACCTACTAGGCTCTCCAACCCAGCCACCTACTCATATAGTTGCCTTCATATCACAAATTTTCAAGGACACCTTTTTTTTTTTGCTGTGCCTCCAGCAAGCTTTTAGTGGGGAATGTAGTTTAATTAGGGGTGGGCATGCATTTAAAATGTGTGTAATTCTACAAAAGGCTTATTGTTAGCCTATTATTTCATTTAAGTTAGCCTATTATATCATTTAAGTTAGCCTATCATATCATTATATTTGAACCACTTAAGGACCGCCTAACGCCGATATACGTCGGCAGAATGGCACGGCTGGGCACAGGCACATACCTGTACATCGCCTTTAAGAGGCCCGCGACCCGGTCCGAAGCTCCGTGACCGCGCCCGCAGGACCTGCGGACCCAATCGCCGCCGGTGTTCCGCAATCGGGTCACAGGAGCTGAAGAACAGGGAGAGGGTGGGGTAAACACACCTTCCCCGTTCTTCTCTGTGGCAGTGGCACTGATCGTCTGTTCCCTGTTATAGGGAATGATGATCAGTGACTTCACACCTACAGCCACGCCCCCCTACAGTAAGAATCACTCCCTTAGTGGTTAACCCCTTCACTGCCATTGTAATTTTCACAGTTATCAGTGCATTTTTATAGCACTTTTCGCTGTGAAAATGACAATGGTCCCAAAAATGTGTCAAAAGTGTCCGATGTGTCCGCCATAATGTCGCAGTCACGAAAAAAATCGCTGTTTGCCGCCATTAGTAGTAAAAAATATAATTATTAAAGGGGTTGTAAAGGAAATTTTTATTTTTCCCTAAATAGGTTCTTTTACCTTAGTGCAGTCCTCCTACACTTACCTCATCCTTTGATTTTGCTTTTAAATGTCCTTATTTCTTCTGAGAAATCCTCACTTCCTGTTCTTCTGTCTGTAACTACACGCAGTAATGCAAGGCTTTCTCCTTGGTGTGGAGAAAGCCTCTTGAGGGGGAGGGGGCAAGCAGGAGGGTCAGGACACTCTCTACTTTGCAGATATAGAAAGGAGCCGTGTTTCAGTGGGCGTTCTGACACTCTTGCTCGCCCCCTCCCCCCTCAAGAGGCTTTCTCCACACAAGGGAGAAAGCCTCGCATTACTGATCGCTGATCGCCGCCATTAGTAGTAAAATAATTAATAAAAACGCAATAAAACTATCCCCTATTTTGTAAACGCTATAAATTTATAAATATTTATTATAATTCCAAAAGCTTTTACCAACTTCCAAGAACTGAACTGAAAAACATTATTTTCTGAACCTTTATAGTAAGCCACCTTATGAAATATAATATTTTAACCCTTTTTGTGCTAACACAAAGGACCATGCAAAAAAACAAAAAGAGGTAGCCAATTTATTTTTAAGCAAGTTAAATGCACTTAATTGCACACAACCATAGTGATCTGGCCTATATACATGCATGAGGATTATAGACACATTGCAATGATTAACGCTTTAAACAAGAGAGAGTGTTATTTTTTCCACTTTCCAGAAAATTGCACACACTGGAACACCTTGAGTAGAAAATGCTTATGTATTGAATTTCCTTCAAAAAACGAACATGTTGATCTTTTTTTCTTAAATTGCCGTTTTAAAGAAAATAGTTAGGAAAAGTAACTACTAATTCTAAAAACCTTCTTCTCCTTGAAAACAATTATATAGAAGTATATAGTTCCATGTTGGTCAAAGCAAAGAGGTTTTGCAAAAAATACGGAAATCATAAAACAACCCATTTATTTATCAAGAATATGACTCTTAACAGCTGCCTGATATTGCAAAGAAAATTTAATATTGTGTTGCCAAATAACTTTATGAAGTAGGTAATTTATTTATATATATAGCAATTTTTTTTATTAACAATGAAGTCTGACGTACCTACTTTCCTGGAATCTATACCCTTATGCTGTACATTCCATACTTGTATGCATTCTGGAGAGCGCACTTATAAATTAAAATAAATATATTCTGTGGCTGTAGGTTTACAATATACTATATGCTGGTAAATGGGTAATTGCTGCTAATCTATCAGTTTAACATTTTATTTATATATATATATATATAGGAATATATTTAACCGCTTGCCGACTGCCTGCCGTCATTTAACAGCGGCATAATGGCTCCCCTACGGTTTAAGGGGTATAGGGGGCATCAATGTCTTGGCAGGGGAGAGGAGACAGATTGTGTGTTCCGAGTATATAGGAACAACGATCTGTCTCCTCCCCCAGGCAGTCCCACCCCCCCTTCAGTTAGAACACGCTGAGGGAGCACATTTAACATTGCCTCCTGGTGGTAACCCCTTCCCTGCCAGTGACATTTATACAGATATCAGTGGCTATTTTTAGCTCTGATCGCTGTATAAATGTCAGTGGTCCCAAAAAATTGACAAAAAATTTCTGAAAAATCACAGTTCGCTGCCATTACTAGTAAAAAAATAATAATAATAAAAATGGCATACATCTATCCCCTATTTTGTAGACGCAATAACTTTTTCGCAAACCAATCAATATACGCTTATTGCGATTTTTTTACCAAAAATATGTAGTAGAATATATATCGGCCTAAACTGAGGAAGACATTTTATTTTTGTTTTTTTAAATTGGGATATTTATTATATCAAAAAGTATTGTTTTGTCACAGTTTTTTTGTTTATAGCGCAAAAAAAAAAAAACGCAGAGGTGATCAAATACTACCAAAAGAAAGCTCTATTTGTGGGGGGGGGGGAACGTTGCACGACCGTGCAATTGTCAGTTAAAGCGACGCAGTGCCGTATCGCAAAAAATTGCCTGGTTAGGAAGGGGGTAAATCCTTCTGGGGCTGAAGTGGTTAATAGACCCCTTCCACCCACCTTCTGTGTATAGATGTTTGCCAGCATAATGCCCCTTGTTGGGGATCTATTTATAAATGTTCTCCCCATTCAGAGCCATCATCTGACACATAGGTCAGCTGGTCACTCTTAATCCCAGGTGTCACTTACAGCTGGGTCTACACTGTCAATGGGGAATCAATCAGCATAGTTTCCAACCATGCGACCACTATATCAGCTATGACATGATGTGATCACATGCAGGCTGGAGTCTTTATTGAAAAAAATGAGTTTAAAAAAAAAAAGTTTAGTCTGCATAGGAGTACTGCTAGTGTCCATCTGCAGTATCATACCTTTAATGCTATAATTAGATGATATTAAAGAACATTTTTCATAAATAATTAAAACATAGAATGATATATATATATATATATATATATACAGTGCCTTGAAAAAGTATTCATACCCCTTGAAATGTTACACATTTTGTCATGTTACAGCCAAAAACGTAAATGTATTTTATTGGGATTTTATGTGATAGACCAACACAAAATAGCACATAATTGTGAAGTGGAAGGAAAATGATTAATGGTTTTCAATTTTTTTTACAAATAAATATCTGAAAAGTGTGGCATGCATTTGTATTCAGCCCTATTTACTCTGATACCCCTAACTAATATCTAGTAGAACCAATTGCCTTCAGAAATCACCTAATTATTAAATAGAGTCAACCTGTGCGCAATTCAATCTCAGTATAAATACAGCTGTTCCGTGAAGCCCTCAGAGGCTTGTTAGAGAACGTTAGTAAACAAACATAATAGTCCAAAATGCAGCACTTCAGTGAAAATAAATAAGAAATGGCAATGTGATAGTCCATATAGAAAAAATCAATGTGCAATAAAACTGATAAAAAGGCGATGTAAAACCTCCACCAAGCTTCAGTGTGCAAAGCAAAAGCACACCACACCAAAGTGCTATCAATCTGCTTACCAGAAAGATAAGCCAATAAGCAATGTAATCATACAATGCAGAGGGTCAGCAGTAGATGGGACACTCCAGACTTGATGGATCAATCAAATCATATCCAAAATCATCAGCATCAGAAAGACCTCCAGAACACACAAGACCAAGTGGGTATATTATGCAATCATCAATGGGAAATCGAAAAGAAAAAATTGCGCTAACCAAAAAATATTTTGTGATTATGAAATAAAGAAGGCAGCAATCACGTGACCTAACACAAACATGTAAAAAAGAAAAAAATTGCGCCAACTTTTTTATTCTTTTTTATCAATGGGAAATCCCCCAGTATAAAGAGAGAAGCAATAATAGTGAAGCCCGTAAAGGTAAAAGCATACAATATTTATTGCAGTCTACTTACAGGAATATAAGAACATCAATAGTAAACAAACGGCATCACGAAAGCCAAGAAACACGCCAGATAGGTGAGGAATAAAGTTGTGGAGAAGTTTAAAGCAGGGTTAGGTTATAAAAAAATATCCCAAGCTTTGAACATCTCACGGAGCACTGTTCAATCCGTCATTCGAAAATGAAAAGAGTATGGCACAACTGCAAACCTTTTGGTCTAAAAGCAAAACGCTATGGCCCGGATTCACAAAGCACCTACGCCGGCGTATTTCGAGATACGCCGCGTAAGTCTATCTATGCGCCGTCGTATCTGTGCGCAGTGCCCACAATCTGAGATACGCCTAAAATTAGGCTTCCTACGACCGAGGTGACTTGCCTACGCCATCGTATCGTGGGCGCATATTTACGCTGGACGCATTTTCCGCTCCCATTGATTTTCTATGCACATATGCAAATGAGGGAGATACGCCGATTCACGAACGTAGTTGCGCCCGGCGTATAATATACGCGGTTTGCGTAAGTCGTATGTCCGGCGTAGAGTTATTCCCCATAAAGGAGGCGCAACTCATGCAAAGGTATGGATCAGGGAACACAAGCTGTCATATTTTTTGCCGTTTACGTTGTACGTGAATATGACTAGGCGTAGGTTACGTTCACGTTGTAGGCAGTGATTCGACGTATCTTAGGCAGTTGTTTCGACGTGATTCTAAAAATGCGCACTGGGATGCGCCCATGGGACGGTGCATGCGCCGTTCATTTTAAGTACTTCTATGGCGCTTGGCCCATCATTTGCATGGGGTCACGCCTCATTTGCATGGCTCACGCCCACTTCCACCTACGCTGGCTTACGCCGAGGAAACCCAGCGTATCTTTAACAGCGAGTGGGAGCAAGTGCTTTGTGAATCCAGTGCTTGCCTCTGTGCGCTTTTCCCCCAAAAAAATGTTTGAAAGACCACTGCGTCAATACCGTGTGACATAAAATATTGCAACGATCGCCATTTTATTCTTTAGGGTCTCTGCTAAAAAATATATATATAAAATCTTTGGGGTTCTAAATCATTTTCTTGCAAAAATAAAATATGGATTTTAACTTGTAAGCAACAAATGTCAGAAATAGGCTTAGGCTTAAATGTGATAACAACCAGAGGTATCAAAAGTGCAAAATTACTTTAGGACAAACTTAAACTCAAACCTTAAATTCTGAGTTTTTTTATATGCACAAATAGCAGCTTTCCTATGAACAATAGCCAAAAAATGAAGATATTACCTCAAAATAAAACTTTGAGTGTGTGTGCAGAGAGGGCTTAAATGTTGGCTATACACTCACTTCTAATTGCCTCAAATCACAGACTATGGCACATATTGATACAAAGGGCAAAAGGAGCACTCATTGACATACAACAGTGGTAAGAATGGACAACCACACCTCAAAATTACCTTTTTAGTTGAGTCCAATTATAATGTACCCATGTACCCATGGTACCTGCCAATCTATAGAAATTGGTGCCTCATGTTTCCCCCAATTGTTTCAAAAACAGTGAACAGATAGGAAGCCTATATGATCGACACGCTCCCAAAATATGGAGATTCTGCGCAAGAACCCGGTCTACTCCCTTAACTGAGATATCTCAACCATTGATTTTGTATATTTATTTTGGTTAGCTAAATTCTGGAAAACATTTACGGTAATATGGAAACAGTAAGAGTCGGTTCACATAGCAGCGACACGACTTTGAGGGCGACTCTGCAAGTCGTCCTGAGGACGACTTCAGAGGCGACCTGCAAAACGACTTCTGTATAGAAGTCAATGCAGGTCGCCCCGAGCCACCCCCAAAGTCATATAGGAACCTTTTTCTAAGTCGGAGAGACTTGCGCCGCTCCTATTAGAACGGTTCTAATTGCATTGAATGGGACGCGACACGTCAGGAGGCTGAGCCGCCTGTTGTGTCGCCCCAGTGTGAACCGGGTTTAAGGAACAAACATCAACTGGTTAATGATAAGTGACAAACTAACTAGTGCACTGAAAGGTAAAATAGCTATTTTTAACACTATATTGTTTCTCATTTTCCTTCTCTTGAAAGAGAAAAGAACTGGTGGTCACCCATTCGATTTCTAGACACACTAACAGATTATTTGCCAAGTGCCATGGGATGCTAATGATTCCCAAAGACCTTTATTTGAAATTCTTGCAATCAGTGACACTTAATGTTAACTGAGTGATTAACACTGCAAACAATGTATCACGTGAAGCACAACATTGATCATTGATCTCATAGTGGATGACTTTCAAACAGTATTTGTCATTAAACATTGTTAGAACAATGCAGCAAATTCACCATTAGCACCATACAGAATAGTTGCTACTAATATCTCACTAATTAAACAGTCAACCAGCTGAAAAGTCAATGTGTCTATGTCAGGTCACCTGAGGCCAGGTGACAGATGCACCTTGTTGGGGTCTGGAGTGCACCGCTAAGGTAGTGGACCTTATGGCTGACTGCCGCGGATGAGGCTCTGGGTGGTTCAGGAAAGCAGGTCCTCTGGAGTACCAAAACAGATCACACTGGGAGCAAGAGCATGAGATTCCCCAGGGCGTGGAGTCTAAGAGCCCCTAGTGGTGGGGATGGACTTCGCTGCAACTGGCTCCAGGTCATGGCCCCCAGGGTCTCCCAGCTCACGCTCACAGTAGGCTACTGAAGGATAGAGAGGAATCAGCAGACCAGAACAACAAGGGATAGTCATGAGATAAGCCAAAAGGTCGGGGCAAGGAGCAGACAGGGGTAGTCAAAAAACACGCCATAGGCCAGGGTATGAAGCAGACAAGAAAAGTCAAGAACAAGCCAAGGACGGTAAACAGAATCAGAAGTGGAGCACACAGGAAGCCAAACACACAATATTGATCAGCAAGGCTGGCTTGCAGTGCACAGGTTAATATAGTGTTCCCAGTTAGAATGTTGGGGTGGAGCCATGCTTGAGGGAAGATTACATAAGCAGACAGGTGTGAGAGTGCAGACCCTAAGGCTGATACACAACCAGAGGTAAGCAGACAGGGCATGAAAGTATTGCTGCAGATTCATGACAGTCTATGGCTATATCTGAGCATTAAACAGATACTTTCTTAATTGTTCAAAAGGGGACACAGGTTAAAACAGGATACTTAGGGTAACAAAGCTACCTTCAGAAGACAGTGGCAAACACAGCTGTAAGAGCTTAAAGCCTGGTACACATGAGCTGAACATCAGTTCAACAGAAACCAGCCGACATTCAGCCAGTGTGTACATCACACCAATTACACCATTTGGGATTCCTTTCTTCTGCATATGGGTTAAAGGAGTTGTAAAGGAAAAACGTTTTTTTCCTAAAATTAATGTCTGCAAGGTAGACAGACAGAATAGTGTAATGATTCTGTTAAAAAACAAGTAAATACCTATTAAATTCCTTCATCTATATCACCTCCAGCGTTCTAGTTTCTGTTCTCTCATTCACTTCCTGGTTTGCGGCGCTTGTTCATGTAAGAACTACATTTCCCAGTATGCATTGCGGCACGCCCAGTAATTCACACCTCCTTGAAGTCTCTAACACGTAGAGAGCGTCCTGCCGCACAGATGTAGTTCCCAGGAGGGGGCGAGCACGTCACTGACCACCGCAGTAAAGCCTCCCTTCACGGTGGTGAGTAACAATCAGACAAGCAGGAAGTGAACAGAACAGAGAAGAAATAGAGCAACTTCTGAGCAAAAACGAACAATGAGGAAGTGAAAAGAGGAATGTCTGCAGGTAAAGGATGCTTATTACGAAAAAAATGTTTTTCCTTTACAACCCCTTTAATACTGGAAGCACCACCAGAAGCACAGGGAGACGAGATACCGCCAGAGTGCCGCACAGTGGCATACACTGTGAACGTTTTTCACCTCAAGAGGGGGTGAACATTCGGTGAGTGCGGGCTTTATAAGAGCACAGCTTGCTGTGGTCACCATTTTGTAATACAACGACAGTTGTTTTACCTGGCACCGAGCACGTGTCTGAATACTCAGCACTTGAGACAACAAGATTATAGCGATTCACATATATATTCTTGTTAGGATGGACTTTAAATTTTTTGCACATTTTGTCATTGCACATCATTGAACACTTGCAGGATCTGTTTGCACACAGTGGGCCGGATTCAAGTAGATTTGCGCATTTATTAGGGAGGCGCAGGGCAACGATTTTGCCCTGCGCCCCCGCAATTTTTTTGCGCTTCCCTCGATTCACGGAGCAGAAGCTCCGTAAATTGCGCGGGTGCGCCGGCAAAATGCCCGGCGCAAAAGCGCGCAATTTAAATGATCCCGTAGGGGGCGGGAATCATTTAAATTAGGCGCGTTCCCGCGCCGATCGTAGAGCGCATGCTCCGTCGGGAAACTTTCCCGACGTGCATTGCGGCAAATGACGTCGCAAGGACGTCATTTGCTTCAAAGTGAACGTGAATGGCGTCCAGCGCCATTCATGATTCACTTACGCAAACTACGTAAAATTCAAATTTCGCGACACGGGAACGACGGGTATACGTAACATGGGCTGCCCCTGCTAATAGCAGGGGCAGCCTTGCGCGAAAACCGCCGTACGTAAACGACGTAAATTGCGTACGCAGGGCTCGCGCAACGTTGTAAATCGGTGTTAGTATTCAATTTGCATACTATACGCTGAGCACAACGGGAACGCCACCTAGCGGCCATCGCAAGAATGCAGCCTAAGATATGCGGGCATAAGAGCCTTATGCCGCGCAGATCTTAGGCTGCAGTCGGCGTAACAAGGTTTCTGAATCAGGAGCACTCGTTACGCCGGGGCAAGTAAGCAATTGCGCTGTGTAACCTATGGTTACACAGGCGCAATTGCTTCTTGAATCCACCCCAGTGTTCACAGTCTATATTTATTTATATATATTTTTTGCACTGGACCGTTGTACATGCACATTTTTCTGTTAATTTGCACGTAATTACTTCTTAGGACAGCACATAATATTTGCACAGGCACACATGCACTTTGCACAGGTACTATTTTAGTGTTGGATGTTCAGTTGGCATTAATTAGTATTATTTTATTTATTAATTGTTTTTATTTCACTATTGCACTTTATGGCAGAGACACTTAAGTTTTAGGAATTTATAAATTAGCGCCACTCCTACACTCCAACCCTACTTAAAGTGTGTACATCAGCCTGTCCGACAGAAGCCAGCCAAACGGGCCTATGTGATTCTGTTACCCCTATGCCTCTCAAAGCTAGGAAATCTGCCTTCTTTAAAATAAACCATGGTACCTGGAAAGCATATTTGGCATGGTGCAAGGCAAGAAATTCCTATCCAAGGACATACTCCACGGGTTAAACTCTGTTTTATGATTTGTGTTATGATTCTTTGCCTGGCCCTGAGTACAATCAAAGGCCAAAGTTAATCTCTGACCATTCTCTTTCAGAGACTGCTGGCCTCTCGCTCCTAGTGAAGACGGCTGTTCAGGGTGTCGCTCAAATAGCCCCCCCGTTCTTTCCCCAGTGTCTCTATGGGATCTTGACCAGATTTTGTTGGTCCTTCAAAAGTCACCTTTAGAACCTATCAGGAATATTCCATTGTCTGCACTTACGTGCCAAATTTGTGCCACAACTGCCAGGAAAATTGTTTGGGATGCAAAGAAAAACTCACAAATAACTTCAGGTAAATACAGGACTCTCTGAAAACATGTAGTATGGCTGTTTCAAGATGCAAAATAAGGAGGTATTTGAAGAAAGATGGGCTGCATGGTCGAGTCGCCAGTAGAAAGCCAATATAACGCAAATGCCACAAAGTATCCTGTTTACAATACGCCAAACAGCACAGAGACAAGCCTCAAACCTTCTGGCACAAAGTCATTTGGAGTGATGAGACCAAAATGGAGCTTTGGGGCTACAACCATAAATGCTTCATTTGGAGAGGAGTCAACAAAGTCTATGATAAAAGGTACACCATTCCTACTGTGAAACACGGAGGTGGATTACTGATGTTTTGGGGATGTGTGAGCTACAAAGGCACAGGAAATTTGGTCAAAATTAATGGCAAGATGAATGCAGTATGTTATCAAAAAATACTGGAGGAACATTTGCATTCATCAGTCAGGAAGCTGCGCATAGGATGTACTTGGACATTCCAACATGAAAATTCTCCAAAACACAAGTCGATCTGTCATTGGCTACAGCAGAATAAAGTGAATGTTCTGGGGTATGTAAACTTTTGATCAGGGTCATTTGGGTCATTTCTTTTGCCATTATGATATAAAAAGAGTAAACACAGTTGATTGACAATAAATGACTTCAGCCAAACACTAACCATGAGTGAAATAAAAGTTTTCGTGTTATCATTCATATTCTCAGAAAAATGGCCAAGAAATCATAAAATCTGCCAGGGAATGTAAACTTATGAGCACAACTGTATATCCAAAAATGAGGGGTGGAAGGGTGGTCTTTGGTTTAAGACCTTCTTGCAAAATTGGGTGGAGCTTTGCTTTTTAAGGAGCCCTTTTTGTGGTATGCAGGGATAAGGTTGCATTCAGGCCTAAGCCCTTTTTTAACTAAAGTGGTTTCTTCCTTTCACCTCTACCAGGACATTATGCCCACCATTATACCACCCCCGTGACGATCACCTTTCCCAAGGGAGAGGAACAAGGGAAAATAGGGGTTTTCACAGGGGCGGCCCAAATACAAGACCACCGGGACGCTGGAGGCCACGAACAGGATATGTGAACCCCAATTGGAGGGGGAGGAATGGCAACCGAGGGGATACCCATGGAAGACCACCAGGAAGAGGGGAACATCAGGCAAATCAAGGATACCAAGATTATGGAACACACTCCAACCCATGGAACAGATCCCAGTATCAAGACAGGGAAGTAGAACCAAACCAAAGAGAAGGACCAGGAGAGGGTGCCGAGGGGGGCAGAAGAAAACGCCCAAGACACCAATAGGTAAAGGCATTTTTAACCTTAGTGATGTACAGTTATCCAGAGAAGAAATGCAGATATTAGACTTGGGCCTGAAATATGCGCCAGAGAAAACTATCGATCAATTTGAAGCTTACATTGATCTGCAAAAATTTCTGAGAAAACTCAATTTACGAAAATATTTCCATAATAGTACTGACGAAGAGAGAGCTATACAATCAGAATATGTCCAAACAGAACTTAGGAACAACTCAACATTCAATCCTATCATACCAGGCAATCAGTGTATAGGGGCGTTTAAGAAGATGGTAGAAAGTGACCTTAGGAAACTTCAGAAGAAATCGAAAACAAAAAATAAAAAAGTGTGGGAGAACATCAAAGCCATAGGAGAGAGAAACGAAGTAATCATCAGACCAGCGGACAAAGGGGGGGGGTTGGTTATCCTCAACAAAGTTGATTATGAGGAAGAGATGCAAAATCTACTCAATGTTGAGGGTACATATAAAAAACTGAAAAGCAACCCCAAAATACAATTTACCAAAAGACTTGAGAAGTTTGTGAACAAAGGAACCATTCTAGGGATACTGAATAAGAGCGAGGCGGAATATCTAGTGTCCAAATCAACCAAAACACCGGTACTGTACTATACCCCAAAAATACACAAGAGGCTAGAGAAACCACCTGGGAGACCCATAATCAGTGGAATCAACTCCATTTTCTCTAGATTAGGAGAGTACCTGGACACCTTTCTTAATCCCATCGTTAAAAAGGGCAAATCATACCTCCGCGACAGTTGCCAACTAATTAATGAATTACAGCATATAGATGGGGCAGAAAGCTTGCTACTGGCCACCATCGATGTAAATTCACTCTACACCAGCATCTCACAAGTAGATGGATTGATGGGGGTAGAAAAAGCCCTACACGAAAAAACTGCACTCAAGCAAGAACAAATTAATTTCATCATTGAAGGCCTCCAAATGGCAATGGAGTGCAATTATTTTTGGTATCAGAAGAAATATTATGTGCAAACAAAAGGGGTTGCTATGGGGGCTCGGTATGCCCCCAGTGTCGCCAACCTACTAATGGACTGCTGGGAAGAGGAATACGTGTATGGACAAAATATCCCCCAGATTAAAATGTATAGAAGATACATCGATGATCTCATTATCCTATGGGACGGAACAACAGACACCTTTAATAAATTCCTGTTAAACCTTAATGATAATAGATATGGACTCACATTTACTGGTAAATGTGACCAAGACTGTATTGAATATCTAGATTTACTAATCTTCAAATATGGCTCCAAACTACACACAAAAACGTTCTTCAAATCTACCGACCGCAATGGCTATATACCATCTACCAGCTGTCACCATCCAAGATGGAAAGCAAATATTCCAAAAGGACAGATGATGCGACTCCGTAGAAATTGCAATTTAATCTCAGACTTTGAAACACAAGCAGACGTGATAATAAAAAGGTTTGTAGAAAAAGGATATAACACTGAACAGCTGACCAGACAAAAGGAAGAAGTGCGGAATATGAATAGGAACCTAATGCTGGAACCCAAGGCCAAGAAGAGACAAAAGATGACAGATGTGGCCTTTATCACAGGGTTCAACTCTCAGTATAGAGACCTGGAACACATCATCAAAAAATACTGGCCCATTCTTCAAGAAGACCAAATTTTAACCAGCATACTAGGTAAAAAACCAACATTCATTTACAGACGGGCTCCATCGTTAAGACAACATCTGGTACACAATGTTATTGATCCACCGCAACCTGTCAGATTATGCCCAGAGCTGAAAGGCTTCTATAAATGTCAAAAATGCCTAGCATGCCGGGTTAGCAAGAAGCAGCCAAGAAGAAAAACTAGCTTCAAATCACGCTTCGATTTCAAAGAATATAAAATCAAAGAGTTAATAACTTGCAATACTACACACGTCACATATGTCATTGAGTGTCCGTGTCACTTGCAATATGTCGGCAGAACTACCCGACCCCTAAAGATTAGGATTCAGGAACATATCAGCAGAATAAAAAGTGCCTACCCTAAACACAATCTATCACGTCACTTCGAGGAATACCATCAGAAGGACCCATCGGGGCTCATCTTCTATGGCATCGATCTTGTCAAGGACGACTGGAGGGGGGGTAATAAAACAGTTGCGATCTCACAGAATGAGACAAGCTGGATTTATAGATTAGGCACTCTAGTGCCCCATGGCCTTAATAAGGACATAGATCTGAACTGCTTCCTGGCTAATCCGTGACACTGGGGATCTTACCCCACACTGATGTTAGGCTCTCTACTAATATTACTGTCCATTGCTCTATATTCAGCATATAGTGGTACATAGGCCACCTGCCAACTCCACATACCAACCCACATCCCCTAGCTATGATAAGAGAAATGACTTTCCATATAGGGAGGTATACCACCTACTGAACTCCTAATTGGAGTTATTACCCCCCGATACCTCCGTATTGGGGAGTGACAGGACGTGTACTTATGGAGTGGTGGCAAATGCTTATCTAGATTGGACCATTATAACCTCTGGTGTATATGCTAATTGATGGACCACCTATATGGTGCCATTTGTGCCCCCCTCCTTCTCTGTAGGACCTATATACCTATATAGTATGGGAATGTCCACCATACTCTCGATACTGTTCTACCTCTACACTTATACCCATATATTAGAAAATATTATGAGTTATGGTACCATCATCTACCAGCCTAGGTGGTGACTTTACTTATTCCATCCTTGATTTTATTTACATTGCATTTCTCCTAAAATATTTCTCCTATATTCATCTGAGAGATCTTGGACTCCTATACCCATTTTTTATAATATATGTTTTATTAATTATTATGGACAGAATGAGGCATCTCCGAACCATCTTATCCACTATATTATTAACATACCCCCAACATTTCTCCTGCACGGACATAATGTCAGCCTTGCTTTGATTTTGATTTTTATCATTATTATTACTTTTCACTACTAACACTCCATATATATATGTATATATGAGGCTTTCCCTGTCTAAGCATTGTTTTTTGTATGAATCGCAAGAGGTGATAAAATCACATTAATGAAGTGTTTATAAGATCCTAATATGTTATATTGTTCAGTCCGCGGTAACCGTAACACATCCCAAGGGAATTGAATGCTTTCAGCTAACCCACTGATTCGGAGGGAGCCCTGCAATAAAATCCCGATTGGTTGATGCCTTAAGTGGGCGGGAGGTTACACGCTGACATCTCTTATATAAACTGGAGGAAGAGGTAGGCGTGTACCCGCTTCAGAAGACGTGATTGGACGAAACGATCGTCAAGCGGATACACGCATACCCCCACGCACTTCCGGGAGACGAGCTGGGACGCATCTGGAGCGCACGCCGCTCAACCAGCTCTGTTACAAGTACCGGCTTACAAGTGCATAGTGGGACACTGCTGGCACAGTAGTTTTTAATTTAATTTTTGTTTGCTTTTAATACCCTAACGGCTGGCAAATCCAACCAGCCTGGACTTTTTATTTTATTTTATTTGATTTCATTTGACATATTTTTTCCACTATATTTGAACCCCTGTACTCTTGGTACCTGTATTTCGTGCTGGCATAGCCAATAAACTTAAGCCTGAGTGCTACCTTTTAAAACTACTACACTATGGGAGCCCCTGTCCTTTTTTTCTCCGGAGGTATATAGAGACAGCCGTCTCTATATTTTTTGCCCCGTGGTGGAATCTAAAGGGAACGTTGGGAGAATTGAGTGCCTGGAGATCCGAGCTGAGGAGTATCTGGTGGAAATCCCTACCTACGCCTGTTACCCCTGCAGGGGTGTTCAACTCTGGTGAGTGGGGATACATGAGGGGGAGCACCGGAGCCACAGCGACTGCACTCAAATTATTTTGTCTGTTCACCTAGCAAGTCACCAAGATGACACCCACCGAATGAACTTTATATCTGCTGCTGTTTATTATTTACTGTTTACACTCTAGAGTTACTAAATTGGAAAGATTATTATTTTTTATATACATTTCTTTGATCACATTACCAGATGAATGCACACCTGATTGATCACTGATCTGGTACACGTTTTTGTTTCCAGCTGTGGATGGTAGTATCATGTTCACAGTGTATAATATGCATAGATCTGTATGTCACTGAAGAGTCTATGTATTTACCTGAATTATTATTGTTTATGGTTTAACACAACACCACTGGTCACATTTTGATCACATTTTACTACCATATTTAGGTATTATCCATATACCGCCATCTAGTGTATATTTAGCACTACTACACCACTGTGTATCCAGTCTGGCTATTCACTTAACCTGTTGATCCTTGCTATTTAGCATTAGGATTGCTTACAGGTTCACACCCTGGTCACACAGGGTATATAACAGTCAGCGCCACCACCCCCATCTCTTTTGCACCT
Organism: Rana temporaria; assembly: GCF_905171775.1. Taxonomy (NCBI): domain Eukaryota; kingdom Metazoa; phylum Chordata; class Amphibia; order Anura; family Ranidae; genus Rana; species Rana temporaria. The sequence continues at coordinate 133,001,128 of NC_053494.1, forward strand.
TTCTCTGGTCTGTTCCAAGACATTTCAAGTTTTGTCTTCATTGACCAGATGTAACAAGAGCTGTTGGAATTTTATCACAGCTATTGGCTCACTTATATTGACTGACACTCTTTTCATCCCCTCTGTAGGGTCCTGTACACAAGAGGCTGAATCTTGTTCCACTATTTCTGTGTGAAAAAGACAGCTCATCATTTAAGTTTATCAGCTTGAGGACATGTTTCCTCCTTTTCCTATTAAATTGCACTCCAATAGGTCTGTTAGTGCTTCATGGGCTTTTTAGCATTAGGCATCTTTATCTCCGATCTGCAAAGCTGCCAACTGGTCTTCTTCTCATTTTTCTACCAGGTGGATGTTTGTCCCTAATTTGAAGTAAATTTCAACTGTAAAGCCGCGTACACACAACCATTTTTCATGTCATGGAAAAAAACAAAGTTTTTCTCAATGTGATTCTTGTGAAGCCTGCCTTGCATACACACAATTGTGAAAAAAAAAATGCTTGAGCAAAGCACGGTGATGTACAACACGTACAACGGCACTATAAAGGGGAAGTTCCATTCGATTGGCGACACCCTTTGGGCTGATTATGCAAATTTCCCTTCTCATAACCTGCTTCTGAGCATGCACATTTTTCCCTGTCGCTAAAGCCTACACACGACTGTTTTTCACGACGTTCTACATTTTTAATGCCAATTTTTCACGTCAAGAAAAATGCTCTGGAGCCTATATTGCATTTTTCTCGTCATGAAAAGTGTGTATGCGGCATAAGGTTCTAAAAATAGGCCTGTGAGCTTTATTAAGCCTTCCTTGTAAAACTCTGGTTACTTGGGCTCCTTAGCATTTTACTTGCTGTGTTGCCCACTCCTCAATGGGATTGTGTTGGGACATTCCTACCTCTCTGACTCTGCCTTGTGTCCCCTAATGAACAGTTTGGGAAAACAGGTGCTTTGACTGACCGTAACATTGTTTTCTTGGAGTTCATTAGCAAGCACAGGTTCCTTTTCCCCTGTTCTTGTAATGCACTCCTACTACTGCTTGCTACAAAACTGAGGCATGCTGGGATTGAAAGGGGTTATGCTGGGCTGTCTTACAGCTTTGATTGTCCAACCTCCTGAGTGCAACTGCATAACCTTAAATCTCTGTCTTTTCCCTGTGTCTCCAAGAAATAGATTTTACGGTAAGTCATAAATCCTGTTTTTTTTTTCACTTATTACCTATAAATAGGATGATTGATGAAACCAGACATTTTCAATAGCATTAGATTCAAAATATTGCTTGTTTGAAATCACTGTTGTCATTATATGTATTTTAGTGAATGGAATTTGACTTTAAAACATATATTGAGTGGTATACATTCCTAAAAAATTCCGTATAGGTATTTTTTTTATGTGTATGAGGCTTAAAAAGTGAAATCCATACCATTGTCAATTCCATGGTCCAAATAACAGCTAAAGCATTCCGTTTCACCAGTGTCACAGTAGATGGGAAAATGGGCAGACTAATAGAGCTGAGTAGCTGGTATCAGTCATTGCAATCTGTGTTTCTGAAGGGTTATTAAAGGGAGAAAAGTAAACAAAACTACTTCTAATGCCCTCAATGCATATGCCACACAGTTTTTAACTCCCTTCATGTGTACCATGCCAAATTCATGGAGAAAGGTGGTCCGGATTACACAAAAAGCGTAGTCTGCCTTGAAAAATCCCAAACATCACGAAATGCTTAGTTTGAAAGTCAAAACCCAAAACAGCAACGTTTTGAGACTGCTGACCTTGGCGAAATCCAAATCTGTAGACTCATGTTAGAATGTGAAAAAAAACAGTCTTGTCAATTTCACTTAGAATTTGTATTATTTTTCAGATTCCCCTGAAAATTTCCAATCAATGGTTTTGTTTTGTTTTTCAATGCGGGATGAAACAGCTATCATTTGATAGGCTGGAATAACAAGCCAAGCAATTCATTACTTTTTTTCTTAAAAGCCAGAAGCACATAATGTTTATTAATAAAAGGACAAGGTTTACAGAGATTTTATTATTATTATTGAACATAAAATGGTTTATAGTACAAGCAAGGGTGAAATTACCAGCTAATTAGGCTGCGAGAATCAGGTTTAATGGAATATAAATCTGGAATCTTCACAAACCTTTAGGGCCTCATTCATTAAACATTTATACATACAGGCTTTATGGTAAAGTTTGGGGGGGGGGGGATTGAAGGGTTGCACGTACAGATGGTAGATCCAAGGTCAAACAGCTCATTTTAAAATGCAAATCAGTTCCTGGGATATTAAAAATTCTCTAAACAGAAAAAGGCAAACGTTCTGAACGCAGAAATGCTGACTGTGGATGAGTCGTCTGGCTCTGGCAAGAATCTTTCTGCAATTTTTTTTTTGCCTTGTAATTTGTATTATAATATGATGCACCTATTAACCCTAAGACAGCTGGATGGGTAGTGTCTTTTACTCAAATATAAAGATGAAGCTGCAGACAATTTATATCATTTACAAAGAAGCATTGTAAGGGATTCAATTTACCTGCATGCCACAGGGCACATGGAGAAGGAACAATTGTACCATACAAAGCACAAACTATGGCCATAGCCAAAATTTGAGAACATTTTAAGTTGCCAACACTACCTTCTACAACTCCAAACAGATGGCAACCCCAATAAAGATATTGCCAGATTGCCAAGCCCTTCACCCATGCTACACAGACCTTCCATGCCCACATGCCAAAAAAAGCTACCTCCATCATGTCACAGAGCAGCCCCCAGGCCTACAACACATGCAAAGTCAAAGTAAGGAGGCATAGGCATAGGTATAGTCATCTGACCAAACACCACTACTAGGAGAGAGGATAGGGAGCTTTTTAGGAAAATTGGTAAAGCAAACAAAATGGGCTTGGCCAGCCTTGCAACACTCCTGAATCAAGAGAACCTATGTTGCAAATTTCAGCTGGATAGATGGGCCCTATCAATGTACAGTTTCTAGTCATTGATCAATAGGGTTTCTACAAATAATTTAGTTCCTTGATTAGACTTCTATCACACAGAACAGAGTCCATTCTGATTTACGGGTGATCCGTGAGCAGATCACCTGCTGAATTTGGGAAGATGTTAGTTTTTTTAGATCAGTGCCCATTCAGTTTGACCCATGACAGCGATATGTGGAACAGAGTGTTTTTTCTTTTTTTTTTCCTCCAGACCTGGAGAGACGCGGAGGTATAAATGGACAATTAGCAGCTAAGCAGCAAAACCATTTGTTCTTATATTATTTTCAATAACATTTGTTCTTTGTTTTTGTATTTCATCACCGTCTTCTGCTGCCATATTTTGTTTTATTAAGGGTGACTTGATGCACCTCAGTATGCAATCTGCAGGATCTCTGTAGTATATTGATTCTGGTCAGTTCAATAAAAAAGAGTCACCAGAGTCCAGAACTGTGGTTTAAAAATAGTTATTTTACTGAAGGCATTATAGAGGACACAGAATAATATGAACGCAAAAAGGAGAACACCCTTGCAGGCTCAACAGCTTATTTGATTTTGCGCAGGAATCCACCAATACCATTTTTTTAAGACCAAGTATGTGTACCGATACTTTTTCTCAAGTACTCCCTGATATTAATTACAGAGGCCAAATTTTAATATCATGTGACAGATTTTTAGAACTCGTTTCACTAGCAGAGACATCAATTTTACATCAGTTTTCATGTGTTTCAGTAAGTTTTTACAGCCTGTTCACATATGCGCGGGGCGACTGCAGTGCGACCTGAAAAAGGTTCAGGTGCAATTTCGAATCTCATACACTACAATATGCATTGGAATCGCACTTGAACCGCTGAACAAAATCACACCTGCCTTCACATACGTGAACCCAGTCTGAAGGTATACGTTTTAGAATATGAGGATTTGCACGAGTAAAAATGCTTAGTATCGGCACCAATACTGATAACGGTATGGTATCAGTATCAGCGCAATGCTAATTTTGCGCAAAAGGTTAAAGTGTAACTAATGCCAAAATGTTTATTTTTGGATAAAGTGTGGAGGGGTTTGAACCACCGTCAGGTTTTTATTGCAGTCTGTGTCCCCATCAGGAAAATTTTCTCTCTATATGCCCTGATCACAAACATCGCAGAGTATGGAAAAGAGGTTGAATCCAAAACGTTTAAATTGCCGCCAGAACATGAAAATATGTGAAATATTCTAAGGGCGGCACTTGTTTCCATGACAACTGTCTAAAAGGGGATTTCCCACCCATTGGAAAGATATCCTTTTATTTTCTCTTCAAGTCTACAGGACAAGAATTGAAGGGAAACAATCCTTATGCCTCGTACACACGAGAATCTTGTCGTAAAAGAAACGTTGTTTTCCTCGACGAGGTTCTTGTCAAGCTTGACAAGATTCTTGTCAAGCTTTCCTTGCATACACACTGTCGAGACAAAATCTCGTCGTTCTCAAACACGGTGACGTACAACACGTACGACGGCACTATAAAGGGTGAAGTTTGATTCCACTGGTGCCACCCTAGGGGCTGCTTTTGCTAATCTCATGTTACCGCGTGTTAAGTAAAAGTTTGGTGAGTGACGATTCGCGCTTTTCAGTCTGTTACAGCATGACGAATGTGCTATCTCCATTACGAACGCTACTTTTACCGAAGGTGCGCTCCCGTCTCATACTTTATTCTGAGCATGCGCAGGTTTTTAAGCATTCACACAAACGTGTTTCTCGTCGTAAACCAGCCCGACGAGTACCACGACGAGAAAATTGAGACTTCCGACGAGAAAAAAGAGAGCATGTTCTCTTTTTTTCTCGTCGAGATCCACAACAGTTTTCTTGACGAAAAACATACACACGACCGTTTTTCTCTGCAAAAAAGCTCTGCCAGCGGTTTTCTTGATGGTTTTTGTAGAGAAAAACGGTTGTGTGTACGAGGCATTATGCCTCGTACACATGACGGGAAAACTGCCATGGCAGCTTTTGGCTGGGAAAACTGGCCGTGTGTATGCTCCATGGCAGTTTTCCCGACAGGAAAACCGATGGGAATCGGCAAGAAGAATTTGAACATGTTCTCTTTTTTCCTGCCGGGATTCGCGGCAGTTTCCCTATGGGAGACACTGCGGTTGAGTATACACACGGTCGGGATTCCTGGCCAAAGCTCTTACCGCAGTTTTTCCAATGGGAAAACCTCTGGTGTGTACATGGGGAAAGTGACCGAGAAGGTTCTTGGTTTTCCCCCCGGGATTGCGGGCAGACTGTTTACTGCCGGGAATCCCGATCGTGTGTACGGGGCATTACAGATAGCAAAAACACTGACATTGGTTTTAACCCTTTCCAAAATGAAATAAAAAGTTTGCGTTTTAGATATACTTTAATGTGCCAGTACAACAAAGTGCATTTACAAAAAAAAATAAGAAAATGACCACACTGAATCTGTACATAATTTTTATAGAGGGGAATATAAAATAGAATCCATTATAGATTAACACCTGCATTGAACAAAAGAATAACGTTTAACCCTTTTAAGATCAGAGCTCATTGAGCCATGAATGCCCAGACCAACTTTAGCGATATCTAGAATGCTTAGTCTACAACCGTCTTACCTCCTACCTAGGTGAAAATAACATTCCTTTACAGTCTGGCTTCCGCTCGCAGCACTCCACGGAAACTGCCTTACTAAAACTCACTAACGATTTACTAACTAATAAAACCACTACTCCATACACCTACTACTTGACCTCTCTGCAGCCTTTGATACTGTTGGCCACCCACTCCTTCTCAATAAACTCCATTCCCTTGGCCTCCAAAATTCTGCTCAATCCTGGTTCTCTGCCTACCTATCACAGTGCTCCTTCAGTGTTACCTACAACTCTGTCTTCTCCTCTCCATTGCCCCTTTCTGTCCCCCAAGGCTCTGTTCTTGGACCCCTTCTCTTCTCTATCTACACCTCCTCCCTTGGTCACTTGATAACCGCCCACGGCTTCCAATACCACTTATACGCAGATGACACCCAAATCTATCTGTCTACTCCTCACCTCACTCCTTCAGTCTCTTCCCATATTACTAACTTACTAACTGACATATCAGCATGGATGTCACACCACTTCCTTACCCACTTAAGCCCCGGACCATTTGGCTGGCCAAAGACCAAAGCACTTTTGCGATTCGGCACTGCGTCGCTTTAACTGACAATTGCGCGGTCATGCAACGTGGCTCCCACACAAAATGGATGTCCTTTTTTCCCCACAAATCTTTTGGTGGTATTTGATCACCTCTGCGGTTTTTATTTTTTGTGCTATAAACAAAAATAGAGCGACAATTTTGGAAAAAAATATATTTTTTACTTTTTGCTACAATAAATATCCCCCAAAAATATATATAAAAAAACAATATTTTTCCTCAGTTTAGTCCTATACGTATTCTTCTACATATTTTTGGTAAAAAAAAATTCAATAAGCGTTTATTGATTGGTTTGCGCAAAAGTTATAGCGTTTACAAAATAGGGGATAGTTTTATGGCATTTTTATTAATGCCATAAAATGGCGGCGATGAGCAATTTTTATCGTGACTGCAACATTATGGCGGACACATCGGACACTTTTGGCGCTATTTTGGGACCATTCACATTTATACAGTGAACAGTGCTATAAAAATGCACTGATTACTGTGTAAATGTGACTACCAGTGAAAGGGTTAACCTGTAGGGGAGCTGAAGGGGTTTGTGTACTAACATAAGTCATGGGATGTCATAGCGGACATGGTTATCACATGATTGGGAACCACATTAATAGGTACCTGACAATTAGCTGAGTCTGATAGCTATCAGTGATAGTGTGTTTTTGGAAGTAGTAGCTGGCACTACTGCAGGCTCTTGATTCCACAGTGGCACATTGATTAATGTTTCCTCAGTGTGAGGGCATTGTTTTGGGGGATGTTAATCTATGTGAACTGGAATATGTAGTTCTGTTAATAGCAAACCACCAGATGTATGCCACCAAATCAACTTTGCCATTGACACTGGAGTGTTCTAGATAAACGTGTTTTCCTATGTGTGATATTACTGCACTTCCAAGTGAACTTTCAGTTCAAATTCAAGTGCACTTTGCACTTGTAGTTTGCACTTGTGGTGCAAAGTGGATTTGCCTTACTGTATTTCAGTTGACCTTGGTGTAGTTTAGTCAAGATCGTGTTATATTTACAGAGCATGGATGTTTTTAGGGGTGTTTTCAGTTTAAGACCTTCTACATACCAATGTGTTTTCTAGGCATTTTCATACAAGCAAAGGGCATTAGACTAACACCTTACTACAATTGTGTCATATGATGGTTATTTACAAAAGGCAAATCCACTTTGCACCACAAGTGCAAACTACAAGTGCAAAGTGCACTTGAATTTGCACTGAAAGTGCACTTGGAAGTGCAGTCGCCATAAATCTGAGGGGTAGATCTGAAAGGAGGGGAAGCTCTGCTGATTTTATTATCCAATCATGTGCAAGCTAAAATGCTGTTTTTTATCTTCCTTGCATGTCCCCTTCGGATCTATAGCGACTGCACTTTCAAGCGCACTTTGCACTTGTAGTGCAAAGTGGATTTGCCTTTAGTAAATAACCCACATTGTTATAATGTGTAGGAGAATTGAGACATGTCCTGCAGGCTACCATCTATGTTTAGACCCTTACATAGAAAAACATGGATTACAAATATCTAAGTGCAGTATTGATGCAGTCATGATGCATTCCAAGGGGTAAGTTGGGATATCGAAACTGTGCTTCAAGAAGGGGATTTTGTTTGAAGATTGTAGAGGGCGATCGGGGAGAGTGAATGGAATGATACAGAACGTTTTTGCAATTACTGTTAGTCCTATTCAAAATCCACTGGTTGGACTTGCATTTAGCCATGATGGAATGACAGCAGATTTGAGAGCTGTGTTCTACACTTTAGTAAAGCACAAAATTAATAAAAAAATATTCATAAATGTGTTTATTTGTTTCAATAAAGCCATTGTTAAACACCTGATTAGTTGATTTAAATCCGTTTGTTAAGACTTGACTTGGTACTGTACTTTGCTGTAATGAGTCATTCAAGAAACAGATGTAATGAAATAACCTCTCTATTGCCATGAATTACACATTTAAAACTGGCACTGATTCTCTATCTTAGCAAAATACCTGGGCTGAAGTTCAGGACTGTATTAAAGTTGGAAAGTATTTCATATTTCAGAGCTTGAAGTTAAAACATACATTTCAGTTGCAGTTTCTCACCTCAGCAAATACTTTTAGGTCTTATGGGCTGCTCAAAAACTATGTGGTTATCACTCTTACCTTGTGGCGCTGGAATTCTGGGATCAATATCTCCTTAGGACTCTGTTTAAATGGAATTTATATTTCCTACACATGACTGTGTGGGTTTCCCTGGGATGCTCTGGTTTATGTCCATAACCGAAAAACATATTGGCACTGGCTTACGAGCAAATTGACCCTAGAGAGAGAGAGCATACATGTGTGTGCTTTTATATCTGTGGTACATTATTAAGCTATAAAGCTCAATTGGAGTTATACAGATATGTAGTCAGATAAATATTATACTAACAACAGGGCTAAAAATGTAAAGTCATGAGCTACTAGCCAAGCCTCAAGGGTTACTCGCCACCAGTTGGCCGGCCCAACCCCTACCCTGAGCCTGTGCTGCCAATGCAGCCTGTGTCTGTCAATGCAAACTGTGCCACCAATGCAGCCTGTGTCACCAATGCATCCTGTGTCCCCAATGCAGCCTGTGCCACTAATGCAGCCTGTGTACCCAATGCAGCCTGTGTCACCGATGCATCCTGTGTCCCCAATGCAGCCTGTGCCACCAATGCAGCCTGTGTCCCCAATGCAGCCTGTGTCCCCAATGCAGCCTGTGCCACCAATGCAGCCTGTGCCACCAATGCAGCCTGTGTCCGCCAATGCAGCCAGTGCCACCAATGCAGCCTGTTACCAATGCAGCCTACCTGTGCAGGGGAAGAGAGAGGAGAGCGGTCATCTGGATAATCAGAGCGCAGGCCGTCAAATACGGCCCCTCCCCCTTGTCCAGGGAACTTTGATAGACAGATCACGTCCCAGGATTGGACTGCTGATCTGTCTATCAAAGTGCCAGGACAAAGAGGAGGGGCTGTATGTGATAGTGGTTGGGAATACACAGCTATTGAAATGAAAATGAAAGCTGTTATGTTCCTGCCGTTTGGATCATCCGGGCCGCGGCTCTCCACTCTCTCCCCCTATGATCGCTGGGAGAACGGCTCATATACAACCTGCCTGTCGACGGTGCTCGCCCCCATGCTCCCAGGCTGCCATAGCTCGCCAGCCCTCAAAATCCACTCGCAAAATGAGTGTGGCGAGTGTAATTTTTGAGTCCTGCTAACAACATACATTTTTAATTAATTAAATTCATATAATATTCATAAATGTAATTAATTCATACCACCTCTTTCATGTGTTTAATGAATACCACCTCTTTCCTTTACAGCAGTTCATATATATATATATGTATGTGTATATATATATATATATATATATATATATATATATATATATATATATATATATATATATCATATGAATATATGCAGTTCAGTAGGAATAAAAGTTAGACCCAGTGAACTCTGGAATCAGCCACTGTAACATAAATGGGCTGACATGCCCCTCTCTTCTTTTGCTATATAAGTCTATGTGAGGACAATTGTGTTGAGGAGTATGGCTGTTATTCAGCTATTATTATTATTATTATACAGGATTTACTTTATATAGCGGCAGCGGTTTACGCAGCACTTTACAATAAAAGGTTGATAGTACAATTACAATACAGTTCAATACAGAAGGAATAGGAGTCCCCTTCTCATGAAACTTAATATCTAAAAGAGGGGGAGGTGGTACAAAAGGTTATAGCTGCAGGGGATGATCTAATGGAGGTGACTCAAGTACAGTTCTTAGGTGGAGGTGGGGTAGGCTTTTCTGAATAAGTATGTTTTAAAGGATCACCTAAAGGCGGACAGGATAGAAGCTGACTGGACATACTGGGGCAAGATATTCCAGAGGATGGGAGAGACTTTGAAGAAGTCCTGGAGGCGAGCATGGGAGGAGGTAACAAGGGAGCTAAAGAGCAGGAGGTCTGGGGAGGAGTGGAGAGGACGATTTGGGTGATATCTACAGATGAGGGTGGTGATATAGCTGGGGGCGATGTTGTGGATGGCCTTGTACGTTATGGTTATTATATAGAATTTTATACGATGGGGTAGGGGAAGCCAGTTAAGAGATTGGCAGCAGTCACAAATCGGTTAGTAAGATGTATTCGTTAGACAGCAGCATTTATAATAGACTGAATGGGGGAGTAGCATAGAGCACTGGAATCGGAGAGGAGAGCTAGAAATAGCATTTTACTGAGAGAATATTTCCAAACAATCAGTCACAGAAATATAAGAAGCAAAAAAGGTGTAAGATCTCAACTGGGCTTTAAGCTATTCTATAGGCAGTGAAAGTAAATAGTAAATAAAGTGAATTGTTTTAGAATTCATGAACTAGGATAGTTATTGGCATTTTTTATGCCTGGCATGAACTTCCTGAAACTTTCCCACACCCGGGGAGCCGCACGTACTACATAAAGGCTGCCATATAAGTGAATGACTGTCTTCTTGTAAACACTGATGCTTCTGTGCTTCTGCATTTACCCGCACATGCACATCTGACATATTCACCCAGCATCCAACACGTGGGGGACACAGAAGAAATAAAAATATCCTGGAGTTGGGATTTAAGGCTTTAACTTTAGAAAAAAGATTTAGAAGTTATGCCAAGGTTAAACAGGAACTATAGCCTAAACGTTTGTATTTATTTTGCATAGATTATTGGGTTTAGATAGGTTGCTGTGTTGGATAGGTTATATTGCCACTTCTGTCTTTGTTGGGAAGATTTACTTAGTGATTGACAGGATAGGAAGTGAGGAAACATTTCTCCAATGTAGACAAAGCAAAAAGAAGAAAAATAATGTTTAAGGCCTGCCGTCATTATACGGCGGCTGTTTGAAGGGGAATACCGTTGTTATGGCAGCAGCTAGCTGCCATAACCCCAATATCGTCTTCAACAGCGGGAGGTTGGCTTTCGGATAAAAGTGGTCTCAGCGGTGGAATCGCCACAAGATCACTTTTATCGAGGACCATCTCTGTCGCTTACTGGTGCCGTCGGTAGCGGTGGAGATGATGGTGTGCTCTTCCCTCACAGGCTGGATCCCGAGTGAGGAAAAGATGGCCCCGGCTCGGCTCCTTAGCATTGGATGGCAGAAGCAAAGTCAAACGTCACTTCTGCCCAATGGTCTTAAAGGGAAGTTATTATAATTTTTTTTGTAAAAAAAAAAAAGTGACATTTTTTTTTATTCTTTATTTTTTTTATTGCATTTTAGTGTAAATGTGAGATCAGAGGTCTTTTTGACCCCAGATCTCACATTTAAGCAGTCCCGTCATGCTTTTTTTCTATTACAAGGGATGTTTACACTCCTTGTAATAGGAATAAAAGTGACCCAATTTTTTGAAAAAGACAGTGTAAAAAAAGTAAATAAAAAGTTAAATAAATAAAAAAAATGTTTTAAAGTGCCTTGTTCCGCCGAGCTTGCGCACAGAATGCAATCGTAAGTCATACCCGAATATATGAAAATGGTGTTCAAACAACACATGTGAGGTATCACATGCTCCCAGCTCTTCTCTGTGTACAAATCCACCCCCCCCCCCAGCTCTTATCTGTGTACAATTTTCTTCCCAGCTCTCCTCTCTGCTAAACACCACACACACTTTCCCTCTCTGCACATATTCCCTCTCCCTCACACACTTTCACAGTGCACTTCTCTCTGAAAAGAAAAGCCCTGCCATTAAGAGACTCAGGGCTATAGCCCCAGAAGCCACCCCCCTAGCGATGCCACTGGGTCACATAAATCAGTAACCAACTAAATCAGTAGTCGTGGTAGAAGCACAGGAATTGCACATGGAAATAATGTTTAGATATTAATCTCATAGATTAAATGGTTCCTAAACATGTGGTATATTGTTTGGAGATGATCTGCTTCTAAATTTCTTGAAATATTGTTGTGAAAGCAGAAATATGCTTGAAAGTCTAAGTAGAGATAAATTCACCCTATTTTTAGAACTCTGTGCTGGCACAAGAAAGCATGCCCAGACTGAAAACTAGTCTTAGCCCTGGTTCACACTGGGTACGATTTGGAACAATTTGAGATGCGATTTGACATGTCAAATCGCATCTCAAATCGGCGGCAATTGTCGGCAATGGCACTGTCCTAATCAGTGCGACGCCGCATCTGCGATTTCAAAAAGTAGTTCCTGTACTACTTTTTGCGATTTCGGGCCGCGATTTACATTAAATTGCGGCCGAAATCGCGGCAAAATCGCAGCCGCGAAATCGCGGTAAAATCGTGCATTTTACCGCGATTTTGAATTCGCAGCAGTGTGAACCTAGGCTGAATCCTACTCACATTGAAATGTGGGAATGCCAAACAAGTGTTAACACCCGGGAATTTGTGAGAGCTAGCAAACTATGTACTATTTATGTATGAATGCAAGTATGAACCATTAATTCTTATTGTATAACTGTTACTTCCACAAAACATACATTTTAATTTTGAGATGAACTCTTTAATTCCTAAAATAAATTGTCCTTTGCTTGGTTTTTATGTTGCGTCTTATTCCCTTTTTTTTTTTACAATGCTAGTAATGTTTTTCTGTTTTTGTAACAGATATTATTCTCTCCCTCTCTACATAAATCTATTTGTGTATATACTGCCATGTGCATTGTGTATGCACAGGGACTTTGCCATTTGTGAAATATGTTTTGTTACACTGAGCCACTTTGCCATTTGAGCCATATCTCTGGATACACTAAGCATGCTCAGCGACTTAGCTGTTTGACATTTAATAAGTAAATGGTAGATAATGCACTTGTTTTTCTCCATCTCACATAAATCTCAACCAAAACCCCCACAGCTGTCGTCACAAACCACACACAATACCATTTTTGCTGATTGCCAAATTTGCTGATGCAAATTTAAAATGAATAACAATTTTGTTTATGTTGTTTAGTATTTCCAAATGATCATCATTTTCATCACAAAAAAATGTAATATGTGTACCAACATCATTAATCCAGATCAAAGTGTCATTGCCAAAGTTCAGAGGGTAACACCACTATTATACACCCACATACCAATAAACACCAAATATCACAGAATAAAACAAGAAACAGAACTCCTGCCTAATGTAATTCCAACACCTATAGGTAAATGCATAAAGAAATGTAGTAGGTGTAGGAGGGTTCCACCACCATTGCCATATGTGTTCCATGGGGAAGGACAAGAAGCAGCCTTGTAAATTCCACTCCAGCACCAATTACAGCCTCTTACCAAGCAAAGAGCCCCAAAATTAGATGGTCCTATAGCAGCATGCTGACAGTAATTAGCCATATCCAGCCTTGTAACCAGATGGCATATCACAGAAGCAGGTTAGTCAATGGCACTCAGGACTTTCAGGGTACAGTACATTGATTAACTTTTTGCACCCCAGGGACTTAGGGGTGTTTAACACCACAGAGATTAAAGCTCCACGCATGTGGCAGCACCGGGGTCGCTGGTTCGAAGTGTGTGGGGGTCCGCCCAATCCAAACCAGGCTTTTGGGTCTCTGTTATATGATGCATATTTGTTAATGTCTAAATAGAATTTTATTAGAATGTTGACCTCTAGTTTTATATGTCAATGCTTTCATCATTGAAATACTATATATTCTAGTTAGAAAACTGATCAACACAGGGGCTAAGTGGTTAGCGCTCTGATCTAGCAACAGTTAGGACACAAGTTCAAATCCCACCTATGTTATCTACTGCCTCCCTAAAGTTTCAAGGGGTATGGATACAATGTATCTCTTGCTGATGGCACCTATGCATTTGCCAAAGCACATTTGAAATTGCCATTGCAATTCTAGGGAGGTGGTAGCATGGGTGGGATTTGAACTTGTGCTGCTAGCTAAGAGTTCTAAAGATTAGGCTACTGTGCTGAGTACAATTAAACCTACAATATAATAGAACTCAACATCTTCATAAAATACGAATTAGACATAGAAAAAGTTTAACATGTAGAATAAAAATGTAACTCTTACATCAATGATAATAATATAAACATCAGCAAATAAAGCAAAACAAGTCACATCTTCCATTTTTTGATGATTTAGCAATGAACTTGCATTTTTAGTTTTTATAGATTCTCTTGATCTACGTTCATTCATTAATCATTGTACTACAGTATATTGAAAACATAATTGTGCTCATCTCAATGGCTTAGTGAGTAGTACTCCTACCTAGCAAGACTCAGATCATGGGTTCAAAATTATCACCTGCTTAATTTTTAAACAGAATAGTATGCTGAAAATAGGCAAACGCCAAATTGTCACTGCCACATCAGCATGGTTGTTTCCATAATTTGCATGGTATGTTATTTAGCAAAAATATAATTGTGTGAAAATAAAATAATCAAACATTAGGGTTGGGATTTGGGATTTGAACTCATGACCTAAGTGCTTTTTGTTCATGAGTGCAGACCACTAGGCCAGTGCTGAGTACAAATAGTTTCGTATGATTAAAGAATGAACATAGATTAGTAGAACTCTATAGTCTCCTTTTTTACATATAACAGATATGTAACTGTAAATGATAAATACATGAAACCTCGCAGAATAGCAGACATTACTCTGTAATAATCATTCATAAAAGCGGGCCAGATTCGTGTAGAAGAGCGGCGGCGTAACGTATCGTAGATACGTTACACCGCCGCAATTTTTAATCGCAAGTGCCTGATTCACCAAGCACTTGAGATGAAAACCTACGCCGGCGGCCTCTGGCGCAAGGCGGACCAATTCAAATGGGCGTGTGCCATTTAAATTAGGCGCGCTCCCGCGCCGGACCTACCGCGCATGCTCCGTTTCCGAACTCCCGTCATGCTTTGCGCGCCGTGACGTAATTTTTTTTGAACGGCGACGCGCGTAGCGTAATTCCGTATTCCCGGACGGCTTACGCAAACGACGTTCATTTTTAAATTTCGACGCGGGAAACACGGCCATACTTTAGACAGCAATACGTTTGCTGACTAAAGTTAGGGCACCAAAAAAAACGACTAACTTTGCGACGGGAAACTAGACTAGCGGCGACGTAGCGAATGCGAAAAACCGTCGTGGATCGCCGTAACTCCTAATTTGCATACCCGACGCTGGTTTACGACGCAAACTCCCCCCAGCGGCGGCCGCGGTATTGCATCTTAAGATCCGACAGTGTAAAACAATTACACCTGTCGGATCTTATGGCTATTCTATGAATCAGTCGCATAGATAGAACAACAGATACGACGGTGTATCAGGAGATACGCCGTCGTATCTGCTCTGTGAATCTGGCCCAGCATTCGCAAAATAAGAAAACAAACTATCTACAGTAATTGTAATATAAATAAATAGCCACACACAAGGTAGATCGTACCCCATATAAGAATGGTTTATTGCCATACATGTACACACATGATCATAGCTAAATACTGCAGTGCAGTTCCATAAAGGAAACTTGTTTGCAATTGCCAGTTATGGAATTGGAATTGGAATTTACTATCTCTCACGTACTCACTTTTCCGGTCCTCTTTGGCTTAATTGGGAGTAACTATATGTAGAGTGACTACTTGTTCTCCTTATTCTTAGTGAATTAGGCCCAATGTCACCACTATCCTCTCCCCATAACTTATATAGCTGATGACAGGAAATATTTCTCCAATGTAGAAATAACAAAAAGAATGTATTGCACTTACATTTGCAGAGTTTAAAATGCTGCGCATAAAAACACAGAACCGGCCGGCTACAAACAAACTCCCGTCCTCCTAGGTGACATTCTGGTTTTGGTTTTACAATGGTTTTAATGTTTTAATGAGTGGATTACCTGGAATTTTGTATTTAATACAGAAAATATACAGAATTACGCTATAGAGCATCTTTTGCCATTTGTACCCATCCCTGGAGGTTTGTTAAGGACAACACATTTTTTAGCTGGATTTACAGCTCATGGGACCACAGAGCCCAGGAGTCCCCAAAATGTTTGCACATTTCTCAATGGGATTCCGCAGGGCTCGACAAATCCCAGTCGCCAGGTCGCCATGGCGACTAGAAATAGTGTCCTGGCGACTTGGCTTGGAAGGTGGGCAAAAAAAAAATATATATATTTTTGTGAGCTGGCGCCATCTGGTGTTGAGCCGTTGGTATTACAAGTTATTACCACCAGATGTGAGCTAGCGCCATCTGGTGATGGCCGTTGGTATTACAAGTTATGCATTACAAGTTAAACAGCAATTCTAATGTAATTTTTCACTATTTTCACTGCCATCTTCTTCCCTCTAATTAGAACCCCCAAACATTATATATATTTTTTATCCTAACACCCTAGAGAATAAAATGGCGATCGTTGCAATACTTTCTGTCACGCTGTATTTGCGCAGCGGTCTTACAAGCTCACTTTTTTGGGAAAAAATTACACTTTTTTTTATTAAAAAATAAGACAACAGTAAAGTTATCCCCATTTTTTTTTTATATTATGCAAGATAATGTTACGCCGAGTAAATTCATACCCAACATGTCACGCTTCAAAATTGCGTCCGCTCGTGGAATGGCGACAAACTTTTAGCCTTTAAAATTTTCATAGGCGACGTTTTAAAAAATCTACAGGTTGCATGTTTTGAGTTACAGAGGAGGTCTAGGGCTAGAATTATTGCTCTTGCTCGACCAATCGCGGCGATACCTCACATGTGTGGTTTGAACACCATTTACATATGCGGGCGCTGCTCACGTATGTGTTTGCTTCTGCGTGCAAGCTCGTCGGGACGGCGTTTTCTGGCTCCTAACTTTTTTAGCTGGCTCCTAGATTCCAAGCAAATTTGTCAAACCCTGGGATTACGTGATTTCTGATGGCTCAGTGAGGACAACGCAAGCCGCAGTAATACATCCAGTGGGACTACTAAGCCCAGCCACCCTCTCATACCGCATCTGACTACTGTTATGGAATCCAGGATTTCTGGTGAGTGAGAGGGCACACAGAGGGGCGCATGAATTTTGCACTGATGTTTGTCTTGGCACTTGCCACTTTATACTGCACATCCGATTAAGTTGAAGTTGCACTGGAAAAACCTCCTTGGATTCACATGAACTTTATATATTTATTTATTTGTTCACTAAAATTTATGGATTTTATATATTGTTATTTTATATTTGATATGAGTTTTTTATGATTTATTTGGTGATGTATTAGTATAGTCAGGGGTGGACTGACAACTCATGGGGCCCCGGGCAATAGAAGATTATGGGGCCCCTCTGGCTTACAGATGGCCACCACGCCAGGAGGCAGTGCAGAGGCAGGGCAGCTAAAATCTTGGGATATTCACATTAAAAGCATGTCAGTTTCGGACATATCAGGGACAGATCTAAAAAAACACAGATTTTTACATACTGTCCCTGGTTTTACTGAGCCTGGCAACCCTGATGGGGCCCCCTAGTGGCATGGGGCCCTCGGGCAGTGCCCGAGTGACTCAATGGTCAGTCCGCCCCTGAGTATAGTGTATGGTATCGCTCTTATCCTGTTCACGGTAGTTTTATTACACATGATTTTTGCCACCCACAAAAAGCTTTTTGCTGTGCATACATTTTTGTTATTGAAGTACACGCTATCTGTCCTATCACAAAAAAAAGATTTTGTATGTAGAAAGTCAAACAGCCTCCACCCATTGGCTGTAGCTCCTCCTATAACCAAGTGCCCTTCATATTGTTGACTGTTTCCAATTTTTGTCCATCACTAGGGATGTTGATGCTTATCTTTGCTTGGCAGTATTTACAATACCCTTTGTAGACACTTACAAATGTAATAATTTTAGTCTAGCACCTTTTTAGGGATTTTTCAGCTAAAATTTAAGTCTGTCAAGTGTTAACAAAAGCAATGAAAAGCAGTCTGGCTTATTAAAACATCATTCATACGAAGGGTAACATTACATGACACAGCGCTGCCCCTGTAATTCTAGATGCAGGCTTGGCTAGGTTTTCAAGTTTACATTTTACATTTATCCTGAATGTGACATACTGAAAGGCTGGATTGCTGTTTAGGAATTGCGTGCTTTGTATGAAAAATCTGCTATGTATCAAGGCAAGGCGATGTCATTAATTCAATAAAGACGGTCAATTATTAATCAATTATGTTCCAAATGCAGATTGTTAAATGTGATGACAACACGAGTTGTTTAGATGTGAATGAATATGATTAATGATAGGTAGCATGAACTGACTGATAATACTTAGCAGACTTTATTAACACATTTTCTATATCTGTACAGCTGATGTAACTAGATTTGTCCCTTGTAATATAACAGAAATAGAAAATAACAAATACAATTACTAGGTGTACAGCACTGCTTTTGTGCTATCTAGCTGTGCTAAATCATTTTAGCTATTAGGCCGCGTACACACGATCGGTCAAAACCGATGAAAACGGACTGAAGGACCGGTTCATCGGTTAACCGATGAAGCTGACTGATGGTCTGATGTGCCTACACACCATTGGTTAAAAAACCGATCGTTTCAGAACGCGGTGACGTAAAACACACGACGTGCTGAAAAAACGAAGTTCAATGCTTCCAAGCATGTGTCGATTTGATTCTGAGCATGCGCGGCTTTTTGACCGATGCTTTTGCATACTAACGATCGGTTTTGACCTATCGGTAAGGCGTCCATCGGTTCAATTTTAAAGCAAGTTCTCTTTTTTTTGACTGAAAGATAACTGACCGATGGGGCCCACACACGATCGGTTTGGACCGATGAAACGGTCCTTCAGTCCGTTTTCACCGGTTTTGACCGATCGTGTGTACGCGGCCTTAGTCGTGCTAATTAATTTTATAATGGATCCTCAGATAAAGCTTTTTTAGATAGAGAGGCAAAAGTAAAACCATCAGTTAGGTTTTTTATTATTATTGCAATCTCTACTAAGCAGATTATCCTCACTTGAAAAGAAAAAGAGTTTTGCACTTGGTCAACACTGGTATCATGTACTGCTGCAACACAACTGTCTGAATATTAGACTACTGGAAAAATGTGTAAAAAATGGTGCACTGTTCCTATAAGTGACTAATTCATCAATAATCTCAATAAATCAATTATCTTAATGCCACCATATAAGATGGTATGAATATAAATGCGTTAATTCTTTTCACTCTTAAAATGAAAATAAACAAATGAACATATCAAAGTAAAGTGCATGTGCAAATCATAAATGTAATTGTGCAATATTTAATCACATACATCAATATGTGATCAGAATATACAGTTAATCAAACCATCTCATTGTTATATAAAAAGTCCAGTATAAACGTGCCAAATAATAAAGTGCTCCGTGCTTATGGAAAAGCTTCAACTCCAAAAGTGCTCCAATGTGTTCCTTAAAATGAAAAATTTAACCATCTTACCAGACGGTATGGATCACGACTACAGTGATCAAACAAGCCTGCCCTCCATCTCCACAATGGATGTTGTCAATAGTAAGACATTTCT
This sequence comes from Rana temporaria, assembly GCF_905171775.1. NCBI lineage: Eukaryota > Metazoa > Chordata > Amphibia > Anura > Ranidae > Rana > Rana temporaria. Next base: position 133,020,754 of record NC_053494.1, read on the forward strand.
GCTATGGCACTCTCGCGGGTAATAATGAACTCAAGCATCCCTTTGGAATCACAAAGCCTCTAATCATCCTGGAATATATAGAATATAAACTGGGAGAAGCCTCATAGCGTAAAATATTAAAAAATAAAAATTCAAATGCAAGATTTACCTACAACAAGGCCCTGAATCACATTCGGTGTATGAAACAAACCGGCCGTGGTGTCACCTGTCTCACTGGCCATATTAATGTCACACATAAACTCCGCCCGGCGCGTTTTCCCACAAATGACATTTTCTGGGATTGGAGGATCATTTCCTCACTATCAGTTCCAACTGCCCATGGGATAGGATAGGAAGTAAAGGCAAATCAGCCTAATAGGGACATAGATAGCAATAAAGATCCTAATCCTTTCTCAGTCTTTTCTAAACAAGACAATCCATGGTCTAAACAAATTAAAATACAATTAATTTTTTTTTTTTTTTTTTTTTTTTTTAGGCACAGCTCCTATGGCCTATGTCCTGTAGGGGTACATCCAGAGATACAACAGCAACTGAGAAGAAGTATTTTTAAGTTTAAGGGAAATCTTGTTGGGAAGTTTTTTTTTCCACTTCCTGTCCTAGAAACGCAATAGCAACTTTGAGGAAATCTTTCTAAAATTAGGGAAAATACTGCTGGGGAGGTTTCTCTTCACTTCCTATCCCAGGGTCAAAACAGCAACTGAGGAGAGGAAATTTTTACAAAATAAGAGTAGACTGCGTCCCTAATGGAGAACAACTGTAAAATATTGTATTGCCCATCACTTTTTGTTCCAGTGACAACATTCACCAGGACAAATTGAAGGGGTGATTCCACCCAGAGGGGACACAGACAGCCATCAAAATCTAACAAAGGCTCTACCACTTCTCTATCGGAAACTTAAAAAAAATGAAAAAGTTTGGCTAGGGATACACTTTAATAGTATGATCTGCACAACCACAGACCTGCAGATTGGATTGTAACTTTTAAATCTGAATTTAGTAGCATTATTTGTGGCCTTCTGCATACCAGTGTTGTAAAGAACAGTTATTTGAACAGGTGTGGGTGTTCTATTGTAACAAGTCTAGCCATTCTTCTCTGAACTCTCTCATTAACATTAAAATAGGAAGACATTTTGGGGTGGATTTATAACGGTGCCAACAAAAAATGGGAACAAAAAGTATTGAAAACATGACATTTATTTTAAACAATAAATAAAAGTGAATCAAAATAAAACCATTATGTATCCTTATACGTTTCCATTTGTGGTAATCACACTGGAAGAAGTCCTCTGAAGAAGTCACGAGGAGTGACGCAACGCATAAGAATTGGCTGACGTAAACTGGAAGTGACGTAAGCCGGCGCGGAAAACAATGCGATCTTAGGTATTTTAAAACGTACTACACCATTGGAAGCCTCCTTGTCTCTCCTACCCTCCTTTTATATCCCACATATCCACGCACAAAAGGTTGCATTTGTGGAAGCAACGGCAATTCACAGGAATAGTGAAGGCTAAAGACTGCAGATATACTAGAGGTGGAGAGATTTCAAAAGAAGGCTGGGGGACCACTTTTGCCAGATGTCGTATCATCTTACTTATGAAAGTTTAAGCATTTAATGAGGTGAGAGTTTTGAGAGACCGGTCTTGGGACACCTATTATTGCTGATAGGATTCAGTTCCATCTATTGATGTGAAGATATTGTTATTCATTCTCTATTGATCCTGAGGGACTACACGTCTTCCCTTTATCTAAGTTGTGTATTTAATACACTCATCCAGCACGGATTTGAATGTTTGGACACTTCTATGTAGCATTGAGGACTATTTTTTATTTCATTTTATTTGATCTATATTGTTTATTGTGCACTGGAAGGATTCCAATTTTTCGGTAGTTACAAGATGGTATTTCTCAATTAACCAGTGGTTACAAGATGGTGTGTTTTCCCTAACCACTTATTCATCTTGTAACCACTGGTTAATTGAAAAATACCATCTTGTAACTACCGATTAATTGGAATCCTTCCAGTGTGATCACCACACATGGAGATGTATAAGGATACATAATGGTTTTATTTTGATTCAATTTTATTCATGTTTAAAATAAATTTCATGTTTTAAATACTTTGGGCCAGATTCATAAAGAAGATACGACGGCGTATCTCCTGATACACCGTCGTATCTCCGAATCCGTCCGGTCGTATCTATGCGCCTGATTCATAGAATCAGGTTACGCATAGATCTCCCTAAGATCCGACAGGTGTAAGTGACTTACACTGTCGGATCTTAGGCTGCAATTCTAGGCCGGCCGCTAGGTGGCGATTCCATTGCGGTCGGCATAGAATATGCAAATGAGTCGTTACGCCGATTCAAGAACGTACGCTTTGCCCGTCGCTGTAAATGTGCGCTGTTTCCGTAGAGATACGCGGCGTAAAGATAAAGATGCCTCCTAGGTGGTCTAGCCAATGTTAAGTATGGCCGTCGTTCCCGCGTTGAAATTTGAAATTTAACGTCGTTTGCGTAAGTCGTCCGTGAATGGCGCTGGATGCCATTTACGTTAACGTCAAAACCAATGATGTCCTTGCGACGTCATTTAGCGCAATGCACGTCGGGAAATTTTAGGGACGGCGCATGCGCAGTACTTTCGGCGCGGGAACGCGCCTAATTTAAATGATACACGCCCCATTTGAATTAGGCGGGCTTGCGCCGGACGGCTTTACGCTACGCCGCCGCAAGTTTACAGGCAAGTGCTTTGTGAATCAAGCACTTGCCAATAAAACTTGCGGCGGTGTAACGTAAATGCAATACGTTACGCCGCCGCGATTCTACGAGAATCTGGCCCTTTTTGTTTACATTTTCGTTCGGTTATAATCCCACCCTAAACTTTCTTCCTATTTTCGCTTCTATGGGATGAGGTGCCGGATATAACTTGTTCACCCAGGTCGGACTAAATACAAAATTCTCTCATTAACATGGTGCTTTCACTCACACACTCATTTCATTTTTCTTTGCTTTTCACACCATTCTGTATAAACTCTACACATTGTAATATGTAAAAGTGGAAGAAGATCAGCAATGTCTGGGTTGATACCACCATACCGCCAAAGGGCACCAACAATTATTTCACAGTCAAAGTTGTTTAGATTGCATATCTTCCCCAGTCTAAAGCTTGCTTATATGAAAGCATACCTCCTGAACAGGTCTGCTTTATGTATTGTGCCACAGGCACATGATTTACTGTTTGGCTGTTTGCACGAGGCAGCAGGTGTAACTAATAAAATAACCACAAAATGAAACACTATAGAACAAGGACAAATGTAGGACACTGCTATTTTACAGTTAAAAGATGAACATTTTATATATTTGTTTGTGTATGTTATATATATACTGTATATGTTACTGTGTACAGGGGGTCCCCGAGTTACGAACACAATAAGGACTGTAGGTTTGTTCGTAAGTCAAAGTTGTTCGTAAGTCGCAACACTGCATTTGTAAGGCTGCATTCACACCTTGGCGTACAAAATCGAGGCGTTTTGTCCCGCGAATTGCGGCGACAAATTGCGGCGACAAAACGCTGCGATTGTGAATGCAGCCTCACCCCCTCTATGGAGATGGTTCACATCTCCTATGCCGAACGCCGAAAGCCGCCTGAAAAAAAGGTCCGGGACTTTTTTTCAGGCGTACGGCGTTCGGCGTTCGGCGTTCGGCGTGGAGATGTGAACCATCTCCATAGAGGGCAATGTGTTTTCATCCCTCCAGCGTCTCGGGGCTGCTGCGGCGTCACACTACAGGCGACAAAACGCCTAGGTGTGAATGGGGGCTAAGTGTAACTTCCGGTCGGAACACTTCATTTGTAAGTGTTTGTTAGGCCTCGTACACACGACCGGATCTGTCCGTTGGGATTTATCCGCGGATCAGTTCCAGCAGACAAATCCGGTCGTGTGTACGGCCTAGCGGACATTTTTCGGCGGACATTTCTCCAGCCGACGGTTTTCAAGCGGATAAAAATTTCTTAGCATGCTAAGAAATCTATCCGCTGGAAACCTGTCCGTTGGACTGATCCGGTCGTCTGTACAGACTCACCGGAAAAGTCCAAGTGATCCCCATCCCTCGCATGCGTCAAAGTGATTCGACGCATCCGTGGAAGTATTTACCTTCCAGGGTCACGCACGTTGCCGCGTCATCGTCGCGGCCACGTCACCGTGTATGTTTTCCGCTGGTATTTTGATCTGATGGTGTGTACAGCCATCAGATCAAAATCGGGAGCAGAAATGTCCGGTGGACCGTTTCCAACGGATATCCTCTCGTGTGTACAGGGCCTTAGTGTAACTGCTGATTGTGCATGGATGTGGGATGTTCCGGGCACTTGTTATGTTATCTGGGGCGTAGTACGGCAGTGTGGGATGTGCCCGGAGGAGCTCAAAAGGTATCCAGGACCAGCATGGAGCACAAAGTGTCCGGCATTTGCTGGCGTTCGTAAGAAGGAAGTCTCGTTCGTAACTCGGGTGTTCGTAACTCGGTGACCCCCTGTAAATGTTTTATACGGGTGTGAAATAATGCTGTATATGAAAGTGGATGTAAACCTTCCATACACCCAGTAAAGTGAACAGCCTCAGATGATACACAGAGATGAACCAAATCTCCCTACATAGGTTTTACATGTACTGTAAATCTGCTGTCTTCACATGTATATACTGTTTAGAACGTTCAGCTCGTGTTAGGAAACGTTCTCTTCCTGTTTAACACAGAGTGTGATGTCTGGGCATACAGCCAAGATAGCTAAAATTGCTGATTGGAGGAAAGACACACACCCCCTCTAATCATAGGCAGAGACTCTCAGAGGTGTTTTGTAACAGGGCCAGCTGCCTGCTAATCTATTTATAGCATTCTCCCGGACAGAAATTTCAGGCTGCCTTTATCTGATGTGTTCGAGAATTTGTCAAGCGTTTTCAGGGTAACATAACAGAGGAAGGGTTCAGGAGAGAGCTATGGAACTTGGCTCTTTGAAGAGACATACTGAAACAAAATACTGCAGATATATGTGCCCAACTCAAATTTCATGAATTGAGTTTACATCCACTTTAAGAATGCTTTCAGAAATAGAAGTGTTAATAATTTATTTTTATCAATTAACAAAATGGAAAGTAAAAAAAGAGAAATGCAAATCAAATCAATATTTGATATGACCACCTTTTGCCTTCAAAACAGCATCAATTCTTCTAGATACTTGCACACAGGAACTCGGCAAGTAGGTTTTTCCAAACATCTTGGAGGACTAACCACAGATCTTCTGTGGATGTAGGCTGCCTTAAATCCTTCATGTAACTCCAGACAGACTCGATGATGTTAAAAACAGGGCTCTGTGGGAGGAAAACCATCACTTCCTCCTAGGACTGCTTGTTCTTCTTTACACTGAAGATAGTTTTATTGATTTGGGACCAATCACCGGCCTCTTAGATGGTATGACATGATGGATAAGTATTTGCCTCTATTTCTAAGGCCCCGTACACACGGGAGGATTTATCCGCGGATACGGTCCAGCGGACCGTTTCCACGGATAAATCCTCTGAGGATTTGCGCGGATTTTGATGCGATGGAGTGTACTCACCATCGAATCGAAATCCGCGCCGAAATCCTCTGGCGATGACGTGTCGCGCCGTCGCCGCGATGATGACGCGGCGACGTGCGCGACGCAGTCATATAAGGAATTCCACGCATGCGTCGAATCATTACGACGCATGCGGGGGATCCCTTTGGACGGATTGATCCGGTGAGTCTGTACAGACCAGCGGATCAATCCGTTGGGATGGATTCCAGCGGATAGATTTGAAGACATGTCTTCAAATATTTATCTGCTGGAAATCCATCGCATGGGAGAAAAATCCGCGGAAACAGATCCGCTGGATTGTACACACCATAGAATCTTCCGCTGAAATCCATTCGCTGGGATTTTTCAGCGGATGGATTCTATCGTGTGTACGGGGCCTAAGTGTTGAGCTCACCAATGATTCTGACCAAATCTCCGACCCCCAATGCAGATAGGCGACCCCAAACTTGCAAGAAACTTACACCATGCTTCACTGTTTCCTGCAGACATTCATTATTGTATATACATTCACTGGCCACTTCATTAGGTACACCTTGCTAGTAATGGGTTGGACCCACCTTTGCCTTAATTTTTCATGGCATAAATTAAACAAAATGTTGGAAACATTCCTAGAGATTTTGGTCCATATTGACATGATAACATCACAGTTGCTGCAGATTTGTCAGCTGCACATTCATGATGTAAGTTTCCCGTTGCACCACATACCAAGGGTGCTCTATTGGATTGAGATCTGGTGACTGCAGAGGCCATTGGAGTACAGTGAACTCATTGTCATGTTCAATAAACCAGTTTGAGATGATTTGAGGTTTGTGACATGGAGAATTATCCTGCTGGAAGTCGCCATCAGAATATGGGTACACTGTAGAATGTAAAGCAAGGTCCATAAAGACACGGATGAGTGCGATTGGGGTGGAAGAACTTGGTTGGCCTGCACAGAGTCCTGACCTCAACCCGATAGAACACATTTGGGATGAATTAGAGTGGAGACTGTGAGCCAAGCCTTCTCGTCCAACATCAGTGCCTGACCTCACAAATGCGCTTCTGGAAGAATGGTCAAAGATTCCCATAGACACACTCCTGGACCCTGTGGACAGCCTTCTTAGAAGAGTTGAAGCTGTTATAGCTGCAAAAGATGGGTTAACTCAATATTGAACCCTACGGACAAAGACTGGGATGCCATTAAAGTTTGAGTGGGATAATGTGTGTGTAAAGGCAGGCATCCTAATACTTTTGACAATATAGTGTACAGTAAATATAAACTCACCGGCCACTTTATTAGGTACACCCGTTCAATTGCTTGGTAACACAAATTGCTAATCAGTCAATCACATGGCAGCAACTCAATGCATTTAGGCATCTAGACATGGTGAAGATGACTTTCTGATGTTCAAACCGAGCATTAGAATGGGAAAGAAAGGGAATTTAACCTCCCTGGCGGTATGATTCTGTCTGAAATCGGTACAATTATTTTGCAAGGAAATTTGGCGTTTTACATTGTAGGCCTGCAATTCTTAGGAATAACTCACTTAAATTTGACCAAACAAGTCTAGTAGGCATCCCGGGTATGAATTTTTTTTAAAACAAAAATTATAAATTATAATATAATAAATAATTATAAATAATTATAACAAATAATTATATATTTATAATAAAAATTATTCAATAATGTAATCAACTCAAAATCACTGAAATTTGCTCAGTTGCAGAATTGTCGCTGTCATTACTTTTATTTTTTTATGACCAATTTCCCCACAAATCGCTATCGCTCAATTCTGCAAGTGATTATAATTTATTATCGCTGTTTTCTAGCTGCTCTAAAATCACTTTTGACAAAAAGGGACACTTTTGGTTGCTATGGACAATCTACAGTTTGCAGGGAGAAAGAACCGTTTTTATTATATAAAAGAACATGTAGGACACTGGGCAGACCACTAGCGACAAGGGGGGGTGTATTTTTTACATACAGTGCTGTAATCTATAAGATTACAGTATACTGTATGTAATGTGTTTGTTTACTTTTTTGAATTTGGCGCCGTTCTCCGCCCCCGTGCGTCCTAACGTCGCAGGGAACAGAGATCGGCGGCACACGAGCACTGTGTCAATCGAGCGAGGACCCGCTCGCTCACACAGCGGGGATGCATCGCAGGATCCAGGGACAAGGTAAGTAACTTTGTCTGTGGATTCAGCGAGAAGGTAAGCCGCTGCACGCTCTGCACATCTACCCCGAGCGTGACTCGGGGATACCGATCCTAGCATGGAAAAAACACCCCGAGTCACGCTCGGGGATACCGCTAAGGAGGTTAAGTGACTTTAAACATGACATGGCTGTTATTACCGGACTGGTCTAAGTATTTCAAAAACTGATGATCTACTGGGATTTTCACGCAAAATCATCTCTAGGGTCTACAGAGAATGGTCTGAAAAAGAGAAAATATCCAGTGAGCGTCAGTTGTGTGGATGAAAATACCTTATTGATGTCAGCGGTCATAGGGCAGACGATGATAGAAGGCAACAGTAACTCAAAAACCAACTAGTTGCAACCAAGGTATGCAGAATACCATCTCTGATTGCACAACAAATCAAACCTTGAAGCAGATGGGCTATAGCAGCAGGAGACCACACCAGGTGCCACACCTGTCAGCTAAGAGTAGGAAACCAAGGCTACAATTTGCACAGGCTCACCAAAATTGGACAATAGAAGATTGGAAATACATTGCCTGGTCTGATGAGTCTTGATTTTAACTTCAAAATTCAAATGGTAGGGTCAGAATTTGGGGTAAATAAAATGAAAACATGGATCTATCCTGCCTTGTATCAACAGTTCAGGCTGGTGGTGATGGTGTAATGATGTGAGGGATATTTTCTTGGCACACTTTGGGCCATTTAGTACCAATTGAGCATCATTTAAATGCCACGGCCTACCTGAGTATTGTTGCTGACCATGTCCATCCCTTTATGACTACAGTGTACCCATCTTCTGATGGCTCCTTCCAGCAGGATAATGCACCATGTCACAAAGCTCAAATCATCTCAAATGGGTTTCTTGAACATGAAAATTAGTTCACTGTACTCCAATGGCCTCCACAGTCACCAGATTACAATCCAATAGAGCACCTCTGGGATGTGGTGGAAATGAGAGATTCGCATGTTGGATGTTTATTAAAAAAATCTGCCTTCACCTTCATCCTTATCTGCATTGACTACCATACACCGTCACACTTATATAGTGTGTTGTGAGTTCATCCCGACACCGATGTTTGTGGACTTGTCCGTTTTAACATATTTTGTCTGGGAGTACCCAGGTTATTGTGGCTACTCAGTGAATGTAATCCTTTAGCACTTATGCACTTTATTATGTTACACGTATTTACCATGCTGATGTTTAATTTGTATGCACTTTATTGAGTATATTCATTATTTGCACATTTCTACATAAGTGTTCATTCACTCACTATTTGACACCATTGTGTTTGTATTTTGTCCATATACACAAGTTGTCAGCGCTGCACTTTTTTACATATATTTCCTCCCAGATCTGGACCAGGGCATCACTGAGCCCCTGAACAGACTAAGGTGCAACCTGGCGGAGTGGCATGGACTGAAACATAATATCCCAGAGGTGTTCTATTGGATTTAGGTAAGGCGAGCGTGTGGGCCATTCAATGGTATCAATTACTTCATCCTCCAGGTATTGGCTGCATGCTCCCCACATGAGCCTGAGCATTATCATGCACCAGGAGGAACTCAGGGCCCACTGCACCAGCGTAGGGTCTGACAATGGGTCCAAGAATTTCATCCCGATACCTAATGGTAGTCAGGTTGTCATTGACTAGCCTGTAGAGTTCTGTGCATCCCTCAATGGATATGCCTCCCCAGACCATCACTGACCCACCAACAAACCGGTCATTCTGAACGATGTTACAGGCAGCATAATATTCTCTCACCCCGTCGATTTGAAGGAAGAATGGTTCCTATAGTGCCGGCCGGCATTTTCCACACATTTTTTTAATAATAATAATATTTTCTGCTGCTTCTCCAGACCCTTGTGTCCCAAGTGACGGACCTGCCAATTCTGGTGTTCAATGGCAAGTGCCAATTGAGCTCCACGGTGCCGGGCAGTAAACACAGGGCCCGATGTCCTCTAGTGGGCCCTATGCTCACTGCCCAGCACTGTGGAGCTCGATTGCGATTTGCCATTGAACACCAGAATTGGCAGGTCCGGCACTGGGGCCCTGTGCGTTTCACAGATCAGAGTAGGTCCACCCTGAGCACACGTGACAGGCGTGAAAGGGTCTGGAGAAGCCACAGAGAACTTTATTCTGCCTGTAACAGTTCAGAATGACCGGTTTGGTGGTTGGTCAGGGATGGTCTGGGGACGCACTACAGGCTAGGCAATGGCATCCTGACTGTCATTAGGTTTCGGGATGAAATCCTTGGACCCATTGTCAGACCCTACACTGGTGCAGATTGAAGCCAATACAGGAGCCAATGCATTATAATAAAGGAGGTCAGCATGTGAAGACAGTGGGGGAAAAGCATAAAAAAGAAAATGAATGCAGCCACTGCATCTTAAGATTTAGTAAACTGCTTAAATTAAATTTTTGGTTTTGTGTTTAATGCCACTTTAAATAAGCCAACCGTTGCCTGAGGGTCCTATTGGGCTAATAGATTGGGGCAGTAACTGACAATTTATGTCAAGCCTAAAGCATTACTTTGGTTACAGGGACCCATAATAATCTTGAATGATTGCTCAATTATTAGTAATAATTCCTGTAATCTTTATAGCAAAGATTACAGCATATCAAATGTTATCTTGCTTAATAAATGGGCTACAGTCCTTGATCTTCACATTTTAATTTCTTATCAGAAATAGTTGATAAAAAAAAAGCATAGTTTAACAAGAGTCTCAACCCCTGTTCTCTATACACTTATGTGAGCGATTTTTATGTGTTTGAACTTTTCTGAATTCAGTGAATTACATATTACAGTTACAAATACAACCTGTTAATCTAGAACTTCATATGCATGCCTCCAGTACATGGTAAATTCCATAATTATAATGTATATAAAAGTTTATGTCCACACCCTCCTTATTTCCTCCTAACTGGTCATGCTAAATGTCTTCTAGTATATGCAGCTATGTTTTGTGACACACACCATGCTCCCATTAAACTGTGATTAATGTCCCTGCCACCTTACTAATAGTCTTCTGTGTAGTAGTAAGTTTCTGCTATTTCCATTTGAAGTTTAACATTGCCCTCTACTGGCAGTAATAAATGTTTCCTTAAAGTGACATCATACTTGACGCGATTGTAGCCGTATTAGTGCAATTGTGACAGAGAAAATTGAGTACTGTCCTTGATACTTTTTTTATTTGCACAAACTGAAGAAGGGGGCATACCCGAAAGCTTGTCCTGAAAAATTATATGTTAGTGCAAATAAAAAAAGTATCACGGACAGTACTCAATTTTCTCTGTCTTAAAGTGACACAAACACTTGAAGAGGGTGTACCCTCTTCTTTAAGGTGCAATAAGTACTGATACAAAATTATAGCAGAACCTCGATATACCCAGAAAGCTTGTCCTAAAAATATGGATGTTAGTGCAAATAAAAAACGTATCATGGACAGTATACAAGTGTACTAATATGGTTACAATATCCTCCAACTTAAAGTGACACTCGATTCTACTTTAAAAAAATATTATATTCAAGTATGTATTCTTAACTTCAAAGGTCCTTTCTTTTGCTCTCAGTCTCCTCCAAATCTCCCCAAAAAATTTTTTTTGCTGCGGTGATTAGACTTCCTGTTAGACGGTGGCTATGTTTGTTATCCATGGTCCCACTGTATGTAGGAACTTAGCCACCTCCTCTTGCTCACTCCAGAGATAGACTATAGCCTAGTACACGCTATCATTTTTTCTGGCAACTTATCAGGCTGAACAAAATAAAACTGAGGAGCTTGGGAGGAGCCGATGTACTAACCATACAATGTTAGTACAGCGATGATCTATTGTGTTCTGACCTGGGGACTGCCCCCCAGAACACACAGATCAGTGCTCACAGCCATTGGCTGCCAGTGCTGATCAGATGTCAATCAGATGCTAGTTTTCCATCACAAAGGTTTGGCTAGCTTCTGTTGGACAGCATAGACTGAATGTTGGCCGGTTACTGTTAAACTGGGCGCTACCCACCGATATTCGGCTGGTGTGTACCAGGCATATGGGATTTGTAGTTACATAAAGCAGTATATATACCCACACTTATTGTGCACTGCTCTATCCAAATGGAAGTGAGGGATGACTGGAGAGTTTTTGGTAGCTCATGGCGGACATTACAAGAAGACAAATAATCACAGTAAGAAATGATTTCATTCATATGTGGTGGACATTAGGTGTCCAATGCGTTTCGAGATTTTGTTAGATCAAAACCAGTTTGCTCTTCAGGGATATGTGAGATACCACCCTGCAAAGCAGAAAAAAGACTCCCCATAATATAGGATCCACACAATTGCTTCAACACAAACTAAGGGATTTTTTCGCATTAGTACTTACAATCATCACTACAAATCCTATTGCTCTTCAATGCGTCAACATACTTCATCTCCCACCAAAAGCAGAGGATAATCACATGCAACAGCTGCTTCATTAACATGTATGCTCTCCTTTATTTATGCATTCAGGCTCATTCACATGGACAGGGAAATCGTGAGAAACCGAAAGACACTGTTGATATAAGGAAAACAATGAGCATATCTGCTTCTGCCACAGATAAGAGAAACATTTTAGATCAGTACATGCCATCTCATGTCTATAGCTAGCTAGAAAATCTCAGTATGTAAAGTGAACAACTATACTAAATCCAGATGTGCTGTATGTATTTTCACCAAAAGTCCAATCAAAATAAATAAAACATTAGAAAATAAGTCAGCCCTTACCAAAAAATGTTAGATACATTTATTCATAGACTCTAATGCCTCGTACACACGACCAGTTTTCCCATCTGAAAAACTGTGATGAGAACTGTGAATTCCGACCGTGTGTATACTCCATCGCAGTTTTTCTGTGGCTGTGTGTAGCCTCCATCGGATTTTTTTTGTCAGAAGTCCGACGGACCTTAGATAGAGAATCTGTTCTCTTTCTTTCCGTTGGACTTCCGACGGACTGATGGCGGACTTTTAAAGGGTCAAAAGTCTGACCATGTGTACAAAGCATTATAGCTATTTTCCTGTTAAAAGTTTTCCACTGTTAAGGATAAACTATCCTGGATCATGATAAATTAATGCTTTTCAGCAATCCTGAATGACAAAGATACAATGTTTGAAAAATCCTGAAACCCTTGGATTAAATATCTGATGAGTGATGCTCAGGATGACTACATTTAATCAGCGAGCGTCCCGGGATTGGAGGGTTGGCATGTAACTTTTTCTTCCTGTTCTTCTATTCTTTATTCTCCTCTATTTGTCAATTTCTTTGATGGTGGGATGTCCCTAGGTGATGTCTGTGGGAGGTCCACCTCCTGCAGTTGGGTTTGCAGGTCCTTCCACCCCTATTGGAGGTTGAAGAGGATCTTGAGTAAAGCATGTGATCTCAGTTGGTTTGTTGGTTCCCTCATCATTGGCTCTGATACTCCATTTTGCTGTTTAGTTGATGATGGATGATTGTGCTTTTGCATTCCTTCATATTCAATCAGTGGAACCTTCTCACCTACTCTGTGCTACTTGTTTGATTAAATAGTTTTGTACTATAGCTGTATTAAGCTTTCTATGTGTACACAGTAAGGTTCTCTGAGAATATGGAATAGATTGTCTCCTGACAGCGCTTCTGTAAGTGCTATCTGTATGTGGAAGTATCTGACCTTGTGCCTCCCATGTACTACTTTACGATGTTGTTTGCACCTTTTATTTCTTCAAAACTCTCAATACAATTTTTGGAAACAAAAGGTTTTCCATTTACTTCCTGTCCCAATGACAACTTTGTTACCAAGACAGGATGTGTGATAAAATCTCCCCTTTAGGATCACAGATCCAGATCAAGACCCTGAAACTGAACTGCAGCACAGTGGCCAAGATCATATAGTGGTTTAACAGGACACGTTCTACTCAGAACAGGTGTGCAGAAGTTGAGTGCATGTGCTCAGAGTCATAGCCAGAGGTTGTCTTTGGGAAGTAGACGTATGAGTGCTGCCAGCATTGCTGCAGAGGTTGAAGGGGTGGGGGGTCAGCCTGTCAGTGCTCAGACCATACGCTGCACACTGCATCAAATTGGTCTGCATGGCTGTCGTCCCAGAAGGAAGCCTCTTCTAAAGGTGATGCACAAGAAAGTCTGCAAACAGTTTGCTGAAAACAAGCAGACTAAGGATATGGATTACTGGAACCATGGCCTGTGGCCTGATGAGACCAAGATAAATGTATTTGGTTCAGATGGTGTCAAGCGTGTGTGGCGGCAACCAGGTGGGGAGTACGAAGACAAGTGTGTCTTTCCTACAGTCAAGCATGGTGGTGGGAGTGTCATGGTCTGGGGCTGCATGAGTGCTGCCGACACTGGGGGAGGTATAGTTCATTGAGGGAACCATGGATGCCGACATGTACTGTGACATACTGAAGCAGAGCATGATCCCCTCCCTTCAGGAAATGGGCCACAGGGCAGTATTCCAACATGATAACGACCCCAAACACACCTCAAAGATGACCACTGCCTTGAAAAATAAGCTGAGGGTAAAGGTGATGAACTGGCCATGCATGTCTCCAGACCTAAAAACTATTGAGCATCTGTGGGGCTTCCTCAAACGGAAGGTAGAGGAGCGCAAGGTCTCTAACATCCACCAGCTCTGTGATGTCGTCATGGAGGAGTGGAAGAGGACTCCAGTGGCAACCTGTGAAGTCCTGGTGAACTCCATACCCAAGAGGGTTAAGACAGTGCTGGAAAATAATGGTGGGCACACAAAATATTGACACTTTGGGCCCAATATGGACATTTTCACTTAGGGGTGTACTCGCTTTTGTTGCCAGCGGTTTAGACATATTAATTGCTGTGTGTTGATTTATTTTGAGGGCACAGCAATTTACTCTGTTATACAAGTTGTACACTCACTACTTTACATTGTAGCAAAGTGTAATTTCTTCAGTGTTGTCACATGAAAAGATAATAAAATATTTACAAAAATGTGAGGGGTGTACTCACTTTTGTGAGATATTGTATAAACTCTAAGATGCTGTTGTACTTATATCTACATATTTATACTTCCTGGCAGCACTTTGATGGGTGTTTTCAGCCTGTAATGTCCTTAGCGGCCTCAGTGGTCAATAGGTGTCACAGCCTCATCCTTTTTGATCCCGTCGGGGAGTGATTTGTAGAAAATGGCAACAAGTCCTTGTCTTTCATTGTTTTAATAACAGCTGCTACAAATGTATTTTGTTTTGCACAGTAGGGTTAGTATTAAATGCATATGTAAAATACACTATATTACCAAAAGTATTGGCCGACCCTTTGCAGCTATACTCTTTTGGGAAGGCTGTCCACAAAGTTTAGGAGTGTGTTTATGGGAATGTTCCCATAGACACACTCCTAAACCTTGTGGACAGCCTTCTGAGAAGAGTTGAAGCTGTTATAGCTGCAAAGGGTGGGCCAAGTCAATATTGAACTCTAGGGACTAAGACTGGGGTGCCATTGAAGTTCATGTGTGTGTAAAGGCAGGTGTCCCAATACATTCAGCAATATAATGTATATACATATATATATATATATATATATATATATATATATATATATATATATATATATATATATATATATATATAGCGCCTGGCTACTTACATAGCCGGTGCTGCTGTAAATTTAGAGGGGGTCAGAGAGTTAGTTGCCTCTGACCATGAGGCCTCTGTTCCAGCTCTGGCTGTGCTGTGTGCCCATGCTTGCTGTCTGGGGACTTTCAGGCACCCCCAGATGGTAGGTGGCAGCAGTAGAGTCAGGGTCGCGTGGATACTTCTCCTCGGCAGCCAATCAGGAGGGTTGATCGCCTCGCTGTGCATGCTGAGGAGGGGTATTTAGGGGGCAGACGCCATTGGTTGGGCGTCGTCGCCTTGCCGCCATCCACCTGGCTGGTGTCTCAGGAGATGCCTACTTGCTCATCGAAAGACACTTTGTTTCTGAGAGGCTGGACGATGGTCGTCTATCAGTTCCTGACCAAACTAAAGCTGTTTGAAGGAGATCCGGGTGCTAAATCCAGTTGAGAATTTGGACCGAAACGATCTCCACCTTTAGGAGGGTCTGTGGCAGAGACTTCACCCTAAAGTTTCCGAGTGACACTCTGGCTGCTAGGCTGGTGAGAGAGGCCTATCCAGATGCACTATACCCACTCTGGCTAGAGTGGCCAAGAAAGTTGTCGTTGGAAGTAGGACTGTTTCCTGTAACCAGTTACACCTGAATCTGTCACCTTCCATTTCTTCTATCCCTTCACCTTTTCTACTATTTACCATTTTTACCCCGTTGGGTAATAAAAGCACAGAAAAGACACCTGTCGTGTGGACATTGACTTTATTGCAGCTCTCATCCAGTACCCTAGACGGCGGGAAGATAGAGGTAACGTGCCACCCAAATCAAAGCAGCAGCTCCTTCGGGGGTAGTGATATATATATATATATATATATATATATATATATATATATATATATATATATATATATATATATATACAAATTAATTGAAATAACATACTTAATGCTACTTTTTCATTATAGAATACCCCCATCCTGCATATTGACACCCCTGAAGAAGAACTAAAAATTCTGCTTTGAAATGTGTTGGGTGCTTCTGTCGGCAGATCAACTCTGTTGTTGACAGATACATGGGGTTAAAAAACTGTGTTTGACACTGTGCTATATGCATGTAATGATTAACTGCAAATTCTATTAACATTTTCTTAGATGTTTTGTAGTCAGGGCAGCCATCACAAATTTTGGGGCCCCTTACACAGCTTTGGGCAGGGTCCCCCTGGGGAGGGGGGGGGCCTCCTCTCTCCTGCCGCGAGATGATAAGCAGGGGGGGTTGTGGCAACGAAAGTGTCATCTCTTCTCTTTCCTGCCGTGAGATGAAAAGCGTGTAATAAGAGTGTGGGAGAAAACCAGCGTACCCAGAGGAAGACCACACAGGCACAGGAAGAACATGCTACTGGTGCTGATGAACAAAACAAAGTCAAGTCAAGCCTTTTCTTCTCTCTCCTGCCGCAAGTTGCTAAAGTCAGTTGAAAAAAAAAAAGGGGGCGTGCTGCAAAAGGTGGGGGGGGGGGGATTCAGACGAAAAAAAAAAACGGAAAGGAGCAGGCCCTTGCCGAGAGTTTGGGGCAACCGGGACCCTTACAGGTGTAATGCCTGTACCCCCCTGATGGCGGCCCTGTTTGTAGTAATACAATTTTGTATGTTTTATATACAGTTTGCATTTATTGTTTGCCGATAATAGTAAAAAAAGGGGAATTGTTCTATAATGTAATCCATAGGGATGGTGGCACTTCCATAGCATTCTACCATTTATACTCTATTTTTTTTTTCTCTTCACTTTTTTTCTTGTTCTCCAAATCTTTGAACAAGATCAAAATTATTGGTTTCAGAGTAAGCTTACCATTGCCTGCTCCACCTCCCCCTTTCATCCCTTCCTCTCTACATCCTTTCCCCCCACTTGCACGGTGTCCAGCCAGTTTATTAGTCAGCACCCATTTGGCATATGCAGAGGGGACCATCTGGGTTAGGAATCCTCCCAGATACTGTGAATACCCCAATACCTGCTACCATTAATTAATTGAATTTGTGCTGACAAACCTACAGGCTGAACACATAACCGTCCGGACCGTGCTGCCATTTTATGTCTGTGTCTTTTTTGTTAGTCCTGTCTGTGATTTTGTAAATGGTAATCAATTGCTCATTTTAAAGATTACCCTAGTTCTAATATAGTTCACTTACAGCTGTACACTTTTTTATATCCTACTTTTTGATACTATTCATAAATAACTTTTTGTATCTTGGTAGCTTCTGATCATTAACTGTTGCCTATAGTACCCCTTTAGGTCCCTCTGTTGGCTGCTTTCCTGATCCCCCCTTCCCCTCCTTTTTGACCATTACTGTATTGGTTACAGCAACAGTACCCAACAGGGCATATGATCTATTATAGGTGTCGATACTCATCACCTATATACTAGTGGTTTCTTGCCTATCCCCTTCCCCCTGTCCCCCTATAATTAATTAATTTATACTCTATACATCGTATTGCAATGATAAAGTCCTACAGGTATTTACAGTTAGTAAAACTAGACAAGTATTTAAGATATGTTACTAACATTTATCCACAAATATGCCAAGGATAAATACCTAGTAAAAAAGTAAACCTTAAACTGAGTTATGTTTAGTGAAAACAAAGTCCACTCTATATGTTAGATAATGGAGCAATCATAATCACACGTATTTATTCTGAATTCAACTTGGTATGTAAACCCTGACTGTCTCAAATGAACTCAGGAGAATTAGGAGAGACAGTTCAACAATATCCTGAACAAGCCACAAATGTGTTGATAAGCTATGCTGGCTGGTGAAGGGTTAAAAGGCGCACGGACGGGACTTCTGTATAAAGCAGACCTTTCCACTTGTACTAAATTACAGACCACACAAAACGTCCTAATAAAAGCCAGCTGGTTGGGCCCTATGTCACCAATAGCATCTAAGGTCTGAGTTCTGTCTATTTCTATTTCAAGTCCTCCATCCCAAAAGCCACAGCCACAATTTGCTCAAAGCCCATACAGACCTTCTCTTTAACCTGTACAGTACCAAAAGGCTTGAACTCTAGTAAAAAAAAAAGTATTTGTTAGATTTCTACCTAGAAAACCAAGTCAGCTTCCTAAAAATGCTACAACCTTAATAAATTATATTTTGTTAAATTAAGGAATTATAATATTAACTAGGTATTAATGAGCAGATAGATATCTGTCTGCCTTACATTACTAACATATGGTTTCAGAAACATCCAGTACGGAACCTTTGAAGCTGAATTCCAGACAGATGATAAAAAAGTCTAGTTTTGTGGTCAATAAAAAACATTAAAGTAAACGTTGCGCTAAAAATCTTCTAGCCCTTATATATTAGCCCCCAGTCCCCATCTAAAACCATTACCGATAAACGTAATAAGAAAAAAAGCAGTTAAAGTGTCACTAAACCCACATCATAAAAACTATCAAAAAATGCTGTGTTACATGCTGTTCACACTCACTGAAGCCTCGTACACACGATCGAGGAACTCGACGGGCGAAACACATCTTTGTGCTCGTCGAGTTCCTTTTTAGGCTGTCGAGGATCTCGGCGAGCCAAATTTCTCCATTGCCGTTGAGGAAAAAAAAGACATGCTCTCTTTTTGGCTCGACGAGATTCTCCACAGTTTCCTGTATTCTGCAAAAAAAAACTTGGTCAATCTTGCTGTTCTCTATCTCCCCTTTCTGTCCATGTCCCCAATGCAACTAGGGATTTTGCAGAGAGGTGTTGGCAGCTCTGCACATGCTCAGTTTTCAGTGAGTTTCTATGCTAAGCATTTCCTCCCTATCACTTCTGAGCAGCCCATGTGACTATAGCGTCACACATGTGGGCGTATACACAGTGGTAAATGACAGGACACTCCCTCCCCCTCCTCCATGCCCACTAACCAGCTAAACACAATGGGGGTGGAATATTAGATCTTGACAGATGGAGGCTTCATCTCCCTGTTATTCTAGACTGGAGGGGCATGACACAACCTGTGACTGAAATCCGCCTCCACCATGTTATTGACAAAAAATAATACAGACTTGATTTCAAATATATACTTGATATACTTATACTTATACTATACTTATATTTGAATTTTAAAAAAAAGTTTATTGATATTAATTATTTATTTTTACTCTGTATCCCAAAGGCTGTTTTTTAATATTTTTTTTTATTATTATTTGAACAGAAAATTAACCACTTGCTTCCTGGGCACATATACCCCCCTCCTGCCAAGGCGAAATTTCAGCTTCCGGCACTGCGTTGCTTTAACTGACAATTGCGCAATCGTGCGACGTGCCTCCCAAACAAAATTGCCATCCTTTTTTCCCCACAAATAGAACTTTCTTTTGGTGGTATTTGATCACCTCTGCGGTTTTTATTTTTTGCGCTATAAACAAAAAAACGAGACAATTTTGAAAAAAAAAACATTTTTTTACTTGTTGCTATTATAAATATCCCAATTTTAAAAAAAAAATCTCAGTTTAGACCGATACTTATTCTTCTAGATATTTAAGCGCAAAAGTTATAGCGCCTACAAAATAGGGGACAGAATTTTTTATTTTTAAAAAAATATTTTTTTTTACTAGTAATGGCGGCGATCTGCGATTTTTATTGGGACTGCGACATTATGGCAGACACATCGGACACTTTTGACACATTTTTGGCACCATTCACATTTATACAGCGATCAGTGCTATAAATATGCACTAATTACTGTATAAATGTGACTGGCATCTATCATTGCCCATCGGTACTGTTAATCAGTGACACCTAATAGTGCACATCAGCGCTGCCTATCGGTGCCCATCAGTGCCACCTGATCAGTGCCCATCAGTGCAGCCTATTAGTGCCCATCAGTGCCACCTCATCAGTGTCCATCAGTAAAGGAGAAAAATTACCTGTTTGCAAAATTGTATAACAAAATATGAAAAACGTTATTTTATTTTTTTCCAGTCTTTTTTTGTTTGCTTATAAAAAAATTAAAAATGCAGTGGTGATTAAATACCACCAATATAAAGCTCTATTTGAGTGAAGAAAATGATAACAATTTCATTTGGGTACAGTGTTGCATGAGCGTGCAATTGTCATTAAAAGTGGAAATTGGCCTTGTCAGGAAGGAAGGAAGTGCCCAGTAAGCAAATGGTTAAAATAATTACAGTGCCACCATCCACATACAGAAATAGAAGGGACAATGCAAATTAAATTGTTTGTGTTTAGTATCACTTTAATAATACTTACCACAAACCCAAGATTTTGGCTTGTGTCTCTAGGCACCAGTAAGGTCACTCAGCCTTACACCAACTTCTCGGGAAAGCTAAAGATCCTAAATCTCACAAGTATGGCACAGTACAGTACAGGCGAAACATAAAATGCCGCCACTGTGCTCCATCAAACGCAGCCACTGTGCACATCACATGCTGCCACTGTGCCCATCAAACGCTGCCACTGTGCCCCAACAAACGCTGCCACTGTGCCCCCTCAAATGTCGCCACTGTGCCCCATCAAATGCAGCCTCACTGTGCCTATCAAATGCCGCCACAGTGCCCCACCAAATGCCGCCACTGTACCTATCAAACGCAGCCACTGTGCCTATCAAATGCCACCACTGTGCACCATCAAATGCCGCCACTGTGCCACATCAAATGCCACCACTGTGCCCCATCAAATGTCACCACTGTGCCCCATCAAATTGCACCACTATGCCCATCAAACGCTGCCACTGTGCCCATCAAACGCTGCCACTGTGCCCCAACAAACGCTGCCACTGTGCCCCAACAAACGCTGTCACTGTGCCCATCAAATGCCGCCTCACTGTGCCTATCAAATGCCGCCACAGTGCCCCATCAAATGCCACCACTGTGCCTATCAAACACAGCCAGGGTGCCCCACAAATGCTGCCACTGTGCCTCATCAAATGCCGCCACTGTGCCACATAAAATGCCGCCACTGTGCTCCATCAAATGCTGCCCCTGTGCCCATCAAATGCTGCCACTGTGCCCCAAACGATGCCACTGTGCCCCATCAAATGCCACCTCACTGTGTGCCCCATCAAATGCCGCCTCATTGTGCCCCATCAAATGCCGCCTCACTGTGCCTATCAAATGCAGCCACAGTGCACCATTAAACGCAGCTACGGTGCCCCACAAATGCTGCCACTGTGCCACATAAAATGCAGCCACTGTGCCCCATCAAATACTGCCACTGTACACATCAAAAGTTGCCACTGTGACAGGGTACAGACAATGATGATGAGACCAATAGACAGAGATTGGGTACAGTACAGACAGACTGCATGTAGTAAATGTACCTACCTGCTCCTCGTCTCTGTGACTTGGTCCCCTACTTAAGGCATCAGGAGAAGCAAAATGTGAGGTTCTCTCTCTCTATGAGTGCCCTGCAGAGCAATCTGGGAGTTGTAGTCTCTGCAGAGCTCAGGCACCAGAGAGCCAAGTTGAAGTCTGTATTCCTGTGCTCTGTGGGAGAACTACAACTCCCGTCATATACTGGGGCCGCCGTTGCCGACTTTAGGGGAAAGGCTAGGAGGAGGACAGCGCTGCGGCGGTGGAGCCTGCTATTGGACGCAGGCAGCCTGAGCAATGCCCACCACCATGATCGATCGTAAAGACGTGTTGTCCCTCGTCTGCCGCCGCGGACCGGACTCTGCGGATGTGTGCAGTGCGCCCGCCATCCGCTCATCCCGCCACTTGCGAGATCCACACAACACACACTAACCTAAAAGGCAAATTAGGCAATCGCGCCAGGCCTTTTCTGTGGGCGAGACCTAAGGCGATTGCCTAATTTGCCTAATTAAAGAGCCGCCTCTGCCTGAACTATTCAACGATCAGCTCTAAAAGCATCTACCTATGAGGAAGTGTGCCTTTCCTCCAATCAGCTGTCTTGGCTGTATGACCAGACTTCACTACAGTGCTAACCAGAAAGTGAAAATCTCCTAACACGATGTTCACTTTTTAAGTATATAAAGATGAAGACAGAAGATATACATTTAAAACTTATATAGGGCGATTTGTTTCATCCCTGTGTATCATCTGAGGCATTTCACTTTACTTGGTATATGTGAGGGTTTACATCCACTTTAAAGATAAGTTTCTTGCATGGAAGGAGAACAGAGGATGGCCTAAGGCCCCGTACACACGACCGGATCTGTCCGCTGGGATTTATCCGCAGATCAGTTCCAGCAGATAGATCCGGTCGTGTCTAGGGCCTAGCGGACATTTTCAAGCGGACATTTGTCCAGCCGACGGTTTTCCAGCGGATAAAAATTTCTTAGCATGCTAAGAAATCTATCCGCTGGAAACCTGTCCTTCGGACTTATCCGGTCGTCTGTACAGACTCACCGGATAAGTCCGTCCGATCCCCATCCCTCGCATGCGTCGAAATGATTTGACGCATGCGTGGAAGTATTTACCTTCCAGGGTCGCGCATGTCGCCCGACGGCGCGGCCACGTCACCGCGGAAGTTTGCCGCTGGGATTTTGATCTGATGGTGTGTACAGCCATCAGATCAAAATCCGCCAGCGGACATATCCGATGGAAACGGTGCAGTCTGCAAGTAGGCCCATGACATTGGCATGCTGTCTTTGTGTACAGTATTACAAATATATTGCAAGTTAAACATTAAAAATATACTGTACAGTATTCCAGCGGTTTGCCTAGAGTTCCATTTCAACATTGCATTGCATGGTTACTGCATTTAAACTGAAAAGAACAGTGCACAGGTGTCTGGCAATGAAAGGTTTAAAGTTAACCTGTATTTTTTTTCAAAAGCAAAATGTTTCATAGTAGGAAAATAGGGAGGCTCGCACTATCCTTTGTATTTTTATCACTTCTCAGTACGTTCACGTGTATTGTGTATGCATGTGTGTATTGTGTGTATGGGTTAGTTCCATTAGCTGAATTTGATTGTACTGTAGTAATTTATTTCCTCATAGTTTAATTGGTTTTAAATAGGAGAATACAGAGAGAAGAAACACTGCAACATTACAGATAAAGTAAACATTACAGCATTACAGAAGAGAAACAGTATATCTTGGAGTAGCACAGATAACTGTATACAGTTGCACGGTAAGCCAGGGATTGACAAATCCCGGTTGCCAGGTCGCCATGGCGACTAGAAATAGGGTCCTGGCGACTTGGCTTGGAAGGGGGGCAAAAAAAATAAAAAATGTTTTTTTGGGGGTTTTTTGGGAGCTGGTGCCATCTGGTGGTGAGCCGTTGGTATTACAAGTTATTACCACCAGATGTGTAAGCTGGCGCCATCTGGTGGTGGCCGTTGGTATTACAAGTTAAACAGCAATTCTAATGTAATTTTTCACTATTTTCACTGCCATCTTCTTCCCTCTAATTAGAACCCCCAAATATTATATATATTTTTTATCCTAACACCCTATAGAATAAAATGGCGATCATTGCAATACTTTCTGTCATGGCGTATTTGCGCAGCGTTCTTACAAGCGCACTTTTTTGGGAAAAAATTACACTTTTTTTAATTAAAACAATGAGACAACAGTAAAGTTATCCCCATTTTTTTTAATATTATGAAAGATAATGTGACGTCGAGTAAATTCATACCCAACATGTCATGCTTCAAAATTGCGTCCGCTCGTGGAATGCCGACAAACTTTTACCCTTTAAAATCTTCATAGGCGACGTTTAAAAAAATCTACAGGTTGCATGTTTTGAGTTACAGAGGAGGTCTAGGGCTAGAATTATTGCTCTCGCTCTACCAATCGCGGTGATACCTCACATGTGTTGTTTGAACACCGTTTACATATGCGGGCGTTGCTCACGTATGTGTTCGCTTCTGCATGCAAGCTCGTCGGGACGGGGTGCGTTTTCTGGCTCCTAACTTTTTTAGCTGGCTCCTAGATTCCAAGCAAATTTGTCAACCCCTACGGTAAGCATCCCTAAGGGCATCAGATATATATGGATCAAGATTATGTTTAGCAACTCCATATGAGCGGTCTCTTGTATGAAGTATATGGGCGTTCAAGCTACGGGAAGGGAGGGTCAGATGTAAAAGAAGAGCGTGAATCTGAGTATGGTTTTGTTTGGGGTTGGGTGTCAAGGAATAGCCATTTCTGTCTGGGGTGATTTAGGTGTTAGGGGCATGAGGAAAGGTTAAGTACACGGGGATGGGGGAGCAAGGGTTAGAATTGGTGGGGGCAGTTTAAATGAAGGAAAGGAAGGGGAAAATGTTATAAAGTACACAAAGGGTTATAAGCACTTACAAGATCATTGAGTGTTAAAATACATGATAAAATCAGCAGTCCTCATCTGTGGCATGTGTCCATCCTTAGCATGATGGTAGAGAGCAGTGTAGAGCCGTCCAGCAGCTGTAAAGAGTTCTCATACGTGTTGGAGAGAGGAGGCAGCAGACCCGTCTGACGAAGGAGCAGCACATGCTCTGAAACGCGTTACCGCCCTCTTCTCCCCACTGACACCATCAGCCTTGTGTGTTCCCCGCAGTGAACCCGGAATACAGGCTTCCCTGCTGCCTATTTTTTCCAACACGTATGAGAACTCTTTACAGCTGCTGGACGGCTCTACACTGCTCTCTACCACCATGCGGAGGATGGACACAGGCCACAGATGAGGTCTCCTGATTTTATCATGTCTTTTAATACTGCACTTAGAGGCGCCTTTTTTTTCCTTTCCTATATCTTCATAGTTGCTTCTCCTCTAACCAAAGTGCTGCCAGAAGTGCCATCTTTATCTTATCACTATCATCCCTCTGACCAGCTATCCAACTCCACCAGAGCGCCCGTTTCTCCTCTCTGTTGAACACTGAACACAACTGAAGACAGAAATTGCTGTGAGTTCTGGTTTTAAGGATCTTGTTTCTGCCTCTGTTTTTTTATTTTAATGCTCAAAATATTAAAAACAAATATTATTATTTTAACCCCTAATAAACAAAGACAGACCAATAATAAACAACAAGTGAATATACTTATCAAATGCATATTTACAGTATATGTCCCTAAAGGGGTTGTAAAGGTAAATGTTTTTACACCTTAATGCATGCTAATGCATGCATTAAGGTGAAAAAACATCCGACAGCACCGCCCCCCCCCCCCCCCCCCAGCCCCCGTTTTACTTACCTCACCCTTTGAAAGTACCGCTCTCGTCCCCGTCATCCTCTTTGGTTCCCAGCCTGGCCGTTGATTGGCTAGGTTGGACGGATTGATAGCAGCGCAGCTATTGGCTGGCGCTGTTGTCAATCACATCTTATGAAGGGGCGCGCCTCGGGGGGGGGGGCAGTGATACAGTCGGTATCTGTATCACGGGAGCGCGCCCACAAGAGCTTTCCACCATGCAAGCTCGCATGAAGGTGGAAAGGTCTTGCAGAGGGGGAGCCATGACAGCCGCCGAGGGACCCCAGAAGACGTGGATCGGGACCACTGTGTGCAAAACGAGCCACACATTGGAGGTAAGTATAACATGTTTGTTATTTTTTTTAAAACATTTTTTTATCTTTAGTGCCGCGGAACTGTTCCTGGGTACCATAAACATAAAATGCTATTTTGTTCATTTTAATATTCAAAGCAAACTCCCCCATCCATGTCTCCATGCTTTACTTAGAGAAATCACTTTAAATATAATTATTATCTTATTTATTACAGGTACTTATATAGCTCCATAAATTTTACGCAGCGCTTTACATATATATTGTACATTCACATGAGCTTGGGGGAAACACGGTTTTTGTTTACCAGAAGAATATATATTGGCCTAAACTGTTGAAGAACGGTGCTTTTTAAAAACATTTTTGGGAATATTTATTATAACAAAAAGTAAAAAATATTGTTAATTTTTTTTTTTATAACGCAAAAAATTAAAACCGTAGAGGTGATCAAATACCACCAAAAGAAAGCTCCATTTGTGGGAAAGAAAGAACGCAAATTTAGTTTGGGTACAGTATTGCATGACCGCTCAATTGTGAGTTAATGCGACGCAGTGCCAAATTGTAAAAAAGTGCTCTGGTCAGGAAGTGGGTAAAATCTTCCGGAGCTAAAGCGGTTAAATAGGGCTTGTATTGTGCTACAACAACCAGACAGATGGAAACATGCTTTGAAAAATGCCATTTGGATATTGTAAGTATAACTCTGGTTGTTTTGGGACTTGACGCAAGCTCAATGATAAATGAGGCTTGTGATATTTTTACAGTTGTGATGTCACTATCTTTCTAATAAAATTTCTAAAATACAGGGATATGTTTTACAAGATATTGCAAGTGTATTTATGAGTGGTTATGACTTTTGCCTTGAATTGTTGGGGCCTTTTTTTCATTTTTCTAGGACATTAAAGGAAGTCTGTCTCATGCCTTGTACACACGATCAGTTTTTCCGTCAGGAAAACCGCATTTTTTTTTTCAGCAGGAAACCGGCTTAAATTTATCTTGCATACACACGATCACTCAAATCTTGGCTGAAATTTCGAACGTCAAGAACGTGGTGACGTACAACACGTACGACAAGCTCAATGAAGTTCAATAGGCAGTTTGGCTCTTCTGCTTGATTCTGAGCAATGCACGTTTTTTGTGCTTCGTAATTGCATACAGACGAACGCGATTTGCGATAGGAATTTTTCTTGTCACTAAAATTGAGATCCCGCTCTCAATCTTTTCTTGGCAGGAAAACTGACAGAAAAAGTGTGAGGCCTCGTACACACGACAGAGAAACTCGACGTGCCAAGCCCGTCGAGTTCCTCGTCGAGTTCCTTGTTGAACTTGTCGAGAAGCTCGGCAGGCTTGCTTTGCGTACACACGTAACATACCAAAATCTGGTCGTTCTCCGGCGCGATGACGCTCACGACGTATGACGCGACTATAAAGGGGAGGTTTGATTTTGTTGGCGCCACCCTTGGGGCTCCTTTTGCTGATTCCGTGTTTACGCGTGTTAGTAAAAGTTTGGTGAGTGACGATTCGTGCTTTTCAGTCTTTGTGCTTTCAGATTGATCTCTGCCGTTCAGTTTGTACTTGTGGGGGTCGTATCTAGGCAATCGAGACGTGCGGTCAGGTCGTATTGTTTTACATTGCGGTCCTGTCCCCGCGTTTTTCATTGTCAGGGTCGTTCTTCATAGGTCTTGCTGTTCTTCACTGCGGTCTGTTTAGTGCAATTCTGATTTGTCGTTCGTAACTAGCCTTGTAGCCATGTTGCAGGCACCTAGTCGTCGCCGACTTAGTGCTAAGCATCTTCTGAGTATAGGTCTGTTTGTTTATGACCTAGACGATGAGGAGTTCATGAACAGGAGGAGGACACGTTCATGGACCAAGAATTGGTTGCTCCGTAGGAACCAATTCTCTCACATGCCTTTGCTGCGGGAGCTTCAGGAAAATAATCCTGTTGATTACAGGAATTTCCTGAGGATGTCTGATCCCGTCTTTCAGCACCTGTTGGCTTTGGTGTCCCCCTATATTACCAGGCAGGACACCGTTATGCGGGAAGCCATCAGTGCTGAGCAGAGGCTAGTTGCCACCCTCCGTTATCTGGCAACTGGGAGAAGCCTTCAGGACTTAAAGTTCTCGACGGGCATCTCCCCCCAGGCTCTGGGCCTCATCATTCCTGACACCTGCTCTGCCATCATCCAGGTTCTGCAGGAGGAATATATGAGGGTAAGTTTTCTCCTTTAATATCACATTTTATGTCTATAATGTATGCTAATGTCTTGTAGTTATCTCCTCCTTCCCTAATTACCATGTCTGGAATATGCTGTGAATGTCCCCTTTGCCCCCATGCATGATGTAAACTTTGATGCCCCTTTTTTGGCCTACATGCATATTTCCCATCACTTACCTCCCCAGCATGCTATCCTGGGCCCCAACCTACCTAGTCTAGTCACTTCCCAATGTATTGTGTTATATCCATTGTAATGTCCCCCCCCTCCCCTCCAAAATGTGTTGTAAAGTCTATGTTCACCAATATTAAAAATATTTTTTTTTTATATTTTAGGACTCCAAAACTCATCTAGCCCTCCCCTCCAAAATGTGTTGTAAAGTCTATGTTCACCAATAATCAAAATTATATTTTTTTAGTACTCCCAAACTCATCTAGCCCTCCCCTCAAAAATGTGTTGTAAAGTCTATGTTCACCAATAATCAAAATTATATTTTTTTAGTACTCCCAAACTCATCTAGCCCTCCCCCAAACTTGGGCACTGGCCCATCAGAGGGGGTGTTTAATGTGTTAATTGTCTAAATATATTTAGATATAATATGCTAGTTCCCAGAAATGTTAGAATGCTTATAATGTCTTTGTATAATCTGCTTGCAAGGTTATGTGGCTAATTTTTTCATTTTTTCTTCCCCAGCTTCCGTCCACACCACAGGAGTGGCAGTCTGTGGCTTTGGACTTCCAGACCCGATGGAACTTCCCCAACTGCGGGGGAGCCATCGACGGGAAGCACGTCCGCATCGTGCCTCCACCCCGTTCAGGATCCCAGTTCTTTAATTATAAGGGGTTCAACAGTATTGTGCTGATGGCGGTGGTGTCAGCACAGTATGAATTCCTTTTTGTGGATGTCGGGATGAATGGACGGGTATCGGATGGGGGAGCCTTCAGGCAGACGGAGTTCGCGCTTCGCCTTCAGGATGATGATCTGTCATTGCCACCGGATGACCAGAATGTAGAAGGCCTGCCATTTGTTTTCCTGGCTGATGAAGCGTTTGCCCTGGGACCCCATCTTATGAGGCCATACCCTCAGCGCACCCTCACCCCAGAGAGGAGTGTCTTTAATTTCAGGCTGGGCCGAGCACGTAGAGTGGTTGAGAACGCTTTCGGCATCATGGCCAGCCGGTTCCGCCTTTTCCTCACCTCTCTCCACATGGCGGAATATAAGTGGAATACTATTATTTTTGCCTGCTGCATTCTCCACAATTTTTTGCGGAGACAATCTCCAAATTATATGGCCCTGGTTGGGCCCGAGGCACAACATTTGACCCCTGCAGAAACTTTGGCGGGCCTTGAAGCTGGCCACACAGGACTGCCCCCCCAGAGTGCCCGTGAAGTCCGGGACAAATACATGGACTATTTCATGGGTAGGGGGGCAATACCATCTCAAGCAAATTTGCCATAATTGTAGCTTTCACCAAAATAAATCATAATCTTTTTTATAAACTTGTTATGTCTTGCTTGTGTTGTTTGGAGTTCTTTACTAAGTGTAACTAAGTGTATTTTCATTATCAACTAGCAAACATTTCCCAGGTGACCCCCAAACCAAACACATAGAAAATTTAACGTATTTTAGGAAAAACACCACACACTTTTTTGATGTTCAAAAGCTCTTTATTTTCTTAATTTTTTTATTTTTATTTTTTCCAAAATACCCTACAAAAATTTTTGTTATATTTTTCTCATACAATATACAATCATTTTTGTATTTTTGTTGGTCATTTTTCTCATACAATATACAATCATTTTTGTATTTTTGTTGGTGATTTTTCTCATACAATATACAATCATTTTTGTAATTTTTTTGTTTTTTTTTTCTCATACAATATACAATCATTTTTGTATTTTTGTTGGTGATTTTTCTCATACAATATACAATCATTTTTGTATTTTTGTTGGTGATTTTTCTCATACAATATACAATCATTTTTGTAATTTTTTTGGTTTTTTTTCTCATACAATATACAATCATTTTTGTATTTTTGTGGGTGATTTTTCTCATACAATATACAATCATTTTTGTAATTTTTTTGTTTTTTTTTAATTAAATAAACAGCAAAATCTGGTTATATTATTTTTTTGGTTTTTTTTTAATTAAATAAAGTATAAAATCTGGTTATATTATTTTTTTGGTTTTTTTTTAATTAAATAAAGTATAAAATCTGGTTATATTATTTTTTTGTTTTTTTTTTAATTAAATAAAGTATAAAATCTGGTTATATTATTTTTTTGGTTTTTTTTTTATTAAATAAACAGCAAAATCTGGTTATATTATTTTTTGGGGTTTTTTTTAATTAAATAAACAGCAAAATCTGGTTATATTATTTTTTTGTTTTTTTTTTAATTAAATAAACAGCAAAATCTGGTATTTTAAATTTTTTTGTTTTTTTTTTCTGATTCAGACTCTCCCCAAAACATCTAGTAAATTTTTTAATTTAGTTTCCACCCTCCTTGTTCTTTCGTTTATTTTTCTGTTGGCCAGATGTATCTCCTCCACCTCTTCTCTGCAGGCCCATATTTCGGAGATCAGCATCTGTTTAGTATGCCTGTCCAAGCCACCACCTGATCCTGAAATGTGGGACAAAACTATTTTTTTAAATTAGGCAGGCCTACATCTACATTACCTGAAGCTGGGTTAGTTATATGTTACTTTACCTGATGTGGTGGCAGGCTGCGCATCATCACCATCCCTCGGGGGTGTGGCTTGCTGGACTTCTTGCTCCCTTCTTGCTTCATGACGCCCTACGAGAATGAAGAAAATGGAAACAGGATTTTTATAGCTTATAGGCCTGAAAGAGGAATATGATTCACTTTATACAATTTCTGGGACTATTGATGTTTTGAAAAACCCCTCAGGGCAAAACACAGGATTGAAGGCATTCACAAAAATCCTGACAAATCTTGTAGCTTTGGTCTACTTTTAAACATGTAAGCCAACCAAGTATACACTGGATCACCTCAGCTCTGTGTGAACCCCAAAATGGGTTATTAAAGGGGACAACAATTATGCAAATGAGTCCACATGTGTCACCGACTGCTGAGCAGACTCTCCTTTTACTGTATATTTAATTTGTAAAAAAAGTTTTGTGGTTTTAATAGCACATCTACATAATTTTCACGATTGATCTCACCACAATTTTTAAAAAATGTCATAATTTGTAGGATTTTAAACACAATATTTAGTCGTTCCGAATGGACGTCCAGTTTGACGACAAATTCTTGTGCATAAAAAAATATTACAGTACAACCTGAAATAAAAAACACATGGCGCGGAACAAATCTTACAAAATATATAACAAACTTACTTCTTCTAATCACTCTCCTGATCCTCTTCATTTGTTCCGGCTCACGTTTTTTAAGGTCACACCACCTTTTCCGGATCTGTTCTTTGGACCTTTTCACCCCAAATTTCTGATGGAGACTCCTCCTCACCTTCTCCATTATTTGGGCCTTGACCTTATTAGGGTACTTATATGGCCCATGCCTCCCATCGTAGTCCTCTGCTTTGAGGATGAGGACCATCTCCACCATTTCCTCAAAGGTCATGTTGGAGGCCTTACAACGGATTCGCCGTGCTGCCATATTCTCCATGTGCTTCCAACAAAAAAAAGATGGAAAAGGGGCGGGGAAAATACGACACCATGAACGTCAGGGGCGGGGAGACGTGCGTAAAGTCCCACATGCGCGTGTATAAAGGGCTACCACGTGAGTAAAAGGGGCGTTCACAGTTTGTGGAAGACGGCGGAGATAACCATCGGGTCAAAGACCGGTATGTAACTACATTTTACATGTTTTTCTTGATTGAATGATTTTGTGGCCTACATCTTAGGTTCATAAATTAAAACATAGCCAGTTTGAAATTTGAAGGTAATGGTCCGCTATAGTGCCGTCGTACGTAAACAACGCTTTGATTATGCATTTTGATCCAACTACTGTTGTGTGGGCAATCTCGGTTCTCATCAGGATGTCTTCTAAAAACAAGTCGGTTTAAACATGATGCAAATGGTCGCTTTTATGTCTTGACCAAACTATATCGGGAGTGCTTTTCTCTAACTAACGTTTCATACACAAATGAGGATGAGATCTGGCTTATTAGTTCGACACAACTGGTCATCTGTTTCCTAGGAACTGACCCAACATGATCTGCTGCCAATTCCTCCTTGTCGTTTTTGCGACGGAAGATAAGGGGCGGGGGGGAAACATCAATTTTTTTTAAGCATGGGCGGATGTCGTGTGCGGAGTGTATATAAGGCTCGAACACATGTAGCGTCCATACGACCGGGTTGCGAAAGAAAGACGTTTGAACGACAAGCGTGTAGGTATGCTTCGAACTTGGGACAGCAGTGGCATATTCAGGAAAGACAGACATTTAAAGGAGCAATAAGCCAAAATTGTTTGGGGCAGAAATAACTAACTTTACATTATATCAGTCTTGATTTCATGTCCTCATTGTCCCTTTTTGCTTTTAAGCAGCTGTAATCCTTTGCATAAATCATCACTTCCTGGTTCTCTGGCTCCCTCTCAAATGTATCAGGGGAGCTTGTCACTGTGGTCTAAGCTGTGTGTCTAAAAATCCACCAAAACAATGCTAATAATTTTAGAAATTAAAATATGCCCTGCTTTTATTTTTTTTGGGTTCTGTGTGTCTCTTTACTTCACAGAAACATTAAATACATTTAAAACCAAAAGTGAAACTAGAGGCACATTATATGTATGCACTTGTATGTCTCTAGACACTGTAAACAGTCATTTCCTCCAAAAATATAGTTATCCATTAGTGACCCTTTAAGGGCTAGCTTGTGAGAAAGAGTAATTGACTTTATAGATTGTGTAGTGACATTATTTTTTTATCCTTGGTTTTGGACAGGAAAAGATGAATCTCTTTAACCGACCCGACTTCTTGGAGATCTTCATTGATCGGTGGCAAGAACTTCCTGTTTTGTGGGCCACCAAAGACCCCATATCTAGAAATAGAGACTTGCGCAAAACTGCACTGGAGAGCCTGCTCCCACTTGTGCGGAGACAGGTGGGGTTTGATGTGACAACTGACCAGTTGGAGGTCAAAATTGGGACCTTGAGAGGCACCTACAGGAAGGCACGCAACAAGGTCTTGGCTTCGATGAGGTCTGGAGCTGGAGCAGGGCGGGTATTTAAACCCAAGTTGTGGTACTACAGCAAACTGAGCTTCCTGGATGAACACCTGGAGGTAAGGGAGTCACTTTCTAGCCTTCCCCCCAGAAGCCACAGAAGGTCCAGCCTTCCCTCCAGCCAACCTGCTGCTCCCTCTGCAGATGAACCCTCTCAGCAGCCTTCCATCCTGGATGAAGATCCGGATTTGCCCAGCTGGAGCCAGGTATATAGTACTTTCAATGTGCAAATGTGTGGTGTTTAAATGTTGTTAAAGAGATGTAAATTAAGATGTTAAAGGTAAATAAAAATTAGATCTAAAAGTGTTATTCCTAAAATTTGTCAGTATTGGCCATGAATTTTTGTGGTGTGATTGACCATAAAACATGGGTCAGAATGATTGGCTTAGCTAAGTCGTGACTAAAAAAAATGCAACAGTCAGGAGCTTAAATAAATAAAACAAAATTTTTTTTAAATAGTAAAACTTTACTTTTTTTCCATACACAGGACGAGACCAGGCAGCAGGAGGATCAGGAAAATGCCAGGCAGGAGGAGGACAGGGTGAGTGGCTTGGAGGAGGCTGCAGGCCCAAGTATCTTGGACGTGTTGGCAGGCCCAAGTATCTGTAACGTGGTGGCAGGCCCAAGTGGAGCGGATGAGGTGGCAGGCCCAAGTGGGTTGCACGAGGTTGCTGGGCCAAGCACAAGATGCCAGGTGTCTCCTCTTCGTCTGCGTCCGAGAAGGCAGGTGAGGGATACAAGGGTGCGTGACGCCTCACTAGCCCTCATTCGGGACGCCCATGCAACCCTTCAACAGCCTCCCACTGCTCAGGAGGGATTTGTAACAGTGGTTTTGGCCAAAATGTCAGAAATGACATTAGACCAACGCCTCCTCTTTGAGGGCCTCCTCATCACCCTCACAAATCAGGGGGTGAGGGGTCTTCTCACGGAGGACACTGTGATTTGCCGCCATCCCCATCCTCACACACCACATAACTCTCAAGCTCCCCCACCTTCTTCTTCTTCTCATGCTCCTTCTCAAGCTCCCCCACCTTCTTCTTCTTCTTCTTCTTCTTCTTCTCATGCTCCTTCTCAAGCTCCCCCACCTTCTTCTTCTTCTTCTTCTCATGCTCCTTCTCAAGCTCCCCCACCTTCTTCTTCTTCTTCTTCTCATGCTCCTTCTCAAGCTCCCCCACCTTCTTCTTCTTCTTCTTCTCATGCTCCTTCTCAAGCTCCCCCACCTTCTTCTTCTTCTTCTTCTCATGCTCCTTCTCAAGCTCCCCACCTTCTTCTTCTTCTCATGCTCCATCTGAACATTCTTCTTCCTCTTCTTCTCCTGCTCCTTCTGAACATTCTTCTTCCTCTTCTTCTCCTGCTCCATCTGAACATTCTTCTTCCTCTTCTTCTCCTGCTCCATCTGAACATTCTTCTTCCTCTTCTTCTCCTGCTCCTTCTGAACATTCTGCTTCCTCTTCTTCTTCTACTACTCCTCCTCCTTCTACTCCTCCTCCTTCTACTGCTCCTCCTCCTTCTACTCCTCCTCCTTCTACTGCTCCTCTTCCTTCTACTCCTCCTCCTTCTACTCCTCCTCCTTCTACTGCTCCTCCTCCTTCTACTCCTCCTCCTTCTACTCCTCCTCCTTCTACTGCTCCTCCTCCTTCTACTCCTCCTTCTACTACTCCTCCTCCTTCTACTACTCCTCCTCCTTCTACTGCTCCTCCTCCTCCTCCACCTCCTCCTCCACCACCGTCGGCTACTCATCCTCCACCACCTTCGTCTACTCCTCCTCCTGGCATGAGTACTACCCCTGTGGCACCACCTCCAGCCAGGCAGAAGAGGAAGGCTGCTGAGAAGGCTGCAGAGAAGGTGAAAGAGCAGGCTGCAGGGAAGCCACCAAGGAAGGCCTTGAAGAAATCCAGAAAGTGACTCCCTTACTTCCATGTGGTGTACCAGAGTTCAGGCTGCTGTAGTACCACAACCTGGTGACATCTGCCTGCCCTGCTCCAGTTTCTGATCTCTGGGAGTCCAAGACCTTGATGCGTGACTTCCTGAATGAACCTCTCAAGTCCCCATTTTGGCCTCCAACTGATCACCAGTCACATCAGGCCACACCTGGCTGTGCACAAATGGCAGCAAGCTCTCCAGTGCTGACTTTTGCATAGTAAATTTATTTTTATTACCAAAATAAATGGTACATTTTTTTTTTACAGTTCATACTTGTCCTTGTATTTTTTTACATTTCAATTTTGCAAGTGAGAAGGCAGGTTCTTATTTTTTAAAAATTGGATATAAGGTGTAATTTGAAAGGGACACATGAGATAAGACAAAGCAATAAGGTTTCTATGGGGGGAACTTGACATTACAAAAAAAAAAAGGATTTGCATTTTTTTAAAATTTAAAATTAAGGTGAATATTAAAAGCAGGATTTAAAACACACGACCAAAATAAGGTGACAATAAAAAAAAAAAAAAATATTGAGTCCAGTAAGAAAAAGGTTCCACCTAATTTTAAGGAACTCTGTGTGAATATCTTAAAAAAAAATTATTATATTGCTGTTTTGTGCCCTTACAAAAAATTGTGTAAAGCGCTGCAAATAAACGATTAAATAATGTTGGAAGCGACACG
This sequence comes from Rana temporaria, assembly GCF_905171775.1. Taxonomy (NCBI): domain Eukaryota; kingdom Metazoa; phylum Chordata; class Amphibia; order Anura; family Ranidae; genus Rana; species Rana temporaria. The sequence goes on from NC_053494.1 coordinate 133,056,569, forward strand.
AATGTGCTATCTCCATTCCAAACGCTAGTTTTACCTATGTTGGTCTCCAGTGTCTAAGTTTTTGACAGGTTTCTTAGCATACACACGACCGAGTTTCTCGTTTAAAAAACAGCCCGATGAAGAACTCGTCGAGCCAAAATCCACTGCCATCGAGAAAATAGAGAACCTGCTCTCTATTTGCTCGACGAGTTCCTCGGCGGCTCCATCGGGCCGAAAATGTACACACGACCGAGTTTCTCGACAGAATCCGGCTCTTCACCGAGATTCTCGACGAATTCTGCCGAGAAACTCTGTCGTGTGTACGAGGCCTGATGGAGCATACACACGGTTGGTTTTCCTGACAAAAACCTCACATTGCACTTTTCCTGTCGGGAAAACCGATCGTGTGTACAAGGCATTACACTATCTCGTATTGTTTCCCCAGGTTTGCGTGAATTTTCTCTAGGTGTGCTAGTTTTCTTTCAAATATGTGATGGCAGATTAACGCAGGAGTTGCACAGAATCTATATAGCCAAAAGTAAAATACCATTAGCAGAGACAATAACATACGCTTTCACTTGTATCTGACATTTTACATATAAAATTGGAGGCTACTTTTATTTTAAAACACAATAATATTGTTGGTAGAATGCACAATGATGTGTTTGCGATTTCTATTATTTAGTGCTGCCACTAAAATATGCTATGACTATGATGATATCAATGAGGTTAATGGAGCTGCTGGACCATAACTGACTTCCTGAAGTGGAAAATAATGAAGCATAGATCTCTCGCGACATGATAAAAAGGCAGGTCTGCCATTCCTAGTGTAATCCCATTAAGTCTCCGAATTGGCTCTAGGGTGAACTAAATGTTAAAAATAAAAGAAAGAAACATGCTAATATCATGAATAATTAAGCATCACAACAGCCGCTACAACAAAACAGCATTAACAAAAATGAGTTTTCTTGCTTACGAAGTGCAGCAGGTCATTTCTAATTAAGTGCCCCATGCGTCCATAAAAAACAATTACATTTTTAACACAATCTTATTAGATATTTATTATTTTATTCCGAAGTAAAATCTTGACTACCATACAAAATACATTTCTGCCAGTGACTGAACATTCATTGTAAATGGAATTCTTGAAATGCCAGGGGGTCCTAATTATATGAGTAAACAATGAGATGTATGCTTTATACCTCAGTGCTTACAGTAAAGATGTCTTGTGGGGTGGATGGGGTTTATGTCGGCTACAAAAGAAATCACTTAAACAAATTGAAACCCTATATGGGTCATCATGGCTCTAGAATGTACAGCATTAAATAATCAGGATTTTATAAGAACATTATTTTATACACCTTGAAGATATTTACATTGTTATACTTAATGTTGTAAGATATATGAATTAGAGAACTGCTATTCTACTGCCCTCAGTGTAGCTTATCAAATTTAAAAAAAAACTGAAACAATGTAATTTCGAATATATTATATTTCTTAAGAATGCCTTTTAATCAGCATGGGGTCAACTCAAGGCCATTCCAGAAAACAAGGGCCGCAGCGTTAACATTTGAAGAACCAAGGTTTGTGTTGCATAGGTTGGTGTAAATATGTACCCAACAGCAAAATATGGGCAAAAATATAACAAAAATATACAAGGCTTTAGCTAGTATATTATATTATACTGTGTATTTCCAGGTAAAGTTTTTTTTAGCCTAAAAAAAACCCCTAAAAGATTTACAATTTTATTCCCATAAATATAAGTCAGCATTCCACTTCATGTATATAGAATTTTGACCACCAAGGGGCACTGTAATTAGTCACTGTGCACTGAATGGTGAAAGCCAGTAGACTCTCTATTGCAAAGGGTTCATCTTATCACTGGATGGCTAAAGGGGAGGTGGTTGAGTACATTTATGGTCAATTAAGTGCTACATGACTCATTCTGCTACATACTAGCCCCTAGTATCTTACTACTGTTGAAAAAATATATATATAAACAAACGTGCTTAATGCCAGTATAGTGCAAAATGACTGAAATCAATAAAGTCCATTAAAAAATGTATGAAATGTTGAGCCGGTGACAAGTTCAAATATTCAGGTGACTTTCCGTGACAACTACAAAATCAAAAATTCAGGTGACTGTCCGAGCTCTCCACATGTGCCTGTATTGAGGTGGTGATGTCCGTCCACGGAATTTGTTGTGATTGGCCTTGGAATATAGGTGTCTGCGGGCCTCCTCCCGATAATCAAGGTCCCTCAAGCTCACTCGATCAGCAACAATCCACAATGCTATCGTTCCAACAAAAACGGAGGAGAGAGCATATAGTGTAATACTGCTATTTAATTTCGACAATTTAAAAATCATTACACTTACATCAAAGAAGATAAAATCATGCAGAGATTGCCGCCTTGGCGTCCACACAGCCTTCACAGATAGCGTAGTGCATTTCGCCTCTCCCACTGGGCGTCATCAGATATGGGGAATACATGGACCAATGATACACTTTATGGCCAAAAGTATGTGTATGGCCCCCCGGATTTTTGAGTTTAGGTGTCTCTATTAAATAGTACTACTATTACCACAAAATACAAAGGCTTATTAAACAATTGTGCACTTCCAATTTTCGGGAGGTTTGGGAAAGGCACTTTTCTGTTCCAGCATAACAGTGCCCCTGTGCGCGAATCTAGGTTCATAAACTCAATTTGTGAGCCAGGTCCTCTCAACCAGTATCAGTACTCAATGCTCCTTTGGCTGACAAATTCCCACAGACATACTCCATAATTTTGTGGATCCTTCCAAGAAGAGAGGAGGTTTTTATAGATATAAATGAGGTCTAACTCCGTATTAAGCACTTCCTGACCGACATATGCATATATACAGCCTCATCAGGAAGTGAAAAAATCATGGCAACTGCAGCCATGATCTTGGTATCATTCTTTTCAGCTGATCATTATCTTTAAAGTAAAGGTGATCCAAGTGACTATACAGCCACCCAATCACTTTTACAGGTGGCAAAAGGGTATCCCCTTTCTGTTACCAGGATTTAATTCGTTTGTAAAACAGCCGATCAAACTGATCTCAGTTTGATCACCTGCTTTGGAGGTCTACAAGACCCCAGATATTTCCATAAAGTGGACCTCTCACAGTTCCTGCAATCACAAGGGACGTTGTTCATCCCTTATGATAGTAATACAATTAAAAATAATACAATAGACAGAATTTTTATTTATTTTTTACTACATAATAAAATAATGTTTTTTAAGCACCAATGTGCTTGCAGACAAGGTGCAGGTCAGATACGCATATGTAAATGGTGATCGCACCACACATTGGAGGTATCGTCACAAATGTCAGAGTGAGAGCAAAAATTCTAGCACCCTACCCTTCTTTGTAACTCTAAACTGGTAACCTGTAAAGGCTTTCAAAGCGTGATCTATGGAGATGTTTAGGTATTGTATTTTTTTGTCGCTACATTGGTGTACACAATTGTAAAGCATGACAGGTTAGGCATCTATTTACTTACCATACATCATCTTCAATATTTTACAAAAAAAAATGGAAATTATATTGTGGTTTTGTGCACTAAAATTCATTAAACTGTATTCTTCCTGAAAATTTGCATTTGATAAACTGCTGTACAAATATCATGTGACATACAAACTTGCAACACCTACCAATTTATTCTCCAGGGACTTTGCGTTAAGAACATGTACGTTGAAATGTTTGAGGGTTCTAAGCATTTTTCTGCAAAAAAATATCAGATTTTTATATGTATGTGAGAAATGTCACAATTGGCCCAGTTTTGAAGTGCTAAATGCACATGGTGTTAGAACTGGCTGTCCAACAAAGACCTATAAGTGTAAGACTAGATTCACACTGCTGCAAATCAAAATCGCATGAATTTGAGGCCACGATTTTGCCGTGAATTTGATGCGATTTGATGCGATTTTGCCATGATTCGTGGCCGCGATTTCAAGGAATGCCAGTCTATAGAGCTGAATTCGCATTGCACATGGATCCAAATTGCACAGGGCCCTTTTTTCCTGCAGCTTAGATTCGCACCGCACTGATGTGAACTGCACTAATGGAAAACAATGTTATTTTAATGAATTGGGAATTTGAGAAATCGCAACGGCTCAAATTTGCAATAGAATTCGCAGCAGTGTGAACCTGGCCTAATGAAGAGTTCTAGCTCTAACTCAGAAAGAAGTGTGTCGGAACTGGTGTGCAGGGAAACCACCGTTTCTATGTAGAGATCGAAGGTCCTCCTCGATCTCTGCATGCTGGCAGACAGAGACAGACTTTTCTACCCAGGCTGTGGCTGCTTTTTGTAGAAAACAAATGGTGAGACTTTGCGTGCATCTTTTATTTGATGAACCTTTAGGATTCATTAAGATAAGTGGTTGGGGGGTGGAGTCAAAAATGCATTGTTTAGTCCCCCTTTAAGCTGCAATAGGCAGTGGCTGGGGGTGTTTACATGCTGTTCCCATATGCAGCCAAGTTTACCCAACATGTAGTAATCAAAAAAAGGGGGGGTTTTTGGGACTTTAAATGAGATGCGTTTTTAAACAAACAGTAGTATAAGTAAAATAGTAAACGTTTATAACCAGGCTCATACATACCACCCAAACAGCAGGCCAAATTCAACTGTCTAACTGTATATGTTAAAAGCAGAGATTGGTTGCACGCATTTGCAAGTACATGAGTAAGCTGCAGAGCCCGCGCCAAGGCTCTCTGCGATCTGCAGTCCTAACTAAACTTTTGAAGTCTCCTCAATGGAGGCATGTAAAGACTAATGGGTAGATGGAGGACAGGTGACTAGGGGTGTGTCCCCGCCTCCACCTATGCTTGGTATTGTGGTGAAGAGCACTGGAAAAAAACGCATAATAGTATAAGGGTATCAGCAAAACGCATCTCCATCCCTATATGGTACAAAGAAAACTGGGGTTGGGACTTTAAATGAGGCGTATGAAAAACACACGCCTCCATCCCTATTGAATACAAAAAAAGGGGGGGTTTTTGGGACTTTAAATGAGATGCGTTTTTAAACAAACAGTAGTATAAGTAAAATAGTAAACGTTTATAACCAGGCTCATACATACCACCCAAACAGCAGGCCAAATTCAACTGTCTAACTGTATATGTTAAAAGCAGAGATTGGTTGCACGCATTTGCAAGTACATGAGTAAGCTGCAGAGCCCGCGCCAAGGCTCTCTGCGATCTGCAGTCCTAACTAAACTTTTGAAGTCTCCTCAATGGAGGCATGTAAAGACTAATGGGTAGATGGAGGACAGGTGACTAGGGGTGTGTCCCCGCCTCCACCTATGCTTGGTATTGTGGTGAAGAGCACTGGAAAAAAACGCATAATAGTATAAGGGTATCAGCAAAACGCATCTCCATCCCTATATGGTACAAAGAAAACTGGGGTTGGGACTTTAAATGAGGCGTATGAAAAACACACGCCTCCATCCCTATTGAATACAAAAAAAGGGGGGGTTTTTGGGACTTTAAATGAGATGCGTTTTTAAACAAACAGTAGTATAAGTAAAATAGTAAACGTTTATAACCAGGCTCATACATACCACCCAAACAGCAGGCCAAATTCAACTGTCTAACTGTATATGTTAAAAGCAGAGATTGGTTGCACGCATTTGCAAGTACATGAGTAAGCTGCAGAGCCCGCGCCAAGGCTCTCTGCGATCTGCAGTCCTAACTAAACTTTTGAAGTCTTCTCAATGGAGGCATGTAAAGACTAATGGGTAGATGGAGGACAGGTGACTAGGGGTGTGTCCCCGCCTCCACCTATGCTTGGTATTGTGGTGAAGAGCACTGGAAAAAAACGCATAATAGTATAAGGGTATCAGCAAAACGCATCTCCATCCCTATATGGTACAAAGAAAACTGGGGTTGGGACTTTAAATGAGGCGTATGAAAAACACACGCCTCCATCCCTATTGAATACAAAAAAAGGGGGGGTTTTTGGGACTTTAAATGAGATGCGTTTTTAAACAAACAGTAGTATAAGTAAAATAGTAAACGTTTATAACCAGGCTCATACATACCACCCAAACAGCAGGCCAAATTCAACTGTCTAACTGTATATGTTAAAAGCAGAGATTGGTTGCACGCATTTGCAAGTACATGAGTAAGCTGCAGAGCCCGCGCCAAGGCTCTCTGCGATCTGCAGTCCTAACTAAACTTTTGAAGTCTCCTCAATGGAGGCATGTAAAGACTAATGGGTAGATGGAGGACAGGTGACTAGGGGTGTGTCCCCGCCTCCACCTATGTAGTAATCGGTAGGTGGCAAGCCCACCGAACACTATGCATTGGAGTAAACTGGAAAGAAAGAAAATGGAATTAAAACAAGCAGTGAGAAGGTGTTGCAACACTCATCGCCTGTCAGTAGCCTCTGGTCATGACCTGAACGCAGATTGGGCTTCAAAGAAAAGGGAGATTTAATGGCATGTCTAAACCTACCCTTATTGTATTTAGATTATTAGAATGGAAAGCACAATTATGTTTTAATACTAAGGGATAGTAATATTTCCCTGAATTGATATAACGCATCCACTTGCCTTTTGAGGTTGGGAAGATATTCCCCCACCTCACCTTAAGAAAAATTAGCCAGAGGTAATCTGCAGCATTTTCTTTCCTCCCCTTGGATAAAAATATCTACAATTGCAGATTAAGTTAAACTTAATAGACATGTTTTTTTTTCCAGCTTTGTAAACTATGTACCGTATGTTTGAGATGAAAAGAATAGATGCTAAGGAGCACAGGTTGCAGAAATTTTGCACGCAGTCATTCCATCACATCTAACCGTTTTGATCTCATCTCTTGCCTTTATTCTAGCACAATGAAAGCAAAAGTCATCTAGGACATTCTGAATCAATTTGTTTTGCACTGTACTCAACTTTATTTTCAAACATTTAATGAGAAACACTGCTAATAGTCTTTCTGTTCAGCATTTTTACGGAACATCACTTTTGTGTTTTTTGAAGGCCCCTGCTCCAATTTCTTTTTTTCCAGTTACATAATTTTTGTGGGTACATTTGTATATATTTTATGACTTAAAACTAGAAATCCATGTTTTTTTTTTTTTTTGCGAAACAAATATTAATAGAAAAGATGCTAAAGTTTGTATATGTTGTAAATGTAAGGTGACTAAATAAATAACTTTTCATCATCTACACAACTACAACCACTCCTTCAATGTTTTAGATGCTCTCTAAGCTTCTTCTCAGATCACTGATCCTTCAGCCATGGGATTCATTACTATGTCTAGCAAGCAGAGCTGTCCAATTTCCTCCTGGTATAGTAGCATGTGGTTATGGAAAGCTGTATACTATTGTTAGTAATGTGATGCGTTCAAGATGGTAGTTCTTACAGAAGCCTAGATATAACTTAATGTATATCCCAGGGGCACTATTCATAAGATAATAGGGGCGTCTCAGCCTGTGGTTCTGGCAGTGATATTGAAAGCATTACCACAGTAATATTAGCACACATACTAGAGAATAATATATCATTATGTGTTTTATGTCTTGTCCATATCAATCTAAATAGTTTTATAAATAACACTGAGCTGGTGCCAAATAACTCACAGCCAGCTCCACTGCAGAACAAAGGTATGTAAATTGTAGTACTCACAGAGTAAAAAAAGGAAAGCTTCATAAATGTTGCAGGGGCAATCCGATCCAATTCATCCGATGAGAATGGTTCGATGGACTGTTTTCATCGGTCCACCGCTGAAGTGGCCTGATGGTCTGATGTGTGTACACACCATCAGTTCAAAAACCGATCGGGTCAGAACGCAGTGACGTAAAACACACGACGTGCTGAAAAAAACGAAGTTCAATGCTTCCAAGACTTGATTATGAGCATGCGTGGTTTTGAACCGATGCTTTTGTGTACTAACCATTGGTTTGGCCTGATCGGTCAGCGGTCCATCGGTTCAATTTTAAAGCAAGTTTTAAAATTTTGGTCCAAAGGACAAAAGACCGATGGGCCGTACACACGGTCGGTTTGGACCGATGAAACTGAACCTCGGTCCATTCTCATCGGTTTTGACCTGTCGTGTGTACGCGGCCTAAGTTCTTTTTAAGCATCTTTTTTTTAATTTAATAGTTGGGCTTTAATATTATGGCATCTGTTAGCATAGAATGTTTAGTAATATGTAACATTAGATCGATGGTAATATGGCTGTCTGGTGTTTGACATCTATGGTTTTCAATAAAATGTTGACCGCATTAACATTTAGAGCATATATTATACATTAGATCTATTGGAATATGACCGTCTGTTGTTTTACATCCATGGTCTTTGATAAAATGACAGCCACATTACCATTCATAGCACATACAGTATTAGCATTATATATATAAACAGTTGCAGGGACACATTAGCCAGTTTTCCCCTGAGGAAGTCACATGACTCTGAGACGCAACACATTGGGAGGATGTTTCTAACACATTCCTAACACGCTTGTATCCTGATGTGCACCAGTTGCAAAGTTGAGTTTTAGCTACCTTGGGCTATATGTTAATAAAAAACATTTTATGTACATGAAAAGCACAATGTGTATTATCCTTCTTTGAGCTTCCCATACACATATATTGGGGGATTCCAGAGGAAGGAGTTGGATTGAAGTATACCCCTACAAAGTGGAGGTGGACAGCATTCCTTGAATACCAGACCTTGTTTTAAAGGAAAGCACATTAGACCTGATGATTATGGGTCTAACTAGGTGAGAGCATTGGCACACTGGTGATGGGTTCTGCATGATAAGAGTTAAAGTGATGCACACACAATTTCACAGAAAATATATAGAATTTTCAGCACAAGTTGAGTTTTAATTACCCTTTGGCTATATTTTAATAAAAACGAATTTTATGTACACGGAGAGCACTATATGTATTATCCTTTTTTGAGCTTCTCATACACATATATTGGGGGATTCCAGAGAAAGGAGTTGAATTGAAGTATACCCCAACAAAGTGAAGGTGGACAGCATTCCTTGAATACCAGACCTTGTTTTAAAGGAAAGCACATTAGACCTGATGATTATGGGTCTAACTAGGTGAGAGTATTGGCACACTGGTGATGGGTTCTGCATGATAAGAGTTAAAGTGACACACACACACACAATTTCACAGAAAATATATAGAATTTTCAGCACAAGTTGATGGAAAATAATAATGGACTTACTTTTTTTTTTTTTTTTTTGGACACACATGATTGTTTAAAATATGATTCATGTCCCTATGTAAATGCATTTTGGAAGAATTTTCTTTGGATCGAGACTTGCGATGATGTTGAAGATATACGGTTTGTCATAGTTTTGCAATTAGTATATATTATACTAGGCGCCACTGTTGAATATATTATGCCAAGCATAGATCAAACAACACGGGTGACAAATCTATTTATGACTGGCAAAATCATATTGTTTTATTTTCAATTCAGAGGGTCAGATTAGCATTTTAAAATTTAGCCTTTCAATCTGTTAACTAAATAGACAAGCAACCCACCATTTTAGTCAGTTGTTGAATGACAATTTATTTGGGTACATGGCAAGCTGTAAGAGGAATTAGTAAACATGTAGTTGCAGAGCTGAACCTACAGCAAGTTTAATTTCAACTTTTGCAGAAACACGAATATATGTGCACAAAAATCTGACAGCCCATTTGTGCTTTCATAAATGATGTCTAATGAGACTAATACCAAGTACAATACGAGTAGAGAAAACACTCGTAGCAAGCCTTTTACTTTACTATAAGAAGCATCTGATCCAGAAATAATGCAATTACATACATGAGTGAAGAGCCTGCGGCAACAATGATATATATACTTATATAGACACGCCATGCCAATGGTAAAATGGTCATCACTTTTAATCTGGTGGCAGTTAAGAGTGCATTTTAAATGCTCTGAGGTCTGCAGTGTGGATATTTTTTTTTAAATACTAGATACGAGGAAACACGTTAGACAGTGGTTAGTCTTCCACTAGAAAAGTCCTGGCAAGGATATGCTATTCCATATTCTTCTGCAGGTATTGTTTTGAAGATTGTGTGATGTGGTCAGGACACTCGCTAAGACAGACAGCTAAGGAATTGATGGAGCAGTTTTGTGGTTCTTTTTGTCCATCTGTCAGCTTAGCTAAAATGGTTGCCTGTTTCAAAGATCCTGGCAATGATGAATATTTGAATTTATGTTTGCTAAAGCTGCAATTGAAGTGGGTAGAAAGAATTAAAAGATTTTTAGAGCATAGTTTTCCAGAGTCCTTTAGTGGAGGTAAACCCTCACATATATCGAGTGAAGTGAACAGTCTCAGATGATACACAGAGATGAAACAAATTATCCTACATCGGTTTTACTTGTTTATCTCCAGTCTTTTCTTCCCTACACCCCTTCAAAAGGACAGAAAAGTGTTAAAAATGTTTTTCATCTGTTAGGAGCACAGAGGAGGAGGCAGAGAGGCTACAGTAACAGTGTATGGGAGCTGATTGGAGGGAAAGGCACCCCCCGCTTTACACAAAACAGAACTGTGTTCTGAATAGACAAGCTGTCTGCTGAGCCCTCCTTTCCCCGACGCAATTTGATCTCATGTGTGGGGAAACCTCTCAGAAGTGACCCATGCTGATAACAGAGGATCGAAGCACCAGAGAGAAACAACACTTAGAGCTTTGGAGAGAGATAAGTAAACTCTGCAGATATATGTGCTTTGCCAGTGGCAATCCGTCCATACAGGGCACAGGGGCGTGGCGCCCTAATCTTTGTGTCTAGCCCCTAATCTACATGCAGGGCGCTGGACACATGGACTACAATGGGTGTTGAGAAGCCTGAGACTCCATTTGGCTTAAAAAAAGGGTGGGCTCCGGACACAAAGCACTGTGCCCCCGAGCCCACCCAGTTGTGTGACAATAGCGAATTAATATTCGCTATTGTCTTCCTGATTCTCCTCCTGAGACCCATCACCCGATTGGTCAAGAGGAGAAGAGATCCTATTAGCTACCGAGGAGGAGGGAGGAGACGCAGGGGAAGCCCAGGAGGGGGAGAGGCAGGGTGAGGCCGCCGCACGGAGAAAGCGATGCCAGTGACCTGGATGGGGTAAGTGCGGGGCTGGTGGCTGACCTACGGACCGGTAGCCCCCCGAAAAAATATACCACCAGCCGCCACTGTGCTTTGTTCATATTGCATGATGATTGAGGTTTACAAACACTTTGAGGATATAAATTATGTTATTTTTTTTAAAACTATTTTTCATAAGACAATTACTGTTCTAAACAGACACACCATTGCAGTTGCAAGCAGAAACAATTTTCTGAATAAAGCCTCCAGTTTGCATGTGATTGCTATGTCATAGCTGATGTAGTGATTACTCTGGTCACATGATCACTCGAAATTTGAAACATTTTTCAATTTTCGAAATTTCTAAATTCGGAAATACGAAAATTCGAAAAATTCGAAATTTAAAAAATTCCAAATCTGAAAAATTCGAAATTGGAAAAGTGAAAAATTCGAAAATTCGAAAATTAAAAAATTCGAAATTTGAAAAATTCGAAATAGAAAATTTCGGAAAATTCTAAAATCCGAAATTTTTTCCGAAATTTAAAAAAAAAACGGAAATCCGAAAATTCGTAATTACGAATTTTCGGACATACGAAGATTCGTAAATTCGAATTTTCGGAAGTCTGAAAATTCGTAAATAAAAAATTTGTAAAAACGAAAATTCGTAATTAACGAATTTCCGTAAAAAAAAGAATTAGAAACAAAACGAATTGCACATGTCTACTTGCGAACCACTGGAGGGAACCCATAGAGGAGATATTAAAACCTCTATATATAAACTGCACTACAGTGCCCCCTGATGGAAAGGAATAAAATGGCACGTTTGAAAAAAAGAGACGAAAAACCACCTCTGCCAGGGAGTTACCTTAACCACTTAAGCCCCGGACCAATATGCTGCTATATGCCCAAAGGCGTTTTTACAATTCGCCACTGCGTCGCTTTAACAGACAATTGCGCGGTCGTGCGACGTGGCTCCCAAACAAAATTGACGTCCTTTTTTTCCCACAAATAGAGCTTTCTTTTGGTGGTGTTTGATTACCTCTGCGGTTTTTATTTTTTGCGCTATAAACAAAAATAGAGAGACAGTTTTGAAAAAAATTCAATATTTTTTACTTTTTTCTATAATAAATATCCCCCAAAAATATATATATAAAAAAAAAGATTTTCCTCAGTTTAGGCCGATACGTCTTCTTCTACATATTTTTGGTAAAAAAATCGCAATAAGCGTTTATCGGTCGGTTTGCGCAAACTTTATAGCGTTTACAAAATAGGGGATAGTTTTATTGCATTTTTATTAATTTTTTTTTTTTTTACTACTAATGGCGGCGATCAGCGATTTTTTTCATGACTGCGACATTATGGCGGACTCTTCGGACAATTTTGACACATTTTTGGGACCATTGTCATTTTCACAGCAAAAAATGCATTTAAATTGCATTGTTTATTGTGAAAATGACAGTTGCAGTTTGGGAGTTAACCACAGGGGGCGCTGAAGGAGTTATGTTTCACCAAGTGTGTGTTTACAACTGTAGGGGGGTGTGGCTGTAGGTCTGACGTCATTGATTGTGTCTCCCTATAAAAGGGATGACACGATCGATGCAGCCGCCACAGTGAAGCACGGGGAAGCCGTGTTTACATACAGCTCTCCCCGTTCTTCAACTCCGGGGAACGATCGCGAGGGGGTGGCTAGAAACGAATAGCCGCCCCCTCATCCCGGATCGCTCCCATGGAAGAACCGACCGCCGCATGTACCGGGGGGGTCCCGATCGGACCCCCGACCCGCGGAAATGCAGGGACGTACATTTACGCCCATCTGCCTGTACGTGCCATTCTGTGGACGTATATGTACATGCGGCGGTCATTAAGTGGTTAAGGTAACTCCCTGGCAGAGGTGTTTTTTTGTCTCTTTTTTTCAAACGTGCCATTTTATTCCTTTCCATCAGGGGGCACTGTAGTGCAGTTTATATATAGAGGTTTTAATATCTCCTCTATGGGTTCCCTCCAGTGGTTGGCAAGTCCCCTTTTTCTTTTTAGGGGCTACCATGTCCCGCATTTCCCTCTTGTGGGCTTCACATGCCATCATGGCTTTACTTGTGCACTCTCCCCCCTTTTCACCATTGCGGGGATGTATGCCCATGTTTCAGCCCCGTGGAGCCCACAAGAAAAATGGCCGCTGCAGAGCTTCCGGTCTCCACCGGATATGGCGTTTGGGTAATGCTTTCGTTTGACGGCTCCTCGACCGGTGCGACGTTCGTGTAATGCCGTCGTGTCCGGATGATGCGGCACATTCTTTTGTTTATGCCGCGCACCGGTTGGCACACAGCGGCATCTAGGAGGAGGCAGGACCTGCTATCTGGAGCGAGGACAGGTAAGTATAAAAGAGCACCAAGGGGGGCGTTTGGCGTTTCCATCTTCCGTAGGTAGGAGGTTCAGGAGGCACCTGTGATATTCTTATCAGATGCAGTCTCCAGAAAATTAACCTTCCCTCTTTGACGCCAATTGGACAGTTTGGTCTCTTTGCCTGTATTGCCTTGAGCTTGCAGGCTTTCTTCCAGGTATATATGGTGTTTTTCCTTCCTGGTTGTAACGGTGAGTCTTCATCTATATGGGAATTTGGGCAACATTTCAGGAGGGTGATAGAACCCCTCTTTTTGGTGCATATATTTATTTAATTCATTCATTTTTTTGCCTTTGCTGTTCTCTCCTGACACAGTGAGTTTACGCCATTTGTTGAATTATATTATTCGGCCCCCCTATGGGATTGTAGGATTGAGGAGCTACTGAATGCAGGGGATTTAAAGGTTGAGCACCTCCACCCGGTAGTGTCGTTGGAAGCACATCCACGCATTTTGGGTATTTATGATTCAAAAAGTGAGTCAGTATATATTATTTATAATAATTCCTTCCTCATTGTATAATGTGGGATGGTGACTGTTACTCTCTATATGCTTAATAAATATGTTTTTTGTATTTTGATTCATTTTTAGAATTTGATACTGTAATATTTCCCTGAAGAAGGGTGCCTGACATTTGAAACGCGTTGGATTATCCGCCCTAACTGTCATCAGTTGGTCTAGTGATGGTTATCTAATGACGGACAGTATCATTGTTACTTTTCTATCTTGAATCATTTTTAATATTTATTTTTGCATTATGTCATTTTTCACATGTCTTATACTATGTAATAAATTTGTATATTTTTTATGACCGCTTTGAGTCAAACTTTTTGTTGCCCTAAAAATCCTGCACCTTTTGAGGTTTTCTATTTTTACACTATTAAGGGATGTTGGCAACCACATGCCTCCCTACATGAGTTAATTTTTCTACATGTATACTTACTAACCTGTGTAAGAAAGATGTACAGTGTACTTACCAATTTTCAGACTGCTCTGGTCCTGTTGTTTGATCCTACTCCCCTGGGTCTGCCAGTGCTGCCGCAGCGGGGGAGAGGGAGCACTGACAATGAATGGGTCATTGAAGCCTATGGGTGATGTCACTGCTCCAGGCTTTACTAGCCATTGTTGGAGCGCTCTCTCCTCTCCCCTGCAGCCACCACTGGCTGATACTGGGGAGATTACATGACCAGACCAGAGCAGGCTGAAAATAGGTAAGTATACATACCTTTCTTAGCCCAGGTTCACATTGGGCTGCAGGAATGAAGCCGTGCGATTTAAGCTGAACTCGCACGATTTCACTCCCGCATGTCAGTCCAACTCTTCACAGATGTCACTCTAAATCGCAGCCCGAAATCGCAAAAAGTAGTACAGAAACTACTTTTTGAAATCGGTGCAGCGGTGTACGATCAGGAGTCGGAATTCCCATTCTTGGGTCACCTGATTGCTGCAGTATCCTATGATTAGCAACCACAGTGATCAGTCACTATGAAGCCCGTCCATGTGTTTCTCTCTCATTATGAATGGAGAGGAAAGATACTATGGCCCGGATTCACATACCTGAGCGCATCTTTATGCCGGCGTAGCGCATCTCATATGCGCTACGCTGACGCAACACAGAGAGGCAAGCACAGTATTCACAAAGCACTTTCTCCCAACGTTGCGCCGGCGTAACGTAAATTCCTAGGCGTAAGCCGGCCTAATTCAAAGTAGGTGGAAGTGGGCGAGATACATTTAAATGAACCGTGACCCCCAAGCAAATGATGGGCCGAACGAACGGCGCATGCGCCGTCCCTTAGATGCTTCCCAGTGCGCATGCTCAGAATCACGTCGGAACGAGCGCCTAAGATACATCGATTCACTGAACGTAACCTACGCCCAGCCCTATTCACGTAGTACTACAAACAACGTAAAATACGACGGCTGTTCCGTGGTCCATACCTTTGCATGGGATGCGCCTCCTATATGTGGAATAACTTTACGCCGGACGTACGCCTTATGTAAACGGCGTATATTACTGCGACGGGCGCAATTACGTTCGTGAATCGGCGTATCTCAGTCATTTACATATTCAACGCGTCCCTTGCGGCCATCGTAAATATGCGCCCAAGATACGCCGGCGTAGGAAAGTTACGTCGGTCGGAGGAAGCCTATTTTCAGGCGTATCTAGTTCTATGGGCACGGCGCATAGATTCGACAGCGCACATTTACACTTACGCGGCGTATCTGTAGATACGTCGGCGTAAGTGTTACGTGAATCCGGTCCAATGCCGCTTTCTCTTACCTTGCAGAAAGAAAAACGGAAAATTGTACTCACCTTTCTGTAATTTTACTTTCCTGTCGCATCTTCATGGCAGCATACACCTTTGGGTTGTGGCTCTGCCCCCACAACCTGATAGGACCGTTTAACTGTTAAGCCCAGAGAGGGCCCCCGCCCAGATATTCTCAGTATATATATACCTCACCTCAGATGGGTGGGTATCTGTATGCTGCCATGAAGATGCGACAGGAAAGGAAAATTACAGAAAGGTGAGTATACAATTTTCAGTTTTCCTGTCGCATCATGGCAGCATACACCTTTGGGTGAATAACTCGCAAACTGGGTGGGTCTGAGCATAAAGATAATGTTTTATTTACAAGGAATAGAGGTGTTGGACTGAATAACTGTTCGTCCAAACTCTGCCATAGACAATCTGGCAGAGTCCACCTTATAATAAGAAATAAAGGTGTTTCTGGATGACCAAGTCGCTGCTTGGCAAATCGTTTCCGAGGACACTCTGCAGAAGGCCGCCCAGGAGGTTGCCATTGCCCTTGTGGAATGTGCCTTCAAGCCCTCAGGTGTTTGTGCTTGGCTCAGCAAGTAGGCCTTTTTGATGGTTTTTACCAGCCAAGCCGCGATGGTGCGAGAGGTTGCTGCTTGCCCTCTTCTAAATCCATGTGGGATGACCAGGAGGTTTTCTGATTGCCTAAGATCATTGGTTGCCGAGAGGTAGGCTAGGATGTTGGTCCTTACATCCAATGGATGTGGATCCCCTTGATTGGTGGAGAGAGCAGGAAGGTTGATCTCCTGGTTAAAGTGGAAGGAGGATGATACCTTCGGGATGAACCGATCAGATGGTCTTAAGACTACTTTGTCTGGATAGACAATCAAATATGGTTCTTTTGCCAGTAAGGCTTGCATCTCTGAGACTCTCTTTGCAGATGTTATTGCGATCAAGAAGGTGACCTTGAGCTTTAGGTCCCACAGGGAGATGTTGTCGAATGGAGAGAATGGTTCATGCGCTAGAGCTTCCAGTATGAAAGATCCCAGGTTGGGAAGGAAGGTTTTCTGGGAGGCCTTATCTTTAAGCAGACCCTCTGGAATTGGATGACGAGAGGTTCTTGTGCCCATTCGACTCCGGTCATGGCCAATAAAGCTGACGCTCTCTACGTGTTAGAGACCTCAAGGAGGTGTGAATTACTGGGCGTGCCGCAATTCATACTAGGAAATGTAGTTCTTACATGAACGAACAATGCAAACCAGGAAGTAAATGAGAGAACAGAAACTAGAATGCCGGAGGTGATATGGATGAAGGAATTTAATAGGTATTTACTAGTTTTTAACAGAATCATTACACTATTCTGTCTGTCTACCTTGCAGACATTAATTTTAGGTAAACATTTTTTTTCCTCTACAACTCCTTTAAGCTTATCCTGCCAAGACAGTGGTAAACAAGTTATAACACAACAGGCCTTCCTTACAAAGACAAATGTAAAGGAAGCATACCTATAGTGGTCAATCAGATTTCAGGATATCATTTATTTCTAGAGTTGGTTGAAACAACATTGCTACTGTTTTCTTTTGAATGTACAGTAAAACCTTGGTTTGGGAGTAACTTACTTTGAGAGCGTTTTGCAAGATAAGCAACATTTTTTAATAGATTTTGACTTGATATACACGCAATGTCTTGATATAAGAGTAGCATCATGTCACAAGTGAGTATAAAATAGCAATATGGTTACATTTAATGAAGGCACAACATTTAGAAACTCACATGGTTGATGAATAAAAGAAGCACATCTAAGTATGCAGTAATCCAGGGTAAAGCTGTCCACATAGACAGACCATCCCCTGCACCCCCATTGATGTTGTCTTTTCCACGAGCGGTTTAAGCGGTCACAATTGCAGACAGACATCAGTGAGAGCCGGCAGGGAGGAGGACGGTCTATGTGGACAGCTTTACCCCGGATCCCTGCATACTTAGATGTGCCTGTTTTAATCATCAACCATGTGAGTTGCTAAATGTATTACCTTCATTAACCACTTAAGACCCGGACCTTTAGGCAGCTAAAGGACCCGGCCAGTTTTTGCGATTCGGCACTGCGTCGCTTAAACTGACAATTGCGCGGCCGTGCGACGTGGCTCCCAAACAAAATTGGCGTCCTTTTTTTCCCACAAATAGAGCTTTCTTTTGGTGGTATTTGATCACCTCTGCGGTTTTTATTTTTTGCGCTATAAACAAAAATAAAGCGACAATTTTGAAAAAAAAATCAATATTTTTTACTTTTTTCTATAATAAATTTTCCCCAAAAATATATAAAACATTATTTTTTTCCTCAGTTTAGGCCAATATGTATTATTCTACCTATTTTTGATAAAAAAAATCGCAATAAGCGTTTATCGATTGGTTTACGCAAAATTTATAGCGTTACAAAAAAGGGGATAGTTTTATTGCATTTTTATATAAAAAATGTTTTACTACTAATGGCGGCGATCAGCAATTTTTTTCGTGACTGCGACATTATGGCGGACACTTCGGACAATTCTGACACATTTTTGGGACCATTGTCATTTTCACAGCAAAAAATGCATTAAAAATGCATTGTTTACTGTGAAAATGACAATTGTAGTTTGGGAGTTAACCACAAGGGGGCGCTGAAGGGGTTATGTGTAGCCTCATTTGTGTTTCTAAGTGTAGGGGGTGTGGCTGTAGGTGTGACATCATCGATTGTGTTTCCCTATAAAAGGGAACACACGATCGATGACAGTGCCACAGTGAAGAATGGGGAAGCTGTGTTTACACACAGCTCTCCCTGTTCTTCAGCTCCGGGGACCCATCGCGGGACTCCAGCAGGAATCGGGTCCGCGAGTTCTGCGCCCGCGGTCACGGAGCTTCGGACTGGGTCGCGTGCACGCGTCCGCGACCCCACGGCTGGGCTTAAAGAGACACTTACATGTACGTAGATGTGCCCAGCTGTGCCATTCTGCCGACGTATATCGGCGTGAAGGGGTCATTAAGTGGTTAAATGTAACCATATTGCTACACTTAGAGGTGCCTCTCTTCTCTTTTATACTCTGTAGCTCCTGCTGGAAGTTGCTTCTAATTTCCTTGTGGAGGCTTCCGTTTGTGGATGGACATGTTATGGTTACACAACTTATCACATTGTTATAATCTTTTTATATGGACTATAGACTGAAGGACTTATGAATAAATGGTTGTGGAACAAATCATATGAGTTTCCATTATTTCCTATGGGAAAATGTGCTTTGATATACAAGTGCTTTGGATTACAAGCATGCTTCCAGAACGAATTATGCTCGCAATCCAAGGTTTTACTGTATTACATATTTATTATAACTGGGGACTTTCAGGTTTTTCACATAAAAATACCAGCTTGCCTCCTCTTCCAAATCTCTCCTATTCCATGTGATATTGCATATTCGGCTGTGGATTTGCACTCTAATGGAGTGAAACCAACAATGGCAGTTCCTGTTGTGATGGTGCCGTGTTGTGAAGCTAATTGTCCAATCTGAGCCTCTATATACTGCGGAGATATGTGTGCAAACTTTTCTCCACAAATATGATGAAATGTATATTTATTAGCTTCTGATGAAGAAGTAGTCTCCTCAATGTCTCTGAAACTCTCCACATTACAGGCTATTTCTACCCGACCACTGTTTGGGAAAGCCATTGCTTGCACTCCCTTAAGCCCTCCAGACCGACCACGGATGGCAGCAGCTATAGCTCTACCTAAAGCCAGGTCTTGTGTGTCAAGCGTGACATTGCAGTTCATCACATATGGGCTGGCACCAACACCTGGAACAGTAAACACAGTGGAAAAAAATGTGAGAAAAAAAAAACCATTCTATTTAAGAAGTTGATGTATTAATTAAAATAAAATAAAAAAATGCAACATATTTAAGATTTCATTAAAAATATGCATAATCATTATTTAAACTATTAGGCTCCATTCGCAGCGTGTCTCCAAATTTGAACGAATTCCAGTGCAACTTTGGATTGCAACTTTGATGTGATTTTTCATGCAACTTTGATCCGACTTTAGTCACATCAACAGTCACACCAAAATAGCACAAGCACCTTTTCTTTTTTTTCATTCAAGTTTAATTTTATTTTCAAAATATAGACGGTACATTCGATATTATGAATTTCATTATATTGCATTACACAATGACATATTTAGTATTATATTCTCTCTAACAATACCGTGGTCCAAATCAAAGAATCATTCAATAGTAAGAGATAAAGAATACAACAAAAAATCACATGTTTCTGTAAACCAACCTAACTGAAATCGAGTAATTACCCGTTCTTTCCCATCCCCAATCATCCCCTACGTTTTGTTCAAATTCATTGTAACTAGTATTATGAATCACACCAGAAGTTATAATATTCGACTCCATGAATATGATAAATTCATGAATAACCCTCCTACAACAAGCACCTTTTCAAAGTCGCTGAGCCTTTAACCCCTTGGTGCTGACCATAGGCATATATGTTGTCTCGCAGTGGGTGGGTCTTGATGCTAAGCGGCTGCATATATGTGGTCCTGTGTTTACAACCGCGCGCCCTCAGCACGGTAGCCAGCAGGGGTCGGTAAGCTCTCGATGCATACTTGCAATCAGGAGCCATCTAATCATGTGACCACTGTGACAGACAATCACAGTGGTCACATGACCCGAATACCTGCCTCCACACTTTTAGAACTCTTAAAGGGCCGCCGGGAGGCGGTCAGCTCAAAGAGGATAAGTCACACCGATTTGAACAGGTGCCATTGAAATCAATGGGCTGCACACAAGTGTGAATGGACCATACATTTTAGCAGATCAGAATTGGAATATTTCATGCAAGGCATTTTGGGCTATGTAACACAACTGGGAGTCTATTGTATTGTGAGGCCACTGACATACAGTATATGAGGACAAAGTTGTGATGACTGCAAACTAACAATTTGTTACTCAGTTTTTAACAGTGGTTTATAATTTAATCAACAAACTATAATGCGCTGTACCATGGGAAACCAGATGGCATTGTGATTGCAAAGGGAAATTAATTTCTTTATTGGAGTTGAAGGGATAAGTTAGAGTGGTATTAATCCCAAAAGCAAACAATTAGTATATTGCAGCTTGCCATTTGTTAGATGTGGTGTTTTTCAAAAGAATAAGTTCCCTTGCAGAATATATCATTTACAGAAACAAGACAAACCATTTGACACTGGCAAGGGTGCCCAGCTTTTATTTATTTTTTGTAAACCCCTTTTCCTAAAAGAAAAAAAAAAACATTTGCTGTAACTGCTTACAAAGTATCACCTGGAGTTTTACTTCAATTTGCTAGTTTAAATCTGTTATTACATCTACCAATCCCCTCCCCTGAGACTGGCAGACACTGATAGAAGTCACACGATTGCAATATACTGCTAATGAGAAAAAGCATTTAGCAATTTATATTTACTAAAATAATTGCATTTCCATGTTCTGTTGGAGACCAGATATAATGAATGCAGGGTCCTGGGTTTAGTAACACTTTAATGTTTTTGTAGTCTAGATAAAGTAACCTATGAAATTAAATTTTCTTTCAAATAGTTTTTATTGAGTATATTTCAAATACATCAGTATGATATTGTAAAGGTGAAAAGTCATAAACAGTATAGAGTACCTCAACGGAGCATAGAAACATGCAGTGGCAAATAGCACACTATAGAGGCCATATAGTCGGAATGCATAAATCACAAACAGTGTTGCTGTAACAGAAGACATCTATACTAACAAGAGGGGAGGGGAGAGAAAGGAGGGGGGGGTATCCGCAAGAAGGGAGGGGGGGGGATGAGAGTGATTCAGAAGGAGCAAAGTGGGGACATAAGTACCTGAGAGTATCAAGAGCATCAAGCATATTCAAGCAAATTCAAGGGTGCATTAATGATTCCATTTGTGGGCGTACCATTGTTGCCACGGGTTCCACAGGGCCAGTATGGTGGAGTGTGAGTGTCTCCCCCGAGCTAGGATGGTCTGATAGGAGTAATGGGTTTGTACCAAGTTCACTAGTTCGGACATCGTGGGGATATCTTTAGATTTCCAGCGTCTAGCAATCAAAAGTCTAGATGCCAGCAGAATGTGTGATGTCACCAGTCTCAAGGGGGGTGGAATATCGTCAATGGTCAGATTAAGGATAGCTAGGTGAGGAGTCAGTGAGATAGGTAGGCAGAGGATTTCTCGTAGCACTGATGAAATTAAATTTTCCATACACATAGAGGTTGATTTACTAAAACTGTAGTGTGCAAAATCAGCTTCCAGGTTTTATTAACAACGCTTAATTGAACAAGCTGAAGCTGATTGGCTACCATGTAGAGCTGCACTAGATTTTGCACTCTCCAGATTTAGTAAATCAACCCTATAGTCACCTGTCAGGACAGCTCCATAAGCAGTATGGCTGTTTAACCCCTTAATGCCGACATAACACAAATATGTGGCCCCACTCCACTGGGCTTTTTGCCATGGTGCCTCATAATTGCGCATTTCCCTTTGTGCTGGGAGTGCATTCCCAGCTCAGAGACCAGGGTCTCATCGAGAGACATGGGCCTCATACTAACTTCAGATTCTGGGTCATTTGATCGCTGTGGTAGCCTCTGATTGGCTAGCACAGTGATCAGTTGATGTGAAGCCTGCGCCTGTGTTTCTCTCTCTGTAAATGGAGAGGAAAGATACATTGCATCTTTAGCTCTCCCTGCAGAGAGGAAAAAAAAAACTGTGTGAAGAAAATAAATAATACTTAGATCAAGTTTTGGTCTAGGTCAGTGCCAGGGTTATTGTTTGGGTCAAAGGTCAAGGTCAGGATCAGGGTCAGTATATTTTGGGCAGAATTTTTTTTTTTTTTTTTTGTATCTCTGTCAGCTAGGGGTTGATTTACTAAAGGTAAATAGACTGTGCAGTTGCACTCTGCAAGAGCAGGTACTCCAGAGCTTAGTAAATGAGTAGAAGCTCAGCTGACTTCCATCATTCAATCGTGTGCAAACAAAAATGCTGCTTTTTTTTATTTTCTTTACACATGATTGGGTATTCTTTGCAAAGTGAAGCTTTACCTCATTTACTAAGCTCTGGATCAACTACACTTGCAGAGTGAAACTGCACTTTGCTAAGTGTACAGTCTATTTGCCTTTAGTAGATCAACCCCTTAGGCCGCGTACACACGGTCGGTCCAAACCGATGAGAATGGTCAGACGAACCGTTTTCATCGGTCCACCGCTGAAGTGGCCTGATGTACACACCATCAGTTAAAAATCCGATCGGGTCAGAACGCGGTGACGTAAAACACGACGTGCTGAAAAAAACGAAGTTCAATGCTTCCAAGCATGCGTCGACTTGATTCTGAACATGCAGGGGTTTTGAACCGATGCTTTTGTGTACAAAAAAGACCGATGGGCCGTACACACGGTCGGTTTGGACCGATGAAACTGAACTTCGGTCCATTCTCATCGGTTTTGACCGAGCGTGTGTACGCGGCCTCAGTGTCAGTGTGTTTTAGGTAGGACAAAAAAAAAGAAGCAAAATGCACACTATTGTTTCTGAGCTGTACTACGGGTACAAACAACAAATAACATATACATATGTGGTATCACTGTGATCGTCAGGAGCATAAGAATTTATTTTGTAGGTTACGGTAGTAGCAAGAAATATACGGGTAAATCTATCTATCTATCTATAAACACACACTTTTTTTTTTTTTTACTATTTTGGGCTAATTTTCCTTTGATAATAAAAAAAATCAGGCGATATCTATAACCATTACCACCAAATGAAAGTCAATTTGTCCTGAAAATAACAAGGTATAATTCACCTGTATGTACGAAATAGTTATAATGATATGTACAGTTTTACTAACACATTAGTGCTTGGGCATTAAAGGGATTGTAAAGGCAGAAGTTTTTTTTTTATCCTAATGCATGCTATACAATAAGATAAAAAGCCTTCTATGTGCAGCAGCCCCCCTCGGACTCCTAATACTTACCGGAGACCCATCTCTGTCCAGCAATGTCCACGAGTGTCTCAGCCATCTAAGATTCTCCTTCCTGATAGGCTGAGACACAGCAGCAGCGCCATTGGCTCCTGCTGCTGTCAATCAAAGACAGCTAGCCAATCAGGTGAGAGAGTGGATAGGGCCAGGTCGGGGCTCCATGTCTGAATGTACACAGGAAGCTGTGACTCGGCTCAGATGCCCCCATAGCAAGCTGCTTGCTGTGGGGGCACTGAATACAAGGGAGGGGCCATGATCACAGAAAAGGGCCCGAGAAGAGGAGGATCTGGGCTGCTCTGTGCAAATCAGGTAAGTATAACATGTTTATTATTTTTATAGGGGAAAAAAACAAAACTTTACAATCACTTAAAGATTAGTTTTTGGCATGAAGGAGTTAATAGTGCTTTAGTGGTTAACCACTTAACGTCCGCCGCACGACTATTTACGTCCGCAAAATGGCACGGACAGGCAGAAGGGTGTATATATACGTCCTTGCCTTCTAGCAGGGGGGGGGTCCGATCGGGACCCCCCCCCCCCCCCCGCTGCGTGCGGATTCCCGCGGGGAGCGATCCGGGGAGCGATCCGGGACGACGGCGCAGCTATTCGTTTATAGCCGCTCCGTCGCGATCGCTCCCCGTAGCTGAAGAACGGGGAGAGCCGTATGTAAACACGGCTTCCCCGTGCTTCACTGTGGCGGCGTATCGATCGAGTGATCCTTTTTATAGGGAGACTCGATCGATGACGTCAGTCCTACAGCCACACCCCCCTACAGTTAACTCCCAAACTGCAACTGTAATTTTCACAATAAACAATGCAATTTAAATGCATTTTTTGCTGTGAAAATGGTCCCAAAAATGTGTCAAAATTGTCCGAAGTGTCCGCCATAATGTCGCAGTCACGAAAAAAATTGCTGATCGCCGCCAATAGTAGTAAAAAAAACAAAATTGTCGCTCTATTTTTGTTTATAGCGCAAAAAATAAAAACCGCAGAGGTGATCAAATACCACCAAAAGAAAGCTCTATTTGTGAGGAAAAAAGGACGCCAATTTTGTTTGGGAGCCACGTCACATGACCGCGCAATTGTCTGTTAAAGTGACGCAGTGCCGAATTGTAAAAACGCCTTTGGGCATTTAGCAGCATATTGGTCCGGGGCTTAAGTGGGTAAAGAGTTCAGTTCCATTGATCATATTTAAAATCAGACAAACTTAAATGATGTTGTACCAGTAATTATTTTTTGCTTGTTTAGGTACTCTTTCCTTAGTCCCTTTAAAACCTTGGAATAATTTACCATTTTCAAAACTGTATAGAAGGAGTTTATTTTTATGACAACCGTTTTATGCCTGCCAAACAAAGACCATCTCCAATTCCAATACATTGTGGCAGATATCTGGGGCATAATCTACTTTAGTCAACCTAGCCATAGTTCTGGTTAACTATACTAGGAGAAATGTCTTAAAACCCTTTTTATGAAAATAATCAAAAGTTCTACAATGGTTGAATGTATGATGTTATGCGCACAGAATGAGTTAAGCACTTAGACAAATAATAATTAGTTCTGAATGCTTTAAGCATTTTTGTTTACAAATGCTCATACCAAAACAGCCCCGGTATGGTTCGTTATGCTATTAACATTGATGTTGAGGATGTTTGTGGTACAGATTATTATTGAAGTCATATACACAGAATCAGAGGAAGACAAAACAAAAATGAAGAACACAACCAGAAACAGAAGGCTGGGAGAGGGGCCCAGAGACATACAAATAAGTTGGTTTTATTGTCCCCTCATAACACACTCTCCCACTATCAAAATCAATTGTACATCAGGGGTGAATAATTAAAAGAATAAGAAAGGTTTTTATTTGGGAAAGATGATGAGATTGGCTCCACATGTGTCCTCATCATCTGTACCACCACACAGGAAGGATATGAGTTTATTTATAGTTGGGAGGGGGAGAACAGCTATTTTTTGACTAGGAATAGGGGAAATCATTAAGACATGTCAAGGACTATTCATGGTAAAAGGTCAGTGGTCTTGGTAAGAATCAAAATAACTAAGAAAACATCCCTGCAAACACTACTTTGGTTTAGGCTGGGTTCACACTGTGTACGGACGTTGCTCACAGCAGGGGTCCATTGCTTCACCGTTCTCCATTTCATGGGACGAATCAGGCCCAAATTTTTGCCTGAATTGAGACCTGAAACAGAGCCAAAGACGCACAGGATCCTTGTGCACCCAGAAGATGTGTGAACCGGCTCCATTGAGAGCCGGTCACACTCTCCTGTCATGCTAATTGGATGCAAGGAAACCCATATCCAATTTGCATCAGTGTGAACCCAGCCTAATGCCTCATACACACAATCACGATTCCCAAAGAGAAAAGTGCGATGTGAGCTTTTTGTTGCAAATTCTGACCGTGTGTATGCGCCATCGCACTTTTTCTGTGAGAATTCCTGCCAAGTAAAGATTGAGAGCAGGATCTCTATTTTAGTGACAGGAAAAATTTGTATCGGGAATCACGATCGTCTGTATGCAATTACGACGCAAAAAAACCTGCACATGCTCAAAATTAAGCAGAAGAGCCAAACTGCCTATTGAACTTCATTGATCTCGGCTTGTCATACGTGTTGTACGTCACCACGTTCTTAGTGTGAAGGTGTGTATGTAAGACAAATTTCAGCCGTTTTCCTGCTGAAAAAAAACTTGGGCCCGGATTCACAAAGGAGTTACGACGGCGTATCTCCAGATACGCCGTCGTAACTCTGAGTGCGGGCCGTCGCAACTCGTACACACGATCAGGTTTTCGTTTCATGTTGAAAGTGAAGAGGTTACTCACCAGATGAAAATTCTCATATGACAGAATACAACTTCAGAAGAGATGTAATGCATTGAATAGTTTTGTATGTATTATTTCATTTCTGAGCATACGTAGTCTTGCTCTTAAGATTTTTTTTGGACGAAAACCCAACGTTGAGTTCACGTACAACAAAAATGTTATAGTCTGCACATCCAGCACCAGACTTACGATCCAAAAATCTGCAATTTGTTAGTCGGACGAAATTTTATTTACACTTACAACACACTTTTTGATACAGGTAAGCCTATAATAAGGCTTACCTGTAGCTACCCTATATACCTCCTAAACCTGAACGGTTTAGGAGAAATCCCGTCCCCTGCATGTGCCGATGTCATTGGCACATGCGCGCTGAAGCAAACTCAAGCAATGGCACATATGTGTGTGCCGGTCCCGCCGGCTCGTGCACGAATGTGCAGGAGTGACATCATTGTGGATCCGACCAATCACAGTGCCGGAGCCCGCGATACTTGGAAGTAACTCCAGGAGAGATGTCGCCAGCCGGAGGGGGGTACAAGGACAGTGTAACGGTCACCACCGCTTACGATATTCCCATTCCATCAACCACAACAGCTTATCTGACACTCCACAATCTAGCAGACACTATCCATTCCATTCCCCAGAATAACCGAGACTCACACAGCTCTGGTACTGGTTTCAAAATGTATGAATAAACTTTAATGGTCTCTTAGCTCTCTTATATACAGTACAGCATGTTAAAGTTAATCACAGGGACAAAGAAACTCTCCACCCACACAGCACACAATGGGGGGCTTCAATACACCTTCAGATGGGCTAATTACTAAACATTATCCAGACAGCATGGCTCCGCCAAGCTGTTCTCACCTACTTCATAATACACATTCCTTAACCCTCCTAGCGATATTCCCGAGTCTGACTCGGGGTGAGAATTTTATACCAAAAGCGGTAACCCCGAGTCAGACTCGGGCTTGCCTCGCTGCAGCAGCAGACAAAGTTACTTACCTTGTCCCTGGATCCAGCGATGCCACCGCGCTGTGTGAGCGAGCGGGACCTCGCTCAATTCACACAGTGTCCTCCTGTGCCGCCGATCTCCGTTCCCTGCGACGTTACGACGCACGGGAGCGGAGAACGGCGCCAAATTCAAAACGTAAACAAACACCTTACATACAGTATACTGTAATCTTATAGATTACAGTACTGTATGTAAAAAATACACATCCCCCTTGTCCCTAGTGGTCTTCCCAGTGTCCTACATGTACTTTCTGCCTGCAAACTGTAGATTGTCCATAGCAACCAAAAGTGTCCCTTTATGTCAAAAATGGTTTTAGAGCAGCTAGAAAACAGCGATAATAAATTATAATCACTTGCAGAATTGTGCGATAGCGATTTGTGGGGAAATTCGTCATAAACAAATAAAAGTAATGACAGCGACAATTCTGCAACTGAGCAAATTTCAATGATTTTGAGTTGATTACATTATTGAATAATTTTTATTATAATTATATTATTACTTGTTATAATTATTTATAATTATTTATTATATTATAATTTATAATTTTGTTTTTAAAAAAATGTCATACCCGGGATGCCTACAAGTCTCTTGTTTGGTCAGATTTAAATTAGTTATTCCTAAGAATTACAGGCCTACAGTATAAAACGCCAAATTTCCTTGCAAATAATGGTACCGCTTTCAGCACCTTTTTTCTGAAATAATCATACCGCCAGGGAGGTTAAGTCAGACATCTGACCTTTAGACTGCTAACTCACAACACATATCTATCATCAATAGCATCTTCACACAATGAAAGGTCTTAGGAGCAGACGTACTTAGTTAGCATCTCAACAGCCTAGGTTAAGCATTGAAGTAGACACTCTTATTGACAGGTTGGGGGTCAGAATGAAATCACCTGTAATATGTCCAGATCTCCTGCAATACATGAATTATCAGTAATGTCCCATCTCATGTAATTTATAATTAATATTTCTCAGTCACCCTATGCCCAAAAGGGGCACATGGTGACCCTAGACCCAAGAGTCATTAGTGACGCTGGCACAGGAGTACCCCCCATCCTTCAAAAGTCTCTGGTTGTCCCGGGTAATTCCGTTACAGACAGGGTTTTGATGTAAGGTAAGTAATTCATAATGAGCTAGTACGCTATGCATACTAGGTCATTATGCCTTTGTCTTGCAGGTTTTTTTTTTTTGAGTTTACAACCACCTTAAGGCTTACCTAAGAGGTAAAGTGAATATCTCCTAAACTAGCACTGTTTAAAAGTTATTCACACAACATGTAGCTGGTGATGTCACCAGTGCATGTGCTCTAAAGGGATGGCATACTGTGCCGAACCTTCAGAGCTCCATGCCAGAGCCAAGGACAGCCATACAGCTGAGCCCAGAAGGAAGACTGGGTGAAAATGGCAGCATCGGAGAGCTGTGACAACGCTGTACTGGAGGGCTCCATGTACAGCCAAGTCTGTCATAATGTGTTAGTATGCAGTACATACTAGTACATTATGACTTAAACCTGCAGGGAGGCCCATTTCTTTTTATTTTTGGGGATATTTACTACTGCTTTTAGCATCTACTCCAGAACCAGTTAGTAGACTCCTCCATCTCTTCTCACAAATTTATGGTTATACAGGATTTGAGTTGAGAAACAATCTTCTTTGAATAATATATTTTCCAAGTTTTTGAACTATTTCCCACCTTTCTTCCTAGCATTTTACAGGTTTTATACGTAACCAGGTATACATTTGAAAATGGAATGGAATATGATTTGGAATCTTTTGGGGGCGCACCAATCCATTGTGGCATACATCAAACAGGCAGAAATTAAGAGTAACAAGAGGGGCGAAGAAAGAAGAAAAGGAAAAGCACAAAGAGAAGATGCAAAACATTCACAAGATTCCGGCCATGTGACCAGTTGCCTTCATCCAAGGCAATTGACATCATAACCAATGGTGGTCAGGTCTAAACTGTAGGTAAGATTTAAAGCATTCAGAGTCCATGTATAAGAACCAGAGATGTCAGTTTTCAAAATGAGTTTTAGTTCTTTCATACAGCTACGCCATCAAATAATTTTCCATTCTCATGAGATTATATAATTCCTTAGCCAATTCAGCAACTGTAGGGCTGGCCAGGGTTTTTAATGGAGCGGTGTAACCATATGAGCAGACAGTAAGAAAAATCTTCTTAGTGCTAGAAACAGATCATTGTAATATCGTAAGGGAGTAATTTGAGGGGTTTATGGGACATCACACAAAGTGACTTAGTAGAACATGAATCTAGAATAGCCGAGTTGGTAAAAGGATAATCCCCTCCTAAAAATTACTTGTAAACTCAATCAGGTGTACCTTCTCAATGGCACACAAAGCATAAAAAGAGCTTTCCTGGAGCATTTCAGTCCCTGCTAGTGCAACTGAAGCAAACAATCAACTATGGTTGGCAAGGCACTGTCAAAAAATCTCCGGGATAAAGTTGTGGACAGGCACAAGTCAGGAGATCTTCAAAAACAAAGAAGGGAAAGGCGCAAACCCCCAGTGCATTATTTAAGTGAAAACTGATTATTTTTTTATGTAAAAATCAACCAATAAAATGCATACTCACAAAGGTGCACAAGTATACAGCAAGTACATAGAAGGATAACATAACACTTTCGGGGGGCACCCCCTTCTTCAGAGCTGTGCTTACCCTAAGCACAACTCTGAAGAAAGGGGTTCACCCCCAAATGCATTAGCGTGCATATGTGAGGCTGCAGAAACACTTTGATGTTCTACCTCATGTTCTCCTATGTATTTGCTTTATACTTATGCTCCTTTGTGAGTATGCACTTAATTGATTGCTTTTTACATTAATAAATTCAGTTTTAACTTGGATAATGCACTAGGGGTTTGTGCCTTCCCCTTCTTTGTTTCTGAAGTTCTACAAGGATCATCCCTATCCGAGGAGGGCTGCATTCACTGGGCATTGGACCATGTATGTGATGTGATATTGGTTGGCTTTCCCTCTGGCGAAGACCACTGTGTGCTGGGAGTATTTGGCTGGCATTAAAAGTCAGGAGATGAATACAAAAAAAAAGGATGGTGTTATATCTGTTGGTGTTATATATTTTACTTAGATGTTATACAATGCTATAAGGTAAAAAAAAATATTTAGCTTTAGAATGACTTTAACTTTCATATTTGTTTTTGATGGGTCCGAAAGACTAACCTGTTATCCCATGCATTGGTGATGGTTTTGGCCCAATATCAGCTTTTAGGGAGTCCACATGGATTTCAGATTTTTTCTTAAACCATCCAATAGATCGCCTCTTATCTGCCAAGCTCTTCATGTCTGGTCTGTCGGCATAGCCAAAAAGAAATACACTGCTGCCTGGAACAAGTGTGACCAGTTCTTCTGCAATACCTAAATAGGGTTTGGTGGTAAAATAAAGAGAGAGGCTGGCATTAAACATAATGTAATATAAACATGGGCTTCGTTCATAACGTATTTGCAGGGACAACAGTCCTGGTTACCTTCTATTAGTAATCAGTGCTGTTGTATATTAACACGCACAATTAAAGTGAAAGTCTGGTTGGTTGCTTGCTATGGCAAACAAGAACTGTTTTTGTTCAAACACTTTTATAAATAGGGTCCACTATACTGTATATTGTAAATACTCTGCTATTGCTCCTGAGGTCTGCCATAGTAAAATTACAGATTACAGGAATATTTTTGCACAGTTTAATTATAGATAATAATCATACAATTATTTATTTAAATGATTGTCACATATTAACCACTTAATCACCGCCTCATAGCCAAATTACGGCTACAAGGCGGTTCCTTAACTCTGGGAGGACGTCCATGGACGTCCTCCCAGAATCGCGCCCCCCTGGGGCCCGCACATGGGAGTGTCCGTGATCGCTGGGTCCAGAGGACCCGGCGCATCACGGAT
Source organism: Rana temporaria (assembly GCF_905171775.1). Classification (NCBI taxonomy): domain Eukaryota; kingdom Metazoa; phylum Chordata; class Amphibia; order Anura; family Ranidae; genus Rana; species Rana temporaria. The sequence goes on from NC_053494.1 coordinate 133,088,070, forward strand.
CGCGGTAAATTGCCGCTGATAGCAGCTGTTTACCACGTGATCGCTCCGTCCAAAGACGGAGCGTTCACATGTAAACAAACCGGCGTCATTTGATGACGCCGGTTCCTCCTTCCTCTCTCTGTACCGATCGGTACAGTGTGAGAGGAGAGAGCGGGTGTCAGCAGCGCTGTGGGCTGGATCTGTGACTATTGCAGTCACAGATCCAGCCATCCCTGCAATACCCTGTGCAATACTCTGCAATATCCCCTGCGCAATACTCTGCAATACCCCCTGCTCAGTACTCTGCAATACCCCCTGCGCAGTACTCTGCAATACCCCCTGCGCAGTACTCTGCAATACCCCCTGCGCAGTACTCTGCAATACCCCCTGCGCAGTACTCTGCAATACCCCCTGCGCAGTACTCTGCAATACCCCCTGCAATACCCACCTGCGCAATACTCTGCAATACCCATTACCCACCTGCGCAATACTCTGCAATACCCCCTGCGCAGTACTCGGCAATACCCCCTGCGCAATACTCTGCAATACCCCCCGCGCAATACTCTGCAAGACCCCCTGTGCAATACTCTGCAAGACCCCCTGTGCAATACTCTGCAAGACCCCCTGTGCAATACTCTGCAAGACCCCCGCACAATACTCTGCAATACCCCCGCACAATACTCTGCAATACCCCCGCACAATACTCTGCAATACCCCCGCACAATACTCTGCAATACCCCTGCACAATTTTCAGATATTGGCACCATAGCTTGTGGACGCTATAACTTTCACAAAGACGAAATAATATTCACCAAGTTGTACTTCTTTTTACCAAAGATATGTAGCAGTATACATTTTGGCCAAAATGTATGAAGAAAAATTACAAATTTGCTAAATTGTATAACAGAAACAAAGAAAAATTATAATTTTTTTACAGAATTTTCAGTCTTTTTTATTTTATAGCGCAAAAAATAAAAAACCCAACAGTGATTAAATACCACCAAAAGAAAGCTCCATTTGTGGGGAAAAAAGGACAAAAAATTCATTTGGGTACAATGTTGTATGTCTGAGTAATTGTCATTCAAAATGTGAGAGCACCGAAAGCTGAAAATTGGTCTGGTTATTAAGGGGGTTTAAGTGCCCAGTGGTCAAGTGGTTAATATGCATGAAATATTTAGGCTAAAAAAAGTTCATGTAGAAAAAACAACACCATTTCCCGACTTTACCAGTAAAAAGCAATTTGTTTAATTTTTTTTATTTTCCACAAAACAGTCCATGCATTTCTGAGTAGCTTTGGCTCTATGCCACTAATCTTCACTAGGCGTTTAGAGCTAGTAAGTGGTAACTACCAGTGCTGATTAATGTACACCGCCTTGTGTTATGTCTAAGTTAATCCTCTATGTAATTGCTGCTATGAAGCACTTTCAAGATCACAAACGCACTAATAAGCTGCAAGAACAAGTACAATAGTGACATCTTGTGGCCTATTGACTCCTAGTCATTTTCGTACGTGAAGAAAATAAAGTATATAGATGGGTTTATAAAAATAGTTTTGTTACAGTTGTTTTAATGCATGGGTTAGCAAAGCCTGTGATTAAAATAGTGGCAAACCTGAAAGTACTTACTTAATCATACTAGATTAGAAATCACTGCTCAAAGGGTAACTGCATGTTATAAAAACAACATATAATCATTTTATGTACATCTATAAATATAACACAGTGCCTTAAATAAGGGTGTGTCCCTGTTCCTTTGTCACTGGGTGGTTCACAGTTTCATAGTCCATTTTCTTAACAAACATACACTTAAAGGGGAGTTCCAGCCTTTTTTATGTTTATTAAAAGTCAGCCGCTACAAAAAGTGTAGCTGCTGGCTTTTAATAAACAGACACTTACCTGTTCCACTGTCCAGCGCCGCAGCCGCCTGGAGCTTCACTCCCCCCCCCCCCTCTGCCCGCGCCTCCATTCTAACTTTGGGCACCCGGCCATGACAGCTTTCGGCTTCATGGCCGGGCACTCACTGTGCATGCATGAGCGGCTCCCTAAGTGGACAGGCGATCGCCTGGGACCTGTCTCGTGTCCCAGGAGATCGCCTACAGGGAGGGGCAGCCAAAAGGCGATATGACGAGTCGTCTAATCGGTCCCTGGGTGGTAGGAGGAAGTGGGACAGGAAGTCCCACTCCTACTGAAGCCCCCACTCCTCCCCCAAAAAAATGACATGCCAAATGTGGCATGTAAGGGGGCGAGGAGTGGTTTAAGTGAAAGTTCCACTTTTGGGTGGAACTCCGCTTTAAAAGGAGAAGTATGACCAACTTCATTTTGGCTATACTTCTTTTGCAGGTCACAGGATTGCAGTTCGTTCTGCATTCTTGTGACCCGTTTTCAGACGTCGGCTGGCTAAAGTCGGCTATCGGCTGATGTCACTTACTCAGTCCAGGCTTGAAAACGATCAAGTCCGAATCCACCCAGATGTCTGGACTGGCAGATGGATCAGCCTCTCTGCGAGCTGCTAGGAGACTGAGCCAGCTGATCCCACCCACTCCACAGCCCAGCGCTCCAGTGAGTGCTGGAGGGGCAGAGCAGAAAGCTCTCTAACTCACTGAAGGCTGAACACCAAGCTATCAGCCACTGCTGATCAGAACACCTGGGATCTTGGCTGTAGGTATCCGCAGGTACTGTATACTTGCAACACCATGGCCCTTTACAATGTATGGATGAGGATAGCTTCACATTGATCTTTGGCTACAGTGTAATGTAGCCACGTTTTTTATGTGGGTTAGTTGCACCTTCCTATAGACCTCTATTAAAGTCCCACATACATAATAGAAGTGTATGGGAAAGCGCAGCTAACCTACACAAAGTGGCCAAAGTGTAAAAATGTAAAAAGTGTAAAAATGCATTATTGTTTTCCCTACCAAAGGATTTTTAATTCCAATAAGGCAATGCTATGATTTAAGCACCTCTTACACACAGCACATCTGCAGAGGTGACACACTTATTTCCTTGTTCAGAAATTCAACTTCATGACTACCTATATCATCTCTTCACCATGGCCTAATCACTGGACAATGAAACAGCATCATCGCCGCTATTGAATGAGGCACGAGGCAGTAATGGTATTCCATGAATTAGCAGAGTAATCATCCTGAGTAGAAGATGTGAGTGACAACAGTGGCAGGTCAAACTTTCAAATTTCCTGCCACGTAAAACAGTAATATATGAATTTGAAATGTACCTTTTAAGAATTTTTTTATTAAAATAACAAACATGTTATACTTACCTGCTCTTGTTAAACTCCCTCTTCTGGGTCCCCCACCGGCACTCTCTGCTCCTCCTCTTCTGTGTCTGCCCCCACAGAAAGTGATGGCTATGGGAGATGTGCAAGCTCGTTTTTGAGTCGGGCTGTGTACGTCTATAGACATAAACAATGTCGCGCAGCCCTGCCCCCTGAGCATGCTTTTTCTCATGGTTTAACCGATTGCTGCCCGCGCTATACCTGAAAGACAGCTACAGCACCAGCTTCCAATGCTGGGAGGGCACTCTGTGATCGTTGAGTCCTTTGGACTTTGTTGATTGCAGATCGGGGTAAAGGGCCAATCACAGCGGCCCTTTACCATAAAGGCAAATAAGCTGTGCACTTTGCAGGGAAATTAGTCCAGAGCTTAGAGAATGTGGCACAGTTTAACTTTGCAAAAAATACCCAATCACATGCAAGGAAAACAAAAAAAAACAGCATTTTTGCTTGCACATGGATGATGGAGGACAGCAGAGCTTCACCTCATTCACTAGATTCTAAGGATAAGTGCAATTTCCCCTTGTAAAGTGAACAGCCTATCTGCCTTTAATAAATCAACCCCACTTTGTTTTATTGAATATAATTTACCTTCCCTTAACCTTTGCATTAATTAGGAATGAAAAAAAGCATTTGATGACAGGGTGTAAATAATAAATATGGTCACAAATTTGACTGCCTAAAAACCTTTAAATATTAGCTCCGTGCTTCAGAATCAAAGAAAATATGCCACACACAAGTGACATTTTGGAAATCTAGTTACCGTAGTTCTATTGAACAGGCTAAACAGCACACATTGTGGGCCTTCCACCTGAGGCAACCCCTGATCCTAGCTAGTTACTTAGCCCAACCCTGAAATTACTTAAAGAGGGGGTTCACCCTATACATTTTTTTTCTAGCATTAAATTAAGCATAGTAGCGCGAGCTACAGTATGCCTTTATTTTTATTTTTTGCCCCGTACTCACTGTTTAATCCTTTAGTGAAGATTCAGACTCCCCGCGGGGGATGGGCGTTCCTATCCAGAGGGAAGATGATTGACGGCCGGCTCTGGCGCGTCACGCTTCTCCGGAAATAGCCGAAATAGGACTTGGCTCTTCACGGCGCCTGCGCCTAGTCTGTGCGCAGGCGCCTAATAGCGCCGTGAAGAGCCGGGACCTACTCCGGCTATCTTCGGGGAGCGTGACGTGCCATAGCCGGCCGTCAATCATCTTCCCTCTGGATAGGAACGCCCATTCCCCGCGGGGAGTCTGAATCTTCACTAAAAAAATAAATAAAGGCATACTGTAGCTTGCGCTACTATGCTTAATTTAATGCTAGAATGTTGTTATTGAGGGTGAACCACCGCTTTAATGACCTTCAAAATAGGCAACTACAAATGTTGACAAATCAAAGAAGCATCTGGCTAGCCAGAAATCACCCAAGATCCAGGATCTCATAAAAACATAACTGAGTTTTACCGTTTCATATAGCAGAACCTACCTTTTGCAATATCACCACACTGCTCCAGTGTTATACCTGATAAAGGATAGATGGGTACTAGGTCAATGGCACCGAGACATGGATGTATTCCATCATGTACAGATAGGTTGATAGATGCAAAGCCTTCCACACAAGAAGACACAACAGATTTTCCTATATAAATACAAATTCAGAGATTCATAAATGAGTGTCCAGTTCAAAAAAAAATACTATTTGTAAGAATGTCTCATGTCAATGGCTGACTCACAAATATTCTGTTAAATTAAATAACCCACTCTAAATTTCTATGAAAAAAATGTTAGCATGTAACTGACATGTATTTTCAGTAATCATCGAAAGTGGTTAAATTTATAAGGGAGACATATTTCATACATGGTGGACGTGTACAACGCTGGCCTAGAGTCTTTGGTTTCATTTGGATACGTTTTTACATTGTTGTCCCCTATAAGTCATGGGTAGCCATTTTCCACTACCCTATAGATGGCCTGACTTTAAGCCAACAAAAGCTTGACCCCTTGTTTTGCTAGCAGCTCAGCAAACCTTAGCCAAGTCCTGGAAAAAAGAAATAAGCAAACATCCATGAGGTCAGAAATCTAAATAACTTTATGTCTAGTCCATGAAAACCTCTCAAGCATTTTAAGTTACCCCAACAAAAAATTTCATAAAATATGGGACCGATGAATTTAATAGGTCATATCTTCATTGAACTGCTTGTATCTCAAGCTACCTTAGGGTAAAACCCACCTAATCCCTCTCCTCCAGATTTCCCCTCCCATACCCCACACTTGCCCCATGACTTGATCACCTTGTCTCTTCTCTCTCTTATTTCCCACTTTTTCTTTTTGCTCTTCTTGCCTCCTTAGACTTCAAGCCTACCCTATGCTGTAGTGAACTCGAGCCAGTCACCCACTACAAACTTATGGGCCAGTATAGCAATTCATAAAAGACCTTAGAAACAGACTTTCTTCATGGAATTCTTTTGTACCTTTCTTTTATGTTGTGTATACAATTTGGTACAAATTTGCCCCTGCACTGGTTTATTAGTTTGTCAACTTTTTCTTCTTCAAAACCAAATAAAATAGTGTTACCAGAGATCACCATGAGAAATTGAAAGGCAAACATTTAGTGACATCCATTGCAGTTTGTGCTGGCCAGTCGCCTGTTTTCAGCTATCATCCGTGTTATATTTTTCCACACTTCCTCATGAAACATTTATCCAGTTCCACTTATTTAGCACTGCAGTTTGTCTGCATGTGACTCTTCAAATCCTCTGTTAACAAAGTATTTGTTATAGGAACAGTCTGTGTGTTTTAAATGAAAGAATATTGGCACATTTAACACAACCTTCCTCAATGCTACAAGTTGTACCATGGCTCAGCCTGTATGTTCTTAATAGTACACACTGCATTTCTCAGAATACTTACTGTAAGCCAGGGACATACAACCTGAGGGCTAGGATCCCAAATGATATTCAATTATTAGGACCCTCAGAAAAAATATTAGATGTATTACATACTCTATATTACAACTAGATTTAAAGTGCAACTGAACCCATATCTTAAAAAAAAAACATTAATAAATGCTGTATTGCATGCTGCTCATACTCACTCAGTCACTATGAGATTTGTTTTCTGTAGTTTGCAAAAAAAATATTGATCTTGCTGCTCTCTATCTCCGCCTTATGTTCATGTCCCCAATGCAGCTAGAGATTTGGCAGCTGTGGTGGCAGCTCTGCACATGCTCAGTTTTCAGTGAGTTTTATGCTAAGCATTTCCTTCCGATTACGTCTGAGCAGCCCACATGACTATAGAGTCACACACGTGGGCGTACACAAAGTGATAAATGATAACCCACTCCCTCCTTCCTCCTCCATGCCCACTAATCAGCTAAACACTAGGGGGGTGGGATATTACATGAGGATTGATGGAGGCTTCATCTCCCTCTGATTCTAAGACACAGGCTGGAAGGGTGTAACACAGAAATCTGACCACACCATGTTGTTGCCAAAAAATAATAATTTTGATTTGATTTCAAATATACAGTATGTCATGGTCCTTGGAACACTGAAGTATTTTTCCTTGATTCTATTACACAGTGGTGGGTCCTCTGCCCTGTCTTATGTTTGGATACCACTGTGTTTGTTTTATTGTTCACTGTTTGTCTTAAGGCTAACCCCCTCCATACGGCTCCATGGTCTGGAAGGAAGGCATTGTTCTGTGTTTGACTGTTTGTTTGTTTGTTTATGTACTTTAATCATCTCCTGGGACTTCTCTCTGTCATTACACATATCAGCCCTCCCATTCAAGCTATCGGACCAGTCCCTGCTGATCCTGTTTTAAGTCCTAATTTGCCTGGCCAAGAGGACCTAAGTGAGGACTAGAGTGTACTTTACAATTGACCAATAGGAAGTGGTTGTTTGGGCACATAGCTGTCAATTCCCGGAGCATCAGATGACTGAAATATCAGACGCTGCGATCTGATCCAATAGCAGCAGAGAAGTGTCGGGAGAGTGGAACAGAGCGAGCAGGGGCTCATTACACAGTATATTTGTATGATGATTTAAAACGGTTTATTGATATTATTTATTTCTACTCTATATTCCAAAGGCTGTTTTTTTTTTTTTTTTTTAACATGTGACCAGCAGGAGAGGACTAGAAGCTCCTACTACTTATGTTTACTTGCAGACAAGCAGAAATCTGCTGCTGTTGGAGCCTTTTCTCTCTATCATAGAGAAGCACAATTAGCCACAATAATTTACTATTTCAGCTTCCCAACTTGTGGCACGTGGCCTGCTAACCAATTTATGAACAGCCTTGCCTTGTAAAATATTACTTCATTAATAAGATGCTGAAGAGTTAAATCACATAATGCCTTATTTATATTTCCCATTGACTATGGTAGTGAGATTTCTGCACTGTTTCCTGCTCTGCACACCTACTGTAGCCATACAGTCACCAATTGTTTTCTTTTGTACTATATACATTGCAATAGGAGCAGTAAAAACACCAGAAACTCCAATGGAGAGTCAGGAACAGAGACAGAGTCTGTAGCAGGGAGTCATCACTGGAGTCCACAATAGCTCCACCCATATCTAAAATATCACTTTTGGCAGATTGGCCATTTAAAATACTCTTACATAATATGCAAATTGTAAACAGAGTTCTTAGCAGAAAGCATTTTTTCGAGGACCTCAGTCTTGACATTATTACCCTATGGTGTATGATTAACCAATTATACAAAGCAAGTGCTAATGATCATCAATTTCATATGTAGGTTGAAACACAGTCATCAACTGAAACAGAAACAGTTGTGTAGGAGGCTTAAAGTGGTTCTAAAGGTTTTGAATTTTTTTGTATTAAAATAACAAACATGTTATACTTACTTGCTCTGTGCAATATTTTTGCACAGAACAGCCCCCATCCTCTTCGCCTGGGATCCCCTGCCAGTGCTCCAGACCCCTCCTCTTTATTGGGTGTCCCCATGGAAAGCAGATTTTCATGGGGGCACCCTTGCATGCTCGCTCGCAAGCCCTGCAGCTTCGCCCATTGACAAAAAAAGCAGGACTCGGCCCCGTCACCAAACCCCCGCTTCCATGTCACAGGATTTGATTGACGGCAGCATTAGCCAATGGCTCCCACTGCTATTAATCTATCCAATGAGGAAAGAGACAGCAGTTAGAGCCACTGTGCTTCTCGTGCACATCACTGAATTGGATCGGGCTCATGGAAAGAAAAAGGGGGGTCTGGGGGGGGAACTGCAGCACAGGAGTTTTTGTTCACCCTAATGCATAGAATGTGTTATGGTGAAAACCCTTAAGGCCTTAAAACCACTTTAAAATAGTGTGAGGAAGAGCCAAACACTACCACTAAGGGAAGACAAATTTCATGTCACAGGTCATACACCATGGTAAGACTGAGCACAGCAACAAGACACAGGGTAGTTATACTGCATCAGAAAGGTCTCTCCCAGGTAAAGATTTTAAAGCAGACTGGTGTTTCTAGATGTACTGTTCAAGCTCTTTTGAAGAAACACAACAAAACGGGCAATAGTAAAGACCGTAATTGCAGTGGTCGGCCAAGGAACATTATTGCAGCAGATGAAAGACACCTCATGTTTACTTCCCTTTGAGACCGGAAGATGTCAAGTAATGTCATCAGTACAGAACTGGCAAAGCCCAGTGGGACCCAGGTACACCCATCTACTGTATATAAAGAGAAAAACTGCACTTAGTGTACACAACGTAATTATAAATTATATGAATTCAACAGCAGCACTCACAACATTGTACACAGCAAGAAACCAGAAATATATATAAATGTATTGCGCTGTCACATAAGTGGTGCATTAATCTTCACAATTAATGAGTGTTTATAATTTAAATATAGTACAAAAAAAATATATATATAATTAAGTGTCCAAAACCCAAAAAAGTCCATACAGTGAAGAAAAAGGTGTCCTTGAACTCTTAACAGGTACAACCCCCAGTGCTCCCCAAGGGACAGACAGGAAAAAGGTATCCTGTACACCTATCAAGGCCTGTATGCGCATCAGTGAGTGAAAATCACCCCTCACTTCATGTATAAGCCGCCTCTCCTATTCAGCAGCTTACTGGATGCCAATGATGGAAGTCACCATATACATTTATCTCTAGGGTACCTCAGACCCGGTCATACAATATGTCAATAAAAAGAGGAAAAACTAATTGCGCAGCGTTCAGTAAAAGCATATGAATTTAATAAAAGGATCTAATTACAGCAACAAAAAGTTAAACAGGCATTGAGAAACAAGCACTTGTCCTACACACGCCACGGGTGCCACCTCTATTTCCTTGCCTTGCTTGATGTATTTTTCATCTAAACCAGAGTTCATCAATTCCCGAGCGCCAGGTCGCAATTGTGACTAGAATTAGCGACCTGGCTCCTGGGGCGCAGGCCTATAGGGCCAGATTCACAGAGCAGATACGACGGTGTATCTCCTGATACGCCGTCGTATCTGTTGTTCTATCTATGCGACTGATTCATAGAATCAGTTACGCATAGATAGCCATAATATCCGACAGGTGTAATTGTTTTACACTGTCGGATCTTAAGATGCAATACCGCGGTCGCCGCTGGGGGGAGTTTGCGTCGTAAACCAGCGTCGGGTATGCAAATTAGGAGTTGCGGCGATTCCCGACGGTTTTTCGCGTTCGCTACGTCGCCGCTAGTCTAGTTTCCCATTTTTTTTGGTGCCTTAACTTTACACAGCAATCTTATTGCTGTATAAAGTATGGCCGTCGTTCCCGCGTCGAAATTTTAAAAATAACGTTGTTTGCGTAAGCCGTCCGGGAATACGGAATTACGCTACGCGCGTCGCCGTTCGAAAAAATGATGTCACTTTGCGCAAAGCACGGCGGGAGTTCGGAAACGGAGCATGCGCGGTAGGTCCGGCGCGGGAGCGCGCCTAATTTAAATGGCACACGCCCATTTGAATTGGCCCGCCTTACGCCGGAGGCCGCCGGCGTAGGTTTTCATCGCAAGCGCTTGGTGAATCAGGCACTTTCGATGAAAAATTGCGGCGGTGTAACGTATCTACGATACGTTACGCCGCCGCTCATCTACGTGAATCTGCCCCATAATTCCTACTGTAGTCTGTCATCTGTCACCGCCATCTTGTGGTCGCCGCTGGTATGACAAGAGACAACCAGCAATACTAATGGGGATTTCTGCCTGTATTTACTGCCCACTCATCTCCTTCTCAAAGAGGAGAAGTGCACAAAGTGATTGTGGCCATCATCTGGCGCCTTTTGCCTAATGGTGAGTGTGGGGGGGGGGGGAGCTGGTTTAAATAGCTTCATATAGCCTTTTTTTTTTTTTTAATAGCTTTTTTTTTTTTTTTTGAAGTAAAAGCTGTTTTTTTTTTCTTAATTAAAATTATTTTATTATTTGTCATCTCCCTGCTTGGCTCTTTCACCTTTTTGTATATATATTTTTTATTCTAACACCCTAGAGAATAAAATGGCGGTCGTTGCAATACTTTCTGTCACACCGTATTTGCGCAGTGGTCTTACAAGTGCACTTTTTTGGGAAAAAATACACTTTTTAAAATTAAAAAATAAGACAACAGTAAAGTTAGCCCAATTTTTTTATATTGCGAAAGATAATGTTACGCCGAGTAAATTGATACCCAACATGTCACGCTTCAAAATTGCGTTCGCTCGTGGAATGGCGACAAACTTTTACTCTTTAAAATCTCCATAGGCAACGTTTAAAAAATTATACAGGTTGCATGTTTTGAGTCACAGAGGAGGTCTAGAGCTAGAATTATTGCTCTTGCTCTAACGATCGCGGCAATACCTCACATGTGTGGTTTGAACACCGTTTACATATGTGGGCGCTACTCATGTATGCGTTTGCTTCGGCAGGACGGGGCACGTTTTCTGGCTCCTAACTTTTTTAGCTGGCTCCTAGATTCCAAGCAAATTCGTCAAACAGATGTCTTCGTGAGGCAGTAGGGGCTACAGCCTGGAGAAGTCTGGCCAGAAGTGGTCTTCATGAACCTTTGACATGGAAACAAGGCTACCTATGCACAAAAACATAGGAACTGGGGTGCAGAAAAATAGCAGCAGGTGCTGTGGACTGATAAATCAAAATTTGCAATATTTGGCTGTAGCAGAAGGCAGTATGTTTGCCGAAGGGCTGGAGAGCAGTGCAATAATGAGTGTCAGCAGGCAACAGTGAATGGAAAGTGGAGATTGAGATTTGGTCAGAATCATTGGTGTCCTCAATACTGGCAGATACTTATTAATTATACCATACCATCAGGGAAGCATGTGATTGGTCCTAAATGTATTCTGCAACAGGACAACGACACCAATATACAGCCAATGTCATTAAGAACTATTTTCAGTGTAAAGAAGAAAATAAGTCCTAGGTTTGGCCCCTACAGAGCCCTGATCTTAACATTAGTTTTGGGATTACATGAAGAGACAGAAGGATTTGAGGCAGTCTACAAGCACAGGGTTTGTGGTTAGTTTTTCTAGATGTTTTGAACAACCTACATGCCAAGTTCCTTCAAAAACAGTGTGCAAGTGTACCTAGAAGAATTGATGCTGTTTTAAAGTGCGGACACGCCAAATATTGATTTGATTTGGATTTCTGATCTGTTCATTTAATGTATATTTTGTTAATTGATAAAAAAAATTAACTATTAATACTTCTATTTCTGAAAGCATTCCTAATTTACAGCATTTATATCTGCCTACAACTTTTGCACATTAATATATATATATATATATATATATATATATATATATATATATATATATATATATATATATACATATACACACACACACACACACACACACACACACACACACACACACACACACATATAGATATATATATATATATATATATATATATATATATATATATATATATATATATATATATATATATATATATATATATATATATATATATATATATTAGTAAACTCTTAAATGAAAATACAATTCCTGTTACTGAAGGGATTCCACCAAAATGCTAAGAAAATACATGTACAAATTCATGTGTCCAAGTAAAGCATTAAACATTTTATGTGCTTTTCATTTCCCCAGCAAATGAAGTAATTTAATTAACAGCTTTTTCTTAATTCCCTTGGGATCCGTTTTTCACTTACTCAGCTAAAATAATGTTCACAAATGATGTTCCCGGATCTTGAAACAACAGAAAGAATATTTATTAAATCATGGGATGTCATACAGAACTTTATGGCCTATTCATTACATCCTCTGACTTCTTGCTCAGCACAACTCAATGCACAATGGCCCCAGGGATTGGGGACGTGTAGCAGCACACATGCCAAGTCATTTTCCTTAACAAAATAATAGAATTAAACAAAAGGGGATGGCTTATAATTGGAGACATGTTGGATGTGCAACACATAGCAGATATTTTATTTGTAGTGCCCACACCCTTATTCCACTATTGTAGGTGTATGTAAACAGGATATAGTTCACACGTGGCTACTCTCTGATCATGTGTGTCCTTGTTCAGATACTTATTATTATAGGGTGATAACTGTCTCCCAATTGTGTTCTGTCATCCTCCTGTCATCCTGTATCATGTGCCCCTAATTGAGACTACAGGTAGCCATGCTAATACGCATTACAGAGCCAAGGCCCACAATGTCACTATCAGGAAGCTAGTGCAAAGCAACAATGTGCAGCCACTGCTGGAGTGCATGCATGCAGACAGGAAATGGCTGATAATGCTACAGGAGACCAGCAGCAATTATATACAAAAACAGATATAAAAAGGTGAAAACATGTTTATGATACAAAAATTTAATTATATTCATTTTAGAGATCAGTCATAATTCACAGAACACTCAGATTTTTTTTCAATACAGGGTATTCTCTGATTGGATTAGGTAGAGAGGTGGGCCAGTGACATCATGATCTCCACCTTGTCCAATCGGAGAACAGTCAGTGAAAAAGAAAAAGGTGTTATGTGAATATCTGCATTGCGCACACAGGACCCAGATGATCGCTGCCATCATCATGGTATTGCTAAATACAATAATGATTGTGAGCTTCCCCATCTAAAGTCGTTGGGGTTAAAAACTGATAGCAACAGCAAAAGCAGTACAGAGATATTCTGAGGAACTGATGCTGCAAAAACCCTGCCGCTGTGTCCACAGCTCATTTATATGCAAATTGCTGTGGGATCTGCATATGATAGAACCTGTAAATGAGCCAACCATGGGTGGGTACTGGTGGGGAGAGAAAGGGTCTGAACTGAAGGGAGATGTCTATACTGGTGGGGAGGGAGGGGATTTGTATCATGAAGGGGTCTGTACTGAGAAGGGACTGGGAGGGGATATATGCTGCAGGGGTAGTCTGTACTTGGAGGTCTTTACTGAAAAACTCCTGGGAGTCACATTCTGCCATTTTAAAATTCAAAAGTTGGGAGGTTTGGCCGCTAAAGCATGTACCTCTGGTAGAATAAACATGTTAAAACATTTTTACAGCTTTTTTTTTTTTTTTTACAAGCTGCAAAAATGTTTTAACATGTTTAATCTTCCAGAGGTACATGCTTTAGCAGGCCAAACCTCCCAACTTTTGAATTTTAAAAAGGCATAATGTAACTCCCTGCAGTTTTTCAGTAAAGACCTCCAAGTACAGACTACCCTTACAGCACATATCCCCTCTCAGCCCCTTCTTAGTACAGACCTCTTCATGATATAAATCCCCTCCCTCCCCACCAGTATAGACATCTCCCTTCAGTTCAGACCCCTTCATGATATAAATCCCCTCCCTCCCCACCACAAAAAAAATAAAAAAAAATTGCAGCTCATAGCCCTCTTCCATACAGAAGAGTTTCATCTTATCTCCGCTCATGGTCCACATCTTTTTAGAGCCAGTTCACACAGGGGTGTTTTGGGATCCGAATTGAAGTCGCCTCAAGTCGCGCTGTCGAGAAAATCAATGGAAGTGAATGGGTCGTCTTAATGTACACTATTGAAGTCGCTCCGACTTCAGAAAATGTTCCTGTACTACTTCAATCCGACTATTAGGTGACTTGTACCCATTGATTTTAATGGAAGTCGCCTCCAAAGTCGGATTGTGACTTAACTGAAGCAACAATACAGGAAGAGAAAATCGTTTTATCAGGCAAACCCCTCCCTCCCAAAGAGCCGATTGTTGTTTGATTGGCCACTGGAAAGCCGTCTGCCCTGGAGGCGACTTGAAGCCGCCTTGTAAGTCACCCCAAGTCGCGCTGTGGTGCACGCTCAGGTCGTGTCCAGGTCGCCTCGCAAAGTCACAGCCAGAGTCGTGTTGCTCCTATGTGAACCGGCTTTTATGAGCCAATTTGGAAAGCAAATTCACAGTAGCTCACAATAGTGCAGTACTAGAAAAGAGTAGCTGTGTTATCTGCAGGTAAGAGTAAATTTGGAAATATTCACATTTCACACTGGAGCTAAATAAACCAAGTGGAAGGCTAGGGATGAGATAGTGATGTAATTATTATTTGTTTTTATTTATTAATTATATAATACATTTAAATACTTGTATCACACTCACCTATTTGTTCTCTGGTAGAAGCAATTGTGATCACTGACCTGTTGTAATCATAATCAGAGAACACATTCAGAACAGATGTATCTGGATGTTTCTGACCTGCCAAAAGAAAATAAAAAATTACTTTTCTTCTTGTAAAACTTAAAATAACAAACGTTAGATTTATGTGCTCAGTGGTGTCACTAGGGTTTGTATCACCTTGTGCGATGCATACTAGCTCATTATGCCTTTGTCTTGCAGGATTTCTTTTTTTTTTCAGAGTTTACAACCTCTTTAAAGTGGTTGCTAAGCCACTACAATAAAATCCTCCCATCCCCTCTATGCTTGTGTAATATATATAAAATATATATAGATCTGTACCTATATCACAGCGGCTCCCGGCGCTCACGTGACTCCTTGGCTCTTCTTCTCTGCCCGGCTGACAGCTCCAGCGGGTGGGGCTGAGCACTGCTGATGATGTCAGCCGAGGAGAAGAGAAGAGAGAGAGCCGATGAGTCACGTGAGCGCTGGGAGCCGCTTTGATATAGGTGTTACAGGGGGGATGGGAGGATTTTATAGTAGTTATGAGAGCAGCAGAAGGGGACGGGATGGGCATTGACACGAGCAGACAGGCAGGGAAAGGGGGCAGGGTAGAGGATGACATAGAAAGACAGAACTGGGCTGCGGATGACGGAGGCATGTAAACTGACCACGATTTCGGGGCTCAGCAGCCATAATACACTGTGGTCAGTTTACAGAGGGCAGGGCAGAACCAGGCAGGATCTGTTTTTTATTTTGTATTTATTTTTTATGTTATTCATTACATTTTATTTTTCTAAATTGATCTTCCCACTAAGGGGCTTGCACAGTTTCAATATGTGTACTTATCTGCGTAGTATGTAGATAGCATCACTGCTGGTTTCTTAAGTTTAGACTTTGCAATCATGTAGGGTAACTACAATATCCTTAACATGGGACTTTGTTTCCACAGTTGGACTAAAATGGACTCTGTTGATAACACCTTGTTAAGTCTGACAATAATTATGCACGACCCAAGGAGGTCTGTTCTCTAGCGTTCACCACAGACAATTCCAGTAAACCTAACCATATACGTAAATTGTTCAAGCAAGATCTCACTGCCCAATAATCTTTCTGACTAAAAATTGTGGTACAAACATGCATGTTCGCCATGAGCACTAAGATTCCCAATGCTGGCATTAATAATAGTGACTGGCCAAGAAAAATCCAAATCAACCAACTGACACTTCCTTCAAGAAAACTAGAACAGCATGTTTGATGTGGTTGGACCACGCTTATCTTACAGGCATAACAAAATTATGACCAGATCAAGCCAACTTTCTCTAATGTATATAGGCTGCTCAAGAAAACTCTTCACATTTTAAGTGTAGAACTAATAGCAAAACATTGTATTCATTTTGGATAGAGTAAGGGAGGATTAAACCCATGTAAGGTTTATTTTTGCCATTTGTGTCTCATTGGGAACCTTTAACTTCCTGTCCCACAGACAAAATAAGTAATGCCGCGTACACACGATCGGTTCGTGTGAAAACGGTCTAATGGACCGTTTTTATCAGACGAACCGATCATGGGTGGCACCATCATTTTTTTATCCATCATTTTAAAATTATCTGATGGTTAAAAAACCTATAGAAAAAAACGATCGTCTGTGGGCACTTCCATCGGTTAAAAATCCACGCATGCTCAGAATCAAGTCGACGCATGCTCGGAAGCACGTCGTTGTGTTTTACGTCACCGCGTTCTGACACAATCAGTTTTTTACCTGATGGTGTGTAGGCAAGACTGATGAAGATCAGCTTCATCGGATATCTGATGAAAAAATCCATCAGACCGTTTTTATCGTATGAACCGATCGTGTGTACAGGGCATAAGAGAATCCCTGGTTGTTACCAGCATCACCAGAACTGGTATCCCATTACCAGTTATCTCCATTGTGTGGTTGAGTTCCTTGGAAGCTGAGGCAGCTGAAACCAATGCAAAATGAAAGTATATGTGAACTCTTCCCTTGTAAAACAACCCATTTAGCTTAAAATAGAAAGGAAAGGAAAATGTGTGTGTGTGTGTAAACTGCATATATCTCATTATAAATAGAATTTTGTTGTCTTTTTTTTTTTAAAGTGACTCCATGATCTCTGTTCTCAGCTGACCACATTGAGATGGATATGCTCTGGTGTCTAGTGTGGTCAGTTTAAAATAGGAAAGCAGGGGGATTGGCAGGAACACCTAGTATTTCACAAAAGGGAAGAAATACAAGGAGAACAGTACATGCCCTCAACATGGATGAGTGGGTGCTTTGGGGTGGGGGCTCTGCGCCCTCCCATCCCAAAGCACCTTGTCCCCATGTTGATGGGGACAAGGGCCTCTTCCCGACGACCCTGAGGTGTGTTTGTCAGGGTCTGCGAGCAGAGGGGCTTATCGGAATCTGGAAGCCCCTTTAACAAGGGGGCCCCCAGATCCCGCCCCCCCCATGTGAATGGGTATAGGGTACATCGTAACCCAAACCTATTCATCCAAAAAAGTGTCAAAAAGTAAAAACAAAAACAGGAAAGACACCCACCAACGCAAACATTTGCAAAAAACGCCTCTCCTCCTAAGAGGCCACCCGCTGTCTGCCCTCTCTTCGCTTTGACAGTTCTTACATAGGCAAGGTGCGGCGTCACCTGGTAACACCGCCCACTTCTGACGTCATCAACATGGGGACAAGGGTACGACCTGCCGGGCAGCATGCTCGAATGAGGGTCTAGTAAGGATTTGGGGGGGGGGGGGGCGGGGCACAACGTTTCCCGGCTCGCTGCTTAACAACCAGCTATTTCTTCACACAGAGTTTGAATCAGTCGATGTTTCTTGACCGATCGGAATTCTAATCGTTCTGAAAAGTTTGTATTCATTAGAAAACAGATAAACTAAATACATTTCTAAGAAATTACTATTTCATTAGGATACATCTGAAAAGTGATTCATGACTAACTTTTACCACTACACACAGGTCTGAAGAGTGCCACAATGCAGAGCCCAGTGCAAGAAGCTCACATTCCAGGCTACCCTGCAATGTAAAGTCCGGGGCAGTGCAGGACTGGCACTCAGAATCAGTAACCAGCCACAGCAATGTAGTAGGATTCTTGAAAAGATCAGAATCAGAGAAAAGATGTCTATAACCCTAAGACGATAGGAATGAACTCAAGCCCTGTACACACGATCGGTTTGTCCGATGAAAACAGACCGTTTTCATCAGACAAACCGATAGTGTGTGGGCCCCATCGTTTTTTGTGAAAAAAAAATAGAACATGTTTTCAATTTTTCCTATGTTTAAAAAACAATAGAAAAAAACAATCGTCTGTGTGGAAGTCCATTGGTCAAAAATCCACGCAAGTCAACGCATGCTCGGAAGCATTGAATTTCATTTTTTTTCAGCACGTCGTAGTGTTTTACATCACCGCGTTTTGGCACGGTCGGATTTTTGACTGATGGTGTGTAGGCAAGACTGATAAAAGTCAGCTTCATCGGATATCCGACAAAAAAATCCATCAGACTAGATACCTGATCGTGTGTACGAGGCTTAAGGCATGCAGGGAGTAAGAGGGCTTACACTGGCCCACAATTTTTCTGTTTGTCACTGTCCAATTCTCTTGTAGGCGACAGTATAACTCAATAGTCTCTGAATTCCTGTGTCCCTTAATAGATAAGAAAGAAAAACATTTTCTGCTCCATCCAGGAACAAGAACAAGAACACTAACAAACAGGAGAAATTTGCTGTCAGCATGATCCTTTGCAGTAGTAAATTGTTTTGTCTGCATAATGGAGTATAATAGCTGCAATTTCACTTGAACTGCAGCTTCTAATAAGACTAAGAAGTGTTCCTTCAAGGCTCGGGGTATCCCAGCAGCACACAGCTGGCAGATTGCAGGGTGCAATCACTTAATCACTAGGCTGATAACCTAATCCTATAAAACAACTAAGGAGCCAAGAAAATAAAAGATTGGCCTCCACTGATTTGCCAGGCAGTGAAGTTGTGTTAAGTAAAACTGAAAAGTGTAATGAATACTATGGCAAATTGATCGGAGGCAGACATATGTGCCTCTGCCAAGCAGTCACAGTATGTGTTTTGCAGTATGGTTAGTAGGTTAGTTGAGTAACGTATGTGAAATGGTAACTACCAGCTAGATTTACAATATTAGAACATAGATTAAACCACTATTGCTGGCCCCATTTTGCGATTCGGCACTGCGTTGCGTGGTCGTGCGACGTGGCTCCCAAACAAAATTGGTGTCCTTTTTTCCCACAAATAGAGCTTTCTTTTGGTGGTATTTGATCACCTCTGCGTTTATTTTTTGCGCTATAAACAAAAATAGAGCGACAATTTAAAAAAAATTAATACTTTTTTCTTTTTGCTGTAATAAATATCCCCAAAAATATATATATAAAAAAAAAATTTCCTCAGTTTAGGCCGATACGTATTCTTCTACATATTTTTCATAAAAAAATTGCAATAAGCGTTTATTGATTGGTTTGCGCAAAAGTTATAGCGTCTACAAAATAGGGGATAGTTTTATGGCATATTTATTATTATTTTTTTGGGACCATGATGTTTTTGGGACCATTGGCATTTTTATAGCGATCAGTGCTATAAAAATGCATTGATTACTATAAAAATGCCACTGGCAGGGAAGGGGTTAACACTAGGGGGCAAGGAAGGGGTTAATTATGTTCCCTGTGTGTGTTCTAACTGAAGGGGAGGTGGGACTGACTAGGGGAAATGACTGATCGCTGTTCATACATTGTATGAACAGACGATCCGTAATTTCTCCCTCTGGCACCACCGGGCACCTGCGATCGCTCGTTACAGAGCGAGAACCGGGAGCTGTGTACACACAGCTCCCGGTTCTCGCTCTGTAACGAGCGATCGCGGGTGCCCGGCGGTGATGGTGCCCGCCGGGCACGCACGCGCCTCCAGCGACACGCACACGCCCTTATTGGCGGAAATGCGAGACGACGTAATATTATGCCGTTTTGCACAGCCGAGCCGACCTGCTGCCGTATAACTGTGGTGGCTGGTCGGCTAGTGGTTAAAGGGGCTGTAAAGGTTTGTTTTTTATTTTCTAAATAGGTTTCTTTAAGCTAGTGCATTGTTTGTTCACTTACCTTTTCCTTCGATTTCCCTTCTAAATGTTTTTCTTCTTCTTTGTCTGAATTTCTCACTTCCTGTTTCTCCTCAGTAAGCTGTTCTGGCTGACTAACCCCCAGCCAGAACAGCTCAGATGATGGGGGCAAGCTTACTGAGGAGAAACAGGAAATGAGAAATTCAGACAAAGAAAAAAGAACATTTAGAAGGGAAATCAAAAAGGAACCTATTTAGAAAATAAAAAACAAACCTTTACATCCCCATTAAAGGAAATTTATCATATTTGAAAAAATAAAAAAAAAAATATATATATATATATATATATACACACATACACACACACACACACACACATACACAAATATATATTATATAGCTTTTTATAAATTATTTATATCCCTTGAAAATGTCCACATTTCCATCCTCCCTTTCTTTGTTCTTTGTGGCTTGGGCCCTCAGGCTTGGTCCTGTTGGCCTTGGACACAGGATGCATTATTTAATTTACAATTTGGAATATTGACATCCTCTGCTATGTGCCTGCTTGAATTTTATTTTTTTATTTTTTTTATTTTTGTTATTTCATTTTTTTTTTTGTAAGGTTGTGTATCGTATAACAACTGTGCTTTTAAGTTCTACATTTACCCCGGTGTGTTAACCGGTATGTTACCTAAGCCAGCATTAGGTCAATCTAGCAGGCCACTTGAGTTGAGGACATTCTATTGCCGGCCTTCTGGATTCGCTTTCGGATCCCTAGGAGCTGGACTGATCTCAGGTCTACGGACTATCTTTTCTGATATATGATAAGCTTATGGTGTGTCCTCCACTGCTTTTTTCTTTTGTATTCTTTTTTGTTTGTTGATGTGTTTTTTCAATAAAACTCTTTGTACAAGAAAATGTCCACATTTTGTCACGTTACAACCAAAAAATTTTAATGTAATTTATTGGGATTTTATGTGGTAGACCAACACAAAGTGGCACATAATTGCTCAGTGGAAGGAAAAAGATAAACGGTTTTCAACATTTTTTTTACAAATAAATATCTGAAAAGTGTGGTGTACATTTGTATTCAGCCCCCTTTACTCTGATACCCCTTAATAAAATCTAGTGGAACCAATTGCCTTCAGAAGTCACCTAATTAGTAAAAAAAAGTCCACCTGTGGGTCATTTCATCTCAGTATAAAATACAGCTGTTCTGTGAAGCCCTCAGAGGTTTGTTAAAAAACCTTAGTGCACAAACAGAATCATGAAGGCTAAGGAACACACCAGACAGGTCAGGGATACAGTTGTGGAGAAGTTTAAAGCAGGGTTAGGTTATAAAAAAAATATCCCAAGCTTTGAACATCTCACAGAGCACTGTTCAATCCATCGTCTGAAAATGGAAAGAGTATGGCACAACTGCAAACCTACTAAGACCTGGCCATCCACCTAAACTGACAGACCGGGCAAGAAGAGCATTAATCAGAGAAGCAGCCAAGAGGACCATGGTAACTCTGGAGGAGCTGCAGAGAGCCACAGCTCAGGTAGGAGAATCTGTCCACAGGATAACTATTAGTCGTGCACTCTACAAATCTGACCTTTATGGATAAGTGGCAAGAAGACAGCCATTGTTTAAATAAAGCCATAAAAAAAAGCTGTACGCCTGTCGGATCAAAGCCAGAAGCTGTTGTATCTTGGTTTGAGGATTCAAACTAAAGATACGACGCGACAAATTTGAAAGTACGTCGGAGTATCAGTAGATACGCCGGCGTACTTCTTCTGCGAATCTGGCCCATAGGCCTTAAAGTCTGGTGTGCCGGCCGGTACACAAAACACAGACACCCATCCTACTGGGGAATCATATGGAGCTCGAGATGACGTCAGTACGCCACTCCGCCCTACATCCGTTTCGTAATAACTTACTTCGTCCAGGGGCAGGAAGAAGGTGCTCTGGTCAAATGGTTTTTGGTCTAAAAGCAAAACGCTCTGTGTGGTGGAACACTAGCACTGATAATCAGCCTGAACACACCATCCCTTCTTCAGCAGGGACAGGGAAGCTGGTCAAAGTTGATTGGAAGATGGATGGAGCCAAATACAGGGCAATCTTAGATGAAAACCTTTTAGAGTCTGCAAAAGACTTGAGACTGGGGCAGAGGTTCACCTTCCAGCAGGACAATGAT
The DNA here is from genome assembly GCF_905171775.1 of Rana temporaria. Classification (NCBI taxonomy): domain Eukaryota; kingdom Metazoa; phylum Chordata; class Amphibia; order Anura; family Ranidae; genus Rana; species Rana temporaria. The sequence continues at coordinate 133,110,182 of NC_053494.1, forward strand.
CCTAAAAATACAGCCAGAGCTACAATGGTTTAGAAAAAAAAGCATATTCATGTGTTGGAATGGCCCAGTCAAAGTCCAGACCTAAATCCACTTGAGAATATTTGGCAAGACTTGAAAATTACTGTTCACAGACGCTCTCCATCCAATCTGACAGAGCTTGAGCTATTTTCCAAAGAAGGTTGGGCAAAAATTTCACTATAGATGTGCAAAGCTGGTAGAGACATACAGCTGTAATTGCAGCAAAGTATTGACTCAGGGGGGCTGACCACAAATGCACGCCACACTTTTCACATATTTATTTGAAAAAAAAAAAAGTAAAACCATTTATCATTTCCATTCCACTTCAAAAACATGTGCCACTTTGTGTTGGTCTATCACATAAAATCTCATTATAATATATTTAAGTTTTTGGTTCTAACATGACAAAATGTGGAAAATGTAATGTCAAGGGGCATGAATATGCACTGTGTGTGTGTGTGTGTGTGTATGTGTATATATATATATATTACACACACATACACACATATATATATACATACATATACACACACACACACACACACACACACAATATTGTCAAAAGTATTGGGATGCCTGCCTTTGAACGCACATGAACTTTAATGGCATCCCAGTCTTAGTCTATTGGGTTCAATATTGCATTGGTCCATCCTTTGCAGCTATAACAGCTTCAACTCTTCTAGGAAAGCTGTCCACAAGGTTTAGGAGTGTGTCTCTGGAAATGTTTAACCATTCTTCCAGAAGCGCATTTGTGAGGTCAGGTACCGATGTTGGACAAAAAAATGGCGTCTGCAAAAGTTTGGGCACCCTGCAGAATTTATAGCATGCACTGTCCCCTTTGCAAAGCTGAGACCTGCCAGTGTCATGGATTGTTCTCAATCATCGTCTGGGAAGACCAGGTGATGTCAATCTCAAAGGTTTTAAATGCCCAGACTCATCTGATCTTGCCCCAACAATCAGCACCATGGGTTCTTCTAAGCAGTTGTCTAGAAAACTGAAACTGAAAATAGTTGACGCTCACAAAGCTGGAGAAGGCTATAAGAAGATAGCAAAATGTTTTCAGATGTCAATATCCTCTGTTTGGAATGTAATTAAGAAATGGCAGTCATCAGGAACAGTGGAAGTTAAAGCAAGATCTGGAAGACCAAGAAAAATATCAGACAGAACAGCTTGCAGGATTGTGAGAAAAGCAATTGACTGCACGATCCCTCCAGAAAGATCTGACAGGCTTCCGAACGGCGCATACTGCGCGTCACAGGTTGCCGACAGAACCCGAACGTCGGTGCGCAGGCGCCGTATAGAGCCGCACCGACGTTCGGGTTTTTTCGGCAACCTGTGACGCGCAGTATGCGCCATTCGGAAGCCTGTCAATCGCAGGCAGTGCTTGGGAACGCCCACTCCCGCGGAATTGCCGTGAGGTGAAAATCGGGATTAAGAGGTATGTGCTGAGAAAAAAAAAAATACCGGCATTCTGTCGGTAGGATGGCACGACTCCGTGTGATGTCAGAAATTTTTTTGAGAGTGAACCTCCACTTTAACCACTTACCCCCCGGACCATATTGCTGCCCAAAGACCAGAGTACTTTTTGCGATTCGGGACTGCGTCGCTTTAACAGACAATTGCGCGGTCGTGCGACGTGGCTCCCAAACAAAATTGGCGTCCTTTTTTTCCCACAAATAGAGCTTTCTTTTGGTGGTATTTGATCACCTCTGCGGTTTTTATTTTTTGCGCTATAAACAAAAATAGAACGACAATTTTGAAAAAAATGAATATTTTTTACTTTTTGCTGTAATAAATATCCCCCAAAAATATATAAAAAAACATTTTTTTTCCTCAGTTTAGGCCGATACGTATTCTTCTACATATTTTTCGTAAAAAAAAATCGCAATAAGCGTTTATTGATTGGTTTGCGCAAAAGTTATAGCGTTTACAAAATAGGGGGTATTTTTATGGCATTTTTATTAATATTTTTTTTACTAGTAATGGCGGCGATCAGCGATTTTTTTTTTGGTATTGCGACATTATGGCGGACACTTCGGACATTTTTGACACATTTTTGGGACCATTGGCATTTTTATAGCGATCAGTGCTATAAAAATGCATTAGATTACTATAAAAATGCCACTGGCAGTGAAGGGGTTAACACTAGGGGGCGGGGAAGGGGTTAAGTATGCCTGGGTGTGTTCTTACTGTGGGGGGGGGGGTGGCCTCACTAGGGGAAACACTGATCCTCGGTTCATACAGTGTATGAACCGAAGAAAAGCATTTCCCCTGCTGACAGGAACGAGAGCTGTGTGTTTACACACACAGCTCCCGTTCCCCGCTCTGTACCGAGCGATCGCGTGTGCCCGGCGGCGATCGCGCCCGCCGGGCACACGCACGGGAGTCGGGGGCGAGCGGGGGGCGCGTGCGCGCGCCTCCGGCGGCGCGCGTGCGCCCCTAGTGGCGGCTAAAAGGTAGGACGTCATAATACGTGATCTCGCCTAGGAGAGCCACCTTGTGGACGTATTATGACGGTGCGGCGACGGCAAGTGGTTAAAGAGAGGATGGCTTCTACAAATGAATAATAATCCTAAACACACCTCAAAATACATCAAGAGGCGTAAGCTGAACGTTTTGCCATGGCCTTCACAATCTCCTGACATCAACATAATTGAAAATCTATGGATAGACCTTAAAAGAGCAGTGCGTGACAGACAGCCCAGAAATCTCAAAGAACTGGAAGACTGTTGTAAGGAAGAATGGGCAAAGATACCTCAAACAAGAATTGAAAGACTCTTGGCTGGCTACGAAAAGCATTTACAAGCTGTGATACTTGCCAAAGGGGGCAGTACAAGATATTAACTCTGCAGGGTGCCCAAACTTATGCAGACACCATTTTTTTGTGTTCTGTAATTTTGAAAGTGTAAATGATGGAAATAAAATCTAACTTTTTTTGACATATTATAAGAATGTCTAATCTGTAATCTGATGCCTTTTGAAGATTTTTCCATCTTTCCTTGGCTTCGTTATGCACATTAATACAAATGTTTACCTGGGGTGCCCAAACTTTCGATCCCCACTGTATATGTTTTTTTTTGGGGGGTTGAAATAAATGTATATGCTTTTAACTTTCACTTATACAAGGAAACAGCCCTGTTTGCTTATTACATAATGTATACACAGGGGTTGATTTATTAAAACGGGAGAGTGCAAAATCTGGTGCAGCTGTGCATGGTAGCCAATCAGCTTCCAACTTCAGCTTGTTCAATTAAGCTTTGACAAAAAACCTGGAAGCGGAGCTGCACCAGATTTTCCACTCTATTCCGGTTTTAGCAAATCTACCCTATAGTGTGCTTCAAGTTCAGATTATTAGATACGTTTTACAGTTCTTTTCAATAAACGGTGCATTTGCTTACTACCCAAAACTCTTGTTACTGAAGCCATCACAACATATAAATAATTACTCTTCTCCCAAGCACATACAAAACAAGGTGCAAGAATGAGGTCTTGTGCAGACATCATTAGTGGTCAAGCCCAGAGAAAGGAGAAGCCGGTCACTAGTGATGTACATACCTAAAATGGTGGTGTAAGTTTTTCGGCATGGTGTGGGCGGACCCATGGTAACATAATTAAGCCAAGCAACCATATGATTTTGGTGGTTAATCAAAGGTGCAAGGGGCGGGGGTGGGGATTCTGCTTTAAGCATAATTTTTACCAGCACTTTTAATACAGTACTGTAATTATCAAATTATAGCTACTTTATTATTGAAATAAATATATATTAATCAGCATCAAACAGTTCTGAATCCTGTGGGGCATTGTGACAAGCTACAAAAAAACAAGCCTGGGATGTTCAACTCATGTTAGTTTGTTTGTAGCCCCCATCTCCGCAAATAAGCAGTCTGTTTCTATTGACTGGGAATTTGCACCATTAAAAAAAAATTGGTAAAAACTAAAAATTAAGAGCCTGAGGCATTTTGCAGCAAATATTCTTTATGATGCTTCTTTATGTCCTAAATGAGAGGATCTAATTTGTGAGTGATGAGGCAATGATTCTGTCAATCTGGCTCCCATAAAAACTTATGGGCAATACAAAAGTTCAACACAATAGATTTTAGAAAGCGCTTTGTGAAGAAGTGAGGCAGTATTACTAGTTCAGTTTGGAAGGGGAAGAGGAAAGAAACATACTGTTCATGAAAAGATCTTTCATTTTTGGTAGCATAATGATGGTCAATATTTAAAGGATTTGGGCATCTTTTCTGTCCATTTACCCTTGCTTAGATAGTGCCCACATACTGTATGCTTCAAATTGCAGTACATTATTCTCCGTAACAGCTAAAACTCTGGTTCTCAAAAGCCTGCCTACAGAAAGTGGCTGCATGAAATTCTCAGTGATAGTTCATAGAGTCTTGATGAAGCTGGAGGGTTCAGGGCCATTAATTCCTTTAAGCATACAAAGACCAAAACCACATTGTATTTATATTCCGTCAAAGAAGGAATATTAGTGGTAGCTATTTTTATAGGGGACTACTGGACAGGAAATCTGTAGCATGTAATAATTAAAAAGTTCCTTCTCAACTCCACCATTTATATAACTAGCAGCTTGCGTTTTTGAGCTTTAATCCTTTCCATGTCCTATTCACATTTTCCACTCAGCTGGTCAGGCCAATTGATACGTTTTTCATGTTTATTAATAAAAGCACATATTTTAATATAGCACATAGCACAGATTTTAATATATAGCATACCAGCTCCATCTAGTAGCCATAATTCAGTATTTTCCTGATTGGGGTATTTCACAAAAATACAGCATTATGGTCAATAGATAGAGCTGACGATCATAGGAAATAAGGCAAATTACAAGGATTATTCGTGAGGGTTGTGTGAATGCTTAGTCTTCTGCAATACATAGCATTTTGCTTTTAAGCCTAAAGGTTACATTTTTGGTCTCATCTGACCAAAGCACCGTCTTCCACATGTTTGCTGTGTCCCCCACATGGCTTCTCGCAAACTGCTAACAGGACTTCTTATGGGTTTCTTTCAACAGTGGCTTTCTTCTTGCCACTCCTCCATAAAGGCCAGATTTGTGGAGTGCAGGACTTATAGTTGTCCTGTTGTCAGATTCTCCACCTGAGCTGTAGATCTCTGCAGCTCCTCCAGAGTCACCATGGGCCTCTTGGCTACTTCTGTGATTAATGCTCTCATTGTCTGGCCTGTCAGTTTAGGCGGACGGCCATGTCTTGGTAAGTTTGCATTTGTGCCATACTCTTTCCATTTTGAGACGATGGATTGAACAGTGCTCCCTGAGATATCCTAACCCTGCTTTAAACTTCTCCACAACTTTATCCTTGACCTGTCTGATGTGTTCCTTGGCCTTCATGACGCTGTTTGTTCGCTAAGATTCTCTAATAAACCTCTAGAGGGCTTCACAGAACAGCTGTATTTATACTAAAAGCAATTGGTTCCACTAGATTTTAGTTAGGGGTATCAGAGTAAAGGGGGCTGAACACAAATGCACGCCACACTTTTCACATATTTATTTGTAAAAAAAAAATTGTAAATCGTTTATCATTTTCCTTCCACTTCACAATTATGTGCCACTTTGTGTTGGTCTAAAATCCCAATAAAATAGATTTGCATTTTTGGTTGTAAAATTACAATATGTGTAACATTTCAAGGGGTATGAATACTTTTTCAAGGCACTGTATACGACTAAAACCACCTACTCATCTATACAGCTAGCCAATACAGATTGCAGAGCTGGTCAACCCTAAAACACTCCTGGCTAGAAAGGATGTCCTCTTTAAAAAAGGACATCCTCACGCAGTATCTTTACATTTTTCAAACCCCATTGATCCTGGTCCCCTGTCTTTTTTCCCCACTCTGTGCGTTTTCTATTACTCAAATACTTCTGACTGAACTGCAATTCGACATCTCAGTTAAACGTAAAGCTGATGGGGAGTAGGCTTGTCTCACCTTGAACTCTACCATACAGCGTCAGTTCTTTGTAGAGTACTAGATTGGTTCTACCATGGCAGATCCAAACTGTGGGTTAGTTTAGAACCAGACATAACACCGTTACCACTATTCTCAATCTATGGATTTACCCAATCAACTGCCCACCCCCATCAACACTAACACCCTTGACAAACTCGCTCTTACACATTTGGAATTTAGCACTTAGAAAATACAACATCTCCTCCCATCATGGCCAAATGACTCTGATCATGGGGAATCCAGAGTTCCCCCTCCAGGGATACAGTGCAAATGTTTTTTACAATGGCAAGATTCAAGACCCTCTCCCATCCAACACGCCCTATGAGAAAGTAAAACATATTCCTCGCCGCATCATAAACAGTGGTTTTATTATTGTCAACCTTGGAATTTCTATGACAAACTCACAACGATGGGTGGTGAGCTTCAAAGGGATCTGACCCCATTGGAGGACATATAGCTCTTTGAAACAGATTTGCCTGACATAATTAAAAAAAAAAAATGAATAGCATCCTTCTCTGGGGTGCTTTCCCCAGTCTTCCTTTCTATGTCCGAGATTGGGAGCTGCAACTGGATCACTCCCCTTCTTCAGAAGATTGGAATACAGCCTGTATCTTTACTTTAAAACTAACTATAGCTTCACAAGCACAGAAGAGAAATTTCTAAATCCTGACCAGGTGGTACAGCACTCTGGGGCATGTTGCACAAAATTATTCCATCAATTCCAGACCGATGCTGAAGATGCAGAGAGCCGGGTCGTTCGCATCTCCACTTATGGTGGTCAGAGTCCAGTATCAGACCATTTTGGAAAAACATTTTGGCTCTTTTGCCCATGATATAGGGGTCCATTAAAAAATAAATAAAGAAATGCCTGTTTCGCTTTTTTAGTCCTAGCGGGCCATGCCTTGATTCTTAAGTGTTGGAAATCAACCATTATCACTACAGTAAGGGGGTGTGTGGCTGAATTGAACATCATTATGGAGGGTGGAGGAGATACTTGCTGATGCTAATGAAAGCTTCATGAACTTACAGGATTTGTCGTTTTCTTGGATCGACTTCCCCTGCACTCCTACCTTTCCTTGGCTAATAATGAGTGACTTCACGTTAGTCTCTCATCCAGCTTGGCCACACTTCCCTTCGGACACCTCCCCTGTTTTCTCTTCTCCTCTCCCTCCCTCTTCTTCTCTTTCATCTCTCTCTTCAACTTTTCCTTTTCTAAAAGTGGCATCTCACCATAGATTTACACCTATCATCTGCAGGTATGCCATAGTACTGATGTTGCACATCATTCTCAAATTGCCAAGTGAACATGTCGGTGTCTGCCCCGGCTCTCTGTTGACCAGCCTGCTCTCCACTCCATATTATAACTCAGCTTGTGGTGGCTTGAGTCAGCCACCTGCAGGGTCTGCACTATATTTTAGTATTTCTCTTATTAATTATCAGTATGTTATATTACTGAATCTATGGAGGAGTCTTGTCATTAATTTCTATTCTTACATGAATAAAGAAATTGTTAATGTATTACTGTCTTCATGCTATTAAACTAATAAAACTTTATTCTTGAAAAAAAAAAAAATAGTGTATGTATTTGATGCAAGCATACAGAGTTCCGCCCTAATTTTTGCGTGACCCTGAAAAATTGTATACTCACCATGACTGTCAAATAAAGCCGCCCTTGCAATTCTCTTAACAACTTCTTTATTTCTGGCTTCTGAAATGTTCAGTAGACAGGCCGCTAAAGACATTCCAACTTTTCTTGATGCCATTCTGCTTATTCTACAAGGCAAAGGGGATTTTATTGGTCCATATTCTCTCTCAATTCACTACAAAAAAAAAAAAAAAAGACAATTGTTGTGTTGTATTATATTTGAACCCATCTTACCAGTCCTTGGATATGGTGGATGTATACTTTTTATTATTTCTATAATTTTTTATTTATTTTCATCTGGTCATCCTGCCAGTGACATACTTCCTTTCCTATGGAGACAATGCTCACTCACTGTACTGTATCTATGGAGGAATAGCTTTGACACTCTAGGTTGTTCACTCCTGATATGGACTACAGTACAACTTCCCCTCTCTACAACATGAGAGGGTGCCCTGTAGTTCACAGAGGTGAACTGGGAAGGTTTGATAACACTGTTTGAATTTTCAATGAAGCACAGGAAGAGTTTACAGGAAGTTAAGAGCTCACTGGAGTTCTGTCAGGATCAACAGAAATCAGATGTTTGCATGTACAGCATTGAACAGATATATCAAAACACTTTCAAAGCTATATTAACCACTTGCTTACTGGGCACATATACCCCCCTCCTGCCCAGGTGAAATTTCAGCTTCCGGCACTGCGTCGCTTTAACTGACAATTGCGCGGTCGTGCAACGTGGCTCCCAAACAAAATTGACATCCTTTTTTCCAGACAAGTAGAGCTTTCTTTTGGTGGTATTTGATCACCTCTGCGGTTTTTATTTTTTGCGCTATAAACAAAAAAAGAGTGAAAATTGAGAAAAAAAAACGCAATAAGCGACTGGTTTGCGCAAAAGTTATAGTGCCTACAAAATAGGGCACAGAATTATTATTATTTTTTATTATTTTTTTTTACTAGTAATGGCGGCGATTTTTATTGGGACTGCAACATTATGGCGGACATATCGGACACTTTTGACACATTTTTGGCACCATTCACATTTATACTGTGATCAGTGCTATAAATATGCACTAATTACTGTATAAATGTGACTGGCTGAGAAGGGGTTAACACTAGGGGGTGAGGAAGGGGTTAAATGTGTACCCTGCATAGTGTTTCTAACTGTGGGGGAAGGGGACTGACTGGGGGAGGTACAAGGGACACAGGTCGGTCTCCTCTCTCCCTGACAGGACGTGCATCTGTGTGTTTACACACACAGATCCACTTCCTTGTCTGTGTAACCACCGATCGCGGGTGCTTGGCGGACATCGCGGCCGCCAGGCACGAGCTTCGGCATCTAAGTGATGCGGCGTGCACGCACACGCGCTGCCGTCACGCGCGCGTGCGCGCCCCCCAGTGCCAGGAGGCCGTATATAGACGGCCTCCCGGCAATTGCCATCCACACTGCGGCCGTATAAAGTCGTACGGCCGTCAGGAAGTGGTTAAACAGACACAAAACACCCCATTTACATGAAAAATCTGCATAAAATTGACAAATCTGTTTTGGATTATTTTCTTTTTTTTTTTTGCACACCTCTGCTATTGTGCCTCACTCCCTCCTTCCATAACAGAGATCAAATGTAGAGGATAGAAGATTTGGGGGGGGAGGGGTTGAGTGACACTATGTTGTTTGTCATTGGAAACAAATGGCAGCTTCAAAAGGCTAAAAGCACAGGAAGAGCAACGAGGTACTGCAGCACCAGGATTTCTTTGCTGTTTCTAACTCAATTAATATGTACAGGGTCAATTTCTTCTTTAAGGCATGTTATTTACCTGCAAAAGCCTCCTTTATGTAGACCTCCAAAAAGGCCTAAAGCCAGTTATAAAGGGAGCAATTATTCACTCTATTCCCCCATCAACACTGGCTCCCTCTGAGCCATTCTGTTATCCCGGCGGGGGGGAAGCCTTCCTCGCCACAAGAACACATTGATTACTGCTAGCGACTATAGTACTGAAGTTGATCGATCAACATTCAGCCTGCCCATGCATGGTTTGAGATCTGAAGAAAATCTGAAGAAAATGCGGAAGCATTGAAACGCGTCATCAACCTGAGTCCAGTCTGACATTACTTCCTGTCGCCGACAGCCGCTTGCGCTCCAGGCTGCAACGCATGCCGCTGTGGGGTTAGTGCCGGCTCTGCCGACATCTATCGAGCTCCACTACGCTCCCCCCATCACAGCACGGATAGTTGTACACCAGAGGAGGTACATCACTGCACAGAGAATCAGCCGACTATGTGATTCCTACAGAGTGACCCCACTATTCTTTCTACATATGAATATTTTACTAATAAACCTATCAATGCTTGACATAATGCACTTAGTAGGTGCATTTTTCTCATCCTTTAATCCCCAGGTGGTGGGCTTGGCAGGGGACTAAATATGAATGAATCATGCCAGCGAGGGGAGTCGTGTGGAAGATGGAGATTGAGTGCTGTGGGAACTGTCTGTGGCCTTTGAGGTGAACCCCCTAGTTTGGGGGGGGATGCTCCACCTCAGGCAGGGGTCTAGGTGCAGACCTGGGAGGATCTTGACAACAGGAGAAGCTTGGAAGGAGTCTTCCCTGAGAAGCAGCATGAACAAGGACAGTGTAAGTACTACAACATAGAGCTGCACGATTAATCGCGGAGAGAATCGTGATCTCAATTCTCCCCGCCCGCGATCTCCCCATGGGATGACCAGCGATTCTTCCGTGTTCACCGCTGGTTCCACGTAACCAGCGTGGAACGCAAATGCCGCCGATTTTGAAACCGACGTCAGCAGCCTGCGCCGCTGGATAGATGTCTGAGCTTCTCTCACAACAGTAGTTTGTATCCATGAACGCTTTTTTCATAGGAGTTATATGATCTTTAACATTATAGACATATCACTAGTCTCTTTTTTTATATATTCATATTTTCAGATAAATCACAGGTTTATTAATTAATAAAAAAAAATTTGGGGGGGGGGGGTTCAGGCATTACATTTTTGAGAATCGTGATCTTTTGTCTAAGCAAAAGAATCGTGATTCTCATTTTGACCAGAATCGTGCAGCCCTACTACAACATGGTCAGGGGGAGTCCATAAGTTCAAATGGAGAAAAAACAACAAACAAATGGTGGCAGCCGTCCTCAGAGAAAAGCCAACTCTGTCAATGCAAATTGAGAAAGAAACAGGAAGCACCAACCTGAGTGTAGTATTTAAATGCACAATTTATTCCAAAGGATTAAAAACACTCACAAGAACATGTAAAAAGAGCTCATCTGGTGCTTTGCAGAGCCCCTTCGGTCCATCTCACGGACAGGGCAGTTGGCGAAGGAGTAAGCCAGGCGGGACCAGTAGTGGGCGTGGTCATATCGGCGTGCATTCGGAGCATGTGTGCGCCTTCTTCAGGCCTAAAGAAGGAACGCCACCGGCACTGCCGGCAATGTGAGATGCCACAAACCCCAGCTCTCCACCCGGATGGGACCACGAGAAGTGAACGGTCTTTACACTGCTTCTATCCTGTGAGTGAACTTTTAAATTAAGTGTGATTATTTTAACCAGATACTGCACTTAGATTGGCGCCGCTTTCTCTTTCTTTCATGTCCACAGAGCCCCTTCTTGCTCATCATAGCTGGCTACCTATCTGCATCTAACAAACCACATCTCTCTACATCAGGGGTGTCCAAACTTTTTTCAAAGAGGGCCAGATTTGATTAAGTGAACATGCGTGAGGGCCGACTATTTTGCCTGACATTCTTTGAACTAAGTGTGTTTGTCTGATACACGGCCCAACAAGAATTCTCTTGCCTTTGTGGCTGTGTGTGGTGAAGAGATGAGCTTGGGCGTGTTATTTGGATAAACTGTATATATTTTATTTGTGGCCCCAACGAATCCCAGAGCGCTGCTTAGGACTAAGGATGAGCTTGGGCGTGTTATTTGGATATACCGTATTTATCGGCGTATAATCCGCACAGGCTTACCATTGCCATGAATGCAGCCTCACCATTGCCATGAATGCAGCCTTACAATTGCCATGAATGCAGCCTTACAATTGCCATGAATGCAGCCTTACCATTGCAACCTCACCTTTGCAACCAATGCAGCCTCACATGTGTCATAAATGCAGCCTTACTATTGCCATCAGTGCAGCCTGAACGACGCCCATCTGCAGCCTCGGAGGGCAGAGGGAGGGGGCGGGACGAGTGCCAACAGATTACAAACAGGAGAATGTCTTGTTTACCCTGTAGCCTCTTTAATACAAAGTCCTGCCTCCTATGATAGACAGAACAGTCGTCCAATGGCATCCCAGGAGACGGGACTTCCAATTGAGACGCTGCTGAGTAAACAGGAGATTCTCTTCATGTAATCTGATGGTGCTCGTCCTGTCCCCTCCAAGGCAGCACCAATAAATACAGTATATATCTTGTGTGGCCCTGGGGGCCACAAACAATATATATATCCAAATTCCCAGGGGGGCCATATTAAATCAACAGGGGGGCCGCATTTGGCCCCCGGGCCCGACTTTGGACATGCCTGCTCTACATGAACTTTCCCTCGGACTCATCACTACACGCATACACACACACACACATACATACATACAAAAAATATATATATATATATATATGTACTATAGAAAGCTGATTCTACTTATCTCTTGTGCCACACACCAGCAGCCAACCGACATAATTTATATTAATATCTATTTATCTATTAATCTATCTAAGGGCAGTAGGGAGTCCACCCCTCCTTAAAAGACGTACTGGACACCCAGCAATAACACAATGGCAGCGAGGGTATCCTGTGCGTCCCCTCACCAATTATTAATATACGTGTACTCGGGAGACTCTCAAAGTTATAGAGTGGTGGTTTATTGCAGGCTGGCTGGTAAGGGAACCAGGAAGTGCTGGTAATTGGCTTTCCTCGGTTCGCGTTGATGGGGAGAGCCGATCAGTAGCTCTCTTGTCAGAGGGGGGGTGTACACTGATAATCAGCACATTGATTATCAGCGCAGCCCCCATCAGAGGTGCCCACCACAGTGCCCATCAGTGCTGCATATCAGTGCAGCCTATCAGTGCCCATCAATTCTACATATTAGTGCCTCCACATCAGTGCCCATTAGTGCAGCCTCTTCAGTGCCCGTCAGTGGCAAGGAGAAACCCAAATTTTATAACAGAAACTAAGAAAAAAAAATTCAAACATTTTGGTCGTTTTTAGTTTGTTTAGCAAAAAATAAAACCCAGTAGTGATCAAATACCACAAAAAATAAAAAAGTAAAAGAGTGATAAGCGCTCCAGGTATGTGCAAAATGCAACCAAAGTGTATACGTAAATGAATAAACCACTATCAAAAAGATAAAGTGACCAAGCTCAAAAAGTGCAGTACGTGCCGAAAAATGATTATAAAAAAGTATATAATCTGATGTGATACATAAAGAGGATGTCCAGTCCTCTAGAAGTCCATAAGCTCTGTAAAGCTAACACATAGATATATAAATAGTAATATACCGATAAACAAAGTGTATATAGGATGGTTTAAAGGTGAGTGAACAAGTATATAAAAGTGCAACAGTGGTGTTGATGGGACAGTCTATAGGTAGAGATGATGAGATGTATCCAAAGAAGATAGCTATGTAGAAGGTAGCAGTGTAACAATCCTCATTAGTCTTGTAGTGCCCTTACCATGAAGGTGCTATATGTGCGCATATAGGGATATCCCTCCGGGTCTGCGATCGTTCCTGTTCTGGGGACAGTCAGTGTATGTTGTTCCAGCAGTTGTGTTCAACTGCTGGAACTACAAGACTAATGAGGATTGTTACACTGCTACCTTCTACATAGCTATCTTCTTTGGATACATCTCATCATCTCTACCTATAGACTGTCCCATCAACACCACTGTTGCACTTTTATATACTTGTTCACTCACCTTTAAACCATCCTATATACACTTTGTTTATCGGTATATTACTATTTATATATCTATGTGTTAGCTTTACAGAGCTTATGGACTTCTAGAGGACTGGACATCCTCTTTATGTATCACATCAGATTATATACTTTTTTATAATCATTTTTCGGCACGTACTGCACTTTTGAGCTTGGTCACTTTATCTTTTTGATAGTGGTTTATTCATTTACGTATACACTTTGGTTGCATTTTGCACATACCTGGAGCGCTTATCACTCTTTTACTTTTTTATTACTTTTTGTGTTATGTGAACACTTTTAGATATAGCTGCCCCGGGTATTCTATATATATATTTATTCATTTAATATATTATTTACACTATTTTCACACTTTGGTCTACTCACAGTAGCGCATTGGAATTATATATATATTTACCACAAAAAATAATCTCTATTTGTGGGAAGAAAATTATAAAAATGTAGTTTGGGTACAGTATTGTATGACTGAGCAATTGTCATTCAAAGTGTTTAAGAGCCGATTCATACCAGCAGGCACACATTATGCTCAAGGTGCCATACACAACGCTTCTCACAGTCCATCTCTATGCACCACAGCTCGTCACAATGCAGTGTAGTGTGTTGCAAAGCACTGGGTAAGATTTGCAACCTGTTCTATTTAGGTCAGCAATACATGGTTCGAATCTTGGGCGGTTCAGCAGGAAACGGCCAAGATTAAACTATTAATGGGTAGGCTGAATGTACCAAGTTGATCAATCGATCAACTTGGGCACAACCAGCCTGTCGGATTTGCTTTCGATTATTGCAAGCAACTGTTATAGCTGCTAGCAATAAACACTGTCTTCTCCCGTGGAGACAGCTTTCCCTGCCCACCCCTTCGTCAGGAGAAGGCAATAGCTTGGCAGGAGGGATTCCCTAACTACACTGATGGGGGAATCATGCGAATTTCTTTGCTGCAACCCGTGGAAATTTGCATGTATGGCCTGACTTATTTTCAGCACATACCAAAATTTGCCGTAGGACATAAGGGAAATAACTTGTGTTGGGATTGCTTAGGGCTATGTTGCCAAAATGCATATGATGTGAATATGCAATAATGCCGCGTACACACGACCGTTTTTCATAACGTGAAAAATGTTTTTTTTTTTTAATGTCATTAAAAACTATTGTGTGTGGGCTCCAGAGCATGTTTCATGACCTAAAAAATGGCCATTAACAATTTAGAACATACATTTTTTCACGTCGTTTTTCACGTCGTGTGTAGGCTTTAACGACGTGAAAAAAACGCGCATGCTGAGAAGCAAGTTATGAGACGGGAGCGCTCTTTCTGGTAAAACTAGCGTTCATAATAGAGATAGCACATTCGTCACGCTGTAACAGACTGAAAAGCACGAAGACTGAAAAGAGCAAATCGTCTCTCACCAAACTTTTACTAACACGAAATCAGCAAAAGCAGCCTCAAGGGTGGCGCCATCCGAATGGAACTTCCCCTTTATAGTGCCGTCGTACGTGTTGTATGTCACCGCGCTTTGCTCGAGCAATTTTTTTTTTCACGATCGTGTGTAGGCAAGGCAGGCTTGACGAGAATCTGGTTGAAAAAACTTTTTTTCTAGACCATTAAAAATTGTTGCGTGTACGAGACATAAGGCTTTAAAAATTAAAACAGAAACATTTTCACACAAAAAGAAAAAAAAGAATAAAGTGTGGAGTGAAAAAAGCCTAGCTAAGACCTTGGAGAGGAAGGCGTGAAAGAGGGTAGTTAGTGAGAATTCATTTTTCAGGAGTTAAGAAAATACTTTAACCACTTCAATACCGGGCTTTTATACCACTTTCATACCGGGCCTATTCTGGCACTTCTCTCCTACATGTACAAATCATCATTCTTTTGCTATACAATTACTCAGAACCCCAAAACATTATATATTTTTTTTTAGCAGACACCTTATATCATATTTACTTGTTGTAAACTTTTTTTTTTACATTTATTCAGTTGACAACGTCATATATGTTGAAACGCGTCTGGGGGAAGGTTACATGCTGACGTCACCACGCCGTCTCATTGAAGAGGACGGGAGCTTGTATTGTTGCTGGCCTGCTTCTTATTTTGACGTGATTTTAAAACTTCTGAAGTGCAAGTACAACTATTTATATTGAACAATAAAGTTAAGATTTAGACAGTATCACGCTATGGTCTATCGCAGGGATATGCAATAAGCGGACCTCCAGCTGTTGCAGAACTACAACTCCCATGAGGCATAGCAAGACGCTGACAGCCACAAGCATGACTCCCAGAGGGAGAGGCATGATGGGACTTGTAGTTTTGCAACAGCTGGAGGTCCCTGGTCTATCGTTTCTCTTTTTGGGCTGTTTGTTAAACAATGCTTACGGAGCTTATGGTTATTCGCTTGCGAGTCAGTATCATCATCTATACAGCATTCCCGCAATCTCCTGCAGACGCAAGGGCCTGGGCTGGGCTATTGCCATTTGCTTACTATCTAGTAAGCGTGTTCTCTGTGAGGTGGCGGTGCACTTGTCTGTGAGTCAATCACTGGGGTGTCCATTATGGAATGACTTCAATTACCTGTGCAATTATTGGAACAATCTTATGCCCTGCAATCAATTGTTTGTGATTCAATCTATTTGGACTCTAATTAACGCAATTTTTTCTCTTCTCATTAGTATAGGATTATAGCATTATTTTAGCACTGATCACTGTAATAGTGTCACTTGTCCCCAAAAAGTGTCACTTAGTGTCAGATCTGTCTGCCGCAATATCGCAGTCCCGCTAAAAATTGCTGATTGCCGCCATTACTAGTAAAAATAAATAAATTACATAAATATATCCCAAAGTTTGTAGACGCGATAACTTTTACGCAAACCAATCAATGTAACAAAAATCTGTAGCAGAATACATATTGGTCTAAACTGATGAAGAAGTTTGACTTTTTACTTTTTTTTTATTTGGAATGTTTTATAGCACATACAAAATTGTCTGTCTTTTGTTGTTTATAGCGCAAAAAAACAAAACCTGGAGCTGATCAAATACCACCAAAAGAAAGCATCTAATTATGGGGGGAAAAAAAGGACATCAATTTTATTTGGGTACAGCATCGCACGACCGCACAATTGTCAGTTAAAGTAGTAAAAAGAATATAAAATGTAGCGCCAACCTGTGTGAAAAATTGTGTCCACAAAGTGGCCCCAAATAGACAGACACCCTATAGGGAAATATGTCCAAAAACTTCACTGGGTACACGATGGGGAAAAGATCATATGTACCATGAACAGAAAAACAACTGACGTTCACGGTTAGATATGAATGGGTGAACCAACAAAGGTAAATAAAGCAATTAATAAGTCCTGTAAAAGTGTATGACCACAGATACAATTTATAAGTGAAAAAGTCCCATGTATATGTGTGGGGGTGGTTCCTTATGATACATTCATAGCTTGTAACTACGTTCAGATATTCCCCTCAGTTGAAAAAACAACACCACTTCACACGGAAAGGCAAAAACCTCTTCTCATGGACATTCCTTGGTAAGTTAAAAGATGAATACTCTTACCGACTCCCGTTGACCCACATCTCACCGTACGGTGGGTAGGTCTCCAAGGCTTATATGGGCTCAGATACCCTCCAACAGCACCGATGAAGGAAGAAATCCTGATTCTGATGTTCCTGAAGGAGATGGAAGTATTGGCCCCAGGAGCGTCCGTGAGATGGTGTGGAATAAACACTCCAGGTTTCAGAGGGAAAAAAGGGAAAAAGAACACCTCCTCATAGTGTAGAAAAATTTAATAAAATCTCTCAAAAGATATAAAAAAAGTGTTCCACAGCAGAGAGAGAATCCAAACAGTACAAATGTATATAAAAAATCCAACCTGGACTCCAACCATTTTCACTACGCCATTGATCTTGATTTTCTTGATTTGATTTGCTGTGGTGATGTGACCTGCTGTGGTGATCTAAGTGTGGAACTTTTTATCTGTCGGGATTTTTTATATACATTTGTACTGTTTGGATTCTCTCTCTGCTGTGGAACACTTTTTTTATATCTTTTGAGAGATTTTATTAAATTTTTCTACACTATGAGGAGGTGTTCTTTTTCCCTTTTTTCCCTCTGAAACCTGGAGTGTTTATTCCACACCATCTCACGGACGCTCCTGGGGCCAATACTTCCATCTCCTTCAGGAACATCAGAATCAGGATTTCTTCCTTCATCGGTGCTGTTGGAGGGTATCTGAGCCCATATAAGCCTTGGAGACCTACCCACCGTACGGTGAGATGTGGGTCAACGGGAGTCGGTAAGAGTATTCATCTTTTAACTTACCAAGGAATGTCCATGAGAAGAGGTTTTTGCCTTTCCGTGTGAAGTGGTGTTGTTTTTTCAACTGAGGGGAATATCTGAACGTAGTTACAAGCTATGAATGTATCATAAGGAACCACCCCCACACATATACATGGGACTTTTTCACTTATAAATTGTATCTGTGGTCATACACTTTTACAGGACTTATTAATTGCTTTATTTACCTTTGTTGGTTCACCCATTCATATCTAACCGTGAACGTCAGTTGTTTTTCTGTTCATGGTACATATGATCTTTTCCCCATCGTGTACCCAGTGAAGTTTTTGGACATATTTCCCTATAGGGTGTCTGTCTATTTGGGGCCACTTTGTGGACACAATTTTTCACACAGGTTGGCGCTACATTTTATATTCTTTTCACTTTTGCACAATTATCCATTGGTATGTTGGCTGCCCACAACCACTGATATATATTATATGTTTTTTCGAGTAGCGCAATATTTTTTGTATATATTCAGTTAAAGTAGTGCCTTATCCCTCATTCCCATCTTAGAGAGTTGGGAGGTATAGAATCAGGAAGTAAAGCCTTACGGCTTCACAGCCTGGTTCACTACTGTGCATGCGCCAGTCACGCTGCATGTCCTAACTGGTCCCTGCTCTCTTCTGGGACCTGTGCATCCCTCAGAAGATAGCGGGGTACGGAGGGGCCGGACATGGCGTAGATCGCCGCAGATTTTGTGGCGATCTATCGCCGGAAGTGGGAGCAAATACCTGTATTAGACAGGGATCTGCGCCGCCGTGAAAGGTGCCAAATGTGACACCGGAGGGGGGGACCGGATAAGCGGAAGTTTTTGGGTGGAACTCCTCTTTAAATGGGGTAAATCCTTCCGGGGCTGAAGTGGATAAAGTCCTCAAATGTAAACAGCAGGGGAGGCGCTGCAAAGCATGCTGGGAATCCAGGAAGCGGTGGAAAGAGATGGGAAGTAGACAGGCACAAGTCCTATTACTGTTTGTATTGGTATTACAATGCTGCTGTTATAAAATAAGTGTATGCTGTCAATATAAAACAACTGAATAAAAACAAACTGTATTCTCATGTTCCTTCCAGACTTTCTCCTGCCCTCCCTTGTAGAACTACAGGTCTCAGAATGTCCTGAGTGTCTCTATGGTCTTAATAAGGTGCTGTGCTGCATATTGTGCCAGCTAAACCGTACACAGCTCAGAAGAGAATGACGTGCCATTTCATTAATTATTATCGCTCTGTATGAGAACAACCTCTGAGGGGACAATAAATAATGGGCTCTGCTTAGCCTGGATCAGAGTTCTCCCTCCGGAAGTCTTTACCTTCTAGCCGCCTTCCTACACACAGCTCCGTCTTATGGCAACTCACTGGATCCAAAACGTGGCTGTTCCTACAGCGCCACCTTGTGTTATAAACCTGTAATGACCGAAGCTGCCCTAAGGTCCAATAAAAATCACATTCATTTTATTCGGACTGCAAACAGAAGACGTTATGTCTTTATAAAAACAATAATACTTTTTTTTATTTGTTTTTTCAATTTAAAACAAACAAGTAACTTTGCAGTCGATAGTGAAACAGATAGCAAAGTACATATAATTTTTTTTATAAATTTCTAATTTGCTAATATACAAAACATTGTTTTTTTTTTGCTAGAAAATGACTTGGAACCACCAAACGTCCAATTTTTTTTTTAACCACTTAAGCTCCGGACCATTTTGCTGGCCAAAGACCAGGCCACTTTTTGGGATTCGGCACTGCGTCGCTTTAACTGACAATTGCGCGGTCATACTACGTGGCTCCTACATATAATTGACGTCCCTTTTCCCCCTCAAATAGAGCTTTCTTTTGGTGGTATTTGATCACCTCTGCGGTTTTTATTTTTTGCACTATAAACAAAAATAGAGCGACAATTTTGAAAAAAATGCAATATTTTTTATTTTTTGCTATAATAAATATCCCCCAAAAATATATTAAAAAAAAGTTTTTTTCCTTAGTTTAGGCCGATATGTATTCTTCTACATATTTTTGGTAAAAAAAACGCAATAAGTGTATATTGATTGGTTTGCGCAAAAGTTATAGCGTCTACAAAATAGGGGATAGAATTATGGCATTTTTATTATAATTTTTTTACTAGTAATGGCGGCGATCTGCGATTTTTATCGCACTCCGACTTTATGGCGGACACATCAGACACTTTTGACACATTTTAGGGACCATTGTCATTTTTACAGCGATCAGTGCTATAAAAATGCACTGATTACTGTGAAAATGACACTGGCAGTGAAGGGGTTAACCACTAGGTGGGCGCTGAAGGGGTTAAGTGTGCCCTAGGGAGTGCTTCTAACTGTAGGGGGGATGGGCTATGTGTGACACGACAGTGATCACCGCTTCTGATTAAAAGAAGCGGTGATCACTGTCCTGTCACTAGGAAGACTGGGGAAATGCTTGTGTAAATCAGCATTTCCCGTTCTTTTTCACCGTGAGACGATTGCGGGTATCCCCGTGGATATCGAGTCCACGGGATCCGTGGTCGGGCTCATGGAGCTCGCGGCAGGCGCGCGTGCGTCTTCAATGCGGCTTCTTAAAGGGAACGTATATATACGTCCTTTTGCCTGCCCGTGCCATGCTGCAAACGTATATCTGCGTGCGGTGGTCGGCAAGCGGTTAAGCAGAGGCTTTAGGGAATAGAGGGTGTTGTAATTTTTACACAATTTTGGCGTGGCAGTTTATCAAAAGTAAATTTTAATTTCTAATAGTTTTTATTGGCAGATTTTCAGGTAATATATATAAAACACCAGGTACAAGTAATTATTAGAGAGAGATATTATCCATCTAAATCCACCAATGATGACATACAAAACAGGAGGAGGCCTTTACATCTACCCCCCCCAGCAGAAGAGTTCCTAGACTTCAGTTGTAAACTTTCAGGAAAAAATATGTTTTAACCAGTTCAATACCGGGCACTTTCACCCCTTCCTGCCCAGGCCATTTTTTAGCTTTTTAGCGCTGTCGCATTTTGAATGACAATTGCCCGGTCATGCGACACTACCCAAATTATTTATTTTTTATTTTTCTTCACACAAATAGAGCTTTCTTTTGGTGGTATTCAATCACTGCTGGGATTTTTATTATTTTACTAAAAGAATATTTTTTTTCCTATTTTCTGTCAGTAAATAAGTAATTTTTTGCCTTCACTGATGTGCGCTGATGAGGCGGCACTTATTAGGTGGCACAGATGAGGAGGCACTAATATGCAGGACTGATGGGCACTGATAGGTGGCACTCATATGCAGCACTGGTGGGAACTGATAGGTGGCACTGGTGGGCACTGATAGGCGGCAGTGGTGGGCACTGATGGGCGGACTGGTGGGCACTGATAGGCGGCAGTGGTGGGCACTGATGGGCAGACTGGTGGGCACCGATAGGCGGAAGTGGTGGGCACTGATGGGCGGACTGGTGGGCAGTGATAGGCGGCACAGATAGGCAGCACTGATTGGTAGTGATGGGCAGCACTGATTGGTAGTGATGGGCAGCACTGATGAGCAGGCACTTATGGCCACTGGTGGGAGGCACTGACTATTATCACTTATGGGCACTGATTGGTGGCACTGCTGGGGCTTTCCTATAATCAGGGCACTGATGATCAGTGCCCCGAATACCTGGCCAGGTCTCCTCTGCAAAGAAATGCCGCTGATCGGCACTCCTCGCCACACACCTGGTCAGTGTGAGGCGAGGAGAGTCAATTCACGGAACTTCCGTATTTACATGTGACCAGCTGTGATTGGACAAAGCCGATCACATGGTTAAAGAGCCACGGCTCTTTACAGAGATCGGAGTCGCGCAACACAGCATGGCCACGATCACCGTGCTGTGCTGTGCACCCCCCATGGGCGCGTGATAGCAGCCATTCTGGGGTGCTGTCATATGATGTCCTCTCAGAACGAGAGCCGCACCGTCCCTCTATCATACCCATTTTTTTGTGAAATATAAAAGATGATGTTACCTCAAGTGAATAGATACCTAACATGTCACACTTTAAAATTGTGCATGCCCGTTAAATTGTGACAAAATTGTTTATTATTCATATTAAAGCGGAGTTCCACCCAAAAGTGGAACTTCCGCTTAATCCACTCCTCGCCCCCTTACATGCCACATTTGGCATGTAATTTTTTTAGGGGTGGGAAATGGGGGCTTCAGGAGGAGTGTGACTTCCTGTCCCACTTCCTCCTTCCGCCAAGGGGCTGCAAAGGCAAATAGTCTAATCGTCTTTTGTCAGCCCCTCCTGTAGGCGATCGCCTGGGACACGTGACAGGTCCCAGGCGATCGCCTGTCCAATCAGATGGCGCAGCGCCACTCGCGCATGCGCAGTGAGTGCCCGGCCGTGAAGCCGAAAGCTGTCACGGCCGGGTGCCCACAGTTAGGATGGAGACGCCGGTGGAGAGGGGGGGAGAGGAGCGGAGCTCCGTGCGGTGCGGCTCGGCGCTGGACGGCAGAGCAGGTAAGTGTATGTTTATTAAAAGCCAGCAGCTACACTTTTTGTAGCTGCTGACTTTTAATAAACATAAAAATTTAGTGGAACACCCCTTTAAACACTTTAAAAATCTTTACAGATTACTAGTTTACTGTTACACAGGAGGTCTGATGTAAGAATTATTGCTCTCACTATGATGTTCACAAAGATAACGCACATGTGTGGGGCGATCACCGTTTACTGTATGTGTGCGGAACCTATAGTCGCATTCATATTTGTGCATGAGCATAGGGGGATGGGGTGCTTTGCATTTTTTTTATTTCTTTTTTTATTTAATCACTTAAGACCCGGACCAAAATGCAGCTAAAGGACCTTGCCCCTTTTTGCGATTTGGCACTGTGTCGCTTTAACTGACAATTGCGCGGTCGTGCGACGTGGCCCCCAAACAAAATTGACATCCTTTTTTCCCCACAAATAGAGCTTTCTTTTGGTGGTATTTGATCACCTCTGCGGTTTTTATTTTTTGCGCTATAAACAAAAACAGAGCGACAATTTTGAAAAAAATGCAATATATTTTGTTATAATAAATGTCCCCCAAAACATTATGACGGACACTTCGGACAATTTTGACACATTTTTGGGACCATTGTAATTTTCACAGCAAAAAATGCATTCAAAATGCATTGTTTATTGTGAAAATGACAGTTGCAGTTTGGGAGTTAACCACATGGGGCGCTGTTGGGGTTATGTGTTCCCTGAAGTGTGTTTACAACTGTAGGGGGGTGTGGCTGTAGGTGTGATGTCATCGATTGTGTCCCCCTATAAAAGGGATGACACGATCGATGCTGCCGCCACAGTGAAGAACGGGGAAGCCGTGTTTACACGGGTCGCTTCGGACCGGGTCGCGGGTGCGCGCCGTGGGCGCGCGCCAACGACCCACGGCTGGGTACTAGTACAGGACGTACCTGTACGTACATGTGCCCAGCCGTGCCATTCTGCCGACGTATATGTGCAGGAGGCGGGCCTTAAGAGGTTAAAAAAAATGTTGACACTACTTTTTATATCAATTTTTTTGCTATCACAAGGGATGAACATCCCTTGTGATAGTATAGGCCAGTGATGGCAAACCTTGGCACCCCAGATGTTTTGGAACTACATTTCCCATGATGCTCAGGCACTCTGCAGTGTAGTTGAGCATCATGATAAATGAAGTTCCAAAACATCTGGGGTGCCAAGGTTCGCCCTCACTGGTATACACCATGACAGGTTCTCTTTATGGAGAGATCTGGGGTCTATTAGGCCCTATATCTCTCCTCTGCCCTCCGAAGCAGCCAATCCAATCAAGATTGGTTTGATCAGTTGCTTTACTAGCCAGTAACCGCTATCAAACAAACAACCAAAACCAGAAGTGACAAAATCATAATCACTTCCGGGTTTCATGTACCATAGAGATGATCCGGGAACAGAAGTCCCTCTTTCATCCCTATAGTTAGCCGGTGCAACTAGCGGACTGATCGGGTCCGCCTGTTAGTTTTTCAGGTGGACCCGATAGGACCCTCCAGTCTCCTCTATGGAGCAGTGGTTCTCAACAGACATGTGTCCATTGACACTCGCCAACATCCGATACGATCCTATCAGCCAAAAACAGATGGATGGGGATCTGTTCTCCATCTGTCTGGTGGATCGGATAATAGAGGACCATAGAGGAGAGTGGCCGTGTCCACTCTGCATAAGTGGAGCAGACATGGACCACCTATACGCCCTCTCAGCGGGCCGCTGCAACCATCATCCAGATATCACCACCACTTACCAAGGACACATACATATATGTGTATATATATATATACGTCGGTCAGGAATTGGTCTAAACAAAGCCTTCTGCGCCATTGTAATGGGCCATTATGATAGCACACGAAACTGGTGAATATGGTGAGGCTACCTTGAAATAGAAACTGGTGCAAGTTCTGCATCTATTTAAAGTGGTTGTAAACTTCAGACATGAAATGTAGCACTACCCCCGAAGGAGCTGCTGGATTGCTTTGGGTGGCATGTTACCGCTATTCTTTCGCCGTCCAGGGTACTTAATGAGAGCTGAAAGAAAGCTCAATGTTCACATGTTGCGCTTCTTTTTTCTATGCTTTATTTACCAAGCGTGGTAAAAGAATAAAAGTGGTAATTGAAGAGGTAGAAGGGTAATAGGCAATAGGTTCAGGTGTAAAACTTTTGATCGGAAACACTCCTGCTTCCCACAATGCAGCTTTCGTCGCCACTCTAGCCAGAGCGGGTATTGTGCACCTGGATAGGCCTCTCTCCCTAACCTAGCAGCCAGGATCTCACACGGAAACTTGGTAGAGTCTCTGCCACAGACCTTGCCAAAGGTGGAGACACATTCGGTCCAGAATCCTCTCAGCACAGGATTAAGCACCCGGATCTCTCTTGAATAAATCTTGTGAACTCAGAACTGACAGGCGACCATCACTCAGCCTCTCAGTATTAGTGCGTCCTTCAATGAAGTTCTAGGCCTCTCCTGAGCGTACCAGCCTTCTGCTCGGTGCTCTCCAGAACAGGTGCTTCATTGGGTGGCTTCTTCCCTCTAGGACAGACAGCACAGGACTACTCCGCAGCGTAGACCCAGTCTGACTACCGGGCCTACTCGGCAGATCACAACTCTTGATCACGCACCCCCGGCCAGGAGGGCCACTCACGGGGGGTGGTGGGACGACTGACCAGGGACAGACGATGACCCCGAACTAATGACGTCTGTCCCTTAAGTACTCTCCCCCAGCATGCACAGCGAGACAATCAACTCTCACTGATTGGCTGCCGAGGAAGAACACCCAATACACCCTGACTTGACTGCTGCCACCCTCGGCCTGGGGTGACACCAACACCCCTGACAACAATAGTGGTCACTCACAGTACAGCCACGGCTGGAACAGAGGCCCAAATTTGGCAAAAACAGTACAGTCAGAGGCAATTAAATCTCTGACTACCCTCTAAATTTAAAGCAGCGCCAGCTAGAAAGTACAGAATACTACAGAAATATAAACAAAGCGTATCTGTCTCAATCCAATGACTCATTTTTGTCTGATGCATTGTTTCTTTTGCTGTCAGCATAAATCACTTCTGACAAGTTTTACTGACACAGAGAGAAAAAAATTGACAGGGGAGGGACCTCAGCATATTTGTAAAATTTCATTTTTTATTTTATTTTTTTTCTAGACAATAATTCATGATTCAACTAGATTATTTAATATATGTAATTTTATATTTGATCCACTAGATGGCAACGATGTGTACTGCACGCATGCAAAAAGATAATTCAAGCCTTGTACACACGGCCGGGAATCTCGTCAGGAAAAAAACGTTGGTTTTCCTGACGAGATTCCTGGCAAGCTTTCTTGCTTGCCGAATGTACACACAGGCCATTCAAAAGAACAGCTGTTCTTTTGAATGGCAAGAACGCGGTGACGTCATCGACTACGACGAGCATGCGTATGTCACATTCGATGCCGTCGCTTCCATCTTGCTACACCCTACACTATGCCTTGGAAGCTACCGTGCATGCGCCAAAGTCTCATCGAGCATGCGCAGGTTTCCATGGAGGCAGGTAAGTATACACACGCTCGGCTTTCTCGGCAGGAAAACACTGCCGAGAATCACAACGAGAAAATAGAGAGCAGGTTCTTTATTTTTCTCGTCGACATTCCAGGCAGTTTTCTCGGCGAGAAACCGTACACACGCATGGTTTTCTCGGCAAAAGCTCTCCCAGCAGCTTTTTTGCAGAGAAAACCGTGCGTGTGTACGAGGCTTCATATGTTTTTCTTCCCCCTTTTTTTATTTCTTTTGTCTTTTTCATAGTACAGGCATTGCTAGACCTATGGGGAGATTTTGAATGAAGGGATTCACAGATTTGTGATGTTGAATCATTGCAAGCAGACACATTTTTAACATATGATCCAGCGCTGGAGAGCTGCTCTGTTGCCGTACTCCTATGTGAGGCGGTCGGGAAGCAGTTATTCCGGCCTGGTGGGTAGGCACACCCGTCTGGAGCCACTTACGAACTGTGATAGTAGTCTGAAGACTTGAAAATGCCGACAGCACCTGCAATGAGGAGCAGCCTGGCCAGTCCACAGGCTTCCTGAAGTGAGGTAGACATGGTCCCTGCACTTTTCTTATTACTAAGCACTGTCTCTGTCAGATTGGGAACCTGTCCCTACGCTAGCATCTTACATAAAATCTGCCAAATCCAGGAGCTGGAGTCTTAAATAGACTCTGCCTGACCCAAGATGGCTACTGAGGTAACATGGGTCACCAGAGTCCAATTGGACAGCTGTCTCCTTGAGACTGCAGGAAGTTATAGGGGAAGTTGTTGGTATTGGTCCAGTGCCACCTGCCTACACTCACTCTGATATCTCAATAAGGAGAACCTGTAACTTTAACTGCTTGCCGTCCGCCGCAATCCATCGGCAGAATGGCGCGGCTGCGCAAAAGGACGTATATATACGTCTCCTTTAAGAAGCGGCACTGTGGATGCACACCCGCCACAAGCTCCGTGACTCTGACCGCGGGTCCCGCGGACATACCCGTGATCGTGTCACGGTGAGGAAGAAGGGGGAAATGCTGATGTAAACAAGCATTTTCCCAGTCTTCCTAGTGACAGGACAGTGATCACCGCTTCCTGTAATCGGAAGCGGTGATCACTGTCGTGTCACACACAGCCCATCCCCCCTACAGTTAAAACACATCCCTAGGAAACACTTAACCCCTTCAGCGCTACCACGTGCTTAACCCTATTCACTGCCAGTGTCATTTTCACAGTATTCAGTGCAATTTTATAGCACTGATCGCTGTAAAAATGACAATGGTCCCAAAAATGTGTCAAAAGTGTCCGATGTGTCCGCCATAAAATTGCAGTCATGATAAAAATTTCAGATCGCCGACATTACTAGTAAAAAATAATAATAATAAAAATGACATAATTCTATCCCCTATTTTGTAGACGCTATAACTTTTGCGCAAAGCAATCAATATACGCTTATTGCGATTTTTTTTTTTACCAAAAATATGTAGAAGAGTACGTATCGGCCTAAACTGAGGGAATTTTTTTTTTATATATCTTTTTTGGGGATATTTATTAAAGCAAAAAGTTAAAAATATTGCATTTTTTTCAAAAGTGTCGCTCTATTTTTGTTCATAGCGCAAAAAATAAAAACCGCAGAGGTGATCAAATACCACAAAAAAAAACTCTATTTGTGGGGAAAAAAGGACGTCAATTTTGTTTGGGAGCCACGTCGCACGACCGCGCAATTGTCAGTTAAAGCGACGCAACGCCGAATCGCAAAAAATGCTCTGGTCTTTGGCCAGCGAAATGGTCCGGGGCTTAAGTGGTTAAATATGCTGTCACATAGGGAGTTATTGATAGAAATAAAGTGACAAATAAAAACAAAAACATTTTTTACAGTGGCCTCTAACATACATAGACTGAAAATTGTGCCTTCTAAGTGTACAGAAAAATGTCTCTAGCCGTGAATGGGTTACAGGATTCGGACCATGGTTGCTCCAGGTCTGAAGGATTTAATAGATCAGGGAGGGCAGCTCACACATTATCAATACTACATGAGGTCACATGACAGGCCAGTGGCTGGCGATCGTGTGACCGTCATGTGATCACCACAGAGTTCCCAGCCAGAGCCGTAGCGAGCGGCGGAAGTGGGGATTGTTGATGGATTTCCGGTGTCCGGAGGATGCTCGCCCCCCTCTGGAGAGACAGACGGAGTGACAGAAGCGCTGCGAGCTGAGGGAGGCTCTGCCCGGGGAAGAAGAGCCGAGGCCACAGCGGGCACTACGCCGAGCTGTCAGCGAGTCCTGATGGTGTGAGGTATGTCCGTCCGCCCCATACAACTGACAGGGAGCCGGGCCAGTACCGGGAACACGGCGCCTCTCCTCTCATTGTTCTCTACTACAACACACTGCCTGCCCGGGGGTGACACTGTGATCACCGGTATACCGGCACTGTCACCGGGCATCAATAGAGCTCTATTTATAAACACAGAAGAAAACGTTTTATTACATCGCAGATTACCAAGTCTTGGATGTGGTGGCTGCATTCGTTTTCCTTTTCTTAGGATTCCTTTCCCTTGTTTTCACTTGGTGATCTGGCCAGCAAGTATGTTGTTTTTCAAAAGTACAAGCTATCTTGCAGATGTGTCAGCTACAGTGATGATACAAACCATTTACCACTAACAGGGGTACTTACTATGATCAGATTTTATGTAAAACTTTTATCCTAAAAGGAACAAACTGCTTTCTGTACCTGATTATATAGCGCAGTCATCTGTGATCACAAGTATGGTTGGGCTGTCATCGCTGATCACTAGTATGGTAGGGCAGTCATCTGTGATCACTAGTATGGTTGGGCTGTCATCGCTGATCACTAGTATGGTAGGGCAGTCATCGCTGATCACTAGTATGGTAGGGCTGTCATCGCTGATCACTAGTATGGTAGGGTTGTATCTGTGATCACTAGAATGGTTGGGCTGTCATCGCTGATCACTAGTATGGTAGGGCAGTCATCGCTGATCACTAGTATGGTTGGGCTGTCATCGCTGATCACTAGTATGGTAGGGCAGTCATCTGTGATCACTAGTATGGTTGGGCTGTCATCGCTGATCACTAGTATGGTAGGGCAGTCATCGCTGATCACTAGTATGGTAGGGCTGTCATCGCTGATCACTAGTATGGTAGGGCTGTCATTGCTGATCACTAGTATGGTAGGGTTGTATCTGTGATCACTAGAATGGTTGGGCTGTCATTGCTGATCACTAGTATGGTAGGGCTGCCATTGCTGATCACTAGTATGGTTGGGCTGTCATCTGTGATCACTAGTATGGTAGGGCTGTCATCTGTGATCACTAGTATGGTAGGGCAGTCATCTGTGATCACTAGTATGGTAGGGCTGCCATTGCTGATCACTAGTATGGTTGGGCTGTCATCTGTGATCACTAGTATGGTAGGGCTGTCATCTGTGATCACTAGTATGGTAGGGCAGTCATCTGTGATCACTAGTATGGTAGGGCTGCCATTGCTGATCACTAGTATGGTAGGGCTGTCATCTGTGATCACTAGTATGGTAGGGCTGTCATTGCTGATCACTAGTATGGTTGGGCTGTCATCTGTGATCACTAGTATGGTAGGGCTGTCATCTGTGATCACTAGTATGGTAGGGCTGTCATCTGTGATCACTAGTATGGTAGGGCAGTCATCTGTGATCACTAGTATGGTAGGGCTGTCATCGCTGATCACTAGTATGGTAGGGCTGTCATCGCTGATCACTAGTATGGTAGGGCTGTCATCTGTGATCACTAGTATGGTTGGGCTGTCATTGCTGATCACTAGTATGGTTGGGCTGTCATTGCTGATCACTAGTATGGTTGGGCTGTCATTGCTGATCACTAGTATGGTTGGGCTGTCATTGCTGATCACTAGTGTGGTTGGGCTGTCATTGCTGATTACTAGTATGGTTGGGCTGTCATTGCTGATCACTAGTATGGTAGGGCTGTCATTGCTGATCACTAGTATGGTAGGGCTGTCATCGCTGATCACTAGTATGGTAGGGCTGTCATCGCTGATCACTAGTATGGTAGGGCTGTCATTGCTGATCACTAGTATGGTAGGGTTGTATCTGTGATCACTAGAATGGTTGGGCTGTCATTGCTGATCACTAGTATGGTAGGGCTGCCATTGCTGATCACTAGTATGGTTGGGCTGTCATCTGTGATCACTAGTATGGTAGGGCTGCCATTGCTGATCACTAGTATGGTTGGGCTGTCATCTGTGATCACTAGTATGGTAGGGCTGTCATCTGTGATCACTAGTATGGTAGGGCAGTCATCTGTGATCACTAGTATGGTAGGGCTGCCATTGCTGATCACTAGTATGGTAGGGCTGTCATCTGTGATCACTAGTATGGTAGGGCTGTCATTGCTGATCACTAGTATGGTTGGGCTGTCATCTGTGATCACTAGTATGGTAGGGCTGTCATCTGTGATCACTAGTATGGTAGGGCTGTCATCTGTGATCACTAGTATGGTAGGGCAGTCATCTGTGATCACTAGTATGGTAGGGCTGTCATCGCTGATCACTAGTATGGTAGGGCTGTCATCGCTGATCACTAGTATGGTAGGGCTGTCATCTGTGATCACTAGTATGGTTGGGCTGTCATTGCTGATCACTAGTATGGTTGGGCTGTCATTGCTGATCACTAGTATGGTTGGGCTGTCATTGCTGATCACTAGTATGGTTGGGCTGTCATTGCTGATCACTAGTGTGGTTGGGCTGTCATTGCTGATTACTAGTATGGTTGGGCTGTCATTGCTGATCACTAGTATGGTAGGGCTGTCATTGCTGATCACTAGTATGGTAGGGCTGTCATCGCTGATCACTAGTATGGTAGGGCTGTCATCGCTGATCACTAGTATGGTAGGGCTGTCATTGCTGATCACTAGTATGGTTGGGCTGTCATTGCTGATCACTAGTATGGTTGGGCTGTCATTGCTGATCACTAGTATGGTTGGGCTGTCATTGCTGATCACTAGTATGGTAGGGCTGTCATTGCTGATCACTAGTATGGTAGGGCTGTCATCGCTGATCACTAGTATGGTAGGGCTGTCATTGCTGATCACTAGTATGGTTGGGCTGTCATTGCTGATCACTAGTATGGTTGGGCTGTCATTGCTGATCACTAGTATGGTTGGGCTGTCATTGCTGATCACTAGTATGGTTGGGCTGTCATTGCTGATCACTAGTATGGTTGGGCTGTCATTGCTGATCACTAGTATGGTTGGGCTGTCATTGCTGATCACTAGTATGGTTGGGCTGTCATTGCTGATCACTAGTATGGTTGGGCTGTCATTGCTGATCACTAGTATGGTTGGGCTGTCATTGCTGATCACTAGTATGGTAGGGTTGTCATTGCTGATCACTAGTATGGTAGGGTTGTCATTGCTGATCACTAGTATGGTAGGGTTGTCATTGCTGATCACTAGTATGGTAGGGTTGTCATTGCTGATCACTAGTATGGTAGGGTTGCCATCGCTGATCACTAGTATACGGTGACGGTGATCAGCTGAAAGGGATCAGGCAGTATAAATTTGTTCCTGAAGTTTCCGGTGTTTACTATATATACTATGTGTCCAGAGGATGGCTGGTCAGCACCATCCAGTGATCTGCTATTCCTACTGCTGACACTTCCCCCAGGGATCTCACCCCCCCAGGGATCGCACACCCATAGGAGATTCCAGCCAGTGCATGAATCATGTTTCCTAGAAATCTCTGTCCTTCCTTGGTGTTTATTTACAGTTCTGTTCTAAATGTAGCTAATAAAGCAGAAGAGGTAACAGGCATGACAAGGCAGCTGTGTGTCCACACTGTCTTCTCTGTGCTGGGAGATCAGGAGCCACAACGTCACTTCTCCATTGACAACAGTAAACCTGATTGGGAAGACACAACTTTTCTGGACTTCTTTTTATAAACATATAAAACATACCCTTGCAGAGAACTTTGTTGCATATTTTTGCACAGGAAAAAAAAACCTCACATGACACCAATGTTACAGGGCACATAGAAAACAATTGAGTTCTTTGTGCCATTGCAGAGACCGGTGTCCGCACATGGTGTGCATGGTGGTGACAGCATCTCATTGCGATCATTGTGGGCACACTTTAGGGCATTCCGAGTTCTGGTAATAAGGTGTCACATAGGCTGGAGCAGTTGGTTGCGTTGGTGTTAAAGTAAAATAAAAGGCGTGTTACTAAAGCATTTGACCAATGCACTGCAAGTTCATTCTGGCTAATAAGGTTCCGACATTAAGCCCAGGTTCACACTGACGGCAGGAATGAAATGGTGCGAATTCATGCCCGCATGTCAGTCCCGACCTTGGGGGTGATTTCTGAGACATCTGTGCGGGTTTCTGCACAGATGTCTATTGAAATCCCACCCTGAAGTCACTAAAAGTAATAAAGAAACTACTGTATTTGCCGGTGTATAAGGCGACCACCTATTTTTCAAGTGAAAACATGGCTTTTGGGCTATACTCACCCTATAATACTACCCCCTTCTAAGGCACCACCATTAAAAAAAAAAAAAAAACATGGATTTCACCACCCACCATTTCAGCCTCTGCTCACCTGTGCCCCCATTGCAGCCTCTGCTCACCTGTGCCCCCATTGCAGCCTCTGCTCATCTGTGCCCCCATTGCAGCCTCTGCTCATCTGTGCCCCCATTGCAGCCTCTGCTCACCTGTGCCCCCATTGCAGCCTCTGCTCTCCTGTGCAGAGGATCATAACGAAGAAGAGAAAAGCCTGCGGGGTTATCGGGAGCCGTGCATAGAGCATGGAGGAAGAGAAAAGCCGCGGGATTACAGAGCGGATAGTTGGCTGTTACAGCAGCCCCGCCTCCTGACCTTGCGCCTGTAAGATGAACAAAATGCCAGTCCAATGCTGGGATGTGTTCTGTCCACCTTACAGGCGCGGGGTCAGGAGGCAGGGCTGTGTATAACCACAAGCGGAGCGGAGGAAAACTATCCGCTCTGTAATCCCACGGCTTTTCTCTTCCTCCATGCTCTATGCATGGCTCCTGATCAACACAGTATGCCGGCGGTACCCGCGCTCCCAACCCCCCTGCTCCAGCACACCCGGCGGGCTGAAATAATTTTAAACCTGGCATATAAGACGACCCCTGATTTTTGGGCGTTTTTTCTTTAAATATAAAAGGTCGTCTTATACGCCGGAAAATACGGTACTTTTGGAAATTGGTGCGGCACTGTTTCAGATGGTGCCATTGCCGGCAATACCCGCCGATTTGACATGTCAAATCGTATGCCTAATCACTGCAATGTGAACCAGGGATGAATGTTTGAAGCAGTTAGGGAGGGGAAGATGACTCTTTCTGCTGAGTGGTACAATTTGTTTGTTATACCCAAGTAAGAGGGAGGGGTTTTTGTCGGGAATACGATGTCATTTGTATTGATAAAATAAGTTGATGGGGGGCGTGGCCTGGACCGTGAGGAGAATGGAAGCCTAAGCTCACAGCTCCTGCCACCTCAGGACAAACCGAGCAAAAAACTGAACACCCAGCCTAATTTTCTCCGTTTTTCTCGGCATGGGTACAGCCTCTAGACCGGCCTCTACATCCCGGTCACGTTCGCCCAGGGAAAATACAGGCCCTGGATCACGGAATACACAGGAAGGTTTCCGCGCGCCGGGAGACAACATGGCGGCCTCCCGCTCAAGACTCTCCACAGCCATAGCGCAGCAGTCGCAGGTAGGAGCTTCAGACATTATTTTAAGCCCTACAATATCTCCCTCGGACGCTCCTCGAGGACCCGCACTAACGGAGATACACGACCCCAATCCACAACGGACCCTCACGATAGAGGACCTTAGGAGCGTCGCTTTAGACATAAAGGACAGCTTAGCAGCGGCCATTTCTGAACTACGCCTAGAGTTTCGCTCCCTCACAAACAGGGTCACACAAGCTGAAACTACGCTGGATGATCAAGAAACAATCCTCAGGCGCTCCACTAGGAAGGTTGATGATCACACACTCCAGCTAAGAGACATTAATCGTCACATAGAAGACCTCGACAACAGAGGACGCCGCCAGAACCTGAGGGTTAGAGGTATGCCAGAATCAGTTGAGGGAGACCTCATTTTGCACTCCGTGACTGCTGTATTCAATTCCATTCTGGAAAGACCCCCTCAAACGGGCATTGATTTTATCAGGATTCACCGTGCACTGCGCCCTAAGGGCAGGGAATCAGACCCCCCTAGAGACATTGTGTGTTGCCTGGCTGATTTCAGATTGAAAGAGGAGATAATAAAAAAGGCAAGGGGCAAACGTTTGACACATGATGGCACCCCTCTACAATTATACCAGGATCTATCCGGCATTACACTCAAACATCGCAGGGACCTTAGGCCTCTGCTAGATGTGTTAAAAGAGAGAAACATAGGCTATAAGTGGAAGTTCCCATTTTGTCTCTCCGCTACACATCAAGGCCGCACCGCACTGCTTAAGGTCCCAGAAGATTTGCCAGGCTTCTGTGACACGCTGGGAATCCCCCTGGTAGCAGTACCTGAGTGGTACGCAATTTATCGCCAATCGGTGAACAGGTGGCCAACTCACAATGTTGAGCAGATGGAGACACAGACCACTGGTCTCCGCCGCCGACGTTCACCATCTGAATCTGGAAGTATCCGGGATCCACAAGCCCACGGTAGGGATCGCCAGGTACCCCTTTTGCCGGCAGCCCGGAGAGCACGAAGAGACCGCTGAAAAATGAAAGCCCTGTTTACCTATTCCGCTCTATCTGCGGCATCACTTTACATGTTTCTTTAAACCAGATTTAAGGATTGTTATAGTTATCTAAAGGGAATAAGGACAATACCCAGTCTTTAGATCTCTGCAGTTTGTTTTTTGTTTTCCAAATTCCTAATTTACACGTTGGTGATCTGACTCTCGATTTGTCATTCTTTATAACGTTTCAATCCCAGTAGATGTGTTCTCGTCAAGCTACAAATTCCCAGGTCATAGACTTCAACCACTTTCAGAGACCGCTGCTCTGTATGGATAAATAAGCCTACCTTACAAACGGCACGCTACACTATAACTGTCCACCCTTCTCTCAGTGTGCTTCTTGTTGAGAATACATCAACGGATTGGAGTGGAAAACCGGTCCAACTTTTATGACAGGTCGGTCATTCAAACAAATTCCAATATTGAGAGACCCTGAATGGAACTAACTATAAGATACTATCCATTCACCACCTACTCCTACATCACAGTACAGTACGATGCGGGGTAGTTGTTCGGTTGTGGTGCCTCTGCCCCTTTAATTCTAATCAACCCTACTTATGGAGCCCGTCTGGCGAAGTCTGAGAGCAGCCACCTGTTTGCTATAGTCTTCTCTGAAGATATGACCGTTATATCTACCGACTCGAGACACTATGCTGCGCCCTCTCTTTGCCCTGTCCTGGGATCCCAATCTCATAAGGCTCTATTGCACCCGGGGCCACTTATGTTCTGCCAGATGTGACACTATCACTGCTGAACAACGATCCGCATCGGGTCTCCTGGCAGTAAGGGACCTCGGAGTTATTATCTGATACTTGACAGTCCCGTTCTGGATTTACAGTCAGTCAATGCTCAGAACCGGTTTCTGTCACCTTAACATGTGCCTAACAAGGTCACTATCACCTTGAAATTGAATAGTGTTTTAAGTTTCCGTTTAACGTATGTATGCTGATAGGGTCTCAAAGTCACATTAGGGCTATATGTACATTTACAATAACTCAGCCCCTGGGTCTTCTCCATAGGTTTAACTACCCAGATAACTTGGATTATAGTTAGCCCCCCTGGTGGTGGAGGAAGTGTAAGTCCCGGTATTCCTGACGTATCGGTGCCGGTGAGATTACCTTATGTACCGGAGGGTGTGGGGACATAATAATATTGTTTTATTTAGATTTTAGACTAGATAAGGCATCTTTGGCCAGTATATTAGTATCCTCTTATATATCTAGGAGTAGGGGTTCACCCTCGAGTATTGAACAGTATCCTGTCTCCTGACAATGGCTGGCATCTTGCCTACAATAAGGGACGGTTGTTCTGGGGTGGTTTGGGTTGATTTCACGGTTTGTACCTTTTACTGTTTAAAGTTTAAGTTGTTAGTAACATCTATATACGCTCTATTGCTCACTCTTGGTCAGACCAACCCCCATACGGTAGGACCTGGTTGTCCCTGTACCCGCAGGTCGTGGTATCTCCACCTGAGGTGCACCGCACCCTTTTGCCTATTGGCATCCTCCTTTTATTTTATTTAAGGGGTTATCATACCCCTTGTTTACAGACAGACTTTTGCTTTTTCAAGCCGTTAATAGCCCTCTTTAATTTGATCTAGAGAGTTTTTATCCTCGCAACCTCACATATCCTTCCTACCTTGCATTCCTCTACTGTTCTCCCTTTCATTTCCCCCTGTGACAATGACTGACCTCCTTACCCCAGCTCCAATACCTGTTGACCAAGACATGCCTTTTCTGAATCTTAAATTATACTCCATAAACATTAGAGGCTTGAACACACCTGAAAAGCGCTCCTTATTACTTTCTTCATTACGCAAGGAGAAACCCCAAATTGTGTTGATTCAGGAAACCCACTTTAGAACGGATAGTATTCCTGTGCTCAAGAGCCGTCTTTTCCCGACTGTTTTTCATGCTACAAATGACACTTCAAAAGCTAGAGGGGTATCCATACTGTTGTCCAGACACTGCCCACTAAAAATTGATGATGTTGAAAGCGATCCCAATGGAAGATTCCTTTTTATCAAAGGCAAACTACACAACTCTCCTATTACAATCGCGAATATATACGCCCCTAACTCACAACATGTTAGTTTCTTCCGCGACACTATCCAACACCTTACCATTTTTCGAGCAGGGATGCTGATCATGGGCGGGGACTTCAATATCCCACTGACCCCCCTCCTCGATGCCTCGAATGGTTCTTCCTGCTTAACTTATCGCACACTTCGCTCTGTCAAAACGCAACTAGATTCGCTTACCCTACATGACACCTGGCGTTCAATGCACCCTACTACTAAGGACTATACCTACTACTCTCCCCTACACGATAGATATTCACGTATCGATTATTTTTTTGTTACCCAGGAGGACCTTATTCGTCTTACAAAGGCATCAATCGAGCCCATGATATTATCAGACCACCACCCGATCACCATGACACTCGCTTGGAAAGGTCGGATCCCTGGTCGTCCCCCATGGCGAATGGATGATTCTATTCTCCTGGATCAAGGTCATGTAGCTGAGTTATCAGAAACGCTGACACAATTCTTCTCTGATAACACGTCTACCGAGACTACTCCCGCCCCTATTTGGGCGGCACACAAATGCGTCCTCAGAGGGAAGATTATATCCATCATGGCTAGACGCCGCAAACAGCGTGCTGCTAGGCTTGAGGAACTCTTTGTAAAAATCAGAACCCTTGAAAGGGCCCACAAACGCTCCCTGGCTGCGGACTCCCTTGTAGCTTTGATGGAAGCCAGAAGGGATCTCCAATCTGAGCTTCACTCACGTTTAACATACAAATTTGCCCTTACACACAAGTTATACTATGAGTTTGGAAACAAATCAAGTAAACTTTTGGCCCACGCAATACAGAAAAAGAAGGAAATTAATACAATACACTCTATTACCACCCCAACAGGTGACATTTTGCATAGAACTGATCTGATTGCGAAACAATTTACATCCTTTCTCTCAACATTATACAATTTACCCACGCCTTCAGGATCAGGGACTCCCGCCCATAGAAGCCAACTTATAAATGACTTTCTCTCTAAATATGGTCTACCTTCTGCCCAGGTCCCCGATTTAAACTGTTTGGATTTACCAATATCGGTGGAGGAGGCACTATCTGCACTGAAACAAATGAAATCAGGGAAAAGCCCTGGTCCTGATGGCTTGAGCTCAGGATATTACAAAACATTCGCCCCAATACTGATCCCACATTTAGTTAAGGCATTCGCTGACATACCTTTTTCACCCCCGACTGGTCGAGATCTCTTGGAGGCTCACATTGCCCTAGTACCGAAGCCGGGGAAGGATAGCACATTGGTACCCAACTACCGGCCTATATCATTACTCAATGTTGACTTGAAGCTATTCGCAAAAATTTTAGCCAATAGATTAATAATCCATCTCCCGACTCTAGTCTCAACGGATCAGGCTGGTTTTGTCCCTGGAAGGGAGGCCAGGGACAACACCATAAAGGCGATAAATATTCATCATTGGCTGTCCACATCTAAAACCAAGGGATTCTTGTTGTCCCTTGACGCCGAGAAGGCGTTCGACAGATTGGCCTGGGACTATATGGAAGCAGCGTTACGCAAACTGGGCTTCCCTAATCATTTCATGCAGATGATTTTAACACTCTATTCGGTCCCCTCGGCCCGTGTGAAGGTCAACGGTCGACTGTCGGACGCCTTCTCGGTGCGCAATGGAACTAGACAGGGTTGCCCCCTCTCCCCTTTGATCTTTATCCTAACATTGGAACCCCTATTGAGATGTTTGAGGGATAATCCTGATATTCGGGGCGTCGACATCAAACACCGTCAGTATAAAATAGCTGCTTATGCAGATGACATTCTTTTGTTTCTAACAAATCCTCTGGTTACTCTTCCCAACCTTCTTAAGGACTTTGAACTATTCTACACACTCTCCAATTTCCGTATCAATTTTAACAAGTCTGTTGCACTAAATGTATCTTTACCAACTGAAACTGTAGACCTATGCAAAAAAAACTTTCCCTTTAAATGGGATCCTAACGATATAACCTACCTCGGGATTAAGCTCCCCACAAAACTTTCAAATTTATTCTCTCACAACTTCCCACCAGCAATGCAATCTGTAAAAGCAGACTTAGAAATTTGGACCAAGGGTACTTTTTCCTGGTTTGGTCGTGCAGCTATTCTTAAAATGAACGTCCTGCCGAGACTTCTGTACTTGCTACAAGCCATCCCCATTAAACTCCCTGCTAAATTCCTGACTTCCTTCAAATCACTCTGTAGAACCTTCCTGTGGGGTGGTCGTCCAGCCAGATTGAGTTGGGACAGATTGTCTTTACCTAAATCAAAGGGAGGCATAGGAATCCCGGACCTAGCTAGGTATCACCGGGCCTGTCTTCTCACCCGAATAGTGGACTGGCACATTCATGGTCAGAATAAAGATTGGGTAGACCTGGAAGAAGCCTTTGTGGGCTTCCGAATTTCCCACCTCCCCTGGATAGATCGACCACTCACCCCTAGGAAATGTACTTCGCACCCCTTGATAGGTCCAACCCTTGCTTGTCTCAGGACAGTGTTTAAAGAGCCGAGCGTGGCACCTTTTCCAGGTCCCCTGACAGCGCTTACACATAACCCGGGCTTCTCAGAAGGTATTGACACTACAGACCCACAAGCAGCACATACTGAGCCCTCCTTACGGGCGCACCAATTTTTCAAAAATAGAAAGCTCTTACCCCAGTCAGTTTTGGTCTCGCAATTCCCTACCTTCCAAATACCGCGCTTCAAATATTTCCAACTCAAACACTTTCTTCAGACCACTCCTGCCCCAACCTTTTGGTGCAGAGATCTCACTCCCTTTGAAACTCTTTGTGCATCCTCTACTCCACAACGACATCTAATCTCAATTTTGTATTCTATGCTTACACCCACTGACACCTCTATGTCCGCTATTCATGACAAATGGGAAAGAGACTTACAGATTTCCATATCTGAGGACGACTGGAACTCTATTTGGACACATATACACAAAGGTTCGATTAACGTATCTGCTCAGGAAAATAGGTATAAGATATACTCACGTTGGTACAGAACCCCTAGCAAGCTACACAAATTTTATCCAACAGTCTCTTCTACCTGCTGGAGATGCAATGAGGCAGAGGGTACACTCTTTCATACTTGGTGGAGCTGTCCGAAAATCCAGTTGTTTTGGAATTCTGTACATTCACTCATTACCCACATTACTTCATTCACTCCTGATTTCACCCCTGAGCAATACCTTCTACATCATACATCCTTGCCACAGTCGACCTACCGGAAATCCCTATTGCTGCACCTAATTAACGCAGCTTCCCAATGCATCCCGTTACACTGGAAAGACTCTCTTCCACCCACTATACAGGAATGGCATGTCAGAGTTAACAAGATCGAATTGATGGAAAGACTAATCCATCAGGCCAGAGATACAACGGACAGATTCAGACTCACCTGGGGTGGTTGGATACACTACAAAGACTCCCTTCCTGATGACTTTCTAACAGCTCCCTCTGACCACCATGACTGATCTCTCGTGACAGCTTTCCTCATCCTGGACTCTCTACATTACTGGTTCCCCTTCCTTTCCCCTTGGTTTTACCCTCCCCCCCTCCTTTCTATACCACATACTCCTAAGTACTATCGCAAGGTTCGAATATATACATCTTTTCAGTTTGTCACACACCTGGAGGGGTGATACCCTCTTTCTCCTGCACCTCCCTGGTGTGTAATAATCACTACATATCATATGAGTTACCCATAAGTTCTGTATTTCCTATGTTCTATACTGGCCTATCGAATTTACCTATCTATACTGACCAAATGTCTTCTTACCCCCCTTAGTTATGCACTTATTAAATATTCCCCCCTCTTGGTTCACAGTATTGCTCCCCTTGGGGGTGGATTGAGAGGGGGGACTAGCCTATTGGTCGTTCTAAAGGCGGTTATATTGCACTTTAGCCCTTTTCTACATATGTAGTGATAACAGTTTATATCATACCATGGACTTTCCCTGATTCAGGTACAAATGCGACTTTCCCGTTGGAGGTGCTATTACCTATTTCACAGTTGGCTTTTTGCACATTCCAATTTATGTTTATTAGCAACATTAAGATTAAGTAATAACCGTCCATTTTACCGTACTGCGATACGGTCTATATTACAGTACTGTATATGCTTTCTGCTACTGCAAAAATTTATAGAATGTACTGCATATCCTGTTATACTGTTTTATCTCTTGAATAAACTATTATTCTGGAAAAAAAAAAAATAAAATAAGTTGATGCCAAATAGTAAAGCAAAAGGCCTGAAGCAGCTGTATGCAGTTTGCAGTTTGGATAAATGGCTGTGAGCCCTGGTTCAAACTGGGCTGCGAGAGTGAAGCCGTGCGATTTCAGCTGAACTCTCACGGCTTTACTCCTCACTGGCCGCGATTTAAGAGACATCTGTGCAGGTTTCTGCACAGATGTCAATGTAAATCGTGGCCCGAAATCTCAAAAAGTAGCACAGGAACTACTTTTTAAAATTGGTGCAGCGCCGCAGATGCGGTGTCGCACCGATTAGGACGGTGTCATTGCCGGCAAATGCCGTCGATTTGAGATGCGATTTCACATGTGAAATCGCATCTCAAATTGAAGCAAATCGTACCCAGTGTGAACCTGGGCTAAGCGCTCTTCTATGGACCTTTCTCTTGGAAGGTCATCAAATGTGTGAAAGTGACTTGTTCCTGTACCTGTGTTACCTGAAGGTGACAGAGGAATCTGTAAGGTGGTTATGACGTCCTGCCTTGTAGAATGCAAACAAACGGTGCCTGGTGACAGTTCAGCGTTATGGAAAATTCTTCATATATGTAAGAGGAAGAAAACTCATTACTGTATCCTAATTTGCCTGCTTGTTGTTTGTAGCGTGTTGGTACTCAATTAAAGTGAAACTTTTGTCAGAAAATCTAAAGTAGAATTATAGGTAAACCCCTTTTTCTCATCTGGGATGGAGTAAGGGAGGGTTATGACTGGTCAGATCCTTTATTTATTTTTGCCATCTGTTTTCCATTGCAGAGATTTCCCTTTATTTCCTGTCCCATAGCTAAAACAGGAAATGAGAGGAAATCCCTGCAAATTAAGGGAATCCCTTGGGGACCCCCAGGTCCCCAGAACTGTCCCCATTGGAAGATTTCCACTCTTACTTTTCTATTACGATATTTATCAACGTATAACGCAGCCTTTTTCCCCCTGAAAATAGGTGGCAAATCACAGGTGCATGTTATACACCGATCTACTTCGAAGGAGAAGGAGGGGGACAAGCGTCGCCGGAATCACCGAACCGTCATCTCCTGTTTACTCGGCTTTTACTTGGCTCTGACATCACACACATACACAGTCTCGCCTCCACCACTGGCATTGGACCAGTGTTCTGTCAATCACAGGAGCTGGTCCAATGCCGATGGCGGGACTGTGTATGTGACTGTCGACTGAGAGCTGAATAAACAGGAGATGACAGATCAGTGATTCCAGGCTGCATTGACGCTGCAGATTGGCACAGATCAGGCTGCAGATTGGCACAGATCAGACTGCAGATGATGGGTACTGACCATTATTTTGCTTGAAAGTGGTTTATTTAAAAAAAAATATGTTTTTCCCGAAACTTTCCTCTTAAATTTAAGGGGTTGTAAAGGTTTGTTTTTGATTTTCTAAATTGGTTCCTTTAAGCTAGTGCATTGTTGGTTCACTTACCTTTTCCTTCCATTTCCCTTCTAAATGTTTTTAAAGTTTTTAGGTTAGGCCACGTTTTTTAGGGGGAATAATCGCCCAGATCTACTTCTGGTTGGCTCCTTTTGCAGGTATAGCTATATGAAACAGGAAAAATAAGTGTATACTATTTAAAATCCAGTAATGCTCAGTTGCTCTCTATTTTTCATTGTCAAATTTGTTAAAGTTTAGTTGCTCTCTATTTTTAAAGAGGATTTTTACTTCCTCTTTATTCCCCTGCAAAGTAAAAGCATAATGGCCTAGTATGCATCTCATACTAGCCCATTATGTGGCACTTACCTGCAAATGAAGCCAGTGATATCCCCGCTGGTGGAAACATCAATCTTCACCACTCTTCCTTCCGGGTCTGCGGACTCTGTCACGTGATGTTGCTCCCGCACATGGTCACAGCACGGACCCTAAAGTGCGCATGCGCCGATGACAGGTTTAGGAGATATTTCCAGTACCTACAGATAAGCCTTC
The DNA here is from genome assembly GCF_905171775.1 of Rana temporaria. NCBI lineage: Eukaryota > Metazoa > Chordata > Amphibia > Anura > Ranidae > Rana > Rana temporaria. The sequence goes on from NC_053494.1 coordinate 133,153,165, forward strand.
TTATAGGGAAAAGTGGTCTGCAAGGGTTTACAACCACTTTAAGCACTGCTGAATTGGTAGAGGCCGATCAGCTGATAGCCTTAAAGCAGAATTAAACCCTCCAATCCTTTACAGACAAGGAAGCTGCTTCTGTTTGATCTGTACTGTACATGTGATCAGTTATGACACCAGCCATTTGATGGTTTGACAGTTTGAGGACAAAAGCAAATGTGACAGTTAGCATACCTGGCATTCCAGGAATGGAACTGTTTTTTTTTTTTAATTTTTAAATGGATTTTGTTCCACTTTATGATTTGCAGCTGTTCAGGGGCTCTGAGCTTCAGCAGAATTGCATCCTCCAGCAATAAGAAACAGGAATTATGCTGGAGGCAATGTACAGCACACACTCATTTTGGTAGCGTAATAAATAATGTGGAATGTATGTTCCTTGCTAAAGTGTTTTTTTTTTTTGTAAAGTTCTGCTTTAAGATATTTTGCTGTTGCATTTATTAGTCGCTTTCAGTGTAATCACTGCAACATAAAGTCCAGAAGACATTAAAGAGGAACTTAACCCTTTGATTTAACAGTTTAAAAAAAGTTACATTCTGGAATGTAACTGTCACATTTTCTTCTGCTCTCAACTGTCATCAAATGGCTGGTGTCATAACTGATCACATATGGAGCACCATGGCAGTTGAAGATTAAACAAAGGCTAACGGTTGAAAAGAATAGGAGAGATTAACCGCTTAAGCCCTGGACCCTTTTGGTGGTTAAAGACCAGGCCACTTTTTGCGATTTGGCACTGCGTCGCTTTAACTGACAATAGCGTGGCCCTGCGACGTTGCTCCTAAACAAAATTGACTTCCTTTTTTTTCCCACAAATAGAGCTTTCTTTTGCTGGTAATTGATCACCTCTGCGATTTTTATTTTTTATTTTTTGAGCTATAAACCAAAAATTCAATATAATAATAATAATAATAATAATAATAATAATAATAATAATAATAATATTATTATTATTATTATTATTATTATTATTATTATTTTTTTTTGCTATAATAAAATTTCCCCAAAAATATATAAAAACATTTTTTTTCCACAGTTTAGGCCGATACATATTCTTCTACATATTTTTGGTAAAAAAAATCGCAATAAGCGGTTTTTGATTGGTTTGCGCAAAAGTTATAGCTTCTACAAAATAGGGGACTGTTTTATGGCATTTTTATTAATGTTTTTTTTTTTTACTAGTTATGGCGGCGATCACCTCCCCTTTTTATTTTTTTTTTATTTTTTTTTGTGACTGCGACCTTATGGTGGACACATCAGACACTTTTGACACCATTTTGGGACCATTGTCATTTTTACAGCGATCAGTGCTATACAAATGCACTGGTACTGTAAAAATGACACTGGCAGTGAGGGGGTTAACCACTAGGTGGTGCTGCAGGGGTTAAATGTTCCCTAGGAAGTGATTCTTACTGTTAGGCCCCGTACAGACGACCGAACATGTCTGCTGAAACTGGTCCGCGGACCAGTTTCAGCAGACATGTTCGGTCGTGTGTAGGCCCGAGCGGGCAGGATTCCAGCAAACATTTGCCCGCCGGGCCTTTTCCCAGCGGGCAAATATTTCTGGACTTGTTTTAAAACAGCCCGCTGGAATCCTGCCCGCTCGGACATGTTCGGTCGTCTGTACAGACCTACCGTACATGTCCGAGCGCCCGCCATCCCTCGCATGCGTCGAATGACTTCGACGCATGCGTGGAAGCATTTAACTGGCAGGGTCGCCGCGTCATCGTCGCGGCGATGGCGCGGACACGCCCCGCGTATTGTTTACGCACGGATTTCTGTATGATGGGGAGTACAGCCACCATACAGAAATACAGAAATCCCCGGGCATACATGTACGGTGAAGACCGGTTTCATCGTACATGTATGCTCGTCTGTACGCGGCATTAGGGGGCGTGGCTACACGTGACATGTCACTGGTGACCGTTCCCGATCACGGGGGGCAACGGTCATCAGTGACAGTGTCACTAGGCAGAATAGAGGAATGCCTTGTTTACAAAGGCATTCCCACGTTCTGCTCCTGCTGACCGCAATCGCAGGACTCCCGGGAACATCGAGTCCCTGGGACCCACGGCCGCACTCGAGAGGCACGCGGCGGACGCAGATTCAAATGGACCTACCTGTACGCCAATCTGCCTGCCCGTGCCATTCTGTCAACGTGAATAGGCGTGCGCTGGTCGGCAAGTGGTTAATGATGAATATGAACGTTCAATAATGTCTTGAAGTTGTGAATGATAAATTCATGCAGGAAGTGAATGGGAAAGGTTTTATTTGTAAATTTGGTTGGCCAGTAATGTAATCTAGAAAATCTTAACCAACAGCACATCTTAAACCTTAAACCCTGTTGCAGCAGCACAGCTTGATGAAGAAGTTATCAGCCTGCTAATTGGGTCATTAGCTGCTTGCCCACCAGCTGTCCTTGTCGTTATATGGCGGCAGGTTGGCTCTCCTGCACAAATCGCCGTAGCCGTACAGCGGATCGCGCAGGCGTAGTTGTGGGGGCAGGCGCGTGCACACTGCGGGAACATGCCCACGGGTCGGGCGACTTGCGATCGGCTAGTACAGGGGCAGAACGGGGTATGCCTTGGTAAACAAGACAAATCCCAGTTCTGACTGGGGACATGACAGAGATCTACTGTTCCTAGTGACCGGGAACGGTGATCTCTATCCTGTCCCTTGCAGCCCATTCCCCCTACAGTTAGAATACACCCAGGGAACACACTTAACCCCTTGATTGCCCCTAGCGTTAACCCCTTCCCTGCCAGTAGCACTGATCAATGTCACTGGTCCCCCAAAATGTGTCATTTAGGATCAGATTTGTCCGCTGCAATGTCACAGTCCTTCTAAAAATCGCAGATTTCCGCCATTACTAGTAAAAACAATTAAAAAAATAAAAGTCCCTAAATCTATCTCATAGTTTTGTAGATGCAATAACTTTTGCACAAACTAATCAATATATGCTTATTGCGAATTAATTTATTTATTGATTTTTTTATATATATATATATATATATATATATATATATATATATATATATATATATATATATATATATATATATATATATATATATATATATATATATATATATATATATATATATATATATATATATATATATATATATATATATATATATATATATATATATATATATATATATATATATTTTATTAAAAATATGTAGAATATAAATCGACCTAAACTTTTTTTTTTTTTTTTTTTTAAATATATATATTTTTTTGGATATGTATTATAGCAAAAAGTAAAAAAAAAAAGTGGTGTGTGTGTGTGTGTTTTTTTTTTTTACGCTCTTTGTTTATAGCGCAAAAAAATAAAAACCGAACCGCAGAGGTGATCAAATACCACCAAAAGAAAGCTCTATTTGTGGGGAATTTTTGGGGGTTTGGGTACAACCGTGCAACTGTCAGTTAAAGCGACGCAGTGCCATATCGCAAAAAATGGCCTGGTCCATTAAGGGGGTAAGTCCTTCCGGCCCATAAGTGGTTAAAGTGTTAGGCCCCGTACACACGACAGAGTTTCTCGGCAGAATTCACCGAGAAACTCGGTCAAAACCCGGATTCTGCCGAGAAACTCTGTCGTCTGTACAGTTTTGGCTCGATGGAGCCGCCGAGGAGCTCGACGAGAAAATAGAGAACATGTTCTCTATTTTCTCGTTGTTCTATGGGAGAAGGCGGCCCGCCGAGCTCCTCGGCGGCTTCATCCCAGAACCCGACGAGGAACTCGACGTGCCAAGCACGTCGAGTTCCTCGGCCGTGTGTACGGGGCCTAACTGTTATCCATAACAACTTGATATAAATAATGTTCTTTATCAAGGAACATAAATTCCACATTAATAATAATTATTCCTTAAAAATAACTGTGTGCTGTAACTTGCCTCCAGCATTGGTCAGGTTTCTTCTTACTGGAGTCTGTCATTTTGCTGAAGCTGAAGGGGTACCGCGTATGACGGGGGAGGGAGTACAAGCTCTTGCTGCTCCCAATTTCGATAGCCAGCATTGTCTGAATTTGGTACCGTGCACTTGCATGCAGGGCTGTGGAGTCGGAGTCGAGGAGTCGGAGTCGGGGGAAATTTTGGGTACCTGGAGTCGGAAAACAATGCTCCGACTCCTACTAAATTTAGATTGGAATAAAAAAAAAAAAAAGCAAGTTTAAATGTCCCAATTCACAAAAAAAGTTATAATTAATGACTCCTCTACTGTAAGAATAAAGACCAATGCATGCAGTGCCTCAGGTAACCACAAAACGAACACGTTAAGTGACCGTGAAGAAGCATGCTTTTCATGTGCTTCACTATATGGCACGCAACGCACAATTAGGAGCTGCAATACTTATACTTTCCATAGTATTGTGTTCTGCTTTTACAGGGAACGCAGCGTCCATGTGTAACCTAGCCTCTCACTGATAAGGGATTAAATAAATATGTTTTTTGCAGGACTAGAGAGTGAGACACTTGTATAAGTGAAGGGAATGGAGGGCCAATAGTCCAAGACTGAAGCTGTAAACCATTGGAAAAACTGCTGTCATTCAGCTAAGGCTATAAAAACTTGTAAACTCCGATTGTTAGCTTAAACTTTAAACATGACTATGGGATTCTCCTAGGAAAATCATGTTTTAGAATAAATGCCCCTTCCTGGATCCTCCCACTGCCCTATCTTCAGCAGCAGATAAGCACACAAAGGAGAAAGCAGCAGCCCAACTACCTCTCTAAGATTATTTTCAGCCCTAAAAATAATAAAGTCTGACTTAAGAGCCTCTATGAAAGAGGATCTGGCAGAGGCAATTCTCTTCCTTAGAACTCTACATTGAATTGATTTGCATTTGCTAACCCTATAACTACATTTCAAGATTAATATAAACCATTTCTAGGTTTTACAGATTTTGTTTTTGGTTCATTATAGATAAGCTTTGTTTTTGTTCTAAAACAACCAAATAATGTGGTTTGTATTTTTGAACTGGTAAAGATCCTGTTCCTGATGTTTATGCCTGCTGCTACTATCCAGCCACTTGATTGTTTTCCTTGTGTTTGTCTTTTGCTTAAACTGTGCAATACAGTAGACTGTTGGCTTCCCAGCCAGTAGTCCTGTGGTAGGTTGCGTTTCTTTCCCTCAAGGAATGTATAAAATACATTCGCATATTAATACAGAGGAGTCGGAGTCGGGGAGTCGGAATCGGAAGTACATAAAACTGAGGAGTCGGAGTCGGAACATTTATCTACCGACTCCACAGCCCTGCTTGCATGGCTGTCAGATTGGGAGCATCAGCTGTGTTCGTGCAGCCGCTGCATCCCAGATGACATGAATGGGGGGAAATGCCTGCACAGTAATACACGGCCCTCGTGTGATTGTACACTGAAGTCCCCTACATGTGAACAAGGCACTGCAGTCATTTTAAATGTAGGGAAGTTCAGATCCCTCTACAGACCATATTTCTAGATTAAAAATATTTTTAAAAGCCCACAGAGAACTTTGATCACAGAAATCCTTCCAAACATTTCGAATACTTGTGGAATGTTAAGTCTTAATTGCCATTATTATATTAAAATGATACAGGCAATAAAGTTTTGTTACAGCTTCCAGTAATTCCAGGGTCATTTTTGATCCACCTCTGTTTGGTTGGTCTTTGAAGTTTTTTACGGGACAAAGTAAATGCTCAGTTTTATTGCATATGCTTTTAAAGTTCCATTCTTTCCCGTAGTATTTAAAGCAGACCATCAGTCATGTTTTCAACTTTCCATCTAATAAATCTTCTGCCCTTGTGTTAACTTTGGATAGTAAAATATTTTTTCCTGCCAGGAAATACCTAATACAGCCCACTTCTTGTTTCTTGTCTGTCATTGGCCTAGTCTTATGATCTCTCTATCTTCTCATAAGAGGGCAAATGAGAGATGCAGAGTTGGAGGTGTGTCTGTGTAAATCCAGGAAGTGAACAGGCAACAGCTTCAGCTGCCCACTGTTAAAATTGATGCAGCATATTTGGCAAGTATAGAATCGCATAAAATAACATGCAAAGTGGTTGGAGAGAAGCTTCAGAAGGGCAAAAATGTTTTTATTACAAATTATGTGAGCTGACTGCAGTTACTCTTTAATAGAATGTTCATGTAAGATGAATTGAAATAAGATTGGTACCATATTTGCCAGTGTGTAAAGCGACTGGGCGTATAAGACGACCCCCTAATTTTCCAGCTTAAATGTTGGTTTTGGGATCTACCCGCCGTATAAGATGACCCCTCCCCCCCCACTGCGCCATTGCCTCACCTCACTGTGCCACTGCCTCACCTTACCCAGGGCCGGCGCTAGCGCAAGGCAAGTTGGGCTCTTGCCTTACGGCGCCAGCGCCGACAGGCAAACAGGGCGGAAAACTGAGCTGGTCACCGCCGGGACAGTCGTAGTGTGTGTGTGTCTGTGGTGGGCTGGGCTCATGGCTGCCGCTGCATGACTGGCTGTGCTCTGGGCTTCGGCCACCAGGCTCCATTCAGTGATTGGACGAACGGAGGTCACATGCGGTGGCAGGGCTGGATTGCTCAAGGAGTTCCGCCTCCGCCTTGCTAATGTGAACCGCCGCCGTCTTCTCTTCCTCCTCTCTGGATTGGATGATTTCCCCTACGTTGTGGCAGCCACTCTGGTACTAGTGCGGCGCCAGCTCTAACCCGGTACTCACATGCAATGAAATTACATCTTCAGGGATATGGATCTGCGGCTGCCTGACCAAGTGAACTGCGGTATGTGAAACGGATGTACATACACAGAACATCAACGTCTCCCCCACTTAATGTCCTCAATGTTCCTCCAATGTCCCCCCACTTATCTCTAATGCCTCTCCCCCCCCCCCCCACTTATCCACAATGCCCCTCCTCTCACTTATCCCCAATGTCCCCACCTGTCCTCCCACGTATCCCAAATGTTTCTCCTCTCCTCTCATGTATCCCAAATATCCCCCACTTATCCCAAGTAGCCCCTCTCTCCCCAAACATGTCCCAAACATCCCCCCACTTAGAACCATTGCCCCCCCCCTCCCCCAACTTGGCACCATTGTTCCAGCTCTCCCCCAAGTTAGAAATTAGCACATTGCCCCCCCCCCCATTTAGCACCAATGCCCCATTAACTTGGCACCAATATCATTGCCTATACCCCCTCATTCTACAAAGTGCATATACAGGGGATTCGGTTCACTGAAAACCTGTGGAGGGAAATAATTTATTGACGACTGCTGCGTGTGCGGGGGGGGGGGGGGGGGCGGTAAAATGCACCTTCGCCTGAGTTTGCAAAAATCCTTGCACCGCTCCTCCCCTCGCCTCACTGTGCCATTGCCTCCCCTCGTCTCACTGTGCCATTGCCTCCCCTCGCCCCACTGTGGTAAAATGCACCTTCGCCTGAGTTCACAAAAATCCTTGCATCGGCCCTGACCTCACCTCACTGTGCCACTGCCTCGCCTCACTGTGCCATTGCCTCCCCTTGCCGAGGACGAGACGACGTCTGTGATAGGTGGAACACTAAACACAGGCTCTTCTGGGAAACTGAGTGTTCCGCCTATCACGGAACACCACAAGGAGGAGGCGCAGCTTTTAAAAAATGGATGCCCACAGTCTGCTTTTGGTGTATAAGACGACCCCTGATTTTTGAGCTATATTTTTAAGTGCAAAAGGTCGTCTTATACGCCGGCAAATACGGTATGTACTATGTGTCCTTTACATGCGAATGTGACCAGATCCCTGCCATTTATCAGTCTGGCTCTCTCAGCTCCCTTGTATCCACTTCAATGACTGATACATTAAAGAGTTATTTTAACACATCTGTGTCACAATGTTGCCACCCATCTCTGGAGCGCAGGGAAAAGCGAAGTCTATAATTTCCACCCTGCTGCTGGCAGACGTTTGGCCATTTATGTAGCTATTCTTATTTTCAGGAGGCGATTATTAAATTATAAGCTGACAGTTTTATAGCTAAAATAAAATTCTTTTTGTGTTGCATTAAGTGACTGTTCTGGTAAAATTATGTTTTTTTTTTTCCATAGAAATTCTAGGCAAAGCACATTGTTCAAGTTTTGATGCCTAGGCCAAAGTTAGAGGGATTGGCTGATTTAATAACAGGTCTAATTTGCAAACTGAATATATATATGTAGTTTTTTTAAGAACATATAAAACCAATGGTACACTGTTTATTATCATAATGTTTTTGCTATAAAATTACTCAGAACCCCCAAACATTATATATGTTTTTTAGCAGACACCCTAGGAAATAAAATGGCAGTCGAATTAAAAAATAAAACAGTAAAGTTAGCCCAATTTTTAGTTAAAGATGATGTTACGCCGAGTAAATACCCAACATGTCGCGTTAAAATTTGCGCACACTCACTGAATAGCGCCAAACTTCTGTACTTAAAGCGGGAGTTCACCCAAAAATGAACTTTCTGCAGTTAGATCCAGCATACTGCTGACATCTGCAGTATTCTGGTCTTTTTTATCTCATTTTGGTACTTATCGTTTTAGCAGTATTTCTTGTATGGCTCCGAGCGGGGAATCCTGCGGGGAATGGGCGTTCCCGAAGGCAAGCAAGTTGATTGACGGCCTTCTATAGCGCGTCACGGCTTCCGAAAACAGCCGAGGTGACACTTGGCTGTTTACGGCACCTGCGCCTGCCGTGTAGGGCTGACTGCGCAGGCTCCGTAAATTGCCGAGTGTCACTCGTGTGGATTTTCGGAAGCCGTGACGAAGGCTGTCAATCAACTTGCTTGTCTTCGGGAACGCCTATACCAGGAAGTAATCCCCGCTCGGAGCCATAGAAGAAATACTGCTAAAACGATAAATACCAAAAAAAAAGACCAGCATACTGCAGATGTCAGCAGTATGCAGTATACATCTGACAGAAAGTTGATTTTTGGGTGAACTCCCGCTTTAAAGATCTCCATAGGCGACGCTTTAATTTTTTTTTTTTTTTACAGGTCATCAGTTTAGAGTTACACAGAAGGTCTAGTGCTAGAATTGTTGCTATTCCGGTGATACCTCACGTGTGGTTTGAATGGTGTTTACATATGTGGGTGGGACTTAAGTGTGCGGTCGCTTCTGTGCCCGAGCACACAGGGGCGCTTTAAAAAAATGTATTATTATTATTTTACTTTATTTTATAATTTTTCCATTTTACACAAGTATACATAACATAAAAGAGGACTATTTTTGGGTACTCTGTAAACAGATATAAACCGTTATATGTGTTAATTCCTGTTTATATATCTTAAAGAATATACAGTCTAAAATTCTCATGTACAGTCTGCCCTCATGTGACAGCCCTGGCCTGAGTGACCAATATCCAGAATACCAGGTACTTTTGGCACTCCTGGCTGAGTTTGGCAGAAGAAAAAAGGGACGTTGGACATGTTCTGGTGGAGCTGCCGTTAAAGTAAGCCTGTTGCTTTAGGCCACATTCACACCTGAGCATAGCGTTTTCAGTCGTTTTGTCGCACGTATTAACACGTATTCGTGCGTTTGCATACATCGTTGTCCGACGTTTTTGAACTTCGTCGTTTTTTTATTTTAGCCAATCGGAAAAATGCTCATCTCTTTCATCATTTGTTGCTATGTTTGTAGATTTTTTTTTTTATCTTCTTCCTGGGTGAATATTCTATTTCACAGGACAGATTAAAGCGACAAAACGCCCGTAGAAACGCTCGTTGTCGCGCTAGACGATTGAATCGAGCGTTTCCATTAGTTTCTATGGGAATACAAACATTCAAAGACGCCCAAATCAGCCCAATTTGGCGTTTTGGAGTGGAGAAGTGAACCATCTCCATAGAGAATAATGTATTTTTTCCCCTCTAGCGTTTTATAGCTTCAGGCTACAAAACGCTCAGGTGTGAATGCAGCCTTACCCTCCATCAGCAAACCACAGTTTTTCTCGGGTTGACTTTTTGACATTAACACAGTTGCACTTACTCCTGCAAATCATTAGTTATCCACACTTGCTGGTTGCTTAGTGTTTTTTTTTGTTTTTTTTGTTTTTTGCTTTACTTTAGTTTACTTCGTGCCTACAGTACAATTGAATGTTTAGCATTGCTCATCTCTTCTGCTCAGGTCTCATAACTGTTTCACACATCACAAGGTACAAAGTTTTGCCACAAGACTTGTGAGTACTGAATATACAGTGGATATAAAAAGTCTACACACCCCTGTTAAAATGTCAGGTTTCTGTGAAATTGGGACAAAGATAAATCATTTCAGACATTTTTCCACCTTTTTAATGTGACCTATAAACTGTACAACTCGGTTGAACAACAAACTGAAATCTTTTAGGTGGAGGGAAGTAAAAGTAAAAATAAACTAAATAAATATGGTTGCAAAGGTGTGCGCACCCCTAAACTAATACTTTGTTGGAGCACCTTGTGATTTTATTACAGCACTCAGTCTTTTTGGGTATGAGTCTATCAGCATGGCACATCTTGACTTGGCAATATTTGTCCACTCTTCTTTGCGAAAACAATCCAAATCTGTCAGATTGTGAGGGCATCTCCTGTTCACAGCCCTCTTCAGATCACCCCACAGATTCTCAATAAGATTCAGGTCTGGGCTCTGGCTGGACCATTCCAAAACGTTAATCTTCTTCTGGTGAAGCCATTTCTTTGTTGATTTGAATGTATGCTTTGGGTCGTTGTCACGCTAAAAAAATAAAGTTCCTCTTCATGTTCAGCTTTTTGTGCTAATATTGACTGGTATTTGGAACTGCTCATAATTCCCTCTACCTTGACTAAGGCAACTGTTCCAGCTGAATTAAAATGGCCCCAATATATGATTTTGCCACCACCATGCTTCACGGTGGGTATGGGGTTCTTTTGGTGATGTGTAGTGTTGTTCTTGTTGTTGCACCAAAAATATCTTTTGGAATTATGGCCAAAAAGTCCAACCTTGGTTTCATCAGACCAGAACACCTTTTCCCACATGCTTTTGGGAGGCTTCAGATGTGTTTTTGCAAAATTTAGCCAGGTTTTGATGGTTTTTCTTTGCAAGAAATGGCTTCTGACTTTCGAATCTACCCCATAGCCCAGAGCTATGAAGAATACGGGAGATGGTTGTCACATGTACCACAAAGCCAGTACTTGCCAGATATTCCTGCAGCTCCTTTAATGTTGCTGTGGGCCTCTTGGCAGCCTCCCTGATCAGTTTTTCTTTTTGTCCAGTTCTTGGTAATGTCACTGTTGTGCCATATTTTCTCCACTTGATGATGACTGTCTTGTTCCTCGGTATAGCTAATGCCTTGGAATTTTTTCCTCGTACCCTTCTCCTGACTGATACCTTTTAACAATAAGGTCCCTCTGGTGCTTTGGAAGCTCTCTTCGGACCATGGCTTTTGCTGTAGGATGCGACTAAGAAAATGTCAGGAAAGACCTACTAGAACAGCTGATGTTTATTTGGAGTTAATCGAAGGCACTTTAAATGATGGCATGTGTGTACTGACTCCTAATTAACATGAGTTTGAATGTGATTGCTTATTTCAGAACACAGCTACACATTATTTGAGTTTTGTATTTGTTGTTCATCTTACTTGTGCAGTTTGTAGGTAACATTAAAGGTGGAAAAAGTACTGAAATGTATTTATCTTTTTTTATATATATATATATATATATATATATATATATATATATATATATATATATATATATATATATATATATATATATATATATAAAAAGATAAATTCGCAGAAACCTGACACTTTAACAGGGGTGTATAGACTTTATATCCACTGTAGGTGATGAATGAGATGAAAATATCAGGGATACGGTGTATACAACACATCATGCCTTGATCTAAGGTGAAGAACAAGGTCAAAGCAACACATAATAAATACTTGTTTGACTGATTGCTAATTTACTTTACAAATCTGACTTTGCTGTGTGTCACATGATGATGGCTTTTTCCATGATGTCACATTGTGTTTCTCCTTGGTAGATGCCTGGGTAAAAGGCACATCACGTGTATGCTTGTAAAATGTTTGCCTATGAAAAGATGCCTGTTTTCATGAGGGCTCCTTTAATGACACATGGAATGTTCTGAGTATTTATAGAAAAACTGTTTGGAATTCTTACATCGAAATAATATGTATTTTGTGTGTCAAGTAGAATAAAGCTGCTTTTAAGTCTTAAGACTGTTAGCATACCCAGCAGGATATTAGCAATGCTCTATACTTAAAGTGATTGTAAAGCTTTCATTTTTTTTTTTTTTGTATTAAAATAATAAACATGTTAGACTTGCCTGTTCTGTACAGTGGTTTTGCACAGAGCAGCCCGGATCCTCCTCTTCTCGGGTCCCACGCTGGCGCTCCTTCCTCCTCTTGGGTAACCCCCACAGCAATCAGTTTGCTATGGGGGCACCCAAGCCAAGCCCCTGCTCTGTGTGTCCATTTACACACGGAGCCTTGACTTGGCCCACCCCCTCCGTCTCCTGATTGGCTCACGGGCTGTGATTGTCAGCAGTGGGAGCCAATAGCCAATCAGTAGTGCGAGTTCCCAGAGGGGCAAGTCTCACTGGATCAAAAGGGGGCTCAGGTAAGTACTGGAGGGGGCTGCACACACAAGGTCTTTTACCTTCATGTATAGCATGCGTAAAGGTAAAAAACCTTGTTTCTTTACAACCACTTTAACCATTTGCCGCCAAATCACGTACCTGTACATTATTTGGCTTTAAGTGGTTGTACTGGAGTGATGCCTGCTGCAGGCATCACCCCGGTACCGTTTTTTAGAGCCGACGGTCGGCTCTATTGTAATAACAACTTGTGGCCAAGTAGCCATTTGATTGTTTTTACAAGCAGCGGGCAGGGGTGTTGGGTATCTATTTACTTATCATCTTTCACATTATCAACTTCCCGCCCAAGGTACGTAAATGGATGTCCTTGACTTTGAGCAGAATATCTGAATGATGCCTCGTCTTTCCCTCCTCTCCGGCGCTGGCATTGTCACAGTGGGCACGCACTGCACATGCACAAGCAAAGCGGAAGTTTCATTTTTGGGTGTCTGTAGATTAATCCCCTCAATACAGAGCCATAGCTAAAAGGCGGCTACATCGCGGCTCTCTTGTTCTGGAAGGGCGTCCATGGATGTCTTCCCAGAACACACCTCTCGTGCACCCCAGTGTGCACCCTGTAACTGCTCTGTCCTTTGGACATAGCTGATCATAGATTGTAGTAAAGGGCCAATCATGCATTGATTGGCCCCCTCCAATCAGCTCTCGGTGTTTGCCTCACTGAGCTCTGCTAAGTGTAACTTCAGCTCTCCGCCCCTTTTTTTCTGAACGCTCAAACAAGCTTTATGACTCAGCACTTTGCACCATGTAGAGAAGAAAAGTCTGTTGATAGAAAGGTACAACTTATGTAGGAGGATTTGTTTTCCATATGTGTATCACCTGAGGCCAGTCACTTCACTGGGTATATGTAAGGCAGGCCTCGACAAAATCCAGGAGTCAGGTCGCAGTTGCGACAAGAAATTGTGACCTGGCGCCCGCCGGTAATTGAGGCCGCGGCTTTGCGGCCTCAATTACCGGCCGTCGCGGGCCCGCCACGATCGTGCGGCGGGGGAGGTGGGGGCGCACGGAGGCAAAGCATCCTGTGTCTGCGTGCCCCCCCACCTCCACGCGATCGCGACAGCCATTAATTTAGGCCGTGGCTTTGCAGCCTTGTGAAGGCCCAAGCTGCCTTCTGTGACCTGGCGCCATCTGGTGGTGGCTGTTGGCATTACAAGTAAAACAGCAGTTCTAATGTGTGTGTGTTTACTGTTTTCACTGCCATCTCCTTCCCTCTAATTAGAACCCCCAAACATTATGTATATTTTTTTTATTCTAACACCCTGGAGAATAAAATGGCGATCGTTGCAATACTTTGTCACACCGTATTTGCACAGCGTTCTTGCAAGCGCACTTTCTTTGGGGGAAAAAATACACTTTTTTTTATTAAAAAAATAACAACAGTAAAGTTATCCCAATTTTTTTTTATATTGTGAAAGATATGGTTACCCTGGGTAAATTGATACCCAACATGTCACGCTTCAAAATTGCGTCCGCTCGTGGAATGCCGACAAACTTTTACCCTTTAAAATCTCCATAGGCGACGTTTAAAAATATTCTACAATTTGCATGTTTTGAGTTACAGAGGAGGTCTAGAGCTAGAACTATTGCTCTCGCTCTAACGATCGCGGCGATACCTCACATGTGTGGTTTGAATACCGTTTACATATGCGGGCGCTACTCACGTATGTGTTCGCTTCTGCGCGCGAGCTTGGCGGGACTGGCGCGTTTTCTGCCTCCTAACTTTTTTAGCTGGCTCCTAGATTCCTAGCAAATTTGTGGAACCCTGATGTAAGGGTTAACAACAACTTTAACTCCTTGCAACCAATCCGATTTAGGCAGTTTGTTGTAGAAAGACCAATTCCATTCCAAATGTTGTGTGTTTTTTTTTTTTTTCTGCTTACTTTATTTATTAAAGCGGTAGTTCACCCCCCCCCCCCGACACATTTTACCATCGAGACAGGCATTGTAGCGCGAGCTACAGTATGCCTGTCCCGATTTTTTTAACCCCGTACTCACCTTGTAGTCGTCCATCGTAGATTTCGGCTCCCGCGGGGAATGGGCGTGCCTATGGAGAGGGAGGATGATTGACGGCCGGCCCTGGCACGTCACTCTCCCCGAAGACAGCCGGAGTAGGTCTCGGCTCTTCACGGCGCCTGCGCACAGGCTATGCGCACGCGTCGTGAAGACCAAGCCTATTTCGGCTATTTCCGGAGAAGCGTGACGCGCCAGAGCCGGCCGTCAATCATCCTCCGTCTCCATAGGCACGCCCATTCCCCGGTATCTTCGATGGACGACTACAAGGTGAGTACGGGGGTAAAAAATTCGGGACAGGCATACTGTAGCTCGCGCTACAATGCCTGATTTTAAGGTAAAAGAAAAAAAAAAAATTTCCCGTCGATAGGGTGAACCCCCGCTTTAACTTGTTGAATTTGACCTTTCTTGTCTATAGGAGCTGACTGTTCCACTTTTATGTGGAGTACACAGTACCTGGCATCAAAGGTTTTGTTTTTCTGGCATTTTTGTTGTGTGCTGTGTCACTAGTATAAAGGGAAGGGAGAGCAGAATGCACTATTTATAGATGGACCTTTGTCTGGTGCGAGTTCCGGTGCACAGAATATCATTTTGGTGATCTGTTGACACTAGAATGTCGGGGGATGGAGCATGTAAAACGGCAGCAATCAAATGTCCCATGCCAGCTTTTTCAGGGAGATGTTTCTCTTGCTGTTTTTTTTTATTTTATTATCTTTTGTCTGTGTGGACATAGCAACACTAGAGAGCCTTGATAGAGAAAATCCTAAAATTGCATGTATTGGTTCTTTAGAAACCTGCAGACTTTGCTACGTGGCCAGGGGCGGACTCACCATTAAAGGCTCTCGGGCACTGCCCGAGGGCCCCATGCCACTAGGGGGCCCCATCAGGGTTGCCAGGCTCATTTAAAACCAGGGACAGTATGTAAAAAGCTGTGTTTTTTTTTTTTTTTTTTTTTTTTTTTACATCTGTCCCTCATATGTCCAAAACCGACATGCTTTTGATGTGAAAATCCTGAGATTTTAGCTTTTCCACCTCTGTAATGCCTCCTGGCTTGGTGGCCATCTGTAAGCCCGGGGGCCCCATAATCTTCTATTGCCCGAGGTCCCCATAATCTTTTATTGCCCGAGGGCCCCATGAGTTGTCAGTCCGCCCCTGTACATCACTGTCTTGTACAACTAGTAGAGTTCTGTTCCAGAAATAAAAGTAAGTGGTTAAAGCGGAGTTCCACCCAAAATTGGAACTTCCGCTTATCCCACTCCTCACCCCCTTACATGCCACATTTGGCATGTAATTTTTTTTTGGGGGGGGGGGGAGTGGGGGCTTCAGGAGGAGTGGGACTTCCTGTCCCACTTCCTCCTTCCAGGTAGGCGATTTAAGCTTAATCACCTACAGGAAGGGGCTGCTGTAGGCGATCGCCTAGGACACGTCACAGGTCCTAGGCGATCTCCTGTCCAATCAGACGGCGCCGCTCGCGCATGCGCAGTGGGTGCCCGGCCGTGAAGCCGAAAGCTGTCACGGCCGGGTGCCCACAGTTGAAATGAAGACGCCGGCCGGGGAGGGGGGGAGAGGAGCGGAGCCCCGGCCGGCGCGTCGCTGGAACGCTGGAGCAGGTAAGTGTCTGTTTATTAAAAGCCAGCAGCTACACTTTTTGTAGCTGCTGACTTTTAATAAGCTTAAATGGGTGGAAAACCCCTTTAAAGTGGAGGTTCACCCAAAAAAATCAATTTTTAACATTAGATTGAGGCTAATTTTACTAAGCAGAATCGGGGTGTTTTTTTTTTTAAATGAATGCAGTACTTACCGTTTTAGAGATCGATGTTCTCCGTGGCTTCCGGGTATGGGCTGCGGGACTGGGCGTTCCTATTTGATTGACAGCCTTCCGATGGTCGCATACAGCGCGTCACGAGTTCCCGAAAGTAGACGAACGTCGGTGCGCAGGCGCTGTATAGAGCCGCACCGACGTTCGGCTTCTTTCGGGAACTGGTGACGGGCTGTATGCAACCTTCGGAAGGCTGTCAATCAAATAGGAACGCCCAGTCCCGAAGATCATACCCGGAAGCGGCGGGAGAACATCCATCTCTAAAACGGTAAGTACTGCATTCATTTAAAAAAAAAACACCCGATTCAGCTAAAATTAGCCTCAATCTAATGTTAAAAAAAAAAATTTAGGTGAACTCCCGCTTTAATACTTGAGCATGCCCCCTATTGGTCAGTGTGGATATGATCGTGGTGCTGCATCAGATTGTTCAAGAAAGTGATTTTGGCTTGTTAAAAAGGAGTTACAAAAAATAAAATAAAAAAGAGGAGTTGGGGGCCCCCCCCACGAAAAAAAATACTGTAGCTGCTGACTTTTAATATTGGGGCACTTCCTCTGCCCTTGAAAGCATTTGATCACACCAAGATCTGTGTTTATCAAATGCTTCTGATTGTTAATTTAAAATGGCGCAGTTTTACATCCGGGTAAACCAGAAGTGGTGTAAGGTCATCTCTTCCGGGTTACTATATCATATAGCCGAACAAAGCTGATCCAGTCTTTGTTGAGGTCTTTGTTCAGCTGGTAAGATAAGAGATCCCGATGAAGGTGGCAGGAGTGGGGATTTCCCCTCCCCACTGCTTGTTAAAGCAATCCAGTGACTAGTTAGCCACTAGGATTGCTTTTTTTCTTTACAAGAGAGCTGACCATCGGCTCTCAGAAACGGTACCAGCTTGATGGCTGCAGGCATTGTCGCGGTATAACCACTTGAAGTCCAGTGACGTAGTACGGATACCTCGCGTGGCGACAAGTGGATATCTTTTGTAGTGAAACTGAATTTGTTTTGGCTGCTTTCTTTTAAAACAAAAAGATTTTTGCCCTTGTTCATGTATAACTTTGCATATCTGAAAGCATCACTGTGTCGGTCCCCTGTGTTTGTTCATTCGTCTGATTTGTATTGAGTGTGGAATGAAAAAAGATAACCGAAATTCTATATTTTTCTTTTTCTCTGCAGATTGGTATTTAAAAGTAAATTTGGGTTTCAAATCGCTGGATTAAAGAATCTCATCTTTTGCTGGAGTGAAAGTCAGAAGGCAGGAAACGGAGGACGCCATGGCCAGCAGGGGGAGCTTAAGGGCTAATGGAGTAGGCCAGACAAAGATCTGTCAGTTCAAGCTGGTGCTACTTGGAGACATGGCAGTGGGCAAGTCCAGTCTGGTATTACGGTTCGTCAAGGGTCAGTTTGATGAATTTCAAGAGACCACTATAGGAGGTAAGAGGCACGTCATAATCTTTGTCTTTAATGTTGGGTAAAATGTGGCTTTCACTCACATACAGGCCATTTTACATGCGGAAAACGGTTTTAAACCCAAAAGCAAAAATTTATTGTATTGCAGCTTACTGATTCTTAGATGTGCTGGCTGCATTCGATTTATTTTTTAGGCTTTCTTTCCTTTATTTTCACCTGGTGATCCTGCCAGTAAGTGTTGGTTTTCAATAGAACAATCTGTCCTGCAGATGAAGCAGTCGGAGAGGTTGAGACAGACCTTTTAAAGTGGGGGTTCACCCGTACATAACAATTTTTTCCCCTTAGATGAATGCTCGTTTTGTCTAGGGGAATCGGCTAGTTGTTTTAAAATATGAGCTGTACTTTCCGTTTACGAGATGCATCTTCTCCGCCACTTCCGGGTATGGGCTGCGGGACTGGGCGTTCCTATTTTGATTGACAGTCTTCCGACGGTCGCATCCATCGCATCACGATTTTCCGAAAGAAGCCGAACGTCGGTGCGCAGTATAGAGCCGCACCGACGTTCCGCTTCTTTCGGCTACTAGTGACGCGATGGATGCGACTGTCGGAAGCCTCTCGGAAGACTGTCAATCAAGAAGGAACGCCCGCTCCCGAAGACCCATACCCGGAAGCGACGGAGAAGATGCATCTCGTAAACGGTAATTACGGATCATATTTTAAAACAACTAGCCGATTCCTCTAGACAAAACGAGCATTAATCTAAGGGGATTTTTTGAAAAAATTGTTTTATGGGTGAACTCCCGCTTTAACACTGACAGGGTCAGGTTTTATTCATTTATGTAAAACTTTTATCTCAAAAGGAAAACAGAACAGTTATTGTCACTGCTTAAAGTGTGAGCTGGAGTTTGGCTTCAGTTTGTTAGTGTATTTTAATCTGCTAGTGCATTCACCATTACTCTCCCCCCCAGATTACCAATTCTGCTGTCCAAAGGTGTCTCTGTTGCTCATTGATCCAGAGTGTAGGCATCCTAATACAGGAGGTGTGTTACTGTCCAGATCAGCAGGTGAAAACAGAGGGGGAAAAAAAGAATAGAACACTAATGCGGCCACCACAGCTAACGATTGGTAAGCTGCAACATATTCCATTTTTAGTTTTTGGGTTTATTACTGCCAGACGTCATAATCACAAGAAAGTAAAGGAAACTGCTCCTAGCACAGTGCTCTTGGTGCTTTTCTGAGGTTTTTTAAAAATAGTAGTACAGTGGAACTCGGATTGCGAGTAACACGGTTAACGAGCGTTTCGCAATATGAGCATTTTTTTTTTTTTTAATCCTGACTCGGTTGTCTCGCAAAACGAGCAGGATTCAAGCTTCTGCTGTGTGCAGTACCGCATTTGGCCAGAGGTGTGGGGGCGCCTGAGCCGTTCGGAAATACTCTGTTCCCAAGGGGTTCCGAATGCAGCTGAGCGGTCTCTGAGCATTTCCGAGTCTCTCCGGCAGGGTCGCTTTTAATAACATTCAATTACAATATGACTTGTATCGCAATTGTAAATTGCTTTATTATTATTATTCCCCCCCACAAAAGTGGAGTTACCCTTTAATTATAAGTGTGGTCACATGACAATCCTAGTTCTTTCTATTCATCTCCAAGGCTGTGCTTCATTGACACACTTACAATGTGAACTCAGGATGCACCCCGGGGGTGTGTCCATGACAACCTGGGCTTACAGGAAGTGTTGGATGACACTAGGCAACATTTCACCTGAAATTGGGGTGACTACTATCAGAGAAAGATGAAGAGGACACATTTTTTTTTCCATTTGCAAATGGACAAATATAAATTAATATATAAAAAAGCGTTGGACTTTAGGTTCTTAAAGGGAAGAGTTTTATGACCGTGGGTTTTGACATTTCTTTCACCAGGGAAAGCGCATTCCTATAGTACCCTCAGACCAGGGCCGGTGCAAGGATTTCTGCCTACACAAGCGAAGCTCCATTTTGGCCCCCCCCCCCCCCAACTGCCACCCACCTCCCTTGCAAAAAAATTTCTTTCAATAATTTTTTTATATAAAAAAACACACTAAATTTGTGCTTTTGTAACCACGCCACACCAGAAATTCTTAGTATAATATACACCATACTACTAAATGTAAAACATACTGGACCCCTTTACATTACACAGCACCATACACCACTGGACCCCTTTACATTACATAGCACTCTGGACCCCATTACACAGACACCCCCCAACAGTTCAGACCCCCACAGTACAGACACCCCTATAGTGCAGACCCCCACAGTACAGACACCCTTACAGTGCAGACCCCCACCCGACACAGTACAGACACCCCTACAGTGCAGACCCCCACCCCTATAGTGCAGACCCCCACAGTACAGACACCCCTACAGTGCAGACCCCCATACCCCACAGTACAGACACCCCTATAGTGCAGCCCCCCACAGTACAGAAACCCTTACAGTGCAGACCCCAACCCGACACAGTACAGACACCCCTACAGTGCAGACCCCCACCCCTATAGTGCAGACCCCCACAGTACAGACACCCCTACAGTACAGACCGACACCCCTATAGTGCAGACTCCCACAGTACAGACACCCCTACAGTGCAGACCCCCACAGTACAGACACCCCTATAGTGCAGACTCCCACCCCTACAATGCAGACACCCCTACAGTGCAGACTAGAGGTAGACCGATATGGGTTTTTCTCTGGCCGATACCGATGCCGATATTTCAAAATTGGGGCGGCCGATATTTTAGGCCGATTTTTGCAGCCGATATATTTTTTTTTTTTTTCATTATCTCAGAAAATCTAGGTTGGGGAGGAGGTTATTGTTTAGGGTGGAGAGGTAAAGTGCAGCCTATCAGTGTCCAACAGTGCCACCTCATTAGTGTCCACCAGTTCAGCCTGTCAGTGCAACCTCATCACTGCCTACCAGTTCAGCCTATTAGTGTCCATCAGTGCCACCTCATTACTGCCCACCAGTGCCACCTCATAATTATTAAAAAGGAAAAAAAATACAATCTTAGTCATTTTAAGAAAGGGGGGTACAGAGAGGTGGTTGTGGAGGAGGGGGGGTACAGAGAGGTGGTTGTGGAGGAGGGGGGTACAGAGAGGGCTGTAAAGCTACTTCTCTGTGCCCCCTCCTCTACCGCCACCTCTCTGTACCCCCTCCTCTACAGCCACCTCTCTGTACCCCCCCTCCTCCACAGCCACCTCTCTGTACCCCCCCTCCTCCACAGCCACCTCTCTGTACCCCCCCCTCCTCCACAGCCACCTCTCTCTGTACCCGCCTCCTCCACAGCCATGTGTTGTGGAGAGGGTGGATGGTGCTAGGCGTGGGTGGGGATGCGTTGTGGAGAGGGGTGGGTGGGGATGCATTGTGGAGTGGGATGGATGGTGCTTGGCGTGGGTGGTGATGCGTTGTGGAGAGGGGTGGGTGGGGATGCATTGTGGAGTGGGATGGATGGTGCTTGGCGTGGGTGGTGATGCGTTGTGGAGAGGGATGGATGGTGCTGGGTGTGGGTGGGGATGTGTTGTGGAGAGGGATAGATGGTGCAGGGGATGCGTTAGAGAGGGATGGATGGTGCTGGGTGGGGATGTGATGTGGAAAGGGATAGATGATGCAGAGGATGCGTTAGAGAGGGATGGATGGTGCTGGGTGGGGATGTGATGTGGAAAGGGATAGATGGTGCAGGGGATGCGTTAGAGAGGGATGGATGGTGCTGGGTGGGGATGAAGATGATTGTGTTGCATTGTGAAGATGGATGAGGATGACTCTGTGGGGATGAGAGTTACATTGTGAAGAGGATCTCCACAATGTAACTCTCATATCCACCCAGAGTCACCCTCATCCATTTTCTCAATGCCAGCCTGTCAACCTCAGCCAGGTTTCCCTTTAAACAGGAGTTTAAATAAAGTCTGCAGGGGGGGGGGCACAGTAACACACACAATTTCTGTGACTTACCCTCCATCCATGCTGCTTCCTGGTATTTATACAATAACATCATTAGCATGTGACAAACCGAGTCTCTGCTGCCTGACTAGTAACTCCCCCCAGCAGGAGATAGTGGCCAGCACTAGCTAAGCTTCTCTTCCTCCCCTGCAGAAGGTAGCATGCTGGCTGCTTGTAATTTTTTTTTGTGATGGACGCTGATGAGCT
This sequence comes from Rana temporaria, assembly GCF_905171775.1. NCBI lineage: Eukaryota > Metazoa > Chordata > Amphibia > Anura > Ranidae > Rana > Rana temporaria. Next base: position 133,175,213 of record NC_053494.1, read on the forward strand.
GACCAGCCAATCTGCAGGCACTTGATAGGGCTAGGTGCATGCAGATTGGCTGGTCAGCTCATCAGCGTCCATCACAAAAAAAAATTACAAGCAGCCAGCATGCTCCCTTCAGCAGGGAAGCACGGCCACGATCTCCTGCTGGGGGGAGTTACTAGTCAGGCAGCAGAGACTCGGCTTGTCACATGCTAATGATGTTATTGTTCTTCTGCAACAGCTCGCCGGGGGAGGGGGCGGGGCAGTGCGGTGCCAGTGAAACTTTTTCTCCCTCCCTTCTCCTCTACAGACGCCGTTCCCGGACCCGCAGGACTCGAGCCCTGGAGCGGGACACCGGGCGCCGGCAACTCCGGACAATAAAAAAAAAAAAAGTCATCTTTTATCGCCCCATCCCAGGCTGCGGACCTGCCCGCCCCAAGCGGCCGCTTGGTCCGCCTGGTGGTTGCGCCGGCCCTGCCTCAGACGGAGCTTGCACAAAACTATTACAGCTTCAAGATAAACTCCCATAGCTAGTAAGTGTTATAACCCCTTTTAGGTTTTTATTGCTGTATGTGCTCTTGTTGAAAGAACATGACTCTTTCCATTTGGGCATAAAGTGAGGGAAAATCTAAAATGTTACAATTGTCACCAAAAGCGGAAGTGGGGGGTCTTCTAATGAGGACACGGTATCTGGTGACTGTTGCCAAAAGGAGAGGTTTCCTCTTGCTATTTCCACCTTGGTGTTTCTTGCTAAGATCATTGAAAGAGTCATAGTCCAGCAGATTCAGAGTCATCTGGAGTACAACTCTATTCTAGATGACCTCCAGTCAGGTTTCCGACCTGGATGCAGGACTGAGACAGCCCTAGTCAATGTCCAGGACCAAATACTTCGTACCCTGGACAACGGTGAAACCGAAGCTCTGATACTTCTGGACTTGTCAGCTGCCTTCGATACCATCGATCATACACAGCTACTGCATAGACTAAAAATACGGCTAAGATCGAGGGGATGGCATTGGCATGGATGGTTTCATTCCTCCAAGATAGGGCACAACGGGTGAGGCTGGGAGCCTATCACTCTAATTGCAGCTCCCTGTCCTGTGGGGTACCACAGGGTCGGCGTTGTTGCCAATCCTGTTTTAGCATCAGTTTTCAAAATATCCAGTGTGCATGAGGCCTGAGCTATGACACCAGATGGAAGTTTGGTGTTTTTTTAGTTATTTACATATTGCCAACACATTTATCCTTGGAACCCTAAAGGGGCTGTAAAGGTAAAAAATAATGTTTTCCCTAAATAGCTTCCTTTACCTTAGTGCAGTCCTCCTTCACTTACCTCATCCTTCCATTTTGCTTTTAAATGTCCTTATTTCTTCTGAGAAATCCTCACTTCCTGTTCTTCTGTCTGTAACTACACAGAGTAATGTGAGGCTTTCTCCCTGGTGTGGAGAAAGCCTCTTGAGGGAGGAGGGGTGAGCAGGAGGGTCAGGACACTCTCTACTTTGCAGATATAGAAAGGAGCTGTGTGTTAGTGGGCGTCCTGACATGATTATACTGGGGTGTTAACACTCCAATCTCCACCAAATGGCAACCTGCAGAAGAATAAGTTTTGAAGCCATATGGTAGTAGGCATCAACCTCTAAAAGGCTCCACACCTATATTTTTCAATATTAATTAAGGTACACCTCATATACATACAGGGAAACAATTCTTGTAACTATTGCACAATTTAAGTATATGCAATTTAAAATGGCATCTTTCAAGATGGAGTACAGAGAACAGAAAATCAATATTACAATATCAATTAATGAGTATTACAACAGATATATCCTGAAGTCTCAGTACCCGAAATTCTAAAGAGACTGTACTGGTGTTTAACATTGTAAACTGATGCAATAAAAGAAAGATAATGACAAAAAGGGCAGGAGTTGTTAGGGGGCTCACACATGGTGGAAAGAAGATGGGTAGGCACAGGAATAAGAGTCAGGAAGTAAATAAGGGAGGGCCAAGCGAAGTTGCGATTGAAATGGGGAGGGTGGGATCAGAATCATCCCATCATGACTTGCGTAATGCAGGGCTTTCTCCCTGGTGTGGAGAAAGCCTCTTGAGGGGGCGAGCAGGAGTGTCAGGACGCCCACTAACACATAGCTCCTTTATCTATCTGCAAAGTAGAGAGTGTCCTGACTTGCCTGCTCGCCCCCTCCCCCCTCAAGAGGCTTTCTCCACACCAAGGAGAAAGCCTTGCATTACTGTGAGGATTTCTCAGAAGAAATAAGGACATTTAAAAGCAAAATCCAAGGATGAGGTAAGTGAAGGAGGACTGCACTAGGGTAAAGGAAGCTATTTGGGGGGAATTTTTTTTACCTTTACAACCCCTTTAAGCCCCATGCACACTATTAGATTTTCTGCAAGTTTTTGTCTTCAGATTTACCAAAACCATATAATATGAGGTCAAACCTTAAGGCCCCTTTCACACTAGGGTGTTTTTCAAGCGTGTTTCGAGCGAAGCCTCATCTGCAATCCCAATGTGCTGGTAAAGCACCGCTAAGACCCTAACGTTTTAGGCGCGTTTTTACAGCGCTTTCAATGGAGAGGGGCGTTTTTGGAGAGCGTTTTTTTTAGCGCCCAAAAGCTGCTCCAAAGATGCTGCTTGCAGGACTCGGTGTGAAAGGGTCCATTGAGATGCATGGAGAGAGTTTTTATGAGCGTTTTAATAGTGCTATTTTTAACGCAAAAACGCTTCAGTGTGAAAGGGGTCTAAGAGTTTAAATTTGTATTCAATCAGGCAGGCCCTTGTACTTCATGGTTTTGGTAAATCTGAAGAAAAAATCTGCAGAAAGTCTATAAGTGTGTATGGGGCCTAATGCCTCGTACACACGACCGGTTTTCCTGATGGGAAAACTGCCATGAGAACTTTTGTCCTGAATCCCGGCCGTGTGTATGCTCCATGGCAGTTTTCCCGACAGGAAAACCACCAGGAATCCCGGCGGGAAAAAATTAGAACATGATCTCTTTTTTTCCTGCTTGGATTCCCGGTGGTTTTTAAGCCGGCAGTTTCCCTATGGGGAAAACCTGCGGTGGAGCGCGCACACATGGCTGGGTTTACCGACCAAAGCTCTCATGTCAGTCTTCCTGTCGGGAAACACAGCCCTGTGTAGGGGGAAAAGCTACCGAGCAGGTTCTCGGGTTTTCCTGGCGGACTGTTTACCGCGGGAAAACCGATCGTGTGTACAAGGCATAAGTCTAAATTGTTCATAGGTTATATTTGGTGATCTAAGCGTTTCTGTTGTTAAGAACTGTGAACGTTTTTGATTTCATTAGATTCCCTTTCTAATGCTTTGAACCATAACAGTACTTGTTTTCCTGACCTTTTTTACCCTGTCATCATCAAGGTATCATGGGAAATGCTAGACCAGCCATCACTACTATTGCAAAACATCACCAGCCAGAAATAAGCTTGGCAGGTTTCCTGATTGCAGACATGGGCAGCGGGTGATGCCGTTACTGCTTATTGTGCAGGATGTGAGCAGCCTTCCTCCAATTCTCCTCACTATTTTCTAATGACTAATAAAATATTAATACTTTATAGTAACTAGTTATAGGTTTGCACAGTATTCTTCCACATAGGGGCGGCAAATATTTCAGCACTGCGTTTGAGTTATTGTATGCAGTGGCAGCTGGTGCTCAAAATTTTTGGGGGGGCGCAAACAAACTGAAAAATACTGAAATAAAAACATCATATGCAGCCACTGTTGCCCCCCCTATGCCCCCCCCCCTCTCGCCTGCTAGCTCGCTGTCTGACCGGCACTTGCCCCAACTTGGTGGCGGGTCAGGCAGCAGGTGACAGCGGCAAGCTGTAGGATGGGTTGCGCGGGTCAGGCTATGGCTCCTGCGCTCTCCGTGCGTCTATTCTTCGCTTCTGCTAGCTGGCCACTGGGATCGCCTGTGCATTCAGCCAATCCAGTGACTGGTGTTAGACCCGTGCCTCCTTATTGGCAGAGAGGCAGTTCAGTGTTAGAAAAGCACATATTAATTTGCTTTTCTAACACGCCTGGGTGGACTGCGAGTGCAGGGCTCTGCACTCAAAGTCCCAATTTTTTGAAGCCTATTAGAGCCCATGGCTCTAATCGAGTGATTTTACCCCCCTCCACCACTGGAATTCAGCCGGCAGGCATCCAAAAAGGGTCTGTTTGCCTGAATAGGGAGTGGCAGTGGCGGCCATTGAGAGATTCATGCAATGCTTGCATCTATCCATGTGTCATATAAAGGACAGTGTGACAGAGGGGGTGGCGTCCTTAAAGGGGTTGGTTGTGTTTTTTCACCTTAATGCATCTTATGCATTAAGGTGAAAAAACATCTTGCAGTGTCCGCCCCCGAGCCCCCGTTTTTACTTACCTGAGCCCCGAATTTCCATGGGCGCGATCCCGCATCGCTGTCTCCACGGCTTCTTGGCTCTTCATTGGATAGATTGTTAACAGCGCACTGCACAGCCATTGGCTCCCGCTGCTGTCAAATCCAATGACGCAGTCGCCGGGGGGCGGGGCCGAGTCAAACACTCGGCGGCTATGGACGCCGAGTGTATGATACGGGAGCACGCCCGCAAGGTAACCCCCTCAGGAGAGATCTTCCCAGAGGGGGGTTATCTATTGCGGGAGGAGCCACGAGAGCCGTCGTTGGACCCCAGAAGAGGAAGATCGGGCCACTCTGTGCAAAACGAACTGCACAGTGGAGCCAAGTATGAAATGTTTGTTATTTAAAAAAAAACTGAACCTTTACAACCACTTTAATAAACGGGCCGACCCTGATTGCATGTCAAAGCACCAGGCAGCTTCTTATATTCCTCACTCGATATTCCAGTTCTGTCCATTGACTTGACTCCTCCATTGCATGGGATGTTTTTTAATGACCTGATCCCAGTCTCATTCACTCATTATACCCCTGACACAAACCCAAGACTCTACCCGCAGACTACAAACCAGTTATTTAATTCCTGATAGCAAAGTAAAGGGTTTAATTCACTGAGGTAGAATGTATTATTTTCCATGACAGTTTTTATTTCAGCTCTCCTTGCTGAAAGTAACACATTGTTAAAGCTGAACTCTAGGCATGATCTTTATTGCACACTTACATTGAACCTGCTTGGACCAGTGTTAATATGCATATCTCCTACCTGAGGGATTGCTGGGGGAAACTAACAATCTCTGTAGCAGTCGGTGCTACTAGTGATGGCCGTCATCTTCCAGATCCTGTGCTCAGTGGCTTCCCCTCTGCCCACTATCCATAGAGGAGCTTAGCAATGTCATCATTCACGGAACACCTTGTAAATGGAAGGCATTCTCTGATTGGATGAGGTGAAGAGGATAAGCAGGGACTTCATGATGTACACCACATTCAGAGAATGCCTTTTATTGATTTGAAAGAAAAACATAGGACGTTCTGGTAATGGTAGTAGTCCCAAATAAGCAATCCCGTGTGGTCAGTGTGCAGAAGAGAAAGTCGGACCCAGAACATCGATACTATCATTGTTGTAGCACCAACTACTACCACTATGGTCTGCTTCCCCAGCTGTCCCTTGGGTAGGAGAAATGCAAACTTGCATTGGTCCAAACTGGACCAGTGCAAGTACGCAATAAAGATTATACCTGGAGTTCAGCTTTAAAGTGGTTGTAAACCTCCGACATGAAATATGAACAAAGCTTTTAACTCTATAGTGTGCATCTGTCGCAATCCAGAGCACTAAGTGTCATTTCTGTCTGCTGCTTTGTTCCTCTGCTTTAAGCATGAATCATTTCTGACAAGTTTTCCTGACACCAGGGTGGATAAAAATCAATGATTTAAAAAAAGAAAAAAATTATTTATTTTTATTTAAATATATATATTTATCAAATTTATTTTAATCCAATGCTTTTGGAGTAAAAAATATATCTAAAAGTAGTTTTCTATTTAGGATACATCAATCATTTCGTTTATTCAGCGTGAAATAGAGCTTAGTTATGTAGCATTTTTACATGATTTAAATCTAGCTTTCTTACTAGTTAAATCGTGATTTAAATTGACTTGATTTAAACCATATCCACCCTGCCTGACACCAAGAGAAATATGGTGACAAGGGAAGGAGCTCTAGCTGATTGACAGCTTCAGCTCTGTTCCTGTGTGCTGTATGAATGGGGGGGTGGTGTCCTTTCCCTTCAATAAGCTCTCAGAGCTTTCCTCACTGATGCAACTTCAACTCCCTTCCCCATGCTTTACAGCCTGAGAAATCCTGTGTAAATTCTGCACTTTGAATGGATGTAGGGGAAAGATGGCTGCAGATAAACAGGTACAATTTTTGTAGGAGGTTTTGTTTCATCTCTGTGTATCACCAGGCCAGTCGCTTCACTAGGTATATGGAAGTGGAAGGGTTTACAACCAGTTTAAAGCTAACTTGTAGCGGCTTTAGCCACAGGAACCCAATGTGTGGTATCATCGTGTAGGTACCACCTTAATTTAAAGCAGAGTTCCACCCAAAAGTGAAACCTCCTTATCTGCCTCCAAACCCCATCTTTCAAGTGGGGAGGAGGAACAGGTACCTTTTATGACAGGTTCCCCCCCCCCTTCTGGGAGACTGTGGCGCCATCCCTCTGAAGTTAGACCTCCACCCCCTGCAGTGGTGATGAAATTTGTGGGGGGGGAAGGGTACTGTTTCGCACGACCGCGCAATTGTCAGTTAAAGCAGAGGTCCACACAAAAAGTGAACCTCCGCTTTTCGGAAAAACCCTCCCCCGCCCCCCCTCCCCTCCGGTGTCACATTTGGCACCTTTCAGGGGGGGTGCAGATACCTGTATCGGCTTTGGCTGCCGACATCGCGGGCACCCTGGACAGGTAAGCAGGGCTGTGGAGTCGGTAGATAAATGTTCCGACTCCTCAGTTTTATGTACTTCCGACTCCCCGACTCCGACTCCTCTGTATTAATATGCGAATGTATTTTATACATTCCTTGAGGGAAAGAAACGCAACCTACCACAGGACTACTGGCTGGGAAGCCAACAGTCTACTGTATTGCACAGTTTAAGCAAAAGACAAACACAATGAAAACAATCAAGTGGCTGGATAGTAGCAGCAGGCATAAAGATCAGGAACAGGATCTTTACCAGTTCAAAAATACAAACCACATTATTTGGTTGTTTTAGAACAAAAACAAAGCTCATCTATAATGAACCAAAAACAAAATCTGTAAAACCTAGAAATGGTTTATATTAATCTTGAAATGTAGTTCTAGGCTTAGCAAATGCAAATCAATTCAATGTAGAGTTCTAAGGAAGAGAATTGCCTCTGCCAGATCCTCTTTCATAGAGGCTCTTAAGTCAGACTTTATTATTTTTAGGGCTGAAAATAATCTTTCCACACTGACTTGGGTGGGTGGCATTGCAGTAACTATTCTGGCCACATCACTAACGATCTCTGGATAAACAAGGATGGCTTCTTCAACAGTAAGTTTTGATGAGCGATCATACTTTTCAACTTCTTTTAGTGCTTTATAAAACTCCTGTTGGAATTTTTTTATTTGGACACTTACTGGTACTCTAACATGTGTTCCCTGTAAAAGCAGAACACAACACTATGGAAAGTATAAGTATTGCAGCTCCTAATTGTGCGTTGCGTGCCATATAGTGAAGCACATGAAAAGCATGCTTCTTCACGGTCACTTAACGTGTTCGTATTGCGGTTACGTGAGGCACTGCATGCATTGGTCTTTATTCTTACAGTAGAGAAGTCATTAATTATAACTTTTTGTGAATTGGGACATTTAAACTTGCTTTTTTTTTTTTTTTTTAATTCCAATCTAAATTTAGTAGGAGTCGGAGTCGGTGCATTGTTTGCCGACCCCGACTCCAGGTACCCAAAATTTCCCCCGACTCCGACTCCACAGCCCTGCAGGTAAGTGTCCATTTATTAAAAGTCAGCAGCTGCGATGTGTATGTGTGTATATATGTATATATGTATATATATATATATATATATATATAATATATATAATATATATAATTTTTTTTTTTTTTTTTGGCAGACCTCTGCTTTTAAGTAACGCAGTGCCATATCGCAAAAACTGTATTTTATTGATTTCTAGGGCTCCTCATTAAGTAGATTTCATTCATTCCTTTTCTCAGTGTAAGAGACCAGAAGTATATGGAAAGCTCCTCGACAGACACCTAGGTGACAATAAATTTCTGAGGTTCTGTTCGAAATGAATGAATTAATCTTTCCTTTTTATTGTCCTTTTGTCTATAGCTGCCTTCTTGGCTCAATCTGTGTGTCTGGATGATACAACTGTAAAGTTTGAGATCTGGGACACTGCAGGACAGGAACGATATCACAGTCTCGCCCCCATGTACTATAGAGGAGCTCAGGCTGCCATTGTGGTATTTGACATCACCAAACCGGTAAGAGCATATTACATTTTTTTTATTTTTTATGTTTGTTTATAGGCTTTAAACTACAATCTGCAAATATTCGCAGTGAGGTTTTTTTTTTATTATTATTTTGTTTTGTTACCAGTGACCAAGCAATTTTAGATGGTTCTCCTCCATTTTAGTGTGGGTGTATTCTCCTTGCATACCTGCACACAGGCAGATGTCTAGATCAGCCTTTTTCAACCAGGGTGCCTTGAGATTTCTTCAGGGGTGCCTTGGCAAAATGCTTAAAAATGTATTTAAAAAATGTTTACAAGCCAGCGGGTGGATCAAGCCTGCCTTTTAGTTACACAAAGCCTTTCTAGACACTGCCATCCTAAAGCTTCATGTACACGGGACGTTTTTATAACCTCTCCTGAACGATTTAACCTGACAGATAGTAACCCGCGTTTAAAATGTCAGTTTTGCTGTGTTTACATCAGGGCTCAAGTCCTGCGGGACTTTTTGGTGGGGGAGAGAATCTTGGGTGGGAGTTCCCACACTTTTTTCCCCAGGATTTGACCCCTGGTTTACATGCTGTGTTTAGTGGTGTTTTGGCGCATTTTTGCGTTTTTAGTTTTTCAAAGTGATCAAAAATGAAAAACTTAAACGAAGCGCGGATAAACGCGTGTTACTCCGTTTTTAGAAGCATTTGGCGCTTGAAATGCCTCTAAACTCAGCTTCTGAACCCATTTTTTTTGCGTTCCAACAAAAGCCTCAAAACTCAACTGCCTAGAAGCGACTATAAACGACCCTGTGTACATGTACTGATAAGCTAACGTAGAGGAGAGTTCAGGGGAAGCTGAAAAAAATGCTCAACTGCTCCTAAACGTCCGTTTACCAGCAGCAGCGTACATGAGGCCTAACAACTAATGACATCAGTTAATAAGGAGAATGTCTGTTGCTTCCACAGCATCCTTGTTTGACCCTCCTGCGCCCATCTCACTCAGCACTGCGGCGACATTATCTGATGGAGAGAAATTGAGAGAGAAGAGAAACATTGGAATACTAGTCGGTACCAGTGTGCAAAAGTGTATGTGCTTTGGAAGAATAAATCACCTCTAGTGTTGGGTGTCCTACATGTGGATGTTGCCACATTGTGTAAAGCTATTCAAATAGTCTTTTACATTTCAGAATGGGGTGTCTCAGAACTGTCCATTTTTAAAGAGTGCCTCGACTGGAAAAAAAAGGTTGAGAAATACTGGTCTAGATTACCAGTTACTGTCTGACCACATATTTCAACATGTTTGAGCATTTTCACTTTGGTTATCAGTTTTACTATTAAAAGTTTCCAGGATGTAACATTGGGTCAGTTTCCTGTTTTTTTTTTTTTTTCTTTTTCAGTTTGTGCAGCCAGCTGTCTATACACGGTTCATCCCTGGATATCACATATGTATTGCACAGTCTCGTGTAGGGTTCTGTTTTTGTTTTTTTCCCCCCACAAAATAACCATCAGCATTCTGTGTATCCTGTAAAATAGATTGAGATCCTTCCACCATCCAGATTTCCCCACTTGCTGTCGTCATAACTGTTAAAGTGATTATGTTGCTTTTCTTTTAATAACATATGTTCTACTTACCTGCTCTATGTAATAGAATTGTACAGAGCAGCCTTAATCCTCCTCTTTGGGTGTCTCCTGCCGACACTCATGGCTCCTCACTCTAGTTGGTTTGCCACCATAGGAAGCTATGGTGGCACACCTGTGGGCTCGATCCCGAACCATGCAGCCTTCGTCCCATAGACGCAGCAAAGCCTGGGAGAGCGGAGAGAGCCGCTACAGATGGGCAGAGCACTGGATCAAGTGAGGGCTCAGGTTAACCCAAAAGGGAAGCTCCACTTGTTTGTGCCCCCCCCCCCCCCCCCCCCCCACTTCCACATTTGGCACTTTTTTGGGGGTAGCGGGTACCTGGTTCTGCCAGATACCCGCTCCCACTTCTTGGCAAATCTGCATCGTGTCCCGTCCCCACCCCCGCTGCCTTCTAGGGCCTGTTTGTGGTTCAGAAGGCAACGGGACCATTCAGAGAGTGCAGCGCAACTCGCGCTTGCACAGTAGGGAACCGGCTGTGAAGCCACGGTCGGCTTCCCTTACTTGCAAGGCCAGCGCTTGCACCCAAAACCGATGAATCGGCTTAAGGTGCCGACATCGCAGCATCCTCGGACAGGTAAGTGTTCTTTTATATTAAGTTAGCAGCTACAGCTTACTATTTGTAGATGATGACTTTTTATTTTATTTAATTTTTTTACAGGCTGGAACTTCACTTTAATATAAGGAAGAGGGGAGTGAGGGGGCAATATTACCTAAACATTTTTTACCTTAATGCAGGGAATGCATTAAAGTGATATTAAAGCGAAGTTCCACTCAAAAGTCAAACTTTTGCTTATCCGTCTCCTCCTCCCCTCCAGTGCCACATTTCAGGGGGGAGGGAAGAACAGCTACCTGTTTTTGACAAGTACCGTTCCCCACTTCCAGAGAAGGTGCCGTCTCTTGGAAGTTTGGCCCCCCTCCTCCTTCCTCTGCCGCCAGGCCAATTAGAAAGTGCAGCGCGGTAGGGAACTGGCTGTGAAGCTGAGAGGCTTCACTGCCAGGTTTCCTTACCAGGAATGGCGGCGGCTGCACCCGGCTGGGGTAAGACATTGTGGGCTCCCTGGACAGATAATTGTCCATATATTAAAAATCAGCATCTGCAGTATTTGTAGCTGCTGACTTTAAAAAAATTAAAAAAATTGTGGGGAGGCTGGACCTCCTTCTTTTAAAGTTGTCTTGTTCTTTTGTTTATAAATAACAAACATGTTATACTTGCCTGCTCTGTGAAATGGTTTTGCACAGAGCAGCCCAGATCCTCCTCTTCTCGGGTCCTTTTCTGGTGCTCCTGGCCCTTCCCTCCTGCCGAGTGACCCCCACAACAAACCGCTTGCTGTTGGGCCGAGCCGAGCCACTGCTCTGTGTGTCCATTCAGATGCAGAGCTGTGGCTTGGCCCCGCCCCTCTCTCTCCTCATTGGCTCACTGTCTCAGGCAATTGGGAGTGAGAGTCCCAGGCCGCTGAGGATCTGGTGCAATATCGCTGGATCAAGATGGGGCGATCACCCGCTTAGGTATTAGGGGGGCTAAGGGGGGTGATACACACTGAAGGTTTTTTATCTTAATGAATAGAATGCATTAAGATAAAAAACCTGACTTTAAAACCACTTTAATACACAGTGTGTTTGTTTTTTTGCTTAGTTGTTTTAATCCCTCCCATTGTGGTGATGTATTCTGTAAACAAGGACTTACCCCACACCCCAATCCTGTCAGAATACACTGATCAAACTGTTGAACAGAGAGGCCAACACGCGTACTGGAAGTCAGAACTGGCTGACTTTTTGTTACGTTACCCAGCTTTTAAAATGGCCCTTTTTTAATGCGATCTTGCTGCTTATAAAGTTATGTATGCTGAAGGGGGGGGGGGGGGGGCTGGATGGCTTCAACAGGTTGTTAGTACATGCCAGAATCTTTTGTTGTGAGGTTAGTATTTAAAGGGTAGCACCTCTTTCGTTGGGAAAAAAATAGCGGATAACAAAAAAATATATAGCATACCGTATATAATTGCTACAATTTTTTATGTTCTTAAAATTCACCTTTCATCCACGAACTGTCATTGCTTGTGTGATTTAGGCATCCTCTGCAAGAAAATTTAAATTTTTGTTGAGATACTTCCAAAGGATTATTCACATCCAAAGTGATTCAAACCCTGCTAGGTTCTTCATTAGAACCCTGCAAGTGCATCAGGTGATTGATAATAAAAGTCACTCCCATTTAGATTAACTTTGCACATTGACACAGACAAACTTCTCAAGCATTTTCATCACAGCAACAAAAGGTAGAGATCTGCAAAAAGGATTGTTGAAATCCTTGCAATGCACATAGATCACCTAGAGGGGGTGGTTGTATTTATTTATTTTTCTCAACAAAACTGGGGTTACTCTTTGAAGGGGTTGTAAATCCTCATGTTTTTTCACCTTAATGCATCCTATGCATTAAGGTGAAAAAAACTTCTGGTAGTAACCAGCCCTCCAGCCCCCCGTTTTACTTACCTGAGCCCTGTATTTGCCTTGGCGGAAACGCGCTATCCCCCTCTGCATGGGGTCCAGGCTCTTGATTGGATAGATTGATAGCAGCGCAGCCATTGGCTGTGTACCGGCGTTGGGGGGGCGGGGACTAGTCCAGCATTCGTGTCTATGGACTCCGAATGCTGGACTCGGGAGCGCGCCCGCAAGGTAACTATCCCCCCCGGGAGAGCGCTTCTCCTAGGGGGTTATCTGAGTGAGTGAGTGAGTGAGTGAATAACTTGTATAGCGCAGCAAATGCAAACTAAATCGCCTCAAGGTGCTTTTTTCCATCCAGTGTCGCCCTGATCCTTTAGAAGAGATGAGTCTTAAGTTTTTTCCTGAAGGCCCGATGGTTTTCTTCCATGCTGATGTTTGTGGGTAGAGCGTTCCATAGCCGTGGTCCTTGGACTGCAAATCTTCATTCTCCCTTCGATTTGTAGCGGGACTTGGAGGAGGTTTTGGTTGGTTGATCGGAGAATGCGATTGGGGGTGTATTGTTTTATTTTCTTGCACAAGTATTGAGGAACGTTTCCTTCTATGCAATTGTGGGTAAGACAGAGGGTCTTGAATGTGACCCTATCCTTTACTATTGGCCAATGAAGGGTCCTCAGTGAAGGGGTGATGGATTCCCAGGGTTTTTTCCCTGTTACCAGTCTGACTGCCGTGTTCTGGACGGCTTGTAGACACGAAATCTGATATTTCGGTAGTCCAATATAGAGGGAGTTTGCGTAGTCGAGTCGAGAATTGATGATAGTTCCAACTGCTACTGCTATGTCCTCTTCTGGGATGAAGGGGATGAGTCTACGCAGCAGCCGGAGGAGATGGTGAGATCCGCTGACTACTGATCCTATTTGTGCATCCATCGACATCTCAGAGTCAAAGATGACTCCAAGACTTTTGACTTTGGTGCTTGGGGTGATGATCTGTCCAAGGATGGTGGGTGGTGTCCATGAAGTCTCAGCTTTTGTCTTTCGGTTTGGGTGGAGAAGAAGTTTTGTCTTGAATCCATTGAGTTTGAGGGAGCTCTGTCATCCAATCATCGATCAATGTGAGGCATTTTTATAGACCGTTATATTTATTTATTTATTTATATGGTTATATATCTTTTTTCCGGTGATGCGAAAGTAGAGTTGAGTGTCGTCAGCGTATGAGTGGTAGCAAAGGTCCTGTTTGCTGATGATTTTGAGGAGTGGGCGAAGGTAGATGATGAAGAGCACGGGTGATAGGGGTGATCCTTGAGGAACTCCGCAAGAAATTGCGCGAGTTTCGGAGGTGAAGGCTCATAGTTTCACTGTCTGGGAACGATTTTCTAGGAGGGATGCGAACCAAGGTAGATCTGCGTCCGTGACTCCTGCTACTTCTTTAAAGCGAATGAGGAGAGTTTTGTGGTCTACAGTGTTGAATGCTGCACTGAGATCCAGCAGCACCAGGAGACATGATTCTCCGTCATCTGCTGCTTCGAGAAAGTCATCCCATATTTTGAGAAGTGCTGTTTCGGTGCCATGGCCTGGGCGGAAGCCTGATTGAAGTGGGTCCAAGAGTTTGTGTGTGTCCAAATGGAGTTGTAGCTGTTGTACTACTGCTTTCTCAATAATCTTGGAGATGATGCAGGGAGGAGCCGCGAGAGCAGCCAGGGGGCCCCAGAAGACGTGGATCGGGCCACTCTGTGCAAAACGAGCTGCACAGTGGAGGTAAGTATGACATTTAAAAAAAAAACATTTAAAGCCTATACAGTTTTTAAGCAATCCCTACTTACTCCAAAATGTGAAACAAAGCTTACCTTTTCATCCATCAAAGTAAATTGGAATTATAGATATTCTTAGACAGTTGGATTATTCTGCTGCCTTTTGGAAGGTTGGGAACCTGGTGGACAAAAAATGTTTAACCAACCCCTGCCTCCGATCGTCATGCCTTTTGCTATTGTTCTAGGATGTTGGACAGATCAAAAATGTTAAGGAGATGTTTTATTCAGTAGATTTGATCTCTCTTTCTCCCCCCCCCTTTTTTTTTTTTTTTTTTCTTCAAATCTACTTAAAGTTTGTAATCTTCGGTCTGGACATTCAATATGCTGATAAACATGAAATGTAAGGCTTTTCAGAAATTGTACACACAGTCTCTCTGAAGAGCTCTTCTTGGCTCAGTGCAATTATTCTGTCTACAACCAACAAAAACAAAAAGTACAAAACCAAGCGCTCTGCCCAGAGATGCCAGTGATCGAGACTGGGAAGAAAAAGGGAAGGCTGGGCTAAGTGCTACTAAATATGAAACTCAACTGATGAATAAAAAGATGTGAAAATGCACGAATGTAATAGAGAACCTTAAAGTGATTGTAAAGTCTTGTGTGTTTGTTATTAAAAAAAAAACATGTTATATTTGCCTCCTCTATGCAGTTGGTTTTGCATAGAGCAGCCCCAATCCTCCTCTTCTCGGGTCCGTCTTTGCTGCTTCTGGCTCCTCCTTCCTGTCGAGTGCCCCTGCAGCAGCTTCCTATGGGGCACCCGAGCCGAGTCATAGCTCCCTGTGTCCATTCAGATGCAGAGCCCGGCCCCGCCGCCTCTCTGCCCTGATTGGCTGGCTGTCTTTGACAGTCGCGGGAACCAATGGCACCACTGCTGTATCGCAGCCAATCAGGAGGGGTGTCCCGGACAGCTTAGACATTTGTGGACATCGCTGGAGAGAAATGGGGCTCAGACAAGTATTTAGGGGTGCTGGGGAGGCTGCTACACACAGAAGGTTTTTTTATTTTAATGCAAAGAATGAATTAAGATAAAAAAAACGTCTGCCTTTACAATTAATGACTGCATAAGTGAAAAATTGGAAGTGTTTCCAAGGAGGTTTAAGGAGGATGAGAGCCCCATAGGAAGGTGGTAAGTGATGGGGTGCTGCGCCAGGTGACTACCTCTTGAAGCTCATCAAGAGAATGCCAAGAGTGTGCCAAGTAATCAAAGCAAAAGGTGGCTACTTTGAAGAACCTAGAATATGAAATATATTTTCAGTTGTTTCACACTTTTTTGTTATGTATAATTCCACATGTTTTAATTCATAGTTTTGATGCCTTCAGTGTGAATCTACAAATTTCATAGTCATGAAAATAAAGAAAACTCTTTGAATGAGAAGGTGTGTCCAAACTTTTGGTCTGTACTGTGTGTGTGTGTGTGTGTGTGTGTATGTGTGTATATATATATATATATATATATATATATATATATATATATAAACACAAACGCACACCTCTATATCTATATAAAGAACCTGGGCAAGAAGATAATTTTAAACAAGTTGATCCTACCCAGCAGGTTTAATGGGAGTTTACTCTAAGTATTTAGATTCTCATTCTACTTATTAATGAATGTACATTGTTCTCTATATAGCTATTCAACGGTAGTTGTATTTTAATGCCCAAGTAGCGAAATTTAGAAACCATGGAGGGGGAGGGGGGGGGGAGTATTGAGTAGTAAGCTGTTTAAAAGTTAATTCCCAAATGAGTTTCAGTGCAGATTTGAATCTGGGTCAACAAAGGAGCAAAGCTTGCTCATATGCATGTTAAACGCTATGGTTTTATAACATGATAGTGTTGAATACATTGTTTGTAACAATTTTACTGAATACACAATGTTCAGCTGTTCTTTTACTTTATCGTACACAGGAAACATTTGATCGTGCAAAGGCATGGGTAAAAGAGTTACAACGGCAGGCAAGTCCTAATATTGTGATTGCTTTGGCTGGCAACAAGTCAGATTTGGCAGAGAAGAGGATGGTGGAATTTGAAGTAAGTATTAAACTGTGGAACAGTGGATGAATGCATGAAGCTACTTTAAGCCTCAGCTGACTCAAATATAAATACTTTTACTAGTTTCTTTGGATTATTTCAGCAAAGCTTGTATTTGTTTGGTTTCTCCGAAGTATTGTATACTGGTAACTAAAGCCTACTGAATATAATATAGACATTGTAGTTTATAGTAGATCTAAGGCTCCTTTCACACTGGCGGACGCCATCAAAGGGATCCCCCTGCTAAGCGGGGGGGAATCTGTCCGCTGATCCCCCCCACTGAGCAAGTGGATGACAGTTTTGTAGACACGGACACAGCACGCTGTTCTGTATGGGGTGGTCAGATGGAAATGGACTGCCTGTCCGCTTGCACCCGACTGTCATCCAATTCGAGCCGCTAAACGGCAGACCAGATCGGATGCAGGCAAGTGTAAACTAACACGTGTCCACTTACATCCGCCTCCCACCATTGGGTGGTCCAAAATACAGACGGGTGGACCAGATCATGTGAAAGAGGCCCAACTGAATGAAATTTAGTTTACTAAAGCACTGTATATCATAAACATTTTTTTTATTAATATACCTGTTTTTGCCCTTTTTACATATAGGATTGCAGCTGATGCTAGTGCATGTGCGTGTTGGGTAGCCCGATTCTTCATGATAAAATATGTAAACATATAAGGAATAACTGGCATAGATTATGTGCAGATAATTTCTTTAAGGCCCCGTACACACCATAGAATCCATCCGCAGATAAATCCCAGCAAATGGGTTTCAGCGGATAGATCCTATGGTGTGTACACGCCAGCGGATCTGTTTCCGCGGATATATCTCCCCTGGGATGGATTCCAGCAGATCGAATATTCGCTGACATGCAGAACATATCCATCTGCTGGAGTCCATCCCAACGGATGGATCCGCCGGTCTGCATAGACTCACCGGATCCATCCGTCCGAAGGGATCCCCCGCATGCGTCGTAATGATTCGACGCATGCGTGGAATTCCTTATATGACAGCGTCGCGCACGTCGCCGTGTCATAATCGCGGCGACGGCGCGACACGTCATCGCCAGAGGATTTCGGCGCGGATTTTAATGCGATGGTGAGTACACTCCATCGCATTAAAATCTGCTGAAATCCTCGAGAGGATTTATCCGCGGAAACGGTCCGCTGGACCGTATCCGCGGATAAATCCTCCCGTGTGTATGGGGCCTTAGAATCATAGCCATAGTATGATTAAGTCTGTTAAGTATTTGCAGTTACCTGGGCCAACCACCTATGCCTGTCTATCGATTATTAACAATACTATGAAATTTATGTATTCCACTAAACCGCACATCTAACCCATGCAACTTTAAAAAATTATGGAAATTTGTAAAGTTTTTGTAATTTTTATTTTTTTTTTATTTTTTTTTTCGCTCCCTTTGTGTATCCTTCTGAAAGTGGTGAATTTCTACATCATTTCTCTCACCCCGTATCACATCAGAATCTAATGTTCAAATAAGATTTCCCCTATTGCCACAGAGTCTTCCCTCCCATTTCTGATCCTGAGCTGGAGACCAATGATGTGCTGGTGACATCTCTAGTTCTGATTGTTCATGGTTCCAGCTGTTGGTCACTTGAGCATCCACTTTTATACAGCCACTTCTTCAGGATAGGTGTATCGGCATTTCTCTGATCCAGGGTAAACTGAGTTTCCAGCTTGCAGCACTTGGAGGAGGTGCCCACCACTGCAAAAATTAAAAGCCAGCAGCTACAAATACTGCAGCTACTGACTTGTAAAAAATCGGACACTTGCCTGTCCTGGAGTCCAGCGATGTCGGCACCGCAGCTGATGTTTCCATCAGCTGTCGGGTGCTGCCGACGCCATTGCCAGTATCGCATCGACAGAGGAGACCAGCGGGCAGTCAGCTGAGCTCTGAACAGCGCTCTGAAGTAAGCTATGATACAGCATGTTTTTATAAATGACATCCACTGGGGAGCTTAGTGTTGTATATCAGCAGAAACTATAGCAGAACTTGTTTTAACAAACACTTTAAGTGTATTCAATCATCATAGACTGACCTGAGATAAGGGGGGGGGGGAGGCTATTACATTACCAGTAGAAATTATTATTTTTAGTTCAATAACACATGATTTGAAGATAGTATTGTTACTTTTATTCATGTATGGGGTTACAAAATATTAAAAGTATTAATAAAAACATTTTTTAATATGCTATTGTAAATGTTTGGGTAACAAGATAGTCCATCCTCCCTTTGTTTTGGGGACACAGGGGGGATTGTCCCAAGTTTTCTATAGTCCACCTGTATGTAGGTAGATGACCTACAAAACCTGTATTCTTGATCAGGGAACAGATTTGGGAAGCCCTGGTCTAGCATTTTCCCCTTCTTGAATCATCTTGGTTGTACATTTCTTAAAGTTATTTTAAAGTCTCATTTTTTTTCCCCCTATAAAAATAGCAAACATGTTATACTTGCCTGCTCTGTTTTGCAGTGGATTTGCACAGAGCAGCCCAGATCCTACTCTTCCTGGGTCCCTCTTTGCTGCTTCTGGCCCCTCCCTCCTGTTCAGTGCCCCCACAGAAAGCATCTTGCTATGGGGACACACAAGCTGAGTCACAGCTCCCTATGTCCATTCAGACACTGAGCCCTGACCAAGCCCTGCCCCCTCTCCCCCGATTGGCTAGCTGACTTTGACAGCAGCGGGAGCCAATGGTGCCATTGCTGTGTCTCAGGCAATCAGGAGGGAGAATCTCGGACGGCTGAGACACTCATGGACATCGCTGGACAGGGAGGGACCTCAGTATTAGGGGGGGGTCGGCTGCTCGCCACAGGCATTCAAAGAATACTTGCTAAATGAGTACAAAGTAAATTGGACAAAGGCAGAGATGTGGGGTCCCGCTCTCCTCCTTGTCCGAAGCCTTCAGAAAAAAACTTAAGACACATCTATTCTAAAGCGTAGCTGGACGACGACATTGGATACAGCGCCTTGAGGCGATTTTAGTTCGCATTTGTAGCGCTATACAAGTTACTTACTCATTCTGTATAATATAAGCCTTGTGTGTGGATGTGTGTGTGTGATTATATATATATATATATATATATATACATACATACATACATACATACATACACACACACACACACACACACACACACACACACACACACACACACACACACACACACACACACAGTGCCTTGCAAAAGTATTCGGCCCCCTTGAACTTTGCGACCTTTTGCCACATTTCAGGCTTCAAACATAAAGATATAAAACTGTAATTTTTCATTAAAGAATCAACAAGTGGGACACAATCATGAAGTGGAACGAAATTTATTGGATATTTCAAACTTTTTTAACAAATAAAAAACTGAAAAATTGGGCGTGCAAAATTATTCAGCCCCTTTACTTTCAGTGCAGCAAACTCTCTCCAGAAGTTCAGTGAGGATCTCTGAATGATCCAATGTTGACCTAAATGACTAATGATGATAAAAAGAATCCACCTGTGTGTAATCAAGTCTCCGTATAAATGCACCTGCACTGTGATAGTCTCAGAGGTCCGTTTAAAGCGCAGAGAGCATCATGAAGAACAAGGAACACACCAGGCAGGTCCGAGATACTGTTGTGGAGAAGTTTAAAGCCGGATTTGGATACAAGAAGATTTCCCAAGCTTTAAACATCACAAGGAGCACTGTGCAAGCGATAATATTGAAATGGAAGGAGTATCAGACCACTGCAAATCTACGAAGACCTGGCCATCCCTCTAAACTTTCAGCTCATACAAGGAGAAGACTGATCCGAGATGCAGCCAAGAGGCCCATGATCACTCTGGATGAACTGCAGAGATCTACAGCTGAGGTGGGAGACTCTGTCCATAGGACAACAATCAGTCGTATACTGCACAAATCTGGCCTTTATGGAAGAGTGGCAAGAAGAAAGACATTTCTTAAAGATATCTATAAAAAGTGTCGTTTAAAGTTTGCCACCTGGGAGACACACCAAACGTGTAGAAGAAGGTGCTCTGGTCAGATGAAACCAAAATCAAACTTTTTGGCAACAATGCAAAATGTTATGTTTGGCGTAAAAGCAACACAGCTCATCACCCTGAACACACCATCCCCACTGTCAAACATGGTGGTGGCAGCATCATGGTTTGGGCCTGCTTTTCTTCAGCAGGGACAGGGAAGATGGTTAAAATTGATGGGAAGATGGATGGAGCCAAATACAGAACCATTCTGGAAGAAAACCTGATGGAGTCTGCAAAAGACCTGAGACTGGGACGGAGATTTGTCTTCCAACAAGACAATGATCCAAAACATAAAGCAAAATCTACAATGGAATGGTTCACAAATATAAAACATATCCAGGTGTTAGAATGGCCAAGTCAAAGTCCAGACCTGAATCCAATCGAGAATCTGTGGAAAGAACTGAAAACTGATGTTCACAAATGCTCTCCATCCAACCTCACTGAGCTCGAGCGGTTTTGCAAGGAGGAATGGGCAAAAATTTCAGTCTGTCGATGTGCAAAACTGATAGAGACATACACCAAGCGACTTACAGCTGTAATCGCAGCAAAAGGTGGCGATACAAAGTATTAACTTAAGGGGGCTGAATAATTTTGCATGCCCAATTTTTCAGTTTTTTATTTGTTAAAGTTTGAAATATCCAATAAATTTCGTTCCACTTCATGATTGTGTCCCACTTGTTGATTCTTCAAAAAGAATTACAGTTTTATATCTTTATGTTTGAAGCCTGAAATGTGGCAAAAGGTCGCAAAGTTCAAGGAGGCCGAATACTTTCACAAGGCACTGTGTATGTATGTATGTATGTATGTATAGATGGAGATATATATATATATATATATATATATATATATATATATATATATATATAATATATAATCTCTATCTCTATGTGTGTATAATGTAAGCCATGCCTAAAATTCTTTTTAAGCAGACGGCACTATTGCATGACTAGTTTACAATGCTGGTGTTCCCCATTGCAGTCTTAGGTGTTACTGTGCAGGGGAATGAAATCGAGAGAGACTCCTTTACTTTTGCAAGAGATGTGCTTGCAAACATATAATCCTTTTATGTCAGAATAAAATAATTTTATGACCTCTGATAACTGTATCCATTTTCTTTTAGGAGGCTCAGGCATATGCAGAAGACACAAGCTTGTTATTCATGGAAACATCAGCAAAAACCGCAATGAACGTGAACGAGTTGTTTTTAGCAATTGGTAGGTGTTACATGCTTGTCAGCTTTTATGAGATATGAAATAAATGTCATATTTTTTATAAAACATTTTGTTACTTTATTTGGCACCACTCCTTAAAGTCCTATGTGCAAATAGTGCTGCCTTGGTCTAAGCATACGTGGTCTTGTTGTCTCTTAGGTAATAATATATTTGCATGAAATGTTATAGGCCGATACTGCCAAGTGTACCTAGATTAGAGTCAGAAAGGAACCCCTGCTGTTCTCTATAGGAAGATTGGATGAGAACGGAAAGAATGTCCGTTTTCATCCGATCAGATTCCGCTGGACAGATGGCGAACGTATCGCCATCCGTCTGTTGTGAGCGAATCTGATCGGATGGCAGGCGGGCGTCAGAGGACACATCTCCACTGACATCCGCCTGCCGATTGGGTGGCCCGCTCGGATCCACCTGAAAAAATGGACAGGCAGATCTTTGCAGGTCGATCGTGTGAAAGGGGCCTAAATAGTTCATTTGGGTGCAGTTGGCCCACACTGCTGAGCACAGCACCGCTTACTGTATGTCGCAGCACATAGAGCCACTGCATTTCTTGGTAATGGATATTTTTGTTCAGGCCAGCTTGACCCAAAGTCAAATGAAACCCGGAGTTCTGCTTGAAGTAGTTCTTATCAGCCTTGCCCTGTTCACCTCTGGAGACTCCAAACTCCCTTATGTTAGGAAGATGAGGGTGAGATGTTCTGTAGGGCATACTTTGTTCATAGACATGGGTACAGTGAGTAGGCATTGCCACCCACAGGTTTGTACTGACAGGATTACCATGTGAAAATAAAGCCCTAAAATAAGAAAACGAATGCAGTACCTACACTGGAAAGCTGCAGTATATTACGTTGTTCATTATGTTTGTTCTTGAGTTTACATGCACTTTTTTTTTTTTTTTTTTTTTTAAATGCTCATGCATATATCTTTAAAGAAAAATCAGTTCTATTATTTTAAAGCAGCCAGCTTTTCTCTTCTCTACTACATATTGAGGATTAGCGGCGATGTCTATTTTCTGTAGGCAACAAGAATTGTTCTTCCTTCAGACATGTGTCTGAAGCCCATGGTAATTTTGTAGGAATAAGGACAATGAGTATCGGGGGGGGGGGGGGGGGTAGCCCCTACGAGTAGCTTCTTGGGCCCCTTTCACACGGGCTGTCCAAACAGGACCGCCTGTCAGTTTTTCAGGCAGACCTGATCAGACACTCCAGCCTCTTCTATGGAACAGCGGATGTCAGCAGACACATGTCTGCTGCCACCCGCCACCATTCAGTCCGATCCTGTCTGTCACAAACAGACGGATGGTGGTTCTTTTCCTCATGCATCTGGTGGTGGATCGCATGGAAATGGACAGGCAGTCCATTTCCATCCAATTTTCCTATAGAGGAGAGCAGTCATTGACCTGTCATCCACTTGCTCAGAGGAGAGATCCCCCACTGAGCAAGCAGATTCCGCTTGGCGGAGACGCCCGCCTGAAAGGGGCCTTATCTATAACTTGCATCTGACACCTGCTCCTTTCAAAAGACTGTTTTTATATAAATACCTTCTCTTTCTATAGCAAAGAAAATGCCGAAATCTGATGCCCAGAATCCAACCCACGCTGCCCGCAACAGAGGCGTAAATCTCCAGGGCTCGGATCAGCAACCCAGAAGCGGGTGCTGCAGCAATTGATTTAACACACTGCAAGAACAAACGCCTTCTGTATGCATTTTTTACACAGATTATTGTGAACACTGGTTAGGATGCTGCCCCCTATTTTCTACAGCTGGTGGGAATTTATTTGGCTTAATTTTTTTTTTTTTTTTTTATCATAGTGTTACAAATGAGAAACCACAAAATTGTAAAAGAAAAAAAAAAAAACATAACGCTCCCATCTTCAAAAGGAAAAAAAAAAAAAAAACATGGTTATCCACGGTTGATGATATTTGCAGTAGTTGGTTACCATGCAGCAGGTCTGACAGTATGAAGTGTGTTATGCTTTTCATTGAGCAAGTCCCAGTGACTGTTAAGATCCTGCTATTGCAAGTTTAAATCTTCAGAGCGTACAGCCACATTTGGCCTGAACTCTGTACTCTGTATCTCTGTCGAGAATATACCATTTGGGGCAGTATTATTCAAGCACTTAAAGGATTATCTGCTTATGACTGAACTTGGTCTGATATAAAGGTGTTAAACTCTTCAGCAGACATGAGAATTCTATAAAGCCGATAAGACTGCTTTTTTTTTTTTTACCCTCTACCAACACTGTGTGCAAAAATCCTCCACCTATCCGAAGACCTAATGAATTAAGACTCTTGACATCTCCAACATGGCTGTTATGTTACTTGGATGTGATTCGTTCTCCTACTTCCCAGATGAACAAAGCACTGTGGATCTGTTGCACTTTACCTTCCATCCATTTCTGTCTACCCTGAAAACACTTTTCAACTGCCTGTGTACCTTATTTCCCTCCTATTATAAAAAGAACAGCTTCAAAAAAGCGATAGAAAATATGCTCTGAATAAAACTTTTGTATTTGCACCTTCATATAATGTTTTACTTGAATCCTAAAATATTGATTTTTAATGTAACATTAAAGCAAAGTGAATCAAATGTTTGCTGTGTTTATTTTGGATTCCTAAAAGGTCCAAGATTCAGGTTTTAGTAAACCAAAATTGTGTATGCCATGCCATATAATCAACCCATTTTAACCCCTTCCTGTCCAGCGACATACCCATGCGTCGCTGGGGATTCGATAGTTGTAGTTGTACCGGGATGATGGCTGCAGGCATCACTCTGCATTGTGTTTTTTTTTTATTTTTTTAGAGTTGGTGTCCTGTCGAGAAATTCCCCCTGTCGAGAAATACCCGGCCAGAACTGCAAATGCGAAGTACGGGGCCGCCGAACATCGGAATTTAGGATCAGCTGTAGACGCCTCCTGCGCACAATACCCAACATTGTGCCACACACTCCCAGTGCTCGTGCAAGTCTGCAAGGGGCGGATTTTTCATGATGGGCGCATGTGAGGGGCGGATGCCTACAGAGGGGGGTGTATTTTGTAATGATGGCTAGTGCTATTGCTTGTGTTGGCTCGCTAAATCAGCCCTGCAAATCCGCCCATCAACATTAAAAAACCGACCTTCAGTTGGCTAAACACACCCAGCTAACACATGTAGGCAGTATAGCAGATTAACAGCACTGCCCATCATTTCAAAATACGCCCCCTTCTGTAGGCATCTGCCCCTCACACGTGCCCATCATGAAGAAATCCGCCCTTTGCAGACTTGCACGAGCATCAGGTGTTTTTGGCACAATGTCGACTATTGTGTGTGGGCGCCGTCCTACAGCTGATCCTAAATTCCGATGTTCGAAGGTACTGTGCAAGCCACGGGGGGCATTTCTCGTCGGAACTCCAGTGGTTGGCTCTCTTGTAATAGCAATCGGAGCAGCTTACTAGCCGCTCAATTGCCATCGCAGACAGCAGGAGGGGGATGCCCTCCCTTCCACCACTTTTCACAGCTCTCTCGGTCTCTCCTGTCCCACCGGGAGACCCAAGCGACCAACCTGCACATCCCTTGGTTGACCATAAAGCCAAGCAAAGCCCGGATCAGCTTTTATCAGCTGTTCATAAACGTTAACTGAAAGTAATTATAGTTTACTCGGAAACCATCGCACCAGTTTTAAAAATTTAAAGCATTTATAAACCCCAGATCTCTCCATAAAGAGGACCTGTCACATGCATATTTCTGTCACGAGGAGTTTAAATTCCTTGTGACAGCACTAAAAGCGATTAAAAAAAATTATAGCAACTGTGTAAACAAAAGAATAAAAAAAATGAAAGTGACCCCCGTGCTCGCACACAAAAGCGAACGCACATGTCGATCCCGCACACAAACAAACATTGATTGTCCCACACGTGACATATCATCACGAACTCCAGATCATGGGCAGTAATTCTAGCACCATACCTCCTCTGTAAATCTAAAGTGGTTACCTGTAAAGGCTTTTAAAACGTTGCCTATGGATTTATTCTCGAGGGCTTCTGCTTTAAAAAAAAATACTGATTTGTTACATGTGAACAAAAAGTACCATAAAAGGCCGGGACTGGAGGTGGTAAACTCCGTGATGAGCTTTTAATGCTATCCAGCAACCACTGCAACTGTGCTTAACCACCCAGGGTGGATAAAAATCGATTCGTAAAAAAAAAAAAAAGATTTTGTTGATGTTTAAATCGGATTTTTTTTTTTTATCAAATTTAACTTAAAATGCCTTCAAAGTAAAGATAGTTTTCTAATTCAGATACATTCATAATTTAGTTTATTCACCATCACTGTTGCAAATATTTAAAGATTCTAACTACCTGTCATTTTAAATCCATCATGGTAGCACCTGTTGGCGGGCATCCGCTCACCTGCTGCCGCCAAGTCCCTCACCTTGTGTCCCTGCCGCATCACCAGCGGTCCCATTAAAATGAATGGGACTGTCGGTGAGTCAACAGAGGGTCAGAGGAGGATCCGCTGTTGGACAGAGATGACGGTTGCTCCTTAAAGCGGAGTTCCACCCAAAAGTGGAACTTCTGCTTTAAGCACTCCTCACCCCCTTACATGCCACATTTTGGCATGTATTTTTTTTCGGGGGGGAGTGGGACTTCCTTTCCTACTTCCACCCACGGGCCGCCTAGGCAACTCCTACTCTCGCCTTAGGCCCCTCCCTCTAGGCGATCTCCTGGGACACGTAACAGGTCCCAGGAGATCGCCTGTCCACTCCTAAAGTGCAAAGTGCGAGTATTACCTCTTTTAGATTTGGATAACAATATCAATAAAATGTGCCAGCATCCCTATTGATTGTAATTGGTATGACCTGATCAATAACTCAAACAAAGGCTGCTTGCGGCCTAGTTGATTGACTGTAGATCAAGGGAGGAGGGGGAGTTGTTTGGGATTTTCGAGGCACTGATATACAACAATGTAAAAAATAGTATAAATATTTATTTAACAAATTATAATGATACAAAAAATACAGGACATTTGGGACAAACCCCACAAATCGGATCGATCACAAGACCGTTGGTCTAATCGGTGGAGTCGTGGTCTCGACCGGTTTCGCAGTATAAAACTGCTTCTTCAGGAGAATGTCTACAAAGTATACAAATAAAATATAGTAAAGCAACAAGCAATTATGTACAATAATTTGATAAGAAAGAAAAATACACAAGGTCGATATTGTGCTTTGTAGGAGAGTCACAGGACTACTCACCTTGGTTTACCTGAGTGATCATGAACACGCTCAGGCATGGATACATCCTGCGCCCCAGCCTATGCCAATTTATATCTTGACGGCTGGGAACGTTCATTACACGCTAATGACATCTTTCGTAGATTTTTGGATCAGGTTTTACTTTGGTATAGATTTATAGATGATTTATTTATTATTTGGACCGGTACCTCTGAATCCTTGTTGGAATTTGTACGTTTGCTCAATATAAATGAATTTAACCTTAAATTTACCGTCCAATTTGATGACAGTCAGGTCCCCTTCCTGGACCTGACTGTCATCAAACAAAGCGACGGCACTTTACATACGGACCTTTACCGTAAACCTACGGCTGGAAATACTTTACTATTTGCTACTAGTGCCCATCCCAAACCCTTAATTAGAAGTATTCCTTTCGCCCAATATTTAAGGTTACGCAGGAATTGCACATTATCTAGCGATTTCCAAAAACAGGCAGATGCTTTAAGGTTACGCTTACTTGATCGTGGCTATACCAGAACAAATCTAAAAAAAGCTTACAACAGGGCTTGCCTACGTTCTAGGAATTCCCTGTTGTATGATACACCCAAACAGAGGAATACAATCACCTCAACCAACAATCCCGTACGTTTCATTACTACTTATTCCGCTCATCACAATGTCTTACGTGACATCCTCAATAGACATTGGCATATTCTTACTGATGATAGCACTCTGTCTAAACATGTGAAAGTACATCCCGAAATGGTCTACCGCCGTGCATCCTCACTGCGAGACCGACTCACTCAGAGTCACTACACACAAGAACTTCCACCTCCCCCAGTACTTAGGGGAACTTACCGGTGTGGCAACTGCCCACGTTGCCCATGGGTACTGGAGGGTAAACGGTTTATCTTACCAAATAGTGAAGTTTTCCTCCCCTCCTTTCATGCAGATTGCGGTACTAAGGGTGTGGTCTATTTAATGGTATGTAATTGTAATGCCTTCTATGTTGGAAAAACAATTAGAGAATTTCGCCAACGTATTGGCGATCACCTGTATGACACGGGTGCGGGAAAATTGACTACTATTGGACGTCATATAGGACTTTATCACAGGTATGATTTGACAGTGGTACGATTCCTTATATTGGAGGTCATCCCACCACATCCCCGTGGTGGTGACTGGGACAAATCCATTCTCCAAAAGGAATGTTTATGGATAGAACATTTAAATGCTATGACGTATCCAGGTTTGAATGAAGTCAATTCATATAGGTCCTTCATCTAGTTGGGATGTCGGTGGATTGACTAGTCATTCAACTACAATGATTGTAGTTTTGAGAAGTAATTGAGATATAATATTCCTTATATATATATATATATATTATTTATTTTATTTTTATTTTTATTTTTATAATCAGAACACACCAAATAAAACCCCTCCTGTTTTTCTTTCATTCACCCCTATCCATCAACATCACCACTGTCAAATGACTACTTGAAAGTCCTGGTATTTCATTCCTTAAATGCTACAAATACATGTCTTAGATGTTGCTACACTTCCTCTGAATCATCTCGCTCTGATTGTCATTTTTCTGAGTCTTGAATTATTCCTGTTTAAATGACTCCACAATGTAATGTATTTCAGGCATATCCCCCTGTTTACATTTATAATTAAAATGTTTGTAATACCCATATACTTGTGATTATATCTGTAATCCCCGTTTTTATATGTCTCCATATTGTGCCTTGTTAGCCCAGGACCTTGGTCATGTGATCGGGCCCGCTCTGGCACCTCCCCCTCTTCTTTGATTGGCGCACGTTGGACCTTTCAGACCACGGGCTCCAATCGGAGCCTGTTGTTTGCAGCCCTGAACCCGACCTATGGTCATTGGGTCTCAGGACTGCAAGGCCGCGCATCAACGAATGCGCGGCCGTCTGATTGGTGAGTCACGTCTACGTCGCGTCCACGTGACCTATGACGTGACTTGGGATATCCCATTTAAGCTGCTCCACGAGCTAGCTGAATGAGACACACGTTTGGCTACTTTGGAACTTTTATCACCCACTCTTCCTTTCCCCATCCCTTCACTATTCCTTTTTGTCACTCACCTTCATTCCCCATTCTTCATCACTTTCACCCCCTCCCTTTTTTACGTTATATTTTTTTTCTTTTCTCCTCTTTCCCTTCCTTCTCCCCTTTTTTCTCTCTTTCTTCACCTTTTTTCTTCTCCGCCTCCCCCTTTCATACTTTTTCTTCTCCCCCTCTTAATTTTCTTTCCTCTTCTCGTTTTGTTTCCTTCCTTTCTCTCACCTTCCCCTTTCTTTAAATATTTTTGTTAATCCCTGTCTCCCTTTTTCCCCCCCCTGTTTGGTTTCACCTTTGCTTCTTCCTCTTTTTTTTTCCTCTTTTTCCGCCCCCTTTTTTCTTCCCGTTCCCTTTTCAAATATTCCTCTTTTTTTTTTTCTCTTCTGTTTCCCTCTTCTCCCTTTCCTCTCCTTTACCTTCCCCCACAATAAACTCCCCTTTCTCCCCCCTTCCCCCTTCCAACCTACCCTCACTTCATCCCGGTTCATCCTTGCACAACCGTCCTTAAAAATATATTAACCACCAGGATTAACCTATTAACCTCTTCCACCAGAGCCCGTCCGTATTATCCCCCACGTGCGCCCTAGGGTTTTTTTTTGCCTGAGCGTGTTCATGATCACTCAGGTAAACCAAGGTGAGTAGTCCTGTGACTCTCCTACAAAGCACAATATCGACCTTATGTATTTTTCTTTCTTATCAAATTATTGTACATAATTGCTTGTTGCTTTACTATATTTTATTTGTATACTTTGTAGACATTCTCCTGAAGAAGCAGTTTTATACTGCGAAACCGGTCGAGACCACGACTCCACCGATTAGACCAACGGTCTTGTGATCGATCTGATTTGTGGGGTTTGTCCCAAATGTCCTGTATTTTTTGTATCATTATAATTTGTTAATTAAATATTTATACTATTTTTTACATTGTTGTATATCAGTGCCTCGAAAATCCCAAACAACTCCCCCTCCTCCCTTGATCTACAGTCAATCAACTAGGCCGCAAGCAGCCTTTGTTTGAGTTATTGATCAGGTCATACCAATTACACTCCTAAAGTGCAGCGCGACTTGCACATGCGCAGTGAGTGCCTGGCCGTGAAGCCAGGAGCCTTCACGGCCGGGTGCCCACATTGTGAATGGAAGCGCCGGGGGGGGAGGAGAGACACCCTGGATGGCCGCATCGCTGGACAGTGGAGCAGGTAAGAGTCTGTTTATTAAAAGTCAGCAGCTATACTTTTTGTAGCTGCTGACTTTTAATAAACATAAAAAGGCTGAAATTCTGCTTTAACAACTTCTGGACCAGCTCATGCCGATATACGTCAGCACTTTGAAGAGGGATATCTTATGGCTAGCTGCCATAATCCCGGTATCCTCTTCTTCAGTGAGCCGTCCGGGTTCCGATAATAGTGGTCTCTGCAGCGGATTCGCTGTGAGATCACTTATATCAGCGGCGGGAGAGGGCCGCTCTCCGCTGCCCTTCGACGCTTCCTAGAGCTGGTGGAGGCGAAGATCGGGTCCTTCAGCTGGCTGGGTGTGGAGACGAGTGAGGGGAAGATGGCCCCCACCCGTCTTCATACCACTGAAGGGTGGAAGCGGGCCAGAAACGGGCAACAATGTGGCAGTACAACACTTTGCCTGTATGGGCCGCCCATCTGCAGTACACTGCAGGTGGGCAGTCCGAAAGCCGTTAAAGTGTATGTAAACACTAACGATGAACTTCTCCCATTTTATCCTGTTTGGTCTGTTAAATTTACATTTCAAATAATGTTTTATATCTCATAAATGCAAAAAACTACCCGTTTGAACCTGCTAGAACACCCCTACGTTATGGAGAGGGGAGTGTTGTGTATTCCCAGAGAACGCCTGAGAGTGTCAAAGGGGCGTGTACTTTCTGACATCTGTGCTGTGTAATATTCTCAGTGATGGTGAACCTTGGCGCCCCAGATGTTTTGGATCTACATTTCCCATGATGCTCATCCACTCTGCAGTGTACATGAGCATCATGGGAAATGTAGTTCTAAAACATCTGGGGTGCCAAGGTTCGCCATCACTGCTCTATCTGCTCCTTGTATTACTAGCCCTAGTCCAACTTTCAAGGCTTTTTTGTTGTAGTATGTGAGAGACCGCAAGGAATCTTCAAGTTCTCCAATCCTCATTACTGACAAAAGGAAGTGGTGTCAACTGATGTATTACAGAATTGCCTTGAAAAGTAAAATACTAATAAGGTAAACATTTCAAGGTACCATTTTGTTAAAGCCCAAATTCAGGCTACTTTCAAACGTACCCATGCAGGGGGGCCCACCCTACTGAATGGGTTAAATGCTTGTTTGGCTAGTAGGGCAAGGAATAAGTACAGGCCTGCTTCCTCCTCTTTGTGTGACCAGTCGCCCAAAGCCGCTTCACTTCCCTGCCTGGCAGGTCTCAGCTCTCTGATGTCATCATGTACAATGCAGGACCAGCAGTCTCTCATTGTATGGGAAGGCGGCAAAGGCCCGCCCACAACCCAGACTGTTAGACAATGGAGGAGAGTGCCATTGGTCAGAAAAGCACGGAATAAGGTAAGTATTTGTACTTTAGGTCTACCCTGCTAGTCAGACAAGCATTTAAGTGGGTGAAATTCAAATGTAAATTTTAAATATTAAGGGTTTAAAAAAAAAAAAAAAAAGGAGAAATAGCAGCCAAGTTAAAAAAAAGTGTGTGGTGGTCATTGGAGCTTATTAGGTTTACTTTGAGTTAATAAGGGGTTAAAATGGAAACAAATCTTAATTAAAAAAAATAGGTTAATTAAAGCAATCTCTAATGCAGATTAAAGATTACCCTTTTGATCTTCATTTGATTAAAAGAGAGTAAATACATAGAAAGCGTTTAAAATCTTTTTCACGTGTTCCGTTTTATTTATTTTTGCCCATTGCAGCCAACATCCTTGGCATAATACTAACTCTTCTGTCACATACTCACATTGTTAAAGGGGTTGTAAAGACAAAAATATTTTCCTCTTAAATTAAAGTCTGACAGTAGCTGATAAAGTAAAAAGTAATGTTTTGCATTATAACTAGTTTGATACCTGTTGAAATCGAGCTGTTTTATTCACCTCCGTCACTCCTGAATCATTATTCTCACTGACTTCCTGGTTTGCGGTGCGCATTCATTCTTGATACATCACGGCCTAATGGGAACTACAGTTCCCATTAGGCTTAGCCTCCATGCCTGTGAGGGATAAGAGAGCATCTTCATGCAGGGCTGTAGTCATAGGGAGGGGGTAAGAACATTCTGCTTTCCACCATGCAAAACAGCTCAGATGCTGGTGGAAAGCAAGAAGAGGAGAGGCAGGAAATGGAATTTTCAAACCTGGATTACTGTATTTTGGAGGTCAAAAGGAAAAACGAGGTAAGTGATATTTAAATGCTCTAGCTTACAGCAATCAATTGATCTAATAAAAAAACGAACCTTTAGTGTTCCTTTAAGCCCTGATGACAAACTAACCAGTCCTATATACTGTTTCAGCTTCTTCCCTTGCTTACTCTTATGCCACGTACACACGGTCACAATTTCCGACAAGAAAAGTTCAATGTGAGCCTTTGGTCGGAAATTCCAACCGTGTGTAGGCCCCATCTGACTTTTTCTGTTGGAATTTCCAACAACAAAAATTTGAGAGCTGGGTCTCAATTTTCCCGACAAGAAAAGTTCTTGTCGGAAATTCCAATCGTCTGTATGCAATTCCGACACACGAAAAAAGTCGACGCATGCTTGGAAGCATTGAACTTTTCTCGACTCGTCATAGTGTTGTACGTCACCGCGTTCTCGAAGGTCGAAATTTTGAGCCAACATTGCGTCTGAAAAAAATCCATGGTTTTCTTGTCGTAATTTCCGATTGTGTGTACGTGGCATAAGAGCCACTTCACACCAGAATAAAATGCAGTGCACTTGCAATCTGCAGCGAGTGTCCGTGTTTATGACACCCCAAACGCAGGTTGCAAGCACAGTGCTGTTTACTGCAATAGATCAACGCATGTGCATGCTGTACTTTTGATGTGATTAGGTGTTTTCAGCCCATTTAAATGAATTGTCTGAAATCAAACTGCACTCGGTTCTCATGCGAATCACACAGTAACACACTGCGTCGTCCTATGTGATTCATGTTGTGAATCGACCCTAAATGTACAACTGTAGTATTAACCACTTCAGCGCCATTTTTTTTTACCTCCTTTGTGGCCAGGGCATTTTTTTGCTGTTTAGCACTGCGGTACTTTAAAGAATAAGTAAACAAAAAAAATACATTTAATACTATTAATGGCGGTGTTCAGCAACTTATAGTGGGATAGTGCAGTTTAGGCAACCTGACACTAAGTGGCGTCAGTGAGGGCACTAACTAACTAACACACACTAACAGAGTGATCAGTGCTAATATGCACTGTCACTATATTAATGACACTGGCTGGGAAGGGGGTAACATCTAGGGTGATCAAGGGGTAAAATGTGCTCTAACTCGGACACAGCAGATCACAGAGCAGGGTACAGTGAAATTTGCCCTGTATTGTGTGATCGCTGTGACCAATCACATTTGTAAACAAAGGCTGCAGCCTTTGAATGGTTTCTCGCACAGCTATTGGCTGTAAAAGGAAACTGATTGCTCTACTGTACAGCCCAAAAGCTTTAGTAGGAAATCACAATGTAAAAAAAATAATAAAATAAAAATCTTGTCCCCCCCCCCCATTTTCCCCCAGCCATGTACTGTAGTGCTGTGTCTATTGATCAGAGACGCAAATTGATGCCAATTTAGGCCTGTTCACGCCAGAATGCAGTGCGGGAAACCAGTGTTCCCTGCGAATTTTCAGTACTGTGTTATACATACAAAAAAAAAGTACTGGGTTTGCGATCTGCTGCAGATGTCAATGCAATCCTAACAACATAGGAAACACAGTGTTTGCCTGCACTGCATGGCATGGACACCAGAGTACAATGTGATCCGGTTACAGTGCGTTTTGAAAAGTAGTGCCTGCCTGCAATACTTTTGGTGCAATCCAGTGCCCAACCACCCTCAACCTTACACGTGAACGAGCCCTAATAGTGCAGCCAGTCACAGGGATTCTAGGATAGAAAGTATTTTCCTGAATACTGCCATACCAGTGAATGCCAGCAACTGTGTTCTTTACCACCGCCACATCAGTGGCATTGTCACCAAACCAGTATATGCCAGCAACAGTGTTCCTGATTACCACACAAGTCCCAGTGTCACCAGACCAAGGTGAGACAGCAACAGTGTTCCTGATCACCACCACGCCAGACCAGCGTAAGCTCGCAACGGCGTTCCTGATAGCAGCCGCACCAGTCCCAGTGTCACCAAACCCGTGCAGCCAACAACCGTGTTCCTAAACACTGTCACACCAGTGCAGTGTTGCCTCTGCCTGGACCAATCCTTTGCCTGTTTGCTGACCATCTCTCTGCCTTGTGCCTGAACTGTCCCATCTGCATGCCTCACTGACGACGTTCCTGCGAGACATCAGTCCCAGACATTCTCTGCGGACAACTGCACTTATGGAACCACAGGAACATTTTTTTGTCCTTTCTTGGGACTCCTGTACTTCCTGGCCAGTGAACATTGCATTCCTTGGGGCAGCAATGTATCAGTTGGCTAGGCTTTCTTGGCTTATAGGAACTGGGACTGCTATAGGTAACGCTACACTAAGCTTTATTCCCTGACCACTCATAAGAGGTGACCATTACAGTACACCATTTTTTATACAGTGTTGGTCGATTTCTGTGGTACACAAGATAAAATGCTTGGTATATAATCAGTCCGAACATTGAAAAAAGTCTCACATGTTGTATTGCCATATGTGCATGTGTATGGCACATAACAAGATTTAGTCTTCATAACTGGCCTTTTCCTTGTTCTGGAAATTGCTGCTCTGGGGACCGGATGGTTTCAGGTGCTCGCTATCTTCTTGCAGACCAGTCCCCTCACCACCCCCTGAAGTTTTTCTGCATTTGGGGTCTCTGCGACAGCACCCCACTGCTGGAACATGTACCTCCGCCAATAGAAAGTGTCCAGGACACAAAGTCCAGGACACTTGGATGAATGGAAGAAGGACCTTCCAGGTGTAAACAAGGAGGATTTAAGGACATTTCCATGTTTTTTTAACTTTTAATCTTTTCTTGCTTTGCCTGTAGTTGGGTATTAAGAATTGGTGTCATTTTAAAGTAGATGTCCAAGTCACATGCAAAGGCCCATCTTCCTTTTATACTTTTTTTTTTTTTTGGGGGGGGGGGGGGGTATCACGTCCTCCATGGTGCATGTTTCTGCCCAGCTTCACATGTCTCTTGAAAATTGCTTTCCTTTTAATCCTACAGATGATCAGAATTATGTAACAAAAGTTGCTCCGCATAGACTTCAATGGGGTTTGCTGTAAAGTTAGCAAGGGTTAAACTTTAAGCAACTTTTGAAAAAGGAGATTTAAAAAAAAAATATATATATATTAGGGCTGTTACTGATAAAAATGTTTCTGTTCGATTAATCGTTTTTTTTTTTTTTTTTTATCGATTAATTGACTAATTTCGATTAATTATAACGCACATACAGATTCTACTACTAAACTACTTTTAGCTGATCTCCTTGCAGGCTGATTCCCAGTGCAGCTCCCAACCACTGGAAAAATGGATAGCAGGATACATAAAACACATGGGAATAGCATTAAAACTGTTATAGTCTTCAAGTAGGTAACCAAATAAATATTGCACTGGAGATAAAATCGATGTAGCTACATAAACTGTAAAAATGGTGTGAGTAATACCAAACAGTAATAAAAGCAGTCATGAAAACATGTAGCTAAGTATGATACTGGTATAAAAATGTGTACAACGATACCACTGCTGAATCCAGATGAGGAGAGGTAAACATCAGTCCGTCGGCATGTAGATGTCCCATGAAGGGAACTATCACGACTCCCAGTGGATGGTTGTAGAATCCCAGGTTGATAGAGGGAAGTGATAGAGCAGTGGTTCTCAACCTGGGGGTCGGGACCCCCTCGGGGGTCAAATGATGATTTGCCAGGGGTCACCGAATCCTGGGCTGTTCTTGAAGCCCGCACTGCTCTTCCAGGCTTTTTGCGGCCGCCCAGCAGGGCTGTCCCTAGAGCCCGTGGCCGCCCACTCAGCCTCTCTGCAGCCACCCATTCAGTTCATGGCATGGCTGGAGGGCAGAGACTAGAGGTCAGCTGACTAGTGAGGATAGGGAAGTGGGAGGGGCTGGAGCAGACAATATATCCTGATTTTGGCATGGGTGTAACTGCCACGAGACACCACAAAGTTGGAAACAGTGAGTAACACTAGCTGTGATTATAGTTGCCAATAAAAGTCTCCACTAAGGTTCTCAGATCAGCAGATGACCTTGATCAAGAGCACCTAAGTTGGCTGATCAGAACTCACCCCAGCACTGCCACTCATCCCGTTTCTCTTCCCCCCCCCCCCCCACCAAGGAGTAAAAGAAGGAATACAAATACATGGAAGGGAGAGGAAAAGAGGCGGAGGAACAAAGAGAAAGAATATGCGAAAAGAACAAGAAAAACGGCTAGAGAGAGGGATGAGGGAAAAAAAACAAGACATTAGGATAGAGAGAGATGAAAGGGAAAAAAAGGAGAACAAAGAAAGTGGTACATCCTAAAATGTACCATAAGGGGTTTTAATACTGTACGAGTGGAAGGGACTCAGGGAGCGCTAAATGTCCGTGGGTTAGGGACGCAAATTACTTGTCTTGCCTTGGCGACAACCCACACTACGAAAATAACTTTAATGTTAGGGGTCCCCACAGCTTAGGAAATGTTATCAAGGGGTCACGGCACTAGACAGGTTGAGAACCACTGTGATAGAGGGAGGTGTAACAGCCCTTGCGTATGGCAGATAGTAAGGTCCCGCCGGCATGCAGATATGAAGGCACGGCAAAGGAGCCCTTCAGATGGACACGGCAAGCCGCGCCGGTGTCCGTGACGTTACTGGATCTCCCTGAAGGCCCGGAAGCCGGCG
Source organism: Rana temporaria (assembly GCF_905171775.1). NCBI lineage: Eukaryota > Metazoa > Chordata > Amphibia > Anura > Ranidae > Rana > Rana temporaria. The sequence continues at coordinate 133,212,041 of NC_053494.1, forward strand.
GAGAGGTGAGTACCAATCAAAAGAATTTTAATCGATCAAAAAGATTTTGATCGATCAAAAAAATTAAAGATTAATCGATTAATTAAAAGTTAATTTGCACAGCCCTAATATATATATATATATATATATATATATATATATATATATATATATATATATATATATATATATATATCTCCAGATATACCATTGTAGTAGAATACATACACCTGGTTCTGTTTTTTGAAAATAAAAAAATACACTAAGCTTCAGCTTTGAGGCTGGGTTCACACTATACTACACGACAGGCTCCTACTTTTGTCCGACTTCAATGATATTCAATGGGCTGAAGTAGGATCAATGTAGGACCAAAGTAGTACAGGGAGCGTTTTCAAGGTCGGACCGACTTGTGTCGGACCAGTTAAGACAGCTCTCATAGGGAAACATTGATTTTCACACGTCATGCGTCATGAGCTCCTAATGTCGGAGCGTTTGACGGACAAGTGTGAACCCAGCCTAAAGTGGTATTAAACCTAAAAACATAAATATAATTTATTACAGCTTACAAATCATTAGATTAGTGATAGCTACAGTATTTATTTATTGTAGGTTTATTAATTTTTCCCTTTATTTTCACATGGGGATATGGCCAGTAACACGTTTCCTGTCTTGGGGTATCTGCACTCTGGATGAAGTGGTAAAGCAGACACATATTGGAAAGCAGCATTGTAAAGCAGGCCATACACGGTCGAATATCGAACAAATTTTCTTTTCAAAATCAGAAAGTTAATTTTTTTTGGTGATCCGATGATGCCACCATTGATTTTCGGCCGACCAAATCTTCATGTTGCCGGGAATATTATTTTTTCTCCGGGAATATTCTTTTCTTGCACATGCGCATTTTTTTCTATTACAATTCACGCACGAATCTCCCATCATTGATCAGAAAATCGTTTGTTTTTTCAAAAAAATCCAACATGTCGGATTCCTCAAATTTGATTGCCGCACGAAAATAGACTGTTGCTGCCCACTATTGGTGCGAAAGTCGTACGAAAATTCTTTTGATACCCTTTCCCCTTTAGTTGGGGGAAAGGGTAGTTAGTGTAAAGCCTGGTACACACGATCAGATTATCGGATGAATAATCGTCCGTTTGTTTGTTGCATGCTAGTCTCATATCGAAAGTCAAAAGGTTACTCAACTTACAAAAATTCTTGTATGAAAAAAATACAATTTCGAAAGTGATGTATTATGTTGAATTGTTTTTTTTTGTTTGCAAAAATGCGTAGTCTTGCTCTTGTGATTTGTTTTCGGGCAAAAACTGTACTAATTAAACGAAAATCAGACATTGTGTTCATGTACGAAAAAAGTTTTATAGCCTGCACCCTCAGGTTTTGTCATCCGAAAAGTTGGAATCGGCTGTCGAAAGAAGCACTATACTAACGATCAGATAATCAGTCGATATTTCGTGGTACAAAGTTCAACTTCCGATTTTCTTATAATATGAACGGCCTTGAGACTAGCAGATTTGACTAACAACATGAAACTGAAAACCTACTAACACTTTATAAGCATTTACAGCAAACTGTTTTTTTTTGCCTTTTGGGATCAAGATTTGTAATAAATAAAAGCTGATCATAGTAAGTACCACTGTCAATGTAAAGTGGAGTTCCGGACATTTTATCTTAAATTTTTTTATAAAATTACTATATAGTATATTATTTCTAAACATGATATTGGAAACCTTCATCAATATAATGTTGTATTTGTCAAAACCAATCAGGAAGTGCCTTTCTTATATAGTCGTTTTATTGGAACAGCATATGTCTACAGAGTTGACTCATTTTTCAATAGGTACATGAAGATGAAGACTCACAAATGTACCTTTGCAGCAACTACAGTTTTTATAATACCCACTAGGTGGTGCACATGATCTAAAGATAGTCTGGTATGTAAAAGAGGAATTCAGAAGGCTTTCTATCAAATGAGGAATGTTGAAAATTCTGGCAACATGTGGACAGCACTGCGAAAAAGTGGTTCTAAAAGTAGTTTTGTTTTCCCCTTAACACATTTTCTGCATTAAGGTAATACACCTTTGTTTGTTTCCATTCATTACCCAACTGACTGCCAATCAAAGGACCAATCAAAAAACCCCCATAGATTGGTTGCCCTATTAGAGTACCCCCATAAATAAGTTGCCCCCCATTAATCAGATGTCCCTCATCAGAATACTGGGCCCCATCAGAGTGCCCTTATAGATTAGTTGTCCCATCTAGTACCCCCATAGATTTGTTACCTTATCACAGTGCCCCCAAAAACCAGTTGCCCCATCACAGAACCCCATAAATTAGTTCCCCATTAGAATGCCCCCATAAATTAGTTGCCCCATCAGAATGCCCCCATAGATTTGTTGCCCCATCAGAGGGCCCCCATACATTAGTTTCTCCCATTAGAAGGTGCCTAAAGATTAGTTGCCACATAGATTAGTTGTCCCCATCAGTTAAAATCAGTGGTTGCAAGTGTTTTTTTCCCCCTTATTTGATAAGTTTGCCATCAGTTTTTAAAACACTTTTTTCCTTTTATTCTCCTACTTTTTCTGACACTTTTTAAACAGCACTTTCTTTTCTTTCTCGTCTGCTAATTAGGCTGAGTTGTTTATTGTTCGCAGGTGTGTATATACGTATCTATAGCGCTCACATTTGAGCTGGCTCACTGTTGATGTTGGCTTGCATATGGAACTTTGAACAAAAGTGGAGAGTTAAAAATCAGGAGTTGAAAACGGGAGTTAAAGTTTTTTTAAACCCCCTTTTTTTTATTATAAAAATAACCAACATGTTATACTTACCCCACCGGCACTCCAGGCCCCTCCTCTTCACCAGGTGTTCCCACGGAAAGCCACTTTCCCTGGGGGCACCAGTGCAGGCTCGCTCCCAAGTCCCGCTGCTGCATTCATTGACACAGACAGCGGGACTTGGCCCTGCCTCTCACTCCCTTATCACTGGATTTGATTGACAGAAGTGGGATCCAATGGCTTCCACTCCTGTCAATCTGTCTAATGAGGCGAGAGACAGAGGCTGGAGCCGCTGTGCCCCTGCACATCACTGGATAAGAGTGGGCTCAGGAAAGAAAAAGGGGGGTGTCTGGGGGGAGCTGCAGCACAGGTTTTTCACCTTAATGCAAAGAATGCATTAAGGTGAAAAACATTAAAGGTTTACATCCACTTTAGGACAGAAGTCTTCTATCCTGTAAGTAACATCTTAAACTTCCTATAAGTAATTATATTGTAACTGGGATAATGAGTGCTAGCAAGATTGAAGGTTTTGCTCAGTGCACAGTATGCCATATGTATGCAAAAATGCTGCAACAGCTCCATGATCCATACCGATGTGACAGATGTGAACAGGTTGCCATTACATATAGTTACATAATAGGTGAGTTTGAAAAAAGACACAAGTCCAACCTATGTGTGTGATTTTATGTCAGTATTACATTGTATAACCCTGTATGTTGTGGGCGTTCAGGTGCTTATCTAATAGTTTTTTAAACTATCGATGCTCCCCGCTGAGACCACCGACTGTGGAAGGGAATTCCACATCCTTGCCGCTCTTACAGTAAAGAACCCTCTACGTAGTTCAAGGTTAAACCTCTTTTCTTCTAATTTTAATGAGTAGCCACATGTATTGTTAAACTCCCTTCCATGAAAAAGTTGTATCCCTATTGTGGGGTCACCAGTATAGTATTTGTAAATTGAAATCATATCCCCTCTCAAATGTCTCTGAGAGAATAAGTTCAGTGCTCTCAACCTTTCCTCATAACTAACATCCTCCAGACCCTTTATTAGCTTGGTTGCCCTTCTTTGTACTCGTTCCATTTCCAGTACATCTTTCCTGATGACTGGTGCCCAGAACTAGACAGCATACTCTAGGTGTGACCAGACCAGAGTCTTGTAGAGCAGGAGAATTATCATTTTTTGCTGTGGAGTTGATCCCCTTTTTAATGCATGCCAATATTCTGTTTACTTTGTTAGCAGCAGCTTGGCATTGCATCATCTACTAGGACCCCCAGGTCCTTTTCCATCCTAGATTCCCCCAGAGGTTCTCCCCCAAGTGTATAGATTGCATTCATATTTTTGCCACCTAAATTAATTATTTAAAAAAAAAATTTACATTACATTTGTCATGTAGTTGCTCACCACATTAATTTGTTTAGATCTTTTTGCAAGGTTTCCACATCCTGCGGAGAAGTTATTGCCCTGCTTAGCTTAGTATAGTCCGCACATACAGAGATTGAACTGTTTACCCCATCCTCCAGGTCATTTATAAATTAATTAAACAGGATTGGTCCCAGAACCCTGGGGGACCCCACTACCCACCCCTGACCATTCCGAGTACTCCCCATTTATCACCACCCATTGAACCCGCCCTTGTAGCGACTAGCCAGTTTTCAATCCATGTACTCACCCTATGGTCCATGCAAACTGACCTTATTTTGTATTAGGAACAATGGTCTGGCAATTACTTGACTGAGTTCCCTAAGTACCCTCGGGTGCAAGCCATCTGGCCCTGGTGATTTATTAGTCCTAAATTTCGCAAGTCTAATTTTTAATCTGTCCTCTGTTAACCATGGAGGTGCTTCCTGTGAAGTGTAATGAGGATAAACACTGAAGTTTTGGTTACTGAAGCCCCCGATTCCCTCGTGAAGACTGAGGAGAAGAGAAAATTCAATACCTTCGCCATCTTTTTCTGGCCAATATGGTCTGTCCTCCCTTTTTTACTGTTTACATACTTAAAGGATTTCTTGGGATTTTTTTCTATTTTAGCCGCCCTTACTTTTCTTGTTGCATTCCTTATAAAGTCTGAATGCTGATGATGATCCCTCAACCTTGTATTTTTTGAAGGTCTTCTTCTTTGCTATTATATGCATTTTTACATTGGAGTTAAGCCATCCAGGACTTTTGTTTGCTCTTTTAAATGTATTATCCAATGTAATGCATTGGCTAATGCCCTTATTTAATATGCTCTTAAAGCACATCCATCTCTCCTCTGTGTTTTTTGTTCCTAAAATTTTATCCCAATGTATGCCTAGCAAGGTTCACTGTTTAGGGAAATTATTTTGAAATTCAGTGTCTTTGTATTCCCCTTATGTTTCCTATTTGGTGTGATTTATACTAAAGCCAATTGACCTGTGATCGCTGTTTCCTAATTTTCCCCATATTTCCACATCTGTCTGTATTGTTGGTAATCAGTAGATCCAGTAACGCTTTATTTCTAGTTGGTGTGTCTACCATGTGAACCATGAAATTGTCCTGCAAGACATTTAGGAACTGGCGAGCCTTATATGAATGCGTGGTTCCCTCCGCCCAGTCTATGTCTGGATAATTAAAATCCCCCATTATGATAACACTTCCCATCCTTGCTGCTAATCCAAATTGTGATAGGAGATCCGTCTCCCCTTCCTCCCTCAGGTTAGGGGGCCTATAGCATACTCCCAGTATTATTTTCCCCTTAGCTTCATCCCTTTGGAACTCTACCCATAAGGATTCTACCTCCTCCCTAGCTCCCTTAGTGATGTCATCTCTCACATTCACTTGTACATTATTCTTGATATATAGGCATGCCCCTCCCCCTTTTTACCCTCTCTATCCCTGCGATAAAGGGTATACCCATGACTGGTTGCCAACCAGAATTGAACCAGGTCTATGAAATTCCAACAAAATCAAAATCCTTCACCATTCTGGAAGCTCACATTAGAGATCTGGAGGAGCAAGTTGCAATATAGAGCAGAAAGGACAACCTTGAAAGGGGTCCTCTGCTCAGTGAGCAGGTGGTCAATGGGGTTGATGTGAAGGATGGAGGGGCAATTCAGGATTATCAGGTAGGAATATGGGTTAATTTAGTTAGGGGGAGTGGTAGGGGCTCACAGAAAAGGAAGGCCAGTCCTGTGTTTGAGCACTAAGACAATTTGCCAAGTTGTAGGGTACTTGGATCTAGGGTCCCCGAACCAAAGAGCCAAGAGGGAGCAGGAGGGGCCAGTTAGGACTATTGCGGTACCGGTGTAGAGTTACAGAGTAAGATAAGGACCCTAGACCCAAGTACCCTATATCTTGATCTCAAGGATGATGGTACCTCCCACTACAATACAAATTTATTTTACCCCTGAGGCTCTCTTTTTCAAATTTGCCAAGTTGAGTAAGGATGTGGAGGTGGCAAACACAGAGGTGGCAGCCCTGGATGTCAGCCGAGAGAGCAGCCCAGTCTAGTAGGGTGGTGAGGGTAGTGCAGTTGGCGGCAATAGGGTATTCTATAACCAGAAAGACCAATAGAATAAATTGTCACTAGGATCACCTCAACCAAATGGTTTGCTGTCTCCCTGGTGGTAGAGTTCGGCATGTGGTGGAATGGGTTGATACATTACTGGAAGGGGTTGGGCAAGACCCAACTGTCTTGGTCCATGTTGGAACCAATGATAGAATACATGGAAGGTGGAGGTTCCCTAAGAATCAATTTAAAGGACTAGGCTGCAAGTTGAAGGGAAGGACCTCCAGAGTGATATTTTCTGAAATATTGCCGGTGCCATGCGCAACACAGGAAAGACAGGGGGGGGTTAGAGAACTGAATACATGGCTTAAGACCTGTTGTAAGAGGGAAGGATTTGGGTGTCTAGAAGCACTGGGCTGACTTTTCATTGGGGTACAACCTATATGCTTATCAGGAATAAAAGCAAAGTCCATGGGCTCTTCTCCGCTCTCTTTCTGCCGTAGATAGGCTGGACCGGATGACCCCGATCTGCATAGGTTCTTCCTCCTCCAAGGTAGGCGTGTGAGCATACACAGAGATATCAAGACCTTGTGATGGGGAAGCTTCCTGGCTGGGCACATACAGGGTTTCATAATCTGGCACACACTGGGCTGGCTGGGTGTCATAACCGCACTGGGGCTTCCTATCCCTGGGTACCCGTAGGCCCCGTGAACTAAGAGCAGACCTGGGAGCGCTGGTCTTCTTGGAGACAGAAATATATGAGTCCAGCGCAGACATGAACGTCTCCCAGCTGTCCAAGACTGGACTCTTTTCCTGCAACAGCAGATGAGCCCACGATTTGATCTGCCCTGTTAGCAAATTGATGGAGGCTCGAACCTTAATATAATCCGTGGCATAGGTCCTAGGTCTGAGGGTGAACAACAGCTCACAATCGGTTTGAAAGCACAGGAAGGATGCACGGTTCCCATCGAATATTTCTGGCATAAGAACAAATGGCTCATAATATACAGGTTCCGGGGCTGGGCGTGTTGTCTCTTTAAATTTTTGGACCTCCTGTTGTAATTCCTGAATAGTATGGTTCAGGCTGGAGACTTGCAGAGCCAGGGAGGAGAGCATCTTGTATAAGTCTGCGGACTCCATATCATTAGTTAGTCCATTATGCAAGGGTTTACCTTCTTGCAAGTTTTGAACTGCCAGCGTCAAAACAGACACCTGTTGGCACAGGGTTTCAAAAGGTGAGCGCACCCTGTCGGTCTCGGACATTTTGGCTGGTTCGTACTATCAGGAATCAAGTACTTACCGAGACCGATATGCAGAGGGTGGCTCACCTTTACGACCAAGTGCGCCCGTCCCCTGAGGTTGAGACAGGAGGCAGAAGCACAAGGCGGTACCGGTGCCAGCGAAGAAGCGGTGCTTGCAGGTAGTAGCAGCAGATGTAGTAGCTTCAGCGGGACTGCAGCCGGAGACAGGAGATAACCGAAGATACGTCAGGGATGCAGGTACGGATCAGGTGCAGATGAAGACTAGGGACGTTCCAAAACACAAGCCGAGGTTCAGGGGGCAGAGAAGGTAGCAGGTCCAAGTCACAAGCCAAAGTCCAAGGGCAGGAGAAAGTACAAGTCCGGGTCACAAGCCAATAGGTCAGGTCAGGAGAGTTCAAGCAGAGTAGGTGAGACAAGCCAAGTTCAAAAGTTCCAGGAGAGAGCTGAGTCGGGAAGCAATCCACAAGGTAAGGTTTCCAGGAAACAGGATACGGGTCAGAAGCTGACGACGAACCAGCAATTAGCAGAGGGGAAGGGGTTGGCTTAAATAGGCCGCACTGGCCACTGATTGGTCCACAGAAAGTACAGGTTCAGCACCAGGTTCAAATGGATAGCACACAGGATAGCACTGAGCAGTGGCTCAAAGACAAAGAGCTGGACCTGAAATGGCGAGATCCCAGGTTCACCTCCATCCAGAACCAACTGGGGAAAGTGACCGCAAAAGGTCTGTGCCCTGACAATGCTAATACGTATGCTGTGCTGGGAGAGAGGTTTATGGGAAAGCTGTAGGAGTATTTAAACTAGGATTGAGGGAGGGGGTGAAATGGAATTCAATCAAGCAGACAGGTCAGTTAGGGGTCAGACATTAATGGAGGGTGAAATGGGGACAGATGGGGGAGTTATGGGAGGTGACAAGAAGGTTTCCATGTTACAAACAACCATTGGAAATCATAGTGCTATTTGTACTACTAAAAAAAGTTTTGCAAAACACAAGAGCAAAATATGATAATGCAGACACTTCACCAATGCCAGATGTCTGCCAAGCAAAATAGTTGAGTTGGAAGCTCTGGTACATGGGGAGAACTATGATTTAATTGGTATCATTCTTCACATGAAATCAGTAAATCGTTCTTCACATGACTTGGCTATTATTATTCCTGGCTGTGCACTTTTTCGTAAAGACAGGGTAAGAAGGAAAGGTGGCAGTGTCTGTCTCTATGTGAGAAGTGATATCAAAGCAAGTGTGAAAGAGGACCTGGTGGATGGAGAGTGTGATGAGGCTGAAGCATTATGGGTGGAACTACATATACTGTAGATGTGCATAGTTCAAAGTAAATTATTGGTGTTTGTTATAGACCTCCCAGTGTTAATGACGAGGTGGAGACTCAGCTCCTTGCACAGATGGAAAGGGCTGCAGGGGCTGGGACAGTGATAATAATGGGGGATTTTAAGTACCATGAAATTAACTGGAGTAAGGGCTCTTTCACACGGAGCGGATCCGTATTGATCCGCCCCGTGTGTCCGTTGGCTCAGCGGGAATCATCCGTAAATCCCCGCTGAGCTGTCGGTGGACAGGGCGGTCCCCGCACACTGTGCAGAGACCGCCCTGTCTTTCCTCCGCTCTCCCCTATGGGGAATCACAAGGTCCGTATTCATCCGATCCGTTCCGCCAGACGGAAGAAAAATAGGGTTTTCTTCCGTCTGAAAAAGCGGATCTTTGCGGAGGCGGATGTTTGCGGATGTTAGCGGATGCATCATCCGCTAACGTCCACAATCCCATAGGGATACATTACAAGTCCGTAAGCAGACTTGTAAAAAACGGTCCGTTCGTCCGCCCGTGTGAAAGGGCCCTAATGGTACTGCTGAAACAATTTTATGGTCCAGTCCATAGAGGACCCGACTAGAAATGATGCTCTGCTGGAGCTTATTACCAATATTCATATAAAAAAGCATCTGGGTAGCAGTGACCATAACATGATTTCATTTAATGTTAGCTGTAAGCATCAAACACATATGGGAAAGATAAAAACACTTAAATGATTATAAACGATCACCTTGTAAACAACCCATTTAGTTTGGGAAAAAAAAGAAAGGCAGAACATTTGTGTATAGTTATAAAAAAACATTATAAATACCTTTTCATCCCTTTTTTATAAGTGATCACCTTCCCTCTGTTCTCCTTCCCTGACATTGATGAACACAGAACAGAAATGGGAAGTCTTCAAAGCGACTGTATGTGAACTCACTGCAAAGTATATTCCCATGGGCAACAGGTTTAAAAGGCTCACATCAAAGTTAAAAAAAACTATAAACTATAATAAGAAAAGAGCTCTTTAAAAAATATAAAAATGAAGGAACATGATCATTGTTTAAATGTTGCAAAGAATATAACAGAATATGTAAAAAGGAAATCAAGGATGCAAAAACAAAATGCCGGATTGCAAAAGAAAAAACCCCAAACAACTTTCCAAATATATTATTAGTAAAAAGGTCAGGTCTGAGCATGTAGGCCATTTACAAAATAATCTAAAGTGGGTGACTGGGGACAAACAGAAGGCAAATGTATTAAATACTTTCTTCAGCTCTGTGTATACAAAAGAGCATGGGGGAGCTCATGTCCATAATGGGGGTGGTAGTGACACATTCCCAAATGATCCACAATGGCTCAAAAGTGATATGTTCCAGACATATTTAGACAGAATAAAGGTGGATAAAGCACCTGGACCAGATCGATGTCATACACCCACGGATCCTAAAAGAAATGAGCTCTGTAAAATGGAGACCCCCTTAGATCAAGATCCCCTTTAAATCTGGAGTCCCTCTTTTAATTATAATCTTCCCTCTGCACAGAGGAAGTTTCATCCTGATGCGCATACTGGGAAAGCGTATCATTAGTTGCTTGGACTTAGCATTTGTATCGAGAGGGTACATATTAATGAATTCTACAGTGAAGAGGACTAGACTGAGCAGCACAAGAGATCATTTTTTTCTCTTTATAAATTTGTATAGATGTCTGTGTCTGGAGTTCAGCTATAAAATAGAGATCTCTATAAATCATTGTATCTTTTAGCTAATAAATATGTTAAATTGGACCAAACTTTTCCTGCAACCTCTAATGTTACATGCGTTATCTGAATTCCAGCATGTAGGAAATGTTGCATAGTTTAAAAAAAAAAATCGTCTTTTTATTCTGTCTTTAGAACAACCTTACCCAGGGTTCATCCGGAGGTTTCTAGAGGTTATTTGAGCTGTGTGCAGTGGTGGATCGATCTCCTACTTACATTGATCAGCAACGCATAGAGGAAATTTTCCACTGACTACCAATTTAAAGCAGAGTTCCACCCAAAAGTGGAATTTCCTCTGATTTGTCTCCTCCCCCCCACAGGTTCCACATTTGTCACCTTTCAGGGGGGAGCGTATACCTTTGACAGGTATCCTATTCCCACTTCTGAGAGTCTGGGCCGCAGGCCATGACATCATCGCTCGGCTCCCTCCTCCTCCCCCCTGCCGCCAGGCCAGTAGGAGAGAGGAGCAGAGCCTTGCGCATGTGCAGTATGGTTTTCGGCGTGAAGCCGTAAGGCTACACTGCCAGAATCCCTTACCCGCAATGGCGGTGGCATGCACCCGACTGCTGTGCCGACATCGCTGGACTTCAGGACAGGTAAGTGTCCTATCATTAAAAGCCAATAGCTGCAGTATGTGTAGCTACTGGCTTTTAATTTTTGCAGTGGTGGGCAGAACACCGCTTTAAGGCCTTTTTCACATGAGTGGCCAGGGGGCAGTAAAACCGTGGTTTTGATGCCATCCATCCAAGGCCTGCAATACAGCCAGAGGGGATGTTCACATGCTGTGTCCCTGATTATTTGTGGCCACGGCAAATTAAACATGGCGTGTCAAGCAGACAGGTGGCACTGCCCGTCAAACTCAGCCATTGAAGCAATGTGGTTGCACGTATTTGTATTGTATTTGTATTGTCTTTTGCAAATAAATTATTGAATAAATGAATGAATTAATGAAAAAATGGCTTTCCATGGGGGCTGAATACTCTAGGTACACCCCATTCTTTATTCTTTTATAAAACTTTCTAAAACTTACTCATCATGCACATGTATAGGTAAATTGTTTCAAAGGGATCCACCATGGTAAAAAGGTTAACCTGTTCAAACCCCGCGTGTCCCTTCAACAGAGTCTTAAAGTAGATTTAAAATTGCGAGCAGGCAGTTTTTTTTTATAGCAGCAGACATTTTTTTTCATGTACATTTGCATGCATTTGATGGGTGTGTTTATGTGCGTGTCCATCTTTCTTCTGGCTTTTATGTGCACTTCAATGTGTGTAAGTTTTTTGAGCTTTTCTGGTGCGTAAAAATGCAGCATGTTGTACTTTTTTGACTGCACTGTAATACCCACAGGATAACCTGTATTTTGGACTATCTATGCAGTTGGAATGCTGTCAAAAATGCATCCAACTATATCTGATGTGAATGGGCCCTAAAACAATGAAGAATGTACACTGAGCAGTGCATGTTCCTGGCACAATGCCAGTGTGCTGGGATGAGTGACTACTATGTGAACGTGCAATTGGCTTTGGGTGCTGGCGCCAGGCATCTAAGGTAAGGAACACAGGCAATGAAGCCTTCCGGTTTCATAGCCGGTTTCCTACTGCGCATGCATGAGTCACGCTGCGCTTTGTGAATGGTCCAGCAGTGTGTCTCTCTCTGTGTGTGTCCCAGAAGGCTGGGGGGGGGGGTGGATGCCTAACTTCCTTGTAGATTGCTGCTGAAATAGATATCCCCTGGCACAACTCCAGGGCATAACCTAATCTGCCTCTGAACCAAATTTTATAATAGTAAAGCATGCAGACAAGAGGGAACATTAATTCAGTCTGCAGCCTTTACCATCCCAACAGCAAGAGAGGAGCTTTATTGAAAATCACAGCTTTATAGACAGAGTGACATAAGCAATCATCATTCATATGGGTGCATCCGATTGGCTCATCAACATATAGTCTTCTCTTGTTACATCTCTGCTTGCCACAAGGCAAACATTCCAGGATTTCAATCACCATATTGCTTTTGCTTGGTGGAAAGAGGGAGGAGGGGTTTGGAGACATCTGTTTTCACTTTTCAATTCCAGGCTGAGATTTAACTCTATAATTACTCTTTTAAGGAAAATAATAGTGTCCTCTCACAGAATACTGGAACACGCATACCCATATATATATATATATATATATATGTATCAAGAAATAAAAGAAATAAAACAATATAAGAAAGGAAAGCAATATTTGAGTGGTTAGGAGAAAAATAACAAACACAAAATAATAATTTTATCAACTCCATCACAGTCCCCCCTTAAAATTACTATTTTATCAGTACTGTCCCTATGCTGTTTGTCCCTGTGCCTAGCCCCCCTATCAGGATCTTTTTTGTATTTCACTTAGCGATCAGACAGGGCTTATCCGTAGTCCTTAGCAATGAAACAGTCAAGCACTATTCTTTCCCTCATCATTTGAGAATGTTGTTTGTGTTTTTAACAGGTAAGGACTGTAATGGAGGATACGGTCCCTCTTCTTCCTCCTTCATTGCATCTCCAATATCACCCAAATTCAAAAAAGTAGGAGTTACCTTCAGCTGCTTTTCCTAACATCTTCTTTATGCAGGGCAGAATACAACAAACCATTATCGGAACTAATATAAGCAGAAACAAAATTCCTATACCCATCTGAGTACAAATGCGTTGTCACCCAAAATACTGGTCCCAAGTAACATTTTACATACACCCCCTTCTCAGCTAAAATCATATCTAGGGCCATACGATTTTACAAAGTAATTTGTGAAGTGGCCTCTAGTTGTTCAGCTAAACCTTGGAGTGCATCCCTGGTATAGTTAACAAACCTGTTGGTTATAGTATATATAATTAATCCAATCTACATTCTTATTTGAACCCTCTTTATTCACAGATTAGTTCCAGCCTAATGAACTGTGAATAGGCCATTTTCCCGAGAAACTCCTCCTCCAACCAAAGTCTCCACTCTCATCAGAAACATCAAATTACAAAAAACTTTTAACACTTGTTTGTTTTTGTTTTTTTTACAATTTTTATAATTTTTAGATTGAACAAAACTTTCATATTCTTTTTTTTTTTTCATTCAATTTTAAGTTTATTTTCAATAAAAGTACATACATTTGTATAATATCAGCAGTATACAAATCAATAATATACAGAAAACAGTAAAGCAAGTACATTACTTCACATATTAGACATTCCTGTCATAGTAACTGTCCATCACATCTATCCATTTCTCATGTCCTTCACCATACGGTGAGATTAAGACAGTTCATATAAGCAACGGAGAAAAATTAGGTGTAACTAATAATATATAATTAAATAAAATAACAATTTAATATGCTATATGATCCCTTAGGGCTATCATTACCACACAATAAATTATATATAAGTAAAAAAAAAAAAATACAAAAAAGATCCCCATGTGTGTACTAGACCTAAGTTCACGGAACAAATAAAGGATAGGATTTCTGGAGAACAATAACCTCTCCGACACCCCCAACGGGAACTGCCTGTGTCCAAGAGATCAAGCAACCCCTTCAATCCCCCTTCTCTCCCTCTAATAGTTTTTATTAAAACCCACCGGTTTCTATAATCATAAATTCTCTAAACCCTCCTCAAACCTAATATCCCCAAAAGTTTGGTGTAATCCCTTAAAAACCTAAACATAGGTAAATACAAATGTTTATAATATATTCTTTTTTTTTCTTACCTAAACCTAACACCCTGAGAATGAGAAATAGTGAGTATTCTATCCTCATAGATAAGACAACGAGAAATAAACACAGAAAAATCAAAGAAAGGAAGAGAAAAGAGAAAAAGAAAAAGATATGGCAGCCTGCCTGCCAATGAACACCATCATCTTCAGGATATAAATGTCTTCACAGCCTCACGGGGTAAAAGATATTCCCATAAATTGCATCCAAGGTTCCCATATTTCATGGAAAAGAGTAGACATATCCAACATGGAACAAACCCTCTTTTCTTGTTCCATGATCCATGTAACCTTTCGTTTCATATACCTGATGGAGACAGTAGTTTTTTTCCACGCAGCTGCAATTGTGATCCTGGCACCCGTCAGAATGTATTGGATGAGTTTTCTAGTAACCTTGGAGGTCTGGGGTAACATTCCGTTAAGTAAAGCAATAGTGGGGGATTGATGTAAGTTACATCCTGTGACTCGTCTTATTATGTTAAACACCTTATTCCAGTATCCCCGTATTTTGGGACATTCCCACCATATATGTACCATAGACCCCAGTCCCTGACAACCTCTAAAGCATAGGGGCGAGGTTGACGGATACATGGAAGCCAGTTTAACAGGAACTAGATACCACCTAGTATAAATTTTTACATTAGCCTCTACAAGGGATATATTCACATATCCTTTAATGGATCTAGTATAGTTATTACACCAGTCAGATAAATCCCAAGTGTTATTAAGTTCCTTTTCCCAGGCCAACATATGAGGTAATTTGGTACAATTATTAGCAAGAGATTGATATATGATTGAAATATTTCCCTTCCTGATCAAACCCTGATCACAATTACTTTCATAAGGTGTCAATAATCCAGAGATCGAGTCACTATCCCATAGACTTTGTGCATAATCATGTAGTTGGGAAAATCTTAGTTTTTCTGAAACAGGAAGATCTAGCTTGGCTATGAAGTGTTTCTCAGGAAGTGGACCTGATCGTGAAAAAAAACGACCTATACGATACAACCCTTTATCATGCCACCATTTGAAAGAATCTATATCAATTTTAGAAACAAAGAGTGGGTCTAGAAAAACGCTTGATAAAGGCCTGCCTTTAGAAATTAGAGAGGGATTGTTTTTAAGTGAATCCCATAAAACTAAGGTTTGAGAAAGAGTCGGAGATAATATAGAAGGCCTGTTTTTGGTAGGACTCCACATCAACTCCTCTATCGTTAGATTCGGGGTCGCCTGCTCTTCTATATCTAACCAGTCAGGGCGTTCATGTTTAAGAAAGGTTTCCGATAATTGTGCCAATCTCGCTGATTGATAATACCATAATAAGTTGGGTACCCCCAGACCACCCTGTTCAGGTAAGTTATAGAGAGTGCGAGATGGAAGGCGTGGACCCTTATTGTTCCAAATAAACTTGGTAATCTTTCCTTGAAAAGATTTTAGATGACTTTTAATTATCGGTATGGGTAATGATCTAAAAAGATACAAAAGCCTAGGGAGAAGAGTCATCTTTACCGAGTTAATTCTACCAATCCAACCTATATTCTGAGTACCCCAATCTTTCAAATCTTTCTCAAGTTTTCTATACATAGGGGGATAATTGGCCAAATACAAATTTTGGATGTTGGGGGTCAAATAGATACCCAGGTATTTGATATAAGAGGTGTCCCATTTGAATCCATAATCTTTCTTCAGTAAAGAAACCGTGGATTCAGAAAGAGAAACATTGAGGGCCCTAGATTTGGCCACATTCACAGTTAGACCTGAAACCATAGAGAATTTGTCTAAAAGAGAATATAATTCTGGTATGGATGTGTCTGGATCAGTTAAAAACAATAAAAGGTCATCTGCAAATAAGGCACATTTATGCTCCTTTTTGGCACATCTAACTCCCCTGATGTTTGTGTTTTCACGAATAGCCATAGCCAGGGATTCCATAACTATTGCAAACACCAGGGGAGACAGAGGACAACCCTGCCTAGTACCCCTATGAATCTCAATAGGTTCCGAAAAAATACCCTGAAAGCGTATATTAGCTTTAGGGTGAGAGTAAAGTGCAGATAAGACTCCAAGAAATTTCGTGCCAAACCCCCAACGTTTCATCACTTCGAACATGAATGGCCATGATACTGAGTCAAATGCTTTTTGAAGATCTATAGAAAGAAGCATTCCCCTTTGATTAGTATCACCAGTCCAACCCGAGTTCAAAATAGAGATCAGATCCACAGCCCTCCTAACCTGATCAGGACCTTGCCTTCCAGCGATGAAGCCTACTTGATCTTTACTAACATATTGGCCAATGAAAGAGGACATTCTATTGGCCATTATCTTAGTGAGTATCTTAAGATCGTTATTAATGAGAGATATAGGTCTATAGTTTTCCACCAGGCTATGGTCTTTTTCTGGCTTAGGGATAACCGAAATATAAGCCAAATTAAGTTGCCTGTCTATGGGAACTCCACCGGTCATGTGGTTGAAAAATCTAACCATGTAGGGTGTCAAAATGCTCGAATATGATTTATAATATGCACTTGAAAACCCATCTGGACCCGGGGCTTTATCTAATTTTAGATTTTTAATCACCAACGATATTTCTTCAGCGGATATGGGAGACTCCATTACTTCTCTATGAATTTCAGTCAATCGAGGAAGTTTCAGATTGTCCAGAAAATCATCCATTCCCACTGAAGAAAAATCAGCAGCGGGTACATAAAGCTTAGAAAAGAAATCCTGAAAGGCCTCCATTATCTTCTTAGGATTTAGGGTGAAAGAACCATCACTCATTCTTATTTTAGGGAGAGTTCGTGATTGAAATCTAGGTGATAATTTATGAGCTAGCATTGGGCCTATTTTATCTTTAAATTTATAGAAATTAGCACCAGTCCATTTCAAGTCTTCCCCTGCTTTAGTTGTAAGTACCAAATTCAAGGCAGATCTAGCTGCATCAAGTGCCTGAATTGGAAAGTTAAGAGGATCAGATTTATGTTTTTTACGGAGTTCTAAATAGTTGTTTTCCAGTCTCCTTATGTCCAGGTTCCTTTGTTTCTTGAGGCTAGCGGCCACTTGTATTATTTTGCCCCTGATAAAGGCCTTGTGGGCAGCCCACAAAGTTTCAGGAGATACATCATCTGTATCATTATGCTCAAAATATTCTAAAAGAGATCGCTCAATATCCTTCATTAAGATAGGATCCTTCAAAATAGACCTATTAAGTGTCCAATGTGATATTTTAGGAGAAGTGTCCTCTCTCCTCAGAGACAAATGAACCATCGAGTGATCTGACCATGGAACATCAACTATATGAGACTCAATGGCAGCTGGGATGTGATGGTTAGAGATTAATATATGATCTATACGAGAATATGAATGGTGAGGGTTAGAATAGTGAGTATAATCTTTAGTTTTGGGGTTCAACTCCCTCCAAATGTCAGTCAATCTAGACTGATGTAGAATGCGTGCTACTTGCAAACTAATTTTAGTTGGTCTGATGATACCATTAATAGAAGGTTTGGATTTATCCAATCCTGCATCGAAAGCTAGGTTAGAGTCCCCACCCATAAGAACGATCCCCTCCATATATGGACGAAGGGTATCAAGCATCTGTGAAAAAAACTTTTTCTGACCTCTGTTAGGAGCATAATAAGAAATAAATGTGTACAGTCTTCCATCAAGGGTACCCTGTATCAAAAGAAACCTACCTTCCGGATCTCCAAATTCTTTAATCAGGTTAAAATTACAATACCTAGAAAACAGAATGGCTACACCCTTAGTTTTGTTTTCTGCTTTAGCAAGATAAAATAACGGGAAGTGGGCATGCAAAAAGGAGGGGTTATATCGTTTAGGAAAGTGGGTTTCTTGAAGGAAAACCACATCTACACGGAGAGACTTGTATACTTGAAAGGCTGTGCGCCTCTTAGTAGGAGAATTCAACCCCTGAGTGTTGTGAGTAACAACACTAAGGGGTTTAGATACATCATTCGATCCAGCCATAAGTCTCAGCATCATCGACTGACAGGCAGAACCATATAGATATTACCAGTAGTTCCGTAAACATGAGCATCGGCAGGCAGGCTGAAGAGAAGAGGAGAATATGAGGAAGAAAGAAAAAGAAATATAAATAAGAGATAAAAAAAGAAAAAGAAAAAAACATAGTGCACAACAAACTATTAGATCGTGCAAGTTTAAATCGTAACCAAGAATGAGGGAAGAGATTGTTTCTCCTTCCCTCATTCAAACAAGAAATTTTAGTATAGTCCCATAAAAGGACTATATTCTTACCCATTCGGTCGACAAAGTGTCGACACAAGAGATAAGTTGAGGTTCAATACCTCACCGTCGTCAGTTGTCGACAAACTAAAAGATTACATCTAAAAACAATTTTCAAGAAAAAAGGCATTTTGAATCAGATGATGACCAGAAAAAAAGAGGAGAAAAATCTAAAGAAAAACTGTATTCAACTAGGTATTCAAACCCGGAATCTCTTTTTTTTTTTTTCCCCTCTTTTTTTTTTTTTTTTTTTTTTTTCAAAAAGCATCCGTTAAAAAAAAAATTAATCTGAATCAAAGAATAAGAGAAACGTTCTAGGTAAGTCTATTCAATATTCAGGGGACTTGGTCACCTCCAATTTTCCTGTATTTGACCTTGTTCCATGGATTCTGAGTCGGACTAGTAGGAGTGTTTCTCTTGGTAGATTGAACTGGAGGTGGAGTGGTGTCCATGGCAGGTTCAAGAGAAATAATTTTCAGGTCAAACAGAAGTCTTTCACCCTCTTGGAAACTATGGATCACATGGTTTCTACCATTATAATTGAATTTTAGAGCGAAGGGGAAAGCCCATTTATATTTGATGTTCTTGTTAATAAGGGCAGACAATAACGGTTTCATTGCTCTTCTTCTCTGAATGGTATATGGAGAAATGTCAGAGAATATTTGTATGGTATTACCTTGGTATTGAAGATTCTCCTGTTGTCTGGACCGTTTCATAATGTCCTCTTTGGTGGTGAAATAATGTGGCTTGACCACCACATCCCTGGGCAATCCATCTTTTCTCAGTGGACCTAATGATCTATGAGCCCTATCAATTTCCAATTTTATATCAGGCATAGATGGAAGGAGGATTCTCATAATGTCTCGTATTGCTGAATGAACGTCCATAATGGACTCAGGAAGACCCCTAACCCTGAAGTTTTCTCTTCTTGACCTGTTTTCCAAATCGTCAATCTTAGCCTGAGCGGCCTCCAGTTGTTCTTGTAGGAAATGGATATGGTCATCATGTTGTTCAGTTTTCGAAACGTTAGTGTCCAATTTATGTTCCACCGAGTCAATCCTGTTGCCAAGACATTGGAAGTCTGCCCTAATATCTTTAGTAATTTTCTCAGCCGTAAGAGCTAGACCCCTTTCCATCATTTCAGAGATCCTGTTATAGAGATCAGCAACATTGAAAGAAACTTCTGGGGCATTTTCAGTGTTAGCAGTCACTTGTATAGGGTCATGTGAGGGAGAAATCATAGGAGTCCCGTGTTCAGCCATTGTAGGTATTATTTCCTCCCTTACTACAGATGAAAATAAAGCTGAAGTTGTAGTAGAACCTAAGGGAGGAGGTGATGAGGAGGGTGTCACATGAGACGAGAAATGTTCAGTAGACTTAGGATCCACCACAAGCACCTGAGGGCTTGTATGAGGAGGGGTGTCCATATCAAAAAGACACTCCTTGATAATAGAGTTCTTATTTTTTTTTTTTTGCACTGTTTCCCCTTCATATATAATAAGTGTTATAGTGAATTCTTATCAGCAGGGGTAAAGTTGCTTTATATTGTAAAAGCAACTGTTCACTCCTATATCAGCTCCTATAGGTATAACAGTCTTATAACCACCATCATACAGTGGGTACTACTTATGTGAACAGACCAAGCCCAGATTTGAGCCTTTACAGCAAGTATTGTGAAAAGTTCAGCATCATAAAAATGCCTCAAATTACTTATCATGCAAGTGTTATATTAGCGGATTGGTTTGTAGCCTTTGTCGACTAACATCAGACGGTTTGTAGGAACACCTCAGCAATTTTCCATAGCAGGGCCAATCATAGGATAATTCCACACTGTATAATACAGACCCTGGGCATCATATCCAGTTGGTAACCAACCTTCGACTACTATTATTAGATCATCATTGCAGTCAGGTAGCCAGTGAACTAAGAATTACCTCAGTTTAGAGAAAAAATAAATATAATAAAAATTCCAAATAGTATGATACAGTGGATTATGTATGTTTCAGGATGTTTCAGGATGTCACGGTGACCTGTGCATAAAATCCATCCATATTTTATCAGATCCTTACAGTAATTCCACAATATAATGGTCACAAGTCACTACACTCTGAGTTTAAATCACTGAGGCGGATTATGAGAGAAAAGTGGGTAATTTCAGTATTTTTTGCCACAGAAAAGTGTCTATATTATTTACAAATTAGTAAGAAATATGCAGGCCACTAGATGGCGGCGTTACTTCCTTATATATACCTCAATCTCTGTGAACTTTATGTGGTAATATCGGTCTCTTTTCTATTAAAGCATAAAAATGTCTCATCCACAGTAAAGGTGAAGCAACACAGAGCCTTAATTAGATAGGATCGATCGTGAGGTAAAACAGTGTGTAAAGCAAGATGGCCGCCGGGCCTCCGTGTGCAGGCCGAGACCGCAGGCCTCGAGTAGCTGAGGGGGAAGGAGTTATGCCTCCTATCATACAAACAGCCTTATAATGGCCTGCTGGTGCGTGTAATTTAAAATAAATAAGTATCTTATAACATCCGAGCAGATCAGCAGGGAAGACGTTGCAGTATGAAGATATATGTGGCAATTATATATTCACAGTTGGTTTTCGGTCCCCAAACACTGTTTCCAGGCAATTTATATAAATTGATAAAAAGTTTAAAAAATAATACTTCAGCTATTTGTAGCAAATTAAGGGCACAGAAAACAACACTATGGTCTCCGTTGGTAACTTAATCCTGACAACCGTGGCCAGTCAGATTTAGCAATCAGGTAATTAGGACGATAAGAAACACCACAGTGTATAAAAGTCACTAGAAAGGCAGTAAATATTATCTATGCTATATTATAGTCAGGAATGAGGCAATATAGGAACCGCAGAATCCAGGACTTTGTTTGGGATCCTGAGGAGAAGGCCTATTAAGATACTGTCAGGCCGTTTTGAATATAGAGTCTAGCATTCATCCACACACCTCATCCTGAATGGCAGTGTCCAGTTGATAATACAATGAGGAAAAAAAAAAAAAAAAAAAAAAGCCAATCCGATTAGTGTATGCTACACTATATGATTTCTGAGGTAATATACTTGCAGGTCACAAGATGGCGGTGTCACCTCCGCAGTTGTATTATCAACTTTCATATTCTAATATTAATATTAAGTAAATTAGAACAATCTACTTCTTTTAATTTAATAACCAAATCCAAGTTTGGAATCTTTTGTAAAAATTGCACAATCCTTAACTTATTATTTCCTGCAACCAAATCTGTAGGATTTTCTGTTAAACACTAAATACCATGTTGTTTACCATTATCTGAATTTTAAACAGTTCTTTACACAATATTAATCATTAATTAATTAATTACCCCATGGAATATATCACAATGATTATGGGACTCAGGGACTCACCCCTGCAGATGCCAAGTAATGACTCTCCATATTTATCTTTCTTGTTCAGAGCACTCTATGGCCTATATCCCCAGTCATCACCTGTATTCCAGCCCACAGATTCCCAGTGGTCACAATAATCACCTATATCACACATATATATATATATATATATATATGATTCCTGAACATGTTAGCCTGCCAGTCTAATGAAGGGAAGGAGATTATAGTACAGTAATCAAATATAAGAAAAAAGATATATAGTTTCATTCTGATGCGGGTGGCACAGTCCATCATATCTCATCTCCAGAGATGGTTTTCGAAGGAACTTCTTAACCATCACCCAATCACCAGGGAGTATGCGGTGTATACCTGTATCTAAATCAGGATCTGGAATGGAAGAAAATACTCATACATGGATATTAGTTAATTATTTTTCAAGAGCGGTCACATAATTTCTCAAAGTATCAGACTGTAATTGCAACTGTCATGGGTAATAACAACCTAATATAGAGGCTGTTTCAAACAAGATTTCAAAAGGGGATAATGAATGCCCCCCCCTTGGGGCCACTTACCCACTACTCTGAGGGTGGTAAGGTGTGTGAAACGCTAATGTGGTACCTAGGACCTTGATCACTCTCTATCACCTCAGTTACCCCATATCTGAATCTGGAGCCACCAACATACAAGGTGAGTTAAGGCATTGGGGTCGGGGCACACAGGACAGAGGGTAGATGAGCGGATTGCACCTTTATGAGTTCAAAGCAATCATGTTCATCCAGGGTAGGAGCAGGTAGGTCTGCGCCATTCTTTTCTTCCTGTTTTGTCCAGAGACATGGCATGATACCCCCTTGGACAAAACGAAGTGTAGTGATGTAATTTGTCCAATGAATGTAGTGATCATGTATAGTGTCCAGTACTCCGGTCAGATAATTAATATCTTAGATGTTAGTATGATGACCATAAATTACGTTGTTTCGCAGCAACACACCAGGCTCTCCAGAGAATGCAAAATTTAATTAACTTCCAATAACATACAAAGTCCAAAGTCCACAGATGATACAAAAGTCCAACAAAGTGAAATAGTGTCAAAATCTCATCTCAGAGAATACATGTTCTGATCACTTCTAGATCTGTGCATTCACATGTTCATGCAGAGAATACATAGGGGTATCTTCTCTATCTGATAACCAGAAATTCCCAACATTATATATTGTTTCCTTTGAATAGCTGAGCAATTGATTGGTTGTCTTTTAATTGAAAGACAGGAAACATTTTAGAGTGGCAGGTAAATGATTCAGCTGAAGTCACTAATTAGTATGCATCCTTGCATACTAATAAGCCCCCATCTAATAAGTAATTAGATTGCATGTGATCTGAGTAATGGTTTGATATGTAAAAACGACTCCATCCTGTCTCTGCCTTTTTGACAATAGACAAACCTCTTTTGACTTGCAACATGTAATTACAGGCCTGATGTGTAAACTAGACTTATCATTTAATTTAATTAAACTGATTGAGATCCTTCCTGTCTCTTTGAATTACAGGTTCGAAATTCGGCCTGTATATGTTGGACTTATATAATATATATATATATATATATATATATATATATATATATATATATATATATATATATATATATATATATATACACATATATATCTATATACATAACACCCAACATATTACCACATATACTACTACACGAAGGAGAGTAGCAGGGTTGATGGGTTACAGAACACAGAATCTGGTATGGGCAACGGCCGGTGGGCAGTATAGGATGCCATTTGCGTTCACAGGGGGTAGAGGGGGTAGTTCAATACTGGGCAGGGGTTGGGGCAGGATGGGTCAGGCTGGAGCAAGGCCTGTTTGCAAGGGGAGGGACCTCCAGCATAGAACAGCATTCGGGCAGAGCCCATGCTTCCGCAATAGCAGAGGTGTTGCTCAGCAAACACACAGCAGCTTAAACCTTGGCCAGATCACCACCTGGTACAACAGTCTGTGTTTGATAGGTAATTCCAACAGTGAATGCAGTAGGGCACCAGTCCAGAAACTGAACATTAGGCCTGGTCTTGAAGGTGGCAATAGCCACATGAACATCCATGGGCACCACATAGTAAGCCATATATTTATCATGTCGAGGGTCACATTTCACCATCTGGTTAGCTAGCTCAAAGCAAGCATTAGTCAGCCACAGTGAACTGCTCATGTGAGGCTTTCTCCGCTGAGATGGCTGGGCATAAGGGAAGTGGCATGTGGGAAGTGGCATACAAAAGAAGGTCACCAAGTTGGGCTGGAACTCAGTGAGAACTACAGACAGGGCTCCATAGATCACACAATCTGACTGATAAAACGATAAAAATCAATGTAGGCTGGTCATCATTCAATATCTAAATTAAGCTCAGCTTAAAAAAAAAATAAGCTTCAAAGATAAGCATTGTGAGTTACTTAAAACTTCATTCTTATGCATCAACGTTATCAGTTGCTGTGGTGTGAAACAGTTCAACACATACATATATCTAACAAAGAAACAGTTGCAATTCGTCTGCCTTACTTTTATAAAC
Organism: Rana temporaria; assembly: GCF_905171775.1. NCBI lineage: Eukaryota > Metazoa > Chordata > Amphibia > Anura > Ranidae > Rana > Rana temporaria. Next base: position 133,236,530 of record NC_053494.1, read on the forward strand.
CATTTCCCTTTTTTTTTTCAAGGGCCGCAAGCAGCCAGCAAACACAGGGTTAATCTGCCATCCTGGAATCTAGAGGCAGACGAAACCTGAGACTCCCAATCTCATCAATGGGATTTTAAAGTCTCCTGTTCAAGAAAAAAAAAAGGAGGGAGGGAGAGGGGAAAGGGAGAGGCTACGCAATTTAGTTGCTGTCCCAACATGAACAAACATGAAACAACACACATACAGCGAGAATATGACACACAATTTCAGCGATAATTTTTCCCCTTTGTCTGTATGGAGGTAATTATTATTTACACAAACATGCGTAACACCATCTGTAAACCAAAATTTGGCAAGGTAACTGTGTCTCTATATTACATATTTGTATTTATAATTTTTTGTACACCATCTGTAAATCTGCTTTTTTTTTTAAACACAGAGATGACAAGGCATCTGTGACTCTAAGGCCCCATACTCACAACCAAACATGTCTGCTGAAACTGGTCCGCGGGCCAGTTTCAGCAGACATGTTCGGTCGTGTGTGGGCGCGAGCGGGCCGAATTCCAGCAAACATTTGCCCGCCGGGCCTTTTCCCAGCAGACAAATATTCCTGGACTTGTTTTAAAACAGTCCGCTGGAATTCTGCCCGCTCGGACATGTACGGTCGTCAGTACAGACATACCGTACATGTCCAGGCGCCCGCCGTCCCTCGCATGCGTCGAATGACTTCGACGCATGCGTGGAAGCATTTTAAAGGCGGGCCGCCCACGTCGCTGCGTCATTGTCGCGGCGACACCGCGTCATCGACGCAGCGACACCGCGGACACGCCCCGCGTATTGTTTACGCGCGGACTTCTGTACGATGGTGTGTACAACCATCGTACAGAAGCCCTCTGGCAGACATGTATGGTGAAAACGGTCCGACGGACCGCTTTCACCATACATGTTTGTTCGTGTGTACCCGGCCTTACGGTTCACCCTCTTTAAGCCACTCTGTGCAAAATGCCAGACAAGGCAACTGTGTCACCCCCTTCTCATACAGACATCTGCTGAAATAGCCACATTCAAGTCAACATAGAAACACAACATAACATAAAATATCAGCCGGCAGAATAGGGCGACAGGTTCTCTTTAAAGCGATTTTGGACAAGAAATTACCCATCTTTGCATGAAGCAGCAAACGAACCGTGAGCGAAGGGAGAGCTGCTATGCGGAACAATACAAGTAAGGAGTAAAAATAAACTTCTCTTACCGTATTGTTAAAGGCGATCAATCTTTTTGTCCGCACAGGCGCACTCCATCCACATCTCGGTCTGCAGCGTCTGGTCAAGAAACCAAAGTCCACGTTGGGCGTCAAATTGAAATAAATATCCCCTGGCACAACTCCAACAACTAATCTGCCTCTGAACCAAATTTCATAATAGTAAAGCATGCAGACAAGAGGGAACATTTATTCAGTCTGCAGCCTTTACCATCCCAACAGCAAGAGAGGAGCTTTATTGAAAATCACAGCTTTATAGACAGAGTGACATAAGCAATCATCATTCATATGGGTGCATCCGATTGGCTCATCAACATATAGTCTTCTCTTGTTACATCTCTGCTTGCCACTAGGCAAACATTCCAGGCATTCAATCGCCATATTGCTTTTGCTCGGTGGAAAAAGGGAGGAGGGGTTTGGAGACATCTGTTTTCACTTTTCAATTCCAGGTTGAGATTTGACTCTATAATGACTCTTTTAAGGAAAATAATAGTGTCCGCTCACAGAATACTGGAACACGCATACACACACACATATATATGTATCAAGAAATAAAAGAAATAAAACAATATAAGAAAGGAAAGCAATATTTGAGTGGTTAGGAGAAAAATAACATAAACACAAAATAATAATTTTCTCAACTCCATCACACTGCAGCGATTTGAACCGGAAGTGGGAGCAGGTACCTGTCAAAACCAGCACCCCCAAAAAGTGACAAAATGTCAGTGGAGGGGCGAGGGTGCAAACATACAGAGCTTCCCTTTTTGGTTGGAGCTCCATTTTAAGCAGTATTAAACCAGAAAGCAAGAGTAGGAAAGGGTTAAAACTCCTGCCAGGTTGATTATTTTGCTGTCTGTGTACCATTTAGGAAACATCCCTTCACTTCCTGACCCAGAGATGCAACTGGAAGTTAGAGGAAATCCCTAAAGAGATTTTCCTTTTAGAGAGTTTTTCAGCTTGTAAAAAACGATTTTTTTTAAAAAAATGTCATTTAAAATGATCCTGTGTGGGCTTCACATGATTTTTCGGGTTCTGAAAAACAACAAAAAAAAAAATTCGAACATGCTGCATTTTTTTTTTTTTTAAATCAGAAAAGGTTTTATTGAGAGAAAAGAACCATACAATTTTACAAATATATCCGTTACATTGTGCAGCATAAAAAAACACTGGATACAGGCTGCAGCCTAACACAGATCTTTCTACTCGCACACAAGGTTACTAAACAATATATGCTGTATCCAAACTAAATTGTTAACATTGTCATACCTAGCGCTGTACATATCACATCCAATTCCGTTCTCCCTCCCTTCCTCAACTCAGGGAAACTTATTGAGGAGAAACAAGGTAACAAAAAAAAAAAGAAGAGAAAAAAAGAAAAAAAAAAAAAGGGGGAGAAAAAAAAAAAAGGGGGGGGGAAAGTTTCACAGCTCATATACAGGTCAGACGTTCCGGCAGTTAACCCTATCAGCGTTACAAGGGGGATGTGGTAACTGCATTGCTATCACCCGCCACCACCTAAAACACACAAAGACAGGTCTCACTGTCACTGGGGATATTCATTGCATAAGCCCACCCCACCATATATATCTCGTACCCCACAAGAGGGTCACCTCCTTACCTCAGCAGTCTGTCCATCACTAGATCGACCGGTGACAGTCCGGGGGCATCCAACCAAGGTGCCCACAGTCTGTCGAACTTCCCCGGTCGACCCCTGTGCTGATATATACATTTTTACAAGCGAATGGTGTCTCCCATTTGGGCGATCCATTCCCTCATCGTCGGTGGCTCAGTAGCCTTCCAATGCCTCAGAATGAGTTTGCGGGCCTGAAACAGGGCCCTGGTTATGGCCTGTTTGGAATTATCGTCCATGGGGATGTCATCCAAAATACCCAGTAGACATGGCTTCGGGTCCATAGGTACGTTGGTCTGAAATACTCTATTGACTGTAGCTAAAACCCCTGTCCAATATGGGTGTAACTTGGGGCACCTCCATAACAGGTGAATTAGGTCCCCGTGGTCTCTCTCACACCGGGGGCAATTAGAATCCGGTCTCATCCCCATTTTGAACAGCCTAGCGGGCGTATAATGTACTCTAAGGATAATGTAGAGTTGTGAGAGCCGTTGGGCCACATTTAAGGAACACAGTTGTACCCCCTGGAGCGCCTCCTCCCACTGCTCATCCTCGAACACACCTACATCTCTCTCCCACCTACTTGAAGCCGCCAGGGGGAATCCCTCCAGGAATATGGAAAGAATCATGGAATAAGCCATAGAAATGAAACCCTGAAACTGGGAAACTCCTGCCATGTACTTAAATATGTGCGTATGCGAAAGAATTCAGGGGTTCTCTCCCGACTGTGCCCTCACGGCATGCTGCAACTGTATATAGTGGAAGAGCATAGACCGCGGGAGGTGAAAACGCTCCCTCAGCTCCGTGAAGGGAATCAGGCCACCCGCCGCAAATATGTGTCTCAAATGCGTGACGCCGCACCTCCTCCACCGCGCCCCACAATCCAACGTGAGTAACTCCTCGTAATACCCATTAGGGCCCAGATCGGACTGTATTCTGTGAATCCCTCCACACCCTGTAGTTGTCTAAGTTTATTCCAATTTTTTTGCATCAGAACATACGTGGGGAATCGTCTATTGGACTTTGCATATGCCAGAGCTTCCATACCCGTAGGCACACTATCCAGACCGGTGACATGGCACATTAGGGCCCTAATGGGGTCAAACTGCACTCCAACCCCCCCACTCCCAGTCCCTCTGGCATCACCCGGGCAATATGCTGTGCCTGAGCTGCCAGATAGTATACCCAAGGGTTAGGGAGGGCAAGGCCCCCCTCCGCCTTGGGCTTCTGTAGCTGTTCCAGTCTAACCCTGGGGGGCTTATTCAACCAAATAAAGGACCTAAAAAGAGAGTTGATAATCCTGAATATTTTTAGGGGGATAACCATGGGAGTGTTGTGAAGGAAGTATAAGATCTGAGGCATAAAAATAATTTTTATGAGATTTATCCTGCCCACCAGAGACATCTTAAGGCGCGACCATACTTTGACTCTATCTCTAATTCTATTTAACAGCGGGTTCAGATTGAGCATCAAAAAATCTCGCGGATCCAGGGTAATCCAGACCCCCAGATACTTGATACGTGTAGACACTGGCACCCCGTGAATCGACCGTTCCCCTCCACTCTGGGCCTTGTCTAGCAACAGGAGTGAGGACTTGGTCCAGTTAATGACTAGACCTGAGTAAGTCCCAAACCTGCCGACCACCGCCATCGCCTCCTTCAGGGAACCTTCCGTGTCTCCCAAAAGCAGCATAGTGTCATCTGCATAGAGCATAAGCTTCTCCTGAATCCCTCCATAGTTGAAACCCCTCACGTGTTGGTTAGCTCTAATCAAGGCCGCCATAAGTTCAATGGCGATGGCGAAAAGGAGCGGGGACAGCGGACACCCTTGTCGAGTGCCCCTATGCAGGGTAAAGGATTCAGAAATGTGACCCGCCTCTCTGATGACCGCCTTAGGCGAACAGTATAACAACCTCACCCATGACAGGAACTTTTCACCAAAGCCAAATCTGCCCATGACAGCCCAGAGGTACCCCCACTCTATGCTGTCAAACGCTTTATGGGCGTCCAAGGACAGCAAGGCCCTATCTGTGGTGTCCGACTGTGTTTGAATATTTAAGTAGAGTCTCCGGAGGTTTATGGCCGTGGACTTTTGGGGCATAAAGCCTGCCTGATCAGAGAGAATAATAGAGGAAATGACCCTGTTGAGTCGCAGAGCCAGGACCTTTGCTAGGATTTTAATATCACGCTGTAAGAGCGAAATCGGCCTATAGGAGCCGGAATCCAGTGGATCCTTGTCAGGTTTTAAGAGGAGCACAATACTAGCTCTGGTCATAGAGTCGGGCAGGCACTGGTGTTCTCTCGCATAGTTAAGGACCTTCAGTAGGCGCGGAAGGAGTAGCCCCCTGTATTGTTTAAAGATTTCCATGGGAAGACCATCATCCCCGGGGGCCTTAGAGTTCGGAAAAGGCTAAGGGCCTCTTGTAGTTCCTCGATTTTTATAGGAGAATCCAAGAGAACCCTCTGAGGAGCCGACAAGCAAGGCAATTCCACCCCCCGCAGATATTCCTGTAAGTCATCCGTCGAATAATCCACCCGGGACCTATATAAGTCAGAATAGAACTCGACCAGTTCCTGCATTATAAGCTTAGGAGTGTTTACTACCCTGCCACCCACAGTACGCAGTGCGCCAATGGACGGAGAGGTTTGGGATTCCTTCGCTATCCTAGCCAACAACCGGCCCGTCTGCTCGCCCTCCTCATAAAAGGCCTGTCTGTTAAAAAATCTCTTCCTATCCGCAGCCTCCCTTGTGACCCGATCAACTGCTTCCTGTGCTGCCATCCACGCTTTCCTCGCATCATCAGACGGATCTGCGATAAACTCTGCCTCTAGCCTACTCACCAACTGTTCTGTCTGCTCCCTGATGGCATTTGTTTTAGATTTAATTCCCGTGACTTCAGTTGAAACGATAGCAATATGCGCAACACCTCTGCATTAAAGGGTGGGGGCACGTACACAGCAGCCAGTATACATTTCAGGTGATATATTTTACATAACAAAATCACATACCGCCCTTCATCGTCTATCAGTTTGTCCAGTAACTGAAAATCTAGGGCACAGTGGATGCTGCATTTTTTAACAACGTTTTAAACTATGTCGTTTCTCGGGTTGTAAAAAATGATCGTGTGGGCTTAAACGACGTGAAAAACCCACGCATGCTCAGAAGCAAGTTATGAGATGGGAGCGCTCAATCTGATAAAACTACCATTCGTAATGGAGTAAGCACATTCATCACGCTGTAACAGACAGAAAAGCGCGTCTTTTACAAACATGAAATCAGCAAAAGCAGCCCCAAGGGTGGCGTCATCCGCAGGGAACTTTCCCTTTATAGTGCCGTCGTACGTGTTGTACGTCACCGCGCTTTGCTAGAGCATTTTTTTTTTTCACTATCGTGTGTAGGCAACATCGTTTTAATGATGAAGTTGAAAAAAACTTTGTTTTTTCTAGAGGCTGAAATACGTTGTTTTTTTTTTTACAAGCCGAAAAATGATCGTGTGTACGCGGCATTACAGTATCCCAGAATAGATGTCCCCATTGGAGAATTTCCTCCTGTTTTGTTGCATGTCCCAATCATAACTAAAGACCAGGAGCTGGCTGTGACAGCTTGGTCACTGTATTTGGAACATCAGTGCAACCTCAGCTGCATATGTGAGGTGTTTTCATATCCTCCTTTTGTGTCACTAAACCCACATAATAAAAAACTATCAATAAATGTTGTATTACATGCTGTTCATACTCAGTCACTATGAGATTCATATTTTGTATTCTGCAAAAAATCCTGGTTGATCTTGCTGTTCTCTATCTTCCCCTTCTGTCCAAGTCCCCAATTCAGCTAGGGATTTTACAGAGCAGTGTAGGCAACTCTGCACATGCTCAGTTTTCAGTGAGTTTCTATGCTGAGCATTTCCTCTCTAATCACATCTAAACAGACCATGTGACTATAGAGTCACACATATGCGCGTGTACACAGTGTTAAAGTGGTAAACCAGCTAAACAAAATGGGGTGGGATATTACATGTAGATTGATGAAGGCAGAGAAATTGACCCCCCCTCCACTCCGAGACACAGCCACCATTCTAACCTAGATTGCTGGAACTGGTTGCTAGGGCCGCCCCGCCTGGCGTCTAGCAACCAGTGACGTCACAGTCTCACTCAGAGTGAGGCCGTGCAGATAGAGCCCTGCACCTAGTGCTGCACAGCACAACTGGTTCCACCCACCCCCTCCTTCTCCGGCACGCAGCAGCATGAGAGGCAGCGACTTGGCAGTAGGGAGGGACTAGTTGGTGTGAGTGTAATCTTCTTCATGCCAGTGTCTTCACTCCATCTCCAGCACCTGCGGCCCACCGGCACCCGGTGGCATTGCACACAGAGAGAGTGACTCTCTGTATATATATATATATATATATATATATATATATATAGTATATATATATATATATATATGTAGCAGTACCCCCGAAGGAGCTGCTGGATATTTTACTTCTATCTTCTCGCCATCCAGGGTGGTAGATTAGAGTTGAGAAAGTTCAATTTCCACACTTTAGACTTCTTTCTCTAAGATTTATTTGTAGAACTTGGTAAGGAGATGGAAAAAGGGTGGACGGGTAATTAGTAGGTTTAGGCGCAAGATTTCAATCTAGAAACACTTCTGCTTCCAGCAACACAGCTTTCATCGCCACTCTAGCCAGAGTGGGTATTAGGACTCTTTCACCGGCCTAGCAACCAGAGTGGCGCACGGAACAAAGTACAGTCTCTGCCAAAGACCTTACTTTGAGTTGAGACACTTTCGGTCCAGAATCCCCTAGCTCAGGATTCAGCACCCGGATCTCTTTAGGTTAATTCTCACAGAATTCAAGTCTGATAGGCGATCACCATCAAGCCTCTCAGGACACGGTGCGTCCTTCGATGAAGCTTCCAGGCCTCTCCCGAAATACCAGCCTCCAGCTTGGTCCTCTTCAAGATAGGTCCTTCATCAAGCGACTTCCTCCCTGCTGGACGGACAGCACAGGATCACCTTGAAACCTTAGACCCAGTCTGCTTAGTGGGCCTACTCAACTAACGTGACCAGATTTTTAAAATGAAATCCGGGGACATATTTTTTCTTTACTAGTAATGGCAACAATCAGCAACTCTCTGCCCGTCGCCGCCCGCCTCACAGCCTCTCAAGTCTTACTCTTCGGGCCCCGGCTACTACTGAATGGGGAGCGGAGGAAGATCACTCCACCAGGCAAGGCAAGGAGATAGGCAGGTGGCTGGCCAGGATTTGAGCCAAGGCAGAAGAACATGCAAGCAAAGCTAAATGGGCATGCACCTGAAACTGAAGAAATATTCCCTCTGCTCCGACCAGGACATGATCATAAGAAAGGGGCTCAGATAATGGTAAAAATACAACCCCCTATGCTAGTAGGCACAGCGGAGCGGGGTGTGTAATTGTATTTTTTTTATTTTAATTCTGCACTGATTGTCTTTGAAATTGCCCCGGCCCCCTATTAAATCCAATCTGGGGACAAAACCAGGGACAGACTTGGTCCGGGGACAGTGTCCTCAATCAGGGGACTGTCCCCTGAAACTGGGGATGTCTTGTCACCCTATACTCAACAGATCACAACCCCGGACCAACGTGGTTCCGGAGCCAGGATTGCAGAAGCACACACCCCTGGCTAGGAGGGCCACGAGGTGGTGGGACGATAGACCAAGGATCGACGACCTCGGCTCCGTGGCGTCTGTTCCTTAAGTACCCCTCCCCAGCATGCACAGCGGGACGATCAACCCCTCACTGATTGGCGCCGACAGGGGCAAGCCGCTATATATATATATATATATATATATATATATATATATATATATATAGAGAGAGAGAGAGGGAGAGAGAGAGAGAAAAAGAGCTTTCTACCATAGGTAGGTGCTAGAGGTAAGGTGTTTTGGGTGATAGCTGCCAGGCAGGTAAATTTAGGCAGGCCTATGCTGCATGCTAGGCCCGCTTGTTTTGATCTGGGGGGCAGGGAGAAGTTAGTGTAGCAGTGGGTGTGATTACTTGTCTTTCAGTTCTTGGGCGCCTCCCCTGCTTCCAGGGAGAATGTTCTGGAAGAGGGGTAGGGCTGGGAATTGGAGTGACAGGGAGTTCATGTAAAGGAGCCCTGACTGGGTTTGGCAGGGGGCAGGCCTTCTACATAAACTCAGATCCAACCCACTGGAGGGGATATGTCGGCTGGGAGAATTGAAGAATGGAGTGTTAGACTGCAGCAGGGGGCTCACCCCCATCTGGGGGGGGGGTGCACGCCCTGGCAGAGGAGCTCGGGAGCTGGGAGGGAGCCTCTCCTTACAAGGTCAAGGAGAGAAGCAGTCAGTACGCACGGTCTTTAAAGCGGATCTCCACTCTAAAGTGGAGTCCCGCTGATCGGAACCCTCCCCCCCTCCGGTGTCACATTTGACACCTTTCAGGGGGGAGGGGGGTGCAGATACCTGTCTACAGACAGGTATCTGCACCCACTTCCGGCTCTACGATGCGGGAAAAAGACGGGTTTTTCCCTTGCTTCCCGTCCGTCCCCCGTTGTATGCTGGGAACACTCGGCTCCCAGCACACAGCGGGAGCCAATCGGCGGGCGCAGCGCGACTCGCGCATGCGCCGTAGGGAACCGGGCAGTGAAGCCGGAGCGCTTCACTTCCTGGTTCCCTCACCGTGGATGGAGGGGGGAGCAGCAGGGTGACGAGCGATCGGCTCGTCATCTGCTGCGATCACCGCTGGACTCCAGGACAGGTAAGTGTCCTTATATTAAAAGTCAGCAGCTGCAGTATTTGTAGCTGCTGGCTTTTAATATATTGTTTTAGTGGCACATCCGCTTTAAGAAGGAATCAGGGCAGGAGAAGTTTGGCGAGTGAGGTACAGTGGATATCTGGAAGAGGCATGCCAGGGGAGCTGGGTGCAAGGCCAGAGGAGAGACTGTAGGGTTTTGTGTCAAGTCGCTGCAGTCTGAGGACTCAGGATTTGCACGTCAGCGCGGGGCTCCCTCCTCCTCCTACTGGCCACCGGACCAGTAGGAGAGAGGAGCGAGCCTTTTGCAGGCGCAGTAGGGTTCCCAGCAGTGAAAGGCTACACTGCCGGGTACCCGTACCCGCAATGGAAGCGGCAGCACCCGACAGCTGATTGAAACATCAGCTGCGGGTGCCGACATCGCTGGACTCCAGGACAGGTAAGTGTCCATTTATTAAAAGCCATCAGCTGCAGTATGTGTAACTGTTGTTTTTTTTTGGGGGCGGAGCGCCACTTTAAATACTACCAAAAGCTTTATCTGTCTCAATTTTTTTTATAAAAATTCAGTTTGGGTACAGTGTTGCATGACCGCGCAATTGTCATTCAAAGTGCGACAGCACTGAAAGCTGAAAATTTGCCTGGGCAGGAAATGGGTGAATGTGCCTGGTATTAAAGGGGTTAATAAGGGTTGATTTGGAGGGGGTTTGTGTATTGAGAGTAGTTTAGTTACTTTATTAGCACTCTTTGTAATTATTGTGTTCATCCATACTGGAGCTGTAGTGAGGTTCTGTACTTTGCCTACATAATCGTTGCTAAAAGACATCACAGTGTCCCCTCGCACAGTTATTAGGTAATAAGTGATCATGTGTTTCCATCCTGACAGTGCAGTGTTGCTCGGTGTCACCCCCTGCCCATGTGACATGTAAATAAACACATGCCCCGTCCAGCAGCCGTGCACTGCTCCCTCTATACCAGCTGTCACTCCGTGTAAATCTATTCCACAGTCTCCTATGCACTTTCCACACAGCCCGAGTCTTTCCTAAGATTCACATATTACTTTACCTGGGGGAAAAAATTCGGAGGATTATTTCTAATCATGTATTGTCAGTTGGCTCCTCCGGCGGTCTTCGGTGATTTGGGGGTTCTATATAAAAAGTGGTGCGGAAAGTGCTGATGTAGGCGGGATGACCAAGATGGCGTGTGTGCTGGAGCCTCCGCTCCGGATGAGCGTGCTGTCTGTGAGTATATGAGCCGGAGAGGCCGCACCCTGCCCGGCCGGGACGGGGGAGAGGGAGCGCAAAGCACCCGTCCATGGGGGGGTACGGAGCTCCTTGGAGGGTATGGGCCGGGGTGGTGCTCCTGGAGGGCTGCTAGTCCTCAACCTGTGATGGGTACAACATGACTGCCTGGGGGCTGCTCTCCTGACATGGGGTTGCCCATAGCAACAAGTCTGACAGCAGTTCTGTGATTGGTTGCTGCGTGTGTACTAAAGAGTCCAGCCATGTGTACCTTTAGGTGACCACACAGCTTACAATCTTATTGTACCACCTGATCTACAGTTACAAAACTAGCTTTAGACTTCTGTGTTCACATGTCATGAGAAACGGGGAAAAAAGTCCCTGAACCTATTCCCTTTTTTTATTTTTGTATTGCACCGCACAGAAATGCATGTTTCTGTGCGCCTTTCCTTTACAGGGTCCTGTAGAGTGCAAGCTCTTGAGACTAGGACTGCATGCTGATTGCCTGGCAGCTCCTCCAAGATGATCTGCCTCTACTCCTCTACAGCCAGCTACAGCCAGCATCCTCATGTCAGATTCATTTAAAACCCATACTTCATGTCACAATATCCACCCTTGTTGTGGGTAATTGCTCATTATGACCCAGATTCTCGTAGATCGGCGTAAGGTATCTGATTTAAGTTACTCCGCCGCAAGTTTTTCAGGCAAGTGCTTTATTCACAAAGCACTTGCGTGTAAATTTGCGGCGGCGTAACGTGAATCACCCAGCGGAATTCAAATTCGGCGGGTAGGGGGCGTGTAGCATTTAAATGAAGCGCGTTCCTGCGCCGAACGAACTGCGCATGCGCCGTCTGTAAAATATCCCAGGGTACATTGCTCCAAATGACGTCGCAAGGACGTCATTGGTTTAGACGTGAGCGTAAATGGCGTCCAGCCCCATTCACGGACGACTTACGCAAACGACGTAACTTTTCAAATTTCGACGCGGGAAAGACGGCCATACTTAACATTGGTTGCGCCTCATATACCCAGGGGCAACTTTACGCCGGGACAAGCCTAACGTAAACGTCGTAACTTTACTGCGTCGGCCGCGCGTACGTTGGGGAATTCGCGTATCTAGCTAATTTGCATACTCGACGGGGAATTTGACGGAAGCGTCACCTAGCGGACAAAAAAAAAATTGCATTCAAGATCCGACGGCGTAAGAGCCTTACGCCTGTCGGATCTAATGGATATCTATGCGTAACTGATTCTAAGAATCAGTCGCATAGATACGACGGCCCAGATTAGGACTTACGACGGCGTACATGGCGCTGCGCCGTCGTAAGCCCTTTGAGAATCTGGGCCTATGTCTATAGAGAAGTACTTTCTTTCATCCCACCCCTCCCAGTCTCTGCTGTACTTACCTCCGTGGGTGAGCTGTCAGAGCTCACACAGTGGTCCAGGGATTTGAAATCCCTGTGCTTCCCACTCATCGTTCTGCAGCGCTTCCAGGGCAGATCAGATCTACTCTGATTGGTCAACACCTACAAAGAGCATGGCTCTGATCCATCCTGGAAGGCTGGATTTGTTCCGTTGCAATTGCTCAAATTCGCAAGTCATTTTACTGACATAGTTTTCCATGAGTGCTGTTCCCATCAATGCGTTGCGAATCGAAGCTGCGTTTAACCACTTCAATACCGGGCTTTAAAACCCACCTCCTTCCCGGGCCTATTCTGGCACTTCTCTCCTACATGTACAAATCGTCATTCTTTTGCTAGAAAATTACTCAGAACCCCCAAACATTATATATGTTTTTTTAGCCGACACCCTAGGGAATAAAATGGCGGTCATTGCAACTTTTTATCTTGCACCGTATTTGCGCAATCATTTTTCAAACTGCTTTTATTTGTAAAAAAAATGGTTTCATAAATTAAAAAATAACAAAACAGTAACGTTAGCCCAATTTTTTGGTAAAATATGAAAGATGATGTTACGCCGAGTAACTAGATACCTAACATGTCACGCTTTAAAATTGCGTACACTCGTGGAATGGCGCCAAACTTCGTTACTTAAAAATCTCCATAGGCGACACTTTAAAATTTTTACAAGTTGCCAGTTTAGAGTTACAGAGGAGGTCTAGTGCTAGAATTGTTGCACACGCTCTAACGCACGCGGCGACACCTCACATGTGTGGTTTGAACGACGTTTACATACGTGGGCGGGACTTACGTGTGCGTACGCTTCTGACCGCGAGCTACCGGGGACAGGGGCATTTTAATTTTTTTATTATTATTTTATTTTTATTTTACTTATTTCTTTATTTTTTACACTTTTTTTTACACTTTTTTTTTTTTTCAATCGCTTTCAATCGCTTTTATTCCTATTACAAGGAATGTAAACATCCCTTGTAATAGGAATGTGTGTGACAGGTCCTCTTTAAGGAGAGATGCGGGGTCAATAAGACCCCGCATCTCTCCTCCAGGCTGGAAAGAATGAGATTGTGAAAAAAAATTCACAGATCTCATTCAAACTAGCCGCAATTGCGGTTTGTTTACTTACGGGGACCCGGGCGTGACGTCATCACATCGCGCCCGGGCCTCCGACGGTCATAGAGATGACTGGTGACCATCTGGTCACCAGTCTTCTCTATGGCAAACATCCGGCGGACGGCGATCATCTCTCCGGGCCCCGATGGCACGGGAGAGCCCGGAGAAGCACCGGATGGCGGCGGGAGGGGGGGATGTCCCCTCCCGCCGCCTGTAAGAACGATCTAGCGGCGGAACCGCCGCTATGAACGTTCTTACGGTGCGCAGGATCGCCGCCGCTAAAAAATGATATCTCAATGATGCCTCCGGGTGCAGGCATCATTGAGATATCCCCCCGCAAAGCCCAGGACGTCATATGACGTCCACCCGGGATAACAGGTCCCCGTTTTGGACGTCATATGACGGCGTGCGGGTGTCAAGTGGTTAAAAAGGGTCCTGTGCGAGTTTGATCCATGTGCGATGTGAATTCAGCTCTATAGACTGGCATTCCCTGAAATCGCGGTACAATCGCGATTTTGAAGTCGCAGTAGTGTGAACAGGCCCTTAAATGGTTCAGATCATCAAGCAAATTTTATTTTTACACAGAGATAACCTGAGTAAATTAAAAACTGCATTTTGTAAGTGGTTGTAAACCCACAAAAGTCAAGAATAAAACCTGCAAGACAAAGGCATAATGAGCTAGTAAGCATAGCATACTTGCTCATTATGAAATGCTCACCTTGGATCGAAGCCCCCGCAGCGGTCCCGGCGACATGCCTCCTGGAGTTTTTTCCTGGCATTGCAGGTTCGGCACTATGATTGACTGGAGCCGTAATGACGCCACTCTAATGCGGGAGCCGCGGGTAATAGCACGTCGGCTGAAGGAACGGCACGAACGTTGCGTCAGTGCGCATGTGCTGATGACGTCGGCACATGCTGATACAGGGGATAGATGCCCACGGTAGCTATAAGTAAGTCCTATTATAGGCTTACTTGTAGTCAGGAGTCAAGTCCTGGGGAAAAAAGTGTGGGAACTCCCACCCAAGATCCACTCCCCCACCAAAAAAATGATACGCTCATATGCATAATTACTAAACCGCATGTTCTTTCTAAATCCCGCGATAACCTCCGCAATGTCTCCTGGGAACAATGACAAAAGCTCCCAGGAGACATTGCGGCATCAAGGAAGTGACGGAATACCCGCACACTACCCGATGAATCCATATACAGGAAGCGGCTAGTAGTATAAAGGATTACTAAGGTTTGCCTGCCCCTGACAGTGACTCGAGCTGGGCATCGCTGCTTAGTGAAGGATTGGCACGGGCTGCTCTCAGCTGCTCTCGTCCTGCAAAGGGAACGGAGTTCCTGCTGTGAAAAAAGTGCAGGAACTCCGTTCCCACGCGTTCCCGCAGGACTTGAGCCCTGCTTGTAGTAATATGTTCTTTGTAAGGGTTTACAACCACTTTAAATTGATGCTTTCACTTACAGTGGTTGTAGAGTCAGAAGTGTGTGTGTGGTTTTTTTTTTTTTTATTTTTTTTTTTTTATCTTAATACATTGGGATGAAAAACCTGTGTGGAGCAGCTGCCCCAGCACCCCCTAATATTTACCTGAGCCGCACCCCTACCCAGCGATGTCCACAAGTTAGTTCATCAACTGTCTGGGACTCTGCTCCTGATTGGCTGAGACACAGCAGCGATACCATTGGCTCCTGCTGCTGTCCATCAAAGTCAATCAGGAGATAGAGGGGGTGGGGCTGAAACAGGGCTCTGTGTCTGAATGGACACAGAAGACTCGGACACCGCGGCAGTGCCATTGGCTCCCACTGCTTTCAAAGTCAGCTAGCCAATTGTGAGAGAGAGGGACACAATTGTGTCTGAATGGACACAGGAAGCTGTGACACAGCTCGGTTGCCCCCCATAGCAAGCCACATGCTGTGGGAGGGAGGGGCCAGGAGAGCCGATGTGGGACCCCAGAAGAGGAAGATTTGGAATGCTTTGCAAAACCACTGCACAGAGCAGGTAAGTATAACATGTTTGTTATTTTTATAGAAGAAATAAAAACAAGCCTTTGCAATCACTTTAAAGGGATTGTAAATTCTCAAGGTTTTTCACCTTAATGCATTTTATGCAATAAGGTGAAAAACCTTCTTTGCTGCCCCCAGAGCCCCCCCTTTTTCTTACCTGAGCCCATCCATTCCAGAAATGTGCATGAGCCCAGCAGCTCCAGCCACTGTCTCTGTCCTAATTGGATAGATTGATGGCAGCAGGAGCAATTTGCTCCCACAGCTGTCAATCAAATCCAGTGACACAAGGGCAGGGCCAAGTCCCGCTGTCTGAGCCTGCATGGGGGCACCCCACTGAGTGCCCCCACAGCAAGCAGCTTGCTATGGGGGCACCTGAGCTGACCTGCTGCTCTGTGTTTCCATTCAGACACTGAGCCGTGACTTGGTCCTGCCCCCTCTCCTTATTGGCTTACTGACTTTGACCGCAGCGGGAGCCAATGGCATCTGCTGCTGTGTCTCAGGAGGGAGAGTTCTCGAATAGCCGAGACACTCGTGCAACATCGCTGGATCAAGATGGGGCTCAGGTAAGTAAAAGGGGGCCTGCTGCACATAGAAGGTTTTTTTTTATCTTGATGCATAGAATGCATTAAGATAAAAAAAAAAAAAAACTTCTGGCTTTAGAACCACTTTAAGGTTTTGGAGTGGCCTAGTCAAAGTCCGGACTTAAGGGCTCTTTCACACGGAGCGGATCCGTATTTATCCGCTCCGTTAGCCCGTTTGGCTCAGCGGGGATTCCTCCAGTAATCTCCGCTGAGCTTTCGGCTGACAGGGTGGTCCCCGCACACAGTGCAGAGACCGCCCTGTCTCTCCTCCACTCTCCCCTATGGGGAATCGGATGAATACGGACCGTGTGTCTGTATTCATCCGATCCGTTCCGCCGGATGGAAAAAAAATAGGGTTTTCTTCTGTCCGCAAAAGCGGATCTTTGCGGATGGTTGCGGACGTTAGCGGATGCATCATCCGCTAACGTCTGCAATCCCATAGGGATACATTACAAGTCTGTAAACGGACTTTTAATAAATGGACCGTTTGTCCGTGAGTGTGAAAGGGGCCTAAAGTGTATAACTGAAGGCAAAACTTTTCATGTAGGTCCAGGCAGATTTGGACTCTTTTTTTTTTTTTTTTCCCCTGAATAAAGGACATCCTCATTTAAAAACTGACATTTTTTATTTGGGTTATCTTTGTGTAATTTTAATTTTGTTTGCTGATCTGAATTATTTAAGTGCGACAAATATGCAAAAAAAAATTCAGGAAGAGGGCAAATACTTTTTCACAGCACTATATTAGATTGTAAGCTCTTATGAACAAGGCCCTCTTGCATCCTATTGTAACAACGCCGTCTATCTTTTGTATTGTAAAGTGCTGCGCAATTGCAGCCAATTTATAAATCCTGTATAATCATGATATACTCTAGCCCACAGGCTGAAAAAAAAAAAATGTACTCTATGTGGTCAACTTAAAGCGGGAGTTCATCCAATTACTTTTTTTTTCTATTTTCCCCTTAGATTCCTGCTCGTTCGGTCTAGGGGAATCAGCTATTTGTTTTAAAATATGATCCGTACTTACCCGTTTTCGAGATGCATCTTCTCCGTCGCTTCCGGGTATGGGTCTTCGGGAGCGGGCGTTCCTTCTTGATTAACAGTCTTCCGAGAGGCTTCCGACGGTCGCATCCATCGCGTCACTCGTAGCAGAAAGAAGCCGAACGTCGGTGCGGCTCTATACTGCGCCTGCGCACCGACGTTCGGCTTCTTTCGGAAAATCGTGACGCGATGGATGCGACCGTCGGAAGCCTCTCGGAAGACTGTCAATCAAGAAGGAACGCCCATTCCCGCAGCCCATACCCGGAAGCGGCGGAGAAGATGCATCTCGTAAACGGGTAAGTACGGATCATATTTTAAAACAAATAGCCGATTCCCCTAGACAAAACGAGCAGGAATCTAAGGGGAAAAAGTGTAAGCTATGGGTGAACCTCCGCTTTAAGAACAGAGAAGGCTGATATTTCACCTCCGGCTCAATGCAGAAATATGAGGAAAGCAATGAGCCAATAACAGCAGAGTGCCGAGCTGGAGATTAGATTTAGAGGGTTCTGCACAGATATCAATGTAAATTGTGGCCCCGAAATTGCAGAAAGTAATACAGAAACTACTTTTTGATATCAGTGCAGTGCTGCAGATGTGGCGTCGCACCAATTGGGACGATGCTATTGCCAGCAAATGCTGCCGATTTGACATGTCAAATAAATCGCACCAGTGTGAACCAGGGCTTAAAGCGGTCGCACGACAATCGGATCGTTCGTACAGAGTTTTCAAGAGCAGTTCATGCAATATTATCTGATCGGACAAACATGACAATTTTTCTTGTACAATACCAGATCGTAGGATTTTAGTTTAACCACTTAAGGACCGCCTCCTGCACATATACGTCAGCAGAATGGCACGGCTGGGCACAAGCACGTACCTGTACGTCCTCTTTAAGTGCCCAGCCGTGGGTCGTGCGCCCGCAACCCGGTCCAAAGCTCCGTGACCGCAGGACTCGATCGCCGCTGGAGTCCCGCGATTGGTCCCCGGAGCTGAAGAACGAGGAGAGCTGTAACCACAGCTTCCCTGTTCTTCACTGTGGCGCTGTCATTGATCGTGTGTTCCCTGATATAGGGAAGCACAATCAATGACGTCACACGTCCAGCCCCGCCCCCCTACAGTTACGCATATGAGGTCACACTTAACCCCTTCAGTGCCCCCTAGTGGTTAACTCCCAAACTGCAATTGTCATTTTCACAGTAAACAATGCATTTTTATAGCATTTTTTGCTGTGAAAATGACAATTGTCCCAAAAATGTGTCAAAATTGTCCGATGTGTCCGCCATAATGCCAACCAGCATGGATATATACAGGGTGTGTGTGTATTTATATTTTTATTAACCTAAAAAAAGCCACATTTTGTCTTTTGTCATCTTGTAAAAAGATGAGTTTACCTTCTAATGAATATTTTTTTTTTTTTTTTGTTTGCAGACCATTTTGGCATAAAGTGGGGATCGAAAGTTTGGGCACCCCAGGTAAAAATTTGTATTAATGTGCATAACGAAGCCAAGGAAAGATGGGAAAAAATCTCCAAAAGGCATCAAATTACAGATCAGACATTCTTATATGTCAAAAAAAGTTAGATTTTATTTCCATCATTTACACTTTCAAAATTACATAAAACAAAAAATGGCGTCTGCAAAAGTTTGGGCACCCTGCAGAATTTATAGCTTACACTGTCCTTTGCAAAGCTGAGACCTGCCAGTGTCATGGATTGTTCTCAATCATCGTCTGGGAAGACCAGGTGATGTCAATCTCAAAGGTTTTAAATGCCCACTCATCTGACCTTGCCCCAACAATCAGCACCATGGGTTCTTCTAAGCAGTTTTCTAGAAAACTGAAACTGAAAATAGTTGACGCTCACAAAGCTGGAGAAGGCTATAAGAAGATAGCAAAGCGTTTTCAGATGTCAATATCCTCTGTTTGGAATGTAATTAAGAAATGGCAGTCATCAGGAACAGTGGAAGTTAAAGCGGATCTCCACTCTAAAGTGGAGTCCCGCTGATCGGAACCCTCCCCCCCTCCGGTGTCACATTTGACACCTTTCAGGGGGAGGGGGGTGCAGATACCTGTCTACAGACAGGTATCTGCACCCACTTCCGGCCCTACGATACGGGCAAAGGACGGGTTTTTTCCTTACCTTCCGTCCGTCCCCCGTTGTATGCTGGGAACACTCGGCTCCCAGCACACAGCGGGAGCCAATCGGCGGGCGCAGCGCGACTCGCGCATGCGCCGTAGGGAACCGGGCAGTGAAGCCGGAGCGCTTCACTTCCTGGTTCCCTCACCGTGGATGGAGGGGGGAGCAGCAGGGTGACGAGCGATCGCTCGTCATCTGCTGCGATCACCGCTGGACTCCAGGACAGGTAAGTGTCCTTATATTAAAAGTCAGCAGCTGCAGTATTTGTAGCTGCTGGCTTTTAATACATGTTTTTAGTGGCACATCCGCTTTAAAGCAAGATCTGGAAGACCAAGAAAAATATCAGACAGAACAGCTCGCAGGATTGTGAGAAAAGCAATTGACTGCATGATCCCTCCAGAAAGATCTGGCAGACACTGGAGTTGTGGTACACTATTCCACTATAAAGAGATACTTGTACAAATATGGTCTTCATGGAAGAGTCATCAGAAGAAAACCTCTTCTACGTCCTCATCACAAAAATCAGCGTTTGAACTTTGCAAATGAACATATAGACAAGCCTGATGCATTTTGGAAACAAGTTCTGTGGACCGGTGAGGTTAAAATATATATTTTTGGCCGGAATGAGCAAAGGTACGCTTGGAGAAGAAAGGGCACATAATTTAATGAAAAGAACCTCTGTCCAACTTGTAAGCATGGGGGTGGATCAATCATGCTTTGGGGTTGTATTGCAGCAAGTGGCACAGGGAACATTTTACGAGTAGAAGAAAAAATGGATTCAATAGAATTTCAGCAAATTTTGGATGGTAACTTGATGCCATCTGTGAAAAAGCTAAAGTTAAAGAGAGGATGGCTTCTACAAATGGATAATGATCCTAAACACACCTCAAAATCCACGGGGGATTACATCAAGAGGCGTAAACTGAAGGTTTTGCCATGGCTTTCACAATCCCCTGACCTCAACATAATTGGAAATCTATGGATAGACCTTAAAAGAGCAGTGCGTGACAGACAGCCCAGAAATCTCAAAGAACTGGAAGACTTTTGTAAGGAAGAATGGGCAAAGATACCTCAAACAAGAATTGAAAGACTCTTGGCAGGCTACAAAAAGTGTTTACAAGCTGTGATACTTGCCAAAGGGGGCAGTACAAGATATTAACTCTGCAGGGTGCCCAAACTTTTGCAGACACCATTTTTTTGTTTTATGTAATTTTAAAAGTGTAAATGATGGAAATAAAATCTAACTTTTTTTTACATATTAGAATGTCTAATCTGTAATTTGATGCCTTTTGGAGATTTTTCCATCTTTCCTTGGCTTCGTTATGCACATTAATACAAATTTTTACCTGGGGTGCCCAAACTTTCGATCCCCACTGTACATGTAAACTGTTCAGGGCAATACCCCATAGACTGTGACCCCAGTAGTAGTTCATCTCTATACTCACAATTGAGACTTGTCCAACCTGGCAGCTGATTTTTAGTTGAAGTATATGTGAACGCACATCAAGCATTGTTGATTTTATATGTATATCTTAATTACTTTTTTTTTTAATATAACCATTTGGAACTTTTTTTTACATCCTTTTTCGTTTGTGATTGCATAGTGTTTTTTTTTTTTTTTTTTTTTTTTTTTTTTTTAATGATTCTTCTTTCTGCTAGCTGGGAGGGGTATACCCCTTTTTTTTACACAGTGGGAATGTAGGCTACCTCCATTGTACACTGCATTCTAGAAGAGTGTGTCTTGTCCTGCCCCCCCCCCCCCCCCCCCACTCCAGCACTACGGTTGTATGTTATAAGCAGGTTCTGGTTTGACGGAGAGAAGACTCCTCCTGGGAGTTGCTGTCAATCAAGCCAGTAGGGCTGGGGGGAGGGTGGAGTAGATCTAATCTGGCCACAGGAAATCGTTTGTTCCTTCTTCCTGTATATTCCTGGTTTTAGGTACCATTGCTGCCCAACAAGGGAAGCCTTGTGTGGAAAGCTACTAGTACTATTGAGCTAATTTCTGGTTTTCCTTCATCGGATTACACATGCAAGTCTATCCAAACTGACTACGTCAGCATGAATCTGCTTCCATGCTTGGCGCGGTCGGAATAAAATGAGATAAAAGGAACTAGCAAGATCTACAGGTGTTTAGGGGTATTTGCACCATCCTAAAGGGGAGTGGCTGGATTTATCCAACTACTGGATATACATCAGATTCATACACTGATCAGCCATAACATTATGATTACCCGCCTTAACCTATTGAGGCATGGACTCTACTACACTTCTGAAGGTATGCTGTGGTATCTGGTACTAAGAAAATCGGTAACAGATCCTCCAAGTTGCGAGGTGGGGCCTCCATGGATCACTTGTTTTTCCAGCATATTTCATAGATTGGATTGAGATTTTGAAAATTCGGAGGCCGAGTCAACACCTCAAACTTGTGTTTATCAAACCATTCTTGAGCTTATCAGACCTGGCCATGTCTTCCATCATTCTGTTGTCCAGTTTTGATACTCATGTGCCCATTATACGCAGTTTTATCTGTGGACGTGGGTCAGCATTGGCACCCTGACTGGTCTGTGGCTACACAGCCCCATAAGCAACAAACTGCAATGCACTGTGTTTCCTGACACCTTTCTATCAGAACCAGCATTACATTTTTCAGCAATCTAAATCGCAGTAGCTCCTATATTGGATCGGACTACACAGGCTTGTGTCTTCACTCCCCTTGGCTGTCCATGACCCTGTCACCGGTTCACCAGTTTTCCTTCCATGGACCACTTTTGGTAGGTCCACAAGAGCTGCCATTTTATGAGATGCTCTTACCCAGTCGTCTAACCATTACAACCATGACCCTTCTCAAAGTCACTCAAAACCTTACGCTTGCCCATTTAATTTCTGCTTTCAACCCCTAAATTTCAGAGGCAACATGTTCACGTGTATATATCCCACGCATTTTTCTTGTCATTGTAATGAGATACTATGTTATTCACTTTAACTGTCTGGTCATAATATTAAGGCTGATGGGTGTATGAGAGTATACCCTTCAAGCAATGGTACTCTGGGTAATATATTATGAGATTGTATCTATACACCGTGTGTATAAATCCTGCTTATTTAAACCCTGAAACAAAAAATATATATATTTTATATATTGCAGTTTACCACTCACTGTGCTTTATCTATGGAGAAGCAGCATTGTCACTCTAGGACAGTAAGTCTGTTTAGTACTACAGAGTAAGCTCACTGGAATTTGGTAAGGTCAGTAGGTATATTTTTACTGATTGAAACAGATCTAATAAACACATTACATGGTATGTTTAACCACTTGCTGACCATGCTATAGCAGAATGACTGCTACAGCGCGGTCATCCTGTTCTGGGAGGTCATCTATTGATGTTCTCGCAGAACAACGCCTACCACACACCCGGCATGCTCTGTGTCCTTTGGACACAGCTGATCAGATTGGGGTAAAGAACCAATCACGGCTGCCTTTTAACACGTGGTCAGCTGTGTCCAATCACAGCTGATCATGATGTAAACACAAGCTGGGTACCAGGAGAGCTGGTAACTGGCTTGTGTCAAAGGAGACATCTACACTGTTTATTGGTGTCTTGATCATCAGTGCAGCCTCAACAGTGCCCATCAGTGCAGCTTCATCAGCGCACATCAGTGAAGGAGAAAAATTTCCTGTCTGCAAAATTTTATAACCAAAACTATGAAGACATTGTGTGGGTTTATGTGACACAGTGGCGTTTAAAGCGGTTCTCCACCCTAAAGTGAAGTCCCGCTGATCGGAACCCTCCCCCCCTCCGGTGTCACATTTGACACCTTTCAGGGGGGAGGGGGGTGCAGATACCTGTCTAAAGACAGGTATTTGCATTCACGGGCAAAAGACGGGCATTGCGTCACATCCCGTCGCCCCCCTGTTGTCCGCTGGGAACACTCGGCTCCCAGCACACAGCGGGAGCGGCGCGACTCGCGCATGCGCCGTAGGGAACCGGGCAGTGAAGCCGCAGCGCTTCACTTCCTGGTTCCCTTACCGTGGATGGAGGGGGGAGCAGCAGGGTGACGAGCGATCGCTCGTCATCTGCTGCGGACGGCGCTGGACTCCAGGACAGGTAAGTGTCCTATTATTAAAAGTCAGCAGCTGCAGTATTTGTAGCTGCTGGCTTTTAATATTTTTTTTTGGCGGAACATCCGCTTTAACTGCCACTAAAAGAAATCTGTGTGGGGAAAAAAATTCATGAGTACAGTGCTGCATGACCACGGAATTGTCATTTAAAGTGCGACACTGCTGAAAACTGGCCTGCGCAGGAAAGGGGTAAAAGTGTATAGTAGACAAGTGGTTAAAGGCTAAATTGGAATTCCAGACTACCTGCCCCATGCTGATTCTAGGCTGGCCCTACATTATACAATTTTCTTGTACAATTTTCGTTTAGATTTACCAAAACCATATACTATGAGGCCAGACCTAAACACTTTCACTTTTTATACAATTAGGGCTCTTTCACACGGGCAGACCGTATGTTCGCTTTTTCATCCATCCGTGTACGGATGAAAAAGGGATATACATTGGTCCCTATGAGATTGCGATCTCACCCGGTTCCGCAATCCTCTGATTCTGCAGATGGAGAAAAACCCTATTTTTCCATCCGTCATCGGATCGGATGAACACGGACAGACGGTCAGTGTTCATCCGATTTCCCCCCCATAGGGGAGAGTGGAGTTATGACAGGGCGGTCCCTGCACAGTGTGCAGGGACCACCCTGTCATTTGGCAGCGATCAACGGAGCGATCCCCGCTGAGCAAGCGGAGGTTTGCGGGGCGGATCATCACGGATCCGTCCCGTGTGAAAGAGGCCCTAGGCATGCACTTGCACTATATAGTTGAAGGTAAATCCTAAAGGAAATAGGAAAATTGTATAATGTATGGCCAGCTTAATCCATATAAGAAAGATGTATTTATTTACTAATTTTCAGGCTGCTCTGATCCAATCACGCACTCCCCTGTGGCTGTAGGGGAGAGGAGGGCGTGCTCAACAACGGCTGGCATGTCTGAAAGAGGTGATGTCACCTATAGGCTCCTAAGGTTGTTGGCGCTCCCTTCTCTCTCCTGCAGTTGCTGCTGGCTGACACAGGGGAGCCGGGTCAAGTGACCTTACTGGAGTGGCCTGAAAATAGGTAAGTATATGCAGTACATCTTTCTTACATAGGTTAGTCAGCATAGGTGTAGGAGCATTTTTAGGATTAGTTAGGTGTAGCCTGGAATTCCACCTTTAATACCATTTTACATCTTGCACACACATTTAGGATGTAACATGGTTGCCAGGTTGCCCCCCAAGCACATACAGAATTGTAGGGGTTTACTTGTATTCCAATGGTCGTGCGTGTGTTATGTTTTTGCACTTTCTCCAGCTTGGTAACCATTAGTCCCTACCTCGGTATTGGAGGTCGACTGATATATCGGCCGATATTTGGCCATTTTTGATAAATCGGCATCAGGCGATTATTATCAAAATTAGGCCGATATTTATCACTGACCACCGTTCTCCACACTCGGCAGCTCTGGCAAGCATCAAGCGCCACGCTGAGTGTGTGAAACTGACAAGTAACAGAGGAGAGAGAGAGGAGCTGTCAGAATTGAGCTCGATGTCGGGGGTGGGCGGGACCCAACAGCTATCAAACACCAGCCAATGGGATGGTATCTGGGCAGGCCGCTACGTGTATGTGGCCCTGCCCCCTTTCTTAAGCAGCCCAATCATTGGCTGATGTTTGATAGCTGCTGGATCCCGCTCACCCCCACATCAAGCTCAATTCTGACAGCACGCTCTCTCCTCTCTGTTACTTGTCGGTTTCACACACAGTTATAGTTCCACTCGGATATACCATATAAGCCGACTCCAATATAAGCCGAGGCACCTAATTTTACCACAAAAAAATGGGAAAACATATTGACTCGAGTATAAGCCTAGGGTGGGAAAATGCAGCAGCTAATGGGTAAACAATGCCCATCTGCAGCCTCACTGTGCCCATGGTTGCAGTCTCTCACTGTGCCCATATGCAGTTGTACCTTTTTCATTAGTAAAACAGCGTGTGTCTGCCGCTGTGTAATCCAGCCAAAACAAAACCTATGCAGCCGTACCTTTTCATTAGTAAAACGGCGTGTGTAATGCAGTTTCCAGTCTTTTCGGCCGTTCTTTGTAAGAAAGCCCCGCCTCCTCCTCGTCTGTGATAGGCGGAACACTAATACAGTTTCCCAGCATCGTATCCGTGTTCCTCTATTACAGACGGACGCTGAGGGGGCGGGGCTTTCTTACAAAGGATGACCGAATAGACTGGAATCTGGATTACACAGCCGCAGACAAACGATATTTTACTAATGAAATGGCATATGTTTTGTTTTGGCTGGATTACACAGCCGCAGATGCACGCCGTTTTACTAATGAGAAGGTACGGCCGCAAATGGATTACACAGCGGCCGACACGCTTTTAAACACGTTTTACTGCTGACTTGAGTATAAGCCGAGGGGGTCGTTTTTCAGGCTGAAAAACTCGGCTTATACTCGAGTATATACGGTACTTTCCCTTAAACAGACCAGAAGGGGGCAAATAGGAGAATTGCATTGTGAGGTTTACATAAATGTTAAAAACTACAAGTGATATGCAGTTGCTGATAATCCTATCCTTCTGTATGACATAGCCGTGTTTTGTGGCTGTACAGACTGTACGGTCTTGTGATTGCAGATGTCAGAAGAATGTTCTGTGGAAAACGCTGTTCCAGAGAGCACTGATCCCTTTTTATTGCTGACTGTTGGGTCGACGTGATTTCTGCTCACATTTTCTATAATTTTATCTACATGGCAGTTCCACCGGTATCTCAGAATAATAGAGATGTTATAGTCTTGATACATGAAGTGTTTACAAAAACCATTTGCTACTCGATTGTAGACGACGTGCCCTTTGTCCCCAATGTCAGGCCTTTCAGACAAAACCTCTCTGGGCTTTTTGGTAAATACTGGAGCAGAGATTAGTGCAGTTCTACAAAGCAATTAATCACATGCTATGTTTAATTTCACCAGAACCAGTTAGAACTGTAATGGTCAGCAAATTTGCTGCTATTGGTGATTTGGAGAGATCTGGCGATAAAGTGTAAATTTGCCAATTGGAATAAATAGTTCAGTGTTTGCTGATGACACAAGGATAAGCAGGGCAATAACTTTTCACCAAGATGTAGCAACGTTTAAAAAAAGACCTAAAATAGAAAACTGGTCAGCTATATAACAGATGATCCTCCTCCTCTCGGGTCTCTTTGCTGCTCCTGGCCCCTCCATCCTATGGAGTGCCCCCTCAGCCAGCAGCTCTCTATGGGGGCACTCGAGCTGCATCAGAGCTCCGTGTATCCATACAAACACAGAGCCCTGACCTGGCCCCGCCCCCTCTCTCCTCTGATTGACTGACTTTGACAGCCGTGGGAGCCAATGGCACCGCTGCTGTGTCTCGGCCAATCGGGAGGAGTGTCCCGGACGGCTTAGACACTCGTAGACATCGCTGGAGAGAGATGGGGCTCAGGTAAGTAATTGTGTGTGTGTGTGTGTGTGTGTGTGTGTTTGTTTGTTTGTTTGTTTGTTTGTTTGTTTGTTTGTTTGTTTGTTTGTTTGTTTGTTTGTTTTTTTTTTTTTTTTTTATCTTAATGCTTTAAGATAAACCTACTGCCTTTTTATAAACACTTTAATAGTAAAAAAAAAAGTAATTAACTTGAGAGCTAAAAATATATGCATTACATTTCTTGCTGGAGGGAGAACCTTTCGGGGAATCTGTGATCGAAAAAGATCTGGGGGGCCTAGTACCTTAGAACCTTGGATTGTGGTTAACAAGCGTTTTGCAATACGAGCAGTGTGTGTGTATATATGTGTGTGTATGTATGTATGTATGTATGTATGTATGTGTGTGTGTGTATGTGTGTATGTGTATATATATATATATATATATATATATATATATATATATATATATATATATATATATATATATATATATCGTATTTTCCGGCGTATAAGATGACCCCCTAATTTTCCAGGAAAAATGTTGGTTTTGGGATATACTCACTGTATAAGACTACCCCCTTCTTACTAGTCTTTCTGGAAGCTGAGGGTTAGCCAGAAACGCTGACAGAAACAGGCTTTTTCAAATCTCACTGTGCCATTACATTACATTCCTCACTGTGCCATTACATCACTTGCCCCCTCTCTGTGCCATCACTGCAAACGGTGCATTTACTCACTTTTTTTCTGAATAGCAGGCGGTGACAGTCTCCGTGCTGCGAGCGTCAATGATTTAAAAGACGCGCCTTCTCCTCAGACTGTCCTGTGTTAGGTGGAACACAAATCTTCCCAGCAGCGCCTCTGTTCTTTGTTCCGCCTATCACGGACGTCTTCTCATCTCGTCCGAGGATGAGAAGGCATCTGTGATAGGAGGAACACAGAATAGAGGCGCTGCTGGGAAGATTTGTGTTCCTCCTTTTGCAAAGAAGTAGTTTTTCCTTCTTCACTGATGAG
Organism: Rana temporaria; assembly: GCF_905171775.1. Classification (NCBI taxonomy): domain Eukaryota; kingdom Metazoa; phylum Chordata; class Amphibia; order Anura; family Ranidae; genus Rana; species Rana temporaria. The sequence goes on from NC_053494.1 coordinate 133,264,218, forward strand.
GGCACCGTGTACTATCGTGTAAAAAAAAATAATAATCCAGGGATGCCCTCCCAGAACTAGAGAAAGTATGTATATTGAATATAGCGCTGGCATCTCTTCTCCAGGAAGTATACGTTTAAGGTTTATAGTCATTCCTCATAACTGAAGTCCTCCAGCCCCCTTATTAGCTTTGTTGCACTTCTCTGGATTCTCTTCAGTTCAAGAACATCCTTCCTGAAGATGGGTGACCAGAACTGGATGGCATACTCAAGATGCAACCAGACCTGAGTTTTGTATGTTGGTACAATTATCGCCTTATCTCTTTTTATATATATATATATATATATATATATATATATATATATATATATATATATATATATATATATATATATATATATATATATATATATATATATATATATATATATATATATATATATATATTTATTTAAAAGAAAAATCCTAACTCGGTTTGCGAGTGTCTTGCAAAACGAGCAGGATTCAGGCCAAAGTGGTGTGCAGTACCGCGTTTGGCCTTTTTAATGCATGACAATAGTCTGCGAGACTTGTTGCTGCAGCTTAGCATTGCATGCTATTATGGAGTCTGTCATCTACAGTATGACATATGACATACCTTAGGCAGGAAGTGGTTAAAGAAAGGGCTTGTATTATATTACTGCATTGAGGCCCAGTGGAATGGTGGCATTGAGCCTCTCTATCCACAGGGTCCTGCATCAATATAGCCCTGTCCCAATCGCCTCCTGCGGACCACGTAAGTTCACCATTGGTAGAATAGTACAAGAGGTCAGCCAAAAAGTTGACGGAACTCACGGATTGTTTTCCCCACATAGACCTTACATGCACATCATCAGATCTATGACTCCATTGGTGCCACAATTGGCAGGGATCCATTGGGTAATCTAAATGTGGTACCCTCAAGTATCCAGGGACACTGTGGGCATTGGCCAGGCAGATGGAAAGTCTGTGATGGCATTCTAGTGGCTATTAATCAATCGATCCTTGCGTGAGGTGAGCCTACGAAATACCACCTTCGTGGAAGTCTTAATATATTTATTGAGAATATGGTGATCAGTTAAGAGGTGCCAGTGATTTGATAAAATGGTCCAGGGTTGGTGATGATTTTAACAGTCTGGTTGTTTTGGGAGGGTATAGAGCAGAGAGATTCTAGTTGGAGGTTAACCGATATGGGTTTTTCTCTGGCTAATGCTGATGCAGATATTTAGAAATCAGGGCGGCCTATGGCCAATATATGATGCCGATTTTTTTTTTTTTGCGGCCGATATTTTAGGACTATTTTTTTTTTTTTTTTTTTTTTTTTTTGCAGGTGACACTGGCAGGTGGCACTAATTGGCACTGGCAGGTTGCACTGGATGGCACTAATTGGCACTGGAAGATGGCACTAGCAGATGGCACTGATTGGCGGGTGGCACTAACAGGTGACACTAGCAAGTGGCATTGGTTGGCACTGATTGTCAGGTGGCACTAATTGGCACTGACAGGTGGCACTGGATGGCAATAGTTGGCTTTGGCAGGTGGCACTAGCAGGTGGCACTAATTGGCACTGGTGCAAAAAAAAAATGGTGTCACAGGCCCCACCTCCCCCCCCCCCCCAACTATAGTCCTCCCTCAGTGCAAACATCCCCACAGTACACCCCCCTTCAGTACAGACACAAGCCCCCCTCAGTGCAGACCCCTTATCAGTATAACTCCCAGTCCCCCTTACAGACCTCGGACAGCAGTGTGTGTGTCCCTCGAGCGCAGGCTCCTCCTCCTTAGTGGGTGTAAACAGAGAGGAGGGCCGTGGGCTTTCCTAATGCTATGAGAGACTCGGAGACCGCTTGGATGCACTTGGGAACCTAGGCTTTCCAAGTATTTCCGAGCTGCTCCAAGTGTCACAGGCGCCCCCGCACCTCTGGCCAAATGCGGTACTGCACACCGCAGAGGCTTGAATCCTGCTCGTTTTGCAAGACAACACTCTCAAACAGAGTCAGGATTAAAATGTCTCTTATTGTAAAAAAGGCTTGTTTACCGTGTTGCTCGCAATCCGAGGTTCCACTGTAGTTTCTAGTCAAAATGAAATACAACAGTCTAAGAATGAAGTCTTTGAATGACCAAGTAGGGTTATCCTGCTCAATCGGGATAAATTTCGCCTTTCAGACTCCATGTGGGGGATACTCGAGTAAAGAGCATCGATATCAATAGCCACTAGCAGAGAGTCTGGAGGGATCTGAATCCCCCTCAATGTGTTTCAGGAGATCTGTGGTGTCTCGTGTATAGGAAGGCAAACCCACATGAGGCATAAGGAAGCTATCCACAAATTTGCTGGCATTCAGTCAAGAAGTCAATCTCTTCAATAATATTTGGATTATTGTACCTTCGAATACCCTTATATAATTACACTCTATATGAGGCCAAATACTGTTTTGTTAACTGACAGGATGGTTGAACATAAGTTGATCGGTTTTCAGTGCGTGTTTTGGTGCATTTGTTTGTGCCTTTTATCATGTGACAAACACGCAGCAAAAGGTGCATCTGCCACAAGCATGAACCGCGATTGCAGTGCTTTTGCAGTGCATTTTCATAAATGTGTGGCAAAACACGCATTTGTGTTGTTGAGCGGTTAGGAAAACCACAGGTGTGAATGCATCCTTAATAAAAAAAATGATCACAATTAAAAGAGCATAAATTCACAATTAAAACAATCACAAACAGCGCTAATAGTGATAGTTCTGGTGTATATGCTCAAGGCACCACTGAGCATATACACCAGAACTATCACTATTAGCGCTGTTTGTGATTGTTTTAATTGTGCATTTATGCTCTTTTAATTGTGATCATTTTTTTATCATGTCTTTATTGTTTTAAACGGCTGCTCCTATTATCGTAGTATACAGATTTTCTGTCATCTACGTTTTTTCAGTTATTAGCTTATTGCAATCAGCTTTTATCCTGGTTTGGCGCTGGGAGGTGTTCTATAGGCCTTCAGTACACTTTTTTTCGTTTTGAATGCATCCTTGTATGCCCTTTGCTTTTGTTTGTATGTTTTGCCTTTTGTTTTTTTTGGGGAGGATTTGCAGTCAGTTGCTGGAAGAGGAGACTATGGGGGTCATTTACGAAAGGCAAATCCACTTTGCACTACGAGTGCAAAGTGCACTTGAAATTACACTGAAAGTGCACTTTGAAGTGCAGTCGCTGTAAATCTGAGGGGTAGATCTGAAATGAGGGGAAGCTCTGCTGATTTTATTATCCAATCATGTGCAAGCTAAAATGCTGTTTATTTTCCTTGCATGTCCCCCTCGGATCTACAGCGACTGCTATTCCAAGTTCATGTGCACTTTTCACTTGTAGTGCAAAGTGGATTTGCCTTTAGTAAATAACCCCCTATATGTACAAGACTTTATTCTGGATCGGCAAGCTCCCCATATTTAGGCCCCTTTCACACGGGGCGGATCAGTAATGATCTACCGTAAACCTCTGCTTGCTCAGCGGGGATCGCTCCCTTCATCCCCGCTGAGCCGGCAGATGACAGGGCAGTCCCTGCACACTGTGCAGGGACCGCCCTGTCTTTTCTCCACTCTCCCCTATGGGGGGATCGGATGAACCCAGACCGTTTGTCCGTGTTCACCTGATCCGATCCACAGACGGAAGGAAAAATAGGGTTTTCTTCTGTCTGCAGAATCGGATCATTGCAGAGGCGGGCGAGATCGGGTGTCAGCGGATGTTCATCCGCTGACATCCGCGATCTCATAGGGACCAATGTATGTCCCTTTTTCATGCGCAAACGGATGGATGAAAAAGCGGACACACGGTCCGCAGGTGTGAAAGGGCCCTAAGTGTTAAATATTGGGTTGTTAATCAAGTCCATGGCTCTGTTAGAGATATTTACCCTCACTCCCTGTCTTGATGACTTCGCTATATTAGATAGGAAGTGCAGAAAACACGGCAACACAGAAAAAAAATGTATGCGTTTCTTGAGTAACCGAGGGGAAGAATAGATTTCCATTGCAATTAGTGTGATTTTTTTTTTTTTTTTCCCCATATCCTGTCATGTATAACAATTGTCAGCAGGACAGGCAGTGAAGTGAAGCTCTTGCATAGCAGTAAAAACATGATGGGGTTTCTGATCCATCTCCGCTCTATCCAAAACAAGAAATACAACACTCGACAAAACACATTCTATGCTTGTCCGCCGGCTCCTTTAAAACAGCCTTCCTCCACCCAGATTTAACTGACTTGATGCAGTTTTTTGCATCTGATCTGATGCAACCTTTTCTAGGTTCCAGTGGTCGGCTGCATTGGATTATGAAGCTCCCATGGGAATGGAGCTAGAAGATAAAGTAAGGTTCTAAGAAATTGCTTGTTTGGGACAGTCTTACATTTATATCTTACATAGACTAACACAATTATGTATTAATCCTCATTATTACAGGAAGAGGAAATGGGTACATTATTTAAAGATAAAGTTACAATGTTATCTGTTCTTCTCTTCCATTAGACATATCTTAAATTTGATTTGAGACTGGTGTTTAGTCTCCAATCATTCATTCAATTTCAAGGGGTATTAATACATTTTCAAGGCACTGAGATTTGTTTTATTGTAGTGATAATTCCTTTTTTTTTGTCTTTTGTGGTTAATGTGTAAAATAAAAAAAACGGAATTGATTTCTTAACTGGCTAATTTGCCAGTCAACATGGACTTGTAAAGGTGTTTGTTTACAAGCCAATTGGGGCTAAGAATTTCTCAAAGGGCTGCAATGATGTACAAACAACTAAATGTGAGTTCACAATAGCAGCTTTAACCGTACCTGGGCACGGTCACCCCTTTGGTTTATGTAGTGTGAGTGCTCCGAACCGTGCTTGGAACGTTTGTGTATATCATGCCCGGGTCCACCTGAAATGGGTGGTCTGGGGCCAAATCCCTTGTGGTCCAAGTATAATTGGCTTCATTGTCGGGGCAAACTGTTATTGACAGCCTGTCTCCTGTGCATATGTGTGATAGCCTGGGACAAGTGTAAAGGATGACACCAAGTTGCTGTGGAATGCTTTGAGCCTTGTTGGCCTCTTGGACGGGATGTTCTGAACCCACTACAAAAAACTAAACTTAAGAGGGCACACCAGGCCAGCCTAGTGCATTATCCCACATCATTTATTTAAAGCAGAGGTTCACCCAAAACTGAACCTCTGCTTTTCGGAACCCCCCCCCCCTTCCAGTGTCACATTTGGCACCCTTTTGGGGGGTGCAGATACCTGTATAATGCAGGTATTTGCACGACTTCCGGGTATAGGCTCCTGCATCACCCCCCCCCCCCCATTGTGTTCTGGGGAAACGCACGACTCCCAGGACACAGCGGGGACCAGTGAGGATGGTGCAGCATGGCTCGCGCATGCGCAGTAGATAACCGTGCAGTGAAGCCGCAAGGATTCACTTCCCGATTCCCTCACCGAAGATGGCGGCTGGGGAAGGTTAGTATCCATTTTTTAAAAGTCAGCAACTGCAGTATAGAGCTGCACAATTAATCGCGGAGAATCGTTATCGCGATTCTCCAGCCCCCACAGGCTCTCCTGCTGGATTTGGCGATTCTTAGCGTGCACATTATAAGCCGGATGCTGCTGTGGAGTGAGGCTGCCTTTGTTGGAGTGGAGGGCAATCATCGGCCGCGACAGAGCCAGCGTGAAACGCAAATGGCTCGGAGATACCGGAACGGACGTCAGCTAAGACTCTGAGATACAGGAACTGACGTCAGACCGCGATGCTGTGGATGGGCAGCAGGAGTATTCTTCCCAGGGGACAGTGCACCTGCTAGTAAAAGGCAAGGCAAGCCTGTACATGTCACACAGGCAAGTGTAAGCTGCTAGTACAGTGCCTTGCGAAGTATTCGGCCCCCTTGAACTTTGCGACCATTTGCCACATTTCAGGCTTCAAACATAAAGATATAAAACTGTGATTTTTTTTTTTTTGAAGAATATACAAGTGGGACACAATCATGAAGTGGAACGAAATTTATTGGATATTTCCAACTTTTTTAACAAATAAAAAACTGAAAAATTGGGCGTGCAAAATTATTCAGCCCCCTTAAGTTAATACTTTGTAGCGCCACCTTTTGCTGCGATTACAGCTGTAAGTCGCTTGGTGTATGTCCCTATCAGTTTTGCACATCGAGAGACTGAGGCCCCGTACACACGACAGAGTTTCTCGGCAGAATTCACCGAGAAACTCGGTCAAAATCCGGATTCTGCCGAGAAACTCTGTCGTCTGTACAGTTTTGGCTCGATGGAGCCGCCGAGGAGCTCGACGAGAAAATAGAGAACATGTTCTCTATTTTCTCGTTGTTCTATGGGAGAAGGCGTCCCGCCGAGCTCCTCGGCGGCTTCATCCCAGAACTCGACGAGGAACTCGACGTGCCAAGCACGTCGAGTTCCTCGGCCGTGTGTACGGGGCCTGACATTTTTGCCCATTCCTCCTTGCAAAACAGCTCGAGCTCAGTGAGATTGGATGGAGAGCGTTTGTGAACAGCAGTTTTCAGTTCTTTCCACAGATTCTCGATTGGATTCAGGTCTGGACTTTGACTTGGCCATTCTAACACCTGGATATGTTTATTTGTGAACCATTCCATTGTAGATTTTGCTTTATGTTTTGGATCATTGTCTTGTTGGAAGACAAATCTCTGTCCCAGTCTCAGGTCTTTTGCAGACTCCATCAGGTTTTCTTCCAGAATGGTCCTGTATTTGGCTTCATCCATCTTCCCATCAATTTTAACCATCTTCCCTGTCCCTGCTGAAGAAAAGCAGGCCCAAACCATGATGCTGCCACCACCATGTTTGACAGTGGGGATGGTGTGTTCAGGGTGATGAGCTGTGTTGCTTTTACGCCAAACATAACTTTTTGCATTGTTGCCAAAAAGTTCGATTTTGGTTTCATCTGACCAGAGCACCTTCTTCCACATGTTTGGTGTGTCTCCCAGGTGGCTTGTGGAAAACTTTAAACGACACTTTTTATGGATATCTTTAAGAAATGGCTTTCTTCTTGTCACTCTTCCATAAAGACCAGAATTGTGCAGTATACGACTGATTGTTGTCCTATGGACAGAGTCTCCCACCTCAGATGTAGATCTCTGCAGTTCATCCAGAGTGATCATGGGCCTCTTGGCTGCATCTCTGATCAGTCTTCTCCTTGTATGAGCTGAAAGTTTAGAGGGACGGTCAGATCTTTGTAGATTTGCAGTGGTCTGATACTCCCATTTCAATATTATCGCTTGCACAGTGCTCCTTGGGATGTTTAAAGCTTGGGAAATCTTTTTGTATCCAAATCCGGCTTTAAACTTCTCCACTTCTCCACAACAGTATCTCGGACCTGCCTGGTGTGTTCATTGTTCTTCATGATGCTCTCTACGGCCTCCAGCCACTGGGGGGCACGCCTGCCCCATCACTGAGATGCCGATGCGCGTGCCTGGGTGGCCGCGATGTCTGCCAGGCACCCGCGATCAGCGGTTACCCAGACAAGGACGTAGATCTGTGTGTGTAAACACACAGATCTACGTCCTGTCAGGGAGAGAGGAGACCGATGCTGTGTCCCTTGTACATAGGGTCACAGATCGGTCCCCTCCCCCCACAGTTAGAACACTCACTAGGCTACACATTTAACCCCTTCCACGCCTCCTAGTGTTAACCCCTTCCCTACCAGTCACATTTATACCGTAATTGGTGCACATTTTTAGCGCTGATCGCTGTATAAATGTGAATAGTGCCAAAAATGTGTCAAAAGTGTCCGATGTGTCTGCCATAATGTCGCAGTCCCAATAAAAATAGCAGATCGCCGCCATTGCTAGTAAATTAAAAAATTATTAAATTTATTTATTAAAAAATAATAAATCTGTCCTATTTTGTGGGTGCTATAACTTTTGCTCAAACCAGTCGCTTATTGCAATTTTTTTTTTTTTTTTACCAAAAATATATGTAGAAGAATACGTATCGGCTTAAACTGAGAAAAAAAAATGTGATATTTTATTATAGCAACAAGTGAAAAAAAAAATATATATAGGTATATATGCCCAGTAAGCAAGTAGTTAAACAAAATCTCTCTAAAAACGAGGTGATAATATCCCCCCCCACGACTTTTCCATCAAAACAAGTAATGCAACCATCAATCCCTCCCCTCATGCCAGGGTACTAGGTGTAATCCTAGACTCTGACCTGTCCTTTCAGCCCCAAATCCAATCATTGTCAAAAGCTTGTAGGCTTCACCTCTGTAACATCTCTAAAATTTGCCCTACCTTGTTATTGCTCGCCTTGATGTCTAGGCCGATACGTATTCTTCTACCTATTTTTGGTAAAAAAAATCGCAATAAGTGTTTATCGATTGGTTTGCGCAAAATTTATAGCGTTTACAAAATAGGGGATAGTTTTATTGCATTTTTATTAATTATTTTTTTTTTTACTACTATTGGCGGCGATCAGCGATTTTTTTTTTTTTTTTTTTTTTTTTTTTTTTTTTTCTCGTGACTGCGACATTATGGCTGACACTTCGGACAATTTTGACACATTTTTGGGACCATTGCCATTTTCACAGCAAAAAATGCATTTAAATTGCATTGTTTATTGTGAAAATGACAGTTGCAGTTTGGGAGTTAACCACAGGTGGCGCTGTAGGAGTTGGGGTTCACCTAGTGTGTGTTTACAACTGTAGGGGGGTGTGGCTGTAGGACTGACGTCATCGACCGAGTCTCCCTATAAAAGGGATCACTCGATCGATACACCGCCTTAGTGAAGCACGGGGAAGCCGTGTTTACATACGGCTCTCCCCGTTCTTCAGCTCCGGGGAGCGATCGCGACGGAGGGGCTATAAACGAATAGCCGCGCCGTCGTCCCGGATCGCTCCCCGAGTTAAGCCGCACGCAGCGGGGGGGGGGGGGGATACCCCGATCGGACCACCCACCCGCTAGAAGGCAAGGGCGTATATATACGCCCATCTGCCTGTACAATCTCGGATCATGCCGTAAAAGGCGGCGCATGCACGGGAGTGATGTCACGTGGCTCCGGCCAGTCACAATGCCGGAGTTTGCGGCCCCGGAAGAAGGGTGAAGAATGGCCGCTCGCTACTAGTGAGGAAGATGGGGACATCGTGGGCTTCTCCTGCAGGTAAGTGTCACATAATGGACTTCTATGCGATGCATAGTAGTCCATTATGCTTTTCCTTTACAGAGAAAAAAAGAAGCAACACCCATCAAGGTTTACTTCCTCTTTAAGGAGACTGGCAGAGAGGAGTGAATCAGTACTGAATGTAAATTTCAGCTTGAGCTATTGATCTCTGTAAACCGGCTGCTCTTGGGAAAGCAGAGAAGCATAGAAGATGTGAAACAAATCCTAGAGCTTAATTTGCAGACTAAAGCTGCAACTATAAAATATTGATATACCGGACTAAAAATATATGATCTGTTTAGATGTTAGCTAAACTTCAGCTTTGGTTAAAGTTAGGTTGGACAGGGTTTATAGCATACCTGGTATGGTTTGAATAGGGGCACATACCGTGTTTCTCCGAAAATAAGCCTGGGTCTTATATTAATTTCCACAAAAAAAGACACAGTAGGGCTTATTTTTGGGGTAGGTCTTACCATGTAATGTTCTGTCTTCTCCTCCCCCCCCCCCTTCTCCCTGCCTGTAAGGAATCCCCAGTGTGAACCGAGTTAAAATGCTTGTAAAATCCTATAATCCACTCTATTACAGTATTATATAATGTACAGTGTGTGTTTTTCTGTAATATAGTTGTGCCAAATACCTTCGTTATAGCGCCGCTCTACGCTTTTGTGACCCACCAGAGCTCTCTTCCCCGCAATTATATTACAGACGCACACACATTGTACATTATATAATACTGTAATAGAGTGGATTATAGGATTTTACAAGCATTTTAAACTAGGGCTTATTTTTTGGGGTAGGGCTTATATTGCAGCCCTCCTGGAAAATAGCGCTAGGTCTTATTTTCAGGGTAGGTCTTATTTTCGGGGAAACACGGTAAGTGCTTTTTGCTGAACATTGCAGTCCGGCAGAGATGTGAATAATTTCTGTTATGTGGGTCGGCTTTTTAGTTAGAAAATTGAATTGTTGAATGTTAAATATGTTTAGTATAAACCGCTCTGAAAAAAGTAATACATATTTGTTATGTTTTTTTAGGAGGTCACAGCAAGCAGCCGTCACTATGTAGACAGACTCTTTGATCCTGATCCACAGAAAGTTTTGCGTGGAGTTGTGTAAGTACCATCATTCATGATCCATAAAGTGTACAGATTCAGAGGACATTTCCACATTTTAGAGTGGGGAAAATGTTCATGCTACGTTATGAAGCGTCGGGCTCGATTTTTACATATATTCGGTGCAGGAAACATGGAACATCCTGTGCATTTCTCGCACCTCATTAACCACTTAACAACCGCCCTATAGACGAAATACGTCTACAAGGCGGTTGCTTAATTCTAGGAGGGCGTCAATGTACGTCCTCCTAGAATCGCGCTCCCGCGCGCCCTGTGGGGCGCGTACACGGGAGTCTCCGTGACCGCCGGGTCCTCCGGACCCGGCTGATCACGGATCACGGTAAATCGCCGCTGATAGCGGCGGTTTACCACGTGATCGCTCCGTCCAATGACGGAGCGATCACTAGTAAACAAACCGGCGTCATGTGATGACGCCGGTTCCTCCCTCTCCTCTCTGTACCGAACGGTACAGTGTGAGAGAGGAGAGGGGAGAGAGCGGAAGCAGCAGCAGCTGCTGCTGCGGGCTGGATCTGTGACACATGCAGTCACAGATCCATCCCTCCCTCCCTGTGCAATACTCTGCAATATTACCCCCATACTCTGCAGTGCCCCCATACTCTGCAATACCCCCATACTCTGCAATGCCCCCATACTCTGCAATGCCCCCATACTCTGCAATGCCCCCATACTCTGCAATGCCCCCACACTCTGCAATGCCCCCACACTCTGCAATGCCCCCACACTCTGCAATGCCCCCACACTCTGCAATGCCCCCACACTCTGCAATACCCCAAAATACTCTGCAATGCCCCCATACTCTGCAATACCCCGCAATACCCCGCAATACCCTACAATACTCCGCAATACCCCACAATACTCCGCAATACCCCACAATACCCTGCAACGTCGTCTATGGGGATTTTTAAGTAGCAAAGTTTGGCGCCATTCCACGAGTGTGTGCAATTTTGAAGGGTGACATGTTGGGTATCTATTTACTCGGCGTAACTTCATCTTTCACATTTATGCAAAAGAATGAAGAAAAAATACAAAATTTGCCAAATTTTATAACAGAAACAAAGAAAAATTATTTTTTTTTACAGAATTTTCAGTCTTTTTTCTCTTATAGCGCAAAAAATAAAAAACCCAACGGTGATTAAATACCACCAAAAGAAAGCTCTATTTGTGTGAAAAAAAAGGACGAAAATTTCATTTGGGTACAGTGTTGTATGACTGAGTAATTGTCATTCAAATTGTGAGAGCACCGAAAGCTGAAAATTGGTCTGGTTATTAAGTGGGTTTACGTGCCCAGTGGTCAAGTGGTTAAGTGTAATTTACAGACTTGGATCACATGGATGTGAACACCCATGGGATCTGATTCCAGGCCGTGGGGAAAAGGGTCCTGCACCCTTTTTTGCACGGATGTTATTTGCGCTGTACAAATGACTGGCTGAAATAGCACCGCACAGATATTGCATATGATTTGCACAGGAAAGTGGTGTAATTCCTGTGGGAATAACATGTAATGTGCCGCACCGCATATTTGTGAACTCAGCCTCCAAGCGGTATTAAACCAGCCATTGGATGTGGTGGCTGCATTTTAGCCCCCCCCCTTTTGTTTTTATATGGTGATTTGGCCAGTAAAACTCCTTTAGAGTGCCCCATCTTGGATGGATTAGCAACAGGGACCTCTTTTTATAGTACAGCATTGTCAGTCTGGAGTGAGGGTAGTTTTAGATTTACTAGCAGATTTAGATACACTAACAAATTGAAGTAAAACTCCAGCTAACTCCTTTTTTTTTTTTTTTTAGCAGTTCTAGCAAACCTTTTTATTCCTTTTGGGATAAAGGTTTTTTTTATAAATAAAAACTGACCATTCTAAGCACCCCTGTCAGTGGTAAATTTGTCTCAACCTTCTAAATGCTACGTCTGCAGGAGAGTTTGTTCTGTTGAAAAAACTGGCTTGCTGGCCAGATCACCAGGCGAAAAAAGCCTAACAAGAAATCAAATGCAGCCATCTCATCTAAGCATTTGAAGGCTGCAATATGTTTGCTTTTGGGTTTAATACCACTTTAAATGTATGTAAGCTTAATTTTCTCATATTTCCTAATTTTCATAACATTACTTACTTTGTGGACTTAACTTTGTAAAAAATGTATGTCAAGCCAAAATATATTTAGTTTTGGATAATGTGGAAAAGCATTGCATTATGAAAATGTCCCTGCTATCTGGGAGTCCATTGCAGATTTCGCCTCACTTCCTGTTCTGCTGTCAATCTTTTACCAGACAGGAAGTGGGGGGGGGGGGGACGACTCTCCAAACAGCAACACGAAGAATAAAATCCTTTTTTTTTTTTTTCTCCTTAGGTTATGACATATTGCATTAGAGCACAACCCCCCCTTCCCCCACCCCAAACTTTTTTTTAGGCTGCAGTGAGAACCTTTCTGATTCACGCCATGGCCACATCTCTCTGCTATGTCTGACCACAAAGTCCACATACTGTCTACCTTGTGCAGTGTGTCTGGGTTTTTTTTATGGTTTCTGTGAAAGTGTTTTAAAAACTGTTTGTATTATAATTTTGATAAATCATTCTGGCCCTCTTTTTATATTTCCTTTTTTTTGTTTTCAATTCAACAGAGATATGAAAAATGCAGTGATTGGAAACAACAAACAGAAAGCCAACCTCATAGTTTTGGGAGCAGTGCCAAGGTACACACTGTGACTGTCAGCAGCCGCTGTCTGGCAGCCTGCTTGTGAATTCAGAGTCTACTACAGGAGCTGATGTTCATAGTTCTCTGAAAAATCGAAAAAAAACAATTTGGTTTATTTTAGAAACTACACAGTAGCTATAGTCTATCCGCATTCATTGAAAAGAGGTCCCCTGTCTTTGCCAGCACGTAAAACCCATTCACATATAGGCCTTGCGCACATGGGCATAAAAAACCACCGCTTTTACAGGCAAACAGAATGTTTTTTTTTATGCTTGGCTATGTGGCCATGCACTTTAGGCATTTTAGATCAGTATATGAACAGCATCGTTTAGAGCAGGGATCTTCAAACTACGGCCCTCCAGCTGTTGCAAAACTACACGTCCCATGACGCTTTGCAAAACTCTGACATGACTAGGCATGATGGGAATTGTGGTTTCTGAACAACTGGAGGGCCGTAGTTCGGAGATCCCTGGTTTAGAGGCATAAAAACACCAAAGCTGCATTCAAAGAGGAGCTTATGGGCGTAATTTATGTGCGTATGAGCATAAATGTTTTCCAGTGGCCAGAATAAATTCATATTCTGGCCAGTAAGATGCATTTATTGTCAACGCCATATGCACATAAACGCACATACATGGGCAACTTTAGAGACAGATTTTTTTTCTGGCAGAAAAATATAGCATATATGGAGCATACATTTTATATGGCAGTGTGCATGAGGACATAAGTGGCATATGAAAAATTGTATCTTTCAAAAAAAAAGGCAAGAGAAGCATTGGAATAAAAAAAAAAAAAAAAAACAATCACTTCAATCCAATGCTGCATCTGTCCCTCACTGTCTCTAGGACTGAGAACTGAGCAATCAAAAACCACCGATGGCTTAGTTCATGGTCTTCAGTAAGCACAGAGCTGGTTACTGTCAGTCATCAGCTCTGCTCTGCCCCCTTAAGCTCTCACTGGAGCGCCAGGCTGTGGAGGGGGCAGGAGCGACTGGCTCAGGCTCTCAGTGGCATGCTGAGACAGTTTCCGGTCTAGGAATCTGGGTGGATCCTGACATTAAAGTCAGGATCACTCCAGAGTCTGAACCTACTGAGTGACGTCAGCTGACTGTGAACTTTAGCCTGCCGACGGCTGAATACGGATTGCAGAACAAAGTGCACTCCCATGACCCATGGGAGAAGTACAGTAAGGCCAAAGGAGCATTGGCCTTACTTTTCCTTTTTTAATATGCCATACTTTTGATAATCACACAAATTGGGTTTACTTTTTATACCTGTGGAAGTGTATTATTCAGCAGGTGTTTAGTTGGCTAGGTTGAAAACATCTACTGTGAGATTGCAGAAAGCACATGAAATGTAGTTAAAAGCCACATGAGTCTCCTAAGCCAATGTTTGTAAGCCATTGGCCTAAAATATACATAGGTATCACTCTAATGGTGGCCTTGTACATTGTCACAGATGTGTCCAGCAAAAACGTTGTATTTATTTTTCCTTTTTCCCTTTTGGGGTGAACTTCGCATCAATCCCTGTTTCCACAGAAAGTGAGTAGAAATTTCTTCAACGAAAAAAGACACACATTTTTTTTTTACCCATATGACAATGTATGTATTTCCCTGCAGCTGATTCCAGGCGACAACCACATTCTTTATTTCTACTATGGTTGTTTCAGGGACAGCAAGTTAAACCGGCCATAGAGGAGCGATTTTCTCCCAACAACCTGTGTTTGCAGGAAAGAAAGTCACTAGATTCCCCCATCAACACTGTGTTCACTTTGTGTATCTCTCTCGCAAAGCTGTTGTGTTCTCCTGGAAGGGGGTGCGTGGGGAGCCATCCTGGCCGAGAGAACACACCGTGATTGTTGCTGGTGTTTGTAGCCATTGGCAGTAATCGCATGAGAAATCTGATAACCTGGTTGTACCCAAGTTGATCAATCAATCAACTTTGGTACATTCAGCCAGCCCATACATGGTTCACATCTCTGCTGGTCCCTGCTAAACTGTTTAGAACCGTCTATGGCTGGATTTCACACTGGAGCGGTTTGCAGGCGGTATTGCGCTAAAAATAGCGCCTGCAAACGACCCTAAACAGCTGCTGCTGTTTTCTCTAGTGTGAAAGCCGATCTTTGGCTCGGTGTGTGTATACTTCTCCTTTACAGCTCCCGCCCATTGAAATCAATGGGACAGCGCGGCTATACCACCGGCAATGTGCCTCTGCAGAGGCGCATTGCGGACGGTTTTGACCCTTTCTCGGACGCTAGGGGTGGGTAAAACTGCCCTGCTAGCGGTCGAATAGCGCTGCGAAATTAGCGGTAGAGCACCGCAAAAAATGCACCGCACCTCCCGCCGCAGTGTGAAAGGGGCCTTAGAGAAACTCTTCCAACATCTAAGACAGAAGTAGAAACCTATACCCAGAACTAAAAGAAAAAAATAGACTGCAGGTAGGCTTTTATTTTGGTCTCTGCCAGTATAGCAAACATAAATTGGTGCCATCCAATGAGAACACCAAACAAATATCCAAGAGTCAAAAGTTTATATATATATATATATATATATATATATATATATATATATATATATATATATATATATATATATATATATATATATATATATATATATATATATATATATAAAACATTTTTTTTGACATACTACAAAGATCACTCATCCATTTTGCATTATACTGAGTGTTTGTTTCGTAGGTAACCGGTACTCAGATTTGTTGCAGTCAAGCCATTTTTGTAGATGGCTCCACTTAGTCAGGACCAACAGTGTAAGGGCTAAAAGAGATCCATGCAATTCTACTGATCTCAGTATCGTGGCCACAATTAGTTTTTGTCATCATGTGGTTATAGCAATCTAAGGCAACACCTTAGGAACATGACAACTGGGTTACTTCTCTGTGGGACTAAGGGCTACAGAGGTCCAGAATTTAATGTTGTGTTAACACAAGATGGTAATGTTGGAGGAGACCTCTCCTCCCAATCCACAGAATAAAAATTAGTCCAAAAAAATACTGTTTTTTTTTTTCCCCCCACTAGATTTTTACCAAAAAAATAAAACCGAAAGTCTTTTGATTAAAGCATATCGCATAAGTACAGTTTGTATGTACTGTAGCGGAATGGTAAAGCTTAAGGTTTAACTTTTTGTGTTTTTACTTTAGAAGAACTTTGTGCCACTTTTAACACTATATATATATATATATATATATATATATATATATATATATATATATATATATATATATATATATATATATATATATATATATATATATATATATATTTTTATTTTTTTACATTTTCATTTTTTTCATGGGGACATTATTTTAAGTCAGTCGAGACCTGATCAAGTCCACCCCATGCAGTTCTGAAGTAAGAATAGCAATATGCAATGGATGGCTAAAGCGGTGATCTGTTCCTGCAGGGATAAGCGGGACAGGACTTTATCACCTTTGCTCTACCCTCTGTATTGATAAAGTGCAATGACTCCTATTAAGTGCTTTATAGCATGATTGTGAGCCCAGGAGCTGATCGATGTAGCGTCTGGGCTTAAAGCTGGACCATAGCAGTCACTTGACAACCAGTGGTTCCCATGCCAAATAGGACCATTGAGTTCCAATGCTGTTTGTAAATGTTGTGAGGACAAATATTCTTGGTGCTAAATAGTCTTGCTTTGCTATAATTATATGGTAATTAAGTGCCTTACCCACTGTAGCATCATAAACCTGCCATAGTGACTTCAATTTGTATAGGTCAGATTTGTCACCAAGGAGATCTTTCCCCTTCTAACTGCTCCATCTCCTTTGACAGATTATTATACTTGCTTCAGCAAGAGACTTCGAGCACAGAACTGAAGACAGAATGTGCTGTGGTCCTTGGCAGCTTGTCTATGGGTACAGAAAACAATGTGAAATCCCTGCTAGACTGTCACATAATCCCAGCTCTGCTGCAAGGTAGTTGTGACCTTACTATATAGCACAAAGACCTCACATACTGTACTGACCTGCCATGCTTTTCTTTTTTTGACCTCTCATTGCTCTGCACTTTCAGGCTTGCTGTCAGCAGATATCCGCTTCATTGAAGCTTGTTTGCGATGTCTCCGCACAATTTTTACAAGTCCAGTAACTCCAGTGGAGCTCTTGTATACAGTAAGAACCTCCTTCTTTTCAATGCAAATCTGTATTGTGTGGTATTCTAGGCATACACCAAAATGTACTTGTGTTTTTTTCAGGTATAGACCTATAAGTTCCTGAGGCAAGTCATATGCCTAATGTAATGTATTCCAATATATAAAATAAATGTTACAACATTTATGTCAAAATCCAGTTAATATATGCATACCTTTTAGAAAAAAGGTGGTCTGACGATTTAAAATTGTATTACTAATAAAATAAATGGATTTATAGGTCATACTCTGGCAAAATATGAATCATTTATTAATGAACTACGGATACAAAAACAGCTTGTAGTCACCAACAATAAAACCATTGATGCATTTCAGATATGAAATGCTTACTTGTATAGTAATATCTACAGGAAAAAAATGAGTCGGTTCACACTGGATCCGACTTGAGGTCGTCCCAAGTCGCGCTGTAGAGATAAAAAAATGGAAGTGAATGGGAGCGGTGTTAATACACACTACTCAAGGCGATCCGACTTTAGAAGAGGTTCCTGTACTACTTCAATCCGACTTGTAGGCGATTTGTACCCATTGATTTCAATGGAAGTCGCCTCCAAGTCTGATCACTGTCTTAACTGAAGCGACTTTCCAGGAAGATAACATACATTTCTCAGGCAAACCTCTCCCTCCCCCTCCCTCCCCTAGAGCTGATTGTTGTTTGGCCACTGGAAAGTCTCCTTCCTGGAGACGACTTTAAGTCGTGTTGTAAATCGCTCCAGATCGCCCTGTGGTTCATGCTCAAGTCGTGTCGGAGTCGCCTCTGAAAGTCGCGCTGGAAGTCATGTCGCCCTAGTGTGAACCGACTCTTGTAGAAAAAGTGAATTATCAAAGCAATCCACACTTGTATCATTTATTGACATTTTATTTCAGTCCTTTATTTTTTGAGGGTCAAAAGGTTTCATGATTTTTTTATATTGTCCCTGGGTTTTCAAATCTGCTTCATTGTTTCTGCCACACATAATATATGCAGTTGTCTGTAGGACTTCATTGCAGGCTAATGCCGCGTACACTTTTTGCAGACGAGAAAAATTCTTTAACATTTTTTAAATTGGTAATTAAAAATGATCATGTGTAGGCTCCAGAGCATTTTTCTCGACGCAGAAAATGGGCATTAAAAATGTAGAACCTGCTCTATTTTTTTTCTTGTTGTGAAAAATAGTCGTGTGTAGGCTTTAACGGCAGGGAAAAAAACGCGCATGCTCAGAAGCAAGTTATGAGAAGGGGAATTTGCATAATCAAGCGCAAAGGGTGGCGCCATTCGAAAGTAACTTCCCCTTTATAGTGCTGTCGTACGTCACCGCGCTTTGCTTGAGCATTTTTTATCACGATCGTGTGTATGCAAGGCAGGCTTGAGAGGAATCACGTCGAGAAAAGTTATTTTTTTTTTCCATGGCATGAAAAATGGTTGTGTGTATGCGGCATCAGGGCCCTTTCACACTGATGTTTATGTTTGAACACTGCACCAAAAATGCGGCTCCCCATTAAAATGAATGAAAAACGCATCAAAATTACAGTAAAAGCACACAGCATTTTGCGTTTTTTGAGTCACGTGTCCATTTTTCACAGGTGCAGGCAACCCAGAAATGCACAGAAAATGCATCTGAAACACAGCAAAATCATGGTAAAAGCGCATATGTGTTTGATCCACAATTTTGCTACAGAGCAGTGTGAAAGGGCCTTCATTTAAAGTGGACATGGATCAGCAATGTGTTTGTTTTTTTTTTATATTATGTTCATGCTAAGTATTTACGCAAACGCCTTCAAGTATTTATAGCTCACAATACTTTAATCTTGATTTAACTGCTTGTTTCAAAAGGCAAGTGTTGGAAATATTCCTGTCACTGACTAGAATGTTAATGTCTTTTTCGCAGGATGCTACTGTAATCCCACACCTTATGATGTTGCTCAGCAGATCTCTCTACTGTCAGGAGTACATCTGCCAGATCTTCGCCCACTGCTGCAAAGTAATTATTTCTAACAGTATATGACTTCATATAGTGTTTTTTTTTTTTTTTTTTTAAATACAATTTTAGATCTAAAATATACAACAGTAAATATGTAACAGGTGATCTAAAACCTTAACCACTTCGTTACCGAGCCTGTTTTTCAGATTCAGTGTTTACGAGACTAAAACAGTTTTTTTTGCTAGAATATTACTTAAAACCCCCAAACATTATATATATATTTTTTTCTAACACCCTAGAGAATAAAATGGCAGTCATTGCAATACTTTTTGTCACACCGTATTTGCGCAGCGGTCTTACAAGCGCACTTTTTTTGGAAAAAATTCACTTTTTTAAATTAAAAAATAACACAACAATAAATTTGGCCCAATTTTTTTATATATTGTGAAAGATAATGTTACGCCGAGTAAAATGATACCCAACATGTCACGCTTAAAAATTGCGCCCGCTCGTGGCATGGCGTCAAACTTTTACCCTTAAAAATCTTGATAGGCGACGTTTAAAAAATTCTACAGGCTGCATTTTTTGAGTTACAGAGTAGGCCTAGGGCTAGAATTATTGCTCTCGCTCTAACGATCGCGGCGATACCTCACTTGTGTGGTTTGAATACCGTTTTCATATGTCGGCGCTACTCGCGTATACGTTCGCTTCTACGTGGCGCTTTAAAAAAAATTTTTTTTTGCTTTTCGCATTTATTTTTAATTATTTTACAATTTTTAACACTGAAATAAAAAAAAAATTAAAAAATTATCACTTTTATTCCTATTACAAGGAATGTAAACATCCCTTGTAATATAAACAAGCATGACAGGTCCTCTTAAATATGAGATCTGGGGTCAAAAAGACCTCAGATCTCATATTTGGGCTTAAATGCAAAAAAAATAATAATTTGGAAATGTCATTTTTTCAAATGACAAAAAAAAAAAATGTCTCTTTAAGAGGCTGGGCGGGACTGACGTTTTGACGTCACTTCCGCCCAGCAGAGCTATGGGGGACGGGCGAAGGAGATTTTTCCTTCAGTCTCGTCCCCGCTCAGCTGCCGGATGGTCGCGATCCCCTCCGCCGCTACCGACGGCTCCGGTAAGCGGCGGAGGGCGCGGGACAGCGGCAGGAGGGGGGGGCCCTCTCCCGCCACCGATAACGGCGATCTCGCGGCGAATTCGCCGCGGAGACCGCCGTTATCGTGTACCGGACCGTCGGCACTAAAGATGGATACCTCAGTTGTGGCAGCAGCTGCTGCCGTTCCTGAGATATCCATCTTTAAAAACAGGACGTCATTTGACTATGGGCCAGTAACCAAGTGGTTAAATCGAATTTACTCAGTTTAGTAATAAACACATTTCTCCACTCTATTCCCTTTTTTCTCCAGTCCCAGAAGCTGTCCAGCAAAGACTGAAGCCCCGTACACACGACCGGTTTTCCTGCCAGGAAAACTGCCAAGAGAGCTTTTGGCCGGGAAAACCGGACATGTGTATGCTTCCTCGCAGTTTTCCCGACAGGAAAACCGACGGGAATCCTGACGGGAAAATCGAGAAACTGTTCTCGATTTTCCCAGAGGCTTTTTTGGCGCCAGATTTACTAATACTCTATGGGAATGACTGCGAGGCAGTGCTGATGGAGCATACACACGGCCAGGATACCCGGCCAAAGCTCCATGGCAGTTTTCCTGCCGGGTTCTCGGCTTTCCCCTCAGTTTTCACGGCAGACTTTTTACCACTGTGAAAACCGAGTGTGTGTACAGGGCTTGAGGCTCCCTGGAGCTTGCAATCTTGAATAGGAGATTCTGGGGTGGGGACAACTGATTGCCATTTCATTTTCACTGTGTCGGTGGAATCGCCCTATACAGCCTGAATGTTTACCTATACAGAGTGCTCACACATACAAATCACTGAATATTGTAATCATTGTGTGAGTGATCTGTGACATGGACATTTTTTTTTTTGCATATACATGCACTTTGCATAAAAGTAAAAAGATTATAAGAAAGAGGGAACAGTAATTCCTAAAAGGGAACTGGTGAGAGGCAATTCCTCTAAAGTGAGAAAATCCTGGCGTGTCACCACTTAGGAGTTATTTTACTAAAACTGGAGAGTACAAAATCTGGTGAAGCTCTGCATAGAACAATCTGGTTCCAACAAGCTGAATTTAGAAGCTGATTGGTTACCATGCATAGCTGCAGCAGATTTTGCACTCTTTAGTTTTAGTAAATCATCCCTTATTGTCCTCATTGGAGGATTTTCTCTCTAATGCCCCGTTCACATGATCTGAAAATCGGACAATAGATCGTCCTCCCTTTTTTTTTTTTTTGCATGGTTGTCTTGTATCAAACCTGAAGCGTTAACTAAAGTTCTGAAAATTCTCCCACGATAGAATAAAAAATCGGAAGTGATGTCATGTGTTGTAGTGTATTTGTATTGTATTTTTGGACGACAACTGTACTGATTAAACGAAGATCGTACAAGAACATTTTTCGTGCTTGTCCGATTAAAATATTGGGTGAACTGTCGTGATCAGCTCTTGAAAGCTCTGTACTAACGATTCGGATCGTGTGTACGGGGCATAATGCTGCTCTAATGTCAACCCCAATGCTCGCCATAAACCGTACAATATCCTTTAGCTCTACCAACAATTGATACGAGTGGATAGATTAAGTGTGTGTGTGTGTGTGTGTGTGTGTGTGTGTGTATATATATATATATATATATATATATATATATATATATATATATATATATATATATATATATATATATATATATAATATATTAAAACCTTGGATTGAGAGCATAATTCGTTCCGGAAGCATGCTTGTAATCCAAAGCACTTGTATATCAAAGTGAATTTTCCCATAAAAAATAATGGAAGCTCGAATGATTCGTTCCACAACCATTTATTCATAAGTCCTTCAGTTTATAGTATATATAAAAAGATTATAGCAATGTGATCAGTTGTGTAACCATAAGATGTCCATCCACAAATGGTAGCCTCCCCATTAGAAGCAAAATCCAGCAGGAGCTACAGAGTATAAAAGAGAAGAGAGGCACCTCTAAGTGTAGAAATATGGTTACATTTAATGAAGGTACAACATTTAGTAACTCACATGGTTGATGATTAAAAGCGGCACATCTAAGTTATGCAGGCACCCGGGTAAAGATGTCCACATAGACCGCCCTCCGCACTGCCGGCTCTCACTGCTGTCCGTCTGCAATCGTGACCGGGAAGACTACCCTGCAGAAGAGCAATCAGAAAGCGAGGCATGAACCACTCGTGGAAGGGCGACATCAATGGTGGTGAGGAGGACGGCCTATGTGGACGGCTTTACCCTGGATCCCTGCATACTTTGATGTGCCTGTTTTAATCATCAACCATGTGAGTTGCTAAGTGTTGTACCATCATTAAATGTAACCATATTGCTACATTTAGGAGGCGTCTCTCATCTATTTTATACTCGGCTGACGCTACTCTTCTATCAAGACTTCGCTTGTATATAAAGTCAAATTGTATTTAAAACATTTTGCTTGTCTTGCAAAACGCTCTCAAACCAAGTTACTTTCAAACCAAGGTTTTACTGTATATTCTATTTGGTAAATCTCTAATTGTACAAAGGTTGTACAGCCAGGTTGTAACATGTATACATGACAAAAAACAACTGTCACTGCCCCTACCTATGACTGGTCTTCACAGCAAGGAGCATTGGAAGGGCGGACGCATGTCAACAAACACACAGAAGGTCACAAGACTAATGGCATCTATGAATATGTATGTCCCTTTCTTTTTGCTGTCCGAAGCGGGAAACAATTGGAAGCTGTACATTTACTTTATTTATTTTGCAGGCTCCTGATCATCAGACAATTTTATTCAATCATGGCGTGGTACAAAATATTGCCCATTTGCTAACATCTGTGTCATATAAAGTAAGTTATTTTCATTGTGGGAACTGGACAGAATGAGCATGGATATAGTTACTGCATTGTGTATATGCTTTGGGGGTCAGTTTTCATACATTTACAACTTGTATAAAGAGAAGTCTTCTTAGTTCTATGCCAGGACTGCCTAAAACTTTGGTACCTGCTTAATCACTTAAGACCCGGACCTTTAGGCAGCTAAAGGACCCGGCCAGGTTTTGCGATTCGGCACTGCGTCGCTTTAACAGACAATTGCGCGGTCGTGCGACGTGGCTCCCAAACAAAATTGGAGTCCTTTTTTTTTTTTTTTTTCCCCCCCCACAAATAGAGCTTTCTTTTGGTGGTATTTGATCACCTCTGCGTTTTTTTTATTTTTTCAATATTTTTTACTTTTTGCTATAATAAATATCCCCCAAAAATATATAAAAAAAACGTTTTTTTTCCCTCAGTTTAGGCCGATACGTATTCTGCTACCTATTTTTGGTAAAAAAAATCGCAATAAGCGTTTATCGGTTGGTTTGCGCAAAATTTATAGCGTTTACAAAATAGGGGATAGTTTTTATTGCATTTTTTTTTTTTTTTACTACTAATAGCGGCGATCAGCGATCGATGACGCTGCCACAGTGAAGAACGGGGAAGCTGTGTTTACACACAGCTCTCCTCGTTCTTCAGCTCCGGGGACCGATCGCGGGACTCCATCGGCGATCGGGTCCCGGAGCTTCGGACCGGGTTGCGGGCGCGTGCCCGCGACCCACGGCTGGGCACTAGCACAGGACATACCTGTACGTGCATGTGCCCAGCTGTGCCATTCTGCCGACGTAAATGCGCAGGAGGCGGTCCTTAAGTGGTTAAAATGAAATGACCTAGACGTGGGAGGATTGCATTCATTTATGTAAGTTACATTTACAGACACTTCAGTTATTCCCCCAAAGGATATGGACAGTTGATGCCTTTCTGAATTATCCATACATGTCTGATTTGACCCTCCAATTTGGGTGGCAAAACTAGCTTTTGTAGTCTTGTTGTTTTAACGCTTTAACTTTTCGGGACCACTGTCCTATGTCTTGTTACTATGTCCATGGAAAACGCATTTCAGGAACACAGGTGTCAGTGTGCCAGGATAAACTGATTGTACACAGAGAGGGAGTGCGCTCTAATTGTGTAAAAAAAAAAAAAAAAAAAAAATGGTAGAACATAACTTTGGCAGACTTGCATTTCCCCTCTGATATGTGGGGTTGACTTCCCATTCCATTCCTTAATGATTGACACAAAAAAGTAGATATCGCACATCTATGGAGAGATCACGAAGCGTGCCCAGAAAGCCAATATGTGTAAACTAGGTTAAAGGACAGGTTTGCTTCACAGCTTATACGAGAAGTTTATTTAAAATTTCTGATGCATATGGGGACAGGGGTTCATATATTACTTCTCCTGTTTTTCTGCAGTGCTTGGTGCATGAGAATAATGTAAAGGGGACTTGCATAGCTTTGGCCAAGCATTGGTTTGGTAAAATGTAAAACTAGCTCAGGAACTTTTGAGTGCTTCACCCGTGGATTGAGACAGTGGTCGAGTTTTTGAAAGGAAAGTATTACCCCCTTGTGTGGTGATATTAAACACATTATTTAATTTACCCCATCTTGTTATGTATGTGGAAGATGTGTGTTTCTTCCTTTTTTTTTTTTTTTCTCCTAAATCAATATGACTCTGCTTTTCCACCCAGCCTGCCTGCAGGGAATCATAAGCAGGAGGAGCTTCTTGTCCTTTGCTGCTAGTCACATATTTAAAAACATTTTTATTTATTTTTTTAAATCTTGGGCGGATTTCTGCCAGTCACTGTCTGTGTCAGGCCCCTTCGAATTACAGGGAGGTGAAGAGACCATCAATTAAGATGTAATATCCCACCCCATTGTGTTTAGCTGGTTAGTGGGCATGGAGAAGGAGGGATGGAAGTGGGCTGTCATTTACCACTGTATAGGCACATGGGCTGCTTGGATGTTATGGAGAGGAAACGCTCAGCATAGAAACTGAGCATGTGCAGAGCTGCCAACCTTACTCTGCAAAATCCCCAACTGCACTGGGGACATAATCAAAAAGGGAAATTAGAACAGCAGATCAACCAACCAGTTTTTTTGCAGAATACAGAAATGTATTTAGGATTGTGCGTGTGTGTGTTTATATATATATATATATATATATATATATATATATATATATATATATATATATATATATATATATATATATATATATATTGTATAGAGTTTACATACCCTGGCAGAATTTGATTTCTTGGCCTTTTTTCAGAGAATGATAACACAAAAACTTTTTTCTTTCACTCATGCTTAGTGTTTGGCTGAAGCCATTTATTATCAATCAACTGTGTTTACTCTTTTTAAATCATAATTATAACAGAAGCTACCCAAATGTCCCTGATCAAAAGTTTACACACCCTGGTATGATTTTTGCCCTGATAACATGCACACAAGTTGACACAAAGGGGTTTGAATGGCTATTACAGGTAACCACCCTCACCTGTGATCTGTTTGCTTGTAATTAGTGTGCGTGTGTATATAAAAGGTCAATGAGTTTCTGGACTCCTGACAGACCCTTGTATCTTTCATCCAGTGCTGCATATTTCTGGATTCTGGGGAAAGCAAAATAATTGTCAAAGGATCTGCGGGAAAAGGTAGTGGAACTGTATAAAAAGATATCCAAGAAATTGAGAGTGCCAATCAGCAGTGTTCAAACTCTAATCAAGAAGTGGAAAATGAGGGGTTCTGTTGAAACCAAACCACAGTCAGGTAGACCAACTAAAATTTCAGCCACAACTGCCAGGAAAATTGTTCAGGATGCAAAGAAAAACCCACAAGTTCCTTGAGGTGAAATACAGAACTCTCTGAAAACATGTGGTGTGGCTGTTTTAAGATGCACAATAATGAGGCACTTGAAGAAAGATGGGCTGCATGGTCGAGTCGCCAGAAGAAAGCCATTACTACGCAAATGCCACTTACAATACGCCAAACAGCACAGAGACAAGCCTCAAACCTTCAGGCACTAAGTCATTTGGAGTGATGAGACCAAAATTGAGATTTTTGTCCACAACCATAAACGCTACATTTGGAGAGGAGTCAACAAGACCTATGATGAAAGGTACACCATTCCTACTGTGAAACACGGAAGTGAATCGCTGATGTTTTGGGGATGTGTGAGCTACAAAGGCACAGGAAATTTTGTTGGTCAAAATTGATGGCAAGATGAATGCAGTATGTTATCAAAATATACTGGAGGAACATCAGCCAGGAATCTGCGCATGGGATGTACTTGGACATTCCAACATGACCATGATCCAAAACGCAAGGCCAAGTTGACCTTTTATTGGCTACAGCAGAATAAAGTGAAGGTTCTGGAGTGGCCACCTCAGTCTCCTTACCTCAATATCATTGAGCATCTCTGGGGAGATCTCGGATGTGCAGTTCATTAAAGATGGCCCAAGAATTTACATTACTGGAGGCTTTTTGCCAAGAGGAATGGGCAGCTTTACCATCTGAGAAGATAAAGAGCCTCATCCACAAATACCACAAAAAAAATTATTAAGTACTGGGGTATGAAAACTTTTGATAAGGATCATTTGGGTAGTTTCTGTTGCCATTTATGATTTTAAAAAGAGTAAACACAATTGATTAATAAATGGCTTCAGCCAAACGCTAACCATCAGTGAAAAGTTTGTGCCATCATTCATATTATCTGAAAAATGGCCAAGAAATCATAAATTCTTCTAGGGTATGTAAACTTATGAGCTCAACTGTATATTGTGTGATCCTGCACTTTTTATACACAGCAGGAGAGCAGCGGACTCCATGTCTGCTGGCACCTGCCGATACTCCTGCGAAGAGACCGAACAGCAGTCTGCCTATGTAAACAAGGCAGATCCCTGTTCTGACAGGAGGGAAGGCATGGATCCTGTGTCTCTGCAAAGCAAACCTCACACACTGTAGTAAAACACAGGCTAGGCACAAGCTTAACCCGTTTACCCCTTCCCAGCTAGTGTCATTAGTACAGTGACCGTGTAGATTTGTTAGCACTGATCATTGTATTCGTGTCACTAGTCCCCAAATGGTGTCAAAAGTGTCCAATGTCCGTCACAATATCGCAGTCCCGCTATAAGTTGATCAATGCCATTGCTGGTAAAAAATAATAATTAATAAATATCCCATTTGTAGACGCTATAATTTTTGCGTAAACAATCAATCGCTTATTGAGATTTTCTTTACGAAAAATATAGAGCAGAATTCATATTGACCTAAATTTATGAATACTTTTTTTTTTTTTTTTTTTTTTTTTTTATCGTATTGGATATGTTTTATAGCAGAAAGTATGTATGTTTTATTTTTTTTATTTTTTTTTTATTATTCATTTTTATTTTTCAATTTTTTTTTTGTTCATAGCGCATTAAGATATAGAACAACTTTGTCATTTTATGTATAAAATTAACATATGTCAAATTTATTAACTTTATTCTTTTATAATTTTTTTTCCTTCATGGCAGGTACGCATGCAAGCATTAAAGTGCTTTTCAGTTTTAGCGTTTGACAATCCCCAGGTATCAATGACCCTTGTAAATGGTAAGCAAGCATTATCTTATTCCTAATGTTGTTGTATTGTTCTGATTATTGCTTTCTGTGGTGTTTCTATACTATATTTTAGAAGTGGAATGTTGCTGCGTTGCCACTCATTGAGCGCAGTGGATCATGGAGACTGTGTTTGATCTTGTATGGTGCATGCTTCTGTATAGCCACAACAAGTGTCAACTGACACTGAAAGAATTCAGAAGTATCATTCCCTTTATTTATCAGCGTTCTTTAACCGGTTAACGTCCGGCTCACGCTGATATACGTCAGCAGAATGGCACGGCTTGGCAAAGTGATGTATATTTACGTCACTTTGAATTTCCCGCCAAGCTGGCGGCACGCACGTGTGCATGCCCCTTCTGCGAACAACGTGACCGTGCCCGTGGGATCCGTGGACTTTATGTCCACCAGTGTCCAGCGATCGGGTCACAGAGCTGCAGGACGGGGAGAGGCCAGTGTAAACAAACATCTCCCCATTCTGCCTAGTGACGCTGACACTGATCGTCTGCGCTCTCTCCTCGGGAGCAGCGATCAGTGACATGTAACTTGTAGTCATGCCCCCTAACAGTTAGAATCCCTCCCTAGGACACACTTGGCCCCCTAGTGGTTAACCCCTTCACTGCCAGTCACATTTATACAGTAATCTGTGCATTGTTATAGCACCGATCGCTGTATAAATGTGAATGGTCCCAAAATAGTGTCGAAAGTGTCCGATATGTCTGCCATAATGTCGCAGTCACGATAAAAATTGCTGATCGCCGCCATTACTAGTAAAAAAAAAATATTAATAACATTTCCATAAAACTATCCCCTATTTTGTAGATGCTATAACTTGTGCGCAAACCAAACGCTAATTGCGTAAAAAAAAATGTAGAAGAATACGTATTGGCCTAAATCTGAGGATTTTTTTTTTTATTATTTATAACATATATATTTTTGGGGGATATTTATTATAGCAAAAAGTAAAAAATTATCTTTTTTTTTTTTTTTTTTTAATTTCGCTCTATTTTTGTTTTATACCGCAAAAAAAAAAATGCAGAGGTGATCAAATAACGCACAAAAGAAAGCTCTATTTGTAGGAAAAAAATTACGACAATTTTGTTTGGGAGCCACATCGCACGACCACGCAATTGTCAGTTAAAGCAATGCAGTGCTATATCGCAAAAAGTGGCCCGGTCATTTGGCAGCCAAATGGTCCAGAGCTGAAGTGGTTAAAGCTGGTCTGTGGGTATGGGCAAATGTTCTTCTGCTGAGTCTTTATAGAGCCACATCACTCTGGCTGCTTATTGAAATACTTTTGGATACACCGCTTGAAATGGTCATTTCACATTGCGGTATTTTATGACCTAAAATAGGAATGTGTGTTATTTTCTAATGTGATGGTAAATATGATAAGATTTACAAATGACACACAAAGTCATTGTTTTGGGATCATTAAGCCTATTCAGCATAAGTGCTAAATTATTTATTGTACAGAAGGTATGAATTTTATGTTATCAAGGCATTTTGTGCAGCCAAGTAGCTTAGTGGTTAGCACTTCCAGCTGGCAGTACTAGGGTCATTGGTTTAAATCCCAACGATGGCACTAACTGCCTGGAGTTTGTATGTTCTCCTTGTGCTGTGTGGGTTTCCTCCGGGTATTCCTGGATTCCACCCACACTCCAAAGATATGTAGGCTGATTGGCTCCTGTCTAAATTGGCCCTAATAAGTGTATGTATGAATGGGAATTAAAAAACCTTAGATTTTAAGCTGTTTGAGGCCAGGGACTGATGTGAATGTACCCTATATATGTAAAGTGCTGGGTACATTTACAGTGCTATAGAAGTACCTGAAATAAATTTAAAGCAACATTCCACCCAAAAGGGGAAAGTGCCGTTTTAAAGCCTCCTCATTTGCTGGTGGGCGCTCTTGTAGTCCATTTGTGCTTCCTGTCATTCAGAAACTGCCTGCCCATATGAGGTATGGGGAGACGGTTACAGTGACAGTCTGCAGGAGCCTGACATTAAACCTTCGATCTGCTGATTGTGGGTTCAGTGTTTTACGGGCTCCTTAGGAAAAAAAATGCACAAAAAAGAAATTATTTTTTTATTTTTTGAGTGGGTGACTTTTCCCTTAAGGCTAGGTTCACACTGATGCGATCTAATATTGATCCGACTATCCGTGCAATTTTGTAGTGCAAATTGGATTTTGCTGAGAAGTGGTTTGAATATTCTATAGGGCCAAGCTTGAACTGGAACCCCACCAAAGTTGTACATGAACTTTTTCCAAAACCGAGTTGCATTGCTGTAAACGGGCACCATTGAAAACAATGTCTTTTTTATTGTTATGCGATTCTGTGTGACTCAAGTCACATCTGAAGTTGCACTGGTGTGAACAGAGCCCAAATTGCAGTGTAATAGTAAAGTTGTATATTTAAGACCCCTTTCACACTGAGGCATTTTGCAGGTGCTAAAACGCTAAAAATGGTGCCTGCAAAGCACCCTGAAAAAGCCGCTGCTGTCTCTCCAGTGTGAAAGCCCAGAGGGCTGCAGCACCGCTTTGCGTGTGGGTTTTAACCCTTTTTCGGCCGCTAGCGGGTGTTAAAAAGGCCCCGCTAGCGACCGAATACATGCCTTGCCGCAGACGCCCCAGTGGGACAGGGGCCTTAGACCCCTTTCACACTGAGGAGTTTTTAAGGCGGTACAGCGCTAAAAATAGCGCTGCTATACCGCCTGAAACACTTCTGCACTGCATACTCAATGTGAAAGCCCGAGGGCTTTCACACTGAGGCGATGCCCTGGCGGGAGAGAAAAAAATCTCCTGCCAGCAGCATCTTTGGAGCGGTGAGAGGAGCGGCGTGTATACCGCTCCTTCCCATTTAAAACAATGGGAAACCGTGGCAATACCGCCCGCAATGCGCCTCTGCGGTATTAACCCTTTATCGGCTGCTAGCGGGGGTAAATACCGCACCTCTAGCAGCTGAATCCCGCGGCAAATCTGACGTATAGCGGCGCTATACCGCCACTGCGCCTCCCGCCCCAGTGTGAAAGGGGCCTTAGAGAAAGCTCCAGCAGCTGTGAAGTTAGTTACTAGTCACATGAACTAAGGCTTCTTTATTTTTTATATATATATAATCACTCGACTACTCGCAAAATGTGAGTGGAAAATTGTTTCTGGCGAGGAGCTGGGAGTGAGAAAGGGGGGGGGGGGAGTGCAGGTACCGCCGGCATGCGGGATTGATCGGGAGCCGTTGTCCCATCGATCACCCAGGGGAAGAGAAAAGCTGCGAAATTACAGAGCCGAACAGCTGACTTTACATTGCATTGCTCCGCTCGTGGTTACACACACAGCCCCGCCTCCTGACCCCGTGCCTGTATCAGATAGACAGAACATGCCCCAGCATTGCACTGGCATTCTGTCTATCTGATACAGGCACGGGGTCAGCAGGCGGGGCTGTGTGTGTAACCACGAGCGGAGCAATGCAATGCAAAGTCAGCTGTTCGGCTCTGTAATTCCGCTGCTTTTCTCTTCCCCGAGGGAGAACGACTCCCGATCAATCACCACATGCTGGCGGTACCCATGCAGAATGGAGTGAGTGGGCATTTTGTTCCTCCTCGTGTGGAAAATCTGAGAGAAAAAGATCCAGAGAGTGTTTGCCAAACCATCCAGATTACCCGTAAATCATTCCTCCAGCATCCAACCCGTAAGTCATTCCTCCAGCATCCAGCTGCTATGGTGGGCACAGTGAGTAAAAGCTGCTATGGTGGGCACAGTGAGTAAAAGCTGCTATGGTGGGCACGGTGAGTAAAAGCCGCTATGGTGGGCACAGTGAGCAGAGGCCGCTATGGTGGGCACAGTGAGCAGAGGCCGCAATGGTGGGCACAGTGAGCAGAGGCCGCAATGGTGGGCACAGTGAGCAGAGGCCGCAATGGTGGGCACAGGTGTGGCTGCACTGATAAAGTTTGTAACTTAATTCTGCATAAAACATGTAAGTGTCATTTCATGAGATATTTTATGAGGGAGTATTTAGGGGCGGAATTATGAGTGGTGCAGGGTAGGGATTGGTTGGGTCAACTGGTGGCAAGTAACACTTTAAGGCCTGGCTACTAGCTCAGGACTTGAAATTTTGAGCCCTGATATAATATTTATATATATATATATATTTATATATATATATATATATATATATATATATATATATATATATATATATATATATATATTTTTATATATATATATATATATATATATATAGGTTTTTGTTCAGTATTATTGACCTTCTAAACAAATCGGTTAGTGTTTTTTAGAAGTAGTTCTAGTTTTAAAACCACGCTAATGTCTGTAGTGACTACAATATAAAAGTGACAGCAGCGTCTAAACCATGTGATCTATCTGCAGTTCAATGCCACATGTCTAAAAAAGCTGTGCTAGTTGAAAATGTGATACAATTCAATAACCTGTAATCCAACACTGAAGTAATTATTGTGATAAAAATATTAAAGTATAGAACGTCCACGTGAAGAAAAATTGTGAAAAAAATTCCACAGAAAAATGATCTTTAACGTTCCAAAACAAATGGGATCTCCTTTAGTGACACCCACCACCTCAGTTAACAGGGGGCGCTTGCCGGATCATATGGACCTTCTATTGCTAGAAAGATCAACCAAGCTCTGTTAGTAACCCTCGATGGTAAGCTGTAAACAGATATGCCCTCCTATGGTCTCAGACACCCGTCGCTTATCTCCAGGCCAGCCATAATATGTGCCACAGATCAGGGTATAGAAGGAGAGAAAGCTAATAGTGTAAAACGGTATAAACGCTTTATTAAAATATATACATTGCACTTGCATGATTCATGTGTAAAAATCGCCTTGAAAAATCTTTAAAACAGGAACAGTCCACCCGCGCTTCCTGGGGTCAGTGGGGACGCAGTAATGTCGGGCACGCAGCCTCGCCCCTTGGAGATCTTTTTCATTATTTTTTTTTTTTTTTTTTTTTTATTCACATGGACTTTCTACACTTTTTTAAAATATTTTTATCACAATAATTATGGTACTTCACCGTTGGATTAATGGTTATTGAATTTTTATATCAACGTTTTCAACTAGCGCTACTTTTTTGGACAGAAGGAATAAACGATTCCAGGATAAAGATTAAAATGTAATTGGTACTAGGGAACTGTAGCAAAATATTTACTATGTATGAAAAAAGATTTATTTAAATATACATAAAATACCCTTTTTATGGTTATGGGTGAACTAAGCTCTGTCCCAAACCACACCCATAACAAATATACATAACAAAAAAGTGTGAAACAACTGAAAATATATTTCATATTCTAGGTTTTTCAAAGTAGCCACCTTTTGCAGCAGACACATCTCTAGAACTGTTAAGAGGAGACTGTGTGAATCAGGCCTTCATGGTAGAATATTTGCTAGGAAACCACTGCTAAAGAAAGGCAACAAGCAGAAGAGACTTGTTTGGACTAAAGAACACAAGGAATGGACATTAGACCAGTGGAAATCTGTGCTTTGGTCTGATGAGTCCAAACTTGAGATCTTTGGTTCCAACCCCTGTGTCTTTGTGCGACACAGAAAAGGTGAACGGATGGACTCTACATGCCTGGTTCCCACCGTGAAGCATGGAGGAGGAGGTGTGATGGTGTGGGGGTGCTTTGCTGGTGACACTGTTGGGGATTTATTAAAAATTGAAGGCATACTGAACCAGCATGGCTACCACAGCATCTTGCAGCGGCATGCTATTCCATTCGGTTTGCGTTTAGTTGGACCATCATTTATTTTTCAACAGGACAATGACCCCAAACACACCTCCAGGCTGTGTAAGGGCTATTTGACCAAGAAGGAGAGTGATGGGGTGCTGCGCCAGGTGACTACCTCTTGAAGCTTATCAAGAGAATGCCAAGAGTGTGCCCAGCAGTAATCAAAGCAAAAGGTGGCTACTTTGAAGAACCTAGAATATGAAATATATATTCAGTTGTTTCACACTTTTTTGTTATGTATAATTCCACATGTGTTAATTCATAGTTTTGATGCCTTCAGTGTGAATCTACAATTTTCATAGTCATGAAAATAAAGAAAACTCTTTGAATGAGAAGGTGTGTCCAAACTTTTGGTCTGTACTGTACCAACCAGTGTAGTCAGTCCATCCTCCTTGACTCCAGAGTTCTGCCTATCCTCCACCCTTCTCTGTCCCTCTACACATGCATACATTTCTTTCCAAGAAAAACAATGCTGCAGCCTATTGCAGAGTTATTGGGGGGTGTGCACAGGTACATCTCCAAAAAATGTGACTATCATCAAAAAGTTAACTTATTTCAGTAATTCAATTCAAAAGTGAATTTCCTATATTATATAGATTCATTACACACCGAGTGATTTACATTTCAAGCATTTTATTTATTTTCATTTTGATGATTATGGCTTACAGCTAATGAAAACTCAGAATTCACGATCTTAGAAAATTAGAATGTTACATAAGACCAATAATAATAAAAACATTTTTTATATAGAAATGTTGGCTTACTAAAAAGCATGTCCATGCACAGTATAGTATGCACTCAATACTTGGTCAGGACTCCTTTTGCATGAATGTGGCCTGGCATGGAGGCGATCAGCATGTGGCACTGCTGAGGTGTTATGGAAGCCCAGGTTGCTTTGATAGCTGCCTTCAGCTCATCTGCATTGTTAGGTCTGGTGTCTCATCTTTCTCTTGACAATACCCCACAGATTCTCTATGGGGTTTAGGTCAGGCGAGTTTGCTTGCTAATCAAGCACCGTGATATCATGATCATTAAACCAGGTACAGTATTGGTACTTTTGGCAGTGTTGGCAGGTGCCAAGTCCTGCTGGAAAATGAAATCCGCATCTCCATAAAGCTGGTCATGAAGTGCTCTAGAATTTCCTGGTAGAGGGCTGCACTGACTTCGGACTTGAAAAAACACAGTGGACCAACACCAGCAGATGACAAGTGTCCCCAAATCATTACTGACTGAAAACTTCTCACTGGACCTCATGTAACTTGGATTGTGTGCCTCCCCACTCTTTCGCCAGACTCTGGACCTTGATTTCCAAAAAAAAAAAAAAAAAGCAAAATGTACTTTCATCCGGTAAGCGGACTTTGGGCCACTGAACAGTACAGTCCTTTTTCTCCTTATCTCAAGAGAGACTCTTCTGACCTTGTCTCTGGTTCAGCAGTGGCTTGACACAAGGAATGAGACCGCTGTGGCCCATGTTTTGGATACGTCTGTATGTGGTGGCTCTTGAAGCACTGACACCAGGCGTAGTCCACTCCTTCTGAATCTCCCCAACATTTTTGAATGGCCTTTGCTTCACAATCTTCTCAAGCCCGTGGTCATCCCTGTTGCTTGTGCACCTTCTTTCTACCACACTTTTTCATTCCACTCAACGTTCCAATAATTTCCTAGGATACAGCACTCTGTGAACAGCCGGCAGAAACATGATCTACAGGGGGAGAGGGACCTTTGTGGTTACATTGGGTAATGCTTGAACATTCAGCACCCTGTAAGTTTTTCAATAATATAATTGAAAAGGTAAATGAGATTTTGCAAAACTGATTCTAGAGATAAAGATACTCGGAAGATGCTGAATTTTAATAACCTCTTGTGTTTCTTTTACAGTGCTGGTTGATGGGGAACTATTGCCACAAATCTTTGTAAAGATGTTACAGCGAGACAAGCCTATTGAAATGCAGCTAACAGCAGCTAAATGGTAATTGCTGACAAATCGTTTATCAACAGATGACTTTTGTTCTAGTTCTTCTTTTCTCCATATCCATCATGTGAAAAAAAGGGTGTAATCAATTTTTTCAGCATGAGCAACTTGTTTAAATTATTTGCAGTTGTTTCCAATATAGTATGGGTTGCTACAGTTTACCAAAAATATGCAGTTTCAATAATAGCTTTACAAAATGGGAAAAACATGAAATTCTGTTCTATAAATACATATTTCAGGATGTGGAAAATTGCCAGACAGTATGATTTCTACAAACCTAAAGACTCGTTATTGCTCTGCTTGCTGATTTCCTTTTGCTATGCAACCTTGAAAAAGTATCATACCCCCTTGACATTTTTCCACTTTTTGTCATGTTACAACCGAAAACATAAATGTAATATTTTGGGATTTTATGTAATAGACCAACATAATGTCGCACATAATTGTGAAGTGGAAGGAAAATTATAAATGGCTTTCCAAAAGTTCTACAAATATCATCTGAAAAGTGTGGCATGCATTTGTATTCAGCCCCTTTTTACTCTGATACCCCTAACTAAAATCCAGTGAAACCAATTGGCTTCAGAATCCCCCTAATTAGTAAATGGAGTCCACCTGTGTGTAATTTTTAATCTCTCTGTATAAATACAGCTGTTCTGTAAAGCCCTCAGAGGTTTGTTAGAGCAGTGTTTCCCAACTCCAGTCCTCAAGGCACACCAACAGGTCATGTTTTCAGGCTTTCCATTTTTTTGCACAGGTGATTTGATCAGTTTCACTGCCTTAGTAATTACCACAGCCGTTTCATCTGAGGGAAATCCTGAAAACATGACCTGTTGGTGTGCCTTGAGGACTGGAGTTGGGAAACACTGTGTTAGAGAACCTTCGTGAACAAACCGCATCGCGAAGGCCAAAGTCCACACCAAACGGGTCAGGGATAAAGTTGTGGAGAACTTTAAAGCAGGGTTGGGTTTTAAAAAAAAATATATATATATATATCCCAAGCTTTGAACATCTCACGGAGCACTGTTCAATCCATCATCCGAAAATGGAATGCGTATGGCACAACTGCAAACCTACCAAGACATGGCCATCCACCTAAACTGACAGGCTTGGTAGAGAGAATTAATTAGAGAAGCATCCACGAGGCCCATGGTAACTGAAGAATCTGCAGAAATTGACAGCTCAGGTGGAAGAATCTATCTACAGGACAACTATTAGTCGAGCACTCCACAAATCTGGCCTTAATGGAAGAGTGGCAAGAAAAAAAGCTATTGTTGAAAGCCATAAGAAGTCCTGTTTGCAGATTGTGAGAAGCCACGTGGGGTACACAGCAAACCTGGGGAAGAAGGTGCTCTGGTCAGCCCAAATATGAGATTCTTTGAAAATTTCTTGATGGACACATCGTTCCATTTTCAGAACCATAGGGTTATATCGCCAAACAAAAGTGTTCTGTGGCCCACTCGTATTGTTTCACAGTTAATTGGCAACATGTCAGTAACATGTTTGGGTATAAAAAAAAAGCATCTTCGAGTTTCAGAAAGGGAAATTTACTAAAAGTTGAGCATGGTAGCCAATCGGCTTCTAACTTCAGCTTGTTTTAATTAAGCTTTGACAATGAAACCTGGAAACCTATTGTTTTCGATGCAGAGCTGCACCAGAATTTGCATACAGTTTTTTAGTAAATCGACCCCAGAGTGTTTAAGATGTAAAGATGGGCAGAGCTTCACTAATCTGTGAAAAGCTGCATCTAAAGAGTGTTGAACAATTTCAGAATAATGTTCAACATAACATTTCATTATATCCTCTACAGTACATAATTTCATCAAAAGATTCAAAGAATCTGGGGAAATCCTATGTGCGCAAGGAACCAGGCCTAAATGCAATATTGGATGCCTATGATCTTTGGGCTCCCGGACAGGACTGCAATTTAAAGCGGGCATGATTTTGTTATTGAAATCACTGCAAGGAATACTTCCAAAAATCACTGTCTATGAACAGTTTGCCGTGCCAATCAAAAATGCAAGTTAAAGCTCTATCCTGCAAAGAAGCCATAGCTGAACATGATCCAAAAACGCAGCAGTGATCTCTGCAACAGACCATTTTAAATCATCTTTGGACCAAAGTCAAAAACTGTTCTGTGGTCAGACAAATTGAAATTTTAGCATCCTTTTTTTACAGCCATGGGTGATGTCCTCCGACTCAACTGGAGAGGGACCTTCTGGCTTGTTATCAGAGCTTGGTTCAAAAGTCTGCATCTAAAATTGGCAACTTGCACATTTGGAAAGGCATCATCAATGCTGAAACGTATATCCATGTTTTGGAGCAGCATATGCTCCCATCCAAACAACCTCTTTTTCAGGGAAGTCATTGCATATTTTAGCAGGACAATGCTAAACTGCATACTGCATCCATGATGGCAACATGGCTTTGTAGTAGAGAGTCCAGGTGCTTAATTTATCCTTTCTGCAGTCTAGATCTTTCACCAACTGAATTTTTTTTAGTGCATCTTGAAATGAAAAATACGACGCAAGATCCAGGACTGATCAATTGGAATCCTATATCAGGCTAGAACTGGACAACTTTACTCTCCCAAAACTCAGTTAACCGGTATCCACAGTTCCCAGACATTTTATAGTGTTGAAAGAAGAGGGGATGCTGCACCGTGGTAAACATAGCCCTGTCTTAACTTTTTTGGACGTGTTGCTGCCATCCATTTCAAAATTACCTTATTTTGTTCTTAAAATAGTAGATCTTCTCCTTCTTCTTTTTTTTATTTTATTTTGATAACATTTTCATATATTTTCTATTTCCTATTGTGAATATAATATGGGTTTATGAGATTTGCAAATCATTTCATTCAGTTTTTTATGTAGATTTTACACAGCGTTCCAACTTTTTTGGAATTTGGGTTGTACTTCTCTTAAATGTCCTAATGATCTATGCAAGCCCATGGTGATTCACTGTTCCTTCAAGTGATTATAATCGTGACTGCCAATCATATACTGAGTATCCATTTATCAAACTTGACTGCTATGCAGATTACTTAAGTATTTTCCTTTTTTTTTTTTTTATGTCATGACGGTACAAATTTAAGACAGAATGATTACAACCCCTTTTTTATTTTATTTTTTATTGGCAGCTTAACGTATATGTGTCGATCAGGGGCTATTCGAACAGATGATAACTGCATTGTCCTGAAAGTAAGTAGCTACATTGATTGCCTTGAAAATAGATAGATTTTTTTTATAAAAAGAAAAATTGTTATGCAATATTGTCACAAGAAAAAAAAGTTGCTTGTTCGTAGGAATTGGTTTGCTTTTTCCCGTGTCTAGTGTAGACGTGAAAATCAACGTGAACATATCGGACTCTTCAAATTAATCTTTGAGAGCAAAATATCTTTTGTGAGAAGATTTAACTAAAACTAAAGAATTTTTTTAATTTATTATTTTTAGATTTGGATATGGGGTAGAGGGCAGTGGCGTCAGAGGGGTGCTAACCAGCAATATAGTCTTGAGTGGGCCCCCAAAAAGCCCCGGGTCTCGTATTGCCCATTCAGAATTATTAGCCCAGAGTTCCAAGGTCCGGGGTTGGCTGGGAACTTGGGGCTACATACCTCCGGCAGTGTAAACCTCTATCCAGCACATCCAGTGATTGGTGGGCAAGCCAGGGGCATACAGCCACAATGAGTGGAGCTGTCAAATTAAAGCTGATGTCAGGGCCGATTTGAGGGACCCCGCCCCCCCCCCCTTCTTTTTTTTTTTTTTTTTTTTTTTTTAAAACATTTGTATAGGCAAACAGCCAGCGTGCATACATTACTGGCTGGGGAGGAAGGGGGCAGGATCAGTTGTAACTACTGTATGCTCATCCACAGCGGTGTATAATTCAGGTTTATTATACACCACTTAGTGTGTGTATCCAGTATTTACAATTTGTCCTACCCCCCTGCCACCTTCCTCCCTGTCCCGATGATACAGCGCATGTAAATACATTAACGTCTATGGGAAATCTTGGTCAGCTTGACATGGCACTGCTCTGGAACCATAAGTGACAGGGACACCAAACTTGGGGAGCATGTTAAGGGGACCCAGGACCGTAGATTACCTAGGCAAGCTGGCCGACCCCAAATTCAAATATGTTGTAGTCCTGAGTCCCCTCTTGGTGCTCCCCAAGTTTGGTTGCATACGCTGTATCGTCGGTCAAGGAATTTGACATGCAAATTCCTGAGTGCCCCGGCGTCGGCGCAGAAGTAATCAACGATGTGCTGCGAATGCGCAGATTTTCAGAACCGCTGATGCCACGTCGCTGGAAGTTACATGGGTTCAACTTTCTGCCAGGTTTGACATTTTGTCCAAACACTGGCTGTTTGGTCTATGCACGGGACATCCTCGTCATCAGAGCTTCTAATTGACAGCTGCACTCTCTCACACTCATTGCGGTTGTATGCCCCAGCTCGACCACCAATCCCTGGCTGTGCTGGATGGATGTTTACACTGCTGCATGTCCTGCTAGACTGCACTCATTTGTTATCCATCTGATGCCGCCATTCTTGCATCGACTCCTGTATGCTGGTAATCAAGATTTTAAGATTGGTGTTCTATGTTTAATTGGTGTCTTTGCAGTTTAACTCCTGAACCTTGCACTCTGTTCGTAATACACTATTGAATCCTTCCACACTTGGCATATCACACTCTTCCACAGTTTGTTCAAAACCATTTGTAATGGAAGCTTTTTATTTATTATTATTATTTTTTGTAGTGGTGTTTGTGTCCCCTTCAGCCCCTCCCATGCTTAAGCATTTGGCATCACTCATTTTGCCACGCTATGTGTTCCGCAGGTCACTTCCTCAAGTGTCGCTCATTCTGAAGTTCAAAAATGGGGTAGGTATTGGGCTATATAGGACCACCTAGCAACCAATCGCCTTTTCTTTTTTAATTAATACTTGTCTAGGTGGATGCTGCAGGTGTCTGATGCTGCAGCTTTCCCCCCGGGCGTCTCTGCACTGAGAACCGAGCCAACAAACACAGCCAATGGCTCGGTTTTCACAGATCCCTGAGAGGAGAGCTTGACTGTCAGCGTTTCTCCTCTCTGCTTCTTTATGCTCATTGGAGCACTGAGCAGGGGAGGGGTGGGGAGCGGCCATCTTATTGGCTCGCTGAGACTGCCATCAATCAAGGCAGCTGGCGGATCCAGACTTCGGAAGTCGGGATGATGCAGCGCTTGAACTGATGGCAGTGACGTCAACGGATAGTGGCCTTCAGACCGCTCCCTGCTAAAAGCGGGTCACAGGAGTGCAAAACAAATTGCACTCCTGTGACCCAGAGGAGAAGCCCAGCCTAAAAAGCTCAGGCAGGACTTCTTCTTTAACTCCATTAGCTCCCGCTGTCTATTTAGCACTGGTGTTTCTCTCTCCAGTTCTGCCTCTGCCCTGCTCTGCTCTCCTGTGTCTCCCCCTTTGCATATCCGAATAAGGTAAGAAGGGGTAGAGCTGTGGGGGGGGCTGTGTAATGCAAAAGGGGTCCAGAGTGGGGGGGGGGCGCTGTGTAATGAAAAGGTGTCCAGAGGTGTGGGTGGGTGGGGGCCCAGTGTAATGTAAAGGGGTCCAGAAGGTGTAGGGGCTGTGTAATGTAAAGGGGTCCAGAGGTGTCCACCAATAAAATGCTATAATTGATGTTAAACTCCACCTTTAATCAAGTGTCGGGTAAAGCTCCCCGGGGCTGATCTTCACGCCCCCCTTCTGATGTTGAAAGGGGGTGTCGTGGGATAAAATTTACCTTCAGGCTGAAGCCCCTGTTTTTTTTTCCACCTAGCAACACCCCTGGGTGAGGGGTTTAACCACTGTCAGCAATCTTTGTCCCTGTTTGGTATATTCACTCTCTAACTGCCCTGATCACCAGTATGCCCAGGAGTGAAAGTGAGGGCAAGTCCAAAATGTTGTGCTGCTTCTAGAACCGGAATAGAAGGAGCCTCTTCCAATGGAGACAATCATCGGTAATAATTGTCTAATTTTCCAGGCTGTCACTTTCAAGCCTGTTTTTACAGAGTTCACTAGCTGAAGCTGAACCCATCTCTTGTCAAGCTTGGCAAACCGTGTTTGTGGTGTTTACTTACAATGCTTTGGGAGTCTCTTGTCCTGTAATAAATGTTTATGTAAAACCGAGATTGTGTACAGGAGACATTCAGATATTCACATGTAGGCTTTAATGCCCACAGCCACACATATGCGTCCATGGGCAGGAAAGGTTTCTATGCTAAGAGCAACATGTGGCGCATTTCCAGCACAGTGACCCAACTGCCAAAGACAGTCTCAAGTAATGATTGGGAGGCAGCAGGACTAGCACCTGATCATGTGACCCCTGTGACAGCTAATCAAAAATGGTCACGTTAGTGGGCATTTTTTCCTGCCCCTGGTGTAATAACCCAGTTACAGGAAGGGGTTAAATAATAGCATAAAAAATAAAAACCCAACGCCAAACACGTATAGTTTTCTTTTAATAGAATCTTGTCACAAAGTCACTTAAGCCATGCTTTTCATGTATTTGCCAACTGAAGTAAGATAGATTACAAATGGCATGTTCTACAAAAGGTGTTGTATACACAGAAAATCCTGTGTGAATCTGTATGCAAATATTGACAAACTAGTACACGGCCTCTAGTCCCCGAGTGTCTCATGGCTTTTTACTAGGCTAGCTTGACTTGGTTTATTAGAAAGACAGGAATAGATTCTTGCGTACTAAAGAGATTAGTGTTGGTCTGCCAATTCTGGCTTTTTGCAGCCGGAATTACGGGTGTTTACATTTCTGCATGGGAATGAATGACAAGGTGGCAGCACCCGAAAATTTCCATGGGTAAACACACATGCAGTGGTCACCTGCGGTTTGGGGCAGAAAAGTGTTTCTGTATGCAGACAGATACATCCAGGCTCAAACCTCTGTCTATAAAACTGGCTATACACAGCCTGAGTTTTGTCTGGTTCCTGATGAACCAGCTGAAATTCACTAGGTGGGTGGTCTGGTTGACCCCCTCCCACCTGATACCCTTTTACTGACAAATCAAAGTAGCCAGGCAGACTGGCTTAATCTAATCAGATGCAGCCACTGTTTGAGTATTCTCTCAGCCACCTCCAGAAAAAGTCAGAATGCAATAGCCCGACAGGGGGATTTGTCAATTTGCGCTCGATAGCATGGCAGTCTCCGTGGTTTACTTGGGAAAGTTTTCCTCTAAGCAAGTTTTATAACTATCAACTGTAACAGATTTTAACAAGAACACAAGTTGAAACGCATCCAAAGCTAAAACCTTTGTTTTTTACCTTTTGGATAGAGTGATGAGGGGCAAATCTGTTGGGTTCTTCATACTGTCATAACCCTCCCTATTTGACCTTGTGGCCACTATTACAGGGACTGAATATGAGAAAAAAATACACATTCGGAATAGATAGGAGGGGACACTTGTTTTGTTGGCATTTGTCTCAGAGGGGATTTACCTTACTGGAGACATTTTCTCTTTCATTCAGTTTGTGTGTGAGTTGGGGGGGTGTATACAGGAGAGGAAGTGATGGGAAATCTCTCAAATGGCACACAGATGGCAGTAGAAGTTGACTACTTTAAAAAAATTAACCCAGCTACTCGTCTCTAGCCCTCCCTAATACATTTTTCTGTGTCCCATGCTCCACTTACTCTGTGTGCAATTTAGTTGGTAAAAACATAATGCTGGGCTGCCCACACCTGCACATGAATGTCTTCTGTGCTTGAATAGGAACAGTATCCTATTTAAGTTTTTATAGAATGTTTGTTTACAGAGGCGCACAGCGTGGCACTAGTTATTTATTGGCCCGGGCTGCAAACAACACAGAAGAATGCAACCATCAGGGAAGGCAAGTATGGACCTCCATGGAAAGGGGAGTATTGAACAGCTAAATGTGGGCAGGCATTGCATATAGCCTCCCAGAAGTGTGCCCTTTGTGCACCATCAGGGATGCAGCAGAGCGATCTGTGAACTCAGATCAGGGTACAGGGTGCCTCGATTGGGCACAGTGATCACATTACCAGTAGTAAACTGTGACTGTCATTCATGACACCATTGTTAACTACTGTGATTGGCCACTGTGATCACATGGTACAGGACAAATCACCGCTGTCACAGTAGTACTTAATGGCTGCACAAATGCAGCCGAACAGGGTAAAAAATTATTGCTTATTCAGGCATGATGGTTGTATAAGCATCTCAGTGTAAAAAATTAAATACCAAATCACTGCTTCAGAATAGTAAAGTGTTACAATAGTGACACTGCACTGCTCTGGTGACAGTATGTCACCAGAGCAAGTTCAGTGTTCAGTGTCAATATGATGATATTGTACTGCTGTAGCAGTGGTTTTGATATCATTGTATGTCTGTGTTGCCAGCCATTGTCTCTGATCACCGCCATGCAGTAAATTATCACCAGACCAGTACTGCCAATTAGTTTCCCTAATCCCCACCACACCCGTCAT
Source organism: Rana temporaria (assembly GCF_905171775.1). NCBI lineage: Eukaryota > Metazoa > Chordata > Amphibia > Anura > Ranidae > Rana > Rana temporaria. The sequence continues at coordinate 133,308,064 of NC_053494.1, forward strand.
ATTGTCCCTGATCACTGCCAAACAAGTCCGTGTCACCATAAGGACTTGTTCACATGTGCAATGCTTTCCGAAGAGCCATCTGTGTTTAGATTACTCTTGAGAGCATTTGACAGGCATTGACAAGGCATTGCATCACCTCCTAACCTCCTGCTTTAATCCCTTGGAACCCGCACAGGCATTCCCATTCATTTTACTGGGTTGCAATCAGAGCGTACGGGAGGTATAATTCCTGCCACAGCTGTGAGGCAAAGCATCGCAGCCGTGGCATGTGTACACCACCGCCGCTGCCTCTGCACCTAAAGAGATAGCAGTCGAGGGATAGTAAAACTACTGCTAAACCACAAGGTTTCCCTGCCCCCCAACCTTATGTAAACGGGCCCTAATAGTGCAGCCTAGCAGCACACTGCCAGACCAGTGTAGCTAGAATTTGTGTTCCCGTTTGCCGCCAGACCAATGCAGCAAGCAACGATTTTCTTGATCACTGCTACACTGGTCCAGGTGCCACCAGACCAGTGTATGCCAATAGTGTTCCTTCCAGCTCAGTTGCAGTGTAAGCAGCAATAATGTCCCAATTGTTGCCACACCAGTCCCAGTGTCACCAGACCAGTGTAATCTAGCAACAGTGGACTTCATCACCACCATACCAGAGTAGCGTTGCCTGCTGCCTGTACTAACCCTGGCCTGTTTTATGGACCATGTTTCTGCCTGCTGCCTCATCCAAACCTGTGCTTGTTTGCTGACCATGTCTGCCCTTCATCTAAATTGGCCCATCTGCGCGTCCTACAGACTACGTTCCTGCAAAACACCAGTCCCAGCCATCCCTGTGCCGACAGCTGCACTCCTGGAACCACAGGAACTCTTTTCTTCCTTTCTTCAGCCTCCTGTACTTCCTTGTCAGGGAACATAACATTCCTGGGGGCAGCTGCGTACCAGTAGGCTAAGCTTGCTTGGCCTATTGGAACTGTGTAATAAGTCTTTAAAAGGCCTTTATGTGTTTGCTTTCCAAAACATCTCATAGATATATCGCCATACTCGAAGAGTATCAATCTGTTTTGAGGTGTAATTCTGAGTATGCCTAAAATGTGTGTTTAGAAATATGTCATTTATTGGCAACTTGCGCCATCGTATCTTGGGGTGAAATATTTAGGCTGGCCGCTAGGTGGCGCTTCCATTGAGTTTAGCGTAGAATATGTAAATCACTAGATACGCCTATTCACGAACGTACGCCCGGCCGACGCAGTACAGATACACCGTTTACGTAAGGCATTTTCAGGCGTATAGTTATTCCATCAAATAGCTGGACTAGTAATGTTAAATATGGCCGTCGTTCCCGCGTCAAAATTTGAAAATTTTACATCATTTGTAGGGGTGCAACGGATCGTCACCGATCCGTGATCCGAACGGGTCGTTCGGATCGGCACACCCCGCAATCCGCGGAGCGCTCCGGAGCCTAGGCCTAGGAAAGTCCCCGGCTTCGGCCTAGCTCCGGAGTGGCGGCCCTCTTGCTCCACCCAGTCTGCTTGCCAGAGCCCAGCGTGACACGCCTCCCCGGGGCGGCGTGTCACGCTGTGCACTGGGCTCTGGCAAGCAGACTTGGAGAGGGAATGTTAGTGAAGCACTGGTTGAGAGGAGGGGAAAAAAAAAAAAAGAGCACAGTAGCAATTCACAAGGGTGGAATAAAGAGGCTGTTTGGACAGGACTTGTTAAAAGTACAATCTTGCTGACAATGACTATAAAGTGTGTGAAAATATATATATATATATATATATATATATATATATATATATATATATATATATATAATTATATATATATATCTTTTTTTTTTTTTTTTTTTTTTTTTGACCGATGAAAAGGGACTTTTTTTTTTTTTTTTTTTTTTTTTTGCTGATCCGAAAATGATCCGATCCGTGACTCCTGATCCGAGGATCGATCCGATCTGTGAGTTTTTTGATCAGTTGCACCCCTAATCATTTGCGTAAGTCGTCCGTGAATAGGGCTGGACGTAATTTACGTCCACGTTAAAACCAATACGTCCTTGCGGCATACTTTGCCGCAATGCACACTGGGATATGTACACGGACGGCGCATGTGCCGTTCCTAAAAACCGTCAATCACATCAGGTCAACCCATATTGAATTTGGGCGCGCTTACGCCCGCCGCATTTACGCTACGCCGCCGTAACTTAGCAGGCAAGTACTTTGTGAATACAGTACTTGCCTTGCAAACTTTTGGCGGCGTAGTGTAAATGCCATACGCTACGCCGCCGCAACTATGCGCCCGCCTACCTGAATCCAGCTAATCGTTTCATTTTCCAAAATATTGTGACAAAAAATTACAACTTCAAAAACTCACAATTCCTCTTACTAAATACCTTGAACGGTATCTCCAAAAAGGGGTAATTTTGGGGTTATTTGTACTGTCCTGGCATTTTAGGACCTTGATGTAATTAAAGACAATTTTTTTTTTTTTTTTTTTTTTCCATCTGTCTTCTATAGGGGAGATCTCCCTTCTCTTCCTGTCCCATAGTCAAAAGGGGAAGTGAGGGAATCCCATGGTGTCACCAGAATCATCGGGGATAGTGACCACATTGCAAGATTTCCCCTCTATTACTGTTCTGATGTCAACTCAAAATTTTAGATTTTTGTTTTCCTTTCAATAATGGTAAACAAGACAAATAGAAAGGATGAATCTAGTTAATGGGAGCACAGACAGCAATAACAACTGACAACTGTTCTAATCCCTCCCTGCTCTATCCAAATCTAAAAAAGGTTTGCCATTTCAAGAAATGATAGGTAGTCAGTACATCAGGAGTGATCGCTTTTCTGATTAAATACTGTATAGCATAGCTTGTAGACTTTATAGTTTTCACACAGACTGATTTTGTTTTGTTTTTTTCCCAAATGTAGCAGAATACATTTTGGCCTAAATGTTATGAAGAAAATGTTTTTATTTGCAAATGTTATAACTGACACTAAGAAATTATTATTATTATTTTCCTTTTTTATATGGCAAAAAAAAAAGAAACGGTGGCGATTAAATACCATCAAAGCATTATCTGTCTTTAATTTCATCATTAGGTTTACATGTACTGTATCCTTCTGTTTCAGACACTCCCCTGCTTGGTTAGAATGTGTAACAAAGAGCGCCTTCTAGAGGAAAGAGTAGAAGGTGCAGAAACTTTAGCCTATCTAATAGAGCCTGATGTGGAGCTGCAGAGGATTGCCAGCATTACCGATCATCTCATCTCTATGCTTGCTGACTACTTTAAATACCCCAGCTCAGTCAGTGCCATCACAGACATTAAAAGGGTGTGTATATATGACTGCCTATTTAGTTCAAATAAATTGTTCTGTTGCATGGAACTCACACACAAGGTTTCTTTTAATATAGTGAATCATCTGAAAATGCCTCCATATAGAAGTTAAATGTGTCCAGTATCTACATAAGAGATGTTTTGCTTAGGATTATATGAAAGGGCCCGTCTGTTTTAGTGTATATTACCTAGTAACATATGTCTGACCTCTGGGTGTTTTTTAGCTACATAGCATCATAGTTGTGTTTATTTTAGAGGTGTCAAATTATTTGAAGCAATACAGTTTATATAAGTTGCATATGCTGAATATTACTTGCATTTTCAAGTAGATACAGCAGTAGGCAGATTATGCTCTGAGTTTTATTTAAAAAAAGCATTAACAAGAGCAGTAGTGATGGCGGCCACAGTCAGACCACTAAAGTTTGCATGAAATGGGTTCTATGATTGGCACATCTATAATACATCCTATACAGGAAAACTGTTATAATACTAGGCTCAGCTGCTGGAAACAGCATTCCTACTATAACCCACAGTGCATCGCATTCTGTGAATGGAGGTGGGGCAGTTGAATGGCAGGATCTCCACTGCCTATTAACCGAACAGGATGCACTGTGGGAGACAGAGTAGTAGTTCTGTGGATGGCAGAAAAGACAGAAGGGAGTGGGCCAGCAAAGCTACTTCTCAGCAGCAGCTGCTGATGATGCTTTGGTGCCCCTTTATTTGGACTATTATGACTAGGAGGCAGAAAGGTTTGTTTGAGCATGTGACCGATGTGATTGACTGTCAGTGTTCACATGATCGAGACCTGATCCCACTGGCTCTCAAACATTACTAGCGGTCTTCAACAGCTCAGTAACTTTGTTGGGAGCATGCACCGAGTGTCCACCTGATTTGCCTCAACACACATGCATTATGTGGGTGGCCAGAGGTTAACCTTCACAGCATCGGAACAGAGCCACTTAAGACAGTATCTGTTGGCTATGACAAAGGCACTGCAAGAAAGATTTTAACCCGAAGCGGCTGCCTGCCGATGATAAAATACACAATATTACAATAAAAAAAAAAAACACAACATTTTTTGTATTTAATTGTATATTTTGATCCCTGAAAGATGTTGTTGGATCAGAATAGTCTCACACAGGAATTTACATTTTAGATGATTTATTTTACTACTTCCCCTATGAACTGATGACCAGTTTAAAAATGATTCCGCAAAATACTTTATTTTACAGCGCCCATGTGACTTGCCGGCGCTCTCCCTCCTCCATACGAGCACTACAGTGGGAGGGGCTGTGTTTCACCTCAGCCGGAGAGGAGGGGAGCGGCAGATAGTTACGTTTGTGTCCAACGGCACTGTAAAGAAGGTATTTTGTGGAATAATTTTTAAAAACTAAAGATACTGCACATTATCTCTTGATGTAAGAGAGGGGATTACATGTTTTTTTTACATGAGTAATATTAATGCTATAGTGGGTGGAAAGGAGATGGCTGACGCACAGACTGACACGCAGGGAGGGAGGGGGAGAGGGAGAGACTGTAGGATGACGAAGGCACATAAACTGACCATGGTATCAAGGACTCGGCAGCTATGATAAACATGGTCAGCTCTGAGGGGACGTTGGGACCAGGCAGGATCAACCAGGTACAGTAGAAGATACAAGGGGGCAATTGAAAAAGCAAAAAAAAAAATATATATATTCTACAGCTTTTTCCTTTTTAAAGGGACAGGAGCATAAGTTTTATTTTTTTTTCTGGGGGTAAAAATCCATCATAGTTACAACTTCCTCTGAGACAGAAAATAAGGAGAGATGCACAATTAGAGTTGTTGCCAGGACAGGAAGTGAGGAAGAATCTTCCAATGGGGGTCACCTTTTTCAGTGGCAAATGTACAAGAGATCTTTCTCTCACTTCCCGTTGCTTCGTCAAGAAAATAATTAAATTAAAGGATTTGGCTATACCTACATTTTACATTATTTAAAGTGGTTTTTAAATCTAAACCTGATCCCCTCTGTTTTATCATCATCTAAAGTACTTTGTGTTCATTTAAAAAAAATTGTAATCCCAAATACCTTCTCTCACAACACCGATGTGTGGTCATGTGACCTCCCTCTGCTGGCCTGCTGACTATAGAGGGTTATCTCGGCCCCTCCCTTCGCATTCCTTAGATCGGAAAAGGAAAACAAAGGAATATCACGTGACTGCACATCGGTGGTGTGAGAGAAGGTATTTAGGATTACAATAAAATAAAAACAAGACAGACACACACCACTTTAGATCTTCATAAAACAGAGGGGATGGCAGTTCTTTATTATCCTGACTTTACAACCACTTTAAGGTAAAAAATTATTAGCTACTGTTTCTACCTCCCCTTACCAATCAACACTTGCTTGTCTCCTCTTTATTGATCCAGCGCTGTCCCAGTGGCAGTTCTTCCCCTTCACTTTCTAGTCTCACAGGAGACTCTGACAGCAGAGGGAGCAATAGGCAGATAGGCTTCTGATGTCCGTCAAATCCTGTGGGGGGGGGGGGGGGCAATCTGAGGTTGTTTGTTATGTCTAACAGAGCGTGCCAACACGTGTCCCCAAAACACATGGCCTGCTATCGGGGGCACCCAGAGGAAGGAGATGCGGACGGTGCCAACGGGGGACAGCTAAATAATGGGTAAGGGACTGCTCTATGCAATATTATTGCAGAGAGCAGGTAAGTATTTTAATGAAAACCAAAAAAGCTTTAGTATCACTTTGGGGGCAGTCCACCGTTATATCCATATTCACCTGAGTGCAGGACAGCTGAATTGCCCACAGGCTTCTTTTGGACACTGATATTTTGGCGTATACATTGGTCCACCAACCTATCGCAACTATAAGGGAGTCTCATTAAAGTGGTTGTAAAGGCAGAAGTTTTTGTTCATCTTTATGCATTAAGATAAAAAGCATTCTGTGTGCATCAGCCCTCCTAAAACTTACCTGAGCCCCTCTCGATCCATGAGAGACTCGGCTGTATGAGACTTCCCCTCCTCATTGGCAGAGACAGCAGCAAAGCGCTATTGGCTCCTGATGCTGTCAAAGTCAGTGAGCCAATGGAGGGGAGAGAGAGGGGGTGGGGCCTGGGACATGGCTCCATGTCTGAATGGACACATGCAGCTGCGGCTCAGCTCGGGTGCCCCCATAGCAAGCTGCTGGCTGTGGGGGGCACTCAAGAGGAAGGGGCCAAGGGCGCCAAAGGGGGACCCGAGAACAGGAGGATCTGGGCTGCTCTGCACAGAGCAGGTAAGTATGACATGTTTGTTATTTAACAAAAAAAAAACAAGACTTCAATATCACTTTATTATATTTTTGGCAGAAAATTTGCAGTTTTAAGCAGAGTTTGGAAATTCAGCCTACTAGTGCCTGGCTTACAACCTAAATGGCTGTTTTGGATAATATATTTTAAGCATATTCATATGAAAGTGAAATATAAATATAAGCAGTTCCTTTGCACTTACATTCAAATTATTTCCTTGCTATAAATTCTGTGTGTGTTTTGTTTTTCCTAAAGAATGGAAGTCTCTTCCTTTTTTTTTGTTCATTGGTTTTATCAGTTGTGTTGCACTGCATGTAGGTTTCTCTTGAACTCCCATGTTTCTGCTCCTTGGTTAGAGCAAACCTGTCCTCTTTCCCCTCTTGTTGTACACTACAGCAGCAAGAAACAGGGCAACTTTGCACCGAGACAGACTCAGGAGGAGCTATAGACGAATCCTACTGCACTGCAGACTTTCTTACTTTTCCATTGTCACAAATGACTCCGCAATCACAGCTTGTCTCACCCCCATCTTCAGAGTCCAAAGTGAGTATAAACTATTTGTTGGTAGGTAGGTTCTAGTGTGTATTTTTTTTTTTTTCTGCTTGAGCATAGAAATGTGGCATTTTGCTTACTGCTGTAAGGGGGGGAAAAAATAGCACTCAAAAAAGCTTATCAAAGTGGTCTGATGCATATACATTACAGTAGGGTCCAAAACGACTAGGTATACGAAAGCATGTTTATTCTCAAACTCCAAAAAAGATAATCCTTTACGCTGATAGTATTAACTATTAAACAGTGAAATTCTTTTGAGCTACCATGTGATACCTATTAAGTAATCAAGTCAACTGCGTGCACTGATCACGTCCTCATATGACCATGCACAACAAATTAAAATATAGAGAAGAGTGCGGCGCTGTCTTAACCAAAAATTGTGATACCTTATTAAACAATAGATGCTTTTCAAATGCAAATCGTACAACTATTGCCTTATCCATTTTTTAAAGTGTCCACGTGATGAAAAGTACTAAAGTGCAAAAATATATTACAGTGTGTATATTTATAAACAAAGTCCTTAGAAAAAGTGCTTCAATGGTCTCACAAAAATGTGTTCCAGTGCTGCGTGCGATTTTCTTCATGCGTTAATGTACATATAAAGTCCATTTCAATTCCATCAAATCCATAAATTCAGGTGATAAAAATCAAACGTGCATATGTGTCTACTCTGGTGCTCCCCCTTCAGTTATGCGATTTGGCTTAGAGCGTGCGACCTTGCGGCTAAGCTTGGTCTAAACACACTTCTGAACCACCTCTGGGTTCAATGTGTATGCTGGGATCCTGGGCTGGTTTATGGTACGTTTTTTTTCACATATGGGTATAATAGAAGAAACTCAATAGTGTATTATTGTTTAAAAATATTTAATGATATACAACAACAATCCCTATATTGGGGTACTCACATTTAATGGGTGCTGTAGTGCACCAATCTATACAGGTAACGAAAGCCGTTTGTAGCCACTGAAGCGTTCTCAGCGTGGAGTGAACACACTACTTTCTTTATCGTACATCACGGGACACAGAGCGGCATATTCATTACTATGTGGGTTATATGGAGTACCTTCAGGTGATGGACACTGGCAATCTCAAACAGGAAATGCCCCTCCCTATATAACCCCCTCCCATAGGAGGAGTACCTCAGTTTTTACGCCAGTGTCTTAGGTGTTGGTCATGGTTTAGCTTGCCTCCACATCCTTGGGATTAGGTGGGCTAACCGGTTCTGTCCAAAGGCCTCAGCGCTAAAGTGGTCAGTAACCGGACCCCAAACCAAAGGGGTATAGCCCATAATGCTTTCTTTTTAGAGAGCTGGACCCTGGGCCCAGAACTTAGAAACCTTTGGGGGCCTGATGTTTCTGTTGCCAGAGTGCTATATGGGCCCAGGACAGTGGATCCTTCATAGGAACCCAGGGCCTGAAGGTCAATGCCCCACGGAGATGGGGGAAGATTGGGCCTCTTGCTTTGCAAAGTCCTGCGGCATGGAGCAGGTAAGTGAGGGGAAACTTGCGGAACTTGGTTCTTAGCAGGTTTTTCTGGGGGGTTCACAGGGGACATGCCTAAAGTTATGCGCTGCATCTGGCAAAGTAAGTCACATGTCTTAAAGATAGGATGGCTCTATGTGTATTCCCCATAAAAGGTGACCTCCCTGGTAGTATTGTAAACATTGAGAAAGAGGCCTGTGTGTGCGATTGCTGCCACGGTTCTTCCTCCTAGCCTGGAGACAGGACAAACTGCCTCCTCGTGTGGTCTCCTTCACCCCACCCCCCCCCCGCCGGCGGGCGCGCGCGCGCGTCCCCGTGATATGGGCGCAATTTCGCGCCGTTAGCTGAGGGGGGAAGGGCGGGCCAGCATGTTAAAGGAAGGGGCGGCCCTTCCATTTGTTCCCAGCTCAGTGTATGCTGGAACTGAGAGAGGAAGAGACCAGAGCGGCAGCACGGGGCGCCGAGGACACACAGTGGCCAAAACAGATATTACAGTCTTCAATAAGACTGTCCTGGAGCCTAGAGTTAGGCTGTTCTTTTCTATCTCAGCAGTTTTTTGGCAATACTACTAAGGGGGACAGAATGTTTTTTCTCTCTTGGGTTTGAAAAAAAAAAAAAAAAAAGGAAAAAGAACCATTAAAGGGAAAGAAGGCATTTTTTATCCCCCAAACGGGTTTTTGGGCAATAACTATTTATAGTTCCAAACACCGATAAATTAGCGGGCGTACCTCGGTATTGTACCATGGCATCTGGTTCAGAGGGTACAAGAGGTGGGGATTCCCCCAGAGAGTCTGAGGTCTCGGACAAAGTTATGCCGCTGCTTTCCCGAGAGGGAGCCTTGATGGGACCATCGGGATCTGGGGCTGGAGCTGGCATGGGTCAGTCCAACCCTAGGGTGGTCACGGACGAGGTACTGTCCACCTCCTTAAAAGAGATGGAAAAAAGAATGGAAAAGATGATAGCCAAGGCTATGCGGGGCAGAAAACGGAATAGATCTCCGTCGCCCGAGCGTGGACCCTCAGAGGAGGAGGTCCTTTCCGCAGGGGAATTGGACGACCTCTTGGACAAGGACCAAGCAGGTTCGGGGATCGAGGATCCGGATACAGGGGAGTCTGGGGCAGCCTCCCAAGGGGAGAGCTGGTGGGTTCAAGCCTTAACGGACTTGGTCCATAGTGCATTCAACTTGCCAGTACCAGATCTCCAAGTATCGACTGTTTCAGCTTTGGGCTCACTAAAGGTGCCTCAAAACAACGCAGTTTTTCCGATCCATCCTCTGCTAGAGGAAGTTATGTTCCAAGATTGGACCAAGCCAGATAGAATCTTTTTACCACCTAAAAGATTCTCTGCCTTATATCCTATGGAAGATAAATTTTCCAAGAGATGGGCAACCCCGGCGGTGGACGCAGCCATCTCATGTGTTAACAAATCTTTAACATGCCCTGTAGAAAACATACAGGTGTTCAAGGATCCGGTTGATAAACGCTTGGAAGCACTACTTAAAAGCTCCTTCACTACTGCAGGGGCAGTAGTGCAGCCAGCTGTGGCTGCGATTGGGGTTGCACAAGCATTATCGGATCAAACTAAGCAGATGCTTAAACTTATTCCTGCCCAGCAGGCAGAAGAATTTTCTGATGTCCCTAGGGCCATACGCTTTACGGTAGATGCGATTAAGGATTCTATCCAGCAAGCGTCACGTTTATCGTTATCCCTTATCCATATGAGAAGACTCTTATGGTTAAAGAGCTGGGAGGCCGAGCCCCCATGCAAGAAGCTCCTGGTAGGGTTCCCCTTCCATGGAGGACGACTCTTCGGAGAAGACCTGGATAAATACATTCAGACCATTTCAAGCGGCAAAAGTACTCTTTTGCCAACCAAGAAAAAGTTTCAGGGGCCTGCGTTTAAACGACAGCACTCCCCTGGGCAGGGGCCCTCTAATGCCAAACAGTATCGACGGCCTCCTGCAAGATCAAACTTTAACTTCAACAACAAATCGCAGGGACAGGCCGCTAGAGGCAAGAAGCAGTGGTTTCGCAAACCAGCAAAACCAGCCCCCAAGCCGACCTTATGAAGGGGCGCCCCACCCACGAGGGTGGGGGGAAGGCTGCGTCTCTTTTCAGAGGTTTGGGAAGCCAGCATTCCCGACAGATGGGTACGGTCTTCCGTGGCTACAGGCTACAAACTAGACTTCCTAAAGTTTCCTCCTCCTCATTTCCAGGAGTCAAGGGTTCCGAACGATCCGGAGAAGGGAGCCGCATTAATGACGGCATTGAATCATTTACTCTCCCAGGAAGTAATAGTAGAGGTACCAGTCCTAGAACAAGGGCTGGGTTTCTACTCCAACCTATTCATCATCCCAAAGTCCAACGGAGATGTCAGGCCAATTTTGGACCTAAAGATGGTAAATGCATACCTAAAGGTCCGCTCATTTCGGATGGAATCCGTGCGGTCAGCAGCTGCCACACTCCAGAAGGACGACTTCATGGCATCCATAGACATAAAGGATGCCTACCTTCATGTTCCAATTTATCAGCCACATCAAAGATTTCTACGCTTTATGGTGGCTTCGCGTCATTTCCAATTCGTGGCGCTTCCCTTTGGGTTGGCTACGGCCCCCCGGGTGTTCACGAAGGTCCTAGCTCCAATCCTAGCCAAGCTAAGGATCCAAGGGGTCACGATCCTAGCGTACCTGGACGACCTCCTAGTCATAGATCACTCGTCTCCTGGCTTGGAACGAGCAGTGGCCCTCACGGTCCAGTACCTCGAGAGGTTCGGCTGGGTCCTAAATCGAGAAAAGTCAGCATTCCAGCCCACAAGGCAGTTGGAATATCTCGGCATGAGGTTAGACACAGAACAACAAAGGGTGTTTCTACCTCTGATAAAGGTCAAAGCCATCAAGGAATTAATCCTACTGGTTCTAAGCAAGAAAGAACCGACTATTCGCCTATGTATGCGGTTACTAGGCAAGATGGTGGCCACATTCGAGGCGGTACCGTACGCCCAGAGCCACACTCGCATCCTGCAGGCAGCCATCCTGTCAGCATGGAGCAGGAGGCCACAGGCCTTGGATATCCCTTTGCCGCTCTCATCAAGAGTCCGACAAAGTCTGTGTTGGTGGTTAGACCCTCAGAATCTAGTGAAGGGGAAGTCTTTCAGCCCAGTGGCTTGGAAGATAGTAACCACAGACGCCAGCCTGACGGGCTGGGGAGCAATTTTGGATGGTTGCACTCGCCAGGGTACTTGGGCAAAGCCAGAGAGGCAGTTGCCCATCAACATCTTGGAGCTCAGAGCTGCTCGACTAGCCCTCAGGGCTTGGACGTCCAAATTGCAGGGGTTCCCGGTGAGAATTCAATCAGACAATGCCACGGCCGTGGCATACATAAATCACCAAGGGGGAACCAAGAGTCAAGCCACTCAGAGAGAGGTGAGCTTGATTCTCCTGTGGGCAGAGGCTCATGTGCCCTGCATATCGGCAATATTTATTCCAGGAGTGGACAACCTTCAGGCGGACTTCTTAAGTCGCCAGACTCTGTTGCCGGGGGAATGGTCTCTACATCCACAAATCTTTCAAACACTCTGCCAAAGATGGGGAGTGCCGGACGTGGATGTCATGGCATCGAGACTCAACAAGAAGCTAGACCGGTTCATATCCCGCTCAAGGGATCCAATGGCCTGCGGAACCGATGCGCTGGTTTGCCCTTGGCATCAGTTCAAACTTCTTTATGTATTTCCCCCGCTCCAGTTACTACCCCGCCTGCTGCGCAGGATCAGGGTGGAGCACATACCAGTCATCCTGGTAGCTCCAGCATGGCCCAGAAGGGCATGGTATTCACTAATCCTGAAGATGGTAGTGGGAGACCCTTGGACTCTTCCTCTATGGCCAGACCTGCTATCGCAAGGTCCGATCCTCCACCCTGCCTTACGGCATCTAAATTTGACGGCCTGGAGGCTGAATCCCTGATTCTCAGGGGTAGAGGTCTGTCTCAGAAAGTAATCTCTACCCTAATCAGAGCCAGGAAACCGGTCTCTAGGGTGATTTATTACAGGGTCTGGAAGGCCTATGTAGGCTGGTGTGAGTCCAAGCGATGGCTTTCTCGCAAGTTTACCATCGATAGAGTATTACGTTTTCTCCAGCTAGGAGTGGATAAAGGACTGGCATTAAGCACAATCAAAGGACAGATTTCAGCTTTGTCAGTGTGGTTTCAGCGGCGGCTGGCCACCCACTCGCTAGTTAAGACCTTCCTTCAAGGGGTCTTACGTATTAATCCTCCAGTTAAATCCCCGCTTTGTCCGTGGGATTTAAATCTTGTTCTGTCAAGTTTACAGAAACAACCTTTTGAGCCGTTGGCTGAAATTCCTTTGGTTTTACTGACAAGGAAGTTAGTATTTTTGGTCGCCATAGTTTCCGCCAGAAGAGTATCGGAACTGGCAGCCTTATCCTGTAAGGAACCATATCTTATTTTTCATAAGGACAAGGTCGTTCTCCGCCCTCATTCTTCCTTCCTACCGAAGGTTATATCCAGTTTTCATCTAAACCAGGATTTGGTATTACCATCCTTCTTTCCTAAACCTACTTCCAGAAAGGAAGGGTTGCTGCATACCTTGGATATTGTCAGGGCCATGAAGGCCTATCTTAAAGCTACAGAGAAGATCCGGAAAACAGATGTGTTGTTCATATTACCGGATGGGCCCAAGAAGGGGCAGGCAGCTGCAAAATCCACCATCTCGAGGTGGATTAAACAGTTAATCACTCAGGCCTACGGCTTGAAGGGGTTGCCTCCTCCGTTATCATTAAAGGCTCATTCTACTAGGGCCATGGGCGCCTCCTGGGCAGCACACCACCAGATCTCTATGGCTCAAGTTTGCAAGGCGGCAAGCTGGTCTTCTGTCCACACGTTTACAAAATTCTACCAGTTGGACGTAAGAAGGAATACTGATACAGCCTTTGGGCAGGCAGTGCTGCAGGCTGCAGTTTGAGACCCTCGGATTCCGGGGGCTCCCTTTTGAGTTAAATTTAAAATTTAAAATTATTTTTTCTCAACTAAGCTGGATTTATTATGATTTGAGTATATCTCTAAATTAAATCCTTTTGTCTTTGGAAGATGTTCTCCCTCCCCTCATTGTAAGCATTGCTTTGGGACATCCCACATAGTAATGAATATGCCGCTCTGTGTCCCGTGATGTACGATAAAGAAAAAGAGATTTTTAATACAGCTTACCTGTAAAATCTTTTTCTTGGAGTACATCACGGGACACAGAGCTCCCACCCCTCTTATGGGGACCATTTTGGGAGGCATACTGCTTGCTACAAAACTGAGGTACTCCTCCTATGGGAGGGGGTTATATAGGGAGGGGCATTTCCTGTTTGAGATTGCCAGTGTCCATCACCTGAAGGTACTCCATATAACCCACATAGTAATGAATATGCCGCTCTGTGTCCCGTGATGTACTCCAAGAAAAAGATTTTACAGGTAAGCTGTATTAAAAATCTCTTTTTCGTTACCTGTATAGATTGGTGCACTACAGCACCCATTAAATGTGAGTACCCTAATAATGGGAATGTTGTTGCATATCAAATATTTTTAAACTATAATACACTATCGAGTTTCCTCTTGTACCCATATGTGGAAAAAACGTACCCTAAACCAGCCCAGGATCCCAGCATACACACTGAACCCAGAGGTGGTTCAGAGGCATGTTTTGACCAAGCTTGGCCAAAAGGTCGCACACTCCAAGGTGAGCAGATAACTGAAGGGGGAGCACCAGAATAGACACATATGCACATTAGATTTTTATCACCTGAATTTATGGATTTGATGGAATTGAAATGGACTTTATATGCACGCATGGTATCGCACGCAGCACTTTAGTGCACTGGAACACTTTTTTTTGTGAGATCATTGAAGCACTTTTTCTTAAGGACTTTGGGCCAGATCCACAGCCAGCCGCCGTAACTTAAATATTCCCATTTAAGTTACACTGCCGGAAAATTTCTACCGAAGTGCCCGATCCACAAAGCACTTACCTAGAAATTTTCGGCTGTGTAACTTAAATCCGGCCGGCGCAAGACGTTCCTATTCAAATGGGGCGAGTCCCATTTAAATTAGGCGCGCTCCCGTGCCGGCCGTACTACGCATGCTCACAATGTCATTTTCCCGACGTGCTTTGCGCGGTTTTACGTTGCGCCGGGTTTTAAGAATCGCGACGGGCGTAAAAAAAAAATACGAGTTGCGGCGGGGAAAAAAAAAATTGGAAAAAAAAGACGGCGACGCGGGATAGAAGGGTCTACTTTTACAAGGCCTAAACAGTTTAGGCCTTGTAAAAGCAGCCCTAATTTTACGATTGCAAACTAATACTTACGGAGAAAAAACGAAGCTGAAAAGCTTTGTGGATCTCCGTAAGTGCTAATTTGCATACCCGAAGCGGCATTTCGACTCGAAATGCCCCCAGCGGCGGATGCGGTTTTGCATCCTAAGATCCGACAGTGTAAGTCCCTATCTATTGGAAACTGATTCTGTGGATCAGTTCCAAAGATAGAAACAGGGATACGACGGCGTATCCCTTTTGTGGATCTGGCCCTTTGTTTATAAATATACACATTGTAATATATTTTTGAACTTTAGCACTTTTCACCACGTGGACACTTTAAATAATGGATAAGGAAATAGTTGTATGGTTTGTGGTAAGGGCATCTATTGTTTAATAAGGTATCACAATTTTAGGTTAAGACCGTGCGGCACTCTTCTCTATATTTCAATTTATTAAACAAGTTCATCAGTATTTATTCACAATCAAGAAACTATTTTGAAAGAAATAATTAAGGAAATACAGTTCTTGCTGGTGTACCTGTACTACGTTTTGGACTGAACTGTATAACGGAAGGTTTTTTGGCATTGGACTGAACCGTATAACGGAAGTTATTTTGGCATTCCATGGGACCAAGCTTTTCTCTATCTTTGTGTAGTACATGTTGTTTTGATCTTTGTGTTTTTGATGGTTGTGTCATATTGAAACCATTAGAAATGAGTTACAATGAACCTGTGCCAAGACTATGGTCATATTTCTAGCTTACCCCTATTAGTCTGAACACATTTTTGAAGTTTAGAAACTTATTTTGTGAAGAATTGCACACATTTACTTAAACTCTGTTGGAGGTATTCACTGTGCCCTGTGATTATGCAGTGCTTTGTCACACATTTCACAGAGCCTGTTTTCTGGAAGACCAAGGTGCTGAGAGGAGGAACTAAGGCCGGCCATACACGATTCCAATCTTCCTGCTGAACCGTTTAATGGCCAGGCTGAATGTGCCAATTTGATGGCAAGCATTCGTTGCCTAAAATTGCTTTTTAATCATCTTCTAAATCTCATTTCTGACCATGACCATTTACAAAGAAAAAATAGCATTCTTTATCTAATGTGGTTTAAAATGCTGTTTCCCATTTTCTGATTTGAATTAGCTGACAACTCACATTAACAATTTTGGGCCTAAGTGTTGAATTGCAAAGCCCAGAGAAGCAAAGTTCATATTGGGTGTATGTGTGCAACCTAAATCATTTATTTCTTGGGGACTCCCACAGTGAGAGAGCCTGCTTTGGACTGCCTACTATGTCTGTAATGTTGCTTAGTTATGTAAAATTACTTGAACTTCAGACTAAAATATTCTGTTCACAACCCAGGATAACTCAAAATTCGCACAAAGAAGCAAATGTAGAGAACATTGCACTGCTTCCTGACTAAATTAGCTAAAGGTTGCAAAAAAATTAAATCTGTGAAAACTTATTTATGATGCACAAGTTCCAACAAACGTGCACATATTTTTAAGCTGTAGGGAGTTATTTTCAGGGTGTTTTTTTTTTTATTTTTTTTTTTAACAGGGTGTGCATTTTCCTATCTGTGCATATGTTTTATTTAACTACCGTAGGTGTTATTTAGATGCATCTGTTAGCTTTCTTCAACAATTTCCTCCTCCTTCTGGAAACCGTGGAGTCACTAGGGGTGACACCTTGTTGCTTTGCCTTTGCTCCTAGCAAACCCCCCCCCCCCCCCCGGCACAAATATCCACAATCTCCTCCTCCCTTCTTCTAGCACAAATCTTCCCCAATCCCCTTTATAGCACAACTCCTCTCTCTCATACCCCCCCCCCCCTCCCTATCATATACACCCATTTCACAATCCCCTACCCCATCACCATTACCTTTCACAGCATAAATGGCCTCCATCCCCCCTCCTGCATAAACAAATCTATCTATCTCTATCCTCTTTATGGAGAGACCTGGGATCTATTCAGATCTGGATCCCTCGTGTGGCCTCTAAAGCATTTGTTTAAACTGAAATTGGTTTGATCAGATGCTTTCACAAGCTGGTAATGACTTGTTTACAACAATCCAAAATCAGAAGTAACAAAATCCTGGTTGCTTCCAGTTTTGTAGACCATAGAGAGGATTATAGAGATGATTGGGGAACTTCTGTTCCGCCATCTCTATGGTCAGCCAGCCGAACCGCTGGTTTCAGTCCCGGCCTTCCTGGTGTAATCCGAGAACCCAGTAAGATACCAGGGGTGGGGGGGCCACTTTATGTCACTTTTGTTGTCACTTTTGTTGGCTCTTGCTGTACAGCCCCAATTCTACACATTTATATTTGTCCATCTCTATGATGGGTATTCATACTGGTCATTAAGAAGTCGCGGGAGGCAGGAAAGGGAAGGCAAGCTTTGGCACCATCAATACGTGCCAATTCTTTGTGTGCAAGCATCTCATACCTGTCGCTTCCCCCCCCCCCCCCCCCATGATGGAGGCTTTTAAGCTTCTCAATGTCTCAATGTAGCCAGTTACATAGACCCTCATTCATCAAACTTCAGTAAAGCTTAAAGCACATATCAAGCCAAATTAAAATCGACAAAAAAATAAATCATACGCAGTACATATATGCAATGCATACACATGTCCCTATATTTTTTTCCTTTACAGAAAAAATGCCTATTGATATGTCAGGAATGCACTCATTTATTTATTTTATTGTGGGTAGACAACACACAGCATTTTTGTGGAGTGGCGTCAACCCTGGCAATTTTGTTGTGGTTTTTGTTTTTTTGCTAAACTACTCAATCCCCAAATCCTAGGCACTAATTGACTTGTAGTCCCAAGGAACTGGGAGGGCTAAATCTCTGAACACAGGACTTGTACAAATGATGCAGGGCAGCTGATTTTCCAAGATTAGCACGGTTTTTAAAATATATTTATTTAAAATTGAGCAAATCGAGTTTGCATACAATCTTAGATGTGCTACAGTGGCTTCTCCGTTAATTTGCTCACCTGTGATAACATTGCTTGAGAGGTGGCTTTGCATGTCTTTTAGCTCTAATCAAAATTTTTGTCTTTCTAAGTTGGGCACAGCAATTTTTTCTTATTTTTTAAAGAATATTTAGCTATGATGCATATGAGCTTAAAAGTGGCATTTATTAGAATTCATTCTTGCAACAAATTAAAGCTAATTTCAATTACACACCATCACCACCAGCAGGCAGCACATGTTTAAGCTTTATTTTTTTTCTAAACGGAATGTCTCTAAGCCTTGGTTTTATGTCAGTGGTGCTTTTTAGCTGTTACAGTCGTTTGTGGGAGCTTTTGTTTTTTGAAGTATGACATAGATTGATATGATCATGTGGTTTGCTTGATGTAACTTCCTTCTTTTTTACTTCAGCTTGATCATGATTTGAAACACGCCCATGAGTTGCGACAGGCAGCTTTCAAGCTCTACGCCTCACTGGGAGCCAATGACGAAGACATCCGGAAGAAGGTGAGTCTGGGAGAGGGGCGACCAGCGGTCCTGTCCGCCAGCAGACAGGGTGTGATGCCCACCTGAAAAAGAGTCACAAGGAAGAGACTTTAACAATGACTGTCTTGTTTAAACGCCAGAAGCAGAGACTGTGAGGGTTAATGGAGCAATGAATGAATGAGGCTGTGCCTTTTTGGCTTTATTTTTTTTTTGCCTTTAGAAACATAGCCTAGCGTGACTGTCAGAGGATGACCAACACATTGCATTCCATTACGGTCTTCAGCTTTTAACCTTACGCATTACGTATGCATGAGTTCAAATTTAGTCTGTAGCTGGTCAGGTGTCTAGTGTTCTTAAAGAACGACCAACAGTGTCACAAATGTCCAAAGCTGCTTTTGCAAATAAAACACCTTTCATTAGCAGCTGGGCCTGCAGACCTGTGTGTTGCATTATCTTCTCTTTTTTTTTTTTTTTTTTGTCATCTACTTTTTGTTCAACTTTGAGAGGTAGATTGTGTGCAGTAAGTACATGTTGTTGGTCAAAATGTATTTTGAATACAGCAACAGAATTAAAAAAATAAATTGGTTAAGAATCTTTCTCCCTCTGGTCCAGGAGGACCCCAAATGTTGCAATATTTTAGGATATGTGTTCAAAGCCTGGGTGAGTCTAACCTTTTACTCCATGTTAACAGGTGGTCACATAATTTCATTTTTTTTATAGTTTTAAACTGAGGATAATTACAAGATACCTAGCCTCTAATCTTTGTAAACAATTTGAAAAGCTTGTGGTGAGGGGTTCGTTTTGCTGTGGTACCCAATGCTGTAGAGCATGGAAAAAGTACAGTATTGTATGCTCCTATTTTTAGGGCAAAGCTTTCACCCCACCCTCAGCAGCATATACTTACACTTTTTTGCTTGCCCTCTGACTACTGCCTTCTAAGAAGAAAGCTGAAGGATATACCGGTACTCCCTGGTATGGAAGAGCATGTAACAGCTCTGAGCCAATCAGTGTTGTCACAGGGGAGTCCATAGCCCTGTATGAGCTACAACTCTGGTGTCGTGTTGCTCATGTAAGGAAGGTAAGTATATGCGCCTGTGGAGGTCTGAATTAAAGTGAACTTTTTGTATTGCCCAACCTCTTGGGTCATTGCAAAGTTTGCAGAGGGTAGTTGTGTGTACCCTGTAGTAGTGCCTAGTCTATAGCTATTTCTTTTTTTGTTAAGATAATCCATTGAGACTGTAAAACTAGCCTGCATTTTTATCTGTAAAAGGAAAGGTCATGTAAGATTTACATCTAATGGACCTTTTATCTCTGTATAGCATAAAGGCAATGGCATACATCTTCATTTCATTGCTCGACATCGATCCACTAATATTCCTGTATACGGTTAAACCTAATCTCTAGTTTTCCTTTGCCTCCTCTTCTCTGTTATGGATTTCTCCCAAATTTGATCAGCTTCCATTATCTTTTAGTGTATAAACAGCCCATACACATTAGGGAACTAATGGTGCATGCAGCGGGTATGTTTTTGTTGCTGTATTGGATAAAAGCCAAAGTATGTTGTCAATTTAGGCAAACCTAGGTTGGAGTTTCATGTATATAGATGTAAACAAAATGTACAAGTTCATCAGATTTTAGATTTCCTAGCATGATTTTCACAAATGCGTGTATCAGTACTGCCTTGATATACTTTTAAAAAAAGTTGTTGGTAAGAGATTCCTACAACCTATTTTTGTCTGTCTATTGTATTGATACCTTACCACTTTAAGCAAATGTCTTGCATTGACCGAGACTGCATTATTTTTTGAGGGTTATTGCAGTGTGATTGTCTTCGTAAATGTTGTGCTTGTTTGAAACAGACCGAGTACTGTGTCAGACACTTCCCCATTCCTGCAAACTGAGAAAGATCGGAGTCCTACTGCAAACCTATTTTTCTATATTTGTTTTATGTGGATTGACTGATCACACTCAATGTAGCAGATTTTAACATGGAAATGTCTTTGGGATTGGGGTCCGATGAAAGCGGCCATTGCCTAAATTGTGCGTGCCATTTACTTTCAGTGAAGTAACATAAGAGTGTAGGTTTAGTGTGTCTAATGCAGAACTGACAGGTAATAAATGCTTCCATTAGCATCATATTATACAGGGGTTATGATTCCCAATGCAATGCCTTTAACGCAGTGTTTCTCAATTCCAGTCCTCAGGCCCCCCCAACAGGTCAGGTTTTCAGGATTTCCCTCAGATGAAAAGGCTGTGGTGATTACTAAGGCAGTGAAACTGATCAAATCACCTGTGCAAAATAATGGAAATCCTGAAAACCTGACCTGTTGGGGGGGCCTGAGGACTGGAATTGAGAAACACTGCTTTAACGTGAAACTAGCATGACAGTTGGAAACAAATGTAGCGCCTCCTTATATCACACTGCGCTTTTTTTTTTTAAATTCAGCAGAGACAATCTACACATACAGAATATCAGGTAGGTGAAACTTCACATATTGCATAATAATCCAGTCCACATAATCACTTTCCCTGCTCAGTTATTCTGCCCCCCCCCCCCCCCAAAAAAGAAAAAAAGAAATTGACTATATACAACCGCCCCCCCCCCCCAGGCATGAAAAAAAATAGAGTGGAATATTTCACTACCCCATCGTATAACTCACAGAACTAAGGCTGTACTCCCATACTCGAGTCCCCCCCCACCAGTTTATGACAAATGTGTAGCTCGGTCTCCATACTTCAGCCTTTACTCGTTCACCCCATCTACCAGTGTCTCCTTTGAGTCAACCCACCTAAACCAAATCTTCCTAAATTTCCTAGGACCTCCCCTGGCCTCATACATCATGCAGTAAAGAAGAATGTCAGCGTTCGCAACTTTCAGCCAGATCTCCAACGTCAGTCGTTCCGTGTGGATCCATCTCCTAGCTATAAGTTTCCTATCTCCAAAGCACAATATTATAAGGAACATCTCAAGGAAGAAGCATATATTGGGAAGGTCAAAGTTGTCTGCTATATATTCAGTCACCATAGACCACAATGGTCTCGCCTTGGCACATTCCCACAACATATGT
This sequence comes from Rana temporaria, assembly GCF_905171775.1. Classification (NCBI taxonomy): domain Eukaryota; kingdom Metazoa; phylum Chordata; class Amphibia; order Anura; family Ranidae; genus Rana; species Rana temporaria. The sequence goes on from NC_053494.1 coordinate 133,329,534, forward strand.
CACTCGTTCTGCCAGCTGCCCCAACCGGAGGATAGAGAAAGTATCGCTAGACCTCAACTTGGTCGCTAGGGGTTCTATGGCCAGGGCAAACGGGAGTGGAGACAATGGGCACCCTTGTCTAGTCCCACGAAAAATGGGGAAAGGCTCTGAGATGATACCATTAACTTGTAATCTCACCAATGGTTCAGTGTATAGAAGTTTCACCCAGGAGATGAAAACCGGGCCAAACCCATAGGACTCCAGTAGCCAAAACAGGTAGGGCCACTCTAAGGAGGCCACCACCTGTGTCCCAGAGTTGTCGTCGTGTTTTAGCCTGAAGGTTCAGAAAAAGTACCCTACCTGGGATAAATCCCATTTGCTCTGCATTTACAAGCTTCAGTATCGCCATCTGTAACCTCCCCGCTATAATTTTGGCCAGGATTTTTGTGTCCAATTTTATCAGCGAAATCGGACGGTAGGAGTCACACAACCTAGCCCCCCCCCCCCCCTTTTGGGATCAGGAGCACCAGAGCCTCTCTAATGAAAGGTGGCAGTCTATCATCTGACCTGGCCGATGCAAACACTCTCAACAGGCGGGGTGCCAACTATCCCTAAAAGTGTCGTACCACTCCGAGGGGAAACTATCCAGATGAGGGGATTTCCGGGGAGCAAAAGAGGAGATTGCCACCTCCACAGCAATATTTTTTTTCCAGAATGGTGCTGTCTTCGTCAGTCAGTACTGGCAGATCAATATTTGATAAGTAGGTCTCTCCCCCCCCCCCCCCACAACAAAGTGCACGACACGTACAGTTCCCTATAAAATTAAGCAAAGATGTGTAAAATATCTCCTGATTCACATACTTCCACCCCGTGCCTGTCACATACACTAATATATACATAATCCGGTCAGGCCAGGTACACCAGCAGTCTACTGTTCTTGTCCCCAAACTCAACTATACGCCGCTTTTGAGCAAGTCTAAGTTTAGTGGTCTGATCGGTCAGGAAAGCATGGTATTCCCTAGTTTTCCCCTGCAAATCCAGCAATCTCTCCCTCCCTAGTCGGGGTCCTAACATATTCTGCCTCTGCCAGTGACACCTCTGCCTCCTCCTTTCATCTCAGTTGCGAGCTGCTTCTTGAACCCACTCGCTTCCGTCATGAAAACCCCTCTTAGATTGGCTTTGAAGGCCTCCCACTGAAGGAGGGGGGAAACCCACTTTCTCATTTAAGACCCAGAAGGTTCCAATAGTCTTGAGTAAATTCCTCCTGTAACCAACAGCTTCCATGCGCCAATGGCGGATCCCAGGTTTAGGTCCCGACCTAAGGTCTAGTACAATGGGAGAATGGTCACACTGTGCTCTAGGAAAATATGCAACCTTGCTCGCAAACTTCAGGCCACCCCCCTCAGCAAGGACGGTGTCAATTATTGACATTAATTTATGTTTCAGAGAAGCAGAGTATTCCTTGGTGTCTGGATGATAAAACGGCCATACATCTTGGAAGCCATAGGTATACAACCATCCCACCAATTGGGCCGGGAGTCCCAGGAGATGCCCCCCCCCCCAGCCTATACATAGTCTGATCCGACACTGCATTTAAAATCCCCTAAAATGAAAAACCTCCCTTCCGCTATCTCATACGTAGCCTGTAACATATCATCTAGATGAGAAAGTGTGAAGGGAGTGAGTCTCCTGCATCAGAATCAAGTGTGGTTTTATATTTCTTGATATAGTTAAAGACTAGGAAGCGTTTAAATTTAGAATTGAGGCCTATGACATTCCATGACACCATTCTAAGATTTACTTCCATTTCTAATGATTCCAGCACAGCCTGAGAGCAGATCACCCCCAATAATGCAGGGGAGGGTACCAGGGCTTCGGGGCTTCCCTCACACCAGGAGCCCACCGATAACATGGGAGACATACTGTAACATATCCAAAGATTAGATACTTTCCCCATAAACCACAAAGAACTTGAGTCCAGGTATAAAAATCTTGCCCATGAAAAACAAAAACACAAACATACTCGCCCACACCCTGCACCCAGCCCCAACTTGCCAGGCACTTATATCTAATAACAGCTAACCAAAAAATAAGGTAAACTGATGTGAGGCTTATTCAAAACCCCACAGGTCCCAGCATATGAAAATAACCCAGTCTCTAGAGCGATACAAATTACATCCAAAAACACCCCTTAAAAAATAAAAGGGGGGGGGGGGGGGGTAGCACACTTTTTGCGATGTACAGAACAATCCCCAGATCCCTTTTTGTAGAAGTGGGTTTAAAGAGCAATACAACTGAACAAGAAGACAAAAGAATAATTGCATAGTTGGTCTTTCGAATGGCAGGTCAGACAGGGTAAAGGAGTATATTCCTGAGTAATGTATCAAGAAAAGGGTAGCAGTAAAATGAGCATTCATCTATCCCCGCAACCCACCACCCCTGGGCCACACTCCCTCATCCCAGCAGACAGCAAATCATCAGAAGGATACTTTGGAGGAGGCTGAGAACCTCCTCCCCTCGGGTGACCTCTGGCATCCAACCATCCGGAAGCTTCCACAGGAGTAGTGAATAAGAAAACTTTGCCATTATCCACAACCCACAGTTTTAACTGGGTATAGCATGCTGTAGATCATTTTTGGATTCCTGAGGTGTTTCTTCACAGGCTGGAAGCTGGCTCCCTGTTTCTGAGTGGCAGCTGAGGAAGTCGGGGTACATCAATATCTGGTATCCATTAAACTCCAGCTCTGGGCCAATCCTGGCCCCTCTCAGAATATTTTCCCAGTCATGGAAGTGTAGAATTTTTGCTACCATAGGGTGAGGGACAGCATCCTTCGGTGTGGGTCTGCCAGGAACACGTGCCCATTCAATGGCAAACATTTTAATGAAAGTCCCAGGCTCCATATTTTCAGTGAGCCAACCCTCCAAGAACTTCTCGGTGTTTCTCCCCTCCACACCTTCAGGAAACCCCGCTAGCCGGATATTATTCCATCTCATACGATCCTTCTTGTCAACCATTTTCAAAGCATGTTCAGACAGGGCCTTTTTTTTTACATCTGTACGTCAGTGTCCATAAGCCTTACAGTATCTTTTAGACGCAATACGTTGATCAATAGCCTGAGCCTTTTCTCTTATCTGCATGTCATGTTTTTACGCAAGAGAATTCAAGCTTGAGCCAAAGTGGCCAATAAACTTATTCTGGCAGCCCTGTATAGCAGACATGATCTCTGTAAGGGATGGCTCATCCACCCAATGCTCCTCCCAGCCTGATTCCCCCTGGTATGCTGCTCCAGCTTGTCCAAAGATCTCCCCCTCCACTTTAACTGTGCCCTCTGAGGTCTAGGACCTGATTGCCGTCAGGAGATGCTGGCTGTTCTGGGGCCACGTTGCTCACCTCCCAGCCATCGGCGCCATCTTGGGATCCCCATGCGAACCATGCCAAATGTTCCCCGGCCGTTTTTGGCAGTGGTGGCCCATATTTCACCAACTTCAGAGGTGTATGCAACCGTCCTGTACACATTCCACCGCAATTCAGACCAAAATCAGGCAAACTGCTCCCAGGATCAGGCCAGGATAAGGGGTCTATGGATGGAGCTCTGTCTCTGCTGTCCTCACATGCTGCCTGCCGGTCCTGGCATTTCCCAAGCCTTTTTTCTGTTGGGACAAACTAATCCCTAAACTAATATATATATATATATATATATATATATATATATATATATATATATATATATATATATATATATATATATATATATATATATATATATATATATATATATATATATATATATAAATATTTTGGGGGGGGGGGGGTGGTGGTATCCAGCATTCTGTCTTGACTCAATCCATTTTCTAATCCCTGCATCACCTCTGCCAAATCACAGTGGCGATCCCCCTGCGTCTCTAGAGACTCTCCTACCACAACTCTACGGTGACAAGTTTACCAATCTTCACTCCCTGATTGATATACAGAACATTTCCTCTCTACCAACCTCATTTGAGAGCCTGGTTCTACAGGATTTGCACCTGACATCTATGCCATTCGCCTCTCTTGCACTCATTCCTCTGTCCCCCGTTACACCAATTGGTGGTCAAATGAACTAGGGGTTCCTCTGTCCTCAAAGGATTCATAAAAAGCCTTTATTTTTAATGCATTGACTCTTCTTGGCAAAGTCTTTCCCACATTGTTCTACTTTCTAAAATGCTAAATTGGGTATCCTTTTGACATTTCCTCACTCTGATCCCACACACTGGCATATATCCCAGCCACTTACCCTTCTGGAGTGGGTTACTAAATTTAGACTTTATTGCTTGCATAAAGCTTCATCTGACTCAGAAAATTACAAACCGGATTCCTATACAAGGATCTGGGGACACTTTTTGACTATCCTTCAAAATTCACAGGAATTTAGTGACCAATTTATCATCCCCCTAAATCTATGCATCATTTGTTCAAATGTGACAATGGTGGTGGTGGTGGTGGTGGTGGTGGTGTCCTCCAGTACCTTCCCTTATTACCCCTATGCTCTCTACCTTGCATCCTCCACTAGTCTTTCCCCCAAAACTACCCTTTTCTTGTTTTCCCCACCTTTCCTCCATGTCCTTCCTTTATTGCATGTCTTGCATACGAGCATGCACAAGGCTCTAAACTTCAACAAGTCTGCTCTTATATGCCTTTTACTTGGAGTGCCCTCTTTATTCCACATCACACTCTCTCGCACCCTCTTGTGATTTTTCCATGCACCTTGAGAGGAATAGTAATCATTGTCATGTCCTGTTGTGACCTGGAACGCCTATGTTCTCAATGCAGAAATATGCTGCACTTGTAATGTATTCATTTACCTACCTTCCTTCCTTTTTTTTTTTTTTTCCCCTCCATTATTTGTCCTAACCTAACACTCAAGAAGATCGGACAGAACCAAAAAAAAAAAAAAAAAATAGAAAAAACACGCTCTATAGATAGCACCTGGGCTCATAGTACAATAAACGCTTCTCTGAGACTCTCGATTTTTGTTCAGAATGATTTGGGTTTGAAGCCTCCTTTTTGGCACAGATTTCCTAAAATTTAATTCTCAACTCGGATATTGGTTTAAATAGTGCCTGTTCACATCAATGCGACTTTGTGTGGTGCAATTTTGGAAAATATGCTGTGCATGAAGTTTGCATATTCTATGGGGTACAAACTGCATTGTAAATCGCACAAAAGTCACACTACATAATTGCACTGCAAATCACAGTAGTGTGAACTGAGCCTTAGGCATTGGAGGAAGTGGTATACTTGGGGAAGTGGCATATTTTAATTGAATAATTAATTAGAATCTTATTTGATACTCAAGCTCTACAGTTCTATAAATCCATTTCTCAGCCACAGGATGTGACTGCTGTTTGAATGAAATTAAAGTTTATATATTCTTGTAAGCTGTGGGACAATGATACAAGAAAAAAACGTGTCTTTATTTATTTTATTTTTTATACATTTTTTAGGTTTAACCTTCTATTTAACTATTTTTTTTTATTTTTAATAATTTGTTTATTTTAACCATTTAAGCCACGGACCATATTGCTGGTCAATGACTGGGCCACTTTTTGCGATTCGGCACTGTGTCACTTTAACTGACAATTGCGCGGACAAAATAGGGGATAGTTTTATGGCATTTTTATTTAATATTTTTTTTTTTTTACTAGTAATGGCGGCGATCAGCTTTTTTTTTTTATCGGTATTGTGACATTATGGCGGACACTTTTGACACATTTTTGGGACCATTGGCATTTTTGTAGCAATCGGTGCTATAAAAATGCACTGATTACTATAAAAATGCCACTGGCAGGGAAGGGGTTAACACTAGGGGGCGAGGGGTTAATTATGTTTCCTGGGTGTGTTCTAACTGAAGGGGGTGGGACTGACATGGGGAAATGACAGATCGCTGTTCATACATTGTATGAACAGACGATAAGTAGTTTTCTCCCCCTGACAGGACCGGAAGCTGTGCGTTTACAGCTCTGTAACAAGCGATCGCGGGTGTCCGGCGGTGATCGCGCCCGCCGGGCACACGCGTCGGCACCAAGGGCGAGTCCGCCCCTATTGGCTGAACGGCGAGATGACGTATATCTACGTGATCTCGCCCAGCAGAGACGACCTGCCGCCGTATAACTGCGGCGGCTGGTCAGCAAGCAGTTAAAGCATGCTGAGTAAATCCTTGTGTTTTTTTATAAATTTTCAATATGTGGTTGTATGTGTTTTAAATTTGTGTATTGCCAATTATGGCTGCCATTTAGCAGGTTTAACAAACTACCCCTTTATTGTATTTATACATTTTTTACAGTTTACATACCCTGTCAGAATTTGATATCTTGGCCAATTTTCAGAGAATATCAATAACACCGCTTTTCTTTCACTCGTGTTTCGTTTTTGGCTAAAGCCATTTATTATCAATCAACTGTGTTTACTCTTTTTAAATCATAATTATAACAGAAGCTACCCAAATGACCCTGATCAAAAGTTTACACACCCTGGTGATTTTGGACTGATAACATGCACACAAGTTGACACACAGGGATTTGAATGGCTATTAAAGGTAACCTCCTCGCCTGTGATCTGTTTGCTTGTAATTGGTGTGTGTGTAACAGGTCATTGAGTTTCTGGACTCCTGACAGACCCTTGTATCCTTCATCCAGTGCTGCTTTGACGTTTCTGGATTCTAAGTCATGGGGAAAGCAAAATAATTGTCAAAGGATCGGCGGGAAAATGTAGTTGAACTGTAAAAAACAGGAAAGGGATATAAAAAAATCTAAGGAATGGAGAATGGCAATCGGCAGTGTTCAAACTCCAATAAGTGGAAAATGAGGCGGTCTGTTGAAACAAAACCACGGTCAGGTAGACCAACTACAATTTCAGCCACAACTGCCAGAAAAATTGTTCGGGATGCAAAAAAATAACTTCAGGTGAAATACAGGACTCTGAAAACATGTGGTGTGGCTGTTTTAAGATGCACAATAAGGAGGCACTTGAAGAAAGATGGGCTGCATGGTCGAGTCGCCAGAAGAAAGCCATTACTACGCAAATGCCACAAACTATCCCGCTTTTAATACGCCAAACAGCACAGAGACAAGCCTCAAACCTTCTGGCACAAAGTCATTTGGAGTGATGAGACCACAATTAAGATTTTGGTCACAACCATAAACCCTTAATTTGGAGAGGAGTCAACCTATGATGAAAGGTACACCATTCCTACTGTGAAACACGGAAGTGGATCGCTGATGTTTTGGGGATGTGTGAGCTACAAAGGTACAGGAAATTTTGGCAAAAAATTGATGGCAATATGAATGCAGTATGTGATCAAAAAAAATACTGGAGGAACATATGCATTCATCAGCCAGGAAGCTGCGTATGGGACGTACTTGGACATTCCAAGATGACAATGATCCAAAACCTCAACCTGTCATTGGCTACAGCAGAATAAAGTGAAGGTTCTAGAGTGGCCACCTCATTCTCCTGATCTCAATATCATTGAGCCACTCTGGGGAGATCTCAAACGTGCAGTTCATGCAAGACAGCCCAAAAATTTACAGGAACTGGAGGCTTTTTGCCAAGAGGAATAGGCAGCTTTACCAGAAGATAAAGAGCCTCATTCACAAATCTCTCAAGACTTAAAGCTGTCATTGATGTTAAAGGGGGCAATACACGGTATTAAGAACTGGGGTATGTAAAATTTTGATCAGGGTCATTTGGGTAGTTTCTGTTTGTGATTATGAAAGAGTAAACACAGTTGATTGATAATAAATGGCTTTAGCCAAACGCTAAAGGTGAAAAGTTTTTGTGTTATTCATATTCTCTGAAAATGGCAAAGAAATCAAATTCTGCCAGGGTATGTAAACTTATGAGCACAACTGTATAGCTTAAAAGGTTTCCCTTGAAATCCTGGTGCATTTGATTTCCGACAGACTTCATGGTCGTCACGCTTGTTTTTCTTGGGAACAGGGAGTGGTAGAATACTGTGGTATTTGGGTGACTAAGAACATGAGCTTCTTTGGGGCAGATTACAAGCGTTTTTCTGCCTTTTTACATAGCAAAATGTGTGAATGCAGCCTTAAATCGGTTGTAAACTGCAGACATGAAATATGAACAAAGCATATCCCTCTATAGTGTGAGTACTTGTCTCGATTAAAAAAATTAAGTGTCATTTCTTTCTGCGGTTTCCTTCCTCTGTTAGCACCATGAGTCACTTCTGACAAATTTTATCTGACCCCCGAGAAAGTGTCAGGGGAGAGAGCTCCAGCTGATTGACCACCTCAGCTCAGTTCCTGTGAGCTGTGTGAAGGAGGGCGTGTCCCTTCCCTCCAATCAAGCTCTGAGCTCTCCTCACTTTAGCTCTCTGTCCCATTTTTATTAATTTTTTTTCTGAAATCCGACCAGTTGATAAATTTGGTACTTTAAACTAGAGATGCATGATTAATCGTTAAAGAATCAAGAGTGTTCTTTAGCCCCCTCACAATCTTAAAACGGCATTTGCTCGAGTCGGTGCGAGCCGTTCTCTGCTCCCTGCTGACAACTGTCCAAAAAAAAAAGAGTTTATCACAACATCACCCCTTTCACACTGCAGTGACATGATTTTGCAGTGATTTCAGGGAATGCCTGTGTAAACTTGAGGTCTATGGACCTCAACTTGCATGAAAGTCTGACTAAAGTAGTACAGGGACTACTTTGAAGTCACACATATATGAATGGTTATCATGGGGAACGACTTGTCTTGTGACTTTGCAGTTCCAAGTCACAGGAAAAGTAGCACAAGTGTAAAAGGGGCCTTAGACAGAGATAAAGAGAAACTTTGTAACAATTAGTTATTTTAGATCAAAGGGATGAGGTCTGTAAATGAGGTCAGTTTTAACCACTGAACCTTTTTCTGACACTTGTTGCTTGCAAGTTAAAATTTTTATTTGTTTTACTTGGGGGGGGGGGGGGGCCCCCCGAACATTACATTTTTTTTTGCAAAGGCCCTAGAGAATAAAATGGCGTTTGTTGCAATATTTTGTCACACTTTTGTTGTGCAGCGGTCTTTCAAATGCACTTTTTTGGGGGGGAAAAATACACTTTTTAATGAATTTTAAAAAACGAAACTGTAAAGTTAACCCTTTTTTTTTTTTTTTTTTTATTGTATAATGTGAAAGATGTTACACTGCAAGAATCGTGAGCTATATTCTAAGAAAAAAAGTTGTGATTCTCATTTTAGCCAGGATTGTGCAGCTCTACTTTGAACAGATATAAAATTAGAAAGACTGGAGATAAACCGGTGCAATCTACGTAGGAGGATTTGTTTCTTCTCTGTATCATCTGAGGGTAGTCACTTCACTGGGTATATGTGAGGGTTTACAGACACTTTAAGTAACAGATGAATAAGAAACCATACAGCCATTATTGATATTTAAATATAATTATATATAGTTATTTATATATTATAGTTATATTTAAATAGAACTGCACTTTAGTTGAAAATTGCCAAAGCCAGATTTCCTTTAAGCACAACATTTAGCATAAGCAGTTCACTAAATTTGGTTTTCATTTCACTATAATTGATCTATATTGCAAGTCCTTGTGCGTTTTATGTCAGAGGAAATGGTTCCAGTAACAGCTGCTTAAAGCAGTCTATCAATTCGCTGCAGGGCCCTCTTCACCTTCAGCTTTAAGTTGCTGGACCATTTCTGCCATCTTTAATTTTTTAGCCATCTAAAAGCACGTAATAATAAAAGTGCTTTTGATTTTTGTACACCCCACAATAGTTGTGTGCGCTATTTTTGTGTACATTGTGAGAAATTGATGCAGGCATGCATTTTATTGCATTGCTGCACATAGAGTTGAATGAATGTAAAACGATTATAAAATACCTAGCACTGTGATACATTTTCAACACAAAACGCATGCACGAAAGCACACCAGTGTGCACTAGAACGTGTGCTTTGTTTCTTTAGTGTGTGTGTGTGTGTGTCTGTCTGTGTGTGTGTGTCTATGTGTAATAGATAGATAGATATATCTATCAGCATTTTTTTTTTCTTAATACTGTCATTTTGGTACCATAACAAGGGATTAAAGAGACACCTGATGTTTTACTTTTTGAGATAAAGAAAGAGATTGAGGACTGTGAGTTCTCAGTCTTATTTTCCTCTTCCGCCTGGCACTTACTACTGAACACTGAATATGTATTTACAAATGTAAGAGCTAGTAAACTCTTTGTATACAATCTTTTCTGTTATGAATGAACCCCAGAGTGCTCAGTACCGAGCACAGGAAAGTGAAGAGATCAGTAAATGAGATGCATATTCACTGATCACCACTTGCCATCCTTAAAGAATCTCACCTTCTCCACTGGACTGTCCCTGCGTGTGCAGGCAGAGAGAGCAGCAAAGATTGAGAGGGGGGGGGGGACTGCTGGTTGTGGAAGGGAGCTAATTGCAGATGGCCAATGGGAAGGATCAGTGATGGGCAGGGCAAATTGAATTGTGGAGCAGCAACTTGGGGCATTTACATTGTTATGAATGGCTGTGATCAATGGTTTTTGTAGCCACTGATCACAGCTATTCCTTAGGAGAATCAAGTGGACCCTTTTACTAGAAGTTCATGGTCACTGAAGCAACCATGAGCTTGTAGCAGAAGAGGATGTAGTCCACCATAAAGGCTACTAATATGACCAAGCTGCAAGTGGTTCTGTTCCACCGTAACCCTTATGTATAGAAATATAGGCCGGGATTCAGAAAACACTTACGCTGGCGTATCTACAGATACGTAAGTGTAGAGATGCGCCGTCGTATCTATGCGCCTTATTCACAATACTAGATACGCCTGAAATATGGCTTCATCCGACCGACGTAAGTCTTAGTATGCCGTCGGATCTTGGGCGCATATTTACGCTGGCCGCAAGGGGCGCTTCCGTAGATTTACGCGTCGAATATGTAAATGAGCAAGATACGCCGATTCACGAATGTATTTGCGCCTGTCGCAGTAAGCTACGCCATTTACGTAAGGCTTACGTCCGGCGTAAAGTTACCCCTGTTATATGAGGCGCAGGTAATGCAAAGGTATGGACGTCGGAACATGCGTCGAATTTTACGTTGTTTACGTAAGTCGTACGTGATTGGGGCTGGGCGTAGGTTACGTTCACATCACAGGCATTGAGCCGGCGTATGTTATGGAGTAAATTCAATGTGATTCTGAGCATGCGCCGTTCGTTCAGCGCTTCATTTACATGGGGTCACGCTTCATTATAATACAACACGCCCACCTTCCACCTACTTTGAATTAGGCGGGCTTACGCCGGCCTATTTGCGTTACGCTGGCGCAACGTTGTCGGTGAGTGCTTTGTGAATCGTGTACTTCCCTCTCTGTTACGTCGGCGTAGCGCATATCGGATGCGCTACGCCGCTCTAAAGATATGCCAATGTATCTGAATCCCGGCCATAATATTAAGCAAATTACTGGATTTTTGTCACCAGTATCTGCACATGTGCTGCACTTTACTTGTAATTTCATTTGCATTTAGGGCTCATTCTTATCCCTTGCCACACCTATCAAAATCGGTTGATATGTTGCCTTCGCGCAGCCTGTTTTTAATCCTAAAAAAAAAGCTGGATTACCACATAGCAAGCACACGCATTGAACATTTTTGCAAGGTGGTTGCACCCTGCCCCCATTAACTTTAATGGGTTGTGTTCATTGGGGGGTACTGCCTGACAAATGTGAATCGGAATACATTTTTGCATCAGTGTGTACAGCTCGAAGCGGCTACATGTTTTAGTTGGCAGCTCAACCACCTGCTTTTTACCCCCCCCTAGCTGCATGTCCAAACAAGCCCTTAAAATTCTCCCTTCATCTGCAATGTCTCCCAGATGGCTGTTGATCCTTCTCTTGTGATGGGGTGACATAATTTCTGTACTGTTCCAAACTTCACAACAGTGTTTATGCTTATGTAGGCTTTTCTTACTTAACCTACAGTGAGAAGGTTGCAGGGGATAAGGCTATCCACATTGGCACAATCACATGCCCAGACTAAGCCCTGGTCAGTGGGAGGGGCGTAGGGAAAGAGGTACATGGGGGGCCCCCCCCCCCATGGTCCGCAGTCTGTTAGCATACCAATGTTACAGGTATCGGGTACCATATGAGGGTGCTTATCCATGCCTGAGACATAGAGAACTCCAGGATTTACAACCTGCAGCACACAGCGTAGCATAGCATACACTTTGGAGTATCCTCGGCTCAACGTAACGACAGAAGTGGTGAGCGATTAACTGATAAGAGGGAACATTTACTTTGCGGCTAGTGCAATATACATGTGGAGAATTGTACCGCTGAGTACAAAGTTGAGACTGTTATAATTGCTGCATGCTGTTGGCCTCCCCTATTTGGGAGAGAGAGGAAACTGACTTAACGTTTGCCAGACATGTTACGCGGCTAGAGACTGACCCTTTCACCCTCCTATATGAGAATATGCTTGGACTTGGTTGGCATAGCAGCACTTTCCACTCAGGATATATTGCAAACAGGAGCAGCACACACAGTGTATCACGGCTATAGACATCCCCAGGGAGGACATGCACATACAGATAGCAAGCCAACTCCAGATCTCTTACAAGCACCAAAACATATTTGAGGGCAATCATCTGCTAAGTGCTATATTGGTACAAGCTACAACTGCATGCCAGGCTGGACCCAATAGGGTTGAGTAGGTAGGAGCTGAATCAGAGGTATAAGGTTCTAAGGCCAATTGGCTGGTATGGTATGTTAGGTCCCCTGTCGTGAGAGGACTTTTCTGGGGAGATTCCCCTATTTACCATGTGTGCATAATGAACTGCTAAGCATGCTCACTCTGAGATACGGGTTAAGACACTGACCAGACATCTAGTCAGACACTGCATGGATCACTCTGGAAATCACTGCTGCTTGCAATTGTAGTCCAATAGCCGCTCTCTATATCTATGTGTAGTATACTGGGTTGGTGGGCTGACCATATTTCCATTGAGGGGGAGCTAGGTTTTTAGATGGGGTGGAGGTGGGAGGGTACTATTAGGGGAGGCTATGGGGCTATTTGAGTGGGGTGGGTTTTCTGGGTTTGTGGTGGGGGGAGGATACTTTTTTCAAGTACTCGCCGATACCGATTACCGATACTTTTTTTAATGTCATGTGACAGCTTCTGGACTAAACCTGTTGATTGTTTAAAAAGTTAATAGCTTCCATGGCAGCACACTGGTTGGAATATAATCAATGCTAAAAAAAAAAAATCAAACAAAAGGACTGAAACAATCACCTGTTCACTGTTGCACTAAAAAACTGAAAAAAATAAATTCAGGTCTAATACATGAAGACCTAATCGCTGCTGCTTGTAAATATAACAATAATATAAAAATCACCCAAAAAAACAAGTACATGAACAGCATTGCCCGATCCGCTACCTGGGCGAGAGAGGCAGCGTGTAATACCTGGGAGAGAGAGAGAGAGGCAGGCAGCCTGTAATGCCTCTGTCCGTGTATAATGCTCAGACGGCAGCCATCCAGTGTTCAAAAGCCGCGCCTCCTCCTCGTACGTGATAGTGTTCCGCCTATCACGGACATCCTCTTCCATAGGCGTGGCTTTTATACCCTGGATGGCTGCCGTCTGAGCATTATACACGGACACAGGCATTACACGCTGCCTGTCTCTCTCTCTCTCTCTCTCTCTCCCAGGTATCGGATCAGGCATCGGGAGGATTTGCGCAAGTACACGTACTCGTGCAAATGCTCTGTATCGGTCCTGATACCGATACTAGTATCGGGACAACCCTAATTAATTAATATATATAATTATGCCCAATAAACTTGTAATTCTTCTTTAAGTTGGTAGCCTTTGTAGGTGCAGTGTCCTTTTTTTTGTGTATGGTATATTTTTGGAAGCATCTCCCCCTCTGATTTAGGTTTATAGGCACCATTTCAAAATAACCACTCCCAGGATTCAAACCTTTAGGGGGAAGGAGGTTTGATACAGACTGCGATGATCTCACCTTCGAATTCTTGGAGCAGTCACTTTGAGGTTAACTGTGCTGCTTTGCATTTTTGACAATACATGTGTTGTGTATATACACAACAGATGGGCAAAATAAGCAAGTACTAATCGTGCACCAAAGAGGATTACTATTGAAATCTAAAATAAATAAGATGATATGCAAAGTAAGAGTGATGTCGAGAGATATTGGGAAACATGGCTCCAATAAGATCTAACAATCTGACTGCTTTATTTGCGAAAATGTCCTGAAAATCTGTTCTGCTTCCTCACATTTTGTCAAGACAAATCCTATGAGCCCTTTCGTAAAACATTTGCAGTGAATCTTATTAAATCCTATCAAGAAGAAATATGGTTCATTTAAGGGCTCACTGACAGCTGTTGGTCCTGCAAATTACGTGAAGATTCAGTTGTAGATGTACCCAGCCACAAAACGGGAGTTCAAAAAACAAACCACAAAAACTATTTTTAAATTTTTGTCTGGAAATCCTTCTAAAACATATCATTCCTGTAACTGATATTTCAGAGTGCCTAGGCTTTCCTGTGCATGCATCTTCATATCTGTATATCTGCAGTGTAATTCTAAGTCACTGCAGCCCTGACTGCTGGTCTTAAGCCTGGTACATGGGTGGGAGACAATGGCCGGTTCTTTGTCCAACAGAAGCCAGCTGTGCATGATGACCGACTCCTGATCAGCGCTCAGCCAATGGCAGAGTGTTCTGATGGGGAGGGGGACACAACAGCTCAGCGGGGGGAGATCGCTAAACTAACCTTGCACGGACTAACCTCGCTGTCAGTTTTTTACTGACAGTGTGTACCTGGCTTTAGGCAATTTTGGAGTGAGATTTGGTTTCAGTGCTGTACTTGTCACTATTTTTCCTTACTGGAGGCTCTGACATACAGAACCAAAGTCTTTACAATGATGGCTGTCTCATCACATAGAAACTGTGCAGAACAAGACATGGTAAGCCAGTAACAGGGAAAAGATCAGCTACAGAAAGCTCACTAGTGATACTGGTGGCTAATCCTTTGCCCTCTGCCTGCTTTTTTTGGCACAGATTCCCAAGTTCTGTTCCTTTGTGTAGAAAACTTCACCCAAGCATTTTGGGATGAGTTGATGAACAGATGCAGTGGTACAAATAAGAACCTTTTTGTCCTTCCATGTTCCAAATGTAATTCTTTTAACCTTTTTGAAATTACATGGTTCTCAAAAACCTCCACGTGACACATGGCACAAGCAGAAGACTAGAGGTAAAGGTTGGCGCAGAATATTTAGTAAAATTGATCTGGTGATTGGGGGCATATTGGTTGGTTATATTTGGGGTGGAGGTTGTGGGTGGAACTTGTATACACATGTGTATAGTAGAATGGAGCTCTAAGTGAAATCTAAAATTGATACTATTGGACTGTATCATGGAAAACCTATTTCTAAACCTTGGTTCCATTTTGGCAAGCAGAAAATAATTGGCCTTATCCAGTATTGCTCTCTGTCCTGTTTAATCCAAGGAAAACAGGCTAGGGCCTTGTTTCACAACTAATGTACAACTTTCATGAATGAAAAATGGACTATTGTGTTAACAAAAAATTCCCCTCATCTCCAGCAACATTTTTTGCATAACCATAATTTTTCCAAATTATCCTAAAAGTCCCAAAATGTGTAGAATTTGATAAATATGTTGGTAGATGGTTGATAAACAAGTGGCTTCTTGTCATATATAGTGCTCCAAGTTCAATGGCTCGAACTCGTGTAAGATGAAACGAAAATCATACGTAAATAAATCCATTCTGTCTTAAAGTATTGAATGAGTGGTATATTGTTGCGCATTTATTTATTTTGCACATTTTGGAGGACGTTACTAATGTTTAATGGAGATTCTACGGTACTAATTTAGAGGTAGTTATTTGGGGCCATTAAGGAAAACCCATGGTCTGCTACTAGTTTACTAGTCCCTATAAGTGAGTGATCTCCGCTGCTTTTAAAACGTGTCAAGTAACTCCCTTTTACAACTAGGAGACTTGCTGGGAAGATCCTAAATTTACAGTTGGACAGGAAATGTGCTAATATAGTGTATTTGGTGACACTAAACTATTAAAAACAAAATGTATTCTTAATATTACCTTCTATTGCCTCCTCCAATTTTTTATTTAATTTTTTATTTTTTTATTGCTGTTGTCCAACTTTCTTTTTAGATGGTAGATACAGATGATACTCGAAAATTTGAATATCGTGCAAAAGTTCATTTATTTGACTAATGCAACTTTAAAAGGTGGAACTAATATAAGAGACTCATTACATGCAAAGCAAGATGGTTCAAGCCGTGATTTCTCATAATTGTGATGATTATGGCTTACAGCTCATGAAAACCCCAAATCCACAATCTCAGAAAATTAGAATTATTACATGCAGTCAATAAAACAAGGATTGTACATGGAACAATACCGGATCTCTGAAAAGTCCCATGGTCATTGAACCAGGTTTTGGTGCTTTTGGCAGTGTGGGCAGGTGCCAAGTCCTGCTGGAAAATGAAGTCAGCAGCATCCCTATAGAGCTCGTCTGTGGAAGGAAGCATGAAGTGCTCCAAAATCTCCTGGTAGACGGCTGCATTGACCTTGGACTTAATGAAGCACAGTGGACCAACACCAGCAGATGACATGGCTCCCCAAATCAACACTGACTGTGGAAATGTCACACTCGGATCAAGCATCTTGGAGTGTGTGCCTCTCCATTCTCCCTCCATACTCTTGACTCCTTGGTTTCCAAATGAGATGCAAAATTTGCTCTCATCAGAAAAGAGGACTTTGGACCACTGAGCTACAGACCGGGTCTGTTTTTCTTTAGCCCAGGTAAGATGCTTCTGACATTGTTGTTCAGGAGTGGCTTGACAAGAGAAATATGACATTTGAAGCCCATGTCCAGGATCCGTCTGTGTGTGTGTGTGGTGGCTCTTGAGGCACTGACTCCAGCCTCAGTCCACTCCTTGTGAAAGTTCCCAACTCTTTTGAATGGCCTTTCTTGACAATCCTCTCCAGGCTGCGGTCATCCCTGCTTCTTGTGCACCTTTTCTTCCACACTTTTCCCTTCCACTTAACTTTCTATTAATGTGATTTGATACAGCACTTTGGGAATATCCAACTTCTTTTGCAATTTTCCTTTTGAGGCTTTCCCTCATTTATGGAGGGTGTCAATCATGGTTTTCTGTACAACTGTCAGCTCAGCAGTCTTTCCCATGATTGTGATTCCTACTGAACCAGACTGAGAGACCATTTAAAGGCCCAGGAACCCTTTGCAGGTGTTATGGCTTAATTAGCTGATTAGAGTGGGACACTTTGAGCCTAGAATATTGCACCTTTTCACAATATTCTAATTTTCTGAGATTGTGGATTTGGGGTTTTCATGAGCTGTAAGCCATAATTATCACAATTATGACAAATCACAGCTTGAACTATCTTGTATATTTTACCTTTTTAAGTTGTATTAGTAAAATAATTGAACTTTTGTGCTATATCCTAATTTTTCGAGTATCACCTGTAATTTGTTCTTTCTCCATGGTCCCACTGTATGTAGAACGTAGCCACCCTATTCTGCTCACTCCTGAGCTGGACTATGGGATGTGTAGTGTGCTTAAACCAGTGCTCATGACCACAACTACCGTGCACTGCTCATTCCAAACCAAGGAAAAAATACTGTACTAAGATCCCAAGCAGTATTTAGAATCCTGCCCAATTTTCTTATGCTGGATTACAGAATACCTCTCCATCTTTTCATCCCCATAACATAGAGGTTGTTCTGTAGTAGAACAGGGTAACTTGGGATTTTGGATAACATTGCTTGTGATTTCAGTGTGGCAGTGTCCACAGATGGGGTTAATAGTGTACTTGATTTCTACCAGAATCAACAGGTACAGTCCTGTATTTTTTTACTAATTGCAACACTTTTTTTTAGGAGAAAAAGCATAGGGAAGTGCACATGTCTTGAGGAAATCTTACACATTTTTTTCCCCCAGACATACACTTTGAGATCATTAATTTTGTTTTCAAATACAGATGGTCACATTTCCCTTTTGGTGCTCTCATTGGAGAGCTATACTGGATGCTCAGAGGTCTTTTTAATTATCACAATTTTTTAATAGTATACTTAATATATTTTAATACAATTTCCTGATATTCATCTTCTGATGTATAAAGGCAGTGGGTGCCCCAATAATGCTTTCCCAGGTTTCCTTTTGGATGCCTCTTCAAGATTCCTTGTGTATATACCAGTGGAAAATGCTGCGGAAACTGCTTTTTGTTTTCCCAATTTCCTTTGTAGGCTTACTGGTGTTAAACCAACCTGTTGAGAAAAACCACATACATATTTTTTTTTATTTTATTATTTTTTGCTTGAAAATGGTTATAATTGCCTGTTTTAACATATAAATATACCTGTGCTTCTGTTATGCTGTTTACAAACTTGGTAAGCCAATACAATTTCTGTCAAATTATCTTGTGCTATATTGATTTCAAGACTTGATGGTTGACATATTTTCAAAATGATGATTGTACTGAGAGCTTTGTATGTTACCAGGTTCTCCATATAATAAGGTATGGTAAGAGTTTACCTGCATCATTTTATTGTGTGTTTTTTTTAGTGTAAATTGCAACTGCTTTTAAAGATTTATTTTTCGAAACCTGTAAAGAGAACTTTGTTGGTTAAATCTGTCTGCTGTATGTCCAAGGAAGTTTTTAATAAAGACCAATCGCACCTTGAAAAAAAATATTTGAATGCTTTTTGTGTGTTTCTATTTTGTTTATCGTAATTTTAACAGGGCAGTTATGGAAATGATGTATAAATAAGAGGTGGTATTGTATTGTCACCTGTTTTTTATTTCTCGGCATATGTTCACAGGATAAAAAACATTTTTAAGTTACAATGCAATTTTTTTTTATTTGTTTTGTGAAATCTTAATCAGTTTTTGACAAATATTTTTGGAAATGAGAACAGTGATGTCACCTTATTTTTAATATTAGAAGGAACAGAGGTACCTGAAACCTTAGATTTAAATTTTTATGTTGCGTCTGTTAGTGCTACCAAATTTGTAATTGACTGAACATCAAGCTAAACCTAAAACTCTGTGCTTTTCTAATACTAACACGCTTGTACTGATGTCAATTACATTTTCCTTTATTTCTGAATAAAGTACATAATGAACAATGCAGAGTAAATAAAATGGGTGATTCCATTGATTTAAGATCAGATTATTTCTAGTGTAAGCATAGGTAAATAGTTTGGTCTGTTATTTACAACCCTTTTTTCTACTGCAGTGTCACAGACATCAGGCTAAACATGCATTTTATTTATCAAAAAAATGCAACCCTGGAAATAACGGACTCCTAATAAAATGAATAAGGAAAGGCGTTGAGTTGTATAGCAAGATAATGCCCATAGCAAAAGAAAATTGTTGTAGCCAACACATCCACTTTTCTTTCCTACATTTGGCAATCTCTTTGGGTATCACCAAGCTTCAGAAATTCATAATAGAAGAATCTGCACACCAGATTGCTGCTGTTCAGTGTTTGCAATATTTTACCAAGAAAGGCAAACTAGGGTCCATGCATCGTAATGTTGTGTAAAGAAATTAATGGGTCAGCATTTACTGCTGGTTCCCTTAGGCCAGCCTTTTTTAACCAGCGTTCCTCTAGAGGTTCTGTAAAGCAATGAGCAACTTCTGCCTCTCAAATGAGAAACTGGTGACCCTAATAATCTTTTCAGCTATCTGGGGATTCTTCCCAATTACTACAAATGTAAGAAGCATTCTTCCTAGTAACAATCACACTATTGTACTGTGAGATGTAGATATAGTAATTATTAGCAGACATTCTCTGAGACTTAAAAGTTACTTCAAGGGTCCCTCTGTGTTTTAAAAAGGTTCATAAAAGGCTGCCTTAGACTCGGTTCACATTTATGCGATCCAAAAACGATTTGAATCGTATTCCGATTCGCATAACGTGAACCAGACCGGCTTTCAATGGAGCTGTTTCACACGTATGTGGGCTGGTTACGGTGCAAATTAAAGGATCCTGTGCACATTTTAGTCCAGTTCAGGTGTAATTTAAAGGATCGCTAAAGGAAAATATTTTTTTAGCTAAATAGCTTCCTTTACCTTACTGCAGTCCTGGTTTCATGTCGTCCTTGTTCGTTTTTGCTTTGAAGTAGCTGTAATTCTGCTCTGATCTCCACACTTCCTGCTTGTCTGGCTCCTCTCATGGCAGCTTTTCACTGTGGTCCAAGCTGTGTGTCTAAAACTCCTCAGAACCAATCAGATTCATTTTAAATACGAAACACTGCCCTGGATTTGTTTGTTTTTGTTCTGTGTCTTTCTCTACTTCACAGAAACATGAAACCAGTTTAAAAACGAAAGTGAAACCAGAGGCACCTTATATGATTTTTTTATCTAGTTGTAATCATTTTTAAAAGGAAACTTTTATGTCTCTATACCCTGTAAACAGTTATTTCAGCAAAAAAAAAAAAAATTCCTTTAGTGACCCTTTAAGTTTCAAATTTGCACCTGAACCAAAACTACACCGGACTCTGCACAGAAACCGTCCCTGCATATATGTGAACCCAACCTTAGAGAACCCTATGATGCTAATGGTACTGGTGCCAAAAACAATGATTGCTGCTCAAGTCATGTTTTTGCTTTTATACATCTTTTATTAAATTATCTTAAGGGTCAATGTATAAAGTAGTAGTATGACCTTTTTAAAATGGTTTAAACAAAACAAATCGCACATTTATAAAGGACAGGGATGTGCTTTACAAATGTACATGTCACTCGTATGACTTGAGAGCACTATTAAAGTTAAAAGCCAGCAGGAAAATCTGGTCATCTAGCCTGTTAAAGTTGGCTATTCCCTGCTGGATTACTCTAAGAAAACTCATTGACCTACCGTAGGCTCCACATTGCGGCCCGCGCACAATGCATGGGACAAAAAATACATACTGCCGTGTGAATGAACCTTGCAGTGTATAGTGGATAGCGATATCCCTTTTCTATTATAAATGGGGCGTTGGTTCTATAGTTTGTTTTGTAACTTGTGATTCCAAAATAGGAACTTGCATTCATATATACTCCTACTACTAATACGGCTACAATTACCTCAAGCATAAATACTCCTATTGATTTCAAGGGTTTGATATTTCATGTTACGTATGCTACTTTTGAACACCATTAGTTTTTTTTAGTTTTTTTTATTTATATCTTTATTTCAAAGGGTAGCTTTTTGCTTAATTGCTATAACCTATAATCTGGTGTTCAGCATTTCATGACAACATTAACAATAAAATACTGCATCTCAAATAGCTTTATAAACACATTTCTTGGTTATGCAGATTTAAAAGCCATTTGAATTGAGGGAAATGCATAAACTGCCTTTGCTGGTCTACTACAAATGTTGGTTTAGTAACTGTCATTTTGTTTCAAGGGCTGCATTCCGTTCTAATTCACTAATCTGAAATAGGCATGAAGAAACAAGTCACTGTAAAGTTAGAGTACATTATTGGCACATCTGTTCTTTGGCTTAGATCTAGGATATGCAAACAATTAACATGACAGTCAGCAAATGTGCATTTTTATCTGGAGAAGGGTTTTCTCATTTCAAGTTACCTTGATTATTTATATTTTCAGTAAGTATAATAGTACAGGATCAGTGAGCACTTGGGAGATGGAGCAGCTAGCACAAAAGGTGACCAAGCTAGTGAACGATGGAACTCAAAGTAGTATAACAAAGATAGAGGTTTATTTTCCCTTTAAATATCTATTTCATATCATGCACATAGTAATATTGTGATCATATATGATATCTTAATGATCCAAAAATCCACAGGGGGGAAAAAAAATACCAAATCAAAAGTCCTCTAAAGATGACACTTCGCAGTGTGACAATATAAATGTGTAAAGTGATTCCATTGCTTATTCACAATAAGGTGACTCCAGTGCTTTTCTTTCAGTAAATGTCCTGGTATTTGTCATTCGAGGGTTTTCCACTGTATGAATATGGAACTCTATGCTTTAAATGTGATATACTTTGGCATATACCCTTACTCGTCTTCCCATTGTGATGCTTGCCTTTCATTAGTTTCAGTTAAAGTGAACCTGTCAGCTATTTTAATCATTTTTAGGCTTGGTTCACACTTGTGTGTGGTTCAAGATTGCATGTGATTCGCACTGCAGTGCATATCACATGCAATGCATGTGCAATGCGATTTCAGCCATACAGATAGTATGGCTGAATTTGCGTCGCATTCGGACCAAACTCCCACAGGACCCTTTTTTTTGGTCCGCACCAGAATCGGATCGCATGGGTGTGAACACCCATGCGATCTGATTCATGTCTGAACTGTCAGTTTGCAGTGCAATATGCGAGCTGAAATTGGGTATTAACATTGTGTTGACACTTCCAGCAGTTCGCATATTGCAGTGTGAACCGCCTTGCAAGTTAGGTGTGATGCGGGAACCCGCAGTGGATTTGCAGAGTTCCTGCATCGCACAAGTGGGAACCAAGCCTTAAGGACACATGTAATTGTTGCAAGAAACTATGTTATTACCTTTTTATTATCCAGCTAGCCCCCCCTTCTGTGTTTTCAGTGCCCATTATCATCTACCTTTCATACTGATGTCCATTAAGAGCACCCTTTCTGGCCACTGTTGGTACTCCCAAAGACAGGGATATGGTAAGTGCACAGGATATAGTCCTAAAATCAGGAAAGGCACATGCCTAGTAACACATTGAAAACAGAATTATAGAGGTACCCTATGGTGCCTCCTTTTAGGCAAAGCATTTACATGTTTAAAATGGCTGATGGTTTAGCTTTAATGTAAATGGCAAGACATCTGAGACTACAACCCTCATTTCTGTAATGACATCATATATTTTTGTACTTTACGTGGAATTCTGTTTTAAATTAACCACTAACCCTGAACAGTCCATAGTGATATGTAGAAATACTTAATATTTCTGGCCAGAGCAGTGTGCAGCATAGCCGTGTATCTACTCGGACACCGCTAACATTGCTTGTAAATTTGTCTATCTGTCCTACATAATAAAAAAATACAACTTATGGACACTTCTCTAATTCAAATTTTTTTTAAGGTTATATTTATGTTTTTAAGGGTTTATCTGCCCAGGATAAATGTTTGAATGGAAAAACCTTATTACTGAATAAAGATGTAGATTGGTGCACTGGTAAAGTCTACTGCTATAGGCGGCAACAGAAGCCAAATATACCCAATTCTTTTGCATAGTTTTTCATGGACTTGTGTTAAAATGTTTGAAAATACAAATAAAGGTTACCAGTGTGAATGTGCTCTCATGTTTAGTATTGTTAATACGAATAAGGGAGGCAGGCATGGTGTCCTTGATGTTATTTATGCTGCATTAACATCTCTCTCCAGATCATAGAGGCTGAACATATGATGGACCGGATTGTGAATGGCTTATCTGAGACTAGTGTCAAGGTGCGGTTAGCTGCTGTCAGGTACGACATTCTAGTCAATTGATTTCTTTTTCCTTTTATACTGCCTACCTTTCTGCATCCAGTTTAAAGCGCACCTGTCCCTCGCTGCATAGGTGGAAGGTTTTCCAGTAAGCCAATATATTCCATTATTTAATTTATTCGTCTAATCCGTATACAAAAAAGGTTGGGGAGATGGACACAAATCTGAATTTTTACTGTGTATTGATGCCGTTGCTTATTTAGTATAATAGGCAAAGGCTGTGCTTGCCATATACATTTTTTTTTTTTTTTTTTTTTTTTTTTTTTTTAAACAATTGTTACTTGGTACCCAGGATTTTAAATAAAAAGAGATGCCACATTGGTAATTTGGACACCTTGAACAATTTCAGAATTTATACAGTAGATTGGTAGTTGGAGGTATATAGTTTGCAGGAAAGAAAACACCCAGACAACTAGATGAAGCATTTAGTCACAAACTATGAAAATAGACATATAGCATTTACAATTATTCACAATAAATCCAGTAGTGCCCTGTGTCTGAACAGAGCATAGTGGACATGCCCGTGGCATGCCAATCCCAATTTTGCACTTATTGGTGGATCATCAATTCAGTGGCCACATACTGATTAGGAGATATATGGGTTTAAGTTGCAAGTACTGTATGGTTAACCTAAATCATTGTTTTATTTGTTCTGTTACTTAGTATGTGCATTTAGTGTGCAAATTATGCTTTTCCATGTCTCAAAGAAACACTTTGTGAGGGAATCCTTTATTTTATTTTTTTTGGGTGTTTCTTAAACTACATGTATTTAAAATGGTTGGTTGATTAGGATTTGGTGGAGAATGAGGGGTGGTATAAAAGCTTGGGTTTTAGAACTTTCCTTTACCCTTTTTTTGTTTTGTGAGCTATGTAGCTTATTTCCCTGTACTGATGATGACAGATGAAAGCAATGTTGTATAGCCATTAATTCGTAAGTGGCCTTTTACCTATCGGGATTGTATCATTGATCATGCAGGGATTGAGTAGGGCCTTCTTCCCTAATATGTAAAAGACATTTCATGGTATGTGTGCAAGTTGGCACCACACATTTTTTATATAATGGCTACTTGACCCATCTGGGTGCAAGAGAATCGTACGGTTCCGTTTATAAAATGTGGGATCTCTGTTATAAAGAAATTCACTCTACTGATTTGCATATTGCTGGTATCTAATTGCCTTTTTCTCCTTAGATGTTTACACAGTTTGTCCAGATCAGTCCAACAACTCAGGACCAGTTTTCAGGACCATGCTGTGTGGAAACCCTTAATGAAAGTAATTCAATTCTGTACTTACCTTTTTCATAGAAAGTCGCTTCTTCAAAATCGAAAACATACAGGGACTATCAACAATTTAGTTTTCTTGTTAGAAGTCTGTGCATGCATATTTTTCATGTAAAAAGCAAATGTGAATATTTTATTATAGTTTTGTTGTATGTGTAGATATTTCTATGATTAGAGCTAAATTGTAATCTCTGGGGCCACAGAATCTGAGAGATTTTCAGTAATGTTGAAGACATTTCACCAGTCATCTGAGTGGCTTGGAGTTGTCTGTTAATGCCAAAGGCGTATAGAAAATCATCAAGGTAATGAAGGCATTCAAATGACTACCAAACAAGTCTAATTGAATGTCACTGACTACTGCTAGTGATACTTTGACCTAAATTAATGACGAGAATTACGCAGAGGAGTCAGACTTTCCAACTCCTCAGTGAAACAGGCCTGGACTTTGCCTTCCTGAAAACACAAATTCTCTGAGGAATCTATTAGGTTTACAAATTCACTTAATTTTACCCTCTATTTCCTGTTATTTCTGTCGGTTTTCTACTTGGAAATACCTGATGAAACCATTATTATTATTATTATTATTATTATTATTATTATTATTATTATTACCATGGTTATAAGACATTTACATCTTTTAGAAATAGTTTTTGAAAATCATACAAGTTGACATATGTAGTTGCATTTTAATGTCTTTAGGGTCTGTTTCATACATGTAACAGTAAACTTTTTTTTTTTTTCCCGACAGGTTTTACAGAATGCCCCAGATGACATATTGGTGGTAGCTTCATCAACCTTATGTAATCTTCTCCTCGAGTTTTCCCCTAGTAAAGAGGTAAGTGTAACTAAGGCCCAGTACAATGTAGCGGGGGTCGGCAACCCATTGATTGCTGGTATGCAAATGGCAGATTGTGTCCCCGCTGTGCTGACCATTCATCAGAAGTTCTTCCCCTAATGTGCAGAAGTAGTACAGGGAAGCTGTGGCAAGAATTACTATCTGTTTGACTGTGCTGGTTCCCTAGATCCTCCCCTCGTGTCCACCTCAAGCAGCAGGGACCAGCTCGCAAGAACAGGTAGCTACATCTTACCATTGCTTTCCTGTCCCACTAAATATGGGGTAAGCGCCGGGCAGCTGGGCCACAACTAGGTTCCGCCCAAGTGGGCAGCCACTTGGGGCAGAATGCAAACCCTGCCCTTTAATTGAGCCTTTTTCAGAATATCTCCTTAAATCGGTAGTAAACTTTAGACTTTAAAGAAAATTCCCTGCAAGGCAACGGCATAATGTGTATCGCATACTAGCACATCATGAAATACTGGCCTTAGAACGAAGCCCTCCAGCGGTGCGCTGTCACCAGAGACAGGGCATCTATCTTTCTCTGGTCTTCTTTCCAGGTTTGCTGACTCTGGTCCTGTGACTGACGTGTGCACGTGAGTCACAGTTTACGTCACAGAGCTCTGAAGGGGCCACATGGGCATGCGGTCCATTCAGAGCGCATTCTCCAGTGACGTCACTGACTCCATCCAGTGTGAATATCTCCTAAACACCACAAGTTTAGGAGATATTCACTGTAAATACAGGTAAGCCTTATTATAGGCTTACCTGTAGGTACAAGTTCAAAAGAGGAGTTTACTACCTTCAAGAAGAGCTGCACTCTTTGATCTCTTCCATGTTTGTGAGGTAGATCTCCTTTGCACGATTGCCTACGCCTGAAATATATTAAACATGCTTGAAATATTTCATCTGCTCATGTTGGTCACATCGTTTTAGGTACAAATTTGTCAAAATTGGATGCATGTGCTTAAAATACTCTATTATGCTCATGTCTAAAATCTTCATACATCAGACAGCTCTATGTAGCATTCTGATACAAAACTGTGTATCTAGCTGTTAAAGTGTATATAAACCCAATTCATGAATTTTGAGCTGGGCACTTCTATCTGAAGTGTTTTATCTCTCCTCAGAGTCCCGTAGCTGTCTCTGGCTCCATACACATGTTCTCCAAGACAGGAGATAGAAGTGTGTGTCAGGGGAGATGAAGACAGAAGATATAGATGTAAAACTTATGTAGGGAGATTTGTTTCATCCCTATGTATCATCTGAGGCTGTTCTCTTCACTGGGTATAGGGAGGGTTTACATCCACTCTAAGTTTGTTTTCACTTACTGCTGCATAATTCAGAAGATTTACCAATGGGTTATAATATAAGCGCCTTTAAAATAATCAATCTAATGCAGTCAAATTTGTTTCGTATAAAAAAATATATATAGTTTTGCTTACCCTAAAATAGAGATAAATGTGAAGGTGCTGCTACAATAGCCCAAATACTCGGCTCATAACGTGGACATTTAATGTGACATATACACATTCTGAAACAATAATATGAGTTCATATAGTTCTATATCAAAAGAAAACCACAATGATATAGTGAAAAAATAATTGTATATATCCAAAAATGTAAGTCCAAAGTATGCTTAATAGTGAAGATTGTGTGGACACAGGACACAGTGCTTCACCTGGTGCTCTCTTCACACAAAATCAACGCCTCTTGCCAGATAGGTTGGATCTCAGATTATAGAGCTCTCACAAAGGCCAACTGACAGGGATAATCCACTCCTCTGAGGGTATTTTTCTTCAGCAAGAAGATGATACAGCTATGAAGGTTTTTTTCACGGTATGGACCATTATGCTATGGATAATCTCCAACATGGGAAGCAATGGAGGAAACAGGATGGAGATGGAGAAGGTAGCGAAGGCAGTGCCAGATTTATAAGGGGATGAAAGAAGAAATTGCCCGTTCCTCCTGCCAGGGAGGCCCAGACTCTCTTACAATTTTCAATAGTGTGCTAGTTGTGGAAATTGTCTGGTTTGCAGCCTTTGCCAAGCTTCGGGCATGTCTCACTCCATCTCTATAGGCAGTTTTATTAAATGCTGAAGGGCTTGCTGATGCCGTTTCAGGTGTTAATGTTTTCGCTTAGAATATATTTGAACATGATGTTCACCAGTTGTTCGGGAGAAAGGTTGTTTAGCAAATTGGCACTGATAAAGAATTATCTGAAAACCACGATGACCCATGAAAGATTAAGTGCTCTGTGTCTGCTGGCTGTCAAGAGCATTGTCCTCACGATGATCCAGTTTTGATGAGTTAAAGATTTTGCAGATGCTCAGTGCAGGCAGAAAGACTTTGTAAATATTGTAGTGTGTGTTTGATTCAGAACTGTGATGTATGACTTGCCAGTTCCAATTACCTGTGTAACATGTATTCTTGCAGTCAATTACAATTTAAAAAAAAAATCCAACTGTGTTTTTCAGGACCAAACTATATAGGCATTGGTTAGTGTTTGGCTGAAGCCATTTATTATCAATCAACTGTGTTTTTTACTCTTTTTAAGTCATAATGGCAACAGAAACTACCCAAATGACCCTGATTAAAAGTTTACATACCCTGGTGATTTTGGCCTGATAACATGCACACAAGTTGACACAAAGGGGTTTGAATGGCTATTGAAAGGTAACCATCCTCCCCTGTGATCTGTTTGCTTGCAATTCGTGTGTGTGTGTGTGTGTGTGTGTGTGTGTGTGTGTATAAAAGGTCAATGAGTTCTGGACTCCTGACAGACCCTTGCATCTTTCATCCAGTGCTGCACTGATGTTTCTGGATTCTGAGTCATGGGGAAAGCAAAATAATTATCAAAGGATCTGCGGGAAAAGGTAGTTGAACTGTATAAAACAGGAAAGGGATATAAAAAGATATCCAAGTAATTGAGAATGACAATCTGCAGTGTTCAAACTCTAATCAAGAAGTGGAAAATGAGGGGTTCTGTTGAAACCAAACCACAGTCAGGTAGACCAACTAAAAATTCAGCCACAACTGCCAGGAAAATTGTTCGGGATGCAAAGAAAAACCCACAAATAACTTCCTGTGAAATACAGGACTCTCTGATAACATGTCGTGTGGCTGTTTCAAGATGCACAATAAGGAGGCACTTGAAGAAAGATGGGCTGCATGGTCGAGTCACCAGACGCAAAAAACATTACTACACAAATGCCACAAAGTATCCCGCTTACAACACGCCAAACAGTACAGAGACAAGCCTCAAACCTTCTGGCACACAGTTATTTGGAGCAATGAGACCACAATTGAGCTTTTTGGCCACAACCATAAACACTACATTAGGAGAGGAGTCAACAAGGCCTATGATGAAAGGTACATCATTCCTACTGTGAAATATATAGGTGGATCGCTGATGTTTTGGGGATGTGTGAGCTATAAAAGGCACCGGAAATTTGGTACAAATTGTTTGCAAGATGAATGCAGTATGTTATCAAAATATACTGGAGGAACATTTGCATTCATCAGCCAGGAAGCTGCACATGGGACATACTTGGACATTCCAACATGACAATAATCCAAAACACAAGGCCAAGTCAACCTGTCATTGGCTACAGCAAAATAAATTTGAAGGTTCTGGAGTGGCCATCTCAGTCTCCTGATCTCAATATCGTTGAGCCACTCTGGAGATCTCAAACGTGCAGTTCATGCAAGACACCCCAAGAATTTACAGGAACTGGAGGCTTTTTGGGCAGCTTTACCATCTGAGAAGATAAAGAGCCTCATCCACAAACACCACAAAAGACTTCAAGCTGTCATTGATGTTAAAGGGGGCAGAGAACTGGGGTATGTAAACTTTTTGATTAGGGTCATTTGGGTAATTTCTGTTGTGATTAGGATTTAAAAAGAGTAAACACAGTTGGTTGATAATAAATGGCATCAGCCAAACACTAACCACGAGTGTAAGAAAGAGAGGTTTTTGTGTTATCATTCATATTCTCTGAAATATGGCCAAGAAATCATAATACATTTGGCATAGCTACATCAGTATCCCCAGCAAAGCAGCTTCATTATTATCTTATTAAAGAAGATGAGAATGTGCGCTGCATTTCGTCATTTCATCAATTGCCACGTCACGAGAGTGAATTCTAGATTACGAACAGTAGTTTACAAGACCAAACTCTTCTCGGTCGTTCCTTGATTCCAAGCATGCGTGTTTGTACTTTCGACTTTTGTGTGACGATTTCTGTACTGACCATCCGAAAATCAGATGTTGAGTTCACATCAGACAAAATTTTTATAGCCTGCAACTCCAGCTTTTGTTTGACTTGGTCAATTCGGCTCTTGAAAGCACCATACTAACGATCCGAAAATCCGCAGACCGCTCATCTCACAAATTTCCCTTTCTGATTTTCGCATCGTGTGTACGAGGCCTTAGTCATCAAAAGCAGCAGTACAGCATAGTCAAGAACACTACTATGGACGCATTCCAAGCCTTCATATTGGGCTACAAAACTTTCTGAAAGCAAAGGACCCGGGGGGAAAAAATGGTGGTTGTTGCAATTTTTTTATATCACATGATATTTGCACAACTTTTCAGAAAAAATACACTGATTCAATTTAATGCACACAAACACAATATACCGTATCTCAAAAAAGGTGAGTACACCCCTCACATTTTTGTAAATATTTTATTATATCTTTTCATGTGACGACACTGAAGAAATGACACTTTGCTACAATGTAAAGTAGTCAGTGTAAAGCTTGTATAACAGTTTAAATTTTATGTCTAAACTGCTGGCAACAAAAGTGAGTACACCCCTAAGTGAAAATGTCCAAATTGGGCACAATTGGCCTTTTTCCCTCCCTCGGTGTCATGTGACTTGGTGTTAAAAGGTCTCAGGTGTGAATAGGGAGCAGGTGTGTTAAATTTGGTGTTATCGCTCTCTTTCTCATACTGGTCACTGGAACATGGCTCCTCATGGCAAAGGACTCTGAGGATCTGAACTGAAAATAATTGTTGCTCTACATAAAGATGGACTGGGCTATAAGAAGATTGCTAAGACTCTGAAACTGAGCTGCTGCATGATGGCCAAGACCATACAGTGTTTTAAAAGGACAGGTTTCACTTAGAACAGGCCAAAGGAGTTGAGTGCACATGCTCAGTGTCATATCCAGAAGTTGTCCTTGGGAAATAGAGGTATGAGTGCTGCCAGCATTGCTGCAGAGGTTGAAGTGGTGGGGGGGTCAGTCTGTCAGTGCTCAGACCATACGCAGCACACTGCATCAAATTGGTCGTCCCTGTTCTAAAGATGCTGCACAAGAAAGCCCACAAACAGTTTGCTGAAGACAAGCTGACTAAGGACATGGATTACTGGAACCATGTCCTGTGGTTCAGATGGTGTGAAAGCAACCAGGTGAGAAGTACAAAGACGAGTGTTTCTTGCCTACAGTCAAGCATGGTTGTGGGAGTGTCATGGTCTGGGGCGTCATGAGTGCTGCCGGCACTGGGGAGCTACATTTCATTGAGGGAACCATGAATGCCATCGTGTACTGTGACATACTGAATCAGAGCATGATCTCCTCCCTCCGTAGACTGGCCCACAGGGCAGTATTCAAACATAACGACCCCATATACACCTCCAAGACAACCATTGCCTTGCTAAAGAAGCTGAGTGTAAAGGTGATGGACTGGCCATGCATGTCTCCACACCTAAACCCTATTGAGCATCTGTGGGGCATCCTCAAACGAAAGGTGGAGGCGTGCAAGGTCTCTAACATCCACCAGCTTTGTGATGTTGTCATGGAGGAGTGGAAGAGGATTCCAGGGGCAACTTGTGAAGCTCTGGTGAACTCCATGCCCAAGAGGGTTAAGGCAGTGTTGGAAAAAAATGGTGGCCACACAAAATATTTACACTTTGGGCCCAATATTGGCATTTTCACTTAGGGGTGTTGCCAGCGTTTTAAACATTAATGGCTGTGTGTTGAGATATTTTGAGGGGACAGCAAATGTACACTGTTATACAAGCTCTACACTCACTACTTTACATTGTAGAAACATGTCATTTGTTCAGTGTTGTCACATGAAAAGATATAATAAATTATTTACAAAAATGTGAGGGTGCACTCACTTTTGTGAGATACTGTAATACTAATTGTTTGGTAAAATATAGAAGTTAGGGGTAAATGGATACCTAAAAGTTCACACTTTAAAATGGTGTCTGTGGAATGGTGACAAACTACATTGCTTAAAAATCTCCATAGGTGCTTTTAAAAGCCTTTACAGGTTACCAGTGTAGACATAAACAGGAGGTGCGGTGCTAAAAAAATTCTCTTACTCCGACGTTCATGGCAATACCTTACGTGTGGTACAATCACTGTTTAAAGGGATGAGGCACTTTTAAAATATTGTGTTTTATTTAAAAAAATAAAATAATTTACACTGTCGATTTATTTTTTATATTAACTATATTGCAAGGGATGAACAACATCTCTTGTGATAGCATGGGCAGCAATGGGTACTTATCAAGGGTGCAATGCTTTCCAGTATCCTGCAGGAAAAATAATTACGCTTTTTTTTTTTTTTTTTTCTGCAAAAAAAGACTCCCATTAGATCAATTGGTGCTGCCTGGGCTTTTCAACATCAGGAATCCGTTTCTGAAACTTATAGGGCTGCCACCTGGTCTTCTGCTTCGTCAAGTTTCAACAGGTGGATGTTCAGGCCTCATCTGAGGCCAGCTTCCATTGTAAGGTTCTCTAGGGGCCTCTGAGCTTTTTAGCCCCTTCTGTTAACCTGTTGTTCACGTGGGCCTGTTCGTGTTTGCTGTTATGTTGCCTACCTTCCAGTTGGATTGTTTTTGGATGTGCCAAAGTACCCGTATACTGCTGTGTCCCTTAATGCAGGGCTTGACAAATTTGCTTGGAATCTAGGAGCCAGCTAAAAAAGTTAGGAGCCAGGAACGCGCCCCGTCCAGCTGAGCTTGCGCACCGAAGCGAACGCATACGTGAGTAGCGCCCGCATAAGAAAGCAAACCACATATGTGAGGTATCGCCACGATTTGTAGAGCGAGAGCAATAATTCTAGCCCTAGACCTTCTCTGTAACTCAAAACATGCAACCTGTAGAATTTTTTTAAACATCGCCTATGGCGATTTTAAAGGGTAAAAGTTTTTGTTTCCTTATTCCACAAGTGGATGCAATTTTGGGTATCAATTTACTCGGCGTAACATTATCTTTCACAATATAAAAAAAAATTGGGCTAACTTTACTGTTGTCTTATTTTTTAATTTAAAAAATATTATTTTTCCCAAAAAAGTGCGCTTGTAAGACCGCTGCGCAAATACGGTATGACAAAGTATTGCAACGATCGCCATATTATTCTCTAGGGTGTTGGAATAAAAAATATAATTATTTATATATATATATATATATAATATAATGTTTGGGGGTTCTAATCAGAGGAAAGGAGACGGCAGTGAAAACAGACAGGCAAATTTACAAGACACAAATCCTACTATAAAAGCCACAAGTCCTTTAGGAGGAACCCAGCAGCTCATCTACTATAGGGTACCTGCAGAAAGCCACTGGAGTGGGCAGATACAAGACCAGTCAAGCACAAGGAGAGCAGCAGTGACTGTTTTTTGTTGCAGGAAGCTTTTGCACAGAGGCAAAGATTTACAATGGACTATTGCACAGATCTTGGAAAATAAACAAAGGATATCGATATTCAATTTTGAATACATGTCTTTTGTCTTTAGACCGTATTTGCTTAGACTGGCGTTCAGCTTTGTGATACAAATAGCAATAAGGGAGACCAGTTTGTCTCATTTCACACTGCCTGAGACCTACCTTACACTTTTCGCGATGGCAGCGACCACACTACCCATGTAGCAATGACCATCTTTTTTTTCAGAGCTCTCTAGTCATAAATACCATATTATTTAGCTTAACTTCTGTTTTAAATTGTTTTTATTGAATTTTTTACAATTAAAAATCTTGCATACTTTACAAATCATTCATAAAAATACAATCACAAAATACAGTCACAAAATACACAACTACATAGATACATATAGGTACATAAATGGATCCGTCCTCTAATATGCATTTGAAAAAGGAATCTATGCCGCAGCATGTGCCCTTAATTCTCCTGGGCCTAGTGCAAAATAAATTCCTGATATCTTAAATGGGAAAAGATCATATCAGATAAAGTGAAAAAGATCAGAAAAAAAAAACACTGAGGTAGAGTAATAATATGTGAAATTGGAAAAATGCAGCCATATAAGATGGCAAACACATTTGAATGTGTTGACCAATACATTGTTCACTAATGAAATAGCAAGTAATAGATAAAAAGTTACCGTGCTCAAAATTGGTAAAAAAAATAATAAATCAAACAATCAAAAATAATGAAAAACCTGGATAAAGTGTACGAGAATATATAATGACCTGATACCATAATCAAGTAATAATGATTCACAAATGCAATGGTGAAAAAAGATTAAGGCAGAGTCCCAAGAATGAAAATTGAGAAACTGGAGCGCAGTCCCAAATAATCATATGAAGGGTTAGCTGGTAGATTCTCATGCAGGCGTAAAAACAAGATCTCAAAGTCGTAAAGGGAGATCCCCCTCCAAGTTGCTATACACCCGAGTGACTATATATTCTCCTTACCGACTCGATTGACCACCAATGCTGCCAATCCCCAGACGACGCCCTATCGTGACGAAACACATAGGGTGAGGCCTGTGACACTGACATCACGTTTTCCTCTTCGGAGGTCGATGGTTATGCACGCAGCAAGCAGAGGAAGCTTGAGGAGACAACCACTATCTGATCTATTATGGTACACTGCGCATAAAGAATTTTATCCTGTAAGTGCATTTCACTTAAGTTTATTAAATCATATACTTAAATATTACACTGAGAGTCCATTTTCTTTTATGTTTTCGAATGACACCGATCTAGCAGCTCCAGGTATCCTTACAAGTTTTTGGGAGACTGAATTCCCTGTGTTTGAGACCGCCTTGGTGGTCAATTGAGTCGGTAAGGAAGAATATATACTCACTTGGATGTACAGCAACTTGGGATCTCTCTTTACGACTTTTCCTTGATATCTTGTTTTTAAACCTGCATGAGAATCTACCAGCTAACCCTTCATCATATAATTATTCATTTGGAACTGTGCTCCAGTTTCTGAACTTTCATTCTTGGGACTCTGTCTTTTTTTCACCATTGCATTTGTGAATCATCATTACTTCTATATGATGTCAGGTTATTATATATTCTAGTACACTTTATACAGGTTTTTGATTGTACATTTATTTTTATTTTTACTAATTTTGAGCATGGCTATTAATCGATTACTTGATATTTCATTAGTGCACGTATTGGTCAACACATTCAAATGTGTTTGCCATCTTATATGACTGTTTTTTTCCACTTTCACGTATTGGAACTCAAATAAATTCCTCAGCTTAGACCGATACGTATTCTTCTACATATTTTTGGTAAAAAAAATGCAATAAGCGTTTATTGATTGGTTTGCGCAAAAGTTATAGCGTTTTTTTTTTTTACTAGTAATGGTGGCGATCTGTGACCGTGACATTGCGACGGACATATCGGACACGTTTTTGGGACCATTCACATTTATACAGCGATTAGTGCTATAAAACTGCACTGATTACTGTGTAAATGTGACTGGCATGGAAGGGGTTAACACCAGGGTGCGATCAAGTGGTAAATATGTTCCCTAGTGAGTGATTCTGACTGTAGGGGGAGGGGACTCACAAGGGGAGGAGACCGATGTGTATTCCTCTGTACTGGGAACACACATCGATCTCCTCTCCTCTGACAGGACATGGATCTGTTTGTTTACACACAGATCCATATGCCTGCCATGATTGCGGGCAATCGTGGGTGCCCGGCGGACATCACGGCCGCTGGGCACGCACACAGGGTCCCGAGCGATGCGCCCCCCTAGCTGCCTGGGAAGCTCAGGATGTCATATGACGTCCACCCGGAGGGAGGAAGGGTTCCTGCCGACGTCATTTTACAATGACTCGGTAGGGAAGGTGTTAAAAATGCCCCAGCATCAGTGGTAGGCTCAGGCTTGGTGGATCATTGGAGGAATAATGTCCCTTCATTGTTATCAGTGGGAGGAATAATGTCCCGTGTTGGTGTCGGTGTGACAGAAGATCACCTAACTGGACTGGAGCAGGCTGAAAAAAGTATATACTGTATACACTCGAGTATAAACCGACCCAAATATAAGCCAATATAAGCCTAATTTTACCATAAAAAATTGAGAAAACTTATTGACCCAAGTATAAGCCTAGGGTGTCCATCTGCATGCCTCACTGTGAATCACTTTGCCTCACTGTGTCCATGTGCATGCCTCACTGTGCCCATGACTAGACTGACATTTAACATGGGAATCTATGGAAGGGGTGCCTGGCTTTGAAAAATTGGTGCTCCCCGGCCGTAGGTCCTCCAGACAACAAACTTTGCACACTTGTAGAGAGAGTGGGGCTACATGTGTTTTTGGGTCCAGGAAACCTACGGCCGGCCGGTACCGGGTCCCCAAAGTCCGGGAGATCAGGCGCAAAAAGGTGACTCGAGTATAAGCAGAGGGGGGGGCATTTTCGGCACAAAAAAATGTGCTGAAAAACTCGGCTTATACTCGAGTATATACAGTACGTCTTTTTAACACAGGTTAAGGGCCCTTTCACACTTATACGACTTGTCTCACGATTTTGTACTGCAAAATCGTATGACAAGTCATTCTCCATGATTTTTAATGAACACCATTCATAATGGCACGACTTTAAGTAGTGCCGACTTCAAAGTAGTCCCTGCACTACTTTGGTCCAACTTCCATGTGAGTTGATGTCCATAGACCTCAATGTTAAACCCTCAAGTAGCATGCAAATCGTACCTGAATAATATAGGCACGATTTCAGTACAACTTTGTAAGCACAAGCAGCTTTTTACCCCTTGTCCCACCCAATCCTTTCAGCATCGTAGCCCCTCTCAAGCACATTTTTCCACCAAACATTCACTTCCTGGTTATTCCCTCAGGAACAGTGTGCTCCAAACAGGTAAAAAAAAGAAACGTTCTCGATAATGAGCAAATCATTCGATTTATCCGTGAGTGCCCAGCTATTTATGATTTGTGTGACCCAAACTACAAAGACGAGATAAACTACAAAGACAATATCCCACTGACCACCAATGAAGGGGACATTCTTCCCACTGACCACGAATGAAGGGGACATTCTTCCCACTGACCACGAATGAAGGGGACATTCTTCCCAATGACAACGAATGAAGGGGACATTCTTCCCACTGACCACAAATGAAGGGGACATTCTTCCCACTGACCACGAATGAAGGGGACATTCTTCCCACTGACCACGAATGAAGGGGACATTCTTCCCACTGACCACGAATGAAGGGGACATTCTTCCCACTGACCACGAATGAAGGGGACATTCTTCCCACTGACCACGAATGAAGGGGACATTCTTCCCACTGACCACGAATGAAGGGGACATTCTTCCCACTGACCACAAATGAAGGGGACATTCTTCCCACTGACCACGAATGAAGGGGACATTCTTCCCACTGACCACGAATGAAGGGGACATTCTTCCCACTGACCACCAATGTAAGGGGACATTCTTCCCACTGACCACCAATGTAAGGAGCATCCTTCCCACTGACCACCAATGTAAGGAGCATTCTTCCCACTGACCACCAATGTAAGGAGCGTTCTTCCCACTGACCACCAATGTAAGGAGCATTGTTCCCACTGACCACCAATGTAAGGAGCATTGTTCCCACTGACCACCAATGTAAGGAGCATTGTTCCCACTGACCACCAATGTAAGGGACATTCTTCCCACTGATCACCAATGTAAGGAGCATTCTTCTCACTGACCACCAATGTAAGGGACATCCTTCCCACTGACCACCAATGTAAGGGACATCCTTCCCACTGACCACCAATGTAAGGAGCATTCTTCTCATTCTTCATTATAGAGGACCCAAAATTGATCCCTATCTTCACGATTGGCAATGATGGGATGTACCCAATATCAACGTCTTCTCTGCCTCCGCTTCTCCTCCTCTTATTCCCTGTGCACTGCTACTACTGCTGCAGCAGCAGCAATGACAACTATGGTGGCAGGAAAAGGAATTGCCTCACACCATGTATGTTTTCATTGGTTAATGCCAAAGTTGTGGCAAAGTTGAAGTTGTACTGATCCCAAATCGCGGCCGTAAAATCGCACGACTTTGAAGTTGTAGAAGTGTGAAAGGAGCCTAATTTCCATAGTTAGGAGGGGACAGAAGAAATTTTTACAACTAGTTCTTTTTAGACTAGATAATATTTAACAAACTTTGCTACGGTTATGGTTTAATGAGAAATACCAAACAATTTTATAGACATGTGACTATCAATCTTTCAGATGTCGGTGAAAATGGCTTTGCATGCCCTTTCTGCCACACTTGCCTTAGGTTACTGCTCCTTGCTCTAGAGCAGGGGTGCCCAACCTTTTAAAGAGCAAGGGCCACTTAAGCGACTTGGTAACCGGTCGTGGGCCACAATGAGCAGAGCGGGTGGATGTCGGCCCACTTGGCTCTATAGAGCCCACCCTACTCTCAGCACACCAAACTTGCAGGTAATAACAGTCTATGGTTCAGTGCAGGTAATGCTGCGTACACACCATCGGTCCATCCAATGAGAACGGTCTGATGGACCGTTTTCATCAGTTAACCGATGAAGCTGACTGATGGTCAGTCGTGCCTACACACCATCGGTTAAAAAAACGATCGTGTCAGAACGCGGTGACGTAAAATACAACGACATGCTGAAAAAAACGAAGTTCAATGCTTCCAAGCATGCGTCGACTTGATTCTGAGAATGCGTGGATTTTTAACCGATGGTTAAATTTAAAACAAGATTGGTTATTTATCCATAGGTTAAAAAAAAGCAATGGGGCCCACACACGATCGGTTTGGTCTGATGAAAACGGACCATCAGACCGTTCTCATCGGTTTGACCGATCGTGTGTACGCGGCATAACCCAGGTGCGCTTCTCTGCACCTGCGGATCAGTTTGAAAGCAGCCCAGTAACCACTGTAGAGCACATATGCCCATATTTACACTGTGATTTTAGTAATAAACTTACCTTCAATAACAGTATTCTATTTTATTCCATCCCAGAGCAGAAGGTCACGGGCCACATCAGAGGGCTCCGCGGGCCACATCAGAAGGCTGCACGGGCCACATGTGGCCCCCGGGCCACTGGTTGGACACCCCTGCTCTAGAGAATGCATGAACAAATGTATCACTGCCCCTGTGGAAAGTATCTGTGTTGGGTTATTATATACAATAATTCGACTATACAGTTTCATTTAAATGCAGATCTTTAATATATTTCTCCACTTGGAGAAGGGAAGATTTTAAATGGTGTATCCCATTTGCAGACCAAGAAAAACTATTGTATTTTCTAAACGGTTTAAAAGAAAAGTTCATTTTCAATTTTGTAAATGCGCCAGAAAGGAAATTGATGTCATTTATAAATGATTCACGACAAATGCAGAACCACAAGTCCCTTTACTTTTAAGAATGCATAACAGAAATGACGTCTGTAAAGCCATCTAATGACTCCCCAAGGAGAATCCCGATTGCTTCACCCATCTTGTGTTCTGTTGTTCTTTGTAGCATTAATCCTAAAACATCCTGTATTTTTATCTGAAATCTAATTATGGAAGAGAGTGGGAGCATTATAGAAATGAATGGAAGAAAACGGCTTGAACAACCATTGCAACTTTCTTTAACCCCCTTTTCTCTATAGCATGACAGTCCTCCATAACAGTTTAGCCTTTTGTAGCTGATGTGAAATAAAACACAATCTATAAAAATAATGTGCAACATATAAAAAATAAAGTCGGCCTTCCCAACTGGAATGTCCTTCCTTTTTTTTTTTTTTTTTTTTTTTTTTAATCTCTCGCCTTTCTATGTTAAAGTTGAACTTTAACTTTGATTAAAAAAAAAACATATCCGTGTATATTATTTCTTCTGTGTGAAAGTTATTGAGTCTACAACATATGGTATACAGTATCTCACTAAAGTGAGTACACCCCTCACATTTTTGTAAATATTTTGTTATCTTTTCATGTGACAACACTAAGGAAATTAAACTTTGCTACTATGTAAAGTAGTGAGTGTACAGCTTGTATAAATGTGTACATTTTCTGTCCCCACAAAATAACTCAACACACAGTCCTTCATGTCTAAACCGCTGGCAACAAAAGTGAGTACACCCCTAAGTGAAAATGTCTAAATTGGGCCCAAAGTATCAATATTTTGTGTGGCCACCATTATTTTCCAGCACTGTCTTAACCCTCTTTGGCATGGAGTTCACCAGAGCTTCACAGGTTGCCACTGGAGTCCTCTTCCACTCCTCCATGACGAAATCACGGAGATGGTGGTTGTTGGAGACCTTGCGCTCCTCCACCTTCCGTTTGAGAATTCCCCACAGATGCTTAATGGGGTTTAAGTCTGGAGACATTCTTGGCCAGTCCATGACCTTTACACTCAGCTTCTTTAACAAGGCAGTGGTTGTCTTGGAGGTGTGTTTGGGGTCATTATCATGTTGGAATACTGCCCTGTGGCCCAGTCTCTGAAGGGAGGGGATCGTGCTCTGCTTCAGTATGTCACAGTACATGTTGGCATCCATGGCTCCCTCAAAGAACTGTAGCTCCCTAGTGCTGGCAGCACTCATGCAGCCCCAGACCATCACACTTCCGCCACCATGCTTGACTGTAGGGCAGACACACTTGTTCTTGTACTCCTCACTTGGTTGCCACCACACACGCTTGACAGCATCTGAACCAAATACGTTTTATCTTTGGTCTCATCAGACCACAGGACATGGTTCCAGTAATCCATGTCCGTAGTCTGCTTGTGTTCAGCAAACTGTTTGCAGTTTTTCTTGTGCATCATCTTTAGGAGAGGCTTCCTTCTGGGACGACAGCCATGCAGACCAATTTGATGCAGTGTGCAGCATATGGTCTGGGCACTGCCAGGCTGATCCCCCCCACCCCTTCAACCTCTGAAGCAATGCTGGCAGCACTCATATGTCTATTTCCCAAAGCCAACTTCTGGATATGACGCTGAGCATGTGCACTCAACTCCTTTGGTTGACCATGGCGAGGCCTGTTCTGAGTGAAAACTGTCCTGTTTAACTGCTGTATGGTCTTGGCCACCGTGCTCAGTTTCAGGATCTTGGCAATCCTAAAGGGGTTGTAAAGGTTTGTTTTTTATTTTCTAAATAGGTTACTTTAAGCTAGTGCATTGTTGGTGCACTTACCTTTTTCTTCAATTTCCCTTCTAAATGATTTTTTTATTGTTAGTTTGCTTTGTCTGAATTTCTCACTTCCTGTTCTTCCTCAGTAAGCTGTTCTAAATGACTTCCCACCATTTGGATGATGGTGGAAAGCTTACTGAGGAGAAACAAGAAGTGAGAAATTCAAACAAAGAAAAAAAACATTTAGAAGGGAAATCGAAGGAAAAGGTAAGTGAACCAACAATGCACTAGCTTAAAGGAACCTATTTAGAAAATAAAAGACGAACCTTTACAACCCCTTTAAAGCCTAGGCTATCATTATGTAGAGCAACAATTCTTTTTTTCAGATCCTCATTTTTTTGCCATGAGGTACCATGTTCCAATGACCAGTATGAGAGAGTGAGAGCAATGACACCAAATTTAACACGCCTGTTTCCCATTCACACCTGAGATTTTGTAACACTAACGAGTCGCATGACATCAGGGAGGGAAAAATTGCTAATTGGGCCCAATTTGAACATTTACACTGTTATTCAAGCTGTACACTCACTACTTTACATTTGTAGCAAAGTGTAATTGTTTTAGTGTTGTCACATGAAAATATATAATAAAATACTTACAAAAATGTTAGGGGTGTATTCACAAATATATATATATATACTGTATGTATGTATATGTATGTATGTATGTATATGTATGTGTATATATGTATGTGTGTGTATATGTGTGTGTGTGTGTGTGTGTGTGTATGTATGTATGTATGTATATGTATATGTATATATATATATATATTATTAATGGCTGTTTTAGCAATAATTTCTGACAGTTCTTGGCTACAGTCATCCAGCCATTGAGTACTACTGCGATCTCTGTGATTGGCCACATCTATCGCATTGTACAGGGCAGCTGTGATTTGCTCTGTGCCATGTGACCACTCAAAGATTACAGTAGTTCTCAATGGTACCAGGGCAGAGCACAGCCACCTGGTACTTGGATCAGTGATGCGCTATTTGTATGAATTGTTATGTAAAGTTAAGAAATTGAAGGTAGCTCACCGTTTCACACAATGGTGCTATTAATGGTCTTTTGGATTTTAGAATTGGAAACCTGTATGTTGATTAGAATGCTGGCATACCAAAAAATGGCATCAATGTTGGTCTGTGGGATACCGCGAATTGGCGCAAAATGGTACCAGGAGACTTCTTGTTTATGTGGCTTTGAGTTCCAGGCCTTGGACGCTAAAAAATGTTGGGCTAACTCCCAAACATAGTGAAAAAAAAAGTGAAAAATCTCCAAATAAAAATATCAAAGTCCACAACTGAAGTGAACTTTTAATAATGTCATTCCAATTTATTTTATTTTTTTTGAAAATGTGCAACAGGTGTATGCAGCAAAGGAAATGACCATATCCACTCTTGAGAAAAGATATCCAAAAAGTTGTACAAGCTCCTCCACCATGCTTGGAACACATATGGTGCCGGGATGTGTTCATCCTCCAGTAGTGACAAAGCGCATTGGGTGGAGTCTACGTGGGTGTGGCGTCATTAGGCAGAGTACCACAGTGAGATTTTCAGATTATGTGACATTTGTGATAAATGCTATCTTTTCTTGTTCAAAAATTGTATTAAGGAAGAGATGGCAAAAGTACAAAAATATTACAATCTAACATTTCTGACAAGAGTACACAAAAGCCTTCATATAAAAGTGCAAAGTTGGGCTGGGTACAACCCTTGTGAAAACAGGCACAACAATAAAGCTAGCCAGTCGTATAAATATGCCATCAA
Organism: Rana temporaria; assembly: GCF_905171775.1. Classification (NCBI taxonomy): domain Eukaryota; kingdom Metazoa; phylum Chordata; class Amphibia; order Anura; family Ranidae; genus Rana; species Rana temporaria. The sequence goes on from NC_053494.1 coordinate 133,372,312, forward strand.
CACCTAAAGTTTTGTCTGTGAAGAACTATAACGATATAACCCTATAATGCCTAAAAATCTCAAGGTATAAATGGCTGCCAATATAGTCTGAAGATGAGTGCTATGCCCCAAGACAACCTTTTTCAACCAGGGTGCCTTGAGGTTTCTTTAGGACTGCCTTGGCGAAATGCCTAAAAATTGCCCAAAAATTTAATGCTATTTGAGATGAGGATGAAAGCTGTCTTTTAGGCCGGGTTCACACATATGCGAATTGGTTGCGGCTTAAACCGCATCCAAGTCGCCTAACATTTCAAAATACATTGATTTCAATGAGGCTGGTTCACATATGTGCGATACATTCGCACTGCACATTGCCGAAAAAACGCATGCATTTTCTAGGCATTGCGGTGCGGCTCAGGTGCAAATTCAGGCCCATTATCTTCTATGGGTACGCACCTGATTCACACATGTGTTCATTTCTCTTCAGGATTTCTCTCATTCAGCTCAATACACTTCCCCCTCTCCCAGGTCTCCAAATTCGCATCTAAAACGGAGCTGATCTGCTGAACAGTTCTCTTATCTCTCTGCAGAGATAAGAGAGCTGAAATTTGCACCACACAAGTGTGAATCCGGCTTTAGTTACAAAGTCACAGGTTTTCATTGTGTACCATTACATCCTTTTAGCTGCCAGCATTCTAACAACCAATGGCATCACCAGTTGATAAGGAGGATGTCAGTCGCCTGCATAACATCCTTTTTTGACCTTCCCCTGCCCCTCTCCATCAGAGGTGGGGGTCACATTAGCTGAGGGATTGAGAAACATTGGAATATTAGTCAGTACCAGTTTGCAAAAGTGTATTTGCTTTAGAAGAATAAATCACCTCTAACGTTGGGTGTCCTACTTGGACTTGTGAATGTTGCTGCATTATGTAAAACTATTAGAATAGTTAGAATGGGGGGCCTCAAGACTGTCTATTTTTTTTAAATTTGCCTATAGATTGTCCATAAGTTTTAAACGGTGTCTTGATTGAAAAAAGGTTGAGAAACACTGCCCTAAGAGGGTAAGTATATATGCATTAGGAGTACTGCAGATATCTACACGCGAAGGAGTCTGCAGTAGGGTAATTGGTCCATGCCAATAAGAGTGGTATTTATAGGTGCAAGTCTTCTAAAATAGGTTGACCCGGATTCAGTGAAAAAATTATATAATAAATAAATATACAAAACTTATGTGCAACACCACATGTGAATTGATAGTGTGAACACTAGTTAAAGTCCATAAACCTCCAATGAGTGGATATTAATGGTAATAGGATCTGGATAATGCCAGAAAAATATAAAGTGAAAAAACGTTCATAAAGGAAAAGTTCGTAAATAAGGAGTCCAGTGACTTAAGTGAATATACAGAATCCAACGGTGATATCTAGATAGGAGATCCACCACCACTTATGACAGGGGGCTTACCGGATAGATTGGACCCAGAAGGGCGTATACCCACTGGGCCAATCAAGCTTGTAAATACGACACACTTTAAGGGTATACCGCAGATGTATCAAAAGCCAGGAATCATTGATGAGACCTCTCCAGTGCACAGCCAGACTCGCACAGCCTCCAGCATCACTCCTCTCCCAACCTACACCACTTAGAAGTACTGAAGTACTTGGGAGTGATGATTTTGATACATCTGCGGTATACCCTTAAAGTGTGTCGTATTTACAAGCTTGATTGGCCCAGTGGGTATATGCCCTTCTGGGTCCAATCTATCCGGTAAGCCCCCTGTCATAAGTGGTGGTGGATTACCTATCTAGATATCACCGTTTGGATTCTGTATATTCACTTAAGTCACTGGACTCCTTTTTTACGAACTTTTCCTTTATGAACGTTTTTTCACTTTATATTTTTCTGGCATTATCCAGATCCTATTACCATTAATATCCACTCATTGGAGGTTTATGGACTTTAACTAGTGTTCACACTATCAATTCACATGTGGTGTTGCACATAAGTTTTGTATATTTATTTATTATATAATTTTTCACTGAAATTTAATTATTACCAGCGCTACACTTTCTCCACTGTACTTTATAGCAATTTGATCTTCTTTGCTGTGTTAGCTGCTCCATTTATTTAGTATTAAATAAATGGAGGTAATTGTTGTTTTTTTTGTATTTTTTATCCTGGGCATGGATTAGTTTCGCTATTTTTAGGCTCTCCTTGGTCGGTCGACTCAGTTGAGGGAGGTTCAGTCCTGTCCAGTCCCAGATCAAATGCTGCGTTGGAGTCTCCTCCAAAGATTACCGTGCCCTCCAACAGAGGAGCAAGCATTTCAAAGAGGTTTGAAAAAGGCTGCTTGACCTTTGTTGGGCGTGTAGTAGGATATCGGGGAGTACAAGTGTCCCTTGATCGTATGCCGCGTCACTAGGATAAATCTGCCCGCCGGATCTTTTTTTGTCAGCGATCCAGGTGAAGTTGCACGGTTTTGAAAATAAAATGGCCACCTCCTATGACTTATTAACCGCACTGGCTATATAGAAGTTAGGGAAGTGGGAGTGGAGGACCTTGGGACTATACCGAGTTTCTTATATAATTACAATGTCCAGGTTGGATGATTTGTATGCATTAAAGAGTTGCCTACGTTTTGAGGGAGAGTTCAGCCCCTGGACATTGTGTTGCAACCTTTAAGGCCTTGCGAGTGTGATCAGCCATGGTACCCGAAGTGTGGTGCGCTGTGATGTTTACCGTCACTGACCACTGGGACCTCCTGCCACTCCAGTTCGACAATTGGATTGCCGGTACAGTACCTCTGAGAACTTGCAGACCGGGAAAGCCAGCTGGTGGTAGTGTCTATGAAAAAAAAATGTCAGGTGATGCTCAAAAGAGAAAAGAATAGAGGGAGTTGGAAAAGACAGTACAGGAGTAAGGTTCCCCCCACGGGTGAACTAACCTGGTGAAGAGAAAAGATCCTGAGGGTCATCTAACTAAAAGATGTGAGAGAAAAGTAGGTAGTGCAAATCTCCAGGATATACGCCTTGGAGTTCCTATTTCCCGGAAACCAACTGGAGTCTAAAGGATAGGAGGAGGCACATGGGAGCCACCCCAAACCAGGGCGCCCCTATGAAATCTAACAAATATGCTCCTAGAGCAGCGTGAACCAAAATCTGAACATTAGCATTTAGCAACTACGTGAGTAAGAAAGATGGGTCGCAGGACCTTCTAACCACTCAGTGGAGGTGACACCCGCATGGGCGGGAGGGAGTGGGAGGACCAGCCGATCTTCAAACGCATATGAGATGGCTCAAAGCACAGATACCTCGGTAAAGAGGCTATAGTACCACCCTCGCAACCCGGATGGGGGAGTTGAAGGTAGGGAATCCATCTCTAGAAGCAGTGGGGGAAAACATCAAATAAAACAAAACTGTTGACAACCTGAGAAAGAACATCAGAGGAAACAACTCCTGGGGTCGTAAGGGAGTCAGTCTCTTAGGAGAAGAGAAAAGTCTGATGCAGGTGCATCAGAATATGTGTGACCCGACGTATGCGATAGTCAGAGGCTCATGTAGGACCTTTATGCAACGATCTCCGGGCCTTGGGTTCGTTCCATAGGGGATCCAACGGGCTTGTAGGAGGCGGGCGTTTGTTTGTTCCCAAAGACGAAATCTCTATTTCCATCTCCTGGGAAATAATCTTCAGACTGAGAAGCAGCTTTTCTCCCTTCAGACCTCCAAGTCTGAAATGATATCTCCGCGGCGGCCATCTTGGTACACCCGGGATGGGTGGAGGCGGCGGCGAACTCCAGCTCTGATTGGTGTCTGGCACCTGATCGGCGCATACGGGGATGAGCACGGGCGTTGCATGGCGGGTGCTGTGGGCGCGGCTGGTCCGGGGTGGTGCGGAGCTCAGAGTTCAGGTGGCCAGCTTGAAACTTTCGCACATGCTCACGCAAATCTATTTTTATTTATTTTGATAAAGATCTGGCTCACCAGCTAGTATGAATGGTTTCTGTGGATGGCTTTTTGACCGCTCAATTTTAGATGGACAATACTTTCTGGTAAGGAGCTTATGTTACTCACTGTTGGTGGCATTCAGGTGAATACTCCTCCGCAGAAGATTTTCTTCATTTTTTTTTATTTTTTATTATGGCTTGGAGGTGGCTCACCTTTATGGGTGATAAAAGCAAATAAAATAAGATGCTATTTTCTTTTTTCTTTTACAATGCTTCTATATGTAAAGTCTTTATTTGAAGATTATTCATGTATTTTGGGTTAGCGCTACACTTCTGTATATACAGTTGTGCTCATAAGTTTACATACCATGACAATTTATGATTGGCCATTTTTCAGAGAATAAGAATACAAAAACACAAACAAAAATTCTTTCACTCATGGTTAGTGTTTGGCTGAAGCCATGTATTGTTTACTCTTTTTACATCATAATGGAAACAGAAACTTCCCAAATGACCCTGATGAAAAGTTTACATACCCCAGTTCTTAATACCATGTATTGCCCCCTTTAACATCAATGACAGTTCAAAGTCTTTCGTGTTATTTGTTGATGAGGCTCTTTATCTCCTCAGATGGTAAAGCTGCCCATTCCTCTTGACAAAAAGCCTCCAGTTTCTGTAAATTCTTGGGCTGTCTTGCATGAACTGCACATTTTGAGATCCCTGCAAAGTGAAATATGAAGATGAAAAACAAAGGCTAAAAATGAAAATTAAATGTTTGGTAGAGATGGTCACATATGAGTGTGTGTATGTGTGTGTGTGTGTGTGTATATGTATGTATGTATGTATATATATATATATATATATATATATATATATATATATATATATATATATATATATATATATATATATATATATATATATATATATATATATATATATATATATATATATATATATATATATATATATATATATATATATATTCCTTGGGAAGCAATCCGACAGTGTTGCTTCTTCATTCACCACTTCTCCATCTTTTGAATGCAGCCAAGGTATGCCTCCTGGATTGATGGAAAACTGTTACCCTCCTTCTGTCAGCCAATGGCTTATCTGCCAATAACACGATGATAATAGCAAACCTCACATCCTCTGTAAATTATCAGTGGAAAAGTCCACGAAAACCTGGTTTGGGTGAGGCTCTACTGACTAGATTCCTTTTTATTCTTTTTCTTCCTTGCACTCCCACTCCCATTATTATAATATTTTAATTTTTTTTATTGTTTATTTTTCTTATCTCTCGCCCATCCTTATTAATTCATGTGCCCTGACATATCCTTGTTCCTCCTCACTTTGTGCTCTACAATTGTACAACTTATGAAAACAGTCAATACCCACGGGATCATGCTATAGCTCTTCATTAAATTCTCAACTAATTACGTTTTTGCAAAGAACCTACATTTAGTTGTTTACTTGTATGTTTCCTTGTAGATGTTTCTGTAAATCTGAAAAGCAGTTAGATAATTGAATTGTATGTTTTCATCACTATATACCTTGTTTTATCTTTAGTATGTGCTGTTAAAGGACAAAACAAATGCACATAAAGCAGTAATAGACATAAGTATATGATCAATGCTCTCCAGAACATTGAAAGTGTTTTTTTTTTTTTAAATCTTAATGCAATGCATTAACCACTTGCTTACCGGGCACATATCTCCTGCCCAGGCAAAATTTCAGCTTCCGGCACTGCGTCATTTTAACTGACAATTGCGTGATCGTGCAATGTGGCTCCCAAACAAAATTTACGTCTTTTTTTCCCCCACAAATAGAGCTTTCTTTTGGTGGTATTTGATCACCTCTGCATTTTTTTTTTTTTTTTTTTTTTTTTTGCGCTATAAACAAAAAAAGAGCGACAATTTAAAAAAAAAAAAAAAACGTTTTTTTACCTTTTTGCTATAATAAATATCCCAATTTGTTTAAAAAAAATAAATAAAAAAATAAGCGACTGGTTTACACAAAATGAAAAAGAGAAATCACCGCTCTAGGATACTAATCAGAAAGTCTCCTCACCTGATCCAAAGGCACGGGTGCTAGCAATGCATAGAATGATGCAAAATTAAGGAAAAACTTTCTGGACAGCCGTACTTTGATTGTGAAATCAAACACACAAAAAGCATGCCACAGCAAACGGTATAAAAAGCTGACGCGTTTCACACCAAACTTTAGTGCTTATTCATAGCTTACTTGGTTTGGTTATAGCGCCTACAAAATAGGGGACAGAATTATGATTTTTTTAATTTTTTTTAATTTTTATTAGTAATGGCGGTGATCTGCGATTTTTATTGGGACTGCGACATTATGGCAGACACATCGGACACTTTTGACACATTTTTGGGACCATTCACATTTATACAGCGATCAGTGCTATAAATATGCACTGTTACTGCATAAATGTGACTGGCAGGGAAGGGGTTAACACTAGGGGGTGAGGAAGGGGTTAAATGTGTGCCATGCATAGTGTTTCTAACTGTGGGGGGAGGGGACTGACTGGGGGAGCTGACCGATCTGTGTCCCTATGTACAAAGGGACACAGCATTGGTCTCCTCTCCCTGACAGTTTACACACACAGATCCACATCCTTGTCTGTGTAACTGCTGATCACGGGTACCTGGCGGACATCGCGGCCGCCAGGCACGGGCAACGGCACTGCAGAACAGGTAAGTAAACTAGGTTTGTTTTTTGTTTTTTAAATCTGCCTTTTCAAACCCTTTAAGTACAGCATTAGCAACATCCCAGTTCATGAAAGGCTTATTTTTATGATGATCAGAATACAATTACTATAGAAACACGTTCTATCTGTGCTCAGCATGGTCACTAAGTGTATCACTGAGAATACGTATTGTGAGTCGCCCAAAAAACGTGTTCAGTCCTCACAAACCTTTTGCGTGGAGTGGTATACCCCTGTCTTAGAACAATCTGCTTTTTCCACTTGAAATCAATACATGGAGGAATCAAGTTGTTGTCTAATGGTTTTATGTTTATCTTTTTATTACACCAATAGATGGTCATTTTTTTATTCTTTCCAAAGCAGAGTTTCTGAACAAGTCATGCACCCCTAGTGGTAGTTTTACTTGTATACTCTGGAAAATATCTGTATAAGGTTTCAGTAATATGAAATCTTAACACAAAAAAGGTGGAAACCCTACATTTGTGCATTACATTTATATATGTCTTTAGTATACCAGATCAGTTTGTTGAACAACTTTCTGACTTGTACAATAGGGCTGTCTGGAATGTGTGTTGTAAAATATACTCACTCGTATGTTTTGTTTGTTGAAATTGATATAATTCACATATTACTTTCTGTAATGATTCCTCACCAGTAATATTTTTTTCAGCCTATTCTAGAATCTGGAGCTGTAGAACTACTATGTAGTTTGACGCTAAGTGAGAATCCTGCCCTGCGTGTCAATGGCATCTGGGCTTTAATGGTAAGTATTTGTCTGCTAACATGATAATCTATTAATTGATAACATCTTCATAAGACTTTTTTCCGTTTTACAGAACATGGCATTTCAAGCTGACCAGAAGATAAAATCCGACATTTTAAGAGGTCTAAGCACAGAGCAGTTGTTTCGACTATTGTCTGATTCTGATGTGAATGTATTGATGAAGACACTGGGACTTCTCAGAAACTTGTTGTCTACAAGGCCAGTAAGTAATGTGTGAACAATTGCTAATCCCCAGCAAAAAAATAACAAAACTTATGCTCAAAACCTAACTATATGCAATTTAATATTTCCAGATGACAAAAGTCACCGGGACAATTAGTGTGAATTTTTCCGGCAGGGAGACAGGTAGCAATAAAATGTGACTAGTTGTGCAAGGAGGAAAGCACAAAAAGAACATAGGGTGTACTGGACGGAAATAATTGGTGGGATTGGGAAAGTTAATTTGTATGATCACTGCATATGCATACATTATATGTATGTATCTGTATATGCACGTAATATTGTACTAATATTGTGTTGTGCTTTTGACATGGAAGCCAATCCTTCTGCTTTTGGAGTGTGTATTTTCAGATTCTGGCACTTTGCTCCTTGCACACTCGGTCTCTGCTTGAGTAAAGACCACTTTTCTGGGCGCTGCCTAATGAGTACTGCTTTATAGAATCCAGTGCCCCACATCTTTCTTTTACTTCCCAAGCAATAACATCGTGACAGGGGTGTTGACACTATCCAAAAGTTTTGGTTTTAGCTATATTCTTATCGAATTATTGATGGAAAAAACAGTGCCACAGGTGTATAATGGTTTAGCAAGATAAGTGTTTTCTTTTTTTATCAAAACAGAATTTTTCCTATTTGTTTTAAATAAAGGACTAAAGAACATGCGTATGTGTGTGAATTGCTTCATTGCTGATACCTTGCTGAGCTTTTCCTCGGCCAACTGTGCCTTATCTGGCAGTGCTACAGATAGACTCCCATGGAGTAGATGCAATCACTCATGACAACTGGAAAATTATCTCTAATTCTAATTTATTTGCACATTACAACAGATCTGGTGATTTGAGAAAATTTTCTAAGGCAGGCCATAGATGATGCGATTTTTCTTTCCTGCAACCATGAAACTCTATTCCCCCATCAACAGTGTTGACGGGGGAATCCCTTCCTTGGAGCTATTGTAATTTCCCAGTGGGAGGGGACGGGGAGCTGTCCCTCCTGGGAGAACACAGTAATATTACATTTAAAAATCCAACATGCTGGTTGTACCCAAGTTGGTCGGTGGATTGACTTGGGTACAATCAGCCTTCCCATAGGTAGGCCAAATCTTGGCCAGTCCCTACTGTAAGATTCATACCATCTATGGCTGTCTTAAAGCTAGCACAAGCCCACCGTCCACTACACAGATGCTTTCCCACCAAAGGCCTTCCATTATCAGTAATGTCTGACTTGTACTAGGCAGTCAGTCATCTTTTCATTTGCAATTATTTTGATATATGAGAACAAATGTGGCAGGTGTCCTCAGCTATTAATGTTCATGATTAGTGAGTCTATTTTCCTCAACAATTGGCATTACTAAGGTGACATCTACACTGGCGAATTTAGACCAGTGCAAATTGTAGCGGCAAGAATCCGAATCCTGCTGTGATTTTGAGAGGCTAGGTGTGTCAGTTGGCCCTGTTCTCTATAATGACAGGTTGCCGGCAGCTGCAGTAATTTTCTGCCTTCTTTATAGCCAGCAATCACTATTGACATTGTTATTTGCTAGCTGTGCAGAGATCCACGAATAGCTGCGGCTGCTCAGAGCCACAGCAAGAATCTCTGCATCCTGCCGCTTCAATTCCCACTGGCCTAAATGGTCTTTGTGAATGTAGCCTTAATCTGTAGATATTGAGCTAATTTATAGCTGATATTAGTAGGCAGTTCCCAATTATATTAAGGGGAACTGTTCTAGCTTCAGTATGCGACTCATTCAAACAATAACTAAAGGTCTAATTTTTTCTTTTGTGATATTACATTACCACTTCTGTTTTCATAGAATCCTAATGATCAAATTCTAGAGCCTAGAGGTCTCTCAAACTCTTGATTACATCAACATGTTTTAGATATTATCTGCCAGTTTGTCTAACATCTATTGTATGTATAGTTACCTGACTACATAATTAAATGTCAGCATTTGATCAAGGATTGCTTTATTGCCTAGTGGTTTTTATACAATGTGTGTTCTAATTATCCTAGAATTTATTATTTATTTCACCTAGCGCAACCCGTGTTTCCTGCCTACAGGCTGTTGGTAACATTATTCCTCTCTTCTTTGTCCTCTATGTGCACTTTAGCACATAGACCAGATAATGAGCACACATGGGAAGCAGATCATGCAAGCAGTGACCTTCATCCTTGAAGGGGAACATAACATAGAGGTCAAGGAACAGGTATGATTATACTGGTTCAGTGCCAGCATTACCTGTACTGCACTCGACCGATCTTTTAGCAGCGTGAATCGTGGTACTCTATAATGAGTGATAGGGTGCTTTAATCTCCCTGGCATGAGTTAACAGCTTAGCAGTACTGTAGGTAATGAATATTTTACTAGCACAAGTAAGATATGCATAACACATTTTATTCTCATCGATTTTCTGTAGAGCCCAGTCCTTCACATTTAATGTATTACATCAGCTATTCTTTGGCTCCAGTATGCTATATTGTAAATGCATTTTCCTTGCGCATGTTTAATATTAGTACATTACCCTAAAACTCTCATTGGGACACAGGCTTTTTATTTCCAGTAATGGCTTCATGTGCTGGTTTGTCAGCTAATTACTTTGTGCTATTACTGGTTACATAATAATTGAACCTAAAACATGCAAAATTGATATTGTCTAAAAGTGCGCAACTAGTATTAGAAGTTCACATGTAGTTTGTAGTAAATAGTGATGAGTTCAGGGGTGTTCGGATACAGGTCCAAACCCATCGAGTTATTCTGCCGGGAAGCTGTCAACAGCCAAGCATCGATGGTGGAGGCATTTTCTGCCCTGCAACTACACGTATGAAAGGGGCGTGTATATGTTGGGCTGCAGCTCGAGGAATGTCTCCACCACCTAGGATTGACTGACAAGATTTGAGAAACCTCCCCTACAGAATAGCTCAGGCGAGTTCAGACTCCGAACGTGTCTAAGCTCATCACTAAACGCAGGAATACACCCACTGACGTTGGAATTTGCTATCTGAAAAATCTTTCCACACATTTTCCTCTTTTCCTTTTTGTCTGTATATTAACAATGGGTGGTTTAAAGTTTTAAGGTTTAAGTATAGTGTGTGTTTAGTGAGTAAGAAATAAATAAAATATCAGCATCACTGTGTAAAAGAAGCAGTTTAATATTTACCTTTCTGATGGGTTGTGTATTAATCTTTACTTTTCTTAAGGGGCTCTAGACACCACTACTTTTCAATGCTTCTTGTTGTGTCAGCGTACAACTAAAGTGTTGGATATTGTTTGCCACCAGATCTCTTCAAGAGGGTCTGCCAGGGTGCTTCTTTTACAGGGTGATGCTGGTTTATTTTTTTTATCTTGGCAACAAGAAAGCTTGATCTTATTTGCCATATTCAACATTTTGCTTCCATTTCCCTTATGTTCTTTTATTATATAGTAGATTAGCCACTGAAGACAAGGTAGAGTACTTTTCACAATTCCTCAGCTTGACTGCTTAACACCCGTTAAAACGAGATACAGTAAAACCTTGGATTGCAAGCATTATTTGTTCCAGAAACATGCTTGTAATCCAAAGCACTTGTATATCAATGAAAATGTCCCCATAAGAAATAATGGAAACTCAAATGATTCGTTCCACAACCATTTATTCCTAAGTCCTTCAGTTTATAGTCCATATAAAAAGATTATGGCAATGTGTAACCATAAAATGTCCATCCTCAAATGGCAGCCTCCACAAGGGGATTAGAAGCAAAACCCAGCAGGAACTACAGAGTATGAAAGAGAAGAGAGGCAAATTTAGCAGCTCACGTGATTGATTAGAAGTTGTCCACATAGACCATCCTTTGCACCGCCGGCTCCCACCGCTGTCAGTCTGCAATCTTGACCAGGAAGACTACCCTGCAGTAGAGCAAGCTGAAAGCGAGGCCTGCAGCGTGGAAGGGATGACGTCAATGGCGGTGTGGAGGACGGTCTATGTGGACAGCTTTACCTTGGATGCCTGCAAACTTGGATGTGCCTGTTTTAATCATCAACCATGTGACTTGCTAAATGTTGTACCTTCATTAAGTGTAACCATATTAGAGGCGCCTCTGTTCTGTTTTATACTCCGTTGTAACATGACGCTACTTGTATATCAAGACTGCACCTGTATATCAATTCAAAATGTAGTTAAACATTTTGACTGTCTTGTAAAACCAAGGTTTTACTGTATTACCATCACCAGAGTGCATTGTTTTCAGTGAGTTTGCTGGGGAAAAAAATATTTGCAGCCAATGAAATTCCAAGCAATGTGAAGCTCAACCGCTGAGCAATTGACTTTCTACAGCATTTGGAGCTAGCGACAGAATGGCCAGTTTTAGTAACTACTTGTGTTATCCAGTGAAGTTGGTAATTATCATGGCACACCAGCAATTTTTAGCTGCATAGAGAAGCACTATAGCCTTTTACAACAGCAACCCTATAGCTAGATACAAACTACATGAGAAAGTAAGCAGAGGTTTTTGTGGCTGCTGCAACGTTGCTAGTGTGATATGATCCATAGGCCTCATTCACACAGGGTGTATCATTGTATGCCCCATGTGAGGCCATGTTTACTCGCACAGAGATGCATAGGTGTTCCGTGTATCCCCATGGCAGTTCCAATCATGTCAATTGGGATGCAGAAGCTGTATGGACACACTGCTTCCAACCTGACATTCATTTGGTTTAATTTAAAGCCATGCACCTAGATGGATGTCAGATTGAAAACTGCGTCTGTGCAGCTGCTCCGTCCCAACTGACCTCAAAGGTACTGCCTACACAGGGATGATTGGAACACCCATACATCCCTGTGCAGGTAAACATGGCTCTCATATGGGGCACACATTGATATACCCTGTGTGAAATAGGCCATAACATAGTTTAAGCGAAATGAGAACGATTAGTGGGACTTCAGGGCAGGTTTGGGAAACACTGATTTACAGTGGGTACGGAAAGTATTCAGACCCCCTTAAATTTTTCACTCTTTGTTATATTGTAGCCATTTGCATCCTCATTGATGTACACAGAGCACCCCATATTGAGAGTAAAACACAGATTTGTTGAAATTTTTGCAGATTTATTCAAGAAAAACTGAAATATCACATGGTCATAAGTATTCAGACCCTTTGCTGTGACACTCATATATTTAACTCAGGTGCTGTCCATTTCTTCTGATCATCCTTGAGATGGTTCTACACCTTCATTTGAGTCCAGCTGTGTTTGATTATACTGATTGGACTTGATTAGGAAAGCCACACACCTGTCTATATATAAGACCTTACAGCTCACAGTGCATGTCAGAGCAAATGAGAATCATGAGGTCAAAGGAACTGCCTGAAGAGCTCAGAGACAGAATTGTGGCAAGGCACAGATCTGGCCAAGGTTACAAAAACAATTCTGCTGCACTTAAGGTTCCTAAGAGCACAGTGGCCTCCATAATCCTTAAATGGAAGACGTTTGGGACGACCAGAACCCTTCCTAGTGCTGGCCGTCTGGCCAAACTGCTATCGGGGGAGAAGAGCCTTGGTGAGAGAGGTAAAGAAGAACCCAAAGATCACTGTGGCTGAGCTCCAGAGATGCAGTCGGGAGATGGGAGAAAGTTGTAGACAGTCAACCATCACTGCAGCCCTCCACCAGTCGGGGCTTTATGGCAGAGTAGCCCAATGGAAGCCTCCCCTCAGTGCAAGACGCATGAAAGCCTGCATGGAGTTTGCTAAAAAAAAGACACCTGAAGAACTCCAAAGATGGTGAGAAATAAGATTCTCTGGTCTGATGGGACCAAGATAGAACTTTTTGGCCTTAATTCTAAGCGATATGTGTGGAGATAACCAGGCACTGCTCATCACCTGTCCAATACAGTCCCAACAGTGAAGCATGGTGGTGGCAGAATCATGCTGTGGGGGTGTTTTTCAGCTGCAGGGACAGGACGACTGGTTGCAATCGAGAGAAAGATGAATGCGGCCAAGTACAGGGATATCCTGGATGAAAACCTTCTCCAGAGTGCTCAGGACAGCAAACTAGGCCGAAGGTTTACCTTCCAACAAGACAATGACCCTAAGCACACAGCTAAAATAACGAAGGAGTGGCTTCACAACAACTCTGTGACTGTTCTTGAATGGCCCAGCCAGAGCCCTGACTTAAACCCAATTGAGCATCTCCGGAGAGACCTATAAATGGCTGTCCACCAACATTTACCATCCAACCTGACACAACTGGAGAGGCTCTGCAAGGAGGAATGGCAGAGGATCCCCAAATCCAAGTGTGAAAAACATGTTGCATCTTTCCAAAAAGACTCATGGCTGTATTAGATCAAAAGGGTCCTTCTACTAAATACTGAGCAAAGGGTCTGAATACTTGGGACCATGTGATATTTCAGTTTTTCTTTTTTAATAAATCTGCAAAAATGTCAATTCTGTGTTTTTCTGTCAATATGGGGTGCTGTGTGTACATTAATGAGAAAAAAAAAGACCTTAAATGATTTTAGCAAATGGCTGCAATATAACAAAGAGTAAAAAATGTAAGGGGGTCTGAATACTTTCCTTACCCACTGGATATAATGCTATCATTTCATGCTTTACTTCTCTGATACACATGAGAGAGTAACACAAAAGGTTTCCTTTTGACAAATATAGTGCAGTCTAATATCAAACACATATACTTTAGTTAAAAGAGCAGACTCCTGCCCATACAAGTTTACAGCCTGAAAATCTAGAAGGTATATCATAGAGCCTGGGTTACAACTCGAGTGCTATGTATGGAGCAAATTTCTCTGTTCAAATAGAATATATGAATGTAATCAGCCGAATATATACCTTTTGATTGTTGTTATAAGCAAATCTGTGGTGGTCTTAAAATATCAAATTAACATTTGCAGTTAAATCCAAAAACGTAGATGTTGAGTTTGGGTCCACATCTCTCATTTCTTGCATTTTATTGTTCAGTAAGGCCATCCATCAAAGTAATAGACCATTAGTGAGTTGAGGTTAGATGTTACTTCCTAAAGTCTGTGTTTAGTTCTAGGTGTCTGTGCTTTTGGTTTTGCAAACATAGAATCAAAGTTATACGGTAATTAAGATCACCTAGCTTTCTTGTTAATTTTTTTCTTTACAACTACGTACTTTAAAATGTACCATTCTATATCACAATGTGGCCTACCAGCTGTTAGCACTGCTTTGCCTATGTAGGTTCCCATAAGAGTGGTGGTTAAGCTATCGTCTCCCTGCTAGGTTGTGTATCTACCATCATCTCAAATCTTAAAATGCCAAAAGGCAACAGTTTGGTGACAGAGGTGTAATAGGTTAAGTTTTTTATTTTGTTTTCTAGACACTTTGTATACTTGCTAATATAGCAGATGGTACTTCAGCAAAAGACCTTATCATGACGAATGATGATATTTTACAGAAGATCAAGTATTATGTGGTAAGTCAGACCTGTTTCTTGGCACCGTTTTGGCAATGTTATCTGTCATTTCTTTTAAGTTGATTTAGGAGCAGGGTAAACAGATATTTAAAGTGTATGTAAACCCTAACACTGAGCTTTTAATTGCTCCCTTTTGCCTTGTTAATTGTACCATTCAACTCATTTTGTTATATACCGTATTTATCAGTGTATAACACGCACCTTAACTTTAAGAGGGAAGTTTCAGGAACAATTCTTTCCACAGCCCCCTGCGTATAACATGCAGGCACAGTTTACTCTCTATTTTCAGGGTAAAAAAGTGAGTGTTATACGCCAATAAATACAGTGTGATTGAGATATATATATATATATTAAAAATTTGATTAGTGCAAAAAACCTGTTGCCCCTGCCAGAAATGTTGTGAACTGATAACTTACTATACTTTCTGCCTCTGCTATCATTTATCGGCTATTATTGTTCCCAGCTTCCTCTGTGGATTGCAGAACACCTTCACCCTATGTTATGGGGGAGAGTTAAGGGACAGATGTTCTGTAGTCCTGTTCAAGAGTAACGATGCTCCTCCTCTGTTAATACAGTATGGTGGGAGTGTGTTTTCACTCTAGAATAGAAAGTGTTCCTGGCAGGACCACCAGTTGAAAAAGAACACTAATGCAACCACCACATCTAAGGTCTGGCAAGCTGCAATATGTAAAAATTGTGTTCACTGGTTTAGATACATTTTAAGCCACATCTGTTGTGTCTTTGTTGCAGTTCTACCATTGCATGCTCACAATTTCTTTTCTCTCCACTTCAAGGCCAGCACTGTGTGAGTTATAGGTATTTCCTTTGTAAAATAAAATCATTGTTCAATTTGCCAACCGCTACATAAATGTATTGCATGAGCTATATAATGGTGCTGATATCCAAGTATAGCTGCACATGCTTTAATGAATTCTGGGTAACAGCAGGAGTCTGAATTTCGCAATGTGAAATACAGCCCTTTTAATGGCAAAAGGTGTTTTAATAATAATATACAATAATACAGATAAATGCATGGCTGCTTTATTACATTTCCAGTCACATCAAACTGACATCACAAGACTCCTTTAGACATCTTTTATCAGTCTTCCAAGGGGCTTGTCGCACTAGTGGCACGATCACTAATGGACCCCATATTTTCTTCTGGCTGGCCGGACCAGCAAGGCATTGCTCCATTGCTGCTTTCTTGTCAGTGAGTAAAATTCTGCAGTGTTTTGGCCAGCAAGTGAGTGGCAAACGTTTAGGCCCCATACACACCATAGAATCTATCCGCAGATAAATCCCATCAAATGGGTTTCTGCGGATAGATCCTATGGTGTGTACACGCCAACGGATATTTATCCGCAGATAAATCTCCCCTGGAATGGATTTCCAGCAGATAAATATTTGTCGACATGCACAGAATATCTATCTGCTGGAATCCATTCCAACGGATGGATCCGCTCGTCTGTACAGACTTACCGGATCCATCCGTCCAAAGGGATTCCCCGCACGCGCCGTAATGAATAGACGCATGCGTGGAATTCCTTATATGACAGCGTCGCGCCCGTCGCCGCGTCATAATAGCGGCGACGGCGCGACACGTCATCGGCAGAGGATTTCAGCGCGGATTTCAATGCGATGGTGTGTACACGCCATCGCATAGAAATCCTCTGAAATCTTAGAGAGGATTTATCCGCGGATACGGTCCGCTGAACCGTATCTGCGGATAAATTCTATCGTGTGTATGGGGCCTTAGGGAAGTGGTTGTTGCACCTGAGTAATTCTGCTTCTGTCATATTACCAGCAGCACCAGTGTTACATCAGCTTTGGAGCTTCTGTCAGCAGACTTTTGTTTAAGTTGGATACGTTTTGCATTCCCATAAAATTCTGTAGGAATACAAAATGTGCTTAAAGCAAGTTATATGCAGGCCAGTAGGAGGTCACATGCACCCGTCAATGAATTCTGAATGATGTTAGAAGCTGCACAAAGTGATACCAAAAGTGACTCTAACATGAGAGACGTAGGGGGCTGCCATCGCAGGCCACCTTCTAAAAGTGCTAGATGACTGGCTACAGTATGTTTCAGTCACAGTCCCCAGAACAAACATGCTGTGAATGAGTGTCATAAAAGTGTGCTAGACTTGTTCCAGATTGGCGACAGCAGTGAAGCAAAAGTATTCGAATGACAGTCAGAAAGCTAGTATTGTCATAGATGAATTCAGTAATGGCAGCCTCCCTCTTTCATGATGGTATCTTTGTAATCCCATAGGGCAGGGATATGCAATTAGCGGACCTCCAGCTGTTGCAGAACTACAAGTCCCATGAGACATAGCAGGACAGCCAGAAGCATTACACCCAGAGGTAGAGGCACAATGGGATTTGTAGTTTTGCAACAGCTGGACGTCCGCAAATTGCATATCCCTGCCATAGGGGTTGCCGAGGAAGAAGGCTGATCAGTTCAGCCTATCTTTGCATTTACTTCCTCTGAACTTCAGATTCCAGGATGTTCCAAGACCAAGTTGAAGTTGTAATCTTGCTTGTGTGTAATTGGTGTGGCCCACGTCTTCTTCCTTGTTGAAGTACCCTACCTGTAAAGCCTAGTACACACATGCCGAATGTTGGTTTCTATTCAACCAGCTGACATTTGCCCGTGTGTACGACAGTCGGTCTGATCGAAGCCAGCCTTTCGGCTGCTGTCTGTCAAAGAGGCATGACCAAAAAATGTCTGCCGATTGGCCAATAGCTGAGAGCACTGACCGGAGTGTTCTGGCAGGGGGGCCGTCCCCCTGTCAGAACACAATAGAACAGTAGGGGAGATCGCTGTACTAACACCACTTGGTACAGTCCTGCTGGGTTGAACGAAGAAAAACTACTAGTGTGTACTAGGCTTAAGAGTTCATTTATATAACATTTCCTAACCACTTTAGCCTGTACCTCTCATTGTAAAAGACAAGTGGTCCTGTGCTGAGCTGCTGTGGCAATGTTGTATTCCTCATGTGATTGACACATTTAGCCCTTTAGCAAAACCTAATTTCTGCTGCTTGCACCCACAACCTTGTTCTTGTGTGCAGTATCTACAGTTGAAGATCACAGGTAAGTCTAAGGCCCCGTACACACGACCGAGTTTCTCGGCAGAATTCAGCCAGAAACTTGGTTCAGAGCTGAATTCTGCCGAGAAACCCGGCCGTGTGTACACTTTCGGCCGAGGAAGCCGACAAGGACCTCGGCGAGGAAATAGAGAACATGTTCTCTATTTCCTCGTTGTTCAATGGCAAAAGTCGGCCCGCCGAGTTCCTCGGCGGCTTCCACACTGAACTCGACGAGGAACTCGATGTGTTTGGCACGTCGAGTTCCTCGGTCGTGTGTACGGGGCCTAATAATGTAGAATGATCAGTAAACTAAAAAAATAAATTCACTCCTGCTTACTGCCGCAGACCAGTTTAGGATGCATTCACATCTGCAAATGCACCCAACAGAGATTACATGAACTCCAGCGGCATTTCCCAGCGATTACATGCAAGTTACCACAATTAGCTGCAGGAGTCTCCCATTGCTTTAAACAGGATTGCCCCTGCTGGGGTTCTCATACGTAATCAAACTTTGGTGCATTCTCTGGTGTGGCTGCACCCTTAGAGCCCACAAAACAGCAGCCACTTTACAACCCTTATGACCTGGACAACTTAGACTAAATATGTGATGAAAAAGTTTTAAAAGCAGACGTTTTATCTTTGGGATGAAGCTCCTGTCATGAAGATCAGTTGCTTCAGAGATCTCGGCAGCTGAAGTAGAAAATTCTCACTTTTCCTGTATAAATATTGCTTGGCTTTGACCCATAGTCCACCTCCTCAACATCTCTTTTAGGAGGGAGTGTTAACAAAGATAAGAAATAATTATGACCGTTCTTCACTGACCTAAAACATTCATATGCATATCCTGTGTTCTGCCACATAAGTACATACAGTGAGGGAGAAAGTATTTGATCCCCTGCTGATTTTGTACGTTTTGTCCACTGACAAAGAAATGATCAGTCTATAATTTTAATGGTAGGTTTATTTTAACCGTGAGAAACAGAATAACAAAAATATCCAGAAAAACGCATTTCAAAAAAGTTATAAATTGATTTGCATTTTAATGAGTGGAATAAGTATCTGATCCCCTATCAATCAGCAAGATTTCTGGCTCCCAGGTGTCTTCTATACAAGTAACAAGCAGAGATTAGGAGCACTCTCAAAGGGAATGCTCCTAATCTCAGCTTGTTTCCTGTATAAAAGACACCTGTCCACAGAAGCAATCAATCCGATTCCAATCTCCATCATGGCCAAAACCAAAGAGCTGTCCAAGGATGTTGGGGACAAGATTGTAGACGCATACAAGGCTGGAATGGGCTATAAGACCCTCGCCAGGCAGCTTGGTGAGAGGGTGACAACAACTGGTGCAAGTATTCACAAATGTAAGACACATACAATAATTGTCACTCTCCCTCGGTCTGGGGCTCCATGCAAGATTTCACCTCGTAGAGTTTCAATATTCCTGAGAACTGTGAGGATTCGGCCCATAACTTCACGGGAGAATCTTGTCAATGATCTCAAGGCAGCTGGGACCATTGTCACCAAGAAAACAATTGGTAACACGCTACGCCGTAAAGGGCGGAAATCCTGCATCACCCACAAGGTCCCCCTGCTCAATAAAGCACATGTACAGACCTCTCTGAAGTTTTTTAATGAACATCTTATTGATTCAGAGGAGAACTGGGTGAAAGCAATGTGGTCAAATGAGACCAAAATCAGGCACGTGGACATCAACTTACCTTGCCATGTTTGGAGGTGGAAGAATGCAGCCAATGACCCCAATAACACAATCCCCATCAAACATGGTGGTGAAACAATATGCTTTTTCTGCTAAGGGGACAGGACAACTTCACTGCATCAAAGGTACGATGGATGGGGCCATGTACCGTCAAATCTTGGGTGAGAACCTCCTTCTCCCAGCCAGGGCATTGAACATGGGTCGTGGATTGGTATTCCAGCATGACAATGACCCAAAACCGCCGAAGCAACAAAAGAGTGGCTCAAGAAAAAGCACATTAAGGAGATGTGTGCAAACCTAGTGGATATCTACAAGAAATATCTGACCTCTGTGATTGCCAACAAGGTTTTTGCCAGCAAGTTTGAAGTCATGTTTTGCAAAGGGTTCAAATACTTATTTCACTGATTAAAATGCAAATCAATTTATAACTTTTTTGAAATGTGTTTTGCTGGATTTTTTGTTATTTTGTCTTACTGTTAAAATAAACCTACCATTAAATTGATAGATTGATAATTTCTTTGTCAGTGGGCAAACAAAATAAGCAGGGGTATTTCCTTTTCTCCTCACTGTACTTGTTCCAGGTCAGTGACCCACCTAGTAGTGAAGTAAGGATGACAGCGATGGAGTTTCCACACTCAAAAACAAGTCAGTATTAGCATCTCCTTTTATTGTGAGTTTTTCTGCACCGACCAATAGGTCATTGGATGAGGTGGGAGGATGGCAGAGCCAAGTTTGACCTGTACAGGAAAAAAATAAATGAGATTTAAATATATATCCCCAGCAGGCTCAAATGCTGGTTTTCATTCAAGGTAACCTCTGCTAATGCTTTCATAAACATGTGTAGTAGTAATTACCAGAGTTTGACTGTCTGGTTTTAATGGCAGGCACGTGGACATACCACTGTGCATGCAGATCTAGACCTTAGGGCTGAAGGACGCAAAGTCTCTCCTTCAGTTTCTGACTTTTTCCATGAAACATGTCGAGTTTGGCCTTTTCCAACACCCTTTCGCATAGCATATATTTTAAATAATAATTTGAAAAGCAATCCCTGGCCTGTAGGTACAGACTGCAAGCGCTGGCTTTTTTATTAAAATGCTAGATGCCTGGTTGTCCCTAGCTTCATTACTTTGGCTCACTGACTTAAAACAAGTATGCAGCAAGTGAATTCAAAACTTCTGATCTGTATAATTGCTACAGGTCAGTATCTTAGCAGTTATGCCAAATTGTCAACATAAAAGCCACAATCTTTGCATTTTCAGGACAGCAATGGAAGTTCATATGTCTATATATATATATATATATATATATATATATATATATATATATATATATATTATGCATAGAGATGAAACAAATCCTCCTATATAAGTTGTATCTGTCTATCTGCACCTTTAACTTTGGCCCAAGTTGGTTTCGTTTCCTACTTTGGGCCAGATCCACAGAAGAGATACGACGGCGTATCTCCTGATACGCCGTCGTATCTGAGTGTATCTATGCGACTGATTCATAGAATCAGTTACGCATAGATAGCCCTAAGATCCGACAGGTGTAATTGACTTACACCGTCGGATCTTAGGATGCAATACTTCGGCCGCCGCTGGGTGGAGTTTGCGTCGTTTTCCAGCATCGGGTATGCAAATGAGGTTTTACGGCGATCCACAACGGTTTTCGCATTCATTACGTCGTCGCTAGTAATTTTTTCCCGTCGCAAAGTTATGGCTTAACTTTAGATGAGCCATGTTAAAGTATGGCCGTCGTTCCCGGGTCGAATTTCAAATTTATTTTTTTACGCAAGACATCCGGGAATACGAAAGTACGTTACGCACGTCGCCGTTCAAAAAAATGACGTCACTTCGCGCAAAGCACGGCTGGAATTTCAAAACGGAGCATGCGCAGTACGTCCGGCGCGGGAGCACGCCTAATTTAAATGGTACACGCCCCATTTGAATTGGGCGGGCTTGCCCTGGACACCTTTACGTTACACCGCCATAAGTTTACACGCAAGTGCTTGGTGAATCAGGCACTTGCGCTGAAAACTTGTGGCGGTGTAACGTATAGACGATACGTTACACCGCCGCAAGTATATGTGAATCTGGCCCTTAGTTTTTTACTGCTTTGTCTCCAGGCCTACTCAAGCAAAACTGCTTTTCTGGAACGTCTCTGGGGTTTCCACTCTTTTATTTATTTATTTATTTATTTATATATATATATAGTGTGTGTGAGATATATATTACAGGCGCAGTCTTTTGTTATGTGTGTTTATTTTTGGTTTATCACCATTTCTTTACATTTCAGGCACCTGTTCATTTGTCATTGTCATGTTCTCAAAGCTTTGGACAATAAATTACTATTGAATATACAAATTATGCCTTTGTATTCTGTCTTCCCTATTACAGGGCCATTCCAATCTCAAACTCCAGCTGGCTGCAATGTTCTGCATAGCAAATCTCACGTGGAATGAAGAGGAAGGTAAGAATGTAAATTTGCATCACTGCTGTCTTAGAGTACCGATTATTGCCTGATCAGGCAAATTTCATATTTGTGCAAGCACCCCCACCTGAGTCATTTTGTTTGCCAGTCCTTTAGGATTGCTGCAAGTCTGCATGTTTATGCACACATCATTAGTGGTTGGTCCATGCGTCTAATGCTGAAGTCTAGTAGATGAGCCCTTTAAAGCTGCTCTTGGTGAACCTGATGGGGGGGGGGATTGGCCCATCCTACCTTTGTTATGCCTCAAATGAGTGATGGGAATCTCTTGACCAAATAAAGAAAATGAAAAAAGTTTTATGTAGAGCTACCTTTTTTATTGTAAGAACCAGATTTGAATATGCCTGAATGACAAGACACTGTTCATGCTGGTATTGCAGACACAGTCAGGCTTATTTACCAAGAAAGTTGAGAATCTTCACACAATTAATTGTGTGAGCATTTACTTCAATTATTCAATAATATGCAGATGAAATAAGTAAACTGAAATTCGTTTTTCACGTGGTTGGATGAATCAATATTTAAAGTGGAGGTTCACCCTAAAACAATTATCTAACATTACATCCAGCATACTAACGACATGTAAAGTATGCAAGTATTTTTTTTTTTTTTCGCCGTACATACCGGTATATTGTTATTTTTCCCCTGGCTTCCGTGTTCTGATTCCCGCGAGACTGGCCGTTCCTATCCCTGGGTTAGATGATTGACGTCTGGTGAAAAACTTCCCATGGCGCACAAGGCGCGTCATCAGTTTTCCGTAAATAGCCGACCTGCGAGTCGGCGCTATACGGCGCCTGTGCCCGCCGTGTAGAGCTGACTGCGCAGGCACCATATAGAGCCGACTCGCAGGTCGGCTATTTACGGAAAACTGGTGACGCGCCTTGTGCGTCATGGGAAGTTTTTCACCAGACGTCAATCATCTAACCCAGGGATAGGAACGCCCAGTCCCGTGGGAATCAGAACCCGGGGGGAAAATAAGAATATACCGGTATGTACGGCGAACAAAAAAAAAAAATACCTGCATACTGTACATGTCGTTAGTATGCTGGATGTAATGTTAAATGATTGTTTTAGGGTGAACCTCCACTTTAAACATTTGTGTGAATATTTGTGTGAATATTCTCAGCTTCTTCAGTAAATCAGCCTCAAAGCTTTATGAGCTATTGCCGCTAAGCCTTTTTCCCTTTCTTGTTTTCATTGCAACTTGCATTTTCACATATATAGAGATATATTTTTGTAAACAAAATTGCAGAAATGTTGGCACAAAATGCACATAATGTTTAACAAAGCACAAGCAATGATTATTACTTTACCACTATATATATTTTAGTTCTGCTTTATCTTTAGTGCGTTTAAATCATTGCTAGGTTTGTGGAAGACCTGAGCACTGTAAGAAGAGAAATAATACAGCAGCTATAGAGATTTACGGCAAATGATAGTTGTTGCCACACTACATTGGCAGTGGAAGTGGCTTAAAGATTCATTGTTAAATAGAACCTGAGCCTACTTGCTATAGCATATGATGCAGTCCGTATATCCATAAAAAGTGTTTAAATTAAATGAGATAGATACAATATGGAAGGGTTAGAATCGCTAATATACTTTTTATTGCTGTATTTTTTTTTTCCACTGGTTGATTCACCATCTCTGTGTTCTAATGGCTATTGTCAAAAAGAAAGAAAATTATGACAAACCCACAATTTTACAGATATCACCAGAACAGGGACTGTATTATACAGTCCAGCAATTAGAAGTAGCCTAGGACAATGAGGGTATGTACATTACAGCACAGCATACAAAGTATGGCGGTTAGGAGTCGTTGCTGACCTCTGAACTTTGTATTCTGTGCTGTATGTTGCACACTCCTGACTGTTTTCTGGGAGTGTACCAGAGGTCAAAAAGTCCATTATGCAGTAGTCGTTGTAAGCCGGATGTTCATTTTACAGTAGTATGTGGCTATCATGCAAAATTTTAAAATCTTAGCTGTACGCCTATAACTAGATGTTTCAAAACCCAAGTACACTATGCAGTACACTTAGGCCTCGTACACACGACCGAACAGTTTCAGCAGACATGTTCGGTCGTGTGTACGGCCGACCGGACCGGATTCCCAGCGGAGCGGACAGGTTTCCAGCGGACAAATGTTTCTTAGCATGCTAAGAAACATGTCCGCTGGAAGCCTGTCCGTCGGACATGTTCGGTCGTCTGTATGACTCACCGGACATGTCCGCTCGGCCAAAAGCCCTCGCATGCGTCTAAGTGATTCGACGCATGCGTGGAAGCATTGACCTTCCAGGGTCGCGCACGTCGCCGCGTCATCGTGGCGGCCACGTCACCGCGTATCCTGTCCGTGGGGAATTTGGTCTGATGGTGTGTACAGCCATCAGACCAAATGATCCTAGCGGACATGTCCGATGGAAACGGTCCGCGGACCGTTTTCATCGGACAGATCTGCTGGTGTGTACGAGGCCTAACACTATGAAAACCAAGGCGTTTCAGCAGCTCCAAGAGGTAACATTATACCACCACTACGAGGTAGATTGTTTTGTGATTTTAAAAATTCAACTTTTAGATTAAAGTGGTTCTAATGCCTTGGTGTTGTTTACTTTAATGCATTTCTTGCATGAAGGTAAAAAACACCCTACTAACCATTTCCCTCCCCTCATCTTTAAAAATGTAACCTGAGATTGTCAACGATCCAGTGCCGTGCCCAGCTGCTGTCTTCTCTCCCCTCTCTTCCTCTTCTCACAGGGACTTGGGCAGCAGCAAGAGCCATTGGCTCAAGCTGCTGTCAGTCAAATCCTGTGAGCAGATTGGGGAGACCGCATGTCTATAGACGCACACAAAGTGCTCGGCCTGTAATAAGCTGCTTCCTATGGGGGTACACCAACAAGAGGAGGCATCTGGAGTAGTGGCAGAGGACCCTGGAATAGGAGGATCGAGACGGCTCTGTGCAAAACCATTGTACAGAACAGGTAAGTATACGTTTATTATTAAGAGATTATTTTTTTTTTGCATTTACAATAATAAATAAAGCAGGAATCCTGTTAAATTAAAGTGGTTGTATACCCGCAGATATTTATTTTTTTAAACCTGTAAGGCAAAAGGCATAATGAGCTAGTTTGCACCGCATACTAGCTCATTATGAAATACTTACCTTAGAACGAGGCATCGGCAGGTGTTCCTGGTCCACCCCGAGGGAGCTGACATTTTCCCTTAGCGTATCTTCCGGGTATCGCGGCTCCAGCGCTGTGAGTGGCCGGAGCCGCAATGTCGTCACTCCTGCATTTGCGTGCAGGAGACTTCTTTCAGCAAAGGTTCGGCAGCGTCTGCCGGACCTTCAGCGGGCATTTAGAGCGCATGCGCCGCCGAGGTCAGCGCCTGCTTGCAAAGGGAATATCTCCTAAACTATACAGGTTTAGGAGATATTCTTTGTACCTACAGGTAAGCCTTATTATAGGCTTACCTGTAGGTAAAAGTAAAAAAAAAAAAGGGGTATACAACTGCTTTAAAAATCTAATCTAAATATTTTTTTTAAAACCAGGACCTATTAAAATTTCTAACTATTGCTCCACAATACTTTTACCTTTTTCCTTGCAAATGACAAACTGCTAATATGCAGTCTAGGGCCTAACCCTGAAGTGTATTTTGCCCATTAATTTTATTTCTACATTCTTCCACATGGAATAGTTTTGCAGTGCAGTACCTAAAATGTCTCTGGCACCTACAAAGGAAGTCAGAGGATTAGAGCTCATGATTCTGTAACCACTTCTACACATCCCTCCAAGTTTGCCAATGTAGTATCTTCCCTCCACAGGCTCACAAGAGCGTCAGGATAAGCTGCGAGAAATTGGGATTGTTGACATTCTGCACAAACTGAGTCAATCGACAGATCCAAACCTCTGTGACAAGTAAGTATGCTTGAAGCACGCAGTGAATGTATATTTACGTAAAGCCCCTCGAAAATCCATGGTAGTCCCAACACACACTTTTCACTACACTTATGAAACAGAAACTGGAGTTGAAGGAAACCATTTCTTTCCTATAAAAAAAAACTACAGCCTTGATTTAATATATATACAGTTGTGTGAAAAAGTATTTCCCCCCTTTCTGATCTTTTATTTTTTCTGCAAATTTGTCACACTTAAATGACTCGGATCATCAAACAAATTTTATAATTACACAAAAAAAAAAAACAGAGTAAATACAACACACAGTTTTTAAATGATGGTTTCATTTATTAAAGTGGAGTTCCACCTAAAAATTGAACTTCCGCTTAATCCACTCCTTCCCCCCTTACATGCCACATTTGGCATGTAATTTTTTTGGGGGGGGAGTGGGGGGTCAGGAGGAGTGGGACTTCCTGTCCCACTTCCTCCTTCTGCCGAGGGGCTGGTAAGGCGAATAGCTTAATCGCCTTATTGCAGCCCCTCCCTGTAGGCGAGCGCCTGTCCAATCGGACGGCGCCGCGCCACTCGCGCATGCGCAGTGGGTGCCTGGCCGTGAAGCCGAAAGCTGTCACTGCCGGTTGCCCACACTAGGAATGAAGACGCCGGCCGGTGAGGAGCGGGGCCCCGGCCGGCGTGTCGCTGGAACCGTGGAGCAGGTAAGTGTCTGTTTAATAAAAGCCAGCAGCTACACTTTTTGTAGCTGCTGACTTTTAATAAACTTGACAAAAAAGGTTGGAACACCCCTTTAAGGCAAAAAAGCTGTCCAAACCTGCCTGGATTTATGTGAAAAAGTAATTTCTAGCTAAACCTAATAACTGGTTGTGCCACCCTTGGCTGCAACAACTGCAATCAAGCATTTGGGATTACTGGCAATGAGTCTTTCACATTGCTGTGGAGCAATTTTGGATCACTCTTCTTTGCAGAATTGTTTTAATTCAGCCACATTGGAGGGTTTTTCAGCATGAACGGCCTGTATAAGGTCATGATACAGCATCCCAATTAGATTGAAGTCCGAGCTTTGACTAGGCCACTCCAAAACCTAAATTTTGCTTTGTTTGAACCATTTGGAGGTGGACTTGCTGTTTTGTTTCGGATAATTGACCTGCTGCATAACCCAAGTGCTCTTGAGGTCACGAACTGATGGCCGGACATTCTCCTTTAGGATTTTCTGCTAGAGCTCAGAATTCATGGTTCCATCAATTATGGCAAGTCGTCCAGGTCCTGAAGCTGCAAAGCAGCCCCAGACCATCACACGTCCATCACCATGTCTGACTGTTGGTATGATGATCTTGTTATGACATGCTGTAATAGTTTTATGTCAGATGTAACAGGACGCACCTTCCAAAAAGTTACATTTTTGTCTCATCAGTCCACAGAATATTTGCCTCAAAATCTTGGGGATAATCAGTATTTTTTTTTTTTTTGTAAATATGAGATGAGCCTTTTGTGTTCTTTTTGGTCAGCAGTGGCTTTGGCCTTGGAACTTTCCCATGGATGCCATTTCTGCCCAGTCTCTTTCTTATTGTTGAATCATGGACACTGATCTTACATGAGGCAAGTGAGGCCTGCAGTTCTTTTAGATGTTGTTCTGGGTTCTTTTATGACCTCTTGGATGAGTCATCGTCCTGCTCTTGCATTAATTTCTGTAGGCCGGCCATTTCTGGGAAGGTTTCTTGGAACCACTGTTCCAAGTCATCAGCATTTGTGGATAATGGCTCTCCCCATGGTCCACTGGAGTTCCAAAGCCTTAGAAATGGCTTTGCAACCCTTCCTAGATTGATACATGTACATTACTTTGTTTCCAATCTGTTCTTGAGTTTGTTTAGATTGTGGCATGATGTGTGACTTGTTGTGATCTGTTAGCATGCTTCACTTTGTCATACAGCTTCTATTTATGTGATTTCTTGATTCAACAGGTCTGGTAGTAATCAGGCCTGAGTATGGCAAGTGCAATATAACTCGGCTTTCCAAAAAATTGTAGTTAATCACAGTTTATTCATGATTCAGCATGGGAGGGGCAATTACTTTTTCACATAGGTCAAGGCTGGTGTGAACAGCTTTTTTCCCTTAATAAATGAAAACATAATTTAAAAACTGCATCTTAGATTTACTCGGGTTATCTTTGTGTAATATTAAAATCTGTTTGATAATCCGAATCACATTAATCTGTTACAGAGTGATGAATGTGCTTACTCTATTACGAACGGTAGTTTTACCAGAACGAGCGCTCCCATCTCATAACTTGCTTCTGAGCATGCGCAGGTTTTTCACATCGTTAAAGCCCCCACACACGATCATTTTTTAAAACCCGAAAACGACATTGATTAAAACGTCGTTAAAAAATAGAGCATGTTCGATTTTTTTTTTTCCACACACACGGTCATTTTAAATGACATTTTTAAAAAACAAAACATTTTTACAACCCGGAAAATGATCGTATGTATGCGGCATAAGAAATATGCAAAAAAAAATGTAATCAGAAAGTGGGACAAATACTTTTTCATAGCACTGTAGCTGCCTGCAATTATCTTTGCCAAGTACAGTGGATATAAAAAGTCTACACGCCCCTGTTAAAGTGTCAGCTTTCTGTGATGTAAAATAAAAAACGAGACAAAGATAAATCATTTCAGAAAGTTTTACACCTTTAATGTGACAACGTATTTGAAAAACAAACTGAAATCTTTAAGGGGGGGGAGTAAAAATAAAAAAAATAATGTGGTTGCATAAGCCACACCCTCTTATAACTGGGGATCTAGCTGTGTTCAGAATTAAGCAATCGCATTCAAACCCATGTTAAATAGGAGTCAGTACACACCTGCCATCATTTTAAAGTGCCTCTGATTAACCCCAAATAAAGTTCAGCTGTTCTAGTAGGACTTTCCTGACATTTTCTTAGTCGCATCCTACAGCAAAAGCCATGGGCTGCAGAGAGCTGCCAAATCAGAGGGCTCTCATTGTTAAAAGGTATCAGGCAGGAGATGGATGCAAAATAGATTCCAAGGCATTAGATATACCATTGAACACAGTGAAGGCAGTTGACATTAATGTAGCACAACAGTGGCACTACCAAGAACTGGACGTTGCCTCCAAAATTGATGAAAAGACGTAAGAAAAGGGAGGCTTCCAAGAGGCCTACAGCAACAATAAAGGAGCTGCAGGAATATCTGGCAAGTACTGACTGTGTGGTACATGTAACAACAATCTCCTGTATTCTTCATATATCTGGGCTTATAGGGTAGAGTGGCAAGACAGATGAAGAAAAACATCCAAGCCCGGCTAAATTTGGCAAAAACGCATCTAAAGTCTCCCAAAAGCATGTGGGAAATGTGTTATGGTCTGATGAAACCGAGGTACATTTTTTGGCCTTGAATCCAAAAGATAACTTTGGCACATCACTAAAAGAACACCATACCCACAGTGAAGCATGGTGGTGGCAGCATCAAGCTTTGAGGCTGTTTTTCTTCAGTTGGAACAGGGGCCTTGGTCAAGATAGAGGGAATTATAAACAGTTCCAAATTCCCGTCAATATTGGCATAAAATCTTCAGGCTTCTGCTAGAAAGCTGAGCACAAATAGGACCTTCAGCTTTCAGCGTGACAACGACCCAAAGCATACATTCAAATCAACAAAGGAATGACTTCACCAGAAGAAGATCAAAGTTTTGGCATAGCCCAGCCAGAGCCCAGACCTGAATCCGATTTGAAATCTATGGGGTGATGAAGATGGCTGTGCACAGGAGAGGCCCTTGCATTCTGACAGATTTGGAGTGTTTTTGCAAAGAAAAGTGGGCAAATCTTGCCAAGTCAAGATGTGCCATGCTGATAGACTCATACCCAAAAAGACTGAGTGCTGTAATAAAATCAAAAGGTGCTTCAACAAAGTATTAGTTCAAGGGTGTTTACACGTATGCAACCATATTATTATTATTTATTTTTTATTTTTTCTTCCCTCCACCTAAAAGATTTCAGTTTATTCAACTGAGTTGTACAGTTTATAGGTCACATTAAAGGTGGAAGTGTTTTCTTTGTCTAATTTTTTATTTTATTTTTACATCACAGAAACCTGACATTTTAACAGGGGTGGGTAGACGTTTTATATCCACTGTGCCTTTATGTTGTTTACTCCAATTCTTTGCTCCTTTTGAAAAAGCCTATTCACAAGTAGATAACAATTTGAGAGAGAAAAACAAAATGTTCCCATTGTATTTATATGCTTTGCAAAAATGATTTATTTTCTTAGAAAATTGTTTTTCTATGTGCTTTCTCTAGGGCAAAAACCGCACTACAGCAATACCTTGCATGATCTTGGGGGAAAAAATGTTGGCCTTCCATACACCACTTATTTTTCTTACACCACCTCTTTTTCACATCACCTATGGATGAACAAACTCGTCTGGCTCCCTAGTGCACACAGTCACCTTGGACGTCTTCACGCAGTTTGTGACACATAACGGAGCGGACGTTGCAGAATGGACTACTTTCTATATAACCCTTCCAGCCCCCAATGGATTATTGGTATTCATTTCTTTTGTTTTGACATTTTGGGGGATTTTCTGAGCTATTTGGATTTTTAACGGTGTTGCTGCAATCTATTTTGTGTGCGTGGCTAAATACCTCAACCTCTCAGTTTTTCCTTTCACTGCTTGCACACCTCCTAAGACTTAACATGCAACAAAACTTGGATTTTTTTTCTCCATTTTTATCCCCCACCAACAGTTTCCCAGGGCAAAGGATTTGCTGTACAAAAAAAAAAGTTCTATACAGTTTGTAAAATGTTATTTAATAAAAGTGTATAAATATAAATATATATAAATATATATACATGCACACACGTGCAGGACAATAAGTGCCCCTAAAGTTTATGTTAAATTTTTGAGCGTACAGATATTTGTAAGTAAAATATATGAATTTCTGAAGTGAGTCTTTGTATATATTTTTGGTTTTCTACAGATAATAGACTGCCTGTGCAATCAAAGCTGAATGCATTAAATTTTGTAACGCTTTTTTGGGATTTTATTTACATTACTTATGTGAAGCTGACTATTAAAGGCCAGCAAAAAAAATCGTGACTTCTGCTCTTTAAGGCAGTTTGTATTTTTGTAATGAGTTTTGGTTGCATTGCTAAAACAGTACTGGTTTTTGCAAGCATCTGAATATGCATTTAGTTAAAGATGATGTTCAGAAAATGAAGCAGTTTTAAAAATTTGCAGTCTTATTAGGGGTTAACTCCAAGTTGTATCCACCTCATTGACTTTTCTCTTTTATTTACTGTACATTTTTACTAAGTATCGGTGGTATAGCTATTATTATACTTCTGGTGTTTTGATGCTGGACCTTTGTGTCATCAATCCTGCAGCTGCAGAATCATGTGCAGAAGCTCTACTCCTCCTTTCCTCTTACCCAATCAAAGAAGGCTTTTTATTACATTACCCTTTCACAAAAAACAAAGTATTCTGTGAATGGACAGAGGAGGATAGAGGTAGGCAGTGTGGCTCTGCCAGAGTGTTGGGAGTATGGTGACAGCAGTACTTCCAACACTTGGCAAACATGGAAATAGTAAACGAGAGATGTGGCATACACCTTGTTGTACCTGAACCCTTTTAAACCAGCATTCCGCTTTAAGTACAAGGTGAAATAACAGATTTGATGCCTAGAAGACACTCTCCTGCTGCCCTGATCTCACCACTGGAAATTCCTGCAAGAGTTTAGAATTTCTTGAAGACAAGGGTATCCCAGGCTTCTGCACCCCCATTCACCAGCTTATACAATCGTAGGAATGAAACATGGATATCCATATATGAGAGGTTCATCATTTTGTTTTAATCATAGAAACGGCATGAACAAGCCTTAAAGGGCAACTCTACTTTCGTAATGGGAAAAAAAATGGCAAGTAAAGAAAAAATAATATAGCGTATACAATTGTGACACAAGTCATATTGTAATTGAATGTTATTAAAAAATAAATTTTCTTTTTAATCTGCAGCTCTGTAATTTTCTGAAAATGCAATGCAATAGGGCCACCTGGAGGTGTCCTGTACACATGTGTACAGAACGCCCCCAGCAACATCATTTCCTGCTTGTGTGATTGTGCAGACTTCTGGGAAAATCAGTAGGCCAAAGATACAAGTCAGATTTCAGGCATCCCCTGCGACAAAATTTCATTTTTTGGAAAGATACTCCAAATAGGAAATCACAGCTAAATGGGTGTAGGCTCAGTAGCTTTCCTCATTAGAGCCCTGCAGGTGCATATCTGATTGATCATTATGAAACCACTTCCATTAGACTCGCTTTCCCACATGGACACAGGGAAACATCAGAATAACAAAAGGTGGGATTCTACAACAATGTTTGTTAAAATCCCTGCATGTACATAGATCACCCAGGGGGAAATGTTTTCTTTCTCAACAAAAGTGGAGTTGCACTTTAAAATTCACCTGCATCAGAGTTCAAGGCATTTTTCATCCTGTTTCTATCATAATAATTAAATAAAGAAGCTCTTATATCTGAAGGTATGTGTGCAGTGAAGATTAAAATTGTAGAATCTTGCACCAACTCCAGACTGGAGGTGAGCCTGTCTCCCTAGCGGTAGCATAATTGTTGTACTCTACGCGAGTGCTTGGGCCTGGCAATTGGCCATTCTAGCAGTGAGTAGAGAATTATTAAAGGTCAGGGGGAGCATCATGAGTTTCCCTGCACCCTCAAGTACTGGGTGTGTCTCAAAGCCCTGGCTATAGATTGGGGGGTGTTTGAGCCAGAGTGGAGTGCAAGTACAGCCTTCCTATTGTGCCTCCTGTGCAGCAAATCTTATGCAAACCTTACATACTGCAGATATTGGGACTCCATATGAACTCAAGCAGTCAACTGAGCAGCATCTGTCAGACTTCAGGTAACCTCTTAGCCATTACTGTCAAGCTGAGGGGAAAAAAAAGACTATGTAAAGACCTGTGTTGACAGGCTTGTGTTTGCACTAGAACTGCTTATTTCCCATACAAATATGGAGACGCTGGTTGATACAGCTTAGGAGGTAAAATGCAGTTCAGAATGATGTCAACTGCGCCTGTCAATGAAGTCTTAATTCTTGAGTTGAGTTGTATCTTAATATAGCGCGGTCTTACCCTGAAGGGTCCCGACGCGCATAGTTGAGTTCCTGGGAAAAGAGGACCCAGGAACCAGAAGCAGCACAGAGGCAGAAAGGGCCGATTCTTAAATGGTACCAAATGCAGTATGCTCTTTGGTGCATTAAGCTTGCATTAGCCCATCAACACATGCCTAAAGCACATAGACAATTCCTGAAGTTAAATAAATGGCAAAGGAAATCTTTCACAAGTCTGTGCATGTATAAAAGTTAAAAAGAATGGATATTTGGATGTTTGCTTTAGTTCCAGACTGGTTACCTTAGTCAAAGTTCATGGAGGGCCATAAACAACCCAATATTGCAGCCATTGCTTGTGATAATTGGACTGGTTCTGCTATCCTACTGAAGGATAACCAATGTTTCCAGCAATGGTTTGGGGCATTGATTACTGAAATCTCTGCAAGCTAACCTGATTTGTCACTCTCTGGGCAAGTTTTACAGTGGGCAAATATAGCACTGCTTTGAAAGATTTGCATAAGAGGTGGATATCATCTGACCCATATCCTGTTTTGTTTATGGCCACCTATAACAGATAAATGGAACAAACTGGAAAACATCCCTTGAACGGTATGCTGCCCCAATTTGTTTTTTTTATCTGATAAACCTATTATCAGATTGGCAACATGCTTTTTCATTTCTAACATGCTGTCTCGGATATGCATGTTCGCTGCATACAAAAAGAAAAAATGAAATGCACAATCTTAGAACGTCTTTGTCAACTGTGAGAAACACGCTGTGATCCTGTCACATGGTACACCATACGTGGTTACAAGGTCTTGTATGATAGGAGCACACAACTAGTAAAACTTTATTTTATCTGGTTTGAACAAAGCCACTATCTTTTATCAGACCAAGTATCAAAGAATATGATTATACAGTAACTGAACTTGGCTCAACTATGGCTGTAAATCCAGCATCAAGCCACCCCTCCCACCAGAGTGGGTCTAATTTGCAAGGTACATCTAAGTGGCTGTTATGTAAATGTATACCCTAAAAGATGGTGGCATGCTGGCTTATTCTTTCAGAGAACAGAATGGTGTTTCATAGTCCACTCAGCACAGCCATTGATAATCAGACATTCTATTGCACATTTTAAACATTCTGATTTCAATAGTGTCTGCAGATTACATGGTATCGGGGAGCAGCCAGCTGTAGAATCACAGTATTTCTCCTCTTTGTATGGGGTGTATTACTGTATATTCCACTCAGGAGCAGGTACATATACAATTCTAAATGTTTCACTTAAAGCAGCATTTTTGGTATTGTCTATAATGACTGTAACTACATTCAGCCAATATGACAAATTGTAAAATGTGATGCATGATGTTTTTATTTATTTATTTTACGTTCGAGCTTGATGTGCCTGGTCATTTATGGTTTAAATGTAGCCTCTGACGTGTTTTTTTTCTACCAATGCACTACTTGATTTCTCCTGCAGATGGAGTTCTTACATCACTGCATACTCCACGACTGCTGTTTTTCAGGGGTTTCAAGAGGAAAAACATTGATTTTATTAAAATAAAGAAAATGAAAGAAGCCTGTATTTACTATTGATCATCTGAGAAGCTGGATTGCAAAGTCCTGTGGAGTGTTCCCGGGGTAGAGGCAAGCTAAATATAAATTTGTATGGTTGACATATGCAACTCAGAGGCTAGTTTACAGAGATCACAGGTATATACTGTAGGTAGCTCATTCTCTATAATGGCAATAGCTGATATGGCAGTATTTTGTTGCTGTGACCAAGACATAAAGGTTACAGGTCTGCTGTGATGTAGGGTAATTCAGTTGGTCTGGGTTCATACAGAGCGAACACAATGAGCCTTACTATCAAAAGCACTCTTTCAGGAGCAGGAGTCATAGAACATATTTACTCCATGTGAACAACTTTTAAGCCATCCATAAATACAGATTTTATATAAACTATTTGCTTTAGAAAACAATATCCACTGACCACTCAAGCACTGCCCAAGGGCTCTTGCCACTAGGGGGCCCCCATCAGGGTTGCCAGCCTCAGGAAAACCAGGGACAGTATGTAAAAATCATTTTTTTTTTACATCTGTCCCTGAAATGTCCCTTACCGATGTCCTTTTGGTCTATAAATCCCAAGATTATAGCTGCCCCGCCTCTTCAGTACCTTCTCAGTGTGCGTGTGTGTATGTATGTATACTGTATGTGTGTGTGTATACAGTACTGTGTGGCCCCATAATCTCCTATTGCCCGGGGGCCCCATGAGTTGTCAGTCCGCCCCTGTTCATTGTCCATATTTGGATACCCTTTCAGTCCATCACAAAAAAAAGTAAGGGGCGATTAACTCCTTGATCATGCCAGTGAACATATACAGTGCTTTATGTTTAATCATATTATGTGATTTCCCTTTATCAGTTATTTTTATAAATTTAAGCAGGCAAAAGGTCCATATAGCTTACAGTTGCTGTAAAGACAGACCCACCATATACCTTAACATGTTAAATCCAATCTTGCAATTTTGTTTGGATTTGCCAACAATTAGTTGTTGGTAGGTGCTATGAAAGAGATTGTAGAATCAGATTTTAACATGTATGATCAGCTTTATAATTCAACCAATCTGTATGCTATCAGTTTTCTCATCCCATTTATATTGCAGTTAAAGACCTTTCTTACATAGCATCATTCTTGGCAGGAACTTTGGTATTCACACAAAAAATCTGCCTACAAGGGGATGAAAAACATATTTCACATATGTTCATTTCTAATGTGTTCCAAAAAAACAAGGGGCAAGTAGTATCTCTTAATATAAAGTGACTCTTATTTTACATTTTGCCATCTGTACATTTTTAATTTGATTTTGACTGACACATTGAGTGTACTCAATAGGTTTTAAAATGTAACATCTGACAATTCTTGGGGTCTCCTGAAATGAAGCATCACTAGTACTGTAGGAACTGTAACGTATGCTAAAATTGTATGTCTTCGCTTGCTGTAGTGTCTGTGTTTCTACTTTTACAGCACCGATGCCCTCTGATTTACTTATAGGTCAAATTGCAATAAATTCCATCTTCCCTAGTTTCTATTGTGCTTCAATGAGCTGTTGGCAGTCATGCTGACACAAGTACAGGGGGCCCAGACATTTAGTTTAAGGTCACAACAGCATCGGACGCAAAAAAGTTTGTGCAGGCTTTGTACTGCCTGTATGACCTCCAGGGTAGTCACAGCACTTTGCTTTAGCCATTGTAAACTCCCCGTAGAGAAAGAAAAATGTGGAACCTTGTTTTCGATTTAATCTTTTATTCCATTTTAATCCCATTTTATTTTAGCTGACTTATTTGTGAAAGTTCAACTCCAGAGCTGCTATCGTTGTTCTTGCTTCTCTATTTATTGAGTCACTTACTGCACAAGTTTGGAGAAAAAAAGGTCAGCAATGGCAGCTTCCATTTTTTTCACAAACCCAATAAAGGAGGAGTAAAATAGAAATGCAATGAACTGAAAGTCTGAATTCTTTCAAACTCTATTTCTGTTTAACCAATTTGATAGCAGAGATTTGTACACATTAAGGCAGTGATTTGTAAAGCTAGAACCAAACTGCAAGGACACTTTACATATACAGAAAATGGAGAAAATTATCCTTATTGGAAATCTAATGGCATGTACCAAAAAAAAAAAAACGTACACAAGTATTTTGCATTGTACCACTCACTGGGTTATATTATGTGAAAAAAGAACAGTGATTTTGATAATTCAACCCACATAAAGAAACCTAGGCAGGTTAAATTGTATGAAAGCCAATTTAAATTAATTAAGCTGAGGGAGGCAACTCAACAATATTTATACATCTCATGGAATTGGATATTACTCTAATGGTCCTTATTCAAAATAATCCCATGTTAAATTTGATCCCACATAGAAGATGATGGTTACAAAATGCAATACCAAATTTTCATACGTACTCTCTAGCAACTAAAATACTTCTCAACCAAGTGATTGATTGTTGTATAAAAGGTGGAATGCAGAGAAACAAAGAATCCACTATGAAAAATGTGGGTTTCATTTCCTTACATCAGCACATCAGATATAACAAATGCAAACCAATACCCATCAAAAAAAAGGTAGGTCCTTAAGGCATTTTGAGCTCTTTTGACTATGGGGTTAAATTTACTAAGATTGGAGAGTGCCAAATCTGGTGCAACTGTGCATGGTAGCCACTCAGATTCTAATTTCAGCTTGTTTAATTCAAGCTTTGACAAAAAAAAACTGGACGCTAATTGGTTTCTATGCAGAGCAGCACCAGGGTTTGCATTCTCCAGTTTTAGTAAATCAATCTTTCACACCCAGTTTTTCACCCTGCCCCTAAATTTGCCCTATCACACTGGTCATATTTTAGTAAATAGTAAACCGCGAATACCGTTTAAATTTGATTGGGTGCTTGAAATGACCAAGTAAAACAATTTCACTACATTTTTATAAAATATCTATGTTTTCAAGTAAACAGGAGTCACCGAAATTATCTAATGTGGATTAATGTTGTTTACATCAAGTAACATATCAGTTCACAAATAATTTATTCCCTTGTCTTGAAATTGCCAGTTATGCTTGTACATTTTCTGTGTATTGCCAATGAATAATGACTTTAAATTTGTTTTCTGAAATAAGAGATTTAAAATGAGAATCCACCTACACTGAGTAGTCTTTTTATTAGTGCTTTTTCCCAATATTGACAGGAATTTCATCCTTGATTCGCAATTATTTAATACATTTGGGAAAATCTGTGAATTGTGTTTAAAATGTTTGTCCTCAAGTGTGAAAAAGCTACTTCTGGTTTGTAAATGTTTCCCAGAGTGAAAGCTATCAACCATTAATGTTCAGTTGAGATTGGAGTGGGCTAATTACCAGACTGGGCATTCTGTCCTTTGGCATAAACTCTGTACTTCTGTCCTGGCAACATGCAGTAAAGACCAATTAAGAAGATTAACAGATTATGCTCTTGTTGGCAGAATTATTTGGGCAGATTTAAATGCATAAAACTAATACTATTCTACTTCTCCATACCAAGACTATGGTTGATTGGGGGAGGGGAGTCTTCAGAGCCCTGCAGTTTAATTTTATGGTAGTCATTTGCCTGCTGTAGTTAGTGTTGTGGTCTTTGGGAAGCTTGTCATATCCTGATCTTGCCAACCAGACCACTTAATTTCTAGCAGCACCTCTGGGCACTGAGACCAGCAAGTACTGTGAAAGCGTGAAGTCTTCAGAGGTGGGCATGTTTGTGTAGCTTATAGATGATATTGAAAGTTCCATCTATACTTGAAGTCAACTATGTACACCACATTACAGGTGGTGTAAATGTGATGAAAATGTGGAAAAAGTAGTTCAAAAGAAGCTCTAATTCACCTCTGTAGCATCATAACAGATGCACAGAAATAATAGTCTAATCTGAATTTAACCTTTAGAATGAATTGCTTCACAGTACAAGCGGCTAGAGAGGTCAGTGCCATGACTGCCTTTAAGTAGTCGTCTATAAAGCTATATAGCGTCTGGTATTACTGAGTACTAAATGGAGCTTTCCTTTCCAACACTGCCCTCTTAGTCCACTAGGGCCACATACAGAAACATGAGTGAGAGAATTGTACAGCACATAATTTTGTGACCGGTCATCTGTGAAGTCACAGCAAAAAGCTTCAGGAAATGTCTGATCTGGCAGTAAAACTTGCACTGAAGATAATTCGAGTGGACATCCTTAACTATGCTGTAGTAGTAGTAGTAGTAGGGTCTCCTGAAATGCTTTAGGCTGGGTTCACACTAGAGATCGCAGCTGCTCACAGCAGGAGGCCGGTGTGTCTCTATTCAACGTTTCAGGTCTGATTTCAGACCCAATTTTGGACTGAATTTAGACCTGAAACTGACCAAAAGACGCACAGGGCTCCTGTGCAATTCTCACCAGAGCAGCTGCGGAGATGTGTGAACCGTCTCCATAGAGAGCCAGTCACAATCTCCTGCTATGTGATTTGGATGTGGAAAAAACCGCATCCAATTTGCAATAGTGTGAACTCAGCCTAAGTAAGAACTGACATAGCTCTTTAAATTAACATCTTGATAAATTATCTAACATGTATATAATATGTTTCCCAAACTGTGGCATGTGTGCCTATTTGGGCAATTCTAATTTGTAGAATGGATACTTTGGCCTTTTAAAACTAACGCAGAATAATTATTGGAATGACAAAATATGCAAAATAAGCTCCCAACATATAGAGTTCAAGCTTTTATAAAGACAGGTGGGGATTCTTAGAAATACATACACACAGGAGGCTACTGACAACAAATGTACAGACTTTTTAGTGTCTTTTACATAAACTATCACATAAACGGGATACTTGGCAAACATCTGATGTTAAACGTTGTACATAAAATAATAGCAGAGAAACACTGCTAGAAGCAATTACAGCACTAATCATGCAACCTGCAACAAAAGAGTATTGTAAGGGAGTTAAAAGGGTTATGTTGCTTTGACTCTATGCAAATGTCCTCCAGGGAACGGTGTAATTAAAATCTAAATGAGCTTGGCAGCTCTCCAGACCTTACACCTTCAAAGGGAATATTTGTTAAATAAGTCTGATTTCTTCACATTACTGTGTATCCTGTCAACCTCTCGGCTCTACAGGAGATGTGCATTAACGCAAATTGAGAAGGAAGCAGCAAAGCATTTGGACTTATGGGGATCTTCTAAGTTTACTTAACCCTATTCTTTGTAAAGACAGCATTTAATCTGATGTCTATTGTGAGCCCAGTTTCAGCTAACTGACGCTCAACTACAACTATTTTCTTGGATGTGTGAAATTGTTTTTTTAATTTAAAATTGAAGACTCTACTCAACTCTGACACTGTCAGTGTAAGAAGGCCCTTGATATGGATCCTTAATACTTATAATACATAATAGTATACATTTTCTATGTAAACCTAAAGCTCTGGATCTAGAGAAGAAAAAAATCACAACGGGTAAAATTGATTACACAGTTATGTTTTAAGGCCAGCGAACCCATAACTGATATTTCTCTGTAGATGGGTGCCGGTGAGATGAATCATCATCTAGCTTCTTAAAGTTGAACTCTAGGCAAATAAAAAACCCAAATGAATGTTGTGTATCAATTTATACCTTATTAAAATGTTTTTAATGTGAGCAGTACCTGAATTAAGCTTGGTGCCAGGGTCTTGCAATTCCCTGTACAACAGTAGGAATATTTATGTAGTGCCAACACTTTGCAAAAGACTTTACAGTATTAAGGTAGACAGTGCAGTTACAGTACAATTCAAAACAAGGTTAGGAGGGACCTGATCCTGAAAACATACAATCTGAAAAAGAACAAGTAACACAAAAGGCAGTAACTGTGTGGGGAGGAGTTGATGGAAAAAGTACAATTTCAGTTGTTAGGTAGAGATGGCATAGGCTTTCCTGGCGAGATGAGTTTATAGAGATTGCCTAAAGGCTGATAGAGTATAGGATAACCAAACAGATTGATGTAGGAAGTTCCAGAAGATGGGAAAGGCTCTGGAGAAGTCCTGGAGTTGAGTATGGGAGTAGGTGATGAGGGAGCCAGGGAGTAGCATTCCAGGCTTGTCCACTATCCAAATATGGAATATTTGTAAGTTGAAAAGTTTAATTTATTGAAAAATTAGAAGGTGGACATTCGCAGTCATTCGCATCTGGATCCAGAGTAATGGGCTATTTATCCAGAAGTGTTCCAAGCCCTTTGTGCATGCCTAATATGGATCTTCTGGCATCTAGATTTAAAAACCGGTCATGCCTTGCACTTTTGCATTGGAGGTTCTGCTGACTCTGGGATCAGTTCTCCCTTGTCTGCTCCACAAGAGATCCCTTTATCTGACCTTACTCGCAAGGTGGCCTTCTCATTGCTATCATCTATGTGAGGAGTGTCTCAGAGTTAGCAGCCTTTAAATGGCCATAAATGAATCAAAATTCAGCCTGTTCAGCAGGGACCAGATGGAGTTTGATCCAGGTGTGGCCATCTGTGTTTATCCGAATTTGATCAGAAATGTTGGAAAACTTTTATTATTCAGAGGCAGCAACGGCTGATCAGTTTATTCCAACAGCCTGATAGCAAAGTGCCGCTGTCAGAATACAATGTCCCCAGGAGGGGGCAAGGATTTGGGGGATTACTTCTATAACCCTTTCGTGTGGATGAAGAAATCTGTTTGCGTTTTGTTTTTGCTTTTGTTCTTTTGAAAAAAAATAAAATAAAATCACTGATGGCCAGCTTTATCCCATACATAGTATTTAATGGTGTTACACAAAGACAAGGTTGTCCTGAGGCCTAAAGCCTTTTGTCTCCCTAAGATGATTTCCTATTTCCAGAACATTGTCCTTCCTTCTTTATTTCCTGTTCAAAAACATTCCAAATAAACTTCTCCCCACTGTCTTGATGTGATGTATGCACTGTGAGAGTCTACCTCTAAGCTATTGCCTCTCTGTTGGCCTTGCTGCCTCCCACTCCACTATTGCTAGGTGAATTAGACAAGACATCCTTTTTTTATGATCGAAAAGATAGGGTTGTTTCCTTCCCTGTTAAGTCGCACTACACCAGATCTATATGTGCTTTTGTTTTTTTCAGCAATAAACACCATTTTTTCAGATTTGTAAAGCTGCCACTTCTGTTAAATTCTATTAGGTGATGTCCAGGAATCCTCTGGTGCCAATTTCAGGGGTAGGGATATTTTCATTGCACATTAATGGGTATTCTTTGCAAAGTGAATTTTTACCACATTTATTAAAGTAGAAGTTCATCCTAAAACTAAAATCTGTAAATCTACTTGCATTCACAATCTAAAAGAAGAAATGAACGGCTGTACACCAATACCGCAAAGTCCCCTTATAATTCAATAAAAAAAAAAAACACCACAGGATGATAGTAGAAAAATAGCAGGTAGACATGTTTCACGCAGTAACCCTGTGCTTACTCATTACCAGTTATATGATTGAAGAATAAAAGGACTTTATGGTATTGGTGTGCAGCCATCCATTTCTTCCTTGTAATTGTGTACGGCTGGCGAGCCGTGGCATACACCTGCAGGAGGAGTCCTTTCTCCAGCTCACTTGTTCATTTATCCTTCATCACTCACCTGGAGTGGAGTTTTCTTTCCTGTTATCCACAATCTAAAACTAACCTATCTAGCCCTGTAAAGAAGAAATCACTATACATACCTTTTCTGAAGTTTCTCTGGTCTGGTCTCACGCTAAACTGTCAGAGGCGGCTTTGCTGTGGAGGTTGGTGCAGAGGAGGCAGCTGACAACGGAAGTAACTCTATGGGTGACATCACTTCCCGTGAATTTCACAGCCATTGTTGGCTGTCTCCTACACAGAGCTTCCACTGCTGGAGACCGGACAAGAGTGGCTTCAGAAAAGGTATGTACAGTTGTGTGAAAAAGTAATTGCCCCCTCCCATGCTGAATCATGAATAAACTGTGATTAACCATAATTTTTTTGAAAAGCAGAGTTAAATTTCACTTGCATCACCCAGGCCTGATTAGTGCCAGTGCCAGAATTCCGCGTACGTACGGTTGGAATTTCCAATGAAAAAAGTCAGACGGAATTTTTTTAATGGGATATTCCGTGTGTATGCCCATCGGACATTTTCCATCGGAAATTCCGACGGACTTAAAAAAAATGTTCTCTTTTTTTTTCAGACGGAAAAAAATATCGGAAATTCCATTTGTCTGTATGGAATTCCGACAGAGAAAAAAACATGCATGCTTAGAAACAATTTGACTGCATGCTCGGAAGCATTGAACTTTTATTTTTCTAGGCTCGTTGTAGTGCTGTACGTCACCGCGTTTTTGACGGTCAAATTTCGGTGTGTCCGTGTGTATGCAAGACAGCTTGAGCGGAATTCCGTCGGAAAAATCCGTCTGAGTTTATTCCAACGGAAAAAAACAGACGTGTGTATGCGACAATAAGTAGGAGCTGTCTGACAAAGTGAAGCTCGCTAACAGATCACAAAAAGCCACACATCATGCCACAATCTAAAAAAATTGAAGAACAGATTAGAAACAAAGTAATGTACATGGATCGGTTTAGGAAGGGTTTTAAAGCCATTTCTAAGGCTTTGGAACACCAGCGAACCATGGGGTGAGCCATTATCCACAAATGGCAATAACTTGAAACAGTGGTGAACCTACCGAGGAGTGGCTGGCCTATAAAAATTACTTCAAGACCTTTAGGCAAATATTCTGTGGACTGTGGAGACAAAAATTTTACTTTTTTGATGGTGTGCGTCCTGTTACATCTGGCATAAAACGAATACAGTATTTCATAACAAGAACATCATACCAACAGTCAGACATGGTGGTGGTAGCGTGATGGTCTGGGGCTGCTTTGCAGCTTCCGGACCTGGGCAACTTGCCATAATTGATGTAACCATGAATTCTGAGCTTTGCCAGAAAATCCTAAAGGAGAATATCCAGCCATCAGTTTGTGACCTCAAGCTCAAGTGCACTTGGGTTATGCAGCAGGACAATCATCCAAAACACAACAGCAAGTCCACCTCCAAATGATTCAAACAAAGCAAAATTTTGTTTTGGAGTGGCCTAGTCAAAGCCTGGACTTGAATCCAATTGAGAAGCTGTATCATGACCTTACACAGGCCGTTCATGCTGGAAAACACTCCAATGTGGCTGAATTAAACCAATTCTGCAAAAAAGAGTTGGCCAAAATTGTTCCACAGCAATGTGAAATACTGATTACCAGATATCGCAAATGCTTTATTGCAGTTGTTGCTGCCAAGGGTGGCTCAACCCGTTATTAGGTTTAGGGGGCAATTACTTTTTCACACAACCTGTATAGTGATTTCTTCTTTACAGTGCTAGATAGGTAAGTCTTATGCCCTGTACACACGATCGATTCGTCTGATGAAAACGAACCGATGGATTTTTCATCAGATATCCGATGAAGCTGACTCTCATCAGTCTTGCCTACACACCATTGGTTAAAAATCCGATCATGTCCAACGCGGTGACGTAAAACTCAACAACGTGCAGAGAAAATGAAGTTCAATGCCTCCGAGC
This sequence comes from Rana temporaria, assembly GCF_905171775.1. Lineage (NCBI taxonomy): Eukaryota > Metazoa > Chordata > Amphibia > Anura > Ranidae > Rana > Rana temporaria. The sequence continues at coordinate 133,416,805 of NC_053494.1, forward strand.
ATGCGTCGACTTGATTCTGAGCATGCGTGGATTTTTGACCGATGGATTTCCCCACAGACGATCATTTTTTTATATCGTTTTTTTTAACCATACGAAAATATTAAAACAGGTTTCTATTTTTTTTCAACGATGGGAAAAAAATTGATGGGGACCACACACGATCGGTTCGTCCGATGAAAACGGTCCATCGGTCCGTTTTTCATCAGACAAACCGATCGTGTGTACAGGGCATACGATTGTGGATGCTAGTAGATTTACAGATTTTATTTTTAGGGTTTCTTTAAGCCAAAACAAATTTCCTTTACAAAGTGGGTTTTAATGATGAAGTTGGAAAAACTTTGTTTTTTTTTACATGCTGAAAAACATATTTTTTTTTATGACGAAAAATGATCGTGTGTGCGCGGCAATACATCAGCATATATCCAAAGCAAAATATCAGTTTGGGATGTGCCTACTTTTTTAATCATATGTAAAACCCATTTTTTCAGATTTGTATAGAGCAGAATTTTCTCAATTTTATTGCTGTTTGTGTCCCCCACTATATTTGTCCTAGCATTTACAAATCTTCCAATTTGCAAATTTATTCTGCTGACAACTAAGAGAAACATTTTCCTTGCTCTGGATAGACTTTCTTTTACTTCCTCCTGTGTCTCTGGGACAGAAAGACAATGAAAGGAAATTTCCCTGATGGGACAGAAACAAAAATAACAAACAAACCCAAAGCAACAGCAAAAAAAAAGAATTAGCATAACATACATTAAAGTATGTAAAGGCAGACTGAACCAAATATTTTTCTTTTTAACAGCAACTTTGATATTACTAGCACTACTTTGAGTAGTGCTTCATAACTGTTGCATATGTTGACGCTATGTAAACACAGTGCAAAACTGCATCATAAAATAGCAGTGTAAATACTTCTGTATTCCACCCAAACACGAAAACACGACAATCCCTCTCTGTGTAAGGCGTTACATATTTAATGGAAATAACTTTTTTATAATTGTTAAATATTAACAAGAAAGTTTTTGTTTAATATATTATCTTTATTAAAGCAAAATAAATAAATAGATTCTTCCAGTTGCTCCGATACATCTCCTCCCAGAAAATGCTCCATGCGTTGCACAGCATGCACTTTTAATTTGTTCCCTTTTTTGTACGTATTTCCCTGCCAGAGGGCCCAGCAACACAGCAGAAGAATGTGCTTTTATGTCCCCTCTAGCAATGAAAGGGCTTAAATAAAATTCTCTGCTTCGGAATGACAAAGAAAACAAAAAAAGTTTAGTATAAACCTTCAAGTAGCAAATATAGAAAAATAAGGTCCTTTGTTTACTCAAAAAAAAAGAAAGAAAAAAGTTTAAACCATCCAGAAATGTTCCCTTTTAAAATATTTGGCTCAAACTTGTATTCTGTGTCCTAACAGTTGTTTAAATTAATATCATGCTGTAAGAAACAATTAATTCCATGCCATAAATCTTCTGAAAATCACACCTTTGTTCCCCTTAACGTTGTTTGTGTACTTTGAGTCTTTAGCTAGCAATCTCTATAAACTAATTTGTAACGCTTCTCAAATTTAGCAGGTCCGTTGTCTGAAGTTGACCAATAATTTGGCTGTAATCAGTATCAGCCCAATTTACCCTCACTATGAATGGTTTATTTTTTTCTCGTATAAAGTATGATTTTTGCAAGAAAAAAAATGATTTTGAAATTATAGGATTGTGTCTCTCATTGCCTAATTAGCAGCATTGCGGCAATGAGAAAGAAAACTGGCAGTATTTCGACATTCTGTTGTCATCAAGATAGTTTTCTCCTACAGTAGCTTGGTCAAGCCTTGGAGAGGTACACTTTGGTAAACATCTCCACGGTCAGTGCTTTGGCTTTGCCATGGCTTTTCCCGCCTACACATTGGTACCCTCATCATCTATAAACCTAATGATGTCTCCTTGAGAGTCTCCAGATGAACTACGGACCAGCTCCAAAGCAGCAGGAGATGTCTCTCTATAGTCTCTTGACATCAATCCCAAAAGGTCAACCACTCGGTCCTTTACTGGGTCAGCATCTTGAGGGCTACACAATGATCTCGTGGATGTGATGCTGGGGCTGGACTTCTGTTCTTCATTCTGCTTGTTAGATAGTTGGTGAGCAGCCATTACTGGGGATGAGTTGCTATGCGATACCTGGCTCACGTGGTTTGTTTGTGTTTGGGGGAAATGGCCATGACATGGGGACAGAGACTGGTTCACAGTCAGAGGACCACAGCTCCTAAGCTGTCTGTGGTGAGGGCATGAATGTCTAAGGAATGAATCCAGAGAAAGTGCAGGATGAACGTTCTTTCTGCACAAGTTCTCTGGCTGGACTGCCTGAGGTGGCTGGGGTAAGGCCTCCATCCATGCTGTGTTAGATTGTGCTCCATCTACCCTTGTCTGACCAGGACAGGATGATCCAACAAGGCTTGGAATGGTAACTTGGGACTGCTGCCCACTACAAAAACCACTGCTGTTACTGTAGGTGTTATTGAGGCTAGGGGTGAGAAGACTCACTGAGGGAGATGTTATAAAGTTCTGGTTGAGGAGCACAGGCCTCATAAGCTGTAACATCTCATTCAGATCCTTACTCAGCTGGGTAACTTGTTGAGAAAGGGCAGTCATCTGAGGGTGAAAAAATAAAGTTAAATACATAGTCATTAAAAGACATGTTGCAACAGCGAACACCTACTGTGTAATTATAAAAGTTGAGATCAACACCATAAAATCAACAACCTAGTATAGCATTGTATTCAGCGATCTTCACAGGGTATCCAGAGGAGAGTCAGTACCTAAGAGTAACCTGTTTATCAAACTTTTCTCTGGTCTGGAGTTCTCTCATATCCCTGTTAGAAGGTGGGAGTGGGGCTGAGCCACGGCTCTGTGTGTGAATGGACACACAGAGACATGGTTCGGGAGTGCACCTGTTTGGGTGCTCCCAGAGCAAGCTGCTTGCTCTGGGGGCACTTGGCAGGAGGGAGCAGCCAGGAGTGCCTACGTGGGACCCGAGAAGAGGAGGATCCGGGCTGCTCTGTGCAAAACCATTGCTCAGAGCAGGTAAGTATAACATGTTTGTATTTAAAAAATCAAAAACAAAACAAGGCTTTAAAGGTGGAGATCAGCTTTAATATGTTAGTCCAGGCCATTTAAAGCATGTGTTAGCCCAGCGCTTCCTATTTCTAATATATGCATGCTGTACCATGTACTTGTATGAGAAAGTATCTTGTTCTCTTTGCATTGCTTCCTTTATATGAAATCCCTGGTGTTCCTGCTAGCCCCCTTACTTTTCTATTAAAAAATGACCACACTAAGCAGGAAAGCACAGTATGGTCAGTTCTCTGGCTATGCTGGGAACTCAATGTACTCTCCTCCAATGAACAGCCTTGCCCTGATACACCCCCGCTGCACAACCATTCACTGGGAAGCTCAGTGTGCTGCTGCTTCTCCTCCTGCCCCCAGCTCTTATGCCAACGAGGATAGAAATTGTGTGATCACTTATAAAAAAGGGAACAAATATATTTACTGTTTTTTTTTTTTATATGAATGTAAACAAGTTTTGCATTTAATTTCTATTTTAAACTGAATGGGTTGTTTTATGTTTTACAAGCTGATCATTTGCAATCACTTTAAGCCCTGGTTCACACTGGGTACGATTTGGAATGATTTGAGATGCGATTTGACATGTCAAATCGCATCTCAAATCGGCGGCAATTGTCGGCAATGGCACTGTCCTAATCAGTGCGACGCCGCATCTGCGATTTCAAAAAGTAGTTCCTGTACTACTTTTTGCGATTTCGGGCCGCGATTTACATAAAATTGCGGCCAAAATCGCGGCAAAATCGCGGCCGCTAAATCGCGGTAAAATGCGCGATTTTACCGCGATTTCGCGGCCGCGATTTTGCCGCGATTTTGGATCAACCATCACATTTATGGATTGGTAAACTTTAATAAATACAATTTTTTTTGTTTTAAAACTGCTTTAAGTATTTAAATAAAGGGAATATAATTTGTACGTAAATTACAGTTTATTACTTTTTTTTTTGCATACACCACGTGAAAAAAAAAAAAGTATGGTATAACTATGTACAGTACGTGATCCCATGCAAAAAGAGTTTTACACAGATCTGCTTCATATATGGTTTAAGAGTGGTGTGTAGACTAGGACCAAGTATTCCAGACTTCTAATACAATGCACTCTCTCCATTTATCTATAACTATTTAGGTCTAAACAATTACTACAAAATTCGTCCTCACCTCCTGATTCAGTTTCGCAATACTCTTCCGGGTTTCCACATTTTCTGTAAGAAATATATATTGTGTGATAGTTTCCACCATATACATTGCACACCACATAATATTACAGAAAGTACTTTAGAGTCACATTTGCCTAGAGATCCTGAATGTATTTTCTCTTATTTATTCTCTTCTTTTTACATTGCCTGGTTAAAAATGATACCAAAACCATGCAGCAGCATTTTTTTCCCTCTAAAGGAGCGATCCCAGCCGAATACTTCTATTTGTAAATAAGCGGCCGAGAGCTGCGTCATCTACACTAGAACCTTATCCTACTTGATGGTCTGATCTAAATGTTAAAGTGGTTGTAAAGGTTCAGTTTTTTTTTTTTAAATAACAAACATTACGGGCCGGATTTAGATAGATTTCTCTATCTATCTGCTGGCGTAACGTATCTGCGATACGGTACGCCGCCGTAACTTTGGGCGCAAGTTCCGTATGCAGAAAGAACTTAAGCCCACCTAATTCAAATGGGGATGTTGTGGGCATGTTTTATTAAAATTTAAGATGACCCTGCGTAATTTACATTTTTTGTGAACGGCACATGCGCCGTTCGTGAAAGAATCCCAGTGCGCATGCTCGAAATTACGCCGCAAAGCCTCATTGGTTTCGACGATAGTGTAACTTACGCAAAGCCCTGTTCGCGAACGACTTACGCAAACAACGTAAACATTTAAAAACTCGGCGTGGGAACGACGTCCATACTTAACATTAGGTACGCCTCATATAGCAGGGGTAACTTTACGCCGGAAAAAGCCTAACATAAACGACGTAAAAAAATGCGCCGGACGTACGTTTCTGAATCGGCGTAAATACCTAATTTAGGGCCGAAGCAACTAATCGATTAATCGACAACTAATCGATTATGAAATTAATCGATTACAATTTTCATAATCGATTAATCGGCCAGTAACATAATGGGGTTAAAAAAAATAAAATTAGCCCTTTATAGTACAAAAAAGCAAATGGCTACTGTAAATATTACTTTCACTATCCCACAGTAAAAAAATTAACCCCTTACAGTAGTGATTATTTGCTCTTTTTGTACTTTTTTTCGTTTTTTAACCTCATTATGTTACTAAACATGCCAGGCCGGGGGTCACAACTCTGTTTTTTGGTGCTTTTTGCAGAAATACACTACAGTTCATTTACATGGTTTCCTATGGGACACGTTCACATCCATGATTTTTTTTTCAGCTGCTGCGTATTTGGAAAGGGCAAGGACTTTTTAATGCGAAACGGTGCTATTTTTTTTTTTTTTTGTTCAATATACTTCAATTAAGAAGCTGCAGAAAAGCATGGAATGTGTTTTTGGGGCAATTTGTGTTTTGTAATCTGCCCAACAACAAATTGGCCCAAATTTTTTTTTAAATGCTATATATTTTTTTTAAAAGCTATTCATCGCGTAACTATACGGAAGCGCCACCTAGCGGCCACGTAAATATGCAGCCTGAGATACGACGGTGTAAGACACTTACGCCAGTCGGATCTTAGGGAAATCTATGCATAACTGATTCTCTGAATCAGGCGCATAGATACGACGGCCCGCACTCAGAGATACGATGGCGTATCCGGAGATACGCCATCGTATCTCGTATCTGAATCTGGCCCATCATATTTACCTCCACTGTGCAGTTCGTTTTGCACAGAGTGGCCCCAATCTTCCTGTTCTGGGGTCCCTCGCGGCTCCTCCCCAAAATAGCTAACCCCCTCTGGGAAGCTCTTTCCCGAGGGGGTTACTTTGCGGGTGCGCTCCCGTGTCATACACTCGGCGTCCATAGCCGCAGAGTGAATGACTCGGCCCCGCCCCCCAGCGGCCGCGTCATTGGGTTTGATTAACAGTGGGAGCCAATGGCTGTGCTGCTATCAATCTATCCAATTAACGTCGAGACTTCCTGGAGAAGAGGACGCCGTGGACGCGCAGAGCAAGTGAACTGGCTCAGGGAAGTAAAACGGGGGCTGGGGGGCCCGTGATTGCCAGGTGTTTTTTCACCCTAATGCATAGGATGCATTAGGGTGAAAAAACGCAAACCTTTACAACCCCTTTAATGAGGACACCCACAAAAAAAAGGATGCATGGAGTTCCCCTAAAGATACATACCAGATCTTTATCCATAATGAGGGTCTGGCATGCATGTCAGAGGGGACTCGCGCACACATACATACCCTACTAGAGAAAATCCATACCAGACCCCCACTTGAGCACGCAGTTTAGTTTTTTCCCGCTATGAACCAAACCAGGGTCCGTCCCCCCCCCTCACTTTGTTGGCCAGCCAGGCTTCATGCTCAGAAAAGGGTTTTGTATAGGTTTCTTTTTTTGTTTTAGGTTTCCCCCTTACAATTTATATTAGACCGGAAAGTATTTATTATACTGTCCTCATTAGCAACTTGGTCTTTTTGTATTCTTATAATCTTTGTTAATACAGATTTTAAAACCACATTTTAAAAAGACTTGAATCTAAGCTGGAAAGTACATACAGTACATATATATCACATTAAAACCTTACCTGCGTTGGAACATCTGGGTGAGTTTTCTGAGCTGAGAGGTTTGGTATTAAAATCAAATGTCTGTGTAGTTGGTGAACTACACTCGGTCTCAATGCCATCTACAAATCTGCAGAAATAAAGCACCAATCAGTGAATGCATTCATATACTGTACAGCCTATATAATATAAAATACGGTTTAAGCATTTGTCTTTTTAATGATATTGAAAGCAGCAGTAAATTAGTTGACAAATCTACTAGCACACTGAAAAGAATTTAACCACTCAAGGACCGAGCCTCTTTCTGAGATTTGTTATTTACAAGAAAATTTCTTGGAACCCCCAAACATTATACATTTTTTTCTAACACACTACAGAATAAAATGGCGGTCGTTGCAATATTTTATGTAACACCGTATTTGCGCAGCAGTTTTACAAGCGCACTTTTTTGGGAAAAAATACACTTTTTGGGAATAAAAACACTTTTTTGGTTAAAAATACACTTTTTTGGGGAAAAAAAACACTTTTTTGAATAAAAAAATAAGACAACAAAGTTAGCCCAATTTTTTTTTATATTGTGAAAGATAATGTTACGCTGAGTAAATTCATACCCAACATGTCACATTTCACAATTGCGCCCGCTCGTGGAATGGCAACAATGAGCTGAAAAACAACATTGTTTTGTGAATGGTGGCTGAAAATGTTCTGCCGTCTGTATGCAGAACAAGTTCATGAACAATGCCCTTTTGACAATATAGGGGCAGATCCAGAAAGAATTGCATGGGCGCAGCGTATATGAGATACGCTACACCGCTGTAACTTACTTGTTGTAGCTTTGAATCCTCAAAGAATTTGCGCCGTAAGTTACGGCGGCGTAGTGTATCTCTCGCGCCGTAACGGTGCCTAATTCAAATCGGCGAGTAGGGGGGCGTGTTCCATTTAAATGAAGCGTGTCCCCGCGCCGAACGAACTGCGCATGCGCCGTCCCTAAATTTCCCGCCGTGCATTGCGCGAAATGACGTCGCAAGGATGTCATTGTTTAGACTTGGACGTAAATTACGTCCATCCCGCGATTCACGTACGACTTACACAAACAAATTTTTTTTTTTAATTAAACGCGGGAACGACGGCCATACTTAACATAGCAGGTCTAACTATACGCCACAAAACAGCAGCTTTAACTATACGCCGTAAAAAGCCGACTAGAGACGATGTAAAATAATGCGACGGCCGCTCGTACGTTCGTGTATCGTCGGAAATAGCTAATTTGCATACTCGACGCGGAAAACGACGTGAACGCCACCCAGCGGACGCCGAAAAATTGCTTAGATCCGAAGGCGTACGAAGCCGTACGCCTGTCGGATCTAACCCAGATGCCGTTGTATCTTGCTTTGAGAATTCAAAACAAAGATACGACGCGGGAAATTTGAAAGTACGCCGGCGTATCAGTAGATACGCCGGCGTACTCTCTCTGTGGATCTGCCCCATAGTGTATATTACTATGGTAAAATATAGGTCTCTTGATCTTGACCCATCTTCTGATTGCTAGCCAACCTGGGTATTCCAAACTTATATTGTAAACATTGCACTCATATTTACATTTCCAATAAGATTTTAAAGGTTGTGTTGTACCTGTATATCTAAAGACTTTCACACTGACAGTCTTCGTTCTCATACCCATAATTAACATTTACAGGAATTACTTTGTGCATATCCTAAACAATCTGGCTTTCCATGTGCTACTGTACTTATCTACAGAAATTGTTTTATCAAAAGCATTTTATATAGCGGTCTTTTAGTTCATATTTAAAGGATAAAAAAAATATAATATATATATATATATATATATATATATATATATATAATCAGGCTTAAGGTTACAGTAAAACTAAAATTACCCAAATGTAACACTTTTTCTTGAATACAACTTGGTGGATGAGGAATAATATGAATAAAATAGGTTATTCTAGTTTTGGAACAGTTAACATGTTGTATTAACCATGCGATGAATATTTTTCTAGGTCTTAATCTATGTTTACATTTACGTCATATATTTTTATTTATGTATCTGCTGACCCAAATTCAGTGCCCATAATAGCAATATGAAAGGTAACCTAAATCACTAAGTTATTAAAATCTCTACATTCACACAGCTGTCAAGTGATGCTTAGATTGAAGAATATCAGCTGCTTCTGACATACAAGCCAGTTGATTATATCAGTGTTCTCTCAATTTACTAAAAATGTATTAAATAGTTCTAGATTTTTTTTTTATGTTTCTACAACATTATTAATGTATTATTAAAGCTGTAGTGCTAAAATTTCACTAGAGTAAAGCTGGGTAAAGCAGGGTTTAGAAACTCATACTGAGTACTTGGATGCAGCAAAATTATGGGGAATGCCAGGAATCTCTATGGGGACTGCCACTTAGTTTCATGCTAAGGGGCCACTTGCCTCTCTAATAACTATGATGTCTTCTACCCCTCCTCTAGTATCCCCACTGTTCCTTTTTTTCTTTTATATATATATATTTTTTTTTCATACACTTCACAGCTCTTTCCTCTTGCTCCCCTAAGGGCTGGATACCATTTCCTTTCACCGCCCTCTCTTCTCTTTTCTCTCTCTTCTTCACCACGGATTGATTCAAAGTTACATCTCACCAGCGGCGCTTAGACGCTCACTTCACAGTGGGCATTTGGTGCCTAACTAAGCTCAAAAATCAATCAATCAATCAATGCTACTTCCAAAGGCTTGATGAAAGGAGACTTTTTTCAACCTTGGAAACCCATTGGATGTAGTATCTTGCTTCACCTCATTTAAGGATTATGAAAGGCCAAAAAGTCCATGGGACTTTTCAGGTTCCTTCACATATATAGAAGAACAAAGAAAAGGTGGAGCACATCTAAGAGTGTTGGTAGGTAAACATAAAAACTCAAATAAATGTAGGCAGCTCACCTTGGCTAGTGGCCGAGAAAGCACCGATATGTGTCCTGGCTGACAAGCTTACATAGGAAGAAGAGGTTGTCAGCAACACATCCAAAGGTTGGGTGTACCACGATCAGCAGCAATGCAATGAATAATGGGAGTCCACATGGTGCCAGTCACTACTATACTACCCTCTGACCCTGCAAGGCAAAAGAGTGTCTCTTTTGCCTTGGAGGCTCAGAGGGTAGTATAGTAGCGACTGGCAGGCATTCAAGAGGCACTACTGCTGCCTCCTAGTGCCTGTTTTTCTTTTTTTACTGAATTTGCCATTTACTGATGACAATTTTACATTGTGGCACTATTGATCTCAATGGGAAAGTTTGGCAGGCAGTGCCACCTGTCAAACTCTGCAGCCCAAGCTACAATTGCCATTACCATGAAGCAAAACATCACTGTCATGGCATTTTTTTATAGCCCTGTCAGGCTGTAATGTTAAAATTCTAGTGTGCAAATAGGGAGTAGAAAAACTGTGGCTCAGCCAATGGATTGATTTAGGCAAATAGGCTGTTCACATTGCAATCGCTTATTGAATGTGGTGAACTGTCACTTTGCAAAGAATACCCAATCATGTGCAAAGAAAATAAACAAAACAGTATTTTTGCTTGCACATGATTGGATGATGGAAGTCAGCAGAGCTTCCCTTTATTCAAAAAGAATCTGGGGAAAATTCCCTTAAAGGGTAAGTTCACTTTTGTACAATTTTTTTTTCTATGAACCGATATAACATTCATGTACTTTTTTGCAAAAAATATCAAAGCTTTCCATTAAATCTACAGTAACTTACTTTTCTTGTCCTAATCCACGTTTTCAGATGTTTCCATTAGTAATGTCTTTCTTCCTTACAGACGTTAGACCACAACACAGGAAGGAGTTTACCAGCTGACCTCATTAACACTCTGTATCATCCACCCACCCATTCCCAGGTGCATGTTTTTTAAATGAAATGCAATCAATCAGTGATCACCCTTCTCACTAAATACACAATCAGACTGCATAGTGTATGGCCATATTTATACAAGTTGATTGCATTGCACCTGGGAGTGGGAGGGTGGACGACGCAGGGTGTGCTAATAAGGTCAGCTGGTCAACTTCTTCTTGTGTCATGACCTAAAATCTGGAAACATGGATTAGGACAAGAAAAGTAAGAGACTGTAGATTTAATGGAAAGCTTTGATATTTTTGCAAAAAAAGTACACAAATGCTATATTGGTGCATAGGTGAGCTGGAATTTAGAAAAGAAAAGTGTACAAAGGTGAACTTACCCTTTAAAAAGTTCAAATTCCCTTGCAAAGTAAACTAACTTGCCTTTAGTAAATCAACGCCAAAGCATACTGGTAGAGTGTAGTAGTTTGGCAACATACTGCAAAAGTATGCTTATCTCCAACAAGTCCTTCTCGTGGAGTGCTCCTGGTGTGCAAGATTAATTGGTCTTGATTGCTGCTTATCCTTCACGGAACATACGGATGTATGGTTAATACCTGAGAATTCCATCAGCATTACTCAGCAGTTTGGATAGCTCCGCAAAGCAAAGGCCCTGGCTGAGTTTAGCCATCTGCACTCCTGGGTCTGATATCTGGTAAGCAGGATATCTATGTGTTGGCGGTGCACATGTCCAAAACATTCTGGTCACTGGGTGTTTTTTGTGCATGTATTGATATATCTTGTATCTGGAAGTGGCTAATCTGCTTACGCCCCCTACTTAGGATTCCTGTGATTGCTTGTAAGGATAAAGGCCTGGGCTGGGTTTAAGTTACTATCTGGTAAGCATGTTATCCCATTGGTGGTGGTACACCCGTTTATGATCTATTCACTTGGTGCTATATCAAACAACTATATCTCTGTGCAAGATTGTGTTCAGTGTATTATCGGACTCTAACCACTTCAGCCCGGGACCATATTGCTGGTCAAAGACTAGGCCACTTTTTGGGATTCGGCACTGCGTCGCTTTAACTGACAATTGCGCGGTTGTGCGACGTGGCTCCCAAACAAAATTGGTGTATTTTTTTTCCCACAAATAGAGCTTTCTTTTGGTGGTATTTGATCACCTTATTTTTTGCGCTATAAATAAAAATAAAGCGACAATTTTGAAAAAAAATTATATTTTTTATTTTTTGCTATAATAAATATCCCCCAAAAATATATATAAAAAAGTTTTTCCTCAGTCTAGGCCGATACGTATTCTTCTACATATTTTTCGTAAAAAAAAGTCACAATAAGCGATTATGGCGGGCACTTCGGACATTTTTGAAACATTTTTGGGACCATTGGCATTTTTATAGCGATCGGTGCTATACAAATGCATTTATTACTATAAAAATGCCACTGGCAGGGAAGGGATTAACACTAGGGGGTGAGGAAGGGGTTAAGTATGTTCCCTGGGTGTGTTCTAACTAAAGGGGGCAGTGGACTGACTTGGGGAAATGACTGATCGCTGTTTATACATTGTATGAACAGACAATCAGGCATTTCTACCCCTGACAGGACTGGGAGCTGTGTGTTTACACACACAGGACCGGGAGCTGTGTGTTTACACACACAGCTCCCGGTTCTCACTCTGTAACGAGCGATCCCGGGTGCCCGGTGGTGATCGCGCCCACCGGGCACGCGCGTCGGCCTCAGGGGCGAGCGGGGGGCGCGCACCCCTATTGGCTGCTCAGCGAGATGATGTATAGCTACGTGATCTCGCCCAGCAGAGCCGACCTGCCACCGTATAACTGCGGCGGCTGGTCGGCAAGCGGTTAAATTAGCGCAATTTTTTCCTTCCCATATTTTCTTTTGCTATATCTCACATGTAATTGCTGCTCTAGAACTGGTCCATCCAAATTTTTGCACACTAGCGCAGTTTTTTACCTTTTATACTGTGAATAACAATAAAACACAATTTCTGAGTACTTTGTAAGAGCTGGTGAAGAGGGATTTCCGATCAAGTTCATAAGCTGGAGAGGGGCATTATTAGGCTGCTTTCAAGGTCTTAGAGGAGAATTATTCTGTTGATCTTGAAATCAGTAGTGTGCTCTCTGCTCACACCGGTGATCAGGATTAGGCTTTACAGACATGATTTTAGCTGTGCCTTGAGTGTTTATGGTACAATCATAACTAAAAATGTATCAGGGAGCAAACAATAACATGCACCTGTTAGGAAAAATGTTAAGCTCAAGTTTAACCAGCACCTGCAATCACTTACACAGAGACCAGGTGGGGTTCATCCCGGGACGCCAGGCCGGAGATAATGTGATAAGGGTAGTTCTTCATATACACCGGGTAAAATCAATGTCTTGACTCTCTTTTCTTAAGACTACATTAAAATATATTCTTTGCAGATGGGGTTTTGGTAACTCTATCTTGGCCTGAGTCCCCAAATTATATTCTAACCCCTTGGCAGTTGTAGACTTAACAAGATATTATTCGCAATTAGGACAATCCACCAAAACGGCCTCTAAAACCGCAGCAATCCTACACAGTCTATTTCCTTCACAGCTCCAAAAAGATCCTGCATGGATGGATGCTGTGAAGGAAACAGACTGGAAGATTGCTGCAGTTTTAGAGGATGCTTTGGTGAATTGCCCTAATCAGAAGGAGATACAAGACTTGCCAGCCTAATCTTTAATAAGATCGGCATATATTTTTGGTGAGTAGGATTCCACATAATGGATGAAGGGAGTGAAGTCACCGTTGTCTGAAAGTTCCCTGGGTGTTTCTTGGAATTAGATTCAACTATACCTACACTCTATCAATTAATAAGTGACAAGAAATACATGCTTAGTTCCTAAAATTATCAAGGATCTCATCCAAACAACACTAAAATTGTGTAAAACACTAAACATCAATCACATACTGTGACAAATGTGTAAAAGTAACAATCAATATACATAGACTCCATACTGTGATAATATAAGTGCAAAAAAAGTGATAATATACAATTTAGCAATATATGGAAAACAATAGAAAATTCAATGAGAGTTTATACGGCAGTATATAACACCAGAACAGGCAGTATTGAAAAAATAGAATGTATGTCTCAAGCCTTCGCCATCAGATGCTTAAAAGGTCTCCCAGGTGTCTATGGTTACACACGAGGCTTACCAGATTTGTGCCCCTCATAGGAGTAGTCAAATGCACATAGTGGAAATTCACCCAAGGAAAAGGCACTCTTCCAACCTCCCCTCTTCCACAGGAAACTATCCTGTCCTGGGAATGTAGCCATTTAATTATCAGTATATGCAGCCACCCCCCCCCCCCTCATGTGGTCAGTCAGTCAGTGTGTTTTTTAAATAAACCTCTATTTTAGACATACTTCACTATTAAAGGGTCACTAAAGGAAAAAAATTTTTTTGCTGAAATGACTGTTTACAGGGTATAGAGACATAAAAGTTAACTGATTCCTTTTAAAAATGATTAAAAATTGAATTTAATCTATCATATAATGTGCCTCTAGTTTCACTTTCGGTTTTAAAGGTACATACATGAAGTTCCGGGTGAGAGGTGAGTCGGGAAGACACACAGAACAAAAACAAACAAATCCAGGGCAGTGTTTTGTTTTTAAAATGAATCTGATTGGTTCTGAGGAGTTTTAGACACACAGTAATGACAGCTTAGACCACCGTGAAAATCTCCCAGTACCATGGTTATAAGGAAACAGGCAACCAGGAAGTGTGGAGATCACAGCAGAATTACAGCTACTTCAAAGCAAAAACGAACAATGAGGACATGAAACCAGTACTGCAGTAAGGTAAAGGAAGCTATTTAGCTAAAAAAAAAAATTCCTTTAGTGACCCTTTAAGACTCTCTTGCTTTTTTCCTGCTGAGTTACCATTCTCAGATCCAGTGCCTGGTAAAGCCAAGTGGACTCTGCCTGTTATCTCCTGTGTGATCCGGTCTGAGGAACAGCTGAACGTGTTTTTCCCTCGTCTAGCAAAACGGAAGCATCCCTCCCTGATCAGAGTGGGTTGTTACCGGAGCCGGCAGGCTGATGCATACGCTCTACAGATCTCCTTAACCCGAGATCCTTCCGGTCTGGTAAGCGGCAGTAATTTAACACTCTTTTGGCTGAAAATAAGATCCAGGCTTCTTCTAGATATTTCATCGAATATTACAGCGATCATTGGATTAATCCCTAGAAGTGTCCTATTGCTAACAATTTCCTCACTTCATGTTTGGGACTTGATTTTCTTACACAGTGGTTATTTAACACTTAGTTACTTTGGTAACATTTTGTTCACTGGTTTATTTGTGCATTTATATGTACAAACATACATAGTTACTTTGATAATTTTTCACTGTCCTATTTTTTGCATTGTATATGCACTAACATATTGAGTCAGTTAATTTCACTTAAATATCTGGTTTGGTTGCGCGCTTGTTTATTATTTGTATCTTTTTTCAACCTGACTAACTATGTAAGTTTATAACAATAGTGAATATTAATTTGCTATTGTCACATGACTGGGTAGACTCTACATCCCAAGCCCAACCCTTTTTTAAGCCAATTAGCACCTCAGGCTCTAATCATGTGCTTCAGAAACAAAACCCCCATTTAAATCTATGCGTCCAGCATGTATATTAGGGGCCGGGCACACCTGCGCCCCTAATGGAACGGCCCCCACTGATTCACTCCTTAACTTTTACATTTTTTCTTTGTATTGAAATGAGTAATGTGGCTTTTCATCTCTCATTTCTCTCTTCCCAAGACGCCTCCTTGCTTAGCAGTGTACACGTCTTTTGTCTCTTCCCACATACATACTGCTCTCCATCAGGTTTAATTTTTACATTTTTATTAATACCTTTCATAAATGAATCAAATGCCTTTAGAGATTAACAAAGATGTTTCTAATTGTCTTTTATTACCACAACAACAGCCATATATCTTATATCATTTGAACCAGTTTGGACCCTCGGTCAGTTTTTTTTTATTACCATATGTTTTATTGATCTTCATTTAATTTCTCATATCATTCCCTATACAATTTTTTAATTTTCAATTAATATATATGTATGGTGACTGACATGCATCTGACCTGCCCCTGCAAGCTCATTGGTCTTTTCAAACCTGTCAAAGTCACCCTCATTTCACACCTGCCATATTGGCTGGTAGTTGTCAATATAAAAGAAAATCCTGCTTCACTATTAGGCATAATTGATAAAAGAGACAGGGCCTCTGAAACTTGTTGTATATGCCCCTTTACTTCCCCATGCCTGCTGTCTTGGTTCTAGGAACACGTAGAAGATGCTGCCTTTACATTCCTTTGGCAGGTACGGAATCTTTTGCATGACAACCGCCTTCTAGTTCACCAGCTCTCTGTTCCAAGCTCAAGCAGAACTGCAGTTACTTGAATGTGTTTACTTACAGTTGTGCTCATAAGTTTACATACCCTGGCATGATTTCTTGGCCATTTTTCAGATAATATAAATAATAACACAAAAACTTTTATTTCACTCTTGGTTAGTGTTTGGCTGATGCTACCCAAATGACCCTGATCAAAAGTTTACATACCCCGTTCTTAATACAGTGTATCGCCCCCTTTAACATTAATGACAGCTTAAAGTCTTTTGTGGTATTTGTAGATGAGGCATCTCAGATGGTAAAGCTGCCCATTCCTTTTGGCAAAAAGCCTCCAGTTCCTGTAAATTCTTGGGCTGTCTTGCATGAACTGCACGTTTTGAGATCTCCCCAGAGTGGCTCAATGATATTGAGGTCAGGAGACTGAGATGGCCACTCCAGAACATTCACTTCATTCTACTGTAGCCAAAGACAAGGTCGACTTGTCCTTGTGTTTTGGATCATTGTTATATTGGAATGTCCAAGTACGTCCCATGCGCAGCTTCCTGGCTGATCCCCAAAACATCAGCGATCCACCTCCATGTTTTACAGTAGGAATGGTGTACCTTTCATCGTAGGCCTTGTTGACTCCTCTCCAAATGTAGCATTTATGGTTGTGGCCAAAAAGCAAAATTTTGGTCTCATCACTCAAAATGACTTTGTGCCAGAAGGTTTGAGGCTTGTCTCCATGGTGTTTGGCGTATTGTAAGCGGGATACTTTGTGGCATTTTCATAGTAATGGCTTTCTTTTGGTGACTCGACCATGCAGCCCATCTTTCTTCAAGTGCCTCCTTATTGTGCATCTTGAAACAGCCACACCACATGTTTTCAGAGTCCTGTATTTCATCTGAAGTTTTTGTGTGTTTTTCTCTGCATCCCTGAACTATTTACCTTGCAAAATATTTGTGGCTGAAATTTTAGTTTGTCTACCTGACCGTGTTTTGGTTTCAACAGAACCCCTCATTTTCCACTTCTTGATTTTAGTTTTCTAAATGGAATTCTTAATTCCTTGGATATCTTTTTATATCCCTTTCCTATTTTATACAGTTCAACTACCTTTTTCCACAGATCCTTTGACAATTCACCTTTCCAACCATCCCTCCACTCATCTATTCCGCTGGGGTATCCCACTCTCCGGCCCTCCTTGTTTATAAGGCTGCTGGCTATTTCAACAAAGTGCGTTCCATCCAGCTGGATCCCCGACCTTTCAGCTGCACCTGACTCTTCAGCTGATTCATTCCTGGAATCTCCTTCCCTCAGTTACCAAGTAGTTTTTCAGATATCTTATCAATTTTCACACTTACCACTATTTATTATCATTTTTTATAAGTAATAGTTTTGGATGTATCTGATCTCATGAGTGCAAAAATATTACTTTTTCTTTTTGGACCTCTCCTTTTTTTGTAGCTAAATAGTCTGTCACTAATGGAAGAAGCCTACAGTTCATTTAGCTGAGGTTAAAGGGCATATGAATACATTGCTTGTTAACAAAAATCTCTAGCATTCTTACTAACTACCAACCAAAATTTTGTAAACCCAGGCTCCACTGGACCACCCTGGAACTGGGTACGCTTCGCTACCTGTAGACATTCGTGGGATGTTTGGATCTGAGCTGCAGAGTGGAAAACCTATCCTCTTTGCCTGTCTTCCCCACACTTTTCCCCTGTATCACCTCTTACCTTGCCCCCCTTCTTCTGCCCCTTCTCTTCTTTTTCTCGCTTTTCTATTGAATAAGAGAATAAAAGGATTGCAATTGAAAATTAATCAGGGAGCACAGCCTACCTGCTTAGTGCTTCCATATTTATTCTGTCATTCTGAAGTATACTTGTCTACCAACTCCTTTTTGTTGGTAGCCTGGTGATCTGAGAACACATTTGTTGTATAATCAGAGGAATTTTCAAACACACCCACTGCAGTTTCCTTGCTGTCTCTTACATACAGACAGCCAGGTGTGAAGAAAATATCAAATAGAAGAAGTGTCTTATATCCAGCAATCAGTTTCAAATGTATGGTCAGATTGTAATGTGTGTGGGGAGCTTTAGACGTGAATTAGATAAAAAAAAATGAGTGAACTGTCTTTTTTAGCATAGCTGCTCTACTTCCAGGAAATAATTAATAGCTCTCTGATTAGTTTAATTTGTTGTTTGCAGATTTTAATTCATTTTGATACAATAAATATTGCAGAGCTATTGCACCATACCAGTGCGCTTTTGTCTGTTTAAGTTTATATAGTAATTATTTCACCTTTATTTATATGCAGGAAGCTGAAAAAGATGGCCGTTGCTAATTACCAGATCTAAATTACAAAGCCAAGTTTCTATGGTAATTCCTAACCTCTGAATCTGCCTCTTTGCTCACCATTTCTCATATTTTCGTTTTCTTGCACAGCTAAACCAATGCATGTTTTATTTTATTTTCAGGGTTGCTCATCATTCATTGTTGCATAGTGATGACCATCTTTTTTTTTGTTATGTCTGGCTCAGCAACAAACTGCAAAATAAAGCAATCACATACAGATTACTCTCATTTGGATAACGCAGCTTGAATTTTTTCCTATACTGGAAATGCTCAGTCTGTGTTTACTTACAAAATGATTTGCTCTTTGGTAGTTATGGAAACCACCCACAATGAGTTCTGTCTTACTCTGCTGCTCGAGTAATTAGAGTTTATGGTTTTCTTTTTAGTAATTAAACAGGCATAAAATATTGTATATTCCGAAGTAAAGCTAAAAGTGTATGAATAGAACTGAAGGATCAGTCTGCAACTTCCTGAAGAAAACAGCACTTTGCAATGTTCCATAAAAACATTGGAGTATAAAGCCTGCATGTGTATTTTCTGTTATTTTCTTATAACAAACCAAACCTACCCCTACACTATGCTAGATCTATGACAATCTAAATATTATTTATACTTATGTACAGGTGAAACTCGAAAAATTTGAATTTCGTGCAAAAGTTCATTTTTTTCACTAATGCAACATAAAAGGTGAAACTAATATATGAGATAGACTCATTACATGCAAAGCAAGATAGTTCAAGCCGTGATTTGTCATAATTGTGGTGATTATGGCTTACAGCTCATGAAAACCCCAAATCCACAATCTCAGAAAATTAGAATCAATAAAACAAGGATTGTACAATATTGGACCTCTGAAAAGTATAAGCATGCATATGTATTCAGTACTTGGTTTGGGCCCCTTTTGCAGCAATTACTGCCTCAATGCGGCGTGGCATGAAAGCTATAAGCCTGTGGCACTGCTGAGGTGTTATGGAAGATCAGGATGCTTCAATAGCGGCCTTCAGCTCTTTTGCATTGTCCGGTCTCATGTCTCTCATCTTTCTCTTGGGAATGCCCCATAGATTCTCAATGGGTTCAGGTCAGGCGAGTTTGCTGGCCAATCAAGCACAGTAATCCCATGGTCCTTGAACCAGGTTTTGGTGCTTTTGGCAGTGTGGGCAGGCGCCAAGTCCTGCGGGAAAATAAAGTCAGCAGATGGTGGAAACTTCACACTAGACTTCAAGCATCTTGCAGTGTGTGCCTCTCCATTCTTCCTTCATACTCTGGGTCCTTGGTTCCAAATGAGATGCAAAATTTGCTCTCATCAGAAAAGAGGACTTTGGACCACTGAGCAACAGACCAGGTCTGTTTTTCTTTAGCCCAGGTAAGACGCTTCTGACTTTGTTTGTTGTTCAGGAGTGGCTTGACAAGAAGAATACGACATTTGAAGCCCATGTCCAGGATCCGTGGTGGTGGTTCTTGATGCACTGACTCCATCCTCAGTCAACTCAGTCATCCTCTCAAGACTGCTGTCATCCCTGCTGCTTGTGCACCTTTTTCTTCCATACTTTTCCCTTCAACATACATTTCTATTAATGTGCTTTGATACAGCACTTTGGTAACATCCAACTTTTGCAATTATCTTTTGAGGCTTTCCCTCCTTATGGAGGGTGTCAATGATGGTTTTCTGCACAACTGTCAGGTCAGCAGTCTTTCCCATGATTGTGATTCCTACTGAACCAGACTGAGAGATAATTTAAAGGCTCAGGAACGCTTTGCAGGTGTTATGGCTTAATTAGCTGATTAGAGTGGGACACTTTGAGCCTAGAATATTGCACCTTTTCACAATATTCTAATTTTCTGAGATTGTGGATTTGGGGTTTTCATGAGCTGTAAGCCATAATCATCACAATTATGACAAATCACGGCTTGAACTATATTGCTTTGCATGTAATGAGTATCTCATAGATTAGATTTACCATAAGTTTTTAAGTTGCATTAGTGAAATAAATGAACTTTTACACGATATTCTAATTTTTGAGTTTCACCTGTATAATACTTATCTCTCCGATGGAAGGTGACCCTTACCATCCATTTGTTCCTACTTTGTATCTTCTATTTAAGTATTTAGCCTTCAATACTTCTTGGGGCGTCAGGCAGTGTGTACCCTGCTTTGGTTCCTTCCTCAGATCTCTATGTCCCTGCTGTGTTCTGTAGTGTTCTAGAGGTCCAAGAAAGTAACCAGTGCATAGTGGGTGAATCCGGAAACCCCTGAATATCTAATGTCTGATGGAGACTACAGCATTAGAAAAGCAAAAAAGGTAGAAAAAAAAGGCACAAGGGAGGTGTAAGGCCTAGTACACACGAGAGGATCGATCCGCGGAAACGGTCCGGAGGTCCGTTTCCGCAGATAAATCCTCTAGCGGATTTTGATCTCATGGTTGTACTAACCATGAGATCAAAATCCCCGCGGAATTCCCTCCACGGTGACGTGACGCGGCGATGTGTGCGACGCTGTAATATAAGGACTTCCACGCATGCGTCGAATCATTACGAGGCATGCGAGGGATGGATTCGGACGGATTGATCCGGTGAGTCTGTACAGACCATCGGATCAATCCGCTGGACTGGATTACAGCGGATCGATTTCTTAGCATGTTAAGAAATTTTTATCCGCTGGAAATCCATCGGCCCGAAAAATATCCGCGGATAAATATCCGCTGGATCGTACACACCAGGGGATCTATCCGCTGAAACCGGTCCACGGATCAATTCCAGCGGATCGATCCTCTCGTGTGTACGGGGCCTAAGAGAGGAGGGGGGAGGAGGTAGGACCGCACAACTTAAGGTGAATGTCTACTTTAAGGCTGTACTACAGGCAACCAGCTACATTTCATTTGAAATATAAAGTATAAAATATAAAGTAGCTCACAAAAGTGAGTACACCCCTCACATTTTTATAAATATTTTATTATATTTTTTCATGTGACAACACTGAAGAATTGACACTTTTCTACAATGTAAAGTAGTGAGTGTACAGCTTGTATAGCAGTGTGCATTTGCTGTTCTCTCAAAATAACTCAACACACAACCATTAATGTCTAAACCACTGGCAACAAAAGTGAGTAAACCTCAAAGTGAAAATGCTCAAATTGGGCCCAATTAGCCATTTTCCCTCCCTGGTGTTATGTGACTCGTTGGTGTTACAAGGTCTCAGGTGTGAATGGGGAGCAGGTTTGTTAAATGTTATCGCTCTCACTCTCTCATACTGGTCACTGGAAGTGCAACATGGCACCTCATGGCAAAGAACTCTGAGGATCTGAAAAAAGAATTGTTGCTTGACATAAAAATGACCTAGGCTATAAGAAGATTGCCAAGACCCTGAAACTGAGCAGCAGCATGGTGGTCAAGACCATACAGCAGTTTAACAGGACAGGTTCCACTCAGAACAGGCCACGCCATGATCGACCAAAGAAGTTGAGTGCATGTGCTCAGCATCATATCCAGAGGTTGTCTTTGGGAAGCAGACATATGAGTGCTGCCAGCATTGCTGCAGAGGTTGAAGAGGTGGTAGGTCAGCCTGTCAATGCTCAGACCATACGCCCCACACTGCATCAAATTGGTCTGCATGGTTGTAGTCCCAGAAAGAAGCTTCTTCTAAAGATGATGCTCAAGAAAGCCCGCAAACATTTTACTGAAGACAGGCAGACTAAGGACATGGATTACTGGAACCATGTCCTGTGGTCCTGTGGTCTGATGAGACCAAGATACATTTATTTGGTTAAGATGGTGTCAAGTGTGTGTGGCAGCAACCAGGTGAGGAGTACAAAGACAAGTTTGTCTTGCCTACAGTCAAGAATGGTGGTGGGAGTATCATGGTCTGGGGCTGCATGAGTGCTGCATGAGTGCTGCCGGCACTGGAGAGCTACAGTTCATTGAGACAACCATGAATGCCAGCATGTGCTGTGATATACTGAAGCAGAGCATGATCCCCCTCCCTTTGGAGACTGGGCCGCAGAGCAGTATTCCAACATGATAACGACCCCAAACACACCTCCAAGACGACCACTGCCTTGCTAAAGAAGCTGAGGGTAAAGGTGATGGACTGGCCACGCATGTCTCCAGACCTAAACCCTATTGAGCATCTGTGGGGCATTCTCAGATGGAAGGTGGAGAACGCAAGGTCTCTAACATCCACAAGCTCTGTGATGTAGTCATGAAGGAGTGGAAGAGGACTCCAGTGGCAACCTGTGAAGCTTTGGTGAACTCCATGCCCCAGAGGGTTAAGACAGTGCTGGAAAATAATGGTGGGCACAGAAAATATTGACACTTTGGGCCCAATTTGACATTTTCACTTAGGGGTGTACTCACTTTTGTTGCCAGCGGTTTAGACATTAATGGCTGTGTGTTGAGTTATTTTGAAGGGGCAGCAAATTTACACTGTTGTACAAACTGTACACTCACTACTTTACATTGTAGCAAAGTGTAATTTCTTCAGTTAAAAAAAAAAAAAAAAAAAGATATAATAAAATATTTACAAAAATGTGAGGGGTGTACTCACTTTTGTGAAGTACTGTACGGGAGCTGTTTTGTCTGCCAAATGACCTTTAGTCCAACCAAACCTTAGATTTGCACAAACTTGGCACAAGCACAGCCATGTTGCTAATCTAATTTTTTAAATTGCATTTAACCAGTATCCCAGATAGCGAGCACTGTAAATTTGAAAATAACTTGCTAAGCTATTGCTAGACTTGCTAGGCTTCACGCATTTGTTGTACAATTGCAGCAAGTCCGCATTGCATGACTTCAGATCAACTTTCTTTTCAAACATTCTGCATGTCTGCTGCAAGTTCTGGTTCAGTTATGTTGTGCAATAGTCATCCCACCACAGGGGTCACTATAGCTGAATTTTCATGCTGTAGACTTGCAGAGCTCTTGCTGTAGACTCCCCTATGCAACTTTGCTCTTGCTAGAGACTTGTCATGCAAATTTGCAACATGTCTTTTCTTGGTGTGGTCACAATGACAGAAAGACAGGAGCGCGGGATCCAAGTTCGAATAAAAGCGACTTATTTATTAACAAACATTTATAGCACACTTAGGCCCCATACACACGATAGAATTTATCCGCGAATACGGTTCAGCGGACCGTATCCGCGGATAAATCCTCTCTAAGATTTCAGAGGATTTCTATGCGATGGCGTGTACACACCATCGCATTGAAATCCGCGCTGAAATCCTCTGCCGATGACGTGTCGCGCCGTCGCCGCTATTATGACGCGGCGACGGGCGCGACGCTGTCATATAAGGAATTCCACGCATGCGTCTATTCATTACGGCGCGTGCGGGGAATCCCTTTGGACGGATGGATCCGGTAAGTCTGTACAGACGAGCGGATCCATCCGTTGGAATGGATTCCAGCAGATAGATATTCTGTGCATGTCGACAAATATTTATCTGCTGGAAATCCATTCCAGGGGAGATTTATCTGCGGATAAATATCCGTTGGCGTGTACACACCATAGGATCTATCCGCAGAAACCCATTTGATGGGATTTATCTGCGGATAGATTCTATGGTGTGTATGGGGCCTGACAGATAAAATCCGGCAGATCAGTGTGGGAAGCAGAGAGCTCCAGGACAGACATATAACCAGGCTTAGCTGAAACAGCAGCAGCTCTCGATCTAATAGCCAGAATACAAGGATCTTGCATCTTCAGCCGCTAGCTGTGGCTTCTTGGTAACCTCTATGGGGAGGGCATAGGGGGAGGTAACGTTTTGAGGGGCAATCCCTTCTTTCTCATATTTTTGTTAATAAATCAGTTTCTGTTATTCTAACTAACTTGGATCCCGCACTCCTGTCTTTCTGACATTTGAGCTGCACAGGATCACCCGCATCCCTTTGTGGAAGCCGCAGGATCCTATTACTCCATTATTCTTGGTTTCATTGTGTCCTGGATTACACTTTTTGGTGCCATTGATTCTGAATACTAAAGCTGGGACTTTTGGTGTGCTATGGTGGCTTGTGTATTGGTGTGACCACAGTTATTGTCCTTTCCTTCCAACTTGCATGCTTACCATAGCATCTAATCTATCAGGATCTTATTGCCTTGGGTTCCTTCTAGTACTACTACAGGATAAACTGGACACATGCATGTCTCATTGTATAGGAACCTGATTGAAACCTTTAAATACATCATGGAGGTGAATAAGGTTCAGGAAGACAGTTTTTCCAATATGAAACCAAAATCAAGAACATGGGAACATGACCTCAAACTAAATGGAGGGAAGTTAAAAATGAATCTTAGAAAGTATTATTTTACTGAAAGGGTAGTTGATGCTTGGAATAAATTACCATCATAAGTAGTGAGACAGTCAACAGTAAATGGCTTCAAACATGCTTGGGCTAAACATAGATCTATAGTCAGACAGCAAAACAAAAAAACAAAACAAAAGGGTCAGACTCCATGGACTATTCTGTTTTTTTCTGCCATCACTTTTCTATGTTTTACATTCAGAACATATTAATCAGCAGATCAGGCTCTCAAACTTCATAACATAACAGCTTTTTTTAGTCGATTGGCTCATGCCACTGTTTTTTAGTCTTTCTCCATAAGATTCTCTTGAAACTGCTGGTGGAGCTTAGCCCCCCAACTCAGTGCTCCCCTGGGATCAGGGAAACCCTGTCGCAAGCTTAAAGTTTTGGCTTGGATCTTGCTTTCACCCCTG
This sequence comes from Rana temporaria, assembly GCF_905171775.1. Lineage (NCBI taxonomy): Eukaryota > Metazoa > Chordata > Amphibia > Anura > Ranidae > Rana > Rana temporaria. Next base: position 133,441,907 of record NC_053494.1, read on the forward strand.
CCATACCACTGTGTTCTCTTCCCCTCATGTCTTACACCCTTTTTCTATTTGGAACAAATATTGTATCCAGCATAAAAACCCCCTTAGATGTTCTCCAGTCACATGTGAACACGGCATGCAAAGGCGTTGAGATTGTTTACTGTTATTGTCTTCCCAACCTGTTTTTTTAGGACTATTACTGAATCTTGCATTTCGTTAGTCTATATTAGGGGACTAAATATAGAAGCTCTTAAATTGGCACAATTATACTAACATTTTCGCAGCAGAAAACACACATATATATGCCAGTAAAGGACAGAATTGCTTTTAAAGCACTCTGTCTGACACATAAGTGCATCCATGGGAAGGCTCCGCAATATCTTTGCGACAAGATAGAACCCCACAATTCCAATCGCCTTCTGCGATCTACGGGCCAAAACCTGGTCAAGGTACCCAAAGCCAGATACAAATCCAAAGGAGAAAGAAGGTTTGCATTCCAGGGTCCAAGACTATGGAACGCTTTACCAACCAGCATTCGGTTGGAGGAAAACCACCTGGCCTTCAGAAGACAGATTAAAACTCTGCTCTTTTGATGTCAAGAGACAGGAACCATCAAGCGCCCAGAAGCGATTCAGTTCGCATGTGCCGCGCTATATAAGTTTTTCATTCATTCATTCATATATATATATATATATATATATATATATATATATATATATATATTGTGACAGGAAGTCAGGTAAATCTGTGGGTGTTGTCACAGACAGGACATACATTTCTGCCTTGTTTAGACAATACACCAATTGTTAGGCATCGGCTGCGAGGGTGGCCAGAAGAGGCCTAAGGGCGTTGGAGAACTTCAGCTGTTCAGAATGAGGCAATTAAGGCCTCTATAAGTAATCCAGAGGATTACCACTGAATTGCTGCTTCCTGAGGCTTTGTGAGGAAGGAGAGCAGTGTACTGAAAGTCTTCTGAGGAGGTGAGGAGAGGATTGTTTTTTTCTGTGTGATAAAAATCAAAAGACTATTGTTTTTCTGCTGTATGACCAGCAGTGTCTGCCCAGCACTAGGCTGTGCCAGATTCCTAGATAGGTTCCTGTGTGGTGAAGGTAGACACCCCAAGTGGCCAGGGTTTATTTTATGTTTGATTTTGTTTATGCTGTTTGGATGCTTGCACTTGTTTCCAGCAAGATGGAGGAATAAACCAAAATCTTTGTTTTCAACCGTCTTCGACTGCCTGTCTATATAAATTCAGTGTGTATTGAACCCATCCAGGTGGTCACACACCCCGCTACCGAGCTAACCCCTTACACATAATGGACAATGCGGGCAATTAAAGTAAACCCAAAATGGAGGAGCTAATGAAACAGCTGGTTATAGCAAATGCAAATCAACAGCAGACGAATGCAGGTTTGCAGCGGAGCATTGCAGCTCAACAACAGGCTTACGCAGCTCAACAACAGGTTCACCATGAGAGCATTGCAGCTCAACAACAGGCTCGCTAAGAGAGCATTGCGGGCTTGGAACAGAGACACCAGCAGCAAATGGAGGCCATCATGAAACAGCTTCAGAGACAGCAGACCGAGGCTGGGAGTCAGGCCAGTAACATACCGACTTTTCGGGTAAGACACTTATTGCCAAAGATGACTGCAGATGAGGACCCTGAGATGTTTCTGACCACGTTTGAGAGAGCAGCGGAAATAGAGAGTTGGCCTAAAGACCAGTGGGTTGGACTAGTGGCCCCCCTAATATTTGGGGAAAGCCCAAAAGGCATATTTTGATTTGGAGCTTGTAGACGCAAAAAACTATGATCGATTAAAAGAGGAAATATTGGCACATTTTGGTTTAACCCTGGATGTCCGTGCTCAGCGGGTCCACAATTAGAGTTATCAGCAGAGGAAGCCACCGCGGTCGCAGATGTATGACCTCATCCATTTGGCTAGGAAATGACTGCAGCCAGAAACTCTGTCTGGACCAAAAATTTTGGAGCGAGTAGTCATGGACAAATTTCTTAGGTCTCTTCCTAACACCCTGCAGAAATGGGTGAACCATGGTGGTCCGGAAACCACAGACAAACTTGTAGACCTGGTCGAAAGGTACCGAACAACAGAGAATTTGTCCTCTTCCATCAGAGACGCACAGACTTTTCACCCCAGGACCAGACCCTCCCCACCTATAGGTAAGACTGCATCAAGGAATGGGGGTGGAGAGAGGTACCAAGGAGCAACTAGAGGAATTATCGGGACTACTGCTAATGTTTGGCGAGAGCGGCCTGGAAGACCCATCCCACAGGAGAGGACCAGAAGGTTGATTTGGTATCGTTGCCGGGAAGAGGGACATGTAGCAGTGGTTTGCCCAGCGGGTGATGAACCCATGCAGTGTGACTTTCTGACAGAGAGAAGACAGTCCCTTTTTGCAACCACATGCACTGCAGTAAAGGGAAATGAGAAACCTTTATATAGAATGTGCTTAGATGGTAAAAATGTTGTGGTATTGTTGGATTCAGGTAGCCTGGTCACCTTAGTGAAAAGTGATCTAGTGGTGGGAAAAACCTTACATCCAAGGAAAATGGCTGTAGTTTGTGTAAGGGGTTAGCTCGGTAGCGGGGTGTGTGACCCCCTGGATGGGTTCACTACACACTGAATTTATACAGACAGGCAGTCGAAGACGGTTGAAAACAAAGATTTTGGTTTATTCCTCCATCTTGCTGGAAACAAGTGCAAATATCCAAACAGCATAAACAAAATCAAACATAAAATAAACCCTGGCCACTTGGGGCGTCTACCTTCACCACACAGGAACCTATCTAGGAATCTGACACAGCCTGGTGCTGGGCAGACACTGCTGGTCATACAGCAGAAAAACAATAGTCTTTTGATTTTTATCACACAGAAAAAATCAATCCTCTCCTCACCTCCTCAGAAGACTTTCAGTACACTGCTCTCCTTCCTCACAAAGCCTCAGGAAGCAGCAATTCAGTGGTAATCCTCTGGATTACTTATAGAGGCCCTAATTGCCTAATTATGAACAGCTGAAGTTCTCCAACGCCCTTAGGCCTCTTCTGGCCACCCTCGCAGCCGACGCCTAATAACAATTGGTGTATTGTCTAAACAAGGCAGAAATGTATGTCCCGTCTGTGACAACACCCACAGATTAACCTGACTTCCTGTCACAATATATATTCATTAAGCATGAAGATAATGCAAAAATAAAAACAATGTTCAATAGCTATACACTGTTTAGCAACACTGTGTTCCTTTGAAGGGAGCGACCTCTGAAGTTTGGGGGGTCATTGCATTGAGGGGCAACATTCTTTTGCCTTACAGCATATTCTATGCAATTGTATAATGGTGCATACAAAAATAATTAAATAAAAACATTCTGAGATTAAAAGACTTGTCTTGAGCAGTAAACCATCATATTCTGGAGAGCACTCAAACAAGTAAGTGCTTTTCTATTAATGAATCAGTGGCATAAGAATATAAGTTATCAATCCTTTTAAACCATATCTTTGAGACACATAACAAGTGGATTTTCAAGATCAGGAATTTTTTGTGATGAAATAGACAAACAGCCCTGAGTTCTCGTGATCTCTTCTTGAGCATCACTAAAACACCTGATGGTGGCTGGGGTGTGAGGAAAACCATGCCCTTGCCATTTTAATGAACTCTTATGTAAAGAAGTTACATCTTTTCTTGATGAAACAGGAGACCCCCTTAAGGGCCCTTGTTCAGAGAAAGAGTTTTCGGTAAATGTAAATTATTTCAATAAGCAATAGTTGCTAGATAGTGTGCATTTTGGACATAAGCACACACTTCTCTAACCTCAAGACACTAAAGCTAGGAAATTGCAAGTGAAAGATTTTCTCATTGATTCTAAGGCCGGGTACTCACGACCAAACATGTATGGTGAAAGCGGTCCGTCGGACCGTTTTCACCATACATGTCTGCCAGAGGGCTTCTGTACGATGGTTGTACACACCATCGTACAGAAGTCCGCGCGTAAACAATACGCGGGGCGTGTCCGCGGTGTCGCCGCGTCGATGACGCGGTGTCGCCGCGACAATGACGCAGCGACGTGGGCGGCCCGCCTTTAAAATGCTTCCACGCATGCGTCAAAGTCATTCGACGCATGCGAGGGACGGCGGGCGCCTGGACATGTACGGTAGGTCTGTACTGACGACCGTACATGTCAGAGCGGGCAGGATTCCAGCGGACTGTTTTAAAACAAGTCCAGGAATATTTGTCCGCTGGGAAAAGGCCCGGCGGGCAAATGTTTGCTGGAATTCGGCCCGCTCGCGCCCACACACGACCAAACATGTCTGCTGAAACTGGCCTGCGGACCAGTTTCAGCAGACATGTTTGGTCGTGAGTACGGGGCCTTATTGTATATGTTTTATAAACTGTGTACATGTTTCTGTGGAAGTACACAAGAAACCAGGCAACCTTTTACAAATTGTATAAAAATATAAGATCCACACAACTCTTAAGCATTGTCAGAAGCTTTCTAAAAGAAGTTGGCTGGGGATCCATAGGCAAAAGTTATGTTATGGCGAGTAATCTGCCAAAACATCAGACAAGGAGTGAACAGTAACTTAAAAGTTACTAAATGCATGGAAGGATTAACTTTGCACACAGGGTAAAAGAAAAAAATGCTGTGGGTACATTATATAACAATGTACAACAAATACAGAAGCTGTTACAAAGCAGATGATATTAGGAGCAATACATAAATACAACACTAGATGACATCATGGTACAGTATGGTCTCTGTGAAACTTAAAGTGATTGTAAAGTCAATTTTTTTTCCCTATAAAAATAACAAATATGTTATACTTACCTATCCTGTTGCAGTGGATTTGCACAGCCCGGATTTGCAGCCCGGATTCTCCTCTCTTTGGATCCCTCTTCTGTGATCCTGGCCCCTCCCTTTTGTGCAGTGCCCCTATAGCAAGCAGCTTGCTATGGGGCACTTGAGCTGAGTCACAGCTCCCTGTGTCCATTGAGACATGTATCCTGACCCGGCCCCGCCCCTCTCTCCCCTGATTGGTAAGCTTTGATTGACAGCACTGGGAGCCAATAGCACCGCTGCTGTGTCTCATTCAATCAGGAAGGAGAATCTCGGATGGATGAGACAATTATGGACATTGCTGGAACTAGATGGACCTCAGGTAAGTGTTAGGGGGGCTGAGGGGGGATGCTACACACAGAAGGCTTTTTATCTTAATGTTTATTGCCTTTACAACCCCTTTAATAGGGACAGTTACAGAGCAAAATCACTAAGTCAAAAACCAAGCAGTAAGGTACAAATGGCTACTTGCGTTTCCCTTGGGACAGTGCTTTTCTCACAGAGAGGATGGTTGTAGTTGGTAGTCCAGGTGGATGGCTAAATGGATCCCCAACCTAATCCAAAGAAAAGTGTCAGGAAGAGTCTCTGGTCTGGATATGCAGTGGCTGTAGTGGAAGGACCACCCAACTTGAGGCTCAGCACTCCAGAGAAAGTTTGTGTGTTGCATTTTACAGTGACTGGGTCTTCTTTGGAAACTGCACTCTATTGTGGTCCAACCTGACTTCCTGTACACCAAGAATACAAGTGGAGGACTCAACACCTGGTGACAGTTCAAATGCACAATGACTCCTGTCTCATTAGGAGCTGTCTTTCTGAGCCCTGGATGATTAGCACAAGCAAAACTTCATGGTTCAGGAGATTAAGGAAGATCTGAAGACTAAAACTGACTGGGGGATTGTGGAGAGCTCATACATGATTTTGAGCAAGGTGGGTGGAGAGCTCATACATGATTTTGAGCAAGGTGGGTACAGAGACACCCAGCTACTGTTACATGATCTGTGCTTTGGTATTGGTCACATGAACTGTGCTGTGGGGATGAAGCAGATCTGGTAAACATGCCAAAGGTTGAAAGGGGAGGTGGCAGACAAGCAAAGCCAAGAAGAAGGGCCAAGGTCCGTACACGAGGCAGCAGTCAAATAGGCAGGAAGCATAGCACTGGAAAGGAGCTTGGAGGAAACAGTACCTTTGCTTGGGTTCCAGAAGCTTCAAAGAATATCCTTTAAGTGGCACAACCCCTTTATTGAACACACCAATGATGTCTCGGCTCACCGGCTGAAAATCCCAGGCGCACTGTGGGCCATAAGAGACAGAAAAGTCTGGCAGCATGGAAACAAGTGTAATGCTACTCTCAAAGAGCCACTGGATTTTAGGCCTTTTTTCCCCACACAGCACCAGCAGCCCGGCAACAGGAATTTTCCACACTTTCTCCTTGCCCCAGATGTGAGGTATTGCAATTCACTGTCCACTCTGTAGCTTTGGGTGTGATGCTGGTTTGTATTCACTCAGTCCCCTTTATGAAGTTTCTAAAATACAGAAAGCTGCTGCACTGGCCTTTCTGCTGGGCAGACTGTTCCTAGTTCCTAGCTTGGCTGGATGTCTGCAACTAAGCCTAGCTGAGACTGGGTTGAGTGAAGCCTCCACCAAAAGGGTCCCCTCTAGCCATCTGGACCCTGGACTCTGTTGCCAAACTGCCAGGCTTCTGTATATCTATGGGTTTTTTCTCCACCTTTTGAAAGCTGCTTTCCCAGGTATTGGTGGAAAATATTTAGCCTTAAGCCTCTGTTCCTCCACCCACTAGATTCTGGAACTATCCAGAGAGTTCCACAAGACAGGGGGAGGTAATAGAGCCAGAGGGGCAGATTCTCGTACATTTGTATGGGCGCAGCGTATGTGAGATACGCTACGCCGCTGTAACTTACTTTTCTAATCTTTGAATCCAGAAAGAATTTGCGCCGTAAGTTACGGCGGCGTAGTGTATCTCTCGCGGCGTAACGGCGCGTAATTCAAATCGGCGAGTAGGGGGCGTGTTTCATTTAAATGAAATGTGTCCCCGCGCCGAACGAACTGCGCATGCGCCGTCCCTAAATTTCCTGCCGTGCATTGCGCTAAATGACGTCGCAAGGACGTCATTGTTTTGACGTGGACGTAAATTACGTCCAGCCCCATTCACGGACGACTTACGCAAATATTTTCAAATTCGACGCGGGAACGACGGCCATACTTAACATTGCGTACGCCACCAAATAGCAGCTTTAACTATACGCCGAAAAAAGCCGAACGGAAACAACGTAAAAGAATGCGACGGCCGCTCGTACGTTCGTGGATCGTCGGAAATAGCTAATTTGCATACTCAACCCGGATTACGACGGGAACGCCACCCAGCGAACGCCGAAGAATTGCATCTACGATCCAACGGCGTACGAAGACGTACGCCTGTCGGATCTAACCCAGATGCCGTTGTATCTTGTTTTGAGGATTCAAAACAAAGATACGACGCAGGAAATTTGAAAGTACGCGTAGATATAGATATGCCAACGTACTTCCTTTGTGGATCTGCCCCAGAGTCTTTAAAGCACTGCCCAGTCACCTAAAAAAAAATGAACACACTATAGTCTGAATTGCCCCCAATCCCTTATATCAAGTGGATGGATTATATATTGTAAACTGATAGTGGGTTTATATGAGTTAGGGATATATCACGGCTGACACCACAGTTTGGATGAGGGTTTGCCTTAATGCTTTAGCGCCTGCTCAGGGAGCCACTGTGCTGGTGCTATTCTGTGTTGAGATAAGTGCTGTATGGTTTTCATGAACCCTGATAAAGCAAAAGTTGGCGAAACGTGTCAGTACATGAAGACCCATTGTATCAGCATTCATGCCTGATGTATACCAAATACACAGTGAATCTTATCAGCACCATTATTTTTTTTTTAATACTTGAGACATACATGTTTTTATAAACTCTTTTTATTTTTGTTACCAATAAATTGATTTATTGATGATGATTTTGTAGTACGACTTGTCTGAAATCTTTTTGCTAATTTTCCACATCTATACAGAAAAAAATTCCTGCACACAGCTGTTGTGGAAATTTTATGAAGATGTATTTAATATGTATTGTCATAGTGTCACCCAGTGTTAGTTCTCCCGTAGCCCGCTCTAAAGAGCTGACTGGGGCAGACTGATGCAGGTTGAGATAAACTTCCTGAGGTTGAAGAAAGGTGTTTGTGAAGTGAGGATATGTCTGCCAGTGAAAAGGCCCTTGTGTGATGCAGAGACGATCATCTGAGGAGATGTGTTCGCTCTGCAAACGCATTATCGGTTTAGCGGATGTGCGCTCGTGTCATCCTGTATGCCCTATCAACATATTTGTGGTGCCATGGGCATACATCTGCAGATAAGCTCTCATTGTCAGGAACGGTGTTCATTGATTGTTGTATTATTCATGTTGTTGTTTGTTTTTAACTCATCCTGTTGGAAGGATATCCTTATTTGGTAATTTCCTGTATGTAGGTCACATCCTGTGATGTCACTTCCCATTGAGGAGGCGATTGGCTGCTGGAGCCATCACTTCCTGTTTGTCATAGCTTTTGTCTTTTACGAATAAAAGAGCCAGGTCCACTGCTCCCTGGAGGAGTGATGCTGAGATGAGGACAAAGGTATGGTCATATCTGTTTACTGGGGATTACCGGGAAATAGAATGATTGGTAAGATGCATTATATCATTAGACTAAATGTGTGCTTATTATGAGCACGGGAGATATGGCTGTGCGCACTGCATACAGCCTTATCTCCACAGCACAGCTCAGGTTAAAATAATTCATGTTCTGATATACAGCTAAAATTCCAAGTCTGCTAGTGTGTTTCAGATGCTAAGGGCCTTAGCCATAGCTATCTATACTATGACTATGGGCCTTAGTGACTAATTTTAGCTGTATGTTGGAAGATTATTAAATTGTTATGACTCGAGTTGTGTGCAGGATTTTTTGCTGTACCACCACTAAAATAAACACAAAACAGTCATTATGAAAAGGCTTAAAAAAAAAAAAAACAGAGCACACAATCCACCACATACCATGAATACCCTCCAGTTATTCAAGAATTTCTAACTCAATTTAAATACTAATTAATAGATTCATGCAATTTAACGCAATCTCGTGTGCCTTCCTACCGCTTCTCTAATATTCATACATTAGTGTAGTATGTATACAGGGGCTATGGAAATTGGGAAAACAAACATCTATACATATTCATTTTCACTAAGAATTTCAGCTTCCTCCTGGCTTGTCATACTCTGCATGGCCTGCATACTGATCCTCACGATTGTTGTTAGGAACCAGTTCTCTTTTTGCTGCAAGCTTTTCTGTATTATTATTTGAATTATTCAGCAGATTCATGCTCTGCTAAGATGAACAAATGTTAGACCCACGGCCTATACTTCTTCTGGTTTTCTTGCTATTCTCAATACATAAATGATCTCTTGTCATAATTTATGTTTTTATCTTTCTGATTCCAAAGTCATTTGCAATTTAAAATTCACAGTAATTAAATAAATTGATAATGGATAATTTGAGTTAAGCAGGCTCCATAAAATATTGTGTCTGCTGCTTTTTCTTGTATATCAGCGTATAGGGGATTTCAATAATCAGAATAGTTCCAAGGTATAAAGGGCATGAATACTTACCACTCATTCACTTTTTCAGTTGATCCATATGTGCTTATGTTCCTTTTCCTGGGAAACTCAAGTGTTATCAATTAGCTAGTATAGGATACATAATAGAGGTGTCCAGATGGGACAACTATCTGATCAAGGTTGGGCCAAAACAACTTCCCAATGTGCAAAGAGTTGAATTATTATTCATAAATGATGTGATAAAATTCATCATTACCAGATGCCGACCAGCCGCCGAAGTTCTACGGCGGCAGGTCGGCTCTCCTGCGCGAGAGCCGGTAGCTCTATGTTGGCTCTTGAAGCGACCACTAGGGGCCTGACTCCCGCGTGCGTGCCCGGCGGTCGCGATCACCGCCAGGCACCCGTGATTGCTCATTCCAGAGTGGGGACCGGGGGCTGTGTGTGTAAACAAACAGCTCCCGGTCCTGTCAGGTGAGAAATGCTTGAACGTCTGTTCATACAATGTATGAACAGCGATCAGTCATTTCCCCTAGTGAGGCCACCCCCCCTACAGTTAGAACACACCCAGGGAACATATTTAACCCCTTCCCGGCCTCCTAGTGTTAACCCCTTCACTGCCAGTGGCATTTTTTTAGTAATCAATGAATTTTTATAGCACCGATCGCTATAAAAATGCCAATGGTCCCAAAAATGTGTCAAAAGTGTCCGAAGTGTCCGCCATAATGTCGCAGTACCGAAAAAAAATCGCTGATCGCCACCATTACTAGTAAAAAAAAATATTAATAAAAATGCCATAAAACTACCCCCTATTTTGTAAACGCTATAACTTTTGCGCAAACCAATCAATAAACGCTTATTGCGATTTTTTTACGAAAAATATGTAGAAGAATACGTATCGGCCTAAACTGAGGAAATTTTTTATATATATATTTTTGGGGGATATTTATTATGGTAAAAAGTAAAAAATATAAAAAAAATCAAAATTGTCGCTCTATTTTTGTTTATAGCGCAAAAACTAAAAATCGCAGAGGTGATCAAATACCACCAAAAGAAAGCTCTATTTGTGGGAAAAAAAGGACGTCAAATTTGTTTGGGAGCCACGTTGCACGACCGCGCAATTGTCAGTTAAAGCGACGCAGTGCCGAATCTCAAAAAGTGCTCTGGTCTTTGACCAGCAATATGGTCCGGGGCTGAAGTGGTTAATGTGTTGAAAGTTGTTTGTGTCCTTCTCTCCATTAAGCCTCAACAAACAGAGGGCTTAGGAACAATAGTTCCCATAAATCCTGGAGCCCTTTACTTGTCGCAGGGCCCTTTATTACAGTTCTGAAGCATAAATCTTTCACATGTCCTGCAGCAAGCCCCATCCTGCCATCTTGGGTAGGGTTGCCACCTTTTCTTCAAGCCAAACCTGAACACTTTAGTGGCCCACGGCAAATTAATTTTGTATACACTATACATATATATCGTGATTCAATAGGGATAACTCTGAAAACTCTGATATAAGAGGGGACTCTGATTTAAGAAGAAACACTGAGAACTCTGATGTAAGGAGGAGACTCTGATATAAGGGGGAACACTGCAAACTCTGGTGTGAAGGGTAACTCTGATATAAATGGCTCTCTGGTAACCAGAGCCCCCACTTTCATCATAGTTCCCAGCATGCCCCTTTAATCAGGGTTCCTAGAGCCCCTCTTATGTCAGAGTCCCCCTTTTCCCCCTTACATCAGAGCCCTCTATAAATCAGGGTTCTCAGAGCCCCCCTTACATCAGAGTCCGCAGAATTTCACTGTAAGGGGCAGCTCTGTGGACTCTAATGTAAAGGGGAACACTGATGTAAGAAGTGCTCTGGGAACCCTGATTTAAGGGGGAACTCTGATGTAAGGGATTCTCTGCTCACCAAAGCCCCCGCTTACATCAGAGTCCACTGAGCACCCCTTACATCTCCCCCTACTTTAATTTAGAGGCAGGAGACAGAAGGGAGGCAGGGGGGACACTTCAGTCACCATGGAAATGAGCTCACTCACCCCAGGAAGAAGGCTTTATGCTACGTAGTTCGTGCACCATGTACATGGCTGCTGGGCTTTCCACTCATCCCCTTGTTGAGCACAGTGCTGCCGGGGATTGGAGTGTGTGTGGGGCTACAGGCACACATAGGAGGAGAGGGGAGGGAGGAGGTGGAGCAGATCCAACTTTTTCTCTCTTCTCCCCTGTCCATGCAGGAGCTACAGTCCGAGCTCTTGGGGCCCCCCCACAGTGGCGGAACTCCAGGGTTCGGCTGGAAGTGCAACCTCTGCGACCCTGGTAGTTCCGCCACTACCTCTCTCCCCTCCATCTCTTAGCAACAATCTTCTTCCACTCTTCTTCTCTCCCTTGTCCATCGTCAGTAACTAATTGACCTCCCTCCCTCCAGGCATGATGATCTTGCCTCTTCACAACCCCTAGCCTCACCCCAAAAGTCAGGCTCAACTTCTGCCCTACCTATTCTTCCAATATAGTCTTCACCCAGTTCCCACTCAGCCCTCTCAATCCCATGTCCTCAGTCAGCTCTACCTCCTCTCCAACCTCCTGTTCCTGGGTCAGCTTCAGTCTACCTACTCACTCGTTCTTCCCCAATCTACAATCAGCTCTCATACTGTATTCTTAAAGTTTCACAGATGCCTTCCCTACCTCTCCTCCACTTTTTTCTTTCTATTATCAGCCTTTACTCTGCATCCTCCATGTCTGCTATCTACTACCATTCCAACTACTTTATTCTTTCTCCCATTTTCACCCCTTTACACCACAGCTTACACTTTGTCTCGCTCCATGATGAAATCCTTCTGCTCCTCTCCTGGCCAGTGTAAGCTGGTAGTTTTTTTTCAGTAGTTGTATGCCGCTCAGGGGGGGGGAGGCGGGTGGTTGTCCCCCCCCCCCGAGCGGCACACAACTACCCCCCCAGCGGCACACATCTACCCCCTAAGCAGCACACAACTAACCCCTCCGAGCGGCACGTCCGTCACTTTCCCCTTCGTGGTGAGTGGCAGGCAGCGTGTGGGGGCTCAGCTGGGCTCTGAGTCCTGTTCTCAATAGAGGCGGGTGGCAGGCAGCTGGTAGTGCGTTGACTATGGGTCCTGTCCTCCATAGCGGTTTTCAGCTCCTCCCCTCCTCACCTAGGCATCCGATAGGATTGCCTGTCCATTCAGCCAATTGGATGACCTGTGTCAAAGCCCGCTTTCTGATTGTTCGGGAGGAGGATCAGTGTTAGAATAGCGCATATTCATTCGCTGTTGTAACCTGGATGGGATCAGAGAGCACTCTCTGCGACCCGAGCACATCCTATATTGAAGCCTATTAGAGCCTCTGGCTCTAATTGGTTCAAAAAAACGACCCCTCCACATTGGAATCCATGGTCCAGTTTCCTAAAAGGGGCCCGGACGCATGAATAGGGGAGATGACGTATGACGGGGGGGGGGGGGGCGCCCATGCGCCTTAAATGGTAGGGATGCCCCTACTTCTGGCTATACATCTGCTTTAAATCTCTTCTTTGAGGTGTGTCCAGAAAGTAATGAGAATTATATTTACGCTCCCATCGATTTTTCCATTCTTTATAGCATCCACACTACCAAAATGGTGATCTTTCTTTTTTACCATGTCATGATTTCATGAACAATTGACTTGGTAATTCCCTTTTCCTCTGAAATCATTCTGATAGTGACCCATCGGTCACGGTTGAGAACAGACCTCACTGCCTCCACATTCAGTTCCGTATTTGACCGATTGCTCACTATCAGAATGATTGCATATGGAACCAGAACTAGTTATGGCCAGCTCAGTAGATTGTTTTAAGAAAGAGCTGGATGCATTCCTAAATGCACATAATATAACTGGATACTAGTTTGTTTTTTTACAGAAAGTCTGAATGCTAATTTTTAGAGGTAACGCCAGGGGTAGTTAATTCGGAGTATATGCTATTTCTTCCCGAGGGATCAGGAAGGATTTTTTCCCCACTGGAGTGAATCAGGCAATGCTTTATTGGGTTTTGTTTCCGCTGGTTCAACTGTGGGTATGGGATAGTATATGGAGCTTTTCTACTGTATGGCCCAGATTCACAGAGTGCAAATGCCATACGCCACGCCGGCATAGCGCAGAGAGGCAAGCATTGAATTCAGCAAGCCAGTGCTCCCAACGCTGCGCCAGCGTGGTGTGGGATTCAAAGGCGTACGCCTGCGTAGGTGGAAGTGGGCGTGGCCCATGAAAATGAGGCATGACCCCATGCAAATGATGGGCCGAGCGCCAGACAGATACGTATAACGAACTGCGCATGCGCCGTGACGTGGACACATCCCCCTGTGCCTGCGCACAACCACGTCGGAACAACTGCCTAAACTACGCCGGATCACTCTGTACGACGTGAACATAACCTTCGCCCAGCCAGACACACGTCCAACATAAAATACGCCGGCTTGTGTTCCCTGGTGCAGACCTTTGCATGTCTGCTGCTGGGTTGCACCTCCTTTATGGGGCATAACTTTACGCCTGACGTACAACTTACGCGCACCTCTTGTAGCCTGCTTCGGGCGCACGCAGGTTCAGGATTTCGCCGTATTTCCCTCATTTGCATGTTTGAATGGCTAATCAATGGGAGCGGCACTATGCACCCAGCCTAAATGTGCACCCACCCTACGCCGGCATAAGCAAGTTACGTTGGCGGGGTGTAGCCTGTTTTTAGGCGCATATCTGTTCGTGGGTGTGGCGCACAGATACGATGGCGCACATTTGCACTTACGTCGGCGTAACTTGTTATACGTCGGTGTAAGTGCTTTGTGAATCTGGGCCTATGTGTTTAATTAATTTTTTAATTGGTAAAACTATACAGAATGGTGTCTTTTGCAATCTGATTAACTATGTAACTATGTAATGGTGAATTAGATATGATGCACACAGAAAACACACAGCCCTCTTTGTGTCCATTGAGAGTACTTCTCTTTTATCTGTATTGCACTGACACCAGTCACAGTAAATTAAGGATTCCAATGGGGACATCTCTGAGAGACAAACATGACAGTCTCCCACTCTGCTGACTTTCCTAATGACACACATCAGAAAGTATGGGAAAAACAAACCACTCCAGTAAAACAGCAAAAAAAGCAAAGGATCAAAGCCTTACCCATGTTAGCCACAAGAAAGAGAGGTGTTTGCTGGAATTGTATTGAGCAGATAGGATGAAATCAATAAGCAGTAGTATAGAAGAGCAATATTCCTCTAAGCAGTATACATGGCCATTAGCTAACTAGATCTATTCAACATTTTCACAGCTCCTACAGTGAAGAAGCCGTTCTGAGTGCCCTCTTGTCCTCTGTAATGACCTGAAAGTGAATACACCTCTACACCAAGTTCACTATACTGACCACTTATGTATGTACAAGTGTTGTCATATCCCCTCTTAATTGCCTCTACTCAAGAAAGAATATATTCAATCTCCCTAATCTTTCCTCTAATGCTTAGCTTGTCCATGCCTCTGATCAGTTTGGTTGCCCTTCTCTGCACCTACTTCAGTTCTTTGATACCTTTTTTGAGAACTGGTGCCCAAAACGGAACTGCATTTTCCAGACGAGGTCTTACTAATGAAATGTATCTCTCTCTTTCTCTCTCTGGAGCCTATAACTTTTTTAATACAAGAAAGCATTTTGATAGCTTTAGAAACTGCAGCTTGGCATCACATGCTATTATTAGGTTTATGTTATTATTAACCACCTAAGGATCGAGCCTCTTTCTGACACTTGTTGCTTACAAGTTAAAATCATTTATTTTTTTACCAGAAAATTACTTAGAAACCCCAAAATTATCTATCTATCTATCTATCTATCTATCTATCTATCTATCTATCTATCTATCTATCTATCTATCTATCTATATATATATATATAGATATATTCTTTTCAGACACCCTGGATAATAAAATGGCGGTCTTTGCAATACTTTGTCACACGTAATTTGCACCGGGGCCTTAAAAGCAAAATTTTTGGGGGAAGAAATATATTTTTTTGACTTAAAAAAATGAGACAACAGTACAGTTAGCCCAATTTTCTTTTATATTGTGAAAGATAATCTTACACCGAGTAACTTGATACCCAAAATGTCATGCTTTAAAATTGAGCCTGCTCGTGGAATTATTGCTCTTGCTCTAACGATTGCAGCAATATCTCACATTTGTGGTTTGAACATCTTTTTCTCCCTGCGCGAGAGCACGTAATATAACGTCGGCTCTCGCGCAGGCCACCGGCGGGCACCCGCGATTGCTTGTAAACACACACAGCTCCTGGTCCTGTCAGGGAGAGAAATGCTGATCTTCTGTTCATACAATGTATGAACAGAAGATCAGTCATTTCCCCTAGTGAGTCCACCCCCCCTACAGTTAGAACACACCCAGGGAACATACTTAACCCCTTCCCCGCCCCCTAGTATATTAAAGTTTTTTTTTATATATTTTTGGGGGATATTTATTACAGCAAAAAGTAAAAAATATAAATTTTTTTCAAAATTGCGCAAAAACTAAAAACCACAGAGGTGATCAAATACCACCAAAAGAAAGCTCTATTTGTGGAGAAATAAGGACACCAATTTTGTTTGGGAGCCACGTCGCACGACCGCGCAATTGTCAGTTAAAGCGACGCAGTGCCGAATCGCAAAAAGTGCTCTGGTCTTTGACCAGCAATATGGTCCGGGGGTTAAGTGGTTAACAACATTTTTTATTTTATTTTACTCGGAAGTGACGGAAGTGACGTTTGACATCGCTTTCCTCATCCAATGTTACAGAGCCGAGTGGGAGCCGTCTTTCCCTCACTCAGCTCCAGGCCTGTCAGGGGAGAGGACACGATCGTCTCTGCCGCTACCGACAGCTTCGATGAGACGACCGGAGTGCGAAAGGGGCCCGCTCCCGCGCCTGATATAAGTGATCTCGCGGCAAATCCGCCACAGAGACCACTTTCATCTTTCATCAGTTTCTGAAAATACCGGGGTTATGGCAGGTAGCTGCTACCATAACAATGTTATTTAGCGTCAAATTACGGCGATTTGCAGCAAGTGGTTTTGTTTAACTACCAGAACATCCATTCTCTACCACTGACTCCCCTAGCTGTTCTCCTTCTAGAATGTATGATACATGCATGTTTTTACCCTTCAAGCACATAATTTTTAATTTCTCAACATTAAACCCCATTTGCCACATAGTTGCCCAATTAAGTAGCGGTCAGCTTGGTAAGTCTAAGACATCCTTTAAGGACATAGTTCCACTGCATAGTTTGGTGTTATCTTCAAACACTGAAATGGTACTTTTAATTTCTGACCCTATATCATTTATAAATATGTTAAAAAGTAAGGGTCCCAACACTGAATCTTGGGGTACACCACTAATAATCTTAGACCATTCAGAGTATAAATTATTAATCACAACTATCTGAATACAGTCTTTTTGCCAGTTTTCTCTCCATTTACAGACTGAATTTTCCAAGCCCTTAGTATACACATTAGCTGCATGTGGGGAACTGTGTTAAATGATTTGGCAAAATCCAAGTATACTATATCCACAGCCACTACTTTGTCTAAAGTTTTGCTTACCTCCTCATATAAAGAAATCAGATTTGTTTGCCAACTTCTGTCTTTCATCAATCCATGCTAACTAGTGCTTAAAACAGTTCCTGTTATCTTTACTGCACGACAGACACTGAGGTGAGCAAGGATATAATCGCTTTGACCATCATATACCAACATCTGCAGCATCATATTGTTTGCCTGAACCTTCTGCATGAAATAAAGGTGTTCAGGGATCAAAAGTATTTTGCTATCTAATGAAAATGGTTTGCAGTGACTGTCTCTGTTCCATTGAGGCCAGGCAAATGACGGCAATGACATTCATTGAACGTGCCTTTCATGCGGCCCCACAGCCATGCTGTGGTGCAATCTGTCATGTGATGATTGATCAGTGTTTCCGGCCCTCTGCCGGTACAATGTGATTGCTGTGACCAATCACAGCAGATCACGACAATTGTAAACAGTGGATGGCTTCCTTTCATGCCATTCATTGTGTACAATTGTGTTGCTAGCTGTGATTGGTCACAGTGATCACATGGTACAAACAGGGACAATCGCAGCCCATCTGTACCATGTGATTAGCTGTTGCCAAAAATAGTTGGGTACAGTGGGTACAGTGTTGCATGACTGCGCAATTGTAATTCAAAATGTAACAGCCCTGAATGCTGGAAATTGGCAGGAAGGAGGTGAAAGTGCCTGGTATTGAAGTGGTTAAGGGACACTACTGTAGAGGACTCTTTCGCAGAATCAACTAAGACTGCATAGTTTGGTGTATTCTGCAAACACTGAAATTCCCAAACCAACAAAGAGATTTCTAGTGCAAGATATTAAGGAAAAACAGAACTTCACATTGCTAATCTACAGTACAGGAGACCAGACCTCATAGATTAGCATCAACTACAGTAGACTCATTGCACGATCTTCTAAATCCTCTAAATCCAGAAGATCAAGTGAGAAGCTAATAGCATATAGCATATCTATCAACTTTGGAAGTTGAAAATGAAGGACACTTCAGGGGGACAGTGACCTGCTATACGCCTAGCTAGCCGCAGTAAAAAGTGGGTGTGGTTAAATAATGGGTGTGGTTAAATCATGTTGGTTGGAGGGAGACAATCTGGTATGCCCTTGATGTCTAAACCACTACCTCCTTTAGCTGAAGAGGTAACTCCTGGGGGTGTATGCTTTGTTACATAGCCGCGGCATGAATTACTATCCCTGCTGAACGTGACCCGATCAAGTGAATGGCGCTGCTCTGCAAGTTCCCCTCAATTGCGTGCACTTCACACAGTTGTAGCATGTTTCCTTAAATGCTTTTTGAAAAGCAATCCAAATGTTGATAACTCTTCAGAGACCAAAGCGAGCAAACCCTTTTTTTATTATTATTAGTATTATTATTATTATTATTATGTTTTACAGTTTTTAGAATTTATTTTATTATTTTTTTATCAGCCCTGTTGGGGGCTTTGGTGAAATATCAGACCCCTTATGGCTCACTTTTGAGACAGAGAAAGGGATTGAGGACACAGAATTCTCAGTTCCTTTCTCTGCAGCCTCAGCAGCATTGGACAGTGAATAAATGGGTAGTGCTCTGTGCTGAGCAGGGAATTTATTTAGGCACTGGGCTTTGGGATTTAACCTGGATCTGCAGGACACTAGGATATCAATGAAATCTCAGGATGGTCTTGCCCATTCGAGGACAGTTGGGATGTATGAGGCCCACGCATATGTGGCAGGAACTAAAATATAAATATATTTTGCTAGAAAAGAGGCTGAGATACAATACGGAGATGGAAACTCAAGTAAAAACTCAAAAAATGATTCTCTAAAAAAGGCAAAAGCAGCTGCCCTGGCAGAGTTGAAAGTCCTTTAACAAGCAACATGAGAAAGTACTAATCCAGACTAGTAACAATTATATGAAACCTTCTGTGCTCAAACACTTATCCCAACTGAAATAATAATGTCTAATTAACAAATCCCCCAGCTGGTACATTGAATAATGCCAAAGCTTCTTAATACACATGAACATTTTTAAATCATAAATGTAGCGCTTTTGATGAAAATAAAAACTTTAAATCACCAAATAGCAACATTCAGTGTATATTTTAAAAGCTTCTATATGGATATTATTGTAACATTACACTCATGTGCTAAATAAAACATAATCCTTATATAGGTATATACAGTGACAAGTCCAAATCTTAATTGTATCCAGTGTTAATTTTAACGTGGTTCTAAAGTCAAATTGTTTTTTACCCTAATGCATTCTTAATGCAGAGGAGAAGCCAAGAGTGCCAGTGGGGGACCCCAGAAGAGGAGGTTAGGGGCCGCTCTGTGCAATACCTTTGCACAGAGCAGGTAAGTATAACATCTTTTTATTTTAGTATAAAAACAAATTAACCGTACAACTACTTTAATCGCATATGCAGAATAAATTCATTAAATTCTTCTGTGTCACAATTCAAAAGTATTTTCCTATGTCCAGTGAGTCTTCAATTCTAGTGCCTCTTCCAACTGTTCCATCCAGATAAGTCCCCATCAACATTGGGAACAAGATGCTCTGCCAGGAAGGTATGTGGCCTTTATGGTTCAGGAGATGGGGAGATGTGGACAGTCTCTTATCATTTTCCTGGCCAACCAGACTGCATGCTCAGATAAGGGTATTTTGTGGATTTTTAGGAGGACCCCCACACAATTTCTTTTGCCTAGGGTTCCCCTTCAAAATCTATAACAGACCTTTATCAAGAATAAGGAACTAGTATGGATTTTTGGAGGGACCTCATGAGTTTCTCTTTATTTTTTAATACATTTCTAAATGTCACTTCTTCTGTAGCACATTCATCAGGCTCACCATTTCACATGCAGGATTAGGCATCCCCAAGCATACTATTTTGAAGAATTCTGTATTTTTAATGTTGGTTGTTAAGCCTTTTCAAAAATATGTTCTCTATATGGTCTTGTGGTGGATGTGATAAAATGGTCAAAGTAAGATAATGAAATGCCTATTTCAATGCGCAAACACATGCTCTATATCACATATATATCCTATATATCTCATATGCATATATGCTATTGATTGCTATAGGAATAATCATACATAATCATAATTCATAAGTACTATATGCAACCCTTCCTTGCACCCCTTGCTCATATGATGTTATCAGATATGTATCACATGGTCTGAAGGAAAACGAGAAATCGGTCTGCAAAACAAGCTGAAATTAGATCGGTGAAAAGTCCCGTCAGGAAACCGAACCGCAGAAAAAACAGACAGACATCAGACAAACTAAATGTATAAATAGCTGATTATTGCTTCACCCTTCGCACCATCCTAACATGAAATAGTTAATAGCTTACAAATCAGAATGTCACAAGAATAATATTACATATTAATGAGAATGTTGAATATTCATGATCATGTGTTTGAATACGCTTTGCAGAACCATATATAAATGAAGCTTGAAATAAAAAAAAAAAGGAAGTTTTCTCAAGCTGCAGTTTGTTGTCAGAGTGAGAATTTACTTTATATGTGCACATACGATTCTTATCAGATTTGGCCAGGAAGCAAATAGCAAAAACCGGACACTTGGCTCCATTCCAAAACAGTCTCAATGGCAGTGCCCAGCTAATGATGCCTTTTTTTTAACAATTTTCAATCGATTTGCATGTGGTTGAAATTTCAATGTTTCTTTCATTACTGATACTCAAGGGTTTTTTTTAAATAAAGAACAAACAGTATTTTCAAAATGTGACAACATCCTCCAGGACATGCAAAATCGGTTTGTATTATAATAAGTGATAGGGAATTCAAACTGATCTGCCTGAGTCAGCATTTACGCAGGATTAGGCTTCTTATTTGAGATAGATGCTTGTGCACAATGAGTGATCGGCACCACTGCGAATCATATTATTTTATTGTCATGTGTACATTTATTGTGACATTGGCAGACCTTCCTAGCATTTCCCCTGTCTGACCCAGGAAACAATTATCCTACAGCAGTCAATCAAACATACTTTCTTTTAGGTCAAAGGTAGGCAACTTTTAAATGTAGTGTGTAAAAAAAAAAAAAAAGTAAGAAATTTAGAGTACCCGATACTGTAAAAACAGTGCCTTTCATTCCCCCTTGAAATTTTCCAAATATTTTCATGTTACAACCAAAAAAGTTAATGTATTATACTGGGATTTTATGTGATAGACCAACACAAAGTAGCAAATAATTGTGAAGTGGAAGGAAAATGATAAATGGTTTCCAAAATTTTTACAAATAAATATGTGAAAAGTGTGGCATGCATTTGTATTCTCCCTGACTCAATACTTTGTAGAACCACAGTTCGCTGCAATTACAGCTGCAAGTATTTTTGGGGATGTTTGCACATCTAGAGAGTGAAATGATTGCCCATTCTTCTTTGCAAAATAGCTCAAGCTCTGTGATTAGATGGAGAGCGTCTGTGAACAGCAATTTTCAAGTCTTGCCACAGATTCACAATTGGATTTAGGTCTGGACTTTGACTGGGCCATTCTAACACATGATAATGCTTTTTTTTAACATAAAGTTTATTTTGTGTGCAGACAAACATAAACATGAGGGTTACAAATACAAACAGAGATCAAGTAGTCATCATGGATAACGGTGCAGGCATAAATGAAAACAGCAAATGTAACCAATACCAGATTTATTATTTGAGACAAATACAGCTAAGTCTACGTACATATCGTCTTAAAGAAGAGAGGGGGGTGTCTTAACACCTTTCAAATGAAACCCATATCCTATACACCAGTATCAGTAGCAAAGAAAGCCTTAGGGAGGTCGACGAAGGAAGGAGGAGCCACCCAACCCTATTCAAGAGTCAGATGTTTCGCCTTTACCCAGGCCGCCCAAATATTGTCAATTTCTTTAGGACAATTCCTGCCCAGGTAGGTCAGTTTGCAGAGCGGGAGGGCAGTATTCACCAAGGATTGCCAGAGCTGTTTAGTGGGTGGCTGAGCCTGATTCCACTGTAATAACGCTGCCTTTCTTGCGTAAAATTCTGTGTAGAAGACAAATATTTTTTTGGGACATTAAGTTTACCTACAGAGTTAATATCAGCCAGAACTGTCTTCCAGAAGTAAACCACCCGAGGACAGGACCAGACCAAATGGAAGAAGTCCACATGGTCAGCAGCACCTCTGGGACAGTTCGTTGTTCGGTCAGGGTAGATTCTAGCTAGTCGTACCAGGAAGTAATAGGCACAGTGAAGACATTTTAGTTTATGTGGAAAAAGTGTAGCGCTAACAGTGAATCAATTGTGATAAAACAATCTAAATTGTATCGTGCAACACCACATGTGAACTAATGGTATTGGTGATAATTAAAGTCCATAAATCCTTGACTGGATAAATGAATTGAATCCAACTATGTTGAAAAACGTTCAATAACTGGATAAATAAACAAAATCCAACGGTGAGAAGTGAGAAGTCCACCACCACTTATGACAAGGGGCTTACCGGATGGATTGGACCCAGAAAGGCATATACCTACTAGGCCAATCAAGCTTTGTTAAAGATGATACACTGAAGAGGGTACACCATACACGTCTTGCGATTCGGTATTATTGAAAAAGAGACCTCAGGCAGACAATTCAGGAATGGTTCCCAGCAAGCAGCGATATTCAACAGATCACAAGGAGGGCTTATCGATTATTCAACCGATGAGTATGTAAAAGAAAAAGTGGGGCGCACATAGCATAATTCCGTAAAAATCAATATTTATCTTAAAAAGAGAGTAACTCACATTTTGCAATGATAAACCAAGCTCATAAAATTAGGGTAGCAGGAACAACAGCAGTCCATCCCGACATGTTTCATTACAAAAAGAACTTCATGAAATCTTAAGGGGCAGATATTGTTGGATTCCCTCCTCCCAGTCATCATCTGCCAGCTCTGGAATGTCCTGCTGCCAGCGCCCGAAAAGCTGAGAAACCCTAGACGTGTCCAAGGTGGCAAACATATTATATAGAGTCAAGAGTGTTTTCTCGCCATCCGAGGACCGGAGCACCGTCTCTACATCCGACATCTCCAAAACCACCGATGTGGGAAACTGCAAACGGAAGGCATGGCGCAGTTGGAGATATTGATATATCGAAAAAACATGTGGTTCGGGAGCTCCTTATCTCCCTTTAGTAACCAGCTGTCTGTAAGCTACTATGTCTCCCAGGGTCATGACCTCCTATCTGGCCCACCCCACTGGATCTGGAATGGAGCAAAAGTGGGGCAAACGGGGGTTGCTCCAAAGCAGGATTGCTGGGGACCAAACAGCGGTCCCCCAAATGTCTTACTGACAGTGTCCTACACTTTAAGGGTTCGCATGCATGGGAGAGGTCACACTTGGCATAGATCGGGGACCCCTATGTATTATATTCCTCAGCTCCGCATAAGAACCAAGCAACGCCGCCTTCAAAGGACGCGGGGTTAACAGGGTCCTCTGACAGCCACAACTTAACTGTTACCAGAACCGCCACCCAGCAGTATTTTATAAAACAGGGTAGAGCCAAGCCACCTAGCGTAACTGGTAGTTGTAGGGTAGTTTTCGCAATTCTAGGAACCCTCCCATTCCATATAAAGGAGACGACTACTGTTTAAACCATTTAAAACTGTTTAAAAAACCCAGCGGGAATGGGGACAGGGGCCTGCCTGAAAAGGTAAGTAAATTTAGGTAGTACTGACATCTTGATCAAGTTGGCCCGACCCACTAGAGTTAGAAGAGTAAGAGGAAACAAACTTTTTCAGATCCCTATGTATTTCCACCCCTAAGTGCTTTAACTGGGACACCCTCCAGAGCTGCGCATCCGAAGGTAAGCGGTCCAATCCCGGGTGAAGCGGAAAGAGGATAGATTTCCCCCAGTTCACACAGATCCCAGAGTAATGCCCAAACCTGTCAATAACTGACAGGGCAAATCTGTAGAGAGACCCCATCATCTCTGGAGGTACATTGTCGTCGGCGTACAATGACACCTTCTCCTGAAGGGGGCCCCTGCTGATGCCCTGAACCTCAGGTGTAGAGCGAATGAGAGTGGCCATAGGCTCTATCACCAGTGCAAAAAAACACAGGGACAGGAGGTACCCCTGTCTTATCCCCCTAGTTAGTGAGAAAGGCGGGAACCAAACCGTGCCAGTACGCATCCGGGCCACTGGGGCCCTATACACTGCCTCAACCCAGGAGACGAAGGCCGGACCAAATCCAAACCTGTGGAGGACCTCCCAAAGATATCTCCATTCCACGGAGTCAAAAGCTTTCTCTGCATCCAGGGAGGCCACTACCGCATCCTGGCCCTCCCCATCTCCAGAGGCCAAGACAGTGTACAACCTCTGAATGTTAATATCTATCCCCTTGCCCGGCATGAAACCCGACTGATCTTCATGGTCTAAGGTAAGTATCACGCCGTTTAACTGCCTGGCTAGGAACTTAGTTAGCACTTTTGCGTCAGAGTTAAGCAAGGATAGGTCGGTACGACAAACACAATTGGGGGTCTTTTCCTGGCTTGGGGATGACCACTATGATGGCTTGATCCATAGGAAGGGGGAGGACTGCCTCCTTTAAAGTTTTAGTGAACAGAGCATGCAGCCTTGGTGCCACTTCCTCCATGTAATGTTTTATAAAATTCAGAAGGGAACCCATCCTCATCCGGGATCTTCCCCGACTGCAAGGATCCCAGGGCCTGCTGGACTTCCTCCAACATGATCAGGGCATCTAAACTTTCCCTCGCCAATGCAGAGAGGATGGGAAGCGACACTCCATCCCCGAAGGTGCAACACGCTCTAGAGGAGTAGAGGGTAGAGAAGAAGTCAGCAAAGCAGGCATTAATGTCTATGGGATCGGTCACTAGGGTCCCATCGCCCCTGCGGAGGCACGCTTTAGTAAAGACCAAGGACTGCTCCCTCAATATCCAGGCCAGGAGCTGCTCAAAAATCTGCTGCATTTGGGACAGTTGTCTTTTATTTGCTTTAGCCACTCTGAGCAACATTACCTCACAGTATGCTACTTTCATGTCTTGCGCTGTATTAGGGTTGGAAGTGAGGGCAAATCGGGACTCAAGGGCCTGTGCTTCAGCTTCCGCCTCCTCAAGCGTGACCCTATCGTTTCTACATTCCTGAGCTATAGAAGAGAGATAGCAGCCCCTAATGTGAGCCTTAAAGGCCTCCCAGACAACACCCGGAGAGGCAGTTTCAGCTTTAACAACCAGAATTCTCTA
This sequence comes from Rana temporaria, assembly GCF_905171775.1. Classification (NCBI taxonomy): domain Eukaryota; kingdom Metazoa; phylum Chordata; class Amphibia; order Anura; family Ranidae; genus Rana; species Rana temporaria. Next base: position 133,467,162 of record NC_053494.1, read on the forward strand.
ATCATCTTGGCCATTTCAAACTCTATGGTGGGGTGCGCAATCCAAAACCTGGAGAGGCGCCAGATTCTGTCAGCCTGGGGAGTTGTCGTTTGTAGGGAGCACAGTAATGGGGAGTGGTCAGAAATGCCCAGAGGGAGCATCTTAATCTCTTTAATTTTGGGGAGCATACTGACACTGGCATAAGATCAATATGGGACAGTGTATTATAGGACAGAGAGTGACAGGTATACATATGTTCGGACAGGTGTTTCAACCTCCACACATCTTCCAGCCCAAACACCTGCGCCCAGCGTGACAGCACCGAGTCGGTGGCAGGGCCACGACAGCCTGTCAATGGATGGGTTTGGAGGGATATTAAAGCCCCCCCGCTAGTATGACATTATCAGTAGGGAATTGGGCAAGTAGGGAGACTAGGCTGTGGATGATGGATATATTAGCAGGGGAGGCAGATACACACCCACCAGTACCATCTCAACAGTGTCTAAAATAGTGTGCAGCAGTACATACCGTTCCTTTCGGGTCTATTTTAACCTCAAGGGGTTCAAAATTAGGGGACTTGTGAATCAAGATGCTAACCCCCCTAGCATAACTAGACTGGGTAGCATGATAGTGATGTCCCACCCACGGCCTCTTGAGGCTCATCATCCTCCTTCCCACCAAGTGCGTCTCCTGGGGTATACAGACGGGGGGGGGCATATTTTTTCAGGTAATTAAAGACCAGGGTGCCCTTAATTTTGTTATTGAGCCCTCTGACATTCCAGGAGAGGATCCTTATCAGAGCCATACCATACGTATGTAGTCCTGCAGGCAACATGTGAATAAGGGGAATCATATAAAAGGGATCATACCATCATAAGATACATAGCACCAGACGCTCAGATAAATCTGAGGGCACAAACTTGGTTACAGTAGTCCAATAGGGAACCTAAGTAGAGAATATAAATATGTGAAAAGAGAGACAGAATGGGTAAACAGTTCCAAAGTTAAAAAACATAATGTAGAGGAGATCAGTCTCCTTGTCGTCCCAGCTCTCCCCTGACATCATCCAGGAACAGTAGAAGAACCCCAATGACAATCCACCCCCGAACTCGGACACCGGGCCATCAAATAGTACCAACAGGGCAACAAATGTCCACCATACGGCAGCACAGCCCCCCATCCGGCCTGCAGGGGGAGATCCAGTGCACCCCCGAGGAGGCTAGATACGATAGTACAGTTTTACAGATCAAGGATTTTAGGCCGCAGAGCACCCGGGGGGGGGGGGGGGGGGCAGCCAAACGCTGCATAACCCAGGAGGTATCCCAAATCCAGATGGGCACAAGGAAGCAGGTACCCAGCAGAACAGGGAGTCAGACCAAACTGCTCCGGATACCGGGGACTCCGTCACAACAGTCAGCCTGAGGTGTCTACAGGATTACAAAGAGGCCCCCCTGACTTAATAACACAGTCATGGGACCAGGAAGGTACTAAACTGCTGGGCTTACCATGAAAAGACAGTAGATATGCAGGGTGTAAAAGGGCACAAGTAGAACCATCAAGGAAAGGATCAGTGGTCTCTGGGAAGGGATTTAAGCCATCTGGAAGCCTCCTCCGGGCTGCTGAAGAATCTAGTAGACTCACCATCCACCACTCTGAGACCGCTGGAAACATCATGTTGTACTTGAGGCCTTTAGTGCGCAGCTGGGCCTTGCCATGATCAAAGGTTCTGCGGAGCCTCTGCGTCTCCATGGAGTTGTCAACGAACAGCATAATTCTCACATTTTCGTGTCGCAGCTTCCCTAGTTTCCTTGCTTCCCTCAGGATCAGGTCTTGGTCCCAAAAGTTCAAGAGCCTGAAGATAAAGGTGCGCGATGGGGTGTCCGGCGGGCCCTTGACAGAAGGCATTCTGTGCACCCATTCTACCGTGAAGTGGAGAGAAAATTGGGCCTGGGGAAGGAGTGTGCGTAGCATTTGCTCCGTGTATGGTCTCTCCCCTCAACTCCCTCCAGAAGGCCCACCAGCTGCAGGTTATTCCTGCGATTTCTGTTCTCCTGGTCCTTGGCACGAGCCTCCATTGTTTTCATTTTAAGCTGTAGCGTGCGGAGGGAGGCAGCATGGTCCTTAACTACACCCTTCGTGTCCCTGACCCTCCGCTCCACCTCTGAAAGCCTGTCCCGTCATTTGTCCATGTCCCGCCGTATCAGACCCATGTCAGACTGCATCTGATCTATCTTGGCAGTCAGCGTAGTCTGGCAGCCTGATATAGCTTGCATCAGTGCCTGGAACTGATCCGATTCCAAGGGAGGGCGATCCGGCTGCTCCATCTGGGACGCCATGTTAGTTTGTGAAGGCAGCAGGGTTTAAGGAGCAGAATTACACTTCCCTTAAAACCGGAGAAATAAGCCTGCTGGGTACGGAGCTCCCTTCACACGTTCTCTCAGGTCGCCATCTTGACCACGCCCCCCACATGATAATGCTTAATCCATTGTAGCTCTGGCTGTATGTTTGGGGTCGGTGTCCTGCTGGAAGGTGAACCTCTGCCCAGTCTCAAGTGTTTTGCAAACTCTCAGGCCACGTACACACGGTCGGTCCAAACCGATGATCCGTTTTCATCGGTTCACCGCTGAAGTGGCCTAACAGTCTGATGTGTGTACACACCATCAGTTCAAAATCCAATCGGGTCAGAACGCAGTGACGTAAAACACACGACGTACTTAAAAAAACGAAGTTCAATGCTTCCAAGCATGCGTCGACTTGATTCTGAGCATGCGCAGGTTTTGAACCGATGCTTTTGTGTACTAACCATCGGTTTGGACCTATCGGTCAGCGGTCCATCGGTTCGATTTTAAAGCAAGTTCTAAAAATTTTGGCCGAAGGACAACAGACCGATGGGCCGTACACACGGTCGGTTTGGAACGATGAAACTGGACTTCAGGCCGTTTTCATCGATTGGACCGACCGTGTGTACGCGGCCTAACAGGTTTTCTTCTAAGATTACCCTGTATTTGGCTCCATCCATCTTCCCATTAACTCTGGCCAGCTTCCCTGTCCCTGCTGAAAAAAGCATCTCCACAACATGACGCTGCCACCACCATGTTTCATGGTGGAGAAGGTGTGTTCAGGGTGATGTGCAGTGTAAGTGTAAAGGTCAGATTTGTAGAGTGCACGACTAATATTTGTCTGGTGGACAGATTCTCCCTCCTGAGTTGTGGATCTCTGCAGCTCCTCCGTAGTTATCATGGGCCTGTTGACTGCTTCTCTGATTATTGCTCTACTTGCCTAGCCTGTCAGTTTAGGTGGACTGCCATGTCTTGGTAGGTTTGCATTTGTGCCATGCTCTAAAAAAAAATTCAGATGATGGATTGAACAGAGCTCTGTGAGATGTTTAAAGCTTGGGATATTTTTCTCTCACCTAACCCCGCTTTAAACTTCTCCACAACTTTATCCCTGAACTGTCTGGTGTGCTCTCTGAGGGTTTCACTGAAAAGCTGTATTTATACTGAGATTAAATTACACATAGGTGTATTTACTAATTAGGTGACTTCTGAAGGCAATTGGTTTAACTAGATTTTAGTTAGGGGTATCAGAGTAAAAAGGGCTGAATACAAATGCACGCCACACTTTTCACATATTTTTTTGTAGAATTTTTTTAATCATTTTCCTTCCACTTCACAATTATGTGCCACTTTGTGCTGTTCTAGCACATAAAATCCCAATAAAATACATTTACGCTTTTGGTTGCAACATGACAAAATGTGGAAAATTTCAAGGGGTATGGATATTTTTTCAAGGCACTGTATGTCATTGTACTACTACCAAGCTACTTAGTAACCTGCATTATATAACGAATAACATGCATTTTGAGATTGACTAGATGCCTATCCCAGCTCTCATGGCCTGTCTCAGCTTGACTTCACTTACCTCGGGCTGAGCACTGGTGGAACATTGATACTGAATGCAGGAAGCTGGAGCTTACAAGGTCTTCCTCCATCACCTGCTGGGAATTTCCCCTTTTCCCCTGTAAGGATGAGATCTCCAAAGCTCTTGTCTGCCCTCTTGGTGGGTGTTTTGAAAGACCGTGGTGTCAGTGGAGATAGCATTGGAGAACTGTAGGCTTTAGGAAGTTTTAAAGAGGAATCTACAGGACTGACACCCCTGGGACTAACTGGTAAGGGACATTTTTCATCATCTTCAAATTCGTCGTCTTCTAGGATGGATGGCAACTTCTGAATGAGACCTCCATTGCTCTCGGGGTCAAACTTAAAAAAACAAAACAAAAGTGAATATTAGTGCATGTCAGTACCATGCCTATATATTATATTTTTTTGTTTTCATAGAAGTCATCAACTATATATCTTAAAACATGATTCCAGCTCCGGCATCAGCTGTACTACACTGCTGAACTACTTGTTATGTTAAAAAATGGCCATGAACCACCTAGCAAAAGCAGGAAACATAAATTTGCACATTTAAATAGGTAATGTAAACCTGTACCATGGCAATATATACAAAACATATGATGACAAAATGCGCTTAGTGAAAGTGGACAATCTCAATAGAGATACACTATATTACCAAAAGAATTGGGACACTTTGGATCTCTGTGCAGGCCAGCCTAGTTCCTCCACCCCAAACTCGCTTATAAATTTCTTTATGAACCTTGCTTTGTACACTAGTGCGTAGTCTAGTTGGAGCCGGGAGGGGCCATCCCAAAACTGTTCCCACAAAGTTGGGAGCATGAAATTGTCCGTAATGTCTTGGTATGGTGATGCCTTAAGGCCCCGTACACACGACCGGATCTGTCCGCTGGGATTTATCCATGGATCAGTTCCAGCGGACAGATCCGGTCATGTGTAGGCCCGAGCGGACATTTTCCAGCGGATAAAAATCCAGCCGACGGATTTCCAGGGGATACAAATTTCTTAGCATGCTAAGAAATCTATCCGCTGGAATCCTGTCCTTCGGACTTATCCGGTCGTCTGCACAGACTCACCGGATAAGTCCGCCCGATCCCCATCCCTCGCATGCGTCGAAGTGATTCGACGCATGCGTGGAAGTATTTACCTTCCAGGGTAGCGCACGTCGCCGCGTCATTGTCGCGGCCATGTGACCGCGGATGTTTTCCGCGGGGATTTTGATCTGATGGTGTGTACAGCCATCAGATCAAAATCCGCCAGCGGACATATCCGATGGAAACGGTCCGGTGGACCGTTTTCATCGGATATCCGCTCGTCTGTACGAGGCCTAAGAGTTCCATTCACTGGAACTAAGGGGCCAAGCCCAAACCCTGAAAAACAACCCTACACCATAATCCCCCTCCACCACATAATTTGGACCAATGCACAAAGCAAGGTCCATAAAGACATGGATGGGCAAGTTTGGGGAGGAGGAACTTGACTGGCCTGTACAGAGTCCCGACCTTAACCTGAAAGAACATCTTTGGGATGAATTAGAATGAATACTGCAAGCCAGGCCTTCTCATCTAACATCAGTGTCTGACCTCACAAATGCGCTTCTGGAAATATGGTCAAACATTCCCATAGATGCACTCCTAAACCTTGTGGACAGCCTTCCCAGAAGAGTTAAAGTTGTTATACTGTAGCTGCAAAGGGTGGACAAATTCAATATTGAACCCTACAGACTAAGACCGAGGAGCCATTAAAGTTCATGTGAGTGTAAAAGCAGGCGTCACAATAATTTTAGTAATATAGTGTATGTTTACCGGAATTATATGCAGATCTTGACTTTTCCTGTAGAACACTGAATTGACTTTGCCCTATTTAGCATCTTAAATCTATCACCTGCCCATTTATTGTGATTAAACTGCAATACAAAGGGGGTAGGAGGGCAGGTGGGATAGAAATTGGTTGAAAAGTTAAAAAGTTTAAATAGGCGCCCTCAGAGGAAGTCGAAAGAACGAAACGTCAGGGCGTGACCACACGACAACAGGAAATCACGTACTGCGTTCCAGCTGCGCTCCACTGTGCGGAAATAGTGTGTTGTCTATCTGCGGTGGACGGGACTGACACACACTGATGCTATCCCACTGAGAGCTAGGGACCAGCACAGCTAGTATATCGTTGTTAAACGATTTTTAATATTAAAGAATGCTGCTAACAAATGTTTATGGACTGATCGATGCAACTTGCTGAATAAAAAACTCAAAACGGTATTACACCATCTCCAGTCTTTTTTGCACTTTTAACCGGAGGTTATCAGGAGTGGAGCGTGTGGATCGATTGCAGGTTTTGGAGTTGGAGGAAGCCTGGACGGTGCAGTTTTTCAGGGCTTGTTGAACTCAGCCTTTTGGTGAGTAGATACCAATAAGGGGAGATTGACACATGGGAGAAGTTTGTGCGGTGGAGTGTACATGGTGGATGTCACCTGCAGTGGAGAGCACACCATTCTTTACAAAGCACTTCTTTCACTGGACTCTGACACATACCCTTTGCTTCAAAAATATTTTCTTCTATGGACTGTCATAGGAAAGAGGGGTCACGTTTATATAGTGACAACTAGTGCTGCTGTAGCAATTGATAAGATTCTCTTGTTTTATATTTACTATTAATTTTAGATAAAGTTTAAACTGGCCAGTTTTTTTTAAAAAGGTTTATTTTAAGTAACGAGCCTCCATCTCGTTTCTGCCCCATACATAGAAAAAAGGTGTAGGAGGGCAGGTGGGATTGAAATTTGTTGAATAGTTATACAAGTTTAAACTGGCCAGGTTTTTGAAAGGTTTATTTTAAGAAAAGAGCTTCCATCTTGTTTCTGCCCCATACATAGAAAAGGAGAATACTGTATAACAAAGTAACAACTTATAAATTGCAATAGGTAACAGCTTCCAAAGAACAACATAACAAAGAGTACAGAAAGCAGTACAGAAAGCAGAAATACTCTAGATTGTAATTTTTTTTTAATGTGCAATATTCACCAGCCAGCACACAACCCAATGCTGAGTCTAGCCAAGCCACTTGCCAGTCAATGGTCATGGCCTGTAGTAGGGATGTCCCGATACCGATACTAGTATCGGTACCGATACCGAGCATTTCCCCGAGTACTTGTACTCGGGGAAATGCTCCGATGCTTCACCCGATACCTGGGCAGTCAGGGGTGATCAGTGCGGCAGGGGAGTTGCAAGCACTGATCTGCCACCTTTTCAGCTATTTTGGTTAAAGTTACACAGCGGTGATCGGTGCTTGTAACTCCCCCCAAAGCCGCACCGTTAACCACTGACTGTCCCCCTCCGTGCTGTCTTCCCCCCTCCATAATCCCTGCTGTCTTCCCCCCTCCGTCCTCAGTGCTGTCTTCCCCCTCCATGCTCCGTGCTCCGCACTGTCTTCCCCCCTCTGTGCTGTTTTCCCCCCTCCGTCCTCCATGCTGCTTTCCCCCCTCCGTCCTCCGTGCTGCTTTCCCCCCTCTGTGCTGTCTTCCCCCCTCCGTCCTCCGTGCTGTCTTCCCCCCACCGTGCTGCTTTCCCCCCTCCGTGCTGTTCTCCCCCCTCAATTTGTCAGGATGGAGAGCGGAGGTAGGAGCCGCTAAACCCGGCTCCTACCTTTTCAGAATGAACAGAGTCAGTGATCACTGACTCTGTCCATTCACACAACTGAGCATGGTAACCTGTGTTTACGATGCTTCAGTTTATGAATGGAGAGGAGCTTCTCTCCATTCATTTCAGCTGAGGCTGCAGAGAAAAAAATGAAAAACATATAAATTGTAAAAAAAAAAAAGAAAAAAAATACTTCCACTGTCACATGACATTAAAAAAAAGTATCGGTAATTGGTATCGGCGAGTACTTGAAAAAAGTATCGATACTTGTACTCTGTCTCAAAAAAGTGGTATCGGGACAACCCTAGCCTGTAGTATTACTTTGTCTGCTACTCGGGGTGATGTAAGCATGCATCAAAACTCCCAAAAAAGTGCTAAAATCTAAGCAGGAAGTTTAATGTTACCCTTTGTAAAGAATAGGCAGCACAATCCTCTAACCACCACCTCAATTCTATTGAGCTGTTTTCTTCAATTCAGAATCTGTAGTTACTGCAGTAGGAAAAAGAAGAAGAATCGGGTAGATGGTGGGCATCAGTGGACCACCAGTGAAAAAAGATGCTCACTTCTCCTGAATGATAACCCATACATAATAGAAACAATAAGATACCTTATGTGTAAATGGTCATTACTAAGGCTCTCCTATAATATTCTGTATTGCTGCATACTGTATACACCAACAGTATTGATGTTCACTGAATTGATTCTTTTTTGGATCACTTCATCATGTTAATGGAGGTGGTTGGATTAGGGGTGTTTTTTTTCCCCTGACTGATTTGTTTTGTATTTTAATATCCTGATGATGATTGTTTTGTATTTTTACATCCTGATAACTCTTTGCAACATGGTCAAAACGCTAGAACATTCTATCAAGAAGGAAAAACTTCTGTCTAATCTATAAATATACCTTCAAGAATCAATGTAGCCAATCTATGCTTTCGATTCACAAAAGTATGATATATCACCTTCCTAACTGCATTCTTGATTGTGTTTTTTTTTATTATACTGGGTTGACTTATCACTAAATAGGGCCTAATCGTGTCTGTACAATTACTTTCCTAGCATGGCCCCCTGCTGGGTCTGCTCGAACAATTCTATGAGCAGATCCATTCTGTATCGAGCAATTACATCCCTACCAGCCTTTTGTGCTTTATTCTGGCAGTGGTTCTGTATCTATGTGCAAGGATTCTACGAATGCAGCTGTTGCGAACAGGAAGAAGCTGATGGGACTACATTTGCTGATTGCGCTCTGCCAGCAGACTCATGCTCAGGCCCAGCAGGGCATAAGGGAACTTGCTATGCCAAATAACCACCTCATGATTACTTCCTTGCAAGTCAATACATCACAAGCAGCTCATTCTCCAATTTTAAAATCAGTCAGTTTATTCTGAATATTCTTTTATTCAGTTAACTGGCAAGTTTTTTCTGATTTAAATAAATGACCATGCACATCAAATACCATTACAGCTAGAGTTCAAAAATACTTTTAACAATGCTACTATTTAGAAATGTATGTAATCTGTGACATTGCACCAAAATCCTTAGTGACTGGGGAAAACTTAGTGACTGGGGGACAGGAGCTTGAAAAAACTGTCAATGGTTTAACATACCAGCATTTATCTATAACCAGTGGGTGTACTACTATCAGGCACATCAGACTGACCATTATTTTTGGAGCATGCAAAGGCTGTTTAGGGATATGGTAAAAAAAAATGTTTTTTTTGGCACGATTGGATTTTTGACTGATAGGGGTAGATTCACATACCTATGCTGCACCCGGCGCAGATGTCAGATACGCTACGCCACTGTAACTTACTTTGAGTTGGTTTGAACCCTCAACGAATCTTGCGGCGTAAGGGCGCGGAATTCAAATTGGGCGGGTAGGGGGCGTGTCATTTAAATGAAGCGCGTCCCCGTGCCGAACGAACTGCACATGCGCCGTCCCTAAAATTTCCCGCCGTGCATTGCTCTAAATGACGTCGCAAGGACATCATTGGTTTTGACGTGGACGTAAATTACGTCCAGCCCCATTCACGGACGACTTACGCGAACAACGAACAATTTTAAAAATTATACGCGGGAACGACGGCCATACTTAACATTGAGTACGCCACCATATAGCAGCTTTAACTATACGCCGGAAAAAGCCGAACGGAAACGACGTAAAAAAATGCGACGGCCGCTCGTACGTACGTGGATCGCCGGAAATAGATAATTTGCATACTCGATGCAGAATACGACGGGAACGCCACCTAGCGGCCGCAGAAAAATTGCATCTAAGATCCGACGGCGTACTAAGGTGTACGGCTGTCGGATCTAACACAGATGCCATCGTATCTTGTTTTGTGGATACCAAAACAAAGGTACGACACGCAAAATTTGAAATTACGCGGCGTATCAACAGATACGCCGGCGTAATTTCTTTGAGGATCTGCCCCATAGTGTGTAGCAAGCCTGATAAAAGTCAGCTTCAACGGATATCCGACGAAAAAATCCATCGGATTAGATTCCATCAGATATTCGATCGTGTGTACAGGGCTTAATAGTTTTACATATTGCGGCAGCATCTACAAGTTCAAGTAGGATATCCAATGTTAGGTTATTTATTCTTCCAAAGCAAACACACTCAGCTAAAGTGACCCCAACGCTGATAGAGAGGGGCATAGGAGGGTCAAACAAAGGTGCTATGCAGGCGACTGACATCCTCCTTATCAACTGATTATGCCATTGGTCATTAGGATGCCAGCAGATAGAATGTTGTAATGGTGCACAATGACTTAGCGTAACTCAAAGACAGCCTTCATTAACATGTCGGCTTGTATACAATTTTTGGGCAATTTTTAGGCATTTTGTCAATGCACCGCTGAAGAAACCTCAGGGGACCCCAGGGTGTTAAAAAAGGCTGGTCTAAATTTAAGAGGCATGTCTATTCTTATGTGGATCTTGGTGTGCTTTGTGTATTTCTTTCAGATCTCTGCTGGAATCCAGCATGAAACATGCCTTTGCGCCATTGCTTCCTGTAATAAAGAACAATCACAGCTGCTCTATTTCCTTGTTCAGGGCGTCCCATGGGTTTGCAAAGACACTTTATGGATATTGAAGGACTTCAGTTTTAAACAGTGGTTTGAAGACTTATTTATCAAAGTGTCTCAAGAAGATACACTTATTAAACTACAAGCACAATCTACTTTTTATTCTCCTATACTGGAAAAAGACTGGTAATCGGTTATACCATCTCTTGCATTATCCCTTAAAATGGCCCAACATCAAACCAAAAATAGCATCTGCTGCTTTCTACTAATTATTGTAAGTCGCCCTGTTAAACTGTATGAATTTCATAAAGAAATACCGTAACTGAAAGAATGCAAACATATTTTAATGATATCAACAAACACCTATTAATTAGCAAATGAAGGATGACTAGTTTCCCATTAGCTGGACTCAAGACACCTGCTAAGTTTTACTTTTCCCTGTCAGCGCTGTGTGAAGAGCATATCGGAGTCTTAAATCAGTTAATTAGTCTAAGAGGAAATCCAGCACAGCAAGTTTTATTTATAGCTTTCTCTCCCAGTGGGCTTTTTGCCAACAGCGGCTGCTGCTCCACACAGCTATAAATAGATGCGAAAGCTATATTTAGGATCAGAAAGACATCTCTGGGATACACTGACTTTCTCCTTCCTCTGAGGAATTGTAAATTCAGGTTTATGCATCATTTTCCACTCTGCCATAATATGTATGCAGCACACAGTCATGACCAAAACAAAAGGCAGCCCGTTATGGATTAAGGCAAACGCATCACTGCATCCAAGCTCCCATTAGACTTTGGCCTGATATAGAATGTAAATGGATGCATAATTATTTCTCTGCTGTAGTTTTCTTGTTAAATATTATTTACTAAATTCTTCACTCCATTTGCAAATGGATCCATAATGATATGGTGCAGGTTTGCTGTAGGAAGGGATTATTCATTATAAGTGGATTTTTGTGAGATCAGGAGCACTGTAACTATATAAACAATTTACTGTATACGTGTCTATCGTGCCAATAGGATCATAAATTTGCTTCACTAGGGTTATTGGTTATGCTTCTTCCTCAACACCTCAATTCACAACGCACTGTGCTCTTAAGAAAACTCTCCCTCCCCCACATTACAGTTTATACTTTAAATATGGAGAAAAAGCTTAAGCAGTTTTACCACATATTAAACATATGCATACAATTTAGTTAAGAACAGCTGTAACATTTTAATAAAAGCTAGTTTTTATCAAGGGAGCAGCAAGCAGCATGCAGATTACTAAACCTACAATGTAAACTTTTAGTAAACCTTTTATTAAACCCATAGTTTTGGGTCTACATCATCTGTTCTGATGGTACTGCCTTACACCTTCTGGCACTGCAAGAAACATTATCCCTTCTGGAATATCTTGAAAAAAGGCATTCAAAAATGTGAAACTACTAACCTGGGTGAAGAACCAACCCCATGTTTCCTGCACCTAAATTACTTTTCCTTAGCTGGATACAAATCATACCTGACCATTCAACTCCTTAATGTAGCTAGGGCATGCATTCTCACACTCTGGTAAGACAAAATCCGCTTGCCTTCAGAGAATTGGAAAACCTCACTGTGTCCCTGAAAAATGTTGAGCAACAATACAGATTGACCTGGCTTGAATGAATACATTTCACAAACTTTACAAACTGCTCTATTACTCTCAAATTCATGGGAACCTGCATTGCCCTGCTCCTCTGGTGCAGTGTTAGACCTCAGAAATTAACCACCCTTCCCACGGTCTTTACCTCACATACTGTATGTCACACTTCATTGTCAATGAATAGAGTGTGATGTCTATAACCCACCCCAACAACCACCCCAAACATCACCTCTCCTTTCCACTCTTGTCTTTCCCTTACGGCTTCTCGATGATCCCTCCTGAATCAACACAGAAAGCTCTACCTTGAAAAAACTCAGATATCAGAGTTAATCATTTGTTTCCTAATAACCAAAAGCAACCAGATGCAGTCCAACTGGTTTATCTTCTCAACCAGTTGCAGACCAGCCGCCGCAGTTATCCTGCGGCAAGTTGGCTCGGCTCCGCGGATCGTCGTACTGGTACATTGGTCCGTGCACTGGCTAAAATTAAGTACCTATGTAAAAGCTTGTACACACAATCAGAAAATCATACGTAAAATATCGATTTTACAGCAATCGTACAATAATCTAATCGTTAGTACACACCTTTCGAGAGCCGATCACAACAGATCATCCAAAATTTTCCAATCAGACAAGCATGAAAATGTTTCTTGTACGATACCAGATCGTACGATTTTGGTTTAATCAGTACAGTTGTTGCTTGAAAATACAATACAAATACACTACAATACATTACATCACTTCCGGCCCCTGCAGGGCCCCCTTGAGGGCCACACCTGCACACAGAGCGTTAACATCCAGCCAAGTTAAGATAAAGTCACACTCACTCCTGAAACTCCTTTCCCCTGGCATTCAGTTGTAAAATTGCAAGAGTCCCCCTGTCCACTGAGGTTTGCTAAGGCAGCTGAATGAATGACTTCATTTCAAGTTGGAGAGCTGTTGATGCCCTGTATATAGGCAAGGCCATTAACCTACGGATTTGTTTAAATGTTGGTAGCTGATTGGTTTAAATGTAGCCTTTCCTTTGCCCATGCAAAAAGTTGTCAGGACGCCGGTCTGAACCTGTGAGCTCTGCTGTGTCTGGCAATGTCTCTTCTTGCTGAGCCCCCTGTGATGCTGGACAGCACCTTCTCTGATCTATTGGAAAATCCTGCCTTCTGCCTTGTTCCTGCTGAACCTTGAACTCTTTGCTCCTCCCATGAACTTCCTGATATAAGCCATGTCTCTGCACCTCCCATTTGTCAAATTATTGTGTTCTCTCCAGCCAATATTTCGCTCTTGTCACTCCTGCTGTTTTCCGTATCTTTTTCACCACTTGTTACCAACCTTTGGCTTTTTACTGACTACACTTCTTTTTATCCCTACCTGCTATATCTACTACTAGGCCCTGGCTTGCCCACCTCCTTGTGAGGCAATCCTGAGGACCACAACCTTGTACTAACATGCAGAAAAAACCTCCACCATCAGGAGCTCTGGTAAACACCAGTTAGTACTTAGCCTGTATCATTCTCCAGAGTGACCTGCTTTTGTACTTATCCAGAGGAGCACCCAGTAAAAAAGTAATGACATGTTTGTTCAAAATGTTTATTAAACAAAAGCACCAACGTGTTTTTGGGGGGAAATGTTTCCCCCATCCTCAGGGCTGGTAGTTACTGGTAGTTCCCAATGTGATCTGTCTTAACAGTCTTATTCAAGCCTCAATACAGGTCACTTAATTTTGTTTCACCAGGAGTTTGATCACACTACTTCAGCCCTGGCGAAGGGGAAGGCATTTCCTTCAAAACTGGTTGACTTCACCTGATGCATTTGTTCAATAAACATTTCAAAAGGACACTTGAGTGTCATGATCTTCTTCTTTTTTTTTTTTACCACGTCAGCTTTTAACCGAGCACTAGAAACCAGCTCATGGTTTAATGCTTGCCTTTGTCTCCGTTTACCGTTTGCATCATCTGTGGTATTTTACATTGTTTTTGTTTTGTTTTTTCATTATCGAAATCCTACACCTAACAGAGGTCTTTTTAAAATCAAGCCCCCACCACGACATTTGATTTCTCCCCACTCTCATCCCAACCCCACCCCACCCCCCCCCCCCCTCCCCACCCAGGCTCTCAGGGCTCTATTGACATTTTAATCTAATTGATTCCGTAATTATTTTTTCTTATTATATTTTACAGTTATGCTTTCCCTTTCAACAAGAAAACTTGATTAATTAGATCTGGATCACCATATTCTCCATATGTTTCAACAACATACTCTCAATTTTTCCACATAACTCCATGTTTTTTTGTACTCTCGCCACTTTTTCCATTTTTCCCTGAAATCTTTGTTCATCTCAACAACCCTCTCCTTTAGCTCTTCCATCCTATGGGTTTCCTCCACTGCATCAATCCATTCCCATATCTGCGGACTTTCAACTTCCTGCCACTTTCTTGGTATAAGCCTTTTTGCCGCATTTAGCAGGTGGGGTGTAAGTGATTGCCTGTATCTTTTAATTCCCTCATTAGTACCATGAAAGAGAACCGCCCAGGGATCTTTTTTAATCTTGTTCCCTGTGATCTCCTTTATCTGACTCAAGATAAGATCCCAATACTTTTGGATTTTCGGGTAGGTCCACCACAAATGAGCCATCGTTCCCCTTTCTGGGCAGCCTCACCAACATTCAGCAGGCTGGTCAGTTCTAAACTTACTAATTTTGTCAGGTGTATTATACCAGCCCGAAATACATTTATAGTTTGTCTCGGCTGTTCGCATGTCAATCGCGGACGAATGAGTTAGTTGCATCAACCTTTCAAAAGTGTTTTTCCCTCTCACTGTGCCCAACTCCCTCTCATTTCTGAACAAAATAGGGTTCACCCCGTGCATCCATCTTTAAAAGTAGTTTATATAGTTTTAAAACAGTGCCCTTTGAGTTCTCGGTTTTACATAATTTCTCTAGTGGTGTTAACTCCGCCCCCGTCCGTAATGGGTGGGGGAGGTGTCGCACAAAATGATAAAGATGAGAATACCGCCACCTGTCGAGATTCCAAATGTCGGTGCGAGATTTCAACTCTTCATAGGTCCTGATTTCGCCATCTCTTATTATGTCCCATAGGTGTAATTCATTTTTTCTAATCCAATTCCCCCCGATTTTTTTTCCCCTGGTGCAAAATATGCATTATCTTTTAAATTAATTAGTGGTGAATTAAATTTCATATCAAGTTGTGCCAGTGTCCTGTCCCATACTCTCAAAGTGTCTCGTGTTACATCAAAAACTTTATTATTTAAAGCTCTAAATTGTGCAGGTACCCAAATGATATTACTTAATTGTGCCTTAGCTTGTGCTTTTTCTATTTGAACCCATCTCTTCCCTTGTCTATCCCTAGCCCATTCTACCACTCGGGACAGAACCGCCGCATTGTGGTATTTCCTTATGTCAGGCATGGCCAAACCCCCCATTTGTTTATCTTGTTTTAAGATTGAGAGAGAAATCCTATGTTTTTTATTTTAGTAATGAATTCAAGATTCTGAGGTATTGCTGAGTGAGGGCTATAGGGATCAATTGAAATTTATAGAGTATTTTAGGTACAAGGATCATTTTTACGGTGTTGATACATCCTGTCCAGGAAATAGGCCTATTAGTTATTTTTTTAATATCATTTTTAATCTCGTTTAGCAAGGGTACGAAGTTTATTTTATAGATCTTCTTAACCGAATTGGCAAGTTTAATACCGAGGTATTTTAATTCTTTAGTCCAAGGGAATTCACAGATCCCTTTCAATCTCGTCTCTTCCATTTTATTTAAGTTTATGTTTAGAATTTCAGATTTTGTTACATTAATCTTGAAATTTGAGATGGCACCATATTGTAATAATACCTTAGTTAACTTGGGGGTTGTATTTAAGGGATTGGTCACATAGAAAAGAATATCGTCAGCAAAAGCCGATAATTTATGTTCTTCCCCCTCCACTTTGACCCCGTTGATACCGGTTGTGAAATTGCAAGAGTCCCCCTGCCCACTGAGGTTTGCTAAGGCAGCTGAATGAATGACTTCATTTCAAGTTGGAGAGCTGTTGATGCCCTGTATATAGGCAAAGCCATTAACCTACGGATTTGTTTAAATGTTGGTAGCTGATTGGTTTAAATGTAGCCTTTCCTTTGCCCATGCAAAAAGTTGTCAGGACGCCGGTCTGAACCTGTGAGCTCTGCTGTATCTGGCAATGTCTCTTCTTGCTGAGCCCCCTATGATGCTGGACAGCACCTTCTCTGATCTATTGGAAAATCCTGCCTTCTGCCTTGTTCCTGCTGAACCTTGAACTATTTGCTCCTCCCATGAACTTCCTGATATAAGCCATGTCTCTGCACCTCCCATTTGTAAAATTATTGTGTTCTCTCCAGCCAATATTTCGCTCTTGTCACTCCTGCTGTTTTCCGTATCTTTTTTACCACTTGTTACCAACCTTTGGCTTTTTACTGACTACACTTCTTTTTATCCCTACCTGCTATATCTACTACTAGGCCCTGGCTTGCCCACCTCCTTGTGAGGCAATCCTGAGGACCACAACCTTGTACTAACATGCATAAAAAACCTCCACCATCAGGAGCTCTGGTAAACACCAGTTAGTACTTAGACTCTGCACCTCGAGTTAGCCTGTATCATTCTCCAGAGTGACCTGCTTTTGTACTTATCCAAAGGAGCACCCAGTAAAAAAGTAATGACATGTTTGTTCAAAATGTTTATTAAACAAAATCACCAACGTGTTTTTGGGGGGGAAATGTTTCCCCCATCCTCAGGGCTGGTAGTTACTGGTAGTTCCCAATGTGATCTGTCTTAACAGTCTTATTCAGGCCTCAATACAGGTCACTTAATTTTGTTTCACCAGGAGTTTGATCACACTACTTCAGCCCTGGCGAAGGGGGAGGCATTTCCTTCAAAACTGGTTGACTTCACCTGATGCATTTGTTCAATAAACATTTCAAAAGGACACTTGAGTGTCATGATCTTCTTGAGCATTAGTTCCTTTGAAGTAAGAAAAGCTGTCAGTCCAGCTCTATAACAAACACATTTGCCCATGCAAGGCAAAGTAAAACGTTCACCCAGCTACCCCCCTAACCAGCAGCATATGTTTACTCTCTCACTACCCCACCGCTCCATTTACCAACTGAGAATGAGGCAAGGGAATCCTGTGTAAGCATCACATTGATTGTGTCCTTCCCTAGCTCTCTGTGACAGCACTGGAGAAATCACAGTGTCCCAGTTTACCTATTCTGACCAAAAGAAGAGTGAGGGAATGCTTCTGGGGAGGAGAAAAGGCAAATTCATTGTAAAGACTGACAAAGGTATTTTAGCACTGTAGTGTTGTGCTGGTATCAAAAGGAACTTCCTGAAAGTAATCAACTACAAGTGCAAGTACTAGTGCAACAACACAAACAAATTGAATGTTGATAAAGGCAGTTTGAACTCACGTCTGTCTCGCTCCCTTCTCTGAGGTTGTAGGTGAGGTCATGTTGGATCTCAGAGATAAATTTGTGGGAATATTCTGGGTAGAGTTCAAGAACTTCTCGCAGACCTTTCAGACTGATGTACTGCAGGTCACAGTACGTTAGTGATTTTACGTTGGCGTTGGTTTTAATTACACGATTCTTATTGAGATTATCTGAGCCAATCAAATCTCCCTTCCCTGTAAAAGTCACAAAAAAAGTTAGTATTTTTAAATACTTGTTTGAAAGAAATATTATTTTGTGCTTGTTAGGCCGCGTACACACGGTCGGTCCAAACCGATGAAAACGGCCTGAAGTCCAGTTTCATCGGTCCAAACCGACCGTGTGTACGGCCCATCGGTCTGTTGTCCTTCAGACAAAAATTAGAGAACTTGCTTTAAAATCGAACCGATGGCCCGCTGACCGATAGGTCCAAACCGATGGTTAGTACACAAAAGCATTGGTTCAAAACCCGCGCATGCTCAGAATCAAGTCGACACATGCTTGGAAGCATTGAACTTCATTTTTTTTCAGCACGTTGTGTGTTTTACGTCACCGCATTCTGACCCGATCGGATTTTGAACTGATGGTGTGTACGCACATCAGACCGCTTCAGCGGTGAACCGATGAAAACGCTCCGTCGGACCATTCTCATCGGATGGATCGACCGTGTGTATGTGGCCTTAAGGCTTGCATGAGTTTCCCCAATCATTTAACTCCAAAATATTATAGTTTTTGCCTTCTATGAGATAATAGCGCAGGTTGTGTGGCACTAAAAACTATCATGTCCCATATCTATTATATAATATCAGAACTGATGTAAAAAACTTCACTTTGTACTATGAAAATTACTATGTTCGTCACAGATACGCACAACATTTAAGTCAACATGTAACCTGTCTCTGATTGACAGCCAGTAGTTAGCCTGTACTAGAAGTAGAAGGCAAGCATAACAGTTATTATGCAGTAAATAATCAGTACTAAAGTTTTAACTGTTTTAACTGTTTCTTAAAACAGTTACATTCAAATTCCAGTTACAGTTACTAGTGTTTTTATGTTACCTCTTAACCAAACTGTTAAGCCAATAAATTTCTGGTGCCATAGCTGATCACATGAGCAGTAAATACAGACCAAGCAGAGGCTAAGATGGCAGCTTCTTCAGATGTATAGGATAGGAGGGCTTAGTTAAGTCAGACTTAAAGTGTTCTTGCACCTATTTTCCTAACGCCAACCCCCTTCCCCCACCGCTCTCACACATAGCCCCATCTTGCAGGTCGGTCTCCAATCAGAATTTTCTTTGTCAAGCCGGTACATGCATACCACAATCTCTGCTGAATCCTGTAGAGAGTTTGTATTACATTGAAGGGTGAACTCTCTATAGGGTTGAATGGAGGATTTGGTGTACTTGTGTGGATTCCAACAGAGAAGATTTAATGGAGACTGTGATGCCCAAAAGTGGGCCCAACAGAGATGAGACTGACAGGAGGCTGTGTGGTGCTTAAAGAGCCATATAGCTGAGATATCAGTGGGTCAAAGGCAGGTGAGTGTAAAGGCTCGTACACACGGTCGGACATCCAACAAAATTTCCCTTGGATTTTTGACTTAATTGATTTGTCCGATCACACCCATAGCATACACACACTCGGACTTTTTCCTCAACCAACACGAACGTAGTGACGTTTTAACGTACGGCCACGCGATTCAAAGAGGAAGTTCAAGTTTCGTACGTCCCGCGTTGCGTTCCATCAGCTACTATATAGTTAGTTTACGTTTCGTGTGAGTGCTTTCCCGATTTCCATTTTCGTGCCTTTTTGCTCGTTACTTTGCGTGCGTTCGCTCGATAACGAGATGTTGCGGAATCCAGCGAGAGAACGGGCTATTTATGGTCTTGGAGTTCTGGCTATTGCTCAAGCCCGGACCAGGACCAGGAAGAGGAGGACTGTTTGGACCAAAAATTGGTTGCTTCATCGGGACCAATTTTCACATATGGCATTGCTGAGGGAGCTGCAGGAAAATAATCCGAATGATTTTCGGAACTATCTTCGGATGTCCGATGCCTGCTTCCAGCGTCTTCTAAACTTGCTGTCCCCATATATTAGCAAGAAGGACACCTGTATGAGGCCTGCTATTCCTGCAGAGCAACGGCTCATAGCCACTTTGCGATATTTGGCGACAGGGAGAAATCTACAGGACATAAAGTTTACTACTGGGATCTCTCCCCAGGCTCTGGGACACATAATTCCGGACACTTGCTGTGCCATTATTCAAGTCCTGCAGAAGGACTATATTCGGGTAAGTTTTTTTCTTTGTTTTCACATTTGATACACTTCATGATTTCTCCAAAATATTTTATTAGTACTTTGTCTTATTTGTATATATTATGTTATTGTCTACCCTCTGGTGTGACAGTCACAAAACCCCAAGTCGGTTGCAACCTGATCCTTCATTGGTTCACCATATTGGTCCCATGGCAAAGGAGAGAGTTCTTACCACTTGCCAAGCTTTAAGCATTTAACATTATCTACACAAAATGTATTTAATCTGCCACCAGAGGGAGTCATGAAGCATATTATTTGCTCTGCTTCTTAATTGTTATTCCACAAATGTTTTGATATATTTTAGTGTTCTCTTGCCCCTATAATGTATGTTTTCAAAATGCTGATAATATTTTCTGCTCAAGTCTTAACTAATTTTTCTTTGCTTCACTCCACAGTTTCCTTCAAACCGTGAGGAATGGCAGGATGTTGCAGCCCAGTTTGCCAATCAGTGGAATTTTCCCAACTGTGGGGGTGCCATTGATGGCAAACATGTCCGAATTGTTCCTCCACCGGCCTCAGGCTCTTTTTTTTATAATTATAAGGGCTTTAACAGCATAGTTCTGCTTGCTATTGTTTCAGCAAATTATGAGTTTTTATATGTTGATGTCGGTATGAATGGTCGTCATTCTGATGGAGGTGTCATGGCTCATACCGAATTTTATCAGCGTCTTACGTCTGGCACCTTACATTTGCCACCTGCGCAGGACAACGTGGAGGGCCTCAACTTTGTATTTGTGGCAGATGAGGCGTTTGCTCTTGGGGAACATCTTTTGAAGCCCTTTCCAATGAGGAACCTCACTCGTGAGCAACGGATATATAACTACAGACTATCTCGTGCCAGAAGGGTGGTTGAAAACGCCTTTGGCATTTTGTCATGTCGTTTTAGGCTTTTTCTGACTGCCATTCACTTGGCGGAATACAAACTAAATCATGTTGTTTTGTGCTGCTGCATCCTCCATAATTTTCTACGGAGGAATGCTGCTAACTACATAGGTTCCGGGCATACTGATGACCCCTCAGGTGGACGTCCAGCTGAAGATGCAGTGATGCCAGCCCTGCAACAAACTCGACCTGCTGTCTCCTCCCAGAATGCCCGTCTGGTGCGGGAGCAATATATGGAGTATTTTGTGGGTAGAGGGGCAGTGCCTTGGCAGCAAGATGTCCTTTAGTTTTTTGTGAACCTTTAGGATGTTCCTTTTGAAAACATTAAATTTGTTTACAAGATGCTGTTATGTTTGTTTATTACTATTATTTTACTGATTAATGAAATGTTGCTGTGATTACCATTAAATATTTTAGAACAACCAAATGTTTAATTAGCCTTTCTAAAGTTACAAACAGCTATGTGTATTATTATTATGCCTTTTTGTTTCTGATACACACCTTTTCCATATGCAAATATACTGGTAGTAGTGATCAGATAAATAATAATCCACAAAATGTTTCAAAAAATATATTTGTTCAATCCTGCACAATCCAATGTCACTTTTTGGCAGTTTACAAAATCAAAAAACATTGTTAGTTCAGGAATAACACAATTGTGTATTATTTGGGTAAAATGCTAAACATGCATCTTTTCAAACTCAGCCCTAGACATAGCAAACTTTTTTACATCAAAATTTTTCCTTTTTCAGCTTTCTTCACGCAACAAATAAAAAATTAGCAATGTAAATGTCTGTCCAGATGCACTTTTGTTCATTCTGTGTTCCATTTTTGGGTGTGGCAAAAATGCATGCACAGTGGTCTCCATGCGCCCCGTGGGTTGTGGTTGGCTGTAGCTCACAACATGTAGTTAGCCTTATCACCGGAAACGGACTACCATGTTGTGAGCTAGAGCCAACCGGAACCATAATGGAGTGCATGTCAAACCCTGTGCCTGCATCTTTGTCGCATACAAAAATGCACACCAAAATGAATGGAACTGCGTCTGATGTGAACTGACCCTTAGCACAGTCTTTACCAACTCTCATTCTCCTGGTGCAATCCCAGGGTCAGAATGACAAGTTTTTCCACTTTTGGCCTCGATACATTGGGCATTTCTATATGTGCATTTTTGTATGATTTTAAGGTCAAGCCCTTAAAATATAACAAAATGACATTTGTAGGCACCAGGAGAAGAAGAGTGGATAAACACTCAGCTGAGACCCTGAAATCACACATAAAGATAGTCATTTTGTGGTAATGACCTACCATTAACACTTTTTTTTGGAGAAAAAACTCAGATTTTCCAAAATGTGCGTAGTGCAAATAGAATTAGTGCAAATTCTTTCATTTATCACAAACTGAGCATGTGCAAACAAGGCTAATTACAAATATTTCCATGATAAAACCTTGAACACGAGGGAACATTTGTAATTATAAAACAACGATAGAAAAAAACTAAAATTTTGCTAACAGGTCGTAATAATCCCGGATTCGTCTCTGAACACCAGTGGCAGCCTCCTTGAGATTTTCCAGCTCTGTCATTGCCTGCAGCATATCAGCACTGATCCGACCAATAGTGCATCCTGGTAGTTGGTGGCCTTGGAAAAAGACAAAAATTTAGTATGTGTTTGATGGTGAAGTGACTGAGGCAATCCCAAAATAAACCAAAATGTTACAATGGGGTCTATTTTCTTGAAATACTTACCTAAACCTAGACACTCAATTAGTCCTAACAACCTTTTTCATCTTCATAATACACCTACACTACTAGTGAATGTACACACTACAGATAATACTCTGTAAATCTTGGGCCAGGTGCATATCCATGTGTCTTCAAATGCATCTACCTAAACACCACTGCCACCTCTCCCTTCTACATGCTCAAATTTTGAATACACTCAATAATTTGCTATTGTGGTGTAGGCGTGTGTGGTGTGGACCTAGAAAAAAAAAACAGGTGTTGATTTTGCAAGGCACATGTTCCAAAAACTTACTGGGGCAAACAACAACCTCCGAAGGCTCATCTTGCATTTCTTGCACTCCTTCACCCTCAGCATATCTGGTGTCTGGGGATGTGCTGTCGACTGGTGGCTCTTTGCTGGGTCCGGCACTATCCTCCAAATCCTGCAAAGGTTGGTGTTGAGCACACTCACAATCCTCTAAAATGAAAGAATAAATCATCTATGAATCGTTGCCAAAATTACATTATATTAACATAATCACATGTGCTGCTTTTAAAGTCCACCAACCTTGCCCTGGTGAACCAGTTTGCGCCACACTAGTGTACTACACTATGCATTATTACAATAAACGCTATGCTAGGGAACAGGAGTATGATGTCATATAAAATCTATGAAGACATGTCTATATCTAGGCCACATTAAACAACTCAGGCAGATGGCACCCATCACTCTTGTTTGCTATGGCAATATGGTTTATATGATGTGAAATCTAGCAGGCGTGACTCTGTGTGACTCTGATCCCCAGGGACTCTCCTCTACCCATCTCTACCCTGTAAATGCGTCATTAATGGTCAGTGATGAGCCACGCATCTAACATAAAGTGTAATGTACCCCTTAAGTTGAGTCCTGACACCATGGCGTTTGTCCTATCTCTAAACACCCCTGTCACTGGCAAAAGCACATAAGCATTTTTATTAACTTACGTTTTGGGGCAGATTTGGGGCCTGTTGTCTCCCCTGTTCTCTCCCCTGTTGGAGCCCGGCCAAGGGAAGCCTCCCTTTGTCCCCTGTGGTGTCTTTCTCTGTGCCTTTGTCCTGTTGAAAAAATTAGAATACAGTATATTAAGGATTTGCCAAAAGTAGCCAAGACATAATAAAAACTTTACAATTTTAATGAACTGCTTTTAAACTTCCATTAACTTCTTCTGTAGGCCCCACCAGAAAACTAAATCATTAAATTTCATCCATCTATAATGTACAGACAAATAATTCTCAAATTACATTTACTTACTTCTTTTGATAATGGTGCGGTGAATGGCTTCTAAATTTTCTTGCTCTCTGTGCTTCAAATCTGACCATCGTTTGCGGATTTGGTCTTTCGTTCGTTGGATACCATAATCTCCTTCCAATACCGCGAGGACCTTCTCCAGAACCCAGTCTTTATGGCTGTTGGGCCTATCATAATTTTCAAGTTTACAATCGTAATCGTACTTCTCAAAGATGCGAACCATCTCCACCATCTCCCCCTTGCTCATGGGGGTGGCCTTGTGTTTTCTATAAACGCCTCCACTGCGGGGCCTATTCGTTTTCGTGGGTTCCGCCATCACATTCTCCCTCACACATCCCAGAATGTCGCATGAAGAAAAAGGATTGTGGTCCCGCCCCAGCGTCATGACGCACGTAGAGCGAAGCTTCACGCATGCGTAGGCTATATAAATCAAGAACGAGCGCTCGATGTCACGGACGCATGCACGAACCTAACGGAACGACTCTACGTGCAGCCGAAGGTCTACGCGGAACGAAGGTAGGTGAATACATTGGGACACTAGTGGTTACTGCATGATTTAGCTTAGAGCAAACAGAGATTGTATAAGCAGGTTAGGAAGTTACAGCAAGCACTTATTGGTCGTATTGTATCCTTTATTGCAGATATCTCATCAAAATAATGCCGAAAGCAAAGGGTGGAAAGCTTAATTCCAAAGCATTCATCACTGCTTTTATTGATCTCTATAGATCACACACATGTCTGTGGCAGGTCACCAATAAAGACTACTCCAATAAAAATAAAAGGCAGGCAGCAATTGATGAACTGGTGGCAGAAGCAAAGACTGTGTACCCCAGGGCCAACGAGACCCAAATAAAAGCAAAAATTGGGGGCCTGAGGAGCACTTTTAAGAGGGAGCTCAAGAAGATTGAGTGTTCAAAAAGATCGGGAGCGGCAGCAGATGATGTTTATGTGCCCAAGCTATGGTACTTCAGCAGCCTGATGTTTTTAAAGGACCAAACAGAGCCAAGAAAACATCTGTCCACACTTGCATCCGCATCAGCAGAGGCCACAGATACTGAGGCTGAACCAACTCAGGATGAGGAGGAGGAGGAGGAGGAGGAGGAGGAGGAGGAGGAGCTCAGCTTGACACAGGTATAGTATTCCTGAAAATATGTGCATTCAGATATACTATGATCAGTGGCGTTGCTAGGGGGGTGACATGACCAGAGGTGTAGGGTGCTGGGTAATGTAAAGGGGTCCAGACGTGCAGTTGTGGAGAGGGGTACACAGTAGTAACAAAATGATATTGAAGGATGCAGAGGTATGCAGGGGGCACAGTGGGGTGTTTGTACATTTTAACGTGTGGGGGGGGGGGGGGGCCAGATATTGGATCTGCCCCGGGTGCAAAATGCTCTAGGTACGCCCCTGACTATGATGTTAATGTGTTGTTATGATGGCAAGAAAATAAAATGATGCTCCTTTTTCAGACACAGGACGTTGCCAGCCAAGAAGAGGCTGGGCCCAGCAGACAGTCCACACAATGTAGAATCCCTACACTGAACCCTCCTAGGAAAAGGGCCAAGAAGAGGCAACATCTGGATGATGCCACGGCTGATTTTCTAAGTAGGGCCACATCGGTCATCACCACAGCACCCGATAGTGCAGAAGGGTTTGGCTGTTTTATAGCAAACAAACTACGGGAGATTGATGCCGATCAAAGGGAGCTATGTGAGGGGATCATGGTCCAGCTCCTTAGCAAGGCCAGGAAACGGGAGCTAACCCCTATTTCACATGTCTGTGATATAGATCACACACCTCCAGCCAATGTACAACAGGCCTACCAACAACAGACAAGCTTCCAAGCACACCCAGCCTACCCACACCAGCCAACCTACCCACACCAGCCTGCCTACCCACACCAGCCAACCTACCCACCCCAGCCAACCTACCCACACCAGCCAACCTACCCACCCCAGCAAGCCGAGCCACACCAGCCAACCTACCCACCCCAGCAATCCCACCCACCCCAGCAAGCCGAGCCACACCAGCCAAACTACCCACCCCAGCCAACCTACCCACCCCAGCAAGCCCACCCACCCCAGCAAGCCGAGCCACACCAGCCAAACTACCCACCCCAGCCAACCTACCCACCCCAGCAAGCCCACCCACCCCAGCAAGCCAACCCACCCCAGCAAGCCAACCCACCACAGCAGCATGGGGGTCAGTGGCCAACTCAGAGCCCCGATTTTAGGGGATACTAATTTATCTTTAAATATCTATGATTTTGAACATATTTTTGCTATTATTTGTAGTTGAGTATGTTTTGTTTGGTTTGGCTTAAGAAAAAATGCTCGAATTATGGCATAAAATCTTTATTTTTTAGATATTATTGTTTTTGGTATTGTGGTGTGAGTGTTAAAAATTATAACGCTTCAGCTGATGAGGTGTGAAGTGTGGAGAGTGTTGGCCAGTTTGGTATGCTGAAATATCAGCCTGTTGAAGTACCACAGCCTGGGCACAAATATGTCTGCTGCTGCTGCTCCCCATCTTTTGGAGACCACAATCTTCTTGGGCTCCTTATATTTTAGTTAATGCTTAGGTCCCCAAGTTTGGAGATTATAACCTAATTTATGTATGCCCTGGGGTACAGAGGCTTTGCCAACTCAACCAGTTCTTCAATTGCTGCCTTCCTGTTGTTTTGTATTTGGATCTGTTATTATTTTTCCCATTTTTTGCTAAATAAAATGATGATGCTAAAAACTTGTGGATTATGTGTGGAAAGTCAAATGTAAGTTTGTGAGTAGGCAGGCCCTTTGCTAAAATTGAAGGGACATAAATAGGGTAGTTATTACTTTGCCCAGCATAAAGAATTGGGGATATTTATTGGTTTTGCATTTCAAATAAATAAGAAAAAAAAGGCTGGATTCATATCCAGAAAATACACTAATCCAAAGTAAATACATTTGTTTTTAATCCGTCCGTATCACCAGTTGAGCAGATGTACATATTAGGACATTCTAAAGAAAAATAGAATATGCGCTGCTATTTGAGATTTCGAAACTTGCCGCGTGACGAATGAGCATTTTCAAATACGAACGCTAGTTTTACTAGACAGCTGGCTTCCGGGTGCTCTTTATTTCGGGGCATGCGCATTTAGCTTTTTTTGAAAAATCCGATGGTTTTCTGTACACACGGTCGCACTTTGCACAATCGGACTTTTCAGAACAGAAAGTTGGTCCGTTCACAGACCCAACTTTTTGTCCGATTGAAGCCTAAAAAGTTGGTCCGATGGAACGTACACACGGTCGGAGAAATTAGAAAAGTGCCGGATTTTGAAGTTGGTTGGCCGAAAATCCGACCGTGTGTACGGGGCTTTAGACTGCCAGGAAGCTACATTTATAAAAAAAAAAAAAAACATTACTAAGATTTACACAGGCATACTAAACCGAATCAAGAACGTAGGATTGTATGGTGTATGGGGACTGAGGGCTGTGTTGCTACCTTTGGTTGGATTACCATCCCATAATCCTCCATTGAGAAGGGGGGGCCCTCTAAATTAGCAATTAAGGCCAATGATATGAAGAGTATACATAGGTTGATGTATTTTTAGTATAGGAGGTTATGAGTAAGCGCTAACTGCATTGTGAATTGCGTTAATTTTCACTGTATTCCACACGGTCTGTGATAGTTTTATAAGAAGATTTAATAAAGGATTAAAGAAGTGCAACAAATTCTGGATTTATCTTTTTTCTGTGGATCTGCAGATGATCTGTGCTAGCACCATCACAGTCTGCAGTAGTTGTAACTCTGATTGCTCACCTGTAGCAGCTTTGCCTGTGTTTATTAGGCCGCGTACACACGGTCGGTCCATCCGATGAGAACAGTCCGAAAGACCGTTCTCATCGGTTAACCGTTGAAGCTGACTGATGGTCTGATGTGCCTACACACCATCAGTTAAAAAAAACGATCGTGTCAGAACGTGGTGACGTAAAACACAACGACGTGCAGAAAAAAACTATGTTCAATGCTTCCAAGCATGCGTCGACTTGATTCTGAGCATGCGCGGGTTTTTAACCAATGCTTTTGCATACTAACCATCGGTTTTGACCTATCGGTTATCAGTCCATAGGTTAAATTTTAAAGCAAGTTCTCTTTTTTTTTTTAGACCGAAGGATAATTGACCGATGGGGCCCACACACGATCGGTTTGGACCGATGAAACGGTCCTTCAGTCTGTTTTCATCGGTTTTGACCGACCGTGTGTACGCGGCCTCACTGTGTTTTAGTAGGCACAAGTTTTGAGATATTTTTGTAAAGTTTTGATTTCAGATTACCATCAATGCTTAAATGTAGTAGAATTTAAAGAAAAGTTTCAAAGCACAAGATTCTGTCATCTAGCGTCCATACATCTTGCTATGGTTTCTACAATTGGTAAATGTATTACCCTCAATTATTTTTTTCTGACTAAAATCACAATTCCATTTTTAACATGTGCAGTCAGCACAATTTCATATCTTACAGCAGTTGCAGTCACTAGTTGTTGTCTACCAATGGAACCTCAAAATAGTAATAGTTACATTTGTTCTTATTGGCACAAGCTAAATTGCAAGACACATGTTTCTATCCACTCCCACACTATCACATGTACAGACTGGAGTACAGGTATGATCTCTGCCATTGGAGTCCATCGAGTCTGTGGGTGATTTGATTTGACCTATCATCATTCGGATTTGGCTGGAGTAGAGTGAGCCGCATCTGTTTTAAAGCTGTCTTTGACCCTCTGTAATAGGGGGTCACTGAGATCCGGTAAGCAGGCACTTCTCTCGGTGGTGGATTCTATCAAACTTCTATCTGTGAAGCAATTACAGCATTTGGAAGAGACTGTTTTCACATGGGTGTTCCAACTCTTGAGTCTATCATAATATTTTTATAATATCTCCACTGGAGATATTTTCAGTGGAGATATTATCTCCACTTTCTCCACTTTTTTTCTGGACTTTTTTCGTTCATACAACACTTATTTGCTCCACGTAATAATACAGTGTTTAGTTCATTGGACTATAATATTATTAATTTTTGTATATATTCACTTATATTTATTTACTTACTTATTTGTACCAAGTGACAATTATTCACTATCTTTGCTTATATTTGGTACTGATTGACTATAGTTAGCGCAACCTATATTTTTCCATGTTTCTATCTGCTTGTTATACAAAAATGTAATTATAAATGCTCACCCAAAATGGCGAGAACAGTGTTGTCCTTCAGAACCTCCATGGATCCAGAGCAAACAAAATATATGGCTTGTAAAGCGTCCCCTTGTCGGATCAGGTATTCTCCTGGGGCACAAAAGGAGGTTTTGATGCTGAGAGATAGAGAACGTAAGCAACCACGGCTGGCAGACTCAAAGATTGGCAGCTGGAGGATCTCCTTGTTAAGGTGCATGGCTATATCAGCTCTTAACTCATCAGGAAAATCTCTAAGAAGCTGCAGACATAAAGAGACAAGGATGTTACACAACAGTAGATTATTAATTTATTGGGCTTTGTGAAGGGGCTTAGTGGTAATGAGTGAGTCACAAATGTTCCCTTCCATAAAGAAGATTGTGGCAGAGGGAAGAAAAACATTTTTCTTGCTGACTGTGGACAGGAAAGAGATCAAGCAGAGCAGGAGCTTGCTGCTTAGGTTTGAAGAAGAAAGTAAAATGGAGTATGTTCCACTGGGGAATGATGCTTAATTTATCTGATTTGAGAGAAAAAGAAGGCAGATTGACAGCTGATGGTAGACCAGGGAAGGCAAAGTGGGAACTGAATATGGTATGAAAGAGGGGAGAAGCAACACCACCAGATTTGTAGAGTATGGGGAACTAATCGTAGATTTGAAAAGGTGCCCTTCTTTGGAGAAAGGAGTGCATTGCCAAAGAAGGAGAAAGGCAGAAAGAAAGGTGATCGGGTTATGGTGGTGGTGGGGTGGGGGGTTGAGAATGGAAACTGTCTGTGTTTGGTTTGTGTTTGAGGTGGCAGAGGGAGGCAGAGAAAAAAATTACTGTGACAGAATAAAAGCAGAGAAGCAGGTAATCATTGTTGGGGGAAGTGGGAGGTGAATTGGGAATGGTGGCAGATGTAGGTGAGAGAAATCATACAGACAGGTGGGTTATGCTTTGTGTTGGTTCATAGAATCACTGCTGTGAACTTACTTAATATCTGGCCAATGCTGGGGCAAAGACACTGTTGAATGAACAATGTGTATGCTAGGGACATATTACTTGCAGCACAAAATTCCAGAAGAAATTAGGTCCAAAAGCTAAATGCAAAAATGTAGTCTCCCGTACTCTAAATAAATGGGCTTCATGTGTATACTGTGAACACAGTCTCACATAAGGCATAGGAAACCAGTGTTTCAGGGGTCTATAAAAAGGTCTATAGCTATGTTGCCTTGTGAAAGGAACCTTATTAGGCCCCTAAAACATTGGTTGCTTATGCCTTATGTGAGACTGTCTTCACAATAAACACATGAAACGTGCCTTTTTAGAGTGCTGGTGACTTTGCATATTTGCATTTGGTTTTGGCACAGTACCATCCATGGCATTCACTTTGAGTACCCATCAGGGTTGCCAACTTTCAGAAAATTTACGAACAGTTTGTAAAATCCATAATTGTTGCATTTGTTCATGAATGTCAGTTACGGACATACAGCCTACATGTCCGTAATGGACATTCAAGGACAGATGTAAAAAGTACAGATTTTACAAACTGTTCGTAAATTTACTGAAAGTTGGCAACCCTGGTACCCATCAGTACAAGGTTGAGTACTGTGGGGAGTGTATCAGCTTTTTCGACTTTATAGATCTGAGAGCTGGCACATATACTTTGCTGACATATTCTGTCCCAGTACCAAAATTACCCAGTATTAAAAGTGGAAGAACCACCTTTCTTCATACTACACAGAAAGGATTAAGCCCCAAAAGTGCTGTGACATCAGGACATGAACTTTGCTGCAGCAACACTATATGACCTCCTCCACTGAAAACAATATACAGTGTATATATATATATATATATATATATATATATATATATATATATATATATATATATATATATATATATATATATATATAAAATACAAGCACATACTGCAGAAACAAGGTTGTACTGTGTGTTTAAAAAAATCATAGAAGGGGGGACTAAGCAAATGTACTCTGATGCTATCTTTTAATGGGGATTCCAGTGCATGTGTACATACAGTATGTGCTGGCAAACCTGATTAAATGACCCTGAAAAAATAAGAGAATGTTTACAGGTCTACGTGTCTCTTTGGGGCTTTTATATCAAATGGAGGAGTTACTTTCGGTGTGTTTCTAGAGAATGACAATAGTTGCTTCTATTGTACTGAGATATCCGCAGATACATGCAGCCTCTGGCAATAGAAGAGGCTATTGTGTCATCTTCAATGTGAGCGGTGGAATTACATGGCCTCAGCGTGCCAAGCTTTTCTTCTTATTTGACAATAGGAGTCTTCTGTTATCAAGTATTGGATTCATCTGGAGTAAAACAAACATCAGATGATCTGATATGACCTCATGCAGTCCAGGAGATGCCAAAAGGCAATCCTAACAGAACCTGGGCTGTGAAGCTTTATTAAAATTGACATTTACTTCTACTCTTATCGCTTGTTTTATTTTATTTGCTGTTTTATGGTCTATTATTTTGATGTGGATAATGTTATGGTTTATATTTTTAGGTATTTTATTATGTTGTTTTTGCTCTAGTATCATTATAAGCTATTTAGTTTTTATATTATTTTAGGTTTAGGGATCCCTAAGGTTACCAAAATTGCCTTTACAGTTTTGTATTTTCTGTAGAATTGTTTTCTAAACATCTCCATAATATGCTAGCTCTGCTTACAAGTATTCTACAGTGGTACATTACACACTTGATATCACAATACAATTAAATATATCTGTGCTTTCACATTCAGTAAGATCAATATAAAATGTCAAATAAACTGCTAGATCCTACAGTACTGTAGCATCCTCTAGCTTTTTTTTTAATATTTTTGAAAAGGAACCACCCATGCAAAAAAAAATTACCAATTTACCTCATTAGCATCAATGCCATTATTGACAGACCAAGTTGTCTGAAAACACTCCAGCATTCTTTGCTTGAGCTGGATAGGCATTCGATGTACTCGTATGAAGTCCTTCAGGTCTTTTGTACGTGTGTGGTATAGAGACCTACGTGAATACATCCTCTGAATGATGGCTGTGACGTTTCCAAATACGACAGCATGCATGAGAGCTAAACACAAAGGAATGGAAGATTAATAACTGATTAAAGATGATGCATTTCAGCCTAGATAGCAAGGATAACTTGCCACAAATTTGTGGCAATGTTGAATTGTAAGTCTGTTAACTTGCTGCACATTTTCACTGGCAAGCTGTGCACTTGCAGAGCACTTGAAGCACAAGTTCTAGTTTAGTGGTCATCAACCATGTCCTCGGGGCCCACTAACAGGCCACGTTTGCAGGATATCTGAAATACATCACAGGTGATATCATTTGCTGCTCAGTGATTGCAGTATTCTAGTCTGCATCTCCCCAAGGTAATACTTAAAACCTGGCCTGTTAGTGGGCCCTGAGGACAGGGTTGATGACCACTGTTCTAGTTGACACTTTTCAAATTTGTAGAAAATTTGCATGGCAAGTCTCTTGCAAGTATAATAAAGGGGTGGGTGTTATGGCGCTTGCAAAATGACAATTCCTAATGATGAAAAAATATCCACAAAAACGAAATAAATGACTAGGGTCAATCCGCCACTAGATGTTGGTCCAAATATGTTCCACTCTGCATGTAAACCAAGAATACCACCCAACATAAGGATATGTGGAGGGTATAGATAGTGGTCAATAATAAATACCTAGTATAACAGGTAAACAAATGTGCCCAGATAGTGCACAATGTTATTATTTACACCATAAGATTAACCATAAATAAATAAATATAAAGGTAAAAAATACACGTGATAATCAGCTTCAAATCAGTGATAATCCAAAAATTGCTTCATCCATTAAAAGTGCATAGTGCAGTGCTTCTGTGAAAATAATGGTAACGAGAATGTCCCAAAAAGATGCAAAAATAAATCTTTTTTTGATCAATATTTGAAAAAATTAAGACATGCACAAGTGATCCTGAACAATCAAAATAATACAGTGAACAATAATATTAATGATGTGCCAAATGATCCACCATGGGATCAGCAAAAATCAAGTGCGATAGGTAATGAAAAAAATGGTCCAAAAAAAATTATTTAATCAGTGCAAAAATATGTGCTCCAAAGAATGTGCTCCAACAAAATGTCCAGTAACTCCCAAACTTCGGTGCTTAATGTTAAACGTGCATGCGAGTTTATAGAAATCACCATCGGGTTTCCCACAGTGTCCGGAAGAAATAGGTGTTCTAGCCCCTTACCTCAAAAGGCGTGTATTAAAGCCTATGTATTTGGTGCTCTCACAGCCAGCCTGCTGCTGATCCACTCCCAGAAACACCACAGCTCCAATCAGGGACAGACGATGAATCTCAAATGGAACACAAAGCAAGGGAAGCCTCCATAGTGTGTGGTATTCTTGGTTTACATGCAGAGTGGAACATATTTGGACCAACATCTAGTGGCGGATTGACCCTAGTCATTTATTTCGTTTTTGTGGATATTTTTTCATCATTAGGAATTGTCATTTTGCAAGCGCCATAACACCCACCCCTTTATTATATCTGTATACAGTGCGTGAGCACTATCAGTCGTGGCTGCTGCTTAGTAATTTTTAGACTTTTTATTTGGATATATATTTTATCTCTATTTTTCCCGTGGTTAGGTTGATTTGCGCATTAGTTCCCCCCTTTCTTCAAGTCTCTTGCAAGAGCTCTGCAAGTCTACAGCATGAAAAAGCATCCACCCCTGTGGTGGAATGACTATTGTACAACATACCGTAACTGAAACAGAACTTGCAGCAAACTTGCAGAATGTTTGCAAAGAAAGTTGATCTGAAGTCATACAATGAGGATTTGCTGCAATTGAGCAAACCTAGCAATAGCTTAGCAAGTCATTTTCAAACTTTCAGCACAATTGCTTTCTATCTGGGATAGCAGCACTATCTAACAACATAACAAATGTAAGTGATTTCATTTTAGAAAAATCAAACATGTATCTTTCATGTTCTGATAACTTTACTTGTGCCACCAAGAAAATAAGTTGGGACTTTAAATGAGATGCGATTTGATGCAAACAGTAGTAAAGTAATAAATGCGTAATAACCAAGCTCAACCATTTCTATGTCATATTACAGGGATGGAGATGCGATTTTGATATTTTTTTATATTTTATTTACCCTTATGCATCTTTTCCAATGCTTCTCACTACCATACCATTCCTAGGTGGAGGCGGGGACACATACTCCCAGTCACCTGTCCTCCATCTACTCATTAGTATTTGTATGCCTCCTATTGAGGAAACTATATCAGTTTAGTTAGGACTACAGAAACGCAGAGAGCCGTGGAGTGGCCTGTAGCTTATCCATGCATTTGCAAATGTGTGCAACCAATCCTCTGCTTTTAACATACAGTTAGACAGTTGAAGGTGGCTTGCTGTTTGGGTGGTAAGTTTGAGCTTGGTTATTACGCATTTATTACTTTACTACTGTTTGCATCAAATCGCATCTCATTTAAAGTCCCAACTTCTTTTCTTGTTCCAATTTCGGGGATGGAGGCATGTGCTGGTGCGGCAGTCCATATGCCTCATTCAAAGTCCCCAACCATTTCTATACTTGTGCCACCATGTCACAAGGATACCTATGTGTTAGTCATGTGGTATGGGCCAGTCTAAGGCTTCATTTAATGTAAGTTCTACATGGCAGGTAGAAGGATGAATACTTTACAATGCATTTTATTTCTCTGCAGGACATCTGTAGGAGATATATTGGAGTGAGCTCCCTCACATACATAAATATGGATCATGCTTGGCTTTAAGCTTAGCAACATCATCAATTTCCATCTAGAGAATTCTATAGTTATTCTTTTGCCAAATTTGGCAGGAAAATAGTAACACGATTACCATCAAATCTGTGGTTTATTCCCAGAGGTGTGTTATAGTATGATTAGCAAACCTCACCTCGGATACTCCTTTGGGTATTTTAGGTGCATATGTACATACATTCTGTATTAACAGTGTTGCTAAACTCTAAATGATACATTACTTGCTTTTACAGTAGTCCTTGATATGAGTCTTTTCATAATTTTACAGTCTAAAAATATTAACCCATTTACGTAAATGTCCGTTGCGGACGGTGGTGGCCCGTAAAAAATAGCCTTTGGTGGACAGAGAATCCTTAAGGGACTCAGCTAAAGGTTCTCCCAGGACTGTGAATTCTACACAGTATTAAATGGCAGAGCTAGTTGTCTCACACTACACAGATAAGGTGTTACTTATGTCTGTCTCTTAAAAATTACTTTTTCTGCCTGACAACTGGCAGCCTTTCTTTTCAGAAGAAAACTTGTTTTGCAGTTGTAGAACAGACCCTCTGTTTCTATATTAATGAGGAATGGGAGCCAGACAAATGAAACACTTACAAACTGCACTTTGTTATTCTCTGGCACTGTCCTTTTAAAAAAGCCAGTAAGCATTTTACTATGAATCAGACATTATTTTTCAACAAATTTCATTAACAGATACATTTTCTGCTCACAACACTAGTAAGGAAAAAGCATGCTATGTAATTTTGTTGCTTTTGTTTTAATTAGGCATTTTGGCTCAGAAGATGTAACTCTTAATTTCTTAATTCTTAAGGCCTTCCAATGAATGGCAAAATCATCAAAAGACCTTCCTCAAAAATCTTGAAAACTGAGTAGTATAACAAAAAAAAAATTAAAAAAAATGATCTCAGTCGATGCCAACATTAATTTTCACAGAACAGTATCCGTTTTCAGTGTTTTGAAACATTTATAATGTCTGAGGGAGCTCAAATTGCTTCAAACTCCATAGGAACAATTTCTACATTTACTTTTTCTACAACGGAGCTTAAAGCTGCCTAAATTGCAGATTGGAATTCATAGTCAGGTTCTAGGACTCTTATCTACTTTCAATGTTACAGCATTCATGTTTTATGCTTTTTTAAAAGAATGCCTGCATCTTCTCAAGTGTAGAGACAAGAATGTTTACGTAAATTGTTTTTAAATGTGAATGCCAAACTTGAGAGAATTATATATTTATTCTGTGTTCATAAGTACGTGAAATGGGATATTGGCAACACTGCATTTGAATGCTGCATCAAGCATGGTCCAAGTCTGAAAGTACATTTTTAAACAACTTTTAATCTTAAGTTTTATAACCCTTCAGGTCGGCGGTCCTCAAACTACGGCTTGTGGGCTGGCTATAGACAGACATTTGCTGTAAACCAGCCCCTGCAAAACCCCACATGCAGAACATTCTTTTATTATGTCAAAGGAGAGAGTGATATCCTGCAAAATACTGCTTGTATAGTTCTGGCTTTGATGTCATCCAACTAGTAGAGGAGCAGCATATTAAAATAAGTGCCTCTGAACATGAATGCTGAGGGGGCTTTCCAAACACCACTAACACCAGTGATATGGCACAATTCCTCTAAATAACACCAACAATGGGGCACTATTACTCCCTCTGACACCAGCGATAAGGCAAAAGGCAATATACACTATATTACCAAAAGTATTGGGACACCTGCCTTTACATGCACATGAACTTTAATGGCATCACAGTCTTAAGCCGCGTACACACAACCATTTTTAATGTCCTAGAAAAAACGAGGACACGTACAACACAACACACAAACGAGGTGACGTACAACACGTACGATGGCACTATAAAGGGGAAGTTCCATTCAGATGGCGCCACCGTTTGGGCTGCTTTTGCTGATTTTGTGTTAGTAAAAGTTTGGTGACCATTTAAAAAAATTGCATTTTTCACGTCATGAAAACATCATGTATGCGGCATTAGTCTATAGGGTTCAATATTGAGTTGGCCCTCCCTTTGCAGCTATAACAGCCTCAACTCTTCTAGGAAGGCTGTCCACAAGGTTTAGGAGTGTGCCTATGGAAATGTTTGACCATTCTTCCAGAAGCGCATTTGTGAGGTCATGCACATAGGTTGGAGAGAAGACCTGGCTTGCATGCAGACGTCCCAATACTTTTGGTAATTAAGTGTATCTCCAACTGACAGCCAGGACATGTATTACTCCTATTAACAACTTATGCAGGGGCAAATTATTTTCCGTGTTGATCACTAATGCCAGGGCATTTTTTTACACCCACTGATGGGAATTTTTTTTTTTTTGAATGCCATTGACCACAATCACAGGGTCATTTTTGACTCCTACTGATGCTGGGACCTTTATAACTCCCATTTGACAGCTAAAACAAATATTTTTTTTACTCTTATTGGTCACAGTAACAGCCATGCATTTTGTCAATTTCAGTGACTTTAGAGAAACGAAAACTCCCAATTATATATCAGACAGGAGGCTTCATATCTTGCATTAATCTTTCTTTTTAATGCCCATAGCAGAAAACATAACATTTGTTTCTTTAAAATTTAGAAAAAACTTCATGGAACTACAATACCCAGCTGCCCCGTGGACCCCTCCCCCATGTTATAGTCTCTATATAAGGGGCTGTCTGGGTCTCCTCCTCCTCTTTCTTTCTGCTCATGGCAAAGAGATAAGTACTATTTTGTTTGTCATATGATTGTCATTTATTTATTTTAATTCTTATATATATATATGTATGTTAAATGTTGGTATATATGTATATATGTAATTTTGTTTACAGGTACCGGAATGCCGCGGTAATCCCGCTATTCCGATCCGTATACTATTCTGACTGACCTTCTGGCTTAGTCAGGCGCCATTAGTATACGGCCCTCTCCTCATCCACCTCCCCCCCGTTACTCAGCCGCGCTTCGCGGGCTTTTCTCCTGCACGGGGGCGTGGCCGAGCGACGCGCGTCCTATCGACACGCCTCTGCACCGTCAGCCGTCCTATCAGAGCACTCCTGGCCGTAATCTCGCGAGATTACGGCCGAAGAGTTACTAACAGCGCGCCGTCTCCCTGACTCTCACTGTATAGAAGGAGAGCACAGGGGAGCGCTGGTGGACGTGAACGGCCTGCATTAAATAATCCCTCGGTCAGGTATCTTAGCATAAGCTTGGGGGTACGTTTAGACACACTGTCCCTGGCTATACTACCCGGGAATAGAGTGACCTAACCCCCCCACCTCCCTGCCTATTACCAGATAGTGGGATAAGTGTCAGTGATTTATCCCTGACAAGCCTTCTTTGTCCCAAAAAATAGTGTATAAGATAATATATATTTACACAATTTAAACACAGTGGTAAGAATGGCAAATACTGATGGACTGGCCAATGAGGTGGTGGATATGGATGCGTCGCATCTGCTATCCACAAACCAAATACAAGAACTGATTTCAAAGTCAATTCATGCAGCGCTGACAGCCAATGCAAAATTTCAAGTGCCAGTGCCATCCACCTCGGGTTGCCCCCCTACTAAGGGCAAGGCATCACAAAAGTTAAGACACTTATCAGTGCACCTCGACTCCCCGGCAGGGGAAGTTTATAATGTGCCCCAAGCAGGATCTGACCAGACCTGCCAGGCCTCACACAGGCCAGACCATATGCGACCCTTGGGCCCCAAGGAGATTATAAAAGGGCAAAGATCCGCCAGACGCATCAAACCAAATTCATTTGACACGTCTGAGGACGAATCTGAGTTGTCTGACAACGCCGAGACCTCTGACTCAGACATAAGTGATGAAGAGGAGGCGGGGTTTACGGCGGATGCCAACACTGAAGTGTTACAAAATGCCATATTGGATGCCCAGGGTCAAGCCCTATTTAATCTGGACGAGATTTCACACCCTCGTTCGGGGGACTGGACCCCATTACCTCATGTGGCCCAGTATCTAGAATTATGGACCAGACGGTCTTTGGATAGAGTAAACCGCAATAAATTGCGGGCAGAATGCCCCAGGCCTCATGTGGCAAACAAGGTGGCTATCACCCCAGAGATAGACCCGGTATTACTTAAATATCTCACGAGATCCGGGAAATACGCTAAAAAAGGCATCGAGCGGTCCTTTAAAGTCATTCAAGACCGCATATTGGACCTCCTCGGTCCGCTCACCAAAATCTTAAACTTGTCAGAACAGGCGGCGTCAGCAGCCCAACCTGTTGACCTGACACAGCTTAGAGGCTGGGCTCAACGTGCTATATGCCTACTGGGCACTGCCAACACGACTTGCTCAGTGGAGCGCCGCCGTTCCATACTGATGAAGTTGGATCCCCAACTCAGCCATCTCGCTGAGAACGAACCGGGACCATCCGCCGATGGCCTTCTGTTCGGTGATGATCTAATAAAGAATATAAATACGTTTGTCAGCTTATTTTCAAGCCTAGACAAGGCACAAACCTCGCTACGAAAATCACAACCTGGCAAGGTTTTTGGCAAGGCCGGTAGAGGCAGAGGGCGATCTACCGGCCGCACGGCTCCGTACAGGCCCTATGCAAGACCAAACCAGCAGTATGCTCCTGCTCCACAACCGTACGCCATGCCTATGGCTCAACCACCACCCTTCTTCCCTCCTGTGGATTCCCCAGATCGAGACCACCGACCGGTGAGTTTATCTCTACATACGATTCCACACACACAGGTGGGGGGGAGATTAATGTATTTTTCCCACGCCTGGTCCACGATCTCGGCGGACGCATGGATCCTCTCGACGGTAACGGGTTACCGGATAGAGTTCGTGTCTTCCCCGACCCTGAATGTCATACCCCCTCCTATTCACTTTTCTACTCAAAACGTAGACTTAATAGACGAAGAACTCAAAGAACTTCTATCCAAGGGAAGCGGTTCAGGAGGTAGATCCCCTCTCCAATGGCTTTGTCAGCAACATCTTTCTAGTAAAGAAGAAAGACGGCGGCTATCGCCCCGTCATAAACTTGAGGGAACTCAACCAACACGTGGCCTACCGCCATTTCAAGATGGAAGGTATTCACCTGTTACGAGACCTCCTGTGGCCGGGAGACTGGCTAATAAAAATAGATTTAAAAGACGCATACCTTACGGTCCCTATGCACAAGGAATCTCAGTCCTTCCTAAGATTTCTGTGGCGGGACCGCATGTGGCAGTTCACCTGCCTTCCATTCGGATTGTCATCAGCCCCCTGGTGCTTCACCAAACTACTCAAACCAGTAGTAGCCGCCCTGAGGAGCAGGGGTGTACGACTAATCATTTACCTGGACGACATGCTGATCATGGCACGTTCCAGAACACAAGCGGACCTTCACAGCCAATGGGCGGTGTCCTTGTTGAGAGAACTCGGTTTCCTCATCAACTACAAGAAATCCGTCCTGGAATCATCTCAAGAGATGGAATTCTTAGGGTTTCTGGTGGACACCAAACAGGCTATGCTTCTGTTGCCAAAGGCGAAACTGGCTCTGATTCGCAAGGAAATCAGAGCCACGTTACGCAAAGGGCTGGTATCCCTGCGGTTGATTGCTCGCATAGTAGGCCTTTTATCGGTCTCTATCCAAGCGATATTCCCAGCACCTTTACACTACCGCGCTCTACAGAGACTAAAGGCACTCCATCTACGCCAGGGGCTGCGATACGCGGACGAAGTCCCGTTGGACTCGGACGCAGTAGAGGAATTACTGTGGTGGCTCCGCCACGCAGTGGAATGGAACGGCAGAACAATTTTCAATTCTTACCCAGATGTGATTATAGAATCCGACGCGAGTCGCCAAGGCTGGGGTGCTCGGTGCGGACAAATTACCACCGGGGGGAAATGGTCAGTGGAGGAAGCTCATCTCCATATAAATGCCTTGGAACTTTTGGCAGCTTTCTTTGCGATCAAAAGTTTTCTTCCCCATACTTCCAACAGATGCGTGCTTTTACGCATGGACAATATAGCAGCGGTTCAATATGTCAACCGCTTAGGGGGCACAAAATCCAAGGTATTAGCGGACATCGCGTCAGAATTCTGGCAATTCTGTCTTTCAATAAATACCACCCCGGTAGCGGAATACCTCCCCGGGATTTCCAACACGGTCGCAGATTGGAATTCTCGATATCTGACGGACTCCAGCGACTGGACGCTGGACCGTTCAGTCTTCCTGTCAATACAAACAATATGGGGTCCCTTTCATACGGACCTTTTCGCCTCCCGCCTCAACCGGCAACTACCCCGCTTTTACAGCTGGAGGCCGGACCCGGAGGCATTGGCAGTCGATGCATTCCGACAAACTTGGACGCGAGGGACGCATTATGCGTTTCCTCCGTTCAATATGATCACCAGAACCCTTCTTCAGATAGTAACTCAAGGGGCGACGGTGGTGTTGGTCACCCCCTGGTGGCCGACGCAACCGTGGTTCCCCCTTCTACTGGGAATGTCAATCGATTATCCCCGATTACTCCCCTTCTCACCTCATCTCCTATCGAACGCGTACATGGGTTGCCATCCACTAATACGGGAAGGCAATCTTCCACTGTTGGCGTGGTTGATCTCAGGTTCGAAACCACTGATATTAGCATTTCACAATCAGCTAGAGATCTCCTCGCCCTGGCCTGGGCCCCGGGGACTAGGTCGGCGTACAGATCTGCCTGGACCCTATGGGTTCGTTGGTGTGATCAACGGCAGATTGATGCCGTTCATGCACCTGTATCAGCTGTCGTGAACTATTTAGCAGACGCGTATGAGACGGGTAAATCCTATAGCTCTCTGAATGTCTGCAGGTCCGCCATATCGGCCTATCACTGTCCGGTTGATGCGGCACCTGTGGGTAAACACCCTCTGGTTTGTAGACTTCTCCGGGGGGTGAGATTCAAGCGACCTCCCCGGCCTAGATATCAATCCACATGGGATGTCTCCCGGGTTCTACAACTCTTCACCTCTTGGGGGGACAATGACGTCCTTTCCCTGAAGAAACTCTCTGTCAAACTTTCTACCCTTTTATGTCTTATTTCCATTAAGAGGGTCTCAGATGTTAGGGCTCTGGACATATCCCGACGCCAGTTCTCACCAGAAGGTGTAAGGTTTTCTGTGGTTCGTCGGACGAAAACAGGAATCCAGACAGTGTTCTATCCCTTTTTCCCTGATCACCCACACATCTGCGTGGTTCGATGTTTACAGCAATATGAACATCGCACTGCAACCCTGAGGTCGCCCGCTCTTACCCAATTACTGGTTTCCTATGTGAAACCCCACTTTCCAGTTTCTTCAGCATCACTGGCCAGATGGGTGAGAACGGCCATGGAAATGGCCGGGATCGACGTCTCGCTCTTCGGAGCTCATTCCACCAGAGGGGCCATGGCTACTAAAGTGGTCACATCAGGCGGCTCCCTCTCAGATCTACTACTGGCAGCGGACTGGTCTTCAGAAACGACCTTTCGACAGTATTATTTCCGACCTCAAAGTCATGTCTCTTCTTCAATACTTTAATGTTATGTTGCATGTATCATACAATGTATATTAGCTTTAAACATGCAAGATATGAAGCCTCCTGTCTGATATATAATTCGGGATTTTCCTAGCTATCATGACGGAAAATCTGAGTTATATGATGACAGGAGGCGAATATCTTCCCACCCTATCACAATATTTTTTCTCGTTTCAGGTTATTAATGGGTGGAGTCTTCGCCTGTTCGGAAGATAGGAGAATATTCTGGAGTTCCCGTATGACGGTTATTCTGTTTTTGTTCCAGTTGAACACAGTTCTGACCGTGTGAACATCCACCAGGTGTTTTTGTCGACGTGGCCCGGTTGGCCTGCTTCCAGCGTCGGAAGAGGATTCCCCGATCACAGTTGACCGAGTGTCCCATTACAGCAAGATTACGTGAGGTTCCGTGATTTTGCCAGCATCGCACGAAGAAAGAGGAGGAGGAGACCCAGACAGCCCCTTATATAGAGACTATAACATGGGGGAGGGGTCCACGGGGCAGCTGGGTATTGTAGTTCCATGAAGTTTTTTCTAAATTTTAAAGAAACAAATGTTATGTTTTCTGCTATGGGCATTAAAAAGAAAGATTAATGCAAGATATTCGCCTCCTGTCATCATATAACTCAGATTTTCCGTCATGATAGCTAGGAAAATCCCGAATTTCGCTCATCCCTAATGCAAAGGCTGATACTTTCTTTCTTACCAGTGTGAGTGATTAACAGCAATTTGTCGCTAGCAATGTAATCACTAGAGCCGCCGGTGATTTCTCTCTTTTTCTTTTTTTGTCATTCAGGTCATAGTTGTACTGCATCATTACGTTAGCATTTGCTCCTACTAGTGATCTGTAGCTAAACCACAGAGGTCAAAACAGAACGATTATCTCTGGAGAGCTTGTAACAGAGATAAAACACTGCACAAACTTAAAGGCTGGGGGTAACAAATCACCATAAAATTAATACGTTTGTGATTCCATAGAAAAATATTATCATTTTTTTTAAATGCTATAAAAATAAAATAAAAAAATATTGGCGCTACAAAACGATCATTGTGACATATGCTTACGCTTTCATACTACCCAACAGCCATTTTGAGAAAGCACATGCTTAGGGTTATATCTTTTCAGTACAGAGAAAGGTAAGAAAGGTAAACTGTGCTCACAAAAAACTTACAATGTATAGGGCCAGATTCACAAAGAGATACGACGGTGTATCTACAGATACACCATCGTATCTCTGATTTTTACTGGTCCTATCTATGCACCTGATTCATAGAACCAGTTACGCATAGATAGGGCTGAGATCCGACAGTGTCACACTGTGTTACACTGTCGGATCTTTTTTTGGATTTAAAAATGGCGCCGGGGGCGTTCCCGCTGATTTACACTGAATAATATGTAAATCAGCGAGATACGCGAAATTCACGAACGTACGCGGACCCGACGCTGTGTTCTTACGTCGTTTCCGTAGCGCGGTACCCGTCGTATACTTACCCTTTCTAAAAGCAGGGGTAAGTATTGTTAAGTATGGCCGTCGTTCCCGCGTCTAATTTGAAATTTCCTACGTCGTTTGCGTAC
Source organism: Rana temporaria (assembly GCF_905171775.1). Lineage (NCBI taxonomy): Eukaryota > Metazoa > Chordata > Amphibia > Anura > Ranidae > Rana > Rana temporaria. The sequence continues at coordinate 133,511,096 of NC_053494.1, forward strand.
GCCGATTCACGAACACGCGCGTCGCAAGTCCCGCTCACGTCGCAACCACTGACGTCCTATTGACGTCAGTGGGAGCAATGCACGCCGGGAAATTCCCCGGACGGCGCATGCGTATTTAAATCGTCGCGGGAGCGCGCCTGATTTAAATAGTACACTCCCCCAGCCGCGGAATTAGAATTCCGCCGGGGGAGTTAGGATCCGCCGTCGCAAGCTTGGAGGTAAGTGTGTTGTGAATTTGACACTTTCCTCACAAACTTGCGAGGGCGGATCTTAAAACACATTCTAAATCTAAAGATCCGCTAACCTTTGTGAATCTGGCCCATACAGTTTACCTGAAATTATTTTTTTTTTTTGGAACAGACTGAAGTTTTATTAAGTAAATCATACTCAAAATTACAAAACCAATGAATAACCAACAGCACATATAATTTTACCCTGACACAATCCTATGTCTGTTTTTTTGTGCTGTGGATATTATTCCTAACAACCAGACTGGCCTATAAAGGATTAAAAATTATGTTTTTTTTTTTTTTAAAGGAAACTATAAACCTCTTGAACTGAGAAAGATTATTCTGTTTGACAACTAATGAGACAGCACAGATGGACTCTGTGCTAATTCTGTTTTCCTACATGACTATTCAATGTGTTTACAAGTATTCTTGCTCTAGTGATACCAGGCTTGTTGTCACATTGCTTTCCCCTGATTGCTTCGCCTTTCTTGCTTTCTTGTACATTTTCATAACTTGTATGTCTCCACGCTGTTTTTTGGGCAGTTTTCCCGTCAGAAAAACTGCGAGTAGCATACACATGGCCGGGATTTCCGGCCAGAAGCTCTCCTCACAGTTTGTCTGTCGGGAAAACTGATCGTGTGTACGAGGCATTAAGAATTGGTAAGCTGCAACATATTAAATGGTTTTGGATTTAATACTGCTTTAAATATAACAGAGAAAATTGTGTCATCCATCTGCCTTTTCTGAGATTTGCACAAATACGCTTACATGGTTAACATGGTTTCCTATGGGTCACATTCACATCTGTGCATTTTATGGCAAGGGCTGGGGACTCTTTTTCTGTTTTTTGGTTCCATAGACTTCAATGGACCAAAAATGCGTATTGAAAAAAGCAAAATGCACCTGGAATATGCAAACTGCAACCTGCATAGGTGTTAACCAGGCCTTAATTCCAGGACTAGACAGACAAGAGATACAAATCCTTTGGAGCATACAACTCTGTTTTAGCTGTTTGCCTGGAGTTAAACTCATGAATTTAAACATTGATAGAGGAAGACATTTTCTTGGAACTTACCTCCAATTAGCATGGTGCAAATGGAGAAGATCTTTTCTGCATCAGTGTTGGCAGATACATTTCCAAAGCCTACGCTTGTAAGGCTGCTGAGGGCAAAGTACAAAGAGGTGATGTAGGAACTCCGGAGGGAAGGTCCACCCACCAGCTCCACAGTTGTTTGGTTGATTAAATCGCTACTATTGGAGTGACTGCTGGTATTTACTGACAAAACATATCGTTGCACTAGAGTGTATGGCATTCCCAGACGTTTAGAAAACTCATGTAACCATCCTTAAAAAATCAAAAGAAAAATGATTCCATCAGTCACAGAGAAACATGTCCAGATTCTTCTGTCTAAAAAAAACCTTGCTATAGGAAGAATTCATTAAGGAATTACACATGCTATCTTTTCGCTAGATGCTTAGACCATAAATTGTATAAAAATTCACTTTAATCAATCAATCAATCAATCAATCAATCAATCAATCGTGTGCAGGTGAAATATGTCAAAATCCTTTTGCATGATTGATTTGAATATTTAGACAATTTATCACATGAAGATTCTCAAATCTTTAAAATAAATAAGTATCTTTATTAATCAACTGAACAGAACATTAAATTCTTGAGTTTTGCAATACTTTGTAAGCCACAGTCAACTGACAATAATTATCACATAGCTTATCACTCTTTAGAATAGCAGTTGCTTCTGGCTGGTGGCTGTGATTTTATGAGATGTCTATTGAAGAGAGCTGGAAATTAGATAATTTGAGGTGGAGGTAAAATAAGGCTTTGTGAGATAAAGCACCTATTGAGAAGTAAAGTATTGTAGTGGTTTGGATCTAGTTCATGGAATATGCATGTTTCTAAATTGAACATTTCCATTTTCACATCACAATTGTAAGTAAACTGGCCCTTATGCTATTTAGTTTTTGATAATTTTAGATTTAACTAGTTATTACTAAATGGGATATACCTTTTACCCTTTAAAAAAAACCATATGAAAATCAATACTAAAAACTGAAGCATCACATCAATGTTGGACCATATGTAGACATCAAACTCTCTTAAGTAACCCAAATGACATTACCCATGTGTCATGTGATCACTTTAGCAAACACTAATGCTAAAATGTGCTATTAAAGGTGACATTTTGTCTGCCTTAAGTATACAGTGCTATTTTTAACTGTACAGAAACCAAACAAGAGTAAAGATGGTTATATGAAAAACAGCCTTCTGACTCCCCTCAATATTCTCTGACCTCTTTTCCTTCTTACAGTTCAACAAGAATGTAGCCATAATTGCCCAGGAATTGCTAGAAAATGGTGAAAAAGCACAATATACAAATGTTAAGGCGTGGTGCCACATCCCCTGTCCTTGGCACTGGCCCACAAGTGCAATTATGGCAAATACATACTTGTACCCATTGCAAACCTTGACTCAATTAGGAGGAACTTATATCTAACTATTTATTTCCACTACCCCCAGAACCTATGCATTGCCAAAGCTGAGCTTTACATACTTTGGTCATATAATTAAAAAAAAGCCCTTACGGTACTCCAAAAACAAAATATCTTAGATTTTCTTTAAAGTCATCAATTTGTACGAAAATAATACAAGTGTCTAATTATAAAATCCTGAAGAGGTGGTACTATACGCCCCAGTTACTACATAAATACTATCCGAACACTACCGATAGTTGTTGGAGATGCCAGGCGGCCAGAGGAACGCTCCTACATATTTTTTGGGCTTGCCCAATGCTAAATCATTTCTGGTCGACCGTACGAACCATCACACAAAAATGTACAGAACATAAGATCCCTGATTATTCAGCCTTCTTTTTACTCCATGTTACCACGATCCCAGCGAAACAATATAAAAAATCTATAATGCAACATCTACCAAATGCAGCCAAATCCTTTATCCCCCTATTCTGGAAGACACGTAAGCCTCCCTCTATCGGGACTTGGTTATGCAAAATAGAGGATATTAATAAACTAGAGGACTTAGGCCCAGATTCACATAGATACGTTACACCGCCGCAAGTTTTCATCGCAAGTGCCTAATTCACCAAGCACTTGCATGAAAACTTACGCCGACGGCCTCCGGCGTAAGCCCGCGTAATTCAAAGGGGCGTGTGCCATTTAAATTAGGCGCGCTCCCGCGCCAGACCTACTGCGCATGCTCCGTTTTGAAATTCCCGCCGTGCTTTGCGCGAAGTGACGTCATTTTTTCGAAGGCGATGTGCGTAGCGTACTTTCGTATTCCCGGAAGTCTTACGCAAGAATAAAAAAATTAAAAATTTTGACGCAGGAACGACGGCCATACTTTATACAGCACATACGTGGGCTGTGTAAAGTTAGGGCACCTAAAACGACGACTAACTTTGCGACGGGAAACTAGACTAGCAGCGACGTAGCGAACGCGAAAAACCGTCGTGGATCGCCGTAACTACTAATTTGCATACCCGACGCTGGTTTACGACGCAAACTCCCCCCAGCGGCGGCCGAGGTATTGCATACTAAGATCCGACAGTGTAATTCAATTACACCTGTCGGATCTTAGGGCTAACTATGTGTAACTGATTCTATGAATCAGTCGCATAGTTTGGAAGACCCTAAAACAGAGATACAATGGCGTATCAGGAGATACGCCGTCGTATCTCTTTTGTGAATCTGGGCCTTAGTTCTTATGGTGCAAAATAAACAGAAGCATTCAAAGGCATGGAGGCTATAGAACATGTTCATTCTGTCAGATGAAGGAATAGGTCTCCTCGGATCTTAGAGGGAAAGTTAACAAGAGACCTGCTTCAATACCTTTCTTCCCCGCCCCCCCTCTTCTCCCCCCTCTTCTTCTCTTCTTCATCCTCCCCCCTCATTTTTTTCTGCTCTTCTCATTTTATGGTATTTCCTTTCTTACTGTTTTTTCTGAGAGCTGTTTGTTTTCCTGATTGCTTAAAGGAATACTTAAAAAATACAGGGACCGAGCGGTTCAGACATGGCCTTCTGGAATTTACGTATAGCTTATTACCCTACAAAACGAAACACTGACATTATCTGGTAGATATGCCTCTAATTTCACTGTTGTTAAGTATTATTGCTATTTTATTTACTGGAGCCAGTTGTTGGAAACACTGCATATTACCTTATGTGAAATGGACCTAAGATATGACGGCGTAAGAGACTTACGTCAGTCGTATCTTAGACAAATGACCCTTTTTCTTTTTTTATTTATGTCATTGATGTGATGTACCTGAACTGTTCTTTCCCTAAATTCTAAAATAATAATAAAAAATAATTATATTTGAAAAAAAAAAGAAAAAAAAAAAACACAGTTTAAAAATGAAAATAAGAATTAATAGCAAAATACTTTTGATTTTTTTTTTTAATACAACCATTTGCAATTAAGGACATCAGCAATAAATCACTGCAAATGCAGTAAGGATATCAGCTGACTTTGGACTGCTCCGATCATCTTAAAAGAGCAAGGATAATAACAAATGACAGAATGATACTTTCTTAACGTATTCTAAAATATACAAGTGGCCTAATATGTGTTTTGATATAAAGATTTTTGTATTTCTTTTAAAGATCTAGAAGAAAAGTAAATCAATGGTGGTTTAATTGACAAGACTAAAAAAAGAATTCGAGGCACTTTAGAAAGGATTCCTAATACTGTTGTAATTTCTTATCCATCACAATTAAAGGTCAGTATGAAAATGTGTTTTATAATGACTTCCTGCACTTATGAATACTACCCTTTTAGACCAATTAGTATAAACATTAAAATGGCACCTACTGCGAATTGGAAGTATTAATAATAACAGTTGGATTGGTTTTTGTGTCAGTATAAGTACATTTTTTTATTTCTTTTTTTTAAATAGATAGTGTATAAAAATAATTCTGTACAGAATGTGGTTAGAAAAAATGCCAGTACTATCACAGCACTGAAATAAATAGCAGCATCACATTAAAGTGGATTTCCAGGGAACAAATAGTTGCTACATGAAATTACACTAATATTTTTTAAGTGTGCAATATATTACCAAAAGAATTGGGACCCCTGACTTAACACGCACATGAACTTTAACCACTTGACAACTGGGCACTTAAACACCCTTAATAACCAGACCAATTTTCAGCTTTTGGTGCTCTCACGTTTTGAATGACAATAACTCAGTCATACAACATTGTAACCAAATGAAATTTTTGTCCTTTTTTTCCCACAAATAGAGCTTTCTTTTGGTGGTATTTGATCACCTCTGCGGTTTTTATTTTTTTCGCTATTAATGAAAAAAGAACGAAAATTTTGTAAAAAAATGAATTTTTCTTCATTTCTATCATATCATTTTGTAAAAAAGTAAATTTTCCTTATACATTTGGCCTAAAATGCATACTGCTACATATTTTTGGTAAAAAAAAAAAAAAAAATTTGGATATTATTTAGTCTGGGTGAAAGTTATAGGGTCTACAAGCTATGGTACCAATTTCTGAAAATTTAACAATTTGATCACACCTGAATTACTGACAGCTTCTCTCATTTCTTGAGACCCTAACAAGCCAATAAAGTACAAATACCCCCCAAATGACCCCTTTTTGGAAAGTAGACATTCCAAGGTAGTTAGTAAGAGTCATAGTTAGTTTTTTGAAGTTGTCATTTGTTCCCACAATTCTTTGCAAAATTAAGATTTTTTTTTTTTTTTTTTTTTTCATACCAATATTGTCATTATAACAGGTTATTTCTCTCACATGGCATGTATATTCCACAAATGACACCCCAAAATATATTCTGCTGCTCCTCCTGAGTATGGCGATACCACATGCGTGAGACTTTTACACAGCGTGGCCACATACAGAGGCCCAACACCGAAGTAGCAACTTCAAGCATTCTAGGAGCATAAATTACACATCTAATCTCTCAACCACCTATTACAATTTTGAAGGCCCTGGAGCACCAGGACAATAGAAACGCCCACAAAGTGACCCCATTTTGGAAAGCTAACACCCCAACGTATAATCTATGAGGCATAATGAGTCTTTTGAACAGTTCATTTTTTTCCAGATGTTCTTGGAAAATGTGGAAAAAAATAAAAACGCATTTTTTTTTACAGAAAGTTGTCCATTTATAGGATATTTCCAACACATAGCATGTACATAGAAAAAATTACACCCCAAAATATATTCTGCTGCTCCTCCTGAGTATGGCGATACCACATGTGTGAGACTTTTACACAGCGTGGCCACATACAGAGGCCCAACACCGAAGTAGCAACTTCAAGCATTCTAGGAGCATAAATTACACATCTAATCTCTCAACCACCTATTACACTTTTGAAGGCCCTGGAGCACCAGGACAATGGAAACGCCCACAAAGTGACCCCATTTTGGAAAGCTAACACCCCAACGTATAATCTATGAGGCATAATGAGTCTTTTGAACAGTTCATTTTTTTCCAGATGTTCTTGGAAAATGTGGAAAAAAATAAAAACGCATTTTTTTTACAGAAAGTTGTCCATTTATAGGATATTTCCAACACATAGCATGTACATAGAAAAAATTACACCCCAAAATATATTCTGCTGCTCCTCCTGAGTATGGCGATACCACATGTGTGAGACTTTTACACAGCGTGGCCACATACAGAGGCCCAACACCGAAGTAGCAACTTCAAGCATTCTAGGAGCATAAATTACACATCTAATCTCTCAACCACCTATTACACTTTTGAAGGCCCTGGAGCACCAGGACAATAGAAACGCCCACAAAGTGACCCCATTTTGGAAAGCTAACACCCCAACGTATAATCTATGAGGCATAATGAGTCTTTTGAACAGTTCATTTTTTTCCAGATGTTCTTGGAAAATGTGGAAAAAAATAAAAACGCATTTTTTTTTACAGAAAGTTGTCCATTTATAGGATATTTCCAACACATAGCATGTACATAGAAAAAATTACACCCCAAAATATATTCTGCTGCTCCTCCTGAGTATGGCGATACCACATGTGTGAGACTTTTACACAGCGTGGCCACATACAGAGGCCCAACACCGAAGTAGCAACTTCAAGCATTCTAGGAGCATAAATTACACATCTAATCTCTCAACCACCTATTACACTTTTGAAGGCCCTGGAGCACCAGGACAATGGAAACGCCCACAAAGTGACCCCATTTTGGAAAGCTAACACCCCAACGTATAATCTATGAGGCATAATGAGTCTTTTGAACAGTTCATTTTTTTCCAGATGTTCTTGGAAAATGTGGAAAAAAATAAAAACGCATTTTTTTTTACAGAAAGTTGTCCATTTATAGGATATTTCCAACACATAGCATGTACATAGAAAAAATTACACCCCAAAATATATTCTGCTGCTCCTCCTGAGTATGGCGATACCACATGTGTGAGACTTTTACACAGCGTGGCCACATACAGAGGCCCAACACCGAAGTAGCAACTTCAAGCATTCTAGGAGCATAAATTACACATCTAATCTCTCAACCACCTATTACACTTTTGAAGGCCCTGGAGCACCAGGACAATGGAAACGCCCACAAAGTGACCCCATTTTGGAAAGCTAACACCCCAACGTATAATCTATGAGGCATAATGAGTCTTTTGAACAGTTCATTTTTTTCCAGATGTTCTTGGAAAATGTGGAAAAAAATAAAAACGCATTTTTTTTTACAGAAAGTTGTCCATTTATAGGATATTTCCAACACATAGCATGTACATAGAAAAAATTACACCCCAAAATATATTCTGCTGCTCCTCCTGAGTATGGCGATACCACATGTGTGAGACTTTTACACAGCGTGGCCACATACAGAGGCCCAACACCGAAGTAGCAACTTCAAGCATTCTAGGAGCATAAATTACACATCTAATCTCTCAACCACCTATTACACTTTTGAAGGCCCAACATCCAAGAAGCACCATCAGGTGTTCTAGGGACATAAATTACACATCCAATTTCCTTACAATCTATCACATTTTTGAAGGGCCTTCATATTTCTAACACAGCATGTACATACCAAGAATTACACCCTAAAATACATTCTGCTGAGTAATGGGTAAAAAAAAAAGAAGATTACCTGTGGTTTTAGTAGTGCAATTGTCCACAGAAGGAGAGCCCCGATCCAGGCAGCAGGCAGGGACGTGGTCACTGGTCAGCGACAGTGAATGGAATTGTCCAGGCAGCAGGCAGGAATATTGTCCATAGTCAGTACAGTGCCAGCAGTGGCAAAATATTTGTCCTGGTAGGAACATGGTCCAAGTAGCGGGCCATGGGTAGGGGAATGGGGACAGGGGTAGAGGCTTCTCCCACCCAAATCTCTTTGAAGCCTCCGGGCAACCAGACCCTAATCCGGGAATGAGAAAACTAAAAAATTAGTTTTTTCATCCAGAAAAACAATTCTGGAGCCCCTCACATATGTGAGACCCCTGTGTTCCCACTAGTATAGCAGGGTAAAAGATCAATCCAAGGGGCAGGCAAAAAACGTGGTCAAACAGTCCAGGGTCAGTTCCAGAGCAGGCAGAGGTAGGTACAGTTTAGGGTTAGGCAAAAGAGTGGTCGTATAACAAGCCAGGGTCAGTTCCAGAGAAGGCAGAGGTATGTTTAGGGTTAGGCAAAAGAGTGGTCGTATAACAGGCCATGGTCGGTTCCGGAGAAGGCAGAAGTATGTTTAGGGTTAGGCAAAAGAGTGGTTGTATAACAGGCCATGGTCGGTTCCGGAGAAGGCAGAGGTATGAGTGCAGTGGCATAAGGGGTGTGGGGGGGGGAAAGTACAGGAAATTAGAATTGCGTTTACCATACGTCCCTAATAATGAAGAAACGTATGGTAACGGCGGAAACATGTTCCAATACAGAGGCCTGGTTGGGAAGGACAATCGGGACAGTAATATGTGGTGTCTTTTCGAATTCCTCTTCTGGAGCACACCCGGCACCTCTTCTGATGTCTGTTGCCTGTTTCACGGGAGGGGGTTTGCTCAGGAAAGTGACGCTCGTGCAGTCTGCTCACAGAATCAGAGCGAATATTTTCCGGTGGGTTTTCAGGGTACAAAAGGGCGGTGATGACTTCTTCTTGATAGTCCAGATATGATACGGGGTTCTCGGATGATTTTTTGTAAATTACATAGGAATTGTAGAAGGCCAAACTAAAAAAATAAATGGACACTTTCTTGTACCAGTGGCGGGATTTTCTTGTGGGCAGGTAGGGTTCTAACATCTGGTCGTTGAAGTCCACTCCCCCCATGAACAAATTATAGTCATATATGCATTTTGGTTTTTGGATTGGGCCGGTTCTTTGGGGGACTTCCACGTGGGTGTCATTGTGGATTGATGAAAGCATGTGGACGTTCCGTTTGTCCCTCCACCTGACAGCCAATATCTCCTGGTTCCTCAATGCTGCAGACTCCCCTCGTCTGAGCTTTTGATCCACCAGTTTTTGCGGGAAGCCTTTCCTGTTGGGTCTTATTGTGCCACATGCTGGGGTATTCTGAAGGTAAAGACAGCGAAACAGGGGCAAGCTGGTGTAGAAATTATCCACATAAAGGTGGTATCCCTTTCCAAAGAGTGGATACATCAGATCCCAGACCACTTTTCCGCTGACTCCCATATACTCTGGACATTCAGGGGGATGCAGTTGGGAGTCCTTTCCTTCATACACCATGAATGAGTAGAGGTACCCTGTGGCTCTGTCGCAAAGCTTGTACATTTTGACCCCATATCGGGCCCTTTTGCTGGGGATGAACTGCTTGATGCCCAGCCTGCCTGAGAATTTGACAAGGGACTCGTCCACAGATATGTTCTGGTCAGGGGTATATAATTGGGGAAATTGTTGAGCGAAAAAATTTAGAAGTGGCCGAATTTTATATAGCTTGTCAAAAGCAGGGTCATTTCGGGGGGGGCACTGGGCGTTGTCGTTAAAGTGGAGGAACCGCATAATTATTAAATATCGGGATCTTGGCATAAGGGAGGAGAAGAGTGGCATGTGGTGAATGGGTTTGGTGGACCAGTAGGAGTACAATTGTTTTTTTTTTGAAAGTGCCATAGTAAAGGTTAGGCCTAAGAACATTTTAAATTCGTCCACGGTTAGTTCTCTCCACTCAAAGGGGCGGGCATATCTGGAACCAGGGTTACTTCTTACGTACTGTTGTGCGTAGAGATTGCACTGGGCCACAATGGAGGAAAGGAAATCTTCGGTGAAAACTAAATTAAAAAAATTTATCATAGAAAAGTTTTCTGTGTTCACCTGGACACCTGGCTGGGCAGTGAAGGGGGGGATATTTGCTGCTCCGGAATTGGGGGGAAGCCACAGGGGGTTTTGAAGGCCATAGGGAAGGCTGGCATGGCCCCTATCCCTTTGGGGCTGAGATGACACCCTACTGGTGGACGGCACAGCTCTTGAGGTGGACGGCACAGCTCTTGAGGTGGACGGCACAGCTCTTGGGGTGGACGGCACATCGCTTGGGGTGGACGGCACAGCGCTTGGAGTGGACGGCACAGCGCTTGGGGTGGACGGCACATCGCTTGGGGTTGTAGGCACAGCGCTTGAGGTGGACGGCCCTGCGCGTCTGGGAGTAGGCCGCTTCTCCACGCCAGCACCCCTTTTTTTCCTGGGCACATGTTCTTCTTCAGACTCTGAATCGGACCCACTGTCTATAACGGGTTCATAGGCCGAATCAGAATCGGACAGAGACTCCTCGCTGCTCTCATCGCTCATGGCAAGTAGAAGATGTACGGCCTGCTCGCCGGTAAAGAATTTTTTTGCCATACTGGTGGCTGGTGAGGCTGTACTGCAGAGTACTGTGGTGGCACTGGTGGACACAGGTGGGCACAGGCGGCACTTATGTGCACTGTAGTGGCACGGGTGTGGCTCTGGTGGGCACAGGCGGCACTGGTGGGCACAGGCGGCACTGGTGGGCACAGGCGGCACAGGTGGCTCTGGTGGGCACAGGTGGCTCTGGTGTGCACCGATTAGCAGCACTGGTGGACACAGGCAGCACTGGTGGGCACAGGCAGCACTGGTGGGCACAGGCGGCACAGGCGGCACAGGCGGCACTGGTGGGCACAGGCGGCACTGGTGGGCGCAGACGGCACTGGTGGGCGCAGACGGCACTGGCGGGCGCAGACGGCACTGGCGGGCGCAGGCGGCACTGGTGGGCACAGGCGTCACTGGTGGGCACAGGCGGCACTGGTACGGCACTGTTGTGGCAATATTATAGGACTCTGGTGACTGGTGCGGCTCTGGTGACACTGGTGCGGCTCTGGTGACACTGATGCGGCACAGATGTGGCACTACTGGGCACAGATGTGGCACTGTTGGGCACAGATGGGCACAGATTGGGCACTTTAGGCACAGATTGGGCAATTTAGGCACAGATTGGGCACTTTAGGGCACAGATTGGGCACTTTAGGGCACAGATTGGGCACTTTAGGGCACTTTAGGGCACAGATTGGGCACTTATGTGACACTATGGGCAATGGAACACTCACAGTTTATCTCCTCTTCTCTCCCGCTGATACTGTGTGAGGAGAGGAGAGGAGGTAAACTTTCCCTGACCTCCTGTGTTTACATTGTGATCGCGCCGTCATTGGACGGCGCGATCACAAGGTAAATGACCGTTGTTGCTGGTCATTTACCTAGATCTGTGTAGCGCCGGGTCTCATAGACCCGGCGCGCACAGAAATTTCTGTGTGCGCGCCCGAGGCGGCGCGCATTGCTGCTTCTGCGGGGCGCCGTTTCAGAACGGCGACCCCCAGTTAAGCATCCACCTTGCCGCCGTTTCCAGACGGCGGCTGGTGGCGAAGTGGTTAATGGCACCCCCGTCTTAGTCCGTAGGGTTCAATTATATTAAGTTGGCCTATTCTTTGCAGCTAGTACAGCTTCAACTCTTCTGGGAAGGCTGTCCACAAGGTTTAGGAGTGTGTCTATAGCGATGTTTGACCATTCTTTCAGAAGCACATCTGTGAGTTTAGGAACTAATGTTTGATGAGAAGGCCTGTTTCGCAGTCTGCACACTAATTCATCCCAAAGGTGTTCTATCAGGTTGAGGTCAGGACTCTGTGCAGACCAGTCAAGTTCCTCCACTCCAAACTCACTTATCCATGTCTTTATGGACCTTGCTTTGTGCGCTGGTGGGCAGTCTTGTTGGAATAGGAAGGGGCCATCCCCAAACTCTTCCCACAAAGTTTGGAGCATGAAATTGCACAATTTGGAGCATGAAATTGTACAATTTCATGCTCCAAATTTTGTGGGAACAGTTTGGGGATGGCCCCTTCCTATTCCAACATGACTGCGCACCAGCGCACAAAGCAAGGTCCATAAAGACATGGATGAGTGAGTTTGGGGTGGAGGAACTTGATTTGTCGGCACAGAGTCCTGACCTCAACCCAATAGAAGGTCTTTGGGATGAATTAGAGCAGAGACTGTGAGCCAGGCCTTCTCATCCACATCAATGCCTGACCTCACAAATGCACTTCTGGAAGAATGTTTCAACATTGTTGGACACACTCCTTAACATTGTGAAAAGCCTTCCCACAAGAGTTGAAGCTCTAATAGCTGCAAAGGGTGGCCAACTCCATATTGATACCTACGGACTAAGACTGGGATGCCATTAAAGTTCTTGTGCGTGTAAAGACAGGCGTCCCAATACTTTTAGTAATATAGTGTATATAAAAGACTAGTACCCCTGTCAAGCTTTTATTGCTGTCTGTGCCTCCACTGGGGAGATTCACCCATCTATTTGTCTTGGTAACCAATGTCACTGAGACAAAAAGTGCATAGCATTTCAAAGTTTTAAAGTTATCATCAGTGCAAGAAATAAAGGCAAAACATTTAATGGAGACCAAGGTTTTTCTAAACACTTTCTAAGATTGGAGTTCCCCTCAATTTTTATCATTCCCTGTTAGGTTTCTAAGACAGGAAGTGATGGGAAAATCTATCCAGTGTTAGACAGACAGCAAAACTAACCTGACCTAAAATGAATACTGCCAAAGCATATGTTGTGCTCATGATGCTGACTTTTTGTCAAACTACAAGCTCATAATTGCTGAAACAACTTTGAGCTGGTATTTAAACTAGCCCTCAAAGACAAACACTGATTTTCAGGAGGAAAATTACTCCCATCATCAAAGTTAACCTTTATTTAAATGTTAAAGCGGAGTTCCAGCCTTTTAATGTTTATTAAAAGTGAGCAGCTACAAAAAGTAGAGCTGTTGACTTTTAATAAACAAACACTTACCTGTTCCCCGGTCCAGCGATGCAGCCACACGGAGCGTCGCTCCTCTCCCCCTCCTCTCCTCGGCACCTCCATTCACACTCTGGGCACCTGGCTGTAACAGCTTTCGGCTTCAAGGCCGGGCATGCACTGCACATGCACGAGTCGTGCTGTGCTCCCGGAGTGAACAGGCGATCTCCCGGGACCTTGTCACGTGTCACAGGAGATCGCCCAGAGGGTCGGGCTGCCTAGGTACAGAGGAGGAGTCGCCTAGGCGGCCCCTAGGTGGAAGTAGGAAGTGGGACAGGAAGTCCCACTCCTAACGAAGCTCCCAGTCCCCCCCCCCCAACAAAAAATCACATGCCAAATGTAGCATATAAGGTGGCGAGGAGTGCTTAAAGCAGAAGTTCCACTTTTGGTTTAAACTCCGCTTTAACAAAAACTCTAACTTGCTAGGATTAAAAAGTAATAGAAAAACTGCAATAGTTACCTTTCATTGACACCATCATTGACCTCGCTTAGTGACTTGTGAAGATTTAATTCTTAAAGACCACATCAGTTTCTAACAACTTAGAAGTATAGTATCGGCTATGTGTTTACATTAGAGGGCTGGATGTTGGCCAACATTCTGCTTCCATAGAAAGACAATTAGAGCTACTATTTCAGTGCATCTGTTGTAAAATTTAAAGATCAATTTCTCCTCAAAGCCTATAGCTACAGTGGTAAAGGAGGTTTAAAGTGCGTTTACAGCTTGTTCAGAATATGTAAATACTTTGGGCCAGATTCACAAATGAGATACGACGGCGTTTCTCCTGATACGCCGTCATATCCCTGTTTCTATCTATGCGACTGATTCATAGAATCAGTTACGCATAGATAGCCAGAAGATCCGACAGGTGTAATTGTTTTACACTGTCGGATCTTAGGATGCAGTACCGCGGCCGCCGCTGGGGGGAGTTTGCGTCGTAAACCAGCGTCGGGTATGCAAATTAGGAGTTACGGCCGATCCACAACGGTTTTTCGCGTTCGCTACGTCGCCGCTAGTATAGTTTCCCGTCGCTACGTTACACTTTTTTTTGGTGCCTTAACTTTAGTCATTGCTGTCTAAAGTATGGCCGTCGTTCCCGCGTCAAAATTTAAAAATCAACGTCGTTTGCGTAAGCCGTCCGGGAATACGGAAGTACGCTACGCGCGTCGCGGTTCAAAAAAATGACGTCACGGCGCGCAAAGCACGACGGGAGTTAGGAAACGGAGCATGCGCAGTAGGTCCGGCGCGGGAGCGCGCCTAATTTAAATGGCACACGCCCATTTGAATTGGCCCGCCTTGCGCCGGAGGCCGCGGGCGTAGGTTTTAATCGCAAGTGCTTGGTGAATCAGGCACTTGCGATGAAAAATTGCGGCGGTGTAACTTATCTAGGATAAGTTACGCCGCCGCGATTCTATGTGAATCTGGCCCTTTATGTGCATATTCTAGTCACAGGTTTACTTTAGCCCCTGTATTTCTTTTATTAACGGTTTACCATAAGTACCTATTCACATGACCTCTGAAGGAGGAGGACATTAGCCAGTTGGTTCCTTAGCGACCAAGGGACCAGAGACTTATGCCGTGTACACACAGTCATTTTTCGGCATGAAAAAAAACGAAATTTTCAGCATGTCCAAAAAACAAAGGTTTTCCAACTTCATCATTAAAAACGATGTTGTCTACACACCATCGTTTTAAAAAAATGATGAACAAAGCACGGTGACGTACAACACGTACGACTGCACTCTGAAGGGGAAGTTCTATTCGCCTTTGGGTTGCTTTTAGCTGATTCCTTGTTAGTAAAAGACCATTCGCACTTTTTTGTATGTTACAGCGTGATGTGCTTACTCCATTATGAATGGTAGTTTTACCAGAACGAGTGCTCCCATCTCATAACTCGCTTCTGGGCATGCGCGGGTTTAAAACGTCGTTTTAGCCCACACACGATCATTTTTTACAACCGGAAAAACGACATTTTAAAAAACGACATAAAAAAATGCAGCATGTTCGAATTTTTTTTTGTCGTTTTTCAGAAGTCGAAAAACGATGTGAAGCCCACACACGATGATTTTAAATGACGTTTTAAAAAATGTCATTTTTTCTCATGCCGAAAAACGACCGTGTGTACGCGTCATTAGACTTTCTGACATGTGGTCAATGAAGGTTAATATCTCTGGCAAGGAGGTTTAGCCCCTCTACCATACCATGTAAGTGCAGTTGCTGTATATCGCTGTAAATCTGAGGGAAAGCTCTGAAATTAGGAAAAGCTCTGCTGATTTTATCATCCAAACAAATGCAAGCAAAAATGCTGTTTTTTATTTTCCTTGCATGTCCCCCTCAGATCTACAGCGACTGCACTTGCAGTGCACTTGAAGTGCAAAGTGGATTTGCCTTTCGTAAAAAAAAAACTATGTATTGTATAAAAAACCTAATCAGGCACAGAATCCCAAGAAAACAGTAATAATAAAAAAAAAGGTTTTAAGTAGCACATTCCCCAACAGGTTAAATAACTTAAATGCATCTCCAAAAGAACTTCTCAATAATGTCGGCAACATAATTCAGATGTTCTCCTTAAAGGAGAACATCCTACCAATAAATTAAAAGCCACTACACGAAATTAGAGCCCATTAACAAATAAACAAGTAAAAATAAGTGAGGTCCCACTCAAAATTCAACCCATGGGGATCCAAGTCTGCAAATAAAAGATCCAATAGACCCTTACGTCTACATAATAACTTAAATGTGTCTCCATCTCTTTTTGGGCAAACAACCTTATCAATAACTTGGAAAAGGATAGCTAAGTGACCACCTATATGCTGATCAATAAAATGTTTTGTCTTATTCGTACCATGTTTCTTCTGAATATTTTACATGTGGTCATGGAGGCGATCAGCCTCGCTGTCCTCCCCACATACTGTATGTGGCAAATACTGCACATAATCAAATACATTTAATTTCTCATATTACAATTCAAAAAAATTCCCAAAGTGTACCTTTTGCCACTAACAGTAAAGGTGAAGCTATCCCCTCTAAGGATACAAGGACAACACAAGCAGTCACTCTCTACACACCTAAAGTTGCCTTTGATCTGCAATAAATTTCCTCTGTCTTCCCCTAGAGAATAAATAATTTGAGGAGAGTTGATTTGCCAGGGTTGGTGCACATTATACAAAACATGAAGCCATAGAAAACACAGGAGTGAAGTTTGTCATGCCGGGTGGTGCCAATAGGACCACCAACACATTGCAATTCGAGCCATATAGAGCAGGCTTAAAGCTAACCAATCAAACGAATAATAGGGAAGTGGGACAAGACAGTTGGCCTGTTGTAGAAGTCAGCCAAAGAGACAACAGGTAAACTTTGTATGCAACATTTTAGTCCAGAGACTCAGTTAGCTACATGCAGCAGAACAAAACCGGAAACACTATGGTATTTCATATTAATGAAATATGACCACATAAATGAAAACTAAGGCCCGGATTCACAAAGCACATACGCCGACGTATCTCGAGATACGCCGCGCAAGTGCAAAAATGCGCCGTCGTATCTATGTGCCATGCCTACAAACTGAGATACGCCTAAAAATAGGCTTCATCCGACCGACGTAACTTGCCTACGCCGGCGTATCGTGGGCGCATATTTACGCTGGACGCATGTGACGCTCCCATTGATTTCCTATTCAAATATGGAAATGAGGGAGATACGTCGATTCACGAACGTACTTGCGCCCGGCGCATAATATACGCGGTTTGCGTAAGTCGTAGGTCTGGCGTAAAGTTATTCCCCGTATTTGAGGCGCAACCCATGCAAAGGTATGGACCAGGGAACACAAGCTGTCGTATCTTTTGTCGTTTACGTTGTATGTGAATATGACTAGGCGTAGGTTACGTTCACGTCGTAGGCAGTGATCAGGCGTATCTTAGGGAGTAGTTCCGACGTGATTCTGAGCATGCGCACTGGGATGCGTCCACGGGACGGCACATGCGCAGTAGGCGATTCGTATCTGTCTGGCGCTCGGCCCATCATTTGCATGGGGTCACGCCTCATTAGCATGGCTCACGCCCACTTCCACTTACGACGACTTACGCCTAAGAAACACAGCGCAGATTTGGTGGCAAGTGCTTTGTGAATTCGGTGCTTGCCTCTCTGCGCTGCGTCGGCGTAGCATAAAGAAGATACGCTACGGCGGCATAAATATGCGCCGATGTATGTGAATCCGGGCCTAATTCTCTCAAAAAAGAAATGAACAAAAGTTTTACTGACCAAACAACAATATGCAAGACCAATCTTTATTACTCCAACAACCTTTGTCCATTCTAATAATTAACCCTCATGTAATGTTCTTCTCAAAACAATATATAGGGAATTTCCAAAATATAAGGGGGGTATGAGGATCAGATAACGATTACAAAGCTAACCAAAACTAAAACTGAAAAGGAAATAATCTCAGCATCTGAAACTTCAGAAAGTGTTACATGTCTGGTTCCATCCACCAACCCCATGTCCACAAAATACAGTAGTGATGTAGGGGTCAGTGGAAGGAACCATAGCATGCAATGGGTGACCAGGCATCTGAAACAGCCAAAAGTGTGTCTGAAGCTGAATATCTCTTGGCAGCAGTACAGATCCAAGATGTGTGTATTGTTCCGAGCTGCGTCTGAGGCCCCGTACACACGACAGAGTTTCTCGGCAGAATTCACCGAGAAACTCGGTCAAAACCCGGATTCTGCCGAGAAACTCTGTCGTCTGTACAGTTTTGGCTCGATGGAGCCGCCGAGGAGCTCGACGAGAAAATAGAGAACATATTCTCTATTTTCTCGTTGTTCTATGGGAGAAGGCGGCCCGCCGAGCTCCTCGGCGGCTTCATCCCAGAACTCGACGAGGAACTCGACGTGCTTGGCACGTCGAGTTCCTCGGCCGTGTGTACGGGGCCTCATTGTAGAATATTTTTTTTTTGTTTTAAAAAATAGCGACAAAGTTGCTTTAATGAAATATTTAACTTTATATGACTGGCTCTCTCCAATAAATGTTAGTATTTTCTATAATTTGTAAAGCAAAAAATAACAGACTGATATATTTGAATTTCTAAAATGCACTTCTACCACATCAATTATTGTCATTTAATATCTAAATATCAGGATTGCAATTTAGCCATTAATTCTTGAAAGTGGAGAGAGAAATGGAAAATCTTTCCCTGCATTAAATAGTAATAAAATCATTTTTCTGCTCCCTTGGAGTTATAATACACCTGCTTTGCGATAGTACACAAGCTTTACAATCTTCCTGGGCTTTCTTCCAACAACATGCTGTGAATCGCTGCACTTAATTAGCTACTTATAACCTGTTCATAAGGTCCCAAGAGCGGCAAGTTTGTGAAGAGATGTCGATCTTGCTTAATTTCTTTCCTAGCAATGGGTTCTGGGCCAGAATATAACCTCTTAGCTAAAGAACTGTAAATTCTTAATACAAGATGAATTATTTACTTGTCATATCAGGTGTTTTATGTTATGGGTAGCTTGTTCTGCAAGGAGTAATAATTTGTTATTCGGAATGTGCTGTAGGATAAAAGCAGCATGTATTTAATTTTTTTTTACCATTTTACTGTTGATCCATTTCAATTTGACGACACAGAACTCAGCAAAAGAGTCACTGAATGCTTATACTTAATGAAATATTCCTCTTTAATCTAAACGTAACCATGGATGTGAGCAGACTGTCAATTGATCCTGCAGATTTTGAACAGATTGGGCAATGTTTCTCTTGCATATGGGTACCAACAGGCAGCGACAGACATTCTTTTTTGACTGTTTTGATTTGACTGTGTTGGAATTAGTGACTGGAATAGTGGGATTTTTATTTTTAATGTTACAAGCTTTATAGCCACCATCCCCCTCCCCCTTCCTGCTCCTGCAATGCCCCCATGGATGGTAACATGCCAACCTGGTTGTAAAGGCACAAGGTTTTTTACCTTTTTACCATGCATTCTATTCTAAGTTAAAAAAGCCTTCTGTGTGCAGCAGCCCCCCCCCCAATACTTACCTGAGCCCCCTCTCGATCCATAAATTTCCACGAGTACCTTGCCTCTCCAGGGACTCGCACTCTGGATTGGCTTTTGGCAGCAGTGGGAGCCATTGGCTCCCACTGCTGTCAATCACAGCCAGTGAGCCAATTTAGGAGATGGTGGAGGCAGGACAAAACCACAGCTCTGTGTGTAAATGAACACACAGAGCCGCAGGTCTGGGACTCGCACCTGTGCACCCAGCAGAAGGGAGGAGCCAGGAGTGCCGGCGTGGGACCCGACAGTTGATAGACAAAAGCTGTCAACTTTCATAGGGTTCTTACTGCAGACGATGCTTTGAAATTTCTGCTGCAACAAAAAAAGAAACACAAAAAAAAAACAGTACAAAGTGAATAAAAAATAAATAAATAGAAGACTTGATCTTCAGGCTCCCAAATGATCAAGTATATTTTGTTTGGCTATAATAGAAACCCTACCCATTACAATAATTTCCTTGTATAAGCATACTATAATTTACTTATACTTACACAATATTTGAAACATTTTTAACAATAATGATTATTTTGGTTTTATAGCAATAGTGATCTTCTTATCCACTTTTCAATCCTGCCCAATTTATTCATATTGGTTTTACTCATGTCCCAGGCTTCCCCTTTTGTATATATATGCATGTAGATTAATCAGATATGTTATTAATGTTGAAAAATTAAAAAATAAATTAAAGAATAAATAAAAGCAGCTTCTAAAACTGTAAGGATCGTTATATCAAAATCTAAAATATTCAATTGTAACCTAAATTAATATTACCTTTGCTTTCCTCTTTTCATTTTTTCTACACAGCCTACAAATTAGGACTGTTCATGACACATGTGGCCCTATAAAATTCCTCCATCCCTGGTGGAATACAGACTTGACAAAGCAGAAGCACCCTCTCCCCGAAATACATCGCCTAGCAACCCCAGAAACCTAAAAGCAGATGCCAACATTGGAGATGTGCTAGCATGCTGCTGAATCCCATCTCCCGGCGAGCCCTTTTCTTCTGTTGTTCAGAATTTCTTGGAATCCTGCCACTGACCACAGAGGTCTCTTCTCCCTAGCTTTCTACTTGTACTACTTCTTAAGAATTCTTGTTAGTGTAATATTTTTTTTTCCCTATTAAAATAGACTTGTTTTAATACACCTGGGCTGTCTTCTATATTTCATCTTTTAAAATAACAGCACACACTGCTATCATTGAGAGGTAAAGCTGCACTAAACTTAAATATGATCTGTAAATGTGCATGTATTAATTACCTGGAATTTCCAAAGCTTTGTATTTGATTGGTGTGCATTATGTGTAAGTACACTGCAACATTACATTCAAGGGCCATGTAGTGGATGCTATGCAAGTGGGCAGAGAATGGTTTCCTAAACCCCTTTCCCAGAACAGTGCCTGTATTACCATTCCACAGCCAGAGAGGTTTAATAGAAATTAAAACCAAAAATTTAAAAATTTCCAAAAAATGCCAGCTTAGCTCAATTACCGGTACATCACATTATCTAGATGAGATTCTTATAAATGCCCATTGCTGACTGATTCTCTTTAAGTGTGGCCTTACTAGAGTACACAAAGCTAAAAAATTCAGATCAAACGGCTTACTAAGTAGCCCTGGTATGTTTCATTAGAGCTGTTGATCTGTTTTATTTGCATTAACAGACTAAGGGCCAAATTCTCAAAAACTCTGCGTAACTTAAATTTCAGCAGTTAAGTTACACTGACTTAAAATTTCTACCTAAGTACCTGATCGTCAAAGCACTTAGGTAGAAATTACACGCAGTGTAACTTAAGTGCCGCCGTCGTAAGGCGGTCCTCCTCTCCTGGGGGCGTTTAAAATTTAAATGAGGCGCGCTCCCGCGCCGGCCGTACTGCGCATGCGTGTGACGTAATTTTCCCGACGTGCAGCGCGCGAACGTAATTAACGCCGGTCGGCTTTGAGAATTTCGACGGGACACTAAAGTTGCGACGGGTGAAAAAAAAAGACGCGCCGGGAAAACAAATAATTATAAAAAAAAATGACAGCGTCGCTCAGCATGCATTCCTGAGAGGGTGAACTCCATGCCAATTTTCAAATAAAAAACCGGCATGGGTTCCCCCCCCAGGAGCATACCAGGCCCTTAGGTCTGGTATGGGTTGTAAGGAGACCCCCCACACGCCGAAAAATTGACGTAGGGGGTCCCCCTACAATCCATACCAGACCCGTATCCAAAGCACGCTACCCGGCCGGCCAGGAATGGGAGTGGGGACGAGCGAGCGTCCCCCCCCCTCCTGAGCCGTGCCAGGCCGCATGCCCTCAACATGGGGGGGTTGGGTGCTCTGGGGCAGGGGGGCGCACTGCGGGCCCCCCCACCCCAGAGCACCCTGTCCCCATGTTGATGAGGACAGGACCTCTTCCCGACAACCCTTGCCATTGGTTGTCGGGGTCTGCAGGCGGAGGCTTATCGGAATCTGGGAGTCCCCTCAAATAAGGGGGCCCCCAGATACCGGCCCCCCACCCTAAGTGAATGGATATGGGGTACATCGTACCCCTATCCATTCACCTGGAGGCAAAAAGTAAAATGTAGTAAACACACAACACAAGGCTTTTTAAAATATTTTATTATTCTGCTCCGGATGCCCCCCCTGTCTTCGTTATTAGCTCAATTACCAGGGGGGGCTTCTTCTTCCGCTCTCCGGGGGTCTTCTCCGCTCTCCGGGGGTCTTCCGCTCTCCGGGGGGGGCTTCTCCGGACTCCGGGGGGCTTCTTCCATCTTCTCCCCTCTTCCGCTCTTGACTCGGCGAACCCCGGTTCTTCTGCAGCTCTCCGGTGCCTTCTTCTTCAGCGCTGGCTGCCTGCTATGTTTGTGTGTTAGCTCGATTTCAAACAGGCAGCCGGCGCGGTCTTCTGTGGCGTCAGGGTCTTCTGGTCTTCTGTTCTTCCGATGTTGCCTCGTCGCCGGTTGTCGCTGTAATGATGGAAGCGCGCCTTGCATCCCATTTATATAGGCATCACCATCCCATCATGCTCCGGTAGGTACCCACGTGGTGGGTGCCTACCCACGTGCACCCACCACGTGGGTACCTACCGGAGCATGATGGGACGGCGATGCCTATATAAATGGGATGCAAGGCGCGCTTCCATCATTACAGCGACAACCGGCGACGAGGCAACATCGGAAGAACAGAAGACCAGAAGACCCTGACGCCACAGAAGACCGCGCCGGCTGCCTGTTTGAAATCGAGCTAACACACAAACATAGCAGGCAGCCAGCGCTGAAGAAGAAGGCACCGGAGAGCTGCAGAAGAACCGGGGTTCGCCGAGTCAAGAGCGGAAGAGGGGAGAAGATGGAAGAAGCCCCCCGGAGTCCGGAGAAGCCCCCCCCGGAGAGCGGAAGACCCCCGGAGAGCGGAGAAGACCCCCGGAGAGCGGAGAAGACCCCCGGAGAGCGGAAGAAGAAGCCCCCCCTGGTAATTGCGCTAATAACGAAGACAGGGGGGGCATCCGGAGCAGAATAATAAAATATTTTAAAAAGCCTTGTGTTGTGTGTTTACTACATTTTACTTTTTGCCTCCAGGTGAATGGATAGGGGTACGATGTACCCCATATCCATTCACTTAGGGTGGGGGGCCGGTATCTGGGGGCCCCCTTATTTGAGGGGACTCCCAGATTCCGATAAGCCTCCGCCCGCAGACCCCGACAACCAATGGCAAGGGTTGTCGGGAAGAGGTCCTGTCCTCATCAACATGGGGACAGGGTGCTCTGGGGTGGGGGGGCCCGCAGTGCGCCCCCCTGCCCCAGAGCACCCAACCCCCCCATGTTGAGGGCATGCGGCCTGGCACGGCTCAGGAGGGGGGGGGGGCGCTCGCTCGTCCCCACTCCCATTCCTGGCCGGCCGGGTAGCGTGCTTTGGATACGGGTCTGGTATGGATTGTAGGGGGACCCCCTACGTCAATTTTTCGGCGTGGGGGGGTCTCCTTACAACCCATACCAGACCTAAGGGCCTGGTATGCTCCTGGGGGGGAACCCATGCCGGTTTTGAATTTAAAAATTGCCGTGGAGTTCTCCCTCAGGAATGCATACCAAATGCCGTCGCTGAAATGGGCCTTTACAAGGTTTGGCTAACTTTCCACATTGTAAACCCAGCCCTAATTTTGCGCCGGCAAATTCGGAACTTAGGCAGAAATCAAAGTGCTGAAATGCTTTGAAAATCTACTTAAGTCCTCATTTGCATACGCAAAGCTGGATTTCAATGAGAAATGCCCCCAGTGGCGGATGCGGTACTGCATCCTAAAATCTGACCGTGTAAGTGTCTTACACATGCCGGATTTTCTGCCTAACTTTGGAAAAAGCCTTTTGAGAATCGTTTCCAAAGTTAGGCACAGAGATACGCAGGCTGAACAGCAGTTAAGTCTGCGTATCTCTTTTGAGAATTTGGCCCTAAATTCTTTTAAGTAATTCAATTTTCTTTCCTACATTTTGATTATTGTCTTTCTATCCCTTTAATGTTCTTCACCTATGCCTACTGAATCATCATTCTCATCTGCCTTACAATACTGTTTATTTTTTTTATTTTTTATTAACTAAAATGTTTATTTTTGTTCTAATAGCAATAAAATAATTGTTACACAGTTTATATTGACCTCTCTCTAGTTTGAACCTCATTGAAAAAATAATTAAAAAAACACATGTTCAAGCTTAAATTCTCATGTTTATCAAATGTCCATTATTAAAAAGGATGTCCTTTATTTTTAGCAGCTAAATACATTCAGGAAAGTAATATATTAAAGATTATTATGTAGTTCGGACCATAATAAGGAAAATATGTTAAAAATACATATTCTCTTTAAAGCAAAAGTAGCCCTGTTTTAAAAAAAAAATGTAACATGTAGGTCTCTTCTGACATAAATGATTCTCCCTGTCTGTTAGTGTTTATGGGGCAGATCCACAGAGATCTGCACCCGCGCAGCGTATCAGAGATACGCTACGCCACCGTACCTTACCTGGCTTTAAATCGAATCCAGAAAGATTTTGCGCCGTAAGTTACGGCGGCGTAGTCTATCTCTGGCGGCGTAACGGCGTGTAATTCAAATCGGCGATTAGGGGGCGTGTGTCATTTAAATGAGTAGATACGCTGGCGTACTCGCTCTGTGGATCTGCCCCTATATGTGTGCATATGCAGGAGTTACATCATGCTGATCCCCCCATATTCAAATGGCCAAAGACTCCAAACTCAGAGGAAGACTGGGTAAAGATGAAAGTGGCAGTGGTAGAGGGCAGTGCAAACATCACACTGCTGGAGGGGATCACTAGATTAGTGTGCCATAATATTATGTCAAAAAGCTCCTGGGGCCCACATTTTTTTTTATTTTTAGTGCCAGTTAATTTCTGCTTTAAAGGGGTTGTAAAGGAAAACAGTCCTCCTCATCCTTCAATTTTGCTTTTAAATGTCCTTATTTCTTCTGAGAAATGCTCACTTCCTGTTCTTCTGTCTGTAACTCACCACCGTAATGCAAGGCTTTCTTCCCGGTGTGGAGAAAGCCTCTTGAGGGGGGAGGGGACGAGCAGGAGTGTCAGGACGCCCACTAACACACAGCTCCTTTCTCTATCTGCAAAGTAGAGAGTGTCCTGACTTGCCTGCTAGCCCCTTTAATGCAGCTTTAATATTGCTTTCTAGCAGTAGACTCAATCTCATTCCATAGCTCTTAAACAGTAAAACATCCTTATTGCATACTGATCCCTTCACCAACCGTAGTGTAAAAAAAGGAACATCCCACATTTCTGACCATCCTGATGGTTCTTTTTTGGAGAGCTATACCCAGAAACTTTTTAAAATCGTAACTAGGGATGTTTTTAAAACAACTGTTTTTTCAGGAGCAGTGATTGTATTGACAGCTCCCAGCAATACAGATGAAAAATCAATGAAAAAATTACAGTGGGGTCCCCCCCAGATTTGAGTGGGGAATCGTTTGGAAAATACTTTGCTTTGGGGTCATCCCAAAGCACCTTGTTGATGGGGACAACCCCTGGTTCCCGACAACCCTGGCCATTGGCTGTCGAGGTCTGTGGGTGGGGGGCTTATCGGAATCTGGAAGCCCCGAGGGATTGACAAATTTGCTTGGAATCTAGGAGCCAGCTAAAAAAGTTAGGAGCCAGAAAACGTGCCCCGTCCCGACGAGCTCGCACGCAGAAGCGAACACATACTTGAGTAGCGCCCGCATATGTAAACGGTATTCAAACCACACGTGAGGTATCGCCGTGATCATTAGAGCGAGAGCAATAATTCTAGCTCTAGACCTCCTCTTTAACTCAAAACATGCAACCTGTAGATTTTTTTAAACGTCGCCTATGGAGATTTTAAAGGGTAAAAGTTTGTCGGCATTCCACGAGTGGACGCAATTTTGAAGCGTGACATGTTGGGTATCAATATACTCGGCGTAACATTATCTTTCACAATATAAAAAAAATTGGGATAACTTTACTGTTGTCTTATTTTTTAATTAAAAAAAAGTGTATTTTTTCCCAAAAAAGTGCGCTTGTAAGACCGCTGTGCAAATATGGCGTGACAGAAAGTATTACAAGGATCTCCATTTTATTCTCTAGGGTGTTAGAATAAAAAATATATATCATGTTTGGGGGTTCTAATTAGAGGGAAGGAGATGGCAGTGAAAATAGTGAATAATGACACATTAGAATTGCTGTTTAACTTGTAATGCCAACGGTGGCGCCGGCTCACAGAAGGAAGAGCTTGGGACTTCACAAAGCCGCAAAGCCGCAAAGCCGCGGCCTCAATTACCGGCCGTCGCGGGC
Organism: Rana temporaria; assembly: GCF_905171775.1. Taxonomy (NCBI): domain Eukaryota; kingdom Metazoa; phylum Chordata; class Amphibia; order Anura; family Ranidae; genus Rana; species Rana temporaria. The sequence goes on from NC_053494.1 coordinate 133,537,462, forward strand.
CCGCCGCGATCGTGCGGCGGGGGAGGTGGCTCCGTGCCACCACCCTGTGCCTCCGTGTGCCCCCTGCGCCCCCCGCGCCAGGTCACAATTTCTTGTCGCAATTGCGACCTGGTACCCGGATATTGTCGACCCCTGCCCCTACCCATTCACCAAAAAAGGTGTCAAAATGTAAAAACTACAATAGACAGTTTTTTGAGTGTCCCGCGATGTACATCCATCTTCAATCACGCCTCCCGATGGACCCGGAAAATTGAAACCCCCTCAAAAAACTCTGCCTCCATTGGACGCCTCCCGGCAACTGCTGTCTTTTTTCGCTTTGACAGCTGTTATATAGACATGACATCACATTACATCAGAGGAGGGGGTCACTTGGTTACGTCACCGAGTGGCCCAACCCTTGCCCATATAACAGCTGTCACAGCCAAGAGACAGCAGTCGTCGGGAGGCCTCCCATCGAGGCAGGGCAAGCGGCCTGGCATGGTTCAGGAGGGGGAGGGCACTCGCTCGTCCCCACCCCCTTTCCTGGCCTGCCAGGCTGCTTGCTCAAATAAGGGTCTAGTATAGATTTTGGGGAGACCACACGCCAATTTTTTTACAAATTTTGGCATGGCGTTCCCCTTAAAATCTATGCCGGACCTATGCCATACACTAAACTGCCTGCATGCCACTAACTAACCTCCCTAATCTAGCTCAAGTTCTCTCAAACTCTCTACGTTATCACACTACATATGGCCACTATGTAAGCAGCCTTATATAATGTGTGGACTTAGCCCCCTGAGCCATGAGCCATGATTGGCCAAAGGCACCCTGCCTTTGGCCAATCATGGCTCTTCCAGCAGATCGTGCTGTGATTGGTCAAAACATGCAGGTCAGGTGCATTCTGTGGCCAATCAGCAGCCGTCAATGCACTGCGACCTTGCACTGCATTATGGGGTGCTCCGCTGCGTTAGAATTTGGCGCGAACGCCCCATATGTTCGGTTCTTTGTGGCCAAAAGAACACCCGATGTTTGAGTCAAACTTACGTTTGATTTAAACATCGAGACCATCCCTAATCATAACCAGCTGCTAACACTACTGCCAGCCAAATTGACCAACTCCATCATCAGTAAACCTATGGGAATTCAGATGTTTGTATTCTGCAGGCCTCCGATGTGTTCTCCTAGCAAACCTTCAAACATAACAGGCTTTGCTTTTTCTGCTGTTTGAAGATAATTTTGGCATAATTGCAAGCACAGTGCAGCTGTGTGAGCGACACTGATAGCTGTTTGCTATTACGAAGCAGGATTATCACAGCCATTAAAATATATCTCGGGCCCTTTTTTTTAGACCTTCACAATTTGTGACTTTGTTCTACTTTCAAGTTAATGTAGAGCTGGTCCATAAAACTCAAATAGTTATTGACTTCACACTGGGCAGCAGGGATCTCTGAGGAAATTTTGTTCAGAAGTAATGGATCAGTGCTACAGACCGGCTGAGCACATTTTCAATAAATAATGCATAGATATATAATCACAGTGCTGCAAAATGTGTTTTCAACTGAACATTAAAATGTATTAATTGGGTGCCCCGTGAACAATATGATTGATTCAAAGAAATGGGTATATTCTATCTGTGTTGGTGTGGCTAAACAATATGATTAATTGTTCCATGTATCTTCTCCTTTTATGTAATTATTTCTCCTTTGACAGATTTCATATGCCCCAGTGCAAGCACATAAAGCAGTGAGTTAACCTTTCAAGGTCTGTAAATTACAGGGAATGCTGTTATAACCAATGCTGTCTAAAAGAGAATCAGATTGTCTATTGTGATTCACCTACTTGATATCAACCAAATTATAGGCATTATAAAATCTCTTGACACGTGACTAATAAGTTATGCCAACTGTTCTAGTAGGATGGGTGGGCTGTGTTTAAAGAAGCATACAGTATATGGTCTATATATGTGAGCTGATGTTATTTTGCATAAATGTGAAAGAAGAATGCAGTAATTAACTATGATCATCATATGTTTATGATAATAATGGTATGTTTGTTTTTGTTACCAAGAACACAGCCTAGCTCCCCAAAACCTGGCTGGACAACAACTATCTACAAAATTGGGTCTTACACAAAGACATTAACTTTAGAGATATGGCATAACCTATGCCATACTACTGTTCTATGGTGAACATCCCAATTGGCTGCATAGGTTCGGTTTCCAAAAAGTTTGGCAAATCTTGCTTTAGATTTAAGGCTCACGAACTTTGTAGCAAACACTATTGAAATCTATGGAGAACAAATCTTGTTATTCAATTCTGCCCATTTGTAGGGCTATTAAGCCTGCTATTGCCAAATAAACAGTATGGGAAGCCATAGGGGCATGCACCAATGTCAATATCTGTCAATCTCTCGATCTACAGATAGAGATAGTTGGAGAGCGGGAGCAACAAAGAGCAATAGCTAGATAGATAGACAGGTAGACAGATAAAAAAGACAATATCTCTACCTAGAACAGAATTGTCTGCTCTTCCTAACAGTTCCAATATACACTGACAATATGGCTGATGTATGCCAATTATTTTATAAAAAGGAGGCTTCGTTATCCATTCCTTCAAATTTTTGGCTTATGACCTGAAAAAAGGCTATGCATTGCATTATAGGTTGCTCTTCATTTCTGGCAGAAAACCTGATAAATTTTCAGCCAACTGTTTGTCATTCAAACTTTCAGATTTCAGGGATTCAGGGACACATGGTATCAGGGAACCCGAACCCCATACCTAATTAATTGTTAGGGCTGAGCGCAGCCCTTCCTTCTCTGAGCTGGCAGGTAAGCTGTCGGCTAATTGCCATCTCCTTTCTCTCCACAGTGACTCACCTGTTGATGATCTGCGCGTCAGTCCTGCCTGCTTAAAGCCTTCCAGCTCACTTCACCTTTGCCTTTGTCAACATCACAGAGACTTTCTCCTGCGTTCTTGTTGTGGACCTGCTTGGCTGGAATTCCTTCTGGCTCCTGATCCTGCTTGTTGGACTACTACATTTATTTCTGGCTCTCTGACATTAGCTTGGCCGACTACCCGATCCGGTTACTGAACTCTGGCTTGTTTGACTACTCTTACTCCGTTTACCTTTTTATTATTATTATTATTATTATTATTATTATTATTATTATTATTATTATTATTATTATTAATAAACAAATGTGATTTAACTGTACTTCTGTCTCAGTCTGATTCATGGTTTCTGACAATTAATACTACATACATTTGATCCTTGATATTAAGTGTAAGTATCAGATTTTCTGACTTCACTTTTAAATTTTCTTTGGCATTTGACAGAGGAATATGACATGACATCTTCAAATATTATTATGCTTAGAATTAGCTTTCTGTGCCCCGAAATAGTAAGAAACTCGACAACTGGTCTACACTCACTTGGGCACGGGCATCCCTGAAAATTGTAAAGCGGCCTTACTGAACCTGAAACCTACACTATGCTGGAATCTCCTTCACCTTCACCTATTAAAATGTACTTTCACTGCAGCCAAACAGGTCCTAGCCAAAGTGTGATGGTCTCCTACTGCCATGATTACCTAGGTGAAATACAACATAACATGGTTCCTACTAAATAAAACATGTCCACAATTCTAATGATGCAAATGCAAGCATCTTTGGACCCCTGGATTGAACACTATCGCCCCAATTACTTTGACCATACATTGCTGAGCCTTTGATATATCTGGGCAGACACTCCATACTAATTGGGCCCTAAGCAACCAGGACCCATCAGTTGCCCCCTCTCTCTTATCCAGACTCTTCTTATTACTCCTTACCCCTCTTGTTGTTCTTCTCTTTGCTTCTTCTACTTTCATTTGCATTACTCCTCTCTCTAAAAAACCCTACTAATAGTGATGGGCTCTGGCCTGGTCAGATCAAACCCGTCAGAAAGCCATCGCTGCACACCACCAATCATAGTCAGTGAGGCATTTCCTGACTGGCAGCCACACATACACATGCTGCCTATGATAAGCAGTGTGCAGTGCCGGCTTCCTGGCGGGTTCGATCCAAACATGCCCGAGCACATCTCTACTAACTAACTATAGAGTCTACAACTCCACTGTAAATGAGCAATCACAATTATTTTATATATAAAGGTGTTTGTGTTACAGGTTATTCGATAACATTGTTACTCTTCAAGAGTGTATATTTTGAAGCTGAGGCTCTGCATTTTTTGCCTCTAACCTGTTTCTAGTGAACTATCATTCATACTGCAAATCAGAGCAGCTTCAATAGAGAAGCTGAGCACCTAGAGAAATTTGAACATTTCCCTTTTAGCAAGCCTACCCAACATCACACCAACTTTAGACCAAATTGCCCAAACTGAATAATGTGAGCACATTACATTGTAAGAGCAGGTAATGAAATTGAAGATATAGAACACAAATAAGATCTTTTTAGAGTTTAGAGTAATCCATTCCAGCAGGGCATAATGGGAGCAAATAAAAATAAAGGTAATTGTAAGGCTAAAGATCCCATAGGTTTCTGGGGCACAGAGCAAATGGAAAAGAGGAAAAGAGCAGGTAAAATAGTCTCACGCCTTTAATCTAATGTTTTGTGATAGAAAAGTATTGATTCTTTTGTGTTTGGAATGTTATTTTCCACTCACCAATCTCATTGACATCAATCTCTTTCTGCCCAATGAAGTACCAAACACATGCCATCCAATGGGCAAGTAAAGCAAACATGGACATGAGAAGAGTGAGCACCACTGCACTGTACTGAGAGTACCGATCCAGTTTCTGGAGCAAGCGAAGGAGTCTTAATAGACGAACTGTCTTCAGCAGATGAACACCGAAATACTAAAAGAAAATAAATAATATGATTTAAGTACTAGTGAATTTACAGATGCAAATGAAAATGTTAGAAGAAGAGGCAGAAGAACTGGTAAACTACAGTAAAATCATGTGTGTCAACTTTGATTGTCGTTTTGTATTCCACATTGGCTGTGACAATTACATTTTTGTTTTACTTAATTCCTTGAACTGTGCTTTTTTTGTAAGTATTTCAGTGCAAACTTTACTGCTTACTAAGCTCACTCGATTAAAGCTAGCTAATGTCCTTTGACATTTTATGGTACTCATGCATAAAATATATATCTTTCTACTAAGGAAAAATACCACATAAATGTTCTCACTGAGGATAATGAAGCTACTTACCACATTGACACTAAATGCATAGAGCAGGTCAAAAGGTAGGGCAGCAATGAGGTCCACAAAAAACCATGTGGTTGCATAGTGCACACAAATAGAGCGAGGGTCATATACCACTTGACCAGATTTGCTGACATATGTTGTACGGAAATTCAACAAAATATCTAGGGAACAAAACAAATAAGAAGGATTAAGAGAGATTATAACAAACCCTAATTCCACAGTAGGATTTATCAAGGCTTTTTATCTTCAGGAAATAGCAATCGTGATATTTTTACCAATAGTTTTGTACTCTTGGGCCGCGTACACACGATCGGTCCATCCGATGAGAATGGTCTTATGGATTTTTCCATCGGTTAACCGATGAAGCTGACTGATGGTCAGTCGCGCCTACACACCATCAGTTAAAAAACTGATCGTGTCAGAACGCGGACACGTAAACCACGTACGACGGCACTATTAAGGGGATGTTCAAATCCAATGGCGTCACCCTTGGGGCTGCTTTAGCTGATTTTGTGTTAGTAAAAGACGTTTTGCGCTTTTCTGTCTGTTACAGCGTGATGAATGTGCTATCTCCATAACAAAGTTTTACCAGAACGAGCGCTCCCGTCCCCTAATTTAGTCTGAGCATGCGTGGATTTTTAACCGATGGTCGTGCCTACTAATGATCGTTTTTTTTCTATCGGTTAGGAATCCATCGGTTAAATTTAAAACAAGTTGGCTTTTTTTAACCGATGGTTAAATAACCGATGGCGCCCACACACGATCGGTTTGGACCGATGAAAACGGTCCATCAGACTGTTCTCATCGGTTTAACCGATCGTGTGTACGCGGCCTTAGTACTATTTTGTGATCTTAATAAAAACAGTAAGTCCCCTTAAAATGAATTCTTCCAAGTTGATTAGAGACAGGTTTTATTCATTGCTAGTGCTAAATAGAGTGGTGAGGGATCAGTACTCCTGCCAGGTTATTAGTGCTTGTAGGAAAAATGGACAGCACTCCAAGTTGAACATTACCTTAACTTTTTACTGATGTCATTAATTGAAAAGTAAAAAAAACAAAACAGATATGACAAAATCATTCCATAGGTGTTTACAGGACACATATGGCCTCTTTTTCATGGTGGCTTTACTGTATGTGTCCCTAAACTGTCAGTGAAATGATGACTGTTTTGTACTTTTGCACTTATGGATCCAAGTAAAGCTCTGGCTATTTTCTCACATTGAGATCATGGCCTCACTATTTAAGGCCATGGCCTCACTATTTAACATGCACCCTCCAGTCTGAGGCATTAAGATCATGGCACCCTCCAGTCTGAGGTATTAATACAGGATGGGTTGTTTATGGGTTAGGCATTTTGGTGCTAACCTTTGTTCACTTTTTTTCTAAATCCCAGCTCCCCTATGTACCAATACAGAATTAATGTACTTATTTTGCAAAAATAAAACAGCTTTCCATTAATTCTAAACACACTTACCTCACTGTCTTTATGGCTGTTTAAAAACACTGCTCTATTACTTCCGCCTTACTTCCTGGATAGACTATAGGTCATGACACAGGAAGGAGTTGCCCAGCTGCTCTCATTAGCACACACCCTGAATCATCTACCCTCAGCTGGTCATCTACTTCCTGTGTCATGACCTAAAGTTTGTCCAAGAAGTAATGGAGAAGTGTCTTTAAATAGCCATGGAGACAGTAACGTAAGAGTGTGTAGAATACATGGAAAGCTGTGCAAAAGAAACACTATGCTATATTTGTACATAGGGGAGATGAAATTTATATATATATATATATATATATATATATATATATATATATATATATATATATATAGTGAGGGGTTAGCTCGGTAGCGGGGTGTTTGACCCCTTGGATGGGTTCACCACACACTGAATTTATACAGACTGGCAGTCGAAGACGGTTGAAAACAAAGTTTTTGGTTTATTTTCCATCTTGCTGGAAAACAGTTGCAAGCATCCAAACAGCATAAACAAAATAAAATATAAAATAAATCCTAGCCACTCTGGGCGTCTACCTTCCACACAGGAACCTAAGAAGTCTGGCTCAGCCTAGCGCTAGGCAGACAATGCTGGTCATACAGCACAAACAGTAGTCTTTTGATATTTATAACACAGGAAAAAAGTCAATGGTCTCCTCACCTCATCAAGAGACTTTCTGGCACTGCTCTCCTACTCACACTGCCTTGGGAGTGATGCAGCAACCAAGTGGTAACCCTCTGGCTACTTATAAAGGCCTTGATTGCTTCATTCTGAACAGCTGAAGTTTTTTAACGGCCTTTAGCCTTCCTCTGGCTACGTTTGTAGCCGACGCTTGATAACAATCTGTGTATCGTCTAAACAAGGCAGAAATGTATGTCCCATCAGTGACAACACCCACAGATTTACCTGACTTCCTGTCACAATATATCTATATATATATATATATATATATATATATATATATATATCAAAATGAACAAAGGTGAACTTAGCCATTAAGTTGAATTTGTATGCAAGTTGGAACAGGTACATTTTTTAGGTATAAAAATAATTGTTAAGTTTTTTGGATAGCATAGGGAAGGGTTAACACCCCATGAAATGTTTGGTTTGCTGTCTGTGCCCCTGTTAAGAAAATTTCACCTCACTTTCTGTCCCTGTAACAATAGGATTTTTAAAATCAAATAGCCTTGCAAAGGTAACGAATGCTTTAAGAAAATAATTTCTGACAGCTATTTTCTAATAACTCATTCCCACTCTTATTAAATAGCTGACACTTTTTTCTAATTCTAAATTCAGTTTTCCCTCTTACTGACTTCTAAAAATATAGCATTCTCAAGTAAATAATTAACAAGATGTCAGCAAATGAAACATTGACCATGGTATTAGGCCGACTGTGAATAATAACGGGAAAATCTTTAATACATTTTCCTCCCTGGGACATTGGTTCCAGAGCTTACTTAAATATTTAGATATAGCTTCTTTTGTGAATGAATGTCGACATGAGAATCACTTAGCTCTTAAACTGACATGCTAAAAGGACAACGCTACAGGGTTTCTAGTTTGCCTGCAGAACAGATATTTAATAAATGATAATGTTGTCTGTTTTTACAAAATAAACAGATGCTCTGGCCAGCAATTCTAGCTTTCATTAGGAGAAATGCCCAGGACTGAATACACATCCAAACAAGCCTTTAGATTTGATATATTAAGGCAGTTGTTGGAAGAAGATGCAAAACATGTCCATGTATTGTCAAGCACTGCCAGCAACTGCTTTCCCGTGTCAATGATAAATTAAAATCTGCAAAAATCTATGTTTTTAGAAAGCAAAGTGTATACATACTGTATTTGCTGACTACCTTTTACACTTAAAAAAAACTGGCCAAAAAGCAGGGGTCAGCTGCTAGGATTCCTGTTGCCAATCCCGGTAAACGATGTATTCAAATGAATACAGAGCCTGCTCGGATTGGAGTAACAACCTCTGCCAATCCGAGCAGGCTACATACATTAGCCTGCTTGGATCGGCTTTGAGTCAGAGAGGCGTGGCCTGATGATGTTACAGCCTCTGCCAATCCAAGCAGGCTTTGTATTCATTAATAGAATACATTGCTCACCGTGATTGGCTCCAGCTCCAGCAAGAAGGAAGAACAATATGGCTCCAGCTCCAGCAAGAAGGAAGAAGAATATGGCTCCAGCTCCAGCAAGAATAAAGAAGAATATGGCTCCAGAAGGAAGAAATTTGAAGGCGCCGGAAGCCTCGGAAGGGGGGTCGTCTTATACAGTGAGTACAGGCACAAAATCTTAAAAAACTGTAAAATTAGGGGGTCGTCTTATACACCTGGTCACTTTATACACCGGCAAATAAGGTTTATATAGAAAGTGTATCCGTATACAGTATCTCACAAAAGTAAGTACACCCTCACATTTTTTAACAGAGTAAATTTGCTGTCCCCTCAAAATAACTCAACACACAGACATTAATGTCTAAACCACTGACAACAAAAGTGAGTACACCCCTGAGTGAAAATGTCAAAATTGGGCCCAAGAGTGTCATAATTTTGTGTGGCCACCATTATTTTCCAGCACTGTCTTAACCCCCATGGAGTTTACCAGAGCTTCACAGGTTGCCACTGGAGTCCTCTTCCACTCCTCCATGATGACATCACAGAGCTGGTGGATGTTAGAGATCTCCTCCACCTTCCATTTGAGGATGCCCCACAGATGCTCAATAGGGTTTAGGTCTGGAGACATGTTTTGCCAGTCCATCACAATTACCCTCAGCTTCTCTAGCAAGTCAGTGGTCGTCTTGGAGGTGTGTTTGTCTGCTTGTCTTCAGCAAACTGCGGGCTTTCTTGTGCATCATCTTTAGAAGAGGCTTCCTCCTGTGACGACAGCCATGCAGACCAATTTGATGCTGTGTTTGGCATATGGTCTGAGCACTGACAGGATGACCCCCCATCTCTTCAACCTCTGCAGTAGGGATGAGCTGCACACCCCCGAGATTGGTTTGCAGCTGAACATGCAAACAGGCAAAAAATTTGTGCGAACATCGTTAAAGTCTATGGGATGTGAACGTGAAAAATCAAAAGTGCTAATTTTAAAGGCGTATATGCAAGTTATTGCCGCAGAAAGTGTTTGGGGACCCGGGTCCTCCCCCAGGGGACATGTATCAATGTAGAAAAAGTTTTAAAAATGTATGTTTTTTTGGGAGCAGTGATTTTAATAATATTTAATAGAAATTAAATATTCCTTTAAATATCGTGCATGGGGGTCTCCTTAGTCTGCCTGTAAAGTAGTGCATCTTTCCCAAGTTTATAACAGTACCACAGCAAAATTACATTTCTAAAGGAAAAAATTGAGCAGCAGTTCTACCAAATCTTATAAAATTCTTAAAAATACCCTAATACTATATATTATAAAATACTGACAAAATGCTGAAATATATATATATATACAGTGTATATATATATATATATATATATATATATATATATATTTATTGTGACAGTTTTGGATCTGATGAAACAGCGGATGCTGAGAAACATTATCCTATTGGCTGGCCTGAGTCCCTACGTCACTTCCGGTCCTACGACGGTACGCTGCGTTCCACGCTGGAACGCACGCCGCTCTGAAGCAGCACCAGCGGTTCTTGGAGCTCCTGTGTTCCCCCATGGCTTCCTAACTCCTGGATTTCCATCTCCTTCGGTTCCACAGTATGAGACCAGCCAGATCGAACCCCTGCAGCTACAGATGACACACTGACACCAGACCAGCCTCTTGCCCTACCATGCCTGTGTTTTCACTCCTTTTGTGAGTAACCAATTTATTGTTTGAGACATTACTTTTAATTAAATCCATATTTACTGCACTTAGTTTGGCGCATTTCCTTCTTGTTCGTACATATCTTTCAGAGTTCGCTTCTGCTTCAGGATTGCTGCCGCTAGTGCTATTGGACTGTTATTGGACTATTATTGGATGATTATATTCACTTAATTAATTTTTATTATTGACATGGACCTTATGATATGCTAATGTTGCTGATTACTGATTGTGCTTGTTTAGTCATGCGCCATCCACTTATACATTTTTTACACAAAATGTAATAATTTCTCGGACTCGTTAGAACAGTGATTGTGGAACCCTTTTTATGAATAAATAAAAAAACTAGCCTAATTGTCCCTTCATTATTTATAAAAACCTTAAAGAGCATTAATGAAAAAACAATTTAACTCAAAGCCCACATTCATTATGCTTTCTGCAGCCCTTTTTAATGTTAAATACATGTTCTCTCATTCTGAGGTCCCTCTAATTAATATATTGAAGCCCACGTTGCCATTCAAATATATACAGTATACTACTCTTTCTGTCCCACAAGAAACAAAGGGCTAGATTCAAATAGAATTGCCTATCTTTAGGCGGGCGTAGCGTATCTCAGATACACTACGCCGCCGTAATTTAGTGAGGCAGGTACCGTATTCACAACGAACTTGCGTCCTAAGTTACGGCGGCATAGTGTAAATGGGCCGGCCTAAGCCCGTCTAATTCAAATTGTCCAGGCAGTGGGCGTGTTGTATTATAATGAGCCTTGACCCCACGTAATTGACGCTCCTAACGAACGGCGCATGCGCCGTCCGTGAACGTATCCCAGTGCGCATGCTCGAAATCACGTCGCAAATAGTCAATGCTTTCGACGTGAATGTAACTTACGCACAGCCCTATTCGCATACGACTTACGTAAACGACGTAAACGACGGAAAATTTTACGCTGTCCCGACGTCCATACTTAACATTGGCTACGCCTCATATAGCAGGGGTAACTTTACGCCGAAATAAGCCTTACGTAAACTACGTAAATCAATGCGCCAGTCGGACGTACGTTTCTGAATCGGCGTATCCAGCTCATTTGCATATTCTACGCGTAAATCTACGGAAAGGGGCCCCTAGCGTCCAGCGTAAATATGCACCCTAAGATACAACGGCGTAGGAGACTTACGCTGCTCGTATCTAGGCCAAATCTATGCGTAACTGATTCTATGAATCAGGCGCATTGATACGACCGCGCTCATTCGGGCATACAACGGCGTATCTGAAGATACGCCGTCGTATGTCCTTTATGAATCTAGCCCAAAGTCTCTTATTTTTACTATCTCTTTTGTGGTTGTTATTTGAAAACATTATCTTCTTCTTGTATTCTGTATTTCTGCTGGGGCATGATATAGTGAGTGGTTAGGGAAACAAAATGTGTCCTGTTTCCAATGAAAAGTGTAAATTATGAACTCAAGCAAGGAGGTATGGTAAAACTCTAGTCTCTGATGGTACACTTGCAGGTTCATCTCTCATGTTGCCTTCTACCCCTATGTAAAACTCCTATACTCCTTTGGATTTTTTTTTATTTCTCAGGAGATCATCTCTCTTTGTATGTCCCAGTGACAACAGAAAATTTATGGAAATCAAAAATATTACAGTTTTCACAAAAAATAGGATAAAAGGAAAACTTCCCAGTGGAAACACCTATTTAGGATTTGCCTCACTTGTTGTCTCCAGGACAGGAAGTCAATGTAAAACTTCTCTAAACACTTAAGCCCCGGACCTTTTTGCAGCTAAATGCCCAGGCCAGGTTTTGCGATTCGGCACTGCATCGCTTTAACAGACAATTGCGCGGTCGTGCGACGTAGCTCCCAAACAAAATTGGCGTCCTTTTTTCCCCACAAATAGAGCTTTATTTTGGTGGTATTTGATCACCTCTGCGGTTTTTATTTTTTGCGCTATAAACAAAAATAGAGCGACAATTTTGAAAAAAATGCAATATTTTTTACTTTTTGCTGTAATAAATATCCCCCAAAAACATATATAAATTTTATTTTCCTCAGTTTAGGCCGATACATATTCTTCTACCTATTTTTGGTAAAAAAAATCGCAATAAGTGTTTATTGATTGGTTTGCACAAAATGTATAGCGTTTACAAAATAGAGGATAGTTTTATTGCATTTTTATTAATTTTTTTTTACTACTATTGGCGGCGATCAGCAATTTTTTTCATGACTGCGACATTATGGCGGACACTTCGGACAATTTTGACACATTTTTGGGACCATTGTCATTTTCACAGCAAAAAAGGCATTTAAATTGCATTCTTTATTGTGAAAATGACAGTTGCAGTTTGGGAGTTAACCACAGGGGGCGCTGTAGGAGTTAGGGTTCACCTAGTGTGTGTTTACAACAGTAGGGGGGTGTGGCTGTAGGACTGACGTCATCGATCGAGTCTCCCTTATAAAAAGGATCACTCGATCGATACAGTGAAGCACGGGGAAGCCGTGTTTACATACGTCTCTCCCCATTCTTCAGCCTCGGGGAGCGATCGCGACGGAGCGGCTATAAACAAATAGCCGCGCCGTCGTCCCGGATCGGTCCCCGAGGGAATCCGCCCGCCGCACGCAGCGGGGGGGTCCCGCTCGGACCCCCCACCCGCTAGAAGGCGGGGACGTATATATACGCCCATCTGCCTGTCCGTGCCATTTTGCAGACGTATATAGTCGTGCGGCGGGCATTAAGGGGCTAAAGAATGCAAATAAAATAAAAATAACAGACAAGGGTTTTAGTATTAAATGCTTTAGAGCTTTGGATTAAATGTATTAAACGTGAGCTTTACTGTTATGGCTAATGGGTTTCATTTTTGTTGGTCCACTATCCACAACCGGTTTAAATATTGGGAAATGCCAGAATACTCTCAAAAATGTGTTCACTATTAAAATTTTTCAGATTTATATAAAATTTTAGGGATTATGCAATAACTCTTATGCCGCATACACACGGTCGTTTTTTGTCTTGTAAAAAAACGTCGTTTTTTTATCATGAAAAAAACGACGTTTTTCAAACTTCATTTTAAAAACCTACGTTGCCCACACACCATTGTTTTTTCAAAATGCTCTAGCAAAGCGCGGTTACGTACAACGCGTATGACAGGACTCTGTTCCATTCAAGCTCCCGTCTCATAACTTGCTTTTGAGCATGCGGGGGTTTAAAACGTCGTTTTAGCCCACACACGATCATTTTTTATGACACAAAAAACGACATTTTGAAAAACGACATAAAAAATTGAAGAGACAATTCTTTCACCGCTCCAGGTGAGCCTCGTAGATCATCAAGGGTTGTTGAACCACCAGGGTGCTGGCAATGCTAATTGTAGCACATGAACGAAAAAACTGTGGATAGCCGCACTCCAAGATAACTTAAAATTAAGTAGGTCTTTTTATTTTCAAATGCACATGCAGTCACCGCAAACAACAGGTACAGAAATGGCCGACGCGTTTCGCGCTGCAATTCAGCGCTTAGTCATGGCTAACACAGGTTCACACTAAAATAACATATATACCAAAACCACCATCATGTGAAAAAATATCCGCCAATGGCGGTGCTCGATCAATCAAATAATTAAACAATTAATTACATACACGTTCAATCTGAATCATATAGAGCAGGTGATGAGGCCTCCCTCAGAATTAACAAATTGAAATGAAAAGCTTGTATAAAACACATATATATATAGTAGCAAAACACCTATGTGTCCCCTCAAGGCTCCAAAAATATGAAGTCACAATTATGGCCTATGTGTGACTCCACATAAAGTGGGCCCATATATAAAAATCCTTCCAATGAAAATTATTAAATGCATGTTCTATGTATATTGAGAGGATGGTATTTTTGTGCATTAAAAAGGTGAACAACTAATATTCAAATATGGGCACTCCTGTGTAATACTGGTGTGAAATTCCCCATCAACGCAAGATGTAGGAATGAAAGTTTAAAGTGCTTCTATATTTTTATTTTTAGTTTTTTAAATATATTTTTTGATACAAAAACTCTAATTCCTATATTTTTTTTTATATTTTTGTTTTGTTTTTATATTGTGTTCCTAATATTAATACAAGGTGTGTACGAGTGTGACTCTAATGAAATGATTAATCCTCCTGGGAGAAACCTAGATGAATGTTCATATAATTTGATGTTCTGCAACTTCCATTTAGGAGCCGCACAATCAAAGAGATATACTTGTTCAAAGAGGAGAAAAAAAGAAAACTAAAAATATGAAAAGAAGGGAAGTGTAGAGTGGCCAGATAATAATAAAAAAACCTGCATATGTGAGCTTAGTGCTGACAAAGTGTCTAGTGGAGATCGTGATCTAGTGCGAAAATCTGTTGTCGTACACAGGGTTTGTGTGTGAACATTATGCCTGTAGCAATCCAGACACTGCATTATACACAGGGTTATAGACATCAAACATCATGTTAATACTTATCAGGTGAGTGTGAAATCGGCCCGGATAATGTGCTAAAAATGTTCTTCAAATTATTGATGTGAAAATCTGGAAGTTGCCAAAAAGACAGCTGCCGGGATGTAACGACCTCAACGGTGTCTAACCGATTTTGTGAAAGGAGGAAAGGCATAGTGTACAGATCCAAGGCCGAAAAATTGAAACATAATGATGATCTAATGCGAAAGTCAGTTGTCGGAAACCTGAACATGACTCTCCAAAAGGCCATAAAGTGTACAACTGATGAAATCGCTAACCCTGTGCGTATGAACCTGTGTTAGCCATGACTAAGCGCTGAATTGCAGCGTGAAACGCGTCGGCCATTTCTGTACCTGTTGTTTGCGGTGACTGCATGTGCATTTGAAAATAAAAAGACCTACTTAATTTTAAGTTATCTTGGAGTGCGGCTATCCAGAGTTTTTTCGTTCATGTTCCATAAAAAATTGAAGCATGTTCAAATTTTTTTTTGGTGTTTTTTTAGGAGCCAAAAAACGATGTGAAGCCCACACACGATCATTTTAAATGCTGTTTTTAAAAACGTTGTTTTATTTCATCACAAAAAACAACCGTGTGTACGCGGCATTAAACTCAAGATGTAGCGTGATGATTTTTGTCACTGCAGGACCTTAGCTTTAACTAAGAACCTTTCACATTTCTTTTAAATACCAACTACACTTATATTGTTACTGTATTTATTTGCTCTTCGATAACCTCCTGTCATCATCTTAGTATTAACAGCGCTAGTGATTTGCTTCTGGCAACATTCAGCTACTTTTCAATTAATTTATCAAAAACAGTTTTAGTTTTGTTTGACAGCCAGCCTTGTATAATGTTAATGGCAGCCAGGGTTACTACTCAAAGGGCTTGGGCCATTTATTATTAGCTGCACTGACTAGAAGCTTCCAACCAGGTTTATGATAAAAATACCTTTACAGAAATGTATGCTGTTTTGGGTGTCACATAGTGATGAGCCAAACTGCCCTGGGTTCGGTTTGAGCAGGGTTTGGTGAACTTCAAAGAAGCTCAGATGCTGAAACTGAACTCCAGTGAAATTAAAAATGCCCATTTTTTGGGGTAATATAATAGGGGATGTTAAAATATACATATATATATATAGTATGAGGGGTGGGCACTGCTTAAAGTGAAACATTAAAAAAACATCCAATTTATTTAAATAACATTCCGTGTTGCCCTAATCCCACCTGTGAGGAGGCAGCTTCATTGTAAAAACAAAACAAAGAAAACAAAGCACAAAAAACCCTCAAAGAGTCTGCTATGTGATTTGGGGACCTTTGGAGGAGTTTGTGTGCTACATTTTTTAATTTGCTGGCAATTTAAAATTTATAATTCGTTTTCTTTGTATATGTCAGTTGCGTAGAGTCCCCTCCGAAATACATACCAGGCCTTCTGAGTCTTTTATGGATTTGAAAAGGTGTAATTCATGCAAACAAACAAAAAAAAAAAAAAAATATTAGAGGTCTCCCAGGAAAACCATACCAGACACTTAGGGTCTTTTACTGATTTTGGGGCAAAATCCATCCAAAAGAATGTGTGTGTTCCCCCAAAAAATCAATACCAGACCCTTAATCTAAGCATGTGGCCTGGCTGGCTAGAAAATAGGGGTACGCCCCCTAGCTGGACCATACTAGGCCACATGGGGGCCACCCCCTAGCAAAGCAGCTTATCCCCAATATTGATGAGGACAAGGAACTCTTGCTCACAACCCTTGTCAGATGGTTGTGGAGTTCTGTGGGTGGGAGGCTTATCTGGAAACCCCCCCCCCCCCCCCCCCCCCTGTGTGAATGAGCACATGAGTCCCTCATTGTAAATCCATTCTCTACTACAATGCCTGCTACCTGCTGACTCACTGAAAAATAAAACCTGATGATGCAGTGCATGCAACCAATCCTGATGGGAACACCAGCCAAATGCTCCTGACCTGTCATCAGCTATATAAGGGAAAAGCCGAGCATAGTGGTGACATTATTGACCATATATTGCCAGTGATTATATTTGGGCAGCAAAGTCACTGCTATCCCCACACCTATGCTAAAAAGGAGCAGGGATTCTCCATGAAGTCAGTGGTTCCCAGGGGTGCGGAGGATGCAAGCACCTGTGAATTTCTTTGGAACCAGTGACAGTTGGAAGCTATCATATATAAAAGTAGAAATACTGCCTCTATATATGGTGCATGGCTCCTGCCAAACAGTGAGCTGAAAAAAGCTAAAGTTCAGGCATTCATCCGAACAGCGAAAGTTCGGTCTGAACATAGGTTCAAAGCAAACTGTTGGCTCATGCCTAGATTCAAACAGCATCATTGTATTGTCTTTAACGTCAATTATTTTTGTAAGGGCTAGTTTGCCAAAGTGGAGATCTGACCCCTTTCTGAAAAGGCACCACAGAGTGGAAGTGGAAAGTTTGTGCCCAGACTGTACAGATGGTTGTAAAAACTCAGGCACTTTCAAACTGCCCTTTTACATAATGCGCAGGATTAACCCCTTAGGTTTCACAGTGAGTATTACAAGCATGCTTTACTGCATATAGAGACTGATTTTACTGTTGTGGGTTTAGTAACACTTTAATGCAGCATCATTAAGTATATATTGATGTGATATCAACCCATTGTAGTCCCTTTACAGTGGTGCGAGAAGCTGACCAGTTCCTGTGCTGACAAAAAACATGCAAGGTTCATAATGTCCCCAGAAGGAAGAAAAGCTCCTGCATGCTGACAGATGCCACTAGAGAGAAAAAAGGGGGCTGCTGTGTAATGGAGAGTGTCAGAGAGGAGGAGCAATTTACAAAAAACCTTAGACATTTTGGAAAAAGGGACAATAAAGATAGAAGAAATCTGAGTGAGAATGAGAGGTGGTTGACGATGTGACTGATGGTACAGTAGATACAAAAGAGGGATGCTGATGAAAAGATTCATCCTTCTAAGAGTTTGAAAATGTAAAATTTGGTGAAATTGTTTCTCCAGCCCTCTTGGCATTAGTAACATATCACCATATGAACTTAGGGCTTGTAAGGGCTTGTTTAAAAAAGCATGGCCAAATGAAGATGAATGCTATATTTTTCGTATATTGTGTAGTCCCATTCATATCTACTGAATGGGTCTTGCAAAATGTCAAATTGTAATCCCATATTACATGACAAAATGTGTTACGCCAATGACAATTTACTTTGCTATGTGTTACAGTATAAGGGAGTTCTAATTCTATATTGTATTATTTCCACAGAAAGACGAGGCATTATTTGATTAAAAGATAACTGTTTGTTATTTATTGAGATGACTGTTTATTTGAGGTGAAATTACAGGTGAAATAAAAGGAATCAAAAGTGTGAGTTAAGTAGGGTAATACCATACATAGCTAAAGAAGATCCATCAAGGACTGAACCTAATTAATTTCCGAAAAAAGACACCACTTTAGGGACTGACAAAGCAATTACTAAATCTACCAAATAAAACAAAATAAAAGCGGGTCTGTCTACGTGCATTTCTAACCCTAGGTCTCAATAACAGTTCTTATATTTTTTTGATCCAGCTGTAGTGCCGACTCTTCTGGATATTATTATGATACAGCTTGCAGGAGCTGAAGTCTGAGCACCGACATCTCTCATTTATCCAGATTGAGTTTAGGGTTTGAGCGCAGTGAGCTTTTTTTTAGGAATAACCTGCATATATAAAGTAAGTAATCATTCTCTGTGTTAAATTGTTACATATTGTCAAAATGTAACAAAATATTCAAGATTTTTTAAGAAATTGCTCAACTGCAAAAATATGTAACACGATAAAGCTTAAACAACTTTGGATCTCATTAAATTTCAGTTTTTGACTGAGGGCCACAGGGAATAATTATGGGTCATAAAATTACAAGTTTGATATGTCTGATTTACTAGTAGGAGACAACACTGAACGTCAATGAAATGTCAGCCATTTTAACAGCCCATAAAATGTCTGTGGGCCAGTTGCTGGGCTGAAACGATCACTGAGCATAAGTGAATGGAGTGTGTGGTAACAAGTTTCTGTTATATACTTGCAAAGTATAAAAGAAAGAGTTAAAGCGTTTGTTAACCCTAAAAAGATAATCTTGTTCCTTTAAAGCATGTTATACAGCACAGTGCTTGTGCTGTGTCATTTGGCCCCCTGTAACACCTGTAATACCTGGTTGATCCTGCCTGGCTATACCCTCCCCCCTGTGTGCTGACTCCAATATATCAGGGCTGCTGAGCCCTGAGGCCGCAGTCATCTGTATGTGCCTCCATCATCCGCAGCCTGCTATCTGTCTCCTCTGTGCTCTCTCCCCCTCCCCTCTCTGCCTGTCAGCTTGTGACAGTGCCTGCCCCTCAACTCCCACTGTTCAAATAACTTTCACAACTTCATACCATCCCCTCTGTGTTCTAATCCTGTATGCCCCTCACACAGGGGCATACCGGATTAGAACACTGAGGGGTTGGTATAGATATGTGTAAGAGGCTTAACAACCACTTTAATAGCTGATAAAATAGGGGTAACTTGTATTTTAAACTTATGACTCAGATCCGTTTCTGAAAACTGCTTTTTAAGATTTGTAAATTAAAGTAACTTGCACCAAACTAAAGAAATATCTCTCTGCTGCAACTAGTGCATACGACTTTCCTTAGGGTACTTCTTATTTACTCAGTGGCAGGGCCTGGCAAGCTGAATAAATATCTACAGTGTCCAGGTTTGTTCACATCTCCTGATATTCAGCACTATGATAAAGTAATTTATCTAAAAATAAGACTAAAGCCCTGTACACATGATCGGTTTGTCCTTGAAAACAGACAAACCAATCGTATATGAGCCCCATCGGTCTTTTTTTCATCGGTGTAAAAAAATAGATTTTTTTTTACATTTTTCCTATGGATAAAAAAACGATAGAAAAAAACTGATCGTCTGTGTGGAAGTCCATCGGAGAAAAATCCATGCATGCGCAGAATCAAGTCGACGCATGCTTGGAAGCATTGAACTTAATTTTTCTCAGCACGTCGTAGTGTTTTACGTTACCGTGTTTTGTCACGGTCGGATTTTTGACTGATGGTGTGTAGGCAAGACTGATGAAAGTCAGCTTCATCAGTTATCCGACGAAAAAATCCATCGGATTAGATTCCATCAGTTATCCGATCGTGTGCACGCGGCTACAGAGGTGCTAAAATAATTGAGGGGGTCTTGTAGCAAATTGTAGGGTTTCCTTATTTCCATCCTTCAACCTGTGGAATATTTAAAGGCCCAGTAGAGATAACAATATACTGTGCACATCATAGATAATGAGAAAATTACTAGATACTACTAATATTACTATTACTAGCATAACAATATTTGTGCAATATCAGAGATGTACCTTCACAATCCATGTAACACTCACTTGTACTATTTAGTGCTAGCCTACAGCAACAAGCAAATTCTCTCAACCCTCATACCCAAGATTTGTCATACCAAGCATGAAAAGGATTTCAACAAAGATGTCGCTGACACTGGGTGGGCTACGCGAAGAAGAGTGTTCATCCCAAGCAGCAGCAAAGCAGACATTGTAGGGGACCGTCACAGCAACATAGAACGTGGCCAAGAGAATCAGCCAGTCCCAGCCAGCCTTAAAAGTGCCATAGTGCAGGAGAACGAAGCGTGACTTCTGGATTGCAGCAACTTTGTATTCTGGGATTGTGGGCTTGTCACCAAACACATTCTGCAAAATAATAAAGAAAAAAAGAGAATAAATGTGACAGGTAATCTTACTCTTGTAACTAGGGCAATAACAAGAAAAGCGGGCTAAAGCTGAACTTTAGACATACGGCTAAATACACAGGTGAATACATATACAGTCATTGTTTTACCTGCCAAATGATTTGTATTTCTCTCCATCTGGATTTACATAGACCTACCATGCAGCACGGTCAGCCAGATGACATCCCTTTCTCTGTTACAGTTATAGACTGTAGAAGGAAAACAGTGGTGTCTTTTTTCCACCCCCAGGCTGTTGGCTGGGCAGTCAAAAGCAGCAATGGACTAATCTTTGCTTAGGCCCATGCTAATGGTCTTTTGTTTTCTCCAAACACATTTTGAATTCTCTTACAAGATTATAGGAATGAAAACACCACTTGAAGCATTTCAAATGCAGGTCAGAAGAAAGTCAACCGCAGGTAAAAAATTTTGGTCAATGAATTCTAAATGATCCCAGAAGCATATCAAACTGATGTCATACGAATGCCATCAAAACCAGCCTGAAGCCTCGTACACACGACCGAGGAACTCGTCGGAAAAGACACATCGTTTTCCTCGACGAGTTCCTTGTTATGCTTGTCGAGGAACTCGACAAGCTTGCCTTGCGTACACACGGTCAAGACAAAATCTCCTCAGTCTCAAACGTGGTGACGTACAACACATACAATGGCAGGGGAAGTTTGATTCCACTGGCACAACCCTTGGGGCTGGTTTTGCTAATCTCATGTTACTGCGTGTTAAGTAAAAGTTTGTTAAGAGACGATTTGCACTTTTCAGTCTGTTACAGCGTGAAAAATGTGTTATCTCCATTACAAATGCCACTTTTACCTAAGGTGCGCTCCCGTCTCATACCTTATTCTGAGCATGCGTGGGTTTCTTAGCATACACACGATCGTGTTTCTCGTCGAAAACCAGCCCGACTAGGAAAACGAAGAGGAAATTGAGACTCCCATCAAGGAAAAAGAGAACTTGCTCTCTTTTTTCCTCGTCGAGTTCCTCGACAGTTTCCAGTTTCTGTCGAGGAAAACGGTCGTGTGTACGAGGCCTGAAGCATGGACCAAGAATCTTTTGTTCAAGGTTGGGGTTGACAAGAATACATTTATTTCAACCTCTTTCCCATCTTTCACGTATTATATTGACTATGTTGCAATTGAGAAAATTGATTTTAAGATCTATCAACATTATTTTTTTTGGAAAACAACTGAACGCTGGAGAGATCATACAGGCACAAATGATTGCAACTCTGTTTTCATTAATACATCTGATTTTGACTTATTCTGCTCTCTTCCTATCAGCAGGTTCCTTGTCAGCACATTTGCATGCATGACATATGACTTGATCCCAGTCCTGCCCCTCCCTCTCCCCATCGAAGTGCTGTTGTATAGCAGATTGCAAAAGGCTGATATCAAGTCAAATTTAGATGTGTTCATGAAAACAGGGTTGCAATTATTTGTGCTTTTATGATCTCTCCAGCATTCAGTTGTTTTCCAAAAAATGAATGTTCATAGATCTTAAAATCCATTTTCTCAATTGCAACATAGTCAATATAATACATGAAAGATGGGAAAGAGGTTGAAATAAATGTATTCTTGTCAACCCCAACCTTGAAGAAAAGATTCTTGATCCATGACTAGCCACCTAATAAATGAAACCACTATTTTTCTAGGATTTAAGTAGTGTTTTTTTTTTACAGGGGTTTTGGCATGATTCTCACAATTGAGTCACATTAGAATTTTTTTTTTTTATCTTATTGCTGGAAGATCATCATTTATTTTCCAACACTATGATCCCCAAACTCCGATTGTCTCACTGCTTATTTCAGGGGTCTGCCCAGAGCTTGAGACCAAATTGTAAACAACCTGAAATATAGCTTCCTCTGGCAATGTGTCCATAAAGAGGAACTAAAGTCTAAAATGCATGTATGTATATAATTATTTTATTTATTTAGTCTACGCACAGAGAAAAACCTTCCTTTCTGTTTAAAAGAAAAGCATGTCAATTGAAGTCTCTTATGGCTGTAGCAGCTTTAAATTGCACATGCACCTGGAATATCAACTTCTCTGCACCAAATTACGCTGAGATGGGCATTTTGCAATATTTTGCAATATTAGTTTCTACAAGTTTAAGTTTTGAAGTGGTTTTAAAACCCCCCTCCCCCTCAAAAAAATAAGAAAATAATTGTATATATATATATATATATATATATATATATATATATATATATATATATATACACCCACACACACACATTATCTGGCTCTTCCAGGTAGGGCGAGCACAGTTTGCTCAGTACGCAGGCAGAACGGCGATCTACCTATGTAAACAAGGCAGATCGCTGTTTTGACAGGAGGGAAGGCATGGATTCTGTGTTCCTGGATCCATGCCTTCCCCTAGCAAAAACACCTTCCCACAGTTTAGAGAAACACTGGCTAGGCACACATTTAACCCTTTGATTGCCCCTGATATTAACCCTTTTCCCAGCCAGTGTCATTAGTACAGTGACAGTGCAAATTTATTTTAACACTGATCATTGTAATAATATCACCAGTTCCCAAAAAGTGTTAAAGTTGTCCGCCGCAATATCGCATTCCCGCTAGAAGTCACTGATCGTCACCATTGCTAGTAAAAAAGAAATAAATAAAAATATCCCATAGTTTGTAGATGCTGTAACTTTTGCACAAACCAATCAATATACGCTTATTGGGATTTTTTTTACCAAAATATGTAGCAGAATACATATTGGCTAAAATTGATGAAGAAATTAGATTTTTTTAAATTATTTTATTGGGTAGGTTTTATAGCAGAAAGTAAAAAACATTGTTTTTTTCTTCAAAATGTACACTCTTTCTTTGTTTATAGCGCAAAAAATACAAAACGCAGAGGTGATCAAATACCACCAAAATAAATCTCTATTTGTGGGGGGGAAAAGGGACATAATTTTTGCACACCCGAGGAATTGTCAGTTAAAGTAACACAGTGCCATATCGCAAACATGGCCTGGTCACGAGGGGAGGTAAATCTTCTGGAGGTCAAGTGCTTAATGAATAATCTTGTTTAAAAACAGACATGCAAATTCTCATTTGAGGAAAGTTATGCATTATCCACAGTACTGACACATACAGTATATGTATACAGTTTAACACAGCAATAATATTTTTATAGCAGCTGTTTAGAGATTTACTTCCCTCTCCCTTTCTTCTCTTTTTCTTGCTTTCATAATAATTCAATGACAACATGGTACAGTTGTCTAAGGAAGCACAAAGATGACATTGTCATGGTCACAATGTGAAAGGTTAAAGCATACCTTAGAAGTGGCTGCATTTAACAAACTAACCTTGAAAATGTGCTGGATAAAAACACAACGGCTTATGCGACCTAGAAAAAAATAGTCCATATTGTCTGGAGTGATGTAACAAATAATACAACTCAGACACATGCTAAGAAACCTTCAGTTTTCTCTGACTTAATAGTTCTAAATATATGCCAAGTGGCAGTGAATGTGACTACTACCAAACATTTACTTGTGGCGGTGAATCAATCACTGTCATTTAGAACAGTTGCAGTGAAAGTTTGTTCAGTGCCAGGCAGTGTTCATTTTGACATCAAATTTCCATTTCGTTTTAGTCATAGTCTTTTGACTAAAATGCCATTTTAGTTTTAGTCATATTTTAGTCATCTGAATTGTTTTAATTTTACTTGTATTTTAGTCTAGTAAAATTGAATAGAATTAGTTAAATTGTAATGCATTATTTAAGCATTTCTCTAGAATTGACAAACTCATTATATACTCCTGGACTTAAGTATGGTATTAAGGTTTGAACATGCATTACAGACATAGATTTAGGTGTTGTGATATATAAAGTCTTTATAAAAAAATAAATAATAATTTTTCAACAAACAAAAGTGCAACTTTAAAATAAAAAATAGAACCCAAAAAACGTTAAACTCTTGGCTGTAATGACATTGCACATACAGTTGTGCTCATAAGTTTACATAAACTGGCAGAATTTATGATTTCTTGGTCATTTTTCAGAGAATGTGAATAACACAAAAACTTTTCTTTCACTCGTGTTTAGTGTTTGGCTGAAGCCATTTATTATCAATCAACTGTGTTTATTCTTTTTAAATGATAATGACAACAGAAACTAGCCAAATGACCCTGATCAAAAGTTTACATACCCCAGTTCTTAATACTGTGTATTGCCCCCTTTGACATCAATGACAGATTGAAGTATTTTGTGGTATTTGTGGATGAGGCTCTTTATCTTCTCAGATGGTAAAACTGCCCATTCCTCTTGGCAAAAGGCCTCAATTTTCTGCAAATTCTTGGGCTGTCTTGCATGAACTGCACATTTGAGATCTCCCCAGAGTTTCTCAATAATATTGAGGTCAGGAGACTGAGGTGGCCACTCCAGAACCTTCATTTTATTCTGCTGTAGCCAACGGGTCGATTTGGTCTTGTGTTTTGGATCATTGTCATGTTGGAATGTCGTCCCATGTGCAGCTTCCTGGCTGATGAATGCAAATGTCCCTCCAGTATTTTTTTTTATAACATACTGCATTCATCTTGTCATCAATTTTGACCAAATTTCCTGTGCCTTTGTAGCTGACACACCCCCAAAACATAAGCGATTCACCTCTGTATTTCACAGTAGAAATAGTGTACTTTTCATCATAGGCCTTGTTGACTCCTCTCCAAATGTAGTGTTTATGGTTGTGGCCAAAAAGCAAAATTTTGGTCTCATCACTCCAAATGACTTTGTGCCAGAAGGTTTGAGGCTGGTCTCTGCGCTGTTTGGCATATTGTAAGTGGGGTACTTTGTGGCATTTGCTTAGTAATGGCTTTCTTCTGGCGACTCGACCATGCAGTCCATCTTTCTTCAAGTGCCTCCTTATTGTTCATCTTGAAACAGCCACATGTTTTCAGAGAGTCCTGTATTTCACCTGAAGTTATTTGTGGGTTTTTCTTTGCATCTCAAAAATTTTCCTGGCTGAAAGTTTAGTTGGTCTATCTGACCGTGGTTTGGTTTCAACAGAACTCCTAATTTTCCACTTCTTGATTAGAGTTTGAACACTGCTGATTGGCATTCTCAATTCCCTGGATATCTTTTCATATCCCTTTCCTGTTTTATACAGTTCAACTACCTTTTTCGCAGATCCTTTGACAATTCTTTTGGTTTCCCCCATGACTCAGAATCCAGAAAGTCAGTGCAGCACTGGATGAAAGATGCAAGGGTCTGTCAGGAGTCCAGAAACTCATTGACCATTTATACATACACACTAATTACAAGCAAACAGATCACAGGTGAGGATGGTTACCTTTAATAGCCATTCAAACCCCTTTGTGTCAACGTGTGTGCATGTTATCATGCCAAAATCACCAGGGTATTTCTGTTGTGATTAAGATTTAAAAAGAGTAAACACAGTTGATTGATTATAAATGGCTTCAGCCAAACACTAACCATGAGTGAAAGAAACGTTTTTGTGTTTTTCATATTCTGTGAAAAATGGCCAAGAAATCATAAATTCTGCCGGGGTATGTAAACTTATGAGCACAACTGTATTACCTGAATATATTACCAACATTAAATATTAAGAAAAAAAAAGAAACTCTTTATTCATTTTTTTTTTCTTTCTTTCAGCAGCTTAGTAGATGCCCCCATTACTGTTTAAACTTTAATGTGCTATTATTATAGGCTGGAGATGTAATTATGTTGCCGATTTATAAAAAGGCCAGCAAAGGGCGTGTACTGTGTGAAAGGATTGATGGGAGCCAGTGTCTTTCAGCCAATACAGTCAGCGGCTGGGGCTTTAACAGACAGGTGGAGCGCCGAGGAAAGCAGAAATTCCGGTAAGTGAAAACGTTCCTCTCTCACATTTTTGTTCGTTGACAAAAACTGGAATTGATTTTCGTCATAGTTTTCATCAATTGACTTAATTTGAATTCTGCTGATGGACTCAAAGGCAGCATATGTATGGGTTAACCCCGCCTCCTCTTCAATCCTATAGGACCCCTACTCCCATAAATATTTGCTCATAGCCAGAGGCGGCATTCCTTTTTTTGTCCTCCTCCTAACGACCAAAATGGTTGAAGTCGTACCTTGGATAAAGGTCCACAATCGAGGCCTGTGAGTCTTTTCAGGACACGCATGGTCCTTCAGAAGTCCTTCTCATCTCAGAATTGTTTCCATGGATTTGCCTCACTCTGAGGAAAAGAGGCATATACTCTTATATTATGTAAAGTCACTGGTGTTGCAAAATGCTGCTGTGTCAGTCCCAGAATGCAAGAGATTTCAAGGCATGTACTTTACCTTCTTTATGGACATGAAGAAGAATGGCTTGCAGAGGCCAATTATACAGTAGACCTCACGCACCTAACACAATTTTCATCAAAAAGGAAAAGTTTAAGATGGAGACGTCCCTGATACATAGGGGGTCCAGCCAGGTGACTGTCTCGTTTCCAATGACCTAAAGATGCTTACATTCATGTGCCCATAGTAGAAGACTTCCGCAAGTTCCTTTGTAGGTCAAGGCCATTTCCAGCTCACTTGTCTACAATTCGGGCTTTCAACATAGCCCTGCATGTTTTTTCAAAGCCTTATTGGTTGTTATAGTTATATCAAAACAAGAGGCATATGCCTGCATAGTTACTTGGGGATGGCCTTCTCCTACTGTCCCAATACAGAGGATAGCTGCAGGAGCCTAGAGCTCAGGTCTTTTCAATGCTCCTCAAATTCGGCTGGCTGATAAATCTGGAAAAAAGTCAAGTTTGATATAAGCAAGAGGACCATTGCTTTGCCTCTGGATCTCGATAATCTTGAACAGAAAACACTTGGCCCTGTCTTCTTTCCACCTGCATGCCTCTCAGTGTCTGAAATTAAAGGGCACTATGGTGTCTACAGATCCGATGGTAAAGTCGATGCTCTGGAAGGGGTTTCTCCAGCAGTGGAAGCCAGGAAGCAGAATTTAGGTCATCTACATAACTTTAGTCATGAGAGAGTTCCCTGGTTGCTGCAATGAAGAGACTAGCTTATTTGCCATTCCATTGCCCCCCATTTCCTGGTTCACAATCAGGTCTGATGCCAGCAATATGGGATGGGGGCTTACTGCCTGTCGGGGATAGCTCAAGGCAGGTGAGGCTGTCACTTTCACAAGTAGGGATGGGCCGAACACCCCTCCGGGTTCAATTCGCACCAGAACACCATGAATAGGCAAAACGTTTCTAGCGAACATGCAAACCCTAATAAAGTCTATAGGACACAAACATGAAAAATAAAAAGTCCTAATTTTAAAGGCTTATATGCAAGTTATTGCCATAAATAAAGTGTATGGGGACCTGGGTACTGCCCTAGGGGACATGTATCAATACAATTTTTTTTTTAAAACAATAGTTTTTTCAGGAATAGGGATTTTAATGATGCTTAAAGTGGAACAAAAAAAATGAAATATTCCTTTAAATATCATGCCTGGGGGTCCACTTAGTCTGCCTGTAAAGTGGCGCATATGTGAGATGTGTAGAACATGCAGCAGCAATAATGACATTTCTAAAGGAACACATTTAATGTAAACTCTATCACGGCTGTAACGTATTGCCCAGCACCTGGCAATAATTATTAAAAAATCAAGGAAAAAAATGGCGTGTGGTCCCACCTCAAAATCATATGGACGCTCACAGGAAGTTTGCCAGCCTCGGAGCACCCCATATATTTGTTTGTTCTACGAACAAACGAACACCCGATGTTTGAGTCGAACTTACATTCGACTCAAACATTGGGACCATCCATATAAACAAGACTGTGTTGAACATTCTGAAACTATGGGCAGCCTTCTGAACCTTACAGGCCTTTTGCCATATAATGAAGGGAGCATCAGTGCTCTTAGGCTAGTCAACACTACAACGGTCTCCTACATAGAGAGGGGGGGACTCACAGCCTGTTCTCTATTGCAGGAAGTTGAGCCAATTATGTCTTGGGCTCAGAAGAATCTAACCGACATCTAAGCGGCTTATGTCCCCGGAGTCCATAAATTTCTAATGGACTTTTCAGAGTCCAATTGGACAACTACGAATGATCTCTCCATGTGGAGGTTTTCAGGCTGATTATGTCTATGGGGGTCATCCAGAAGTCGATATGTTCGCCTCCCTGTGCTACAACAAGTTTGAGAAGTATTATACGTGGGGCCGGTATCTCCAGACCTTCGGGAGAGATGCCCTGATGGATCATTTGAAATGCAGCAGGACCTGTGCGTTTCCTCCAGTCCCAGTCATCCTCGGGTTTGTATGAAGACTCAGAACAGAAGTTGTGGAGGTAGTGGCAGTAATGCCTTATTGGTCAAATTGGCAATGGTTCCCCTTGCTAGCACAGCTCAGCTACTGGAACCCAGTGCCCCTTCCCCTCAGGCCAGACCTTCTGTCACAGGGTACCATTCTACGTCCATGTCCAGCACAGTTGCGTCTGATGGTCGGGTTCTTGAGATTGGAGGTCCTCGGCTACTCCTGCAGAGTCATCTCCGCTCTAATAAATACTAGGAGCGTGAATGCAAAGTTTATGGGAGAATGTGGTCAAAGTTTATATATTACATGTCTGCTGCTGACGGATAAAGTAATGATCCAGAAGTTTAAAATATTCTGGGTATTCTCCAGTCGGATTTAGATCTTGCGTATCAGTCAGCTCCCTCAGAGTACAAGTGTCAGCTTTTTTGGCCTTCACAGGGTCTAGGCATTTTTTTTCCTGTCTGACAATTCTTCAAGGGAGCAACCAGGCTCAGACCTTGGAGTAAGCGGAGGTTTCCCAAACAGAACCTCCCTCTTGTTCTCGACCCACTCTCGGAATTGGAGTGGAGTGTTCTAGGTCTGTCTCCATTAAAGACCTCTTTGTCAAGTTCGCCTTTCTCATGGTTATCACGTCAGCATAAAAAGCCTCAGAAATTGAAGCATCGGTCATGGAAAATCTTTCTTATGGCTCTTTCCAGATTGAGTGGTGTTGTTACTTATGCTTGACTCAAATCCCAAGGGTACATCCATCTATCATGGGAACCAAGACATTTTTCTGCCAACCTTTAGAGTACTAACTTGCGTGCTTTAGACATGGAAATGGGAATCCTGAGTTTGACTCTCAGAAGTGTCTTTTCTTTGGTTCTAGGAACTTTTTAGAAGTATCAAGCTACAGCTTCCTTTAGGCTTTCAGAACACCTGTTCATTCTTTTTGGTGAAAAGAACAAAGGGAGCCTTGCCTCATCTAGGACGATTGTGGCATGGATTGTCCAGGCCATCTGACAGGCTCACAGAGCTGAGGGCTTGGCTCCTTAAGAGGTTTTGATTGCTTACTTGACCAGGAGTGTATCTACATCTTGGGCGGCTTCACAGCATCAGGTTCCCAATGTAATATGTAGGGTGGCCTTGTGGTCCTCGATCAATACATTTATGGATCATTATTGTGTAGAGCCATAGAGGTAGAGGTCCTGCCTGTTGACGGTACAAATTAAAGCCTGTGGTACAGCATTGCCCGCCCATAGGGTGTAGGACTAGTTATTTTCCATATGTATGCTGCCATGGAGTTCCTATCAAATACTTACTGTAATTTTCCTTTCCTGATGAACTCTATGGCAGCAGGAGTTCCCTCCCAGTGTCATGGGTAGGCTAGTTGCAGAACGTGGCCTCTGGCTCTGAGCAAAAATTTATGGGAGTGGGACAGATAGGATTGGAGAGGAGGCGGGATTAACCCATACGTATGCTGCCATGGAGCCCATTAGGAAAGGAAAATTACAGTAAGTAGTTAATAGGAAATTTTTCATTTTATTTTTGTTTAGTTTTTGTCACTGAAAACATACATCTGCATTACACAGACCTTTTTTTTTACTTTCATGCATAGGCTGGATGAAGGTGAAAAACCTTGAGCCTTTAGAACCACTTTAATGTCTATGACAAGGATGAAAGTTAAATCTTGTAAACTTCAAGTGGTATTAAACCCAAAAACAAAGAGTTGTTACATTTTAGCTCAACAATTTTTTTCTTTTCACTTTGTGGTTCTGCCAATAAATCTGTTATTTCTCAACTTACTTTAACAGACCAAGCTGTCCAGACACTGTAGCAGTTATAGGGCTTGCACAAACCATAAAACAATACCAGGAGTGCTTACAACTATCAACGTTTAATAGCTGTACCTCTATACCAGTGTTTCCAAAACTATGGGTGAGGACCCAAATGGGGCAATGGACTTACTTGTGATGGGTCACCAAATGACTGTGTACTAAACAAAGCCTGGTACTAATTTGACCCTAGATGTAGCCTATAAACAATGCGATTAACATATCAAAGAAAGCTTTCTAGGAAACATAATAAATCCCACCCACAACACCATCAACCGTGAAACAATTAACTTATATGAAATAGAAATGGTGAAGAATTCTTGCAATGTGCTTTAGGCCATTGGTCCCATGAGTGACGTGATTTTGATAATAATTTTCTTCTTGAGTCTCAGTATAGTAATAATTAAAATTTTTGGGTTAAAAAGGTTAGGAAGCAATACTATATACAGACTCTAAAACGAGATTGATGTTTCTATGGGTCAAGTGGACAATGCTTGTGGGCACCAAATACCAACTAAGGAAGAGGAATGTTCATCTTCGCTGGACCAAAGTTAATGTATCCAGGACAGAGCCAGTAGCAGAAATATTCAGGCTGTTTTTTAGTAGAACGATAATGTATTTTGATCTATTCCTAATCCTTAAACTTTAATAAAGTTACATAAATTTCAATGCAAGATACTGAAAAGGATTTCTACTTTTATTGAAAAATTCAGAATTCATGTTCAGCAGGGAACCATCTACATGCTCAGTGCGCACGCCTATGGTGCCACATATACACTGCCCATTGCCCTGTCAGCTAGTACCTCACAATATATACTAATCTAATAATATATATATACACCATTTATTTGCATTATAAAGAGCTCAGAAACATAAATGATAAAAATATGCATTAAGTATAACGGATATGATGGGAACATACTAAATATAATATTTCACACTCGGCACATGATAATATTAGAATTTGTATCTGTCTATAGACCTATACATACAGGTGTTACTGGGCTATGTTTAATTCAATGTAATATTTAGACCCACATACATCATCACACTCTGTAATGTTCAAATGGATTTATGTTAGAGTGAAAGAGCATTACAGTTGGCAGAGACCATTAGTACCTATAATTATAACTGTCCCAGAAATGTCTCTTGGATTGTATCCCTACTGAGGAAGAACTGAACTATACATTACTTTAATTCCTAAGTACCACAGCAAGTTCATATCAATTTAACTATTTTAGCATCAGAAAACGACAGCAGCAATTCTGTCTGTTGAGGTTTTAAACAAAGGATAGTAAGCAACTGTTGACAGGAAGAGGGTTAAATTGAGTTACACCACTTGATAATTAAGCCCAGCATGCTGCATGCTTCTTATCAGCATGAGATGATTCTATTTGGAAGAACAATTTGCACAGTCTGATAAGTGTTCCTGTCTTTGTCTCCTTAGGTTATCCTGTGACACTATTACACTTACCTTTGAGCAGTGCCCATGCTAAATCCATTATTGGTTAATAGCAGACTTATAACAATAAATGTCCTACTAACTAATTTATGACTATGTTGGTGCTTTTTAAAACAGCTTGTAGACTCAGGATGGAAGTTGGGTCATGCATGTACAGTCTGACTGGTCCTTCCATCCCCTATCCCCCTACCCTACTGAGAGGGACTGGCATGGAGTTCTTGTACTGAAGCATACATAAACTCAAAAATAACAAAAAAAACTATATAGCAGCTTAGCAGTCATTATGTGGTGGCTGCAATAGTTTCCTTTTTCTGGCTTTTTTTTTTATCACCTGATGTTTCTGCTAGTTACACACTTTCTGGCTTAAGGTGACAACACTCACTCACTGCACTGTATCTATCAGGACTGGGACAAAAAATAGGCAATTTTCTTTATTTAAATCATGAGTGAAAGGAAAGAAAATTGGTCCATTTATCCATCAGCACATTCAGTATTGATGGGGAAATCCCTCCCACAGCACTATTTTATTCTGCCGGTGGGAAGTGCAGGGAGCACAATGGTCAATGTTTTAGCTGCTGGCAGTGATTACATGAAAAAAAATCGGACAGGCTGTTTGCACTGAAGTTGATCAATGGACCTTTGCGCATGAGCATAGGGGAATGGGAGTGCTTTAAATAATTTTATTTTATTATGTTTTTTTTATCATCTTTACCCTGTCACTTTAATTTTTTTTTATCACTTTTATTGTTATGAAAATGAACTATAAATATCCCTTGTGATTACAATAGGCAGTGATAGGCACTCTTTATTAGACCCCGAATGTCGCTACCCTTAAAAGAACTTGATCACACCAAGATCAGATGCTTTCCCTTTAAAAATGGCTCTGTTTTCATCTGGGCACACTGAAAGTGATGTATGCTCATCGCTTCTGGTTTCCTATATCATAGAGGCAAACAGAGCCATTCCAGTCTCTGATTACCTCTATGATCAGCCGGGAGATAGTGCTAGCTGGGTGCTCAGGTCTCCCGTAGGGACGAGAAAGCCGCAAAAGGAGGTAGGAGGGGGTAAAAGTGAAAGGAAATCCAAATTTTTGGGTTATCACTTGAACAGGAATAGAGGTGAAATCATCAAATGGTGACACTAATATTTGTTGACCCTAGTGACAACCAGGGATTTCTTCAATTTGGAGGATTTCCTCTAACTACAGTATCTATTTTGAAAATATATACAAAAAAATGGCGCCTTATTGGGATAAAAACATATAAACCAACAGCTGCCTTTAAAATGAACAAATCACTAAACTGTGTAGAATTATAAAGTAAAGAAAAGGGCGTTCTACATGTTCATGTGAAAAACTGGAACAAAGAAAAACACTGCATCAAACTTAAATGTGCACATAAATTAACAAATAAGCAAGCATGAAGTCCATAAGTGAATAAATCCCAACACCAAAATTGAATGCTCTGAGATAAAACTTCTAGATCTTCCACCACGAGTGCTCAGTATGAAGATGGCCACTCACCAGAGCTGTTTAACCCCTTTTTACAGGACGGTCAAAAAATGCATTGGGAACACCAGATTGGTTCTGTTAATGGCATAAATCCAATCCAATGGCCACTCAGGCACGGGCTAGAATGTAAAAAATTACTCCACAGGAGACACAGATAAAAGTTTCATAGTGTAGTAATTTTTAAATAAAGTAAAAACAGCAGCAATACTATTTGCTTGTTTATTTTTTCATTTATGTGCACAATTAAATTTGATGCAGTGTTTTTCTTTGTGCCAGTTTTTCACATAAACATGTATAGCGCCTTTTTCTTTACTTTATAATTCTACACAGTTTAGTGATTTGTTCACTTTAAAGGGGGCAGCTGTTGGTTTATATGTTTTTATCCCCATAAGGTGCCAGTTTTTCACATGAACATGAACATGTATAGCGCCTTTTTCTTTACAGTATCTATTTTGGCTATGGGACCGGAGGTAAACAGATGTCTCTCCAATGCCTGCCTGCCTGCTCCATCTAACTAAAAAAAACCTGACAGGTGTTATAACCTTCCCCTTACTCTATCCGTTACTGGCAGCAATATAATCTGTTGGTGGTGGCCGGAAACCTCCTGGCAACCTTGCCAGTCCAGACCACCGCTACTATTTGGCTTCCATCAAACAGGCAAAAAGTCTGGTTATCAGATGAACTCATTCCTACCTTGAGCTCATCCCTACTACTAACTAATTTTAGCCACATATGGCCTTAACTATACCTCATGATTGAGGCTGTTCACTTCTTATATGCATTAGAAGACAGTGGAGTTGATTTACTAAAACTGGTGCAACTGTGCACAGAAACCAACCATCTTTTTTTGTCAAAGCTCAATTAAACAAACTGAACTTACAACCTACTTGGCTACCATGCACAGCTGCACCAGATTTTGCAATCTACAGCTTTAGTAAATCATCCCCAAAGTGTCTTTTGTAAGACTGACACCACTCTTTGCTAGTGTTGCTCACGAATATTCGCATTGCGAATATTCGACTCGAATATAGCATATTCGAGAAATCGCGCTATATTTCGAAATTCGCGGTGAATATTCGCAATTCCGAATATTCGATTTTTTACAATTTTTTTTTGAATCAGATCACATCCTAGATATCTCCATCGACGTCTAAAAGCATTGCTGGTATCATTAGAGACCCTGGGCCGAGTAGCTGAAGCGTTCATTGAATTTTCCAGAAAGATCGCAATGCGATTATTCGGCAAACGCAATATCGCGCGATTATTTTCCTCGCCCCGATCTTCCGCATCAGAGCGATTTTTACAGTTTCATTTTTAAAACAGATCACATCCTAGTGATCTCCATAGACGTCTGAAAGCATTGCTGGTATGATTAGAGCCATTGGGCCGAGTAGCTGAAGCGATCATTTTATATTGCCGAATAATCGCAATGCGAATATTCGGCAATAGGAATATTGCGCGATTATTTGCTCCGCCCTTTTGCATCAGAGCCAATCAGAGTTCTCCTTCCACACTCGTCACAGGTTAGCAACCAATAGGAACCTGCCTGCATGGACATTATATAAGCTCACTCCCAGCACCATTTCATTGCAGATTCAGAAGCTTGCTATAGAGTGTGGAGGCTGTTTCTGTGTTCCTGGTTTCCTGGTTTCCTGTGTCTTTGTTCTTGATTGATTTAGATCATCACCAGCATTGCTATTTAGTGATTCCAGTGGATCTTTTCCAGTATATCAACTGCTTTTTTCAAAGCAATAGACCCAAGAGCTTTTTTCAAAGCTACGTTTTGTGCTGTTTTGTGCTGTTTTTTTCATTTGTGTTACTGTTTGATCCTGCAATCCTCCCTGTTCAGTTATATTTGCAAGAGATTTCAGAACACATATTGATCTGAGCTTTATAAAAGAGCTTTTCTAAAAGCTAAGTTTTGTTCATCTTGTGTTACTGTCAGATCTTGCAGGTTCACTGTTCAGTGATATTTGATAGGCATCTCAGTTCAAATTTTGTTTAGTTTTCCCTAAAGAGCTTTTATAAAAGCTAAGTTTTGTGTTCAGTTTAGTTAAATTTTGTGTAGTAAGTGTACACACTGTTAGTGTACATTTATTTCATCTAGCTTAGCTTAGTGTGTGTTTAGTGTCTGTGTTTTGTGTTTAAAAAAAAAAAAAAAAAAAAAAGTTAGTGTTTGTTTAGTGCTTTTTTTTTTTTTCTTTAATTTTGTAGTCCTTGTCTGGTGTACTACTTTTCTTATAGTTTAGTAGCTGTCTGTGTATGTCTTTGTCTGCGTGCCTGTCTTGTAAAAAAAACACAAAAACACATTTTGTTCACATTTTCCCCCCCAATAAAGTTTAACCCCCCCACACACATATCAGCAATTATGAGCGGCATCCGTGGCCGTGGCAGTAGGGGTAGGGGAGTTACTCCCAGTGCTGGATCGCTGCCAGCACGGGGTACCTCTCGTGCCCCTACTAGTGGTAGAGGATCGGGTGCAAGGGGAGTACGCCTGATCCGGGAGTTCTTCCCATCGGGCAGCCGCCCGATATTGCCATCTCAGGCTCAAGTAGTGGTGGACTACATGGGGCACAGCAGTGCCACTGAGTCGTCGGTCCCGACTCACAGTAGTACCACCATTACACCGTTGCCTGTACTACCCCCCCCCAGCCCCCAAGAGTCCAGCATCTTACTGTTCGACAGCGACAGTGATAGGGATCTCTTGGGGGAGGCCATGCATCAGGCAGACCTCCAGCTCTGTCCTGATGGTCAGGACCTTTTTGAAGGGATGGATGAGGAGGATGGGATACCTGCTGGCAGTATCCCAGAGACATCCCTTCAAACTGGTGCTGCTGTTTTGGTGCAGGAAACAGCAGCACCTAGTCAGACCCAGGCGTGGGTGAGGGGACAGCGGAGCCAGGCTAGAGGCTCCATGTCACGTGGTTCCCTCAGACCAACACATCTCAGCCCTTGGTCTGACATCTCTGGGGGCGAAGAGGGTGACCCATCATGGTTGCCATCTGACGCGTCGGCTCACTACGTCAGTGACGACGGGGAAGGTAGGCACCCTGGTGAAACGGTGCGCCAGGTCACCACCAGGGAGACCATCGTCAGGGTCTCCACTGGTGATGGCAGCAGGAGGTGTCAGGAGGAGGAGCAGCAGCAGCAGCAGCAGCAGCAGGCAGCTCCACCTGTGCGCACCGAATCCCAGCAGGTGCAAGTAAGCGTCACCCCATCTGACAGGAGGGCGGTGCTGAAGTCACCTGTCTGGAATTTCTTTACCCTGGTGGCAGACAACCCTACCGTGGCCATCTGCCGGATTTGTAAAGTGAGGGTGAAGAGAGGGAAGTGTTTGGCTCGGGTGGGTACCACAGCCCTGAACCAGCACCTCAGGATAAACCACTGGGCGTTGTATGAGGAGATGAAGCGTGGTGGTGGTAGCAGCGCCACCACCACAAGTGAGCAGGGTACAGCAGCCCCTGCCACATCTTCATCTGTTTCCAGCAGGTCATGCCCCCCCGCTCCCTCTAGTAGAGGTACTGGTA
Organism: Rana temporaria; assembly: GCF_905171775.1. Taxonomy (NCBI): domain Eukaryota; kingdom Metazoa; phylum Chordata; class Amphibia; order Anura; family Ranidae; genus Rana; species Rana temporaria. The sequence goes on from NC_053494.1 coordinate 133,574,776, forward strand.
CCGGCAGCCAGACCTCTACTTCCACAGCACCCTCCACGTCTGTGTCCCGCACTGCCGTCCGGCGCCAGGCGTCGATTTCAGACGCCTTTGACCGCACCACTCCCTTCCCCCCTGGAGACCGACGTGTGCGTTCCCTCAATGGGCTCCTGGCAAGGGTTATTGCCCAACATCTGCTGCCCTTCAACATAGTTGACAGCAACCCCTTCAGGCAGATGTTGGAGCAGGCCCAACCCCAATGGCGTGTCCCCAGCCGCCATTTCTTTGCCAGGACTGGTGTCCCTGCCCTACACCAGCACATTGTTCAGAATGTAACCCTGTCGCTGGATCACGCTGTCAGCGACAGGGTTCATCTGACAATGGATGGCTGGACCAGCAGGCATGGGCAGGGACGCTACATCAGCTTCACGGCCCATTGGGTTTCCCTCCGAGGCGTCGGTGAGGGATCGTCGGCAACCGATCTTGTGGTGCCGCCCCGGGGTGTCCAGGGGAGAACTGCTGGTCTCCCTCAAGCCACTGTCTCCGCAGCTGCTGAGCCTCCCAGCAAGCGCCCCCGTAGCTACTCAAGTGTGGGGCACGTGCGCTGTCAGGCCGTGCTCCAGCTTGTTAGTTTAGGGGACCGGAGACACACTGCAGAAGAAGTGCTGAAAGCACTTCAAGCTCAGGTCCAGAAGTGGCTGACACCCCGAAGGCTCCAGCCAGGTATGGTTGTCTGCGATAACGGCAGCAACCTACTCGCCGCCCTCCATGCTGGCAGTCTGACGCACGTGCCCTGTCTGGCACATGTCCTCAACCTGGTGGTGCAGAAGTTCCTGCGCACTTATCCAGGGTTGAGTGACATTGTGGCAAAGGCGCGTAGGATTGCCAGCCACTTCAGGCGCTCCCCAACCGCTACCGCGTCCCTGTCCAAATTGCAGCGGAAGTACAATCTGCCCCTTCACAGGCTGATTGTGGACAGTGTGACGCGGTGGAACTCCACCCTCCACATGCTGAAGAGGTTGTGGGAGCAGCAAAGGGCGGTGAGGGAGTACCTGATGGAACTAGGCACTCAGAGGGCTTCACCACAACTCCCTTTCATCGCCTGTGCGCAGTGGGGGCAGATAAACCAGGTCTGCCAAGTGTTGTCCTCCTTCGAGCAGGCGACCAAGATGGTCAGCAGTGAGCAAATTGGCCTCAATAGCGTGCTGCCAATACTGTTCATGCTGGAGAGGACACTAGATCGCCTGCTCGAGGCTGGGGAGAGTGCCTTGGTGGAGCAGGAGGAGTCAGCAATGCTCCACCGAGACCAGGGCCAGGACCAGGAGGAGGAGGAGGAGGAGGAGGAGGATGATGATGAAGAGGAGGAGGAGGTGGTTGCTGGTGTCGTCCCGGAGTCAGGGCCTGGTCAGGAGGGAGAGCCGGTGTTGGGGGCACCGATAGTCCGGGGGTTGGGCATGTCTGAGTTTGACCAGCAGCGCCTCAGGGAAGAAGAGTCGCACCTCATTAACCTGGCCAGCATTGAGGAGTCACAGCGGGCTGTGCTCTTCCCCATGGCTGCCCACATGCTCAGATGCCTCAGGAGGGACCCCCGGGTTAAGACCATCAAGACGAGGGATGATTTCTGGATGGCCACCCTTTTGGATCCCAGGTGCAAGGGGAAACTGGAGCAGTTCATCCCAGCCAGCCGGAGGCAGCACCGGATGGAGGAACTGCAGGCAGCCATTGTCAGACGGTTGGAGCAGGCAACTCCCCGGCCTCCAGTTGTCCCCCCTCATCTCACCCAGCAGGTGGCTGCACCCAGCTGCAGCCGAGCAGGGGACCTAATGGAAGAGATGAGGATGTTCTTCCAAACCGAGCGACCCAGTACCACCACCAGCAGCAGCAGCAGCAGTCACCACCAGCGGCTGGCCCACATGGTGGCAGACTACATGGCGTCCGTCGGTGCTTCTGACAGTATGAGCACCGACGACCCCATGGAGTACTGGGTTGCCAGATTGGACACCTGCCGCGAGCTCGCTCAGTATGCGCTGGAGTTATTGTCTTGCCCCCCCTCCAGCGTACTATCTGAGCGGACATTCAGCGCGGCAGGTGGGGTGGTCACGGACAAGAGGACCCGTCTGTCCACAGAGTCCGTGGACAGACTCACATTCATAAAGATGAATGAGTCCTGGATCGGCGGTGACTTTCTGGCACCCGTCGTCGGTTCAGGGCGCTGAAGGGTCCCTTGCCATGCATTCCCTGATGAAGCCCCGGACCTGATGTATTTACAGTGCTGAATATAACTATTTCAACATCAGAGAAAATCAATGTTAATATTTGGTACAGTAGGCTTTCTTTGCAATTACAGCGGTCAAAAATTTCTTGTAGTTTTACACCAGCTTTGCACACACTGGAGGAGGGATTTTGGCCCACTCCTCCACACAGATCTTCTCTACATCAGTCATGTTTCTGGGCTATCGCTGAGAAACACGGAGTTTGAGCTCCCTCCAAAGATTCTCTATTGGGTTTAGGTCTGGAGACTGGCTAGGCCACGCCAGAACCTTGATATGCTCCTTACAGAGCCAATCCTTGGTTATCCTGGCTGTGTGCTTTGGGTCATTCTCATGTTGGAAGACCCAGCCTCGACCCATCTTCAAAGCTCTAACTCAGGGAAGGAGGTTGTTGCCCAAAATCTTGCAATACATGGCCCCGGTCATCCTCTCCTTAATACAGTGCAGTCACCCTGTCCCATGTGCAGAAAAACACCACCAAAGCATGATGCTACCACCCCCATGCTTCACATTAGGGATGGCGTTCTTGGCATGGTACTCATCATTATTCTTCCTCCGAACACGGTTAGTGAAATTATGATCAAAAAATTATATTATAGTCTCATCTGACCACATGATTTTCTCCCATGACTCCTTTGGATCAGTCAAGACAATTATGTCAGCAGTTATTTCACACCCTATATACTCTTATTAAGACTGCTGTACATCATGGCAACTCCTGCCCATGTGATATGACTCTGTATCAACTACTACTGTTAATACTACTACTGCTGCTTCTGCTGCTGCTGCTGCCCAGTCAAGACACCTATGTCAGCAGTTATTTGACACTCTATATACTCCTATTCCTACTGCTGTTCATCATGGCACCTCCTGCCCATGTGATATGACTCTGTATCAACTACTACTGTTAATACTACTGCTGCTGCTTCTGCTGCTGCTGCCCAGTCAAGACACCTATGTCAGCAGTTATTTGACACTCTATATACTCCTATTCCTACTGCTGTTCATGATGGCACCTCCTGCCCATGTGATATGACTCTGTATCAACTACTACTGTTAATACTACTGCTGCTTCTGCTGCTGCTGCCCAGTCAAGACACCTATGTCAGCAGTTATTTGACACTCTATATACTCCTATTCCTACTGCTGTTCATGATGGCACCTCCTGCCCATGTGATATGACTCTGTATCAACTACTACTGTTAATACTACTGCTGCTTCTGCTGCTGCTGCCCAGTCAAGACACCTATGTCAGCAGTTATTTGACACTCTATATACTCCTATTCCTACTGCTGTTCATCATGGCACCTCCTGCCCATGTGATATGACTCTGTATCAACTACTACTGTTAATACTACTGCTGCTGCTTCTGCTGCTGCTGCTGCCCAGTCAAGACACCTATGTCAGCAGTTATTTGACACTCTATATACTCCTATTCCTACTGCTGTTCATGATGGCACCTCCTGCCCATGTGATATGACTCTGTATCAACTACTACTGTTAATACTACTGCTGCTTCTGCTGCTGCTGCCCAGTCAATACACCTATGTCAGCAGTTATTTGACACTCTATATACTCCTATTCCTACTGCTGTTCATGATGGCACCTCCTGCCCATGTGATATGACTCTGTATCAACTACTACTGTTAATACTACTGCTGCTTCTGCTGCTGCTGCCCAGTCAAGACACCTATGTCAGCAGTTATTTGACACTCTATATACTCCTATTCCTACTGCTGTTCATGATGGCACCTCCTACCCATGTGATATGACTCTGTATCAACTACTACTGTTAATACTACTGCTGCTTCTGCTGCTGCTGCCCAGTCAAGACACCTATGTCAGCAGTTATTTGACACTCTATATACTCCTATTCCTACTGCTGTTCATGATGGCACCTCCTGCCCATGTGATATGACTCTGTATCAACTACTACTGTTAATACTACTGCTGCTTCTGCTGCTGCTGCTGCCCAGTCAAGACACCTATGTCAGCAGTTATTTGACACTCTATATACTCCTATTCCTACTGCTGTTCATCATGGCACCTCCTGCCCATGTGATATGACTCTGTATCAACTACTACTGTTAATACTGCTACTGCTGCTTCTGCTGCCCAGTCAAGACACCTATGTCAGCAGTTATTTCACACCCTATATACTCTTATTAAGACTGCTGTACATCATGGCACCTCCTGCCCATGTGATATGACTCTGTATCAACTACTACTGTTAATACTACTACTGCTGCTTCTGCTGCCCAGTCAAGACACCTATGTCAGCAGTTATTTCACACCCTATATACTCTTATTAAGACTGCTGTACATCATGGCACCTCCTGCCCATGTGATATGACTCTGTATCAACTACTACTGTTAATACTACTACTGCTGCTTCTGCTGCCCAGTCAAGACACCTATGTCAGCAGTTATTTCACACCCTATATACTCTTATTAAGACTGCTGTACATCATGGCACCTCCTGCCCATGTGATATGACTCTGTATCAACTACTACTGTTAATACTACTACTGCTGCTTCTGCTGCCCAGTCAAGACACCTATGTCAGCAGTTATTTCACACCCTATATACTCTTATTAAGACTGCTGTTCATCATGGCACCTCTTGCCCGAGTGATTTGACACTGTATTGTCAATGTCTACTACTACTATTACAGCTCAGTCAAGACACCTGTGTCCCAATTTTTTGGTACACTATTGACTATTATGACCACTACTAATGCTGTAAAGTATTCCCCAAGTGTTTTTATGCTATGTATTACTATTACCACTACTGCTTGTAAATCGTGCCTGTGTGATACTTAGTGGGAATGCTTTAATAAGCATTCCTAGTATGGATACCCGTAAATGTATTAATCTTAATTAGTGTGAATGCTTTAATAAACATTTCCAGTATTGATATCCGTAAATTTAGTAATCTTATTATTCCTTACGTTTTTTGGTTCAGCGTAACTTCGGCATACTTTCAGCTATTGAGACCATTCAACTGTAAAAATGTTCGTCTCTTTCAGCAAATGATGGGACTTGTTCAAGTTTTTTCCTACTTTTTACACTTTTATAAATTTTTAGCTTTTAAGACCCTTTTTTTAACATTGAAGTCAATGAGAACATCCTTTTCCCCTTTGAATTCACATGCCATGCCAAAAGTTTCAGCTACTTCATACTTTCACTTACAGACACTGAAAAAACTGTAAAGCGGTCACAAAATATTTAGCTATCCGGCTATGACTTTTCAGATAGTTAGCGTTTACAATTTTTTGGTGAAAACGCAATTTACGTTTTGCGAATTTTTCAAAAAAATGCGATAGGTTATAATGTAATCCTATGGAGGGGATTTAGAGTCTGTCATGTGACCTTAACATTCTAGATCTTTGTAATTAAAAATATCTTTACAAAAAGGGGAAACAAATTGGTCTCACGCCCACAAGATCTACTTTTCATACACAATTTTTAGATCAAAACGTAGCTATGCTTGTCTGGTTTATGGCAATGTGATCAAGTCTGCGATACGTATTTTAGTTTTAGTTATTGGAGCAACAGCCAGAAATTATGTCTCATAGACTCTCATGTTAAATTATCTAAAAAATGTTGCTGCAGAACTCACAAAGACGCTCTTTTCTAAATCGCAGACATGGCCACATTTTTAAGTTTATCTACATAAATTTCATATCGATGCGTTTACAAGGGCCGTGTATTTCAAACGGTGTAGTCGTTGTATCAATTGCATGTACGTTTGAGGATTTATTAAGCTTTGTTTGGAGGCTTAAATCATGTATTAGATCTGTGAATTAAAAGCGTTTGTAATGTTATTTCTTTCTATAAATCACTTTCCTGACCTCAGTGCAATATTCCTCCTCACTGACCTGGGGAGGAGGGGAAACCTATTGAGGGGGGAGGGGCGACCAGGAAGTCAGCATACGCTATACTTTGCAGATAGAGAAAGAAGCTGTGTGTCCTAAAGATAGTGTAGTGGTTATGGTGAATGTCTTTGGCAAGGGGCTCACCAATTAAGCTATTCAGCATTCCCACTCGCATTTTCCTCAGGAAATGCATTGTCTAGTTATATTATATTTTAATACTCCTGCTGCTGCCTCCATGCTGAGTAAAGCTTCATGACCTCTCTGGCACAGCGGATCCACCAACAGCCTCCGCTACAAGCTACCAGACCGGATCTAAACAGCAAGTGTAACTATAACAATGAACCTTATGTTAAACACTGTTTTGCGGCATTTATACTGCAACCATTGGGCTGTCTGCAAGAGCTCATCTGCATTCTCTCTCTTTCTTGCTCTCCCTCTCTCTCTCTTTGTATATATATATATATTGTTGCTTTTGTTATGTTCATTTTTCAACTGTTTATTTTGTGTTCGTCGTGTCTGTGTCGTGTGCTTTAGTTTGTCCTAGGTTACTGTTAAATAAAATAATAGTATAAAATGTTTTTGCTTATTATGAAGTTAAATGTGTTGATGTTGATTTGTTTGATGTTAAGTTAGATGTGTTGAAAAACCTACAAATCTATCTCAAAAAGAAATGAAACATTTCCAAAAAATAATATTTATTAATAAAAACATAATTTCAGATATAACTCTGATTGAGCTTCTGAAGGCGCTCCAGCTTCTCAATATTTTTTAATTGCTGCTGCTCCAGCAGCACATTTTGCTGAATAAGATAGCGGATCTGGCGCTGATTTGCCTGGATCCTCTGGTGGGTTGTCTTTATCAGCGCGGTCTGCCTCCTCATCTTTCCTGATACTGTTAGGATATAATAAAAAAAAAAATTGGATTTAAAATAACGTTACCAAATAAATAAAATTTTTTTTTTGCTTATTAATCAATCATTATCATGTGTATACACTTGTTATGTGTCTAACACATCCCGGGAGTGCAGAATTATTAGGCAAATGAGTATTTGGACCACATCATCCTCTTTATGCATGTTGTCTTACTCCAAGTTGTATAGGCTCGAAAGCCTACTACAGATTAGGCATATTAGGTAATGTACAACTCTGTAATGAGAAGGTGTGTGGTCTAATGACATCAACACTCTATATCAGGTGTGCATAATTATTAGTCAATTTCCTTTTCTTTGTCAAAATGGGCCAAAAGAAGGATTTGACAGACTCTGAAAAGTCCAAAATAGAGAGATATCTAGCAGAGGGATGCAGCACTCTTAAAGTTGCAAAGCTTCTGAAGCGTGATCATCAAACAAAAGAAGCGTGTGGAAAAACAAAGGTGCAAAATAACTGCCCATGAACTGAGAAAAGTTAAGCGTGCAGCTGCCAAGATGCCACTTGCCACAAGATTGGCCATATTTCAGAGCTGCAACATCACTGGGGTGCCCAAAAGCACAAGGTGTGCAATACCCAGAGACATGGCCAAGGTAAGAAAGGCTGAAAGACGATGACCACTGAACAAGACACACAAGCTGCAACGTCAAGACTGTGCCAATAAATATCTCAAGAAAGATTTTTCTAAGGTTTTATGGACTGCTGAAATGAGAGTGAGTCTTGATGGGCCAGATGGAAGAGCCCGTGGCTGGATTGGTAAAGTGCAAGGAGCTCCAGTCCGACTCAGACGCCAGCAAGGTGGTGGTGGAGTACTGGTTTGGGGTGGTATCATCAAAGATGAGCTTGTGGGGCCTTTTCGGATTGAGGATGGAGTCAAGCTGAACTCCCAGTCCTACTGCCAGATTATGGAAGAGACCTTCTTCAAGCAGTGGTACAGGAAAAAGTCACCATCCTTCAAGAAAAACATGATTTTCATGCAGGACAATGCTCCATCACACGTGTCAAAGTACTCCACAGCGTGGCTGGCAAGAAAGGGTATTAAATAAAAAAAAGTAATGACATGGCCTCCTTGTTCACCTGATCTGAACCCCATTGAGAACCTGTGGTCCATCATCAAATGTGGGATTTACAAGGAGGGAAAACAGTACACCTCTCTGAACAGTGTCTGGGAGGCTGTGGTTGCTGCTGCACGCAATGTTGATGGTGAACAGATCAAAACACTGACAGAATCCATGGATGTCAGGCTTTCGAGTGTCCTTGCAAATAAAGGTGGCTATATTGGTCACTGATTTGTTTTTGTTTTGTTTTTAAATGTCAGAAATGTGTATTTGTGAATGTTGAGATGTTATATTGGTTTCACTGTTAAAAATAAATCATTGAAAAGGGTATCTATTTATTTTTTGGTTAAGTTGCCTAATAATTCTGCACAGTAATAGTAGTCACCTGCACACACAGATATCCCCCGAAAATAACTAACACTAAAAACAAACTAAAAACTACTTCCAAAAAAATTCAGCTTTGATATTAATGAGTTTTTGGGGTTCATTGAGAACATGGTTGTTGTTCAATAATAAAATGAATCCTCAAAAAATACAACTTGCCTAATAATTATGCACTACCTGTATACTTCTAGCATCAATACCATATTATGGTTCTACAATCTGACAGGTGCGCTTTATATGTTGTCCATTTTTATATCTACATTTTGTTGTTGAAATGTTATTAATCATTGTGCACATATTTACCTTCCTGAGCGAGGCTCACAGGACCGCTCTCTTCCTCCTGCTCTTCCGCTTGAGAAGTTGGGGTGGTGGGGGGGGGAATCTCCTCAGCTTGCTCCTCAGCAGGAGCTGGGGTTGGGGAGTGGGAGGGCCCTGGCTGCTCCTCTTCATCCATCTCCTCCTCTGCCGCATCCTCCTCTGCCGCATCCTCCTCCTCCTCCTCATCGGCCTGGCGCCTTCTGCGCTTGGCGCGGATAACTGGCATTGGAGCTTCTATAATAACACAATGTTCATATATTATAAAAATGTTTTCTAATGACGTATGCAAATTCTGTGTACTCTGCTGTATTGTATATGAATACAAATTGATTTATATAGACAGTTAACCAATGGGACAATGTTATATTAAAGGGTCTTGTGGGCACTACAGGGGACTGAGCGTGAGCTGGGATGCAACCATGTTAAAATGAGCTGTTTTTGTCTACTTTGTTTTGTTCAGACCATCTCATGTTAAAAAAAGGGCCTGATGGAGCACACGGGATTACTATAACAACCCCACTCCTAACACAGGAATTTAGTGGTAATCTATATATATAAAACTCAACGTGTGTGTGTGCATAAATGTATGTATGTATGTATGTATGTATGTATGTATGTTCCAGCATCACGTACAAACGGCTAAAGATATTTATATGAAACTTGGCACACAGGTTACTTATATGTCAGCCACAAACATAGGATAGGTGGTTTAAACCTTACCCACCCCCACTTGCCATGGTCGGGGTTTTTCTTTAAAGTCCCATGCAAAGCAATGGGAAAATTATGTTCCCACATAACTTCTGTGTTCCTGTCTGCTGCCCCATGTCTTTTTTCAACAGTACTATGAATACCTTGGCCGGTGGTGATATATGTTAGCACAACATGGCATCTTGGTTAACAACATCTGACCTTACATGAATTACATATGACCTTACATAACTGTCACCAAAGGAGCTGCGGTGGCTCCACGCGATTGCCACTGCACTGACAACTGATTCACCTCTGCAGCTAGGGGTTCGGATCCCGCTCTCGGCTACCTGTGAATTGAGTTTGGTGGTCTCAGCCCCGCCACTGGTGGGTGTGCTATGCGAGGTTGGGTTGGGAGGACCCCCTCACACCCGCCATTGCCAACCGGGGCATGGAGAAAGGTGGCAGATTGCCTCTGGGGGAGGCCTCCCAACTCCTGCAGGCCGGCTCCTCTCTCTTTCGAGTTCACGCACAAAATACACTTTTTTAAAAAAAAACATAACTGTCAACAATAACTTACCTGGATGATATTTAGCCCGAAGACGTCTGACATTACCCATTTGGCGCCTCTTGAGGTCAGACCACTTCTTAACAATGGCCTTGTGGTCATGTTGGCCGCCAAAGTCAGCGATTAGGGCGCTGACCACAGCCCTTTTCTGTGGCTGCCGCCGCAGGTCATCGTATCCTGTTTCCAGGAACTTCTGCAAGATGAAGAACAAAGTATATTGTAATACTTCTGTTGACAGCCTTATGGATATATGACGTAAATGTATGCTATTCAACAATTGGAAGCATTCTCGCCTTATTAATCAATGACAGGGGTAACATGAAAGATTTTATATCCTGCCATTTCGGTCGCCACCTTTTTTGCATAAATATAGCAGCCATTATCATTTGCATAATTATGAATATATTATTAACAACACAGGATACACGTATAGGGGAGATATGCGTTGCTAACTCTTTTCCCTGTCAGGAGCCTAACGCCCCGGGGGGTCAGAGACGGGACCTTTTTCGGAGGACCACTGACGTATGTACCAGTCGCAGTTTTTTGTGATGTCACTCTTTAGGTGTGTGCACATTTTTCACTGCATCCGGGTGGAGTTTTTGGGTTGTGTTTTGCACGCCACAGGCTTTTCAACAGGAAAAAAACAGCTGGAGGCAGAATGGTTGCAAAACACTACGTGTTTGTTACTTAACTCTGGGTTTCAAGACCAGTCCACCTCCAGCTGTTGCAAAACTACTACTCCCATCAGCCACGGTCTGTCAGTGCATGCTAAGAATTTTACTTTTGCTGCATTTAGGGTGCCACAGTTTAGAGACCCGTGCATAAAGGCCTGAAAAATGGGGGCCTGCAGAACTTACAATACTAGAAGTGCCAGCATTCCCAGGCATGCTGGAAGTTGTAGTTCTGCAACATCTAAAGGGCAATATGTATTCGAACGTCCTTGGGCCTTGAGGACACTGAAGTCAGGACGTTCGCATACGTCCTATGTCCAAAAAAATTTTAAATTCATTATGCTAAATAACAAGGAAAAGTGCCTAAATACACATTTGCCAACCAGGGTGTCTGCAGCTGTCCAGGCATGCTGGGACTTGTAGTTTTGTAAAAGCAGGAGACACATTTTTTGTGAAATACTAATATATGATCATATATACTAACTTTTAAACTAGACTTAAATGCTGGGCTGGGCTGGGACTTGTAGTTTTGTAAAAGCAGGAGACACATTTTTGGTTAAATACTAATATCTGATCATATATACTAACTTTTAAACTAGACTTAAATGCAGTTGAAGATGATGAAATAACAGTGGTCAAAATACTTACACAAATCAGCAACTTTTCCTCAGACTTAGTGAAATTGCTTCCAACCATGTTGCTGTGTGATTGCGCTGCGATCATAAGTTGGAAACTGGCAAGGCTCCAGGAAATGGTCGCGTGTTGTTCGCGTGTTGATTGCGCTGCTTGGACCGAGATGGGTCCATATGGCTTCGGCTGTATGGACCACAGTAACTCTTTTCCCTGTCAGGAGCCTAGGAGCCTAACGCCCCGGGGGGTCAGAGACGGGACCTTTTCGGAGGACCACTGACGTATGCAACCGTCGCAGTTTTTTGTGATGTCACTCTTTAGGTGTGTGCAAATTTTTCCTTGCACCGGGTGGAGTTTTTGGGTTGTGTTTTGCACGCCACAGGCTTTTCAACAGAAAATAACCAGCTGGAGGCAGAATGGTTGCAAAACACTACGGGTTTGTTACCTAACTCTGGGTTTCAAGACCAGTCCACCTCCAGCTGTTGCAAAACTACTACTCCCATCAGCCACGGTCTTTCAGTGCATGCTAAGAATTTTACTTTTGCTGCATCTAGGGTGCCACAGTTTAGAGACCCGTGCATAAAGGCCTGAAAAATGTGGGCCTGCAGAACTTACAATACTAGAAGTGCCAGCATTCCCAGGCATGCTGGAAGTTGTAGTTCTGCAACATCTAAAGGGCAATATGTATTCGAACGTCCTTGGGCCTTGAGGACACTGAAGTCAGGACGTTCGCATACGTCCTATGTCCAAAAAAATTTTAAATTCATTATGCTAAATAACAAGGAAAAGTGCCTAAATACACATTTGCCAACCAGGGTGTCTGCAGCTGTCCAGGCATGCTGGGACTTGTAGTTTTGTAAAAGCAGGAGACACATTTTTGGTTAAATACTAATATCTGATCATATATACTAACTTTTAAACTAGACTTAAATGCAGTTGAAGATGATGAAATAACAGTGGTCAAAATACTTACACAAATCAGCAACTTTTCCTCAGACTTTGAGAAATTGCTTCCCACCATGTTGCTGTAATATTGGGAAACTGGCAAGGCTCCAGGAAATGGTCGCGTGTTGTTCGCGCAATTGCGCATGCGCGATCGAAAAATCGCAATCGCAATATGTATTTTGGTTAAAATATCATACATATTCGATTTCAGAGTGCTGCTACAGCAGTTTTCGAAATATCTGCAATAAATTTCGCATTCGCATGTTGCGATATTTCGATAAAATATCAGGAATATTCTGAGCCAATCAGAGCGCTCCTCCAGCATATCTCGAAATTGCGCAATAAATATCGCATTCGCATGTTGCGATATTTCGATAAAATATCACGAATATTCTGAGCCAATCAGAGCGCTCCTCCAGCATATCTCGAAATTGCGCAATAAATATCGCATTCGCATGTTGCGATATTTCGATAAAATATCACGAATATTCTGAGCCAATCAGAGCGCTCCTCCAGCATATCTCGAAATTGCGCAATAAATATCGCATTCGCATGTTGCGATATTTCGATAAAATATCACGAATATTCTAAGCCAATCAGAGCGCTCCTACCGCAGTTATTAAAAAATCGCAATTATTTTCGCATTCGCAATAGCGAAAAATCGCATTCAATTAATTTCGATAAAATATCACGAATATTCGAATTTAGCGAATATATCTCGAATATTCGAATATATATTCGAGATATATCGCGAAATCGAATATGGCATATTCTGCTCAACACTACTCTTTGCCCTTAATTAATGAAGCCATCCTCTAAATGCATCCCTCCTGGTCTTATACTTGCCTTCATTCTGGACACAGCTGTCTTCATTTTGGGCGTTCAGCAGACTTGCATCACAAACATTCTCATTGGCTCATTTCACATTCTCATTGGCTCATCTTCGGCCTACTCATACATGCTAAGGCCCCATTTATTCCTATGTAGAATTGTACTCATGGCAGTCTCCTTCGGTCTTTCAGAATAAGGTTCTACAAACAGGAATAAGGTTCTACTCATGGCGCACATGTGTAAGCTGCAGAGAACCTGGCAAATAATTAAAAGCAAAGCTGTGCAGTGTCCTGAGGGGCTGCACAGTGAAGATCATTAGATCGAGGACAAAGGTTAGTGTCAGGAACATGGTGCCAGACATCAGGCTAAGACACGCTGTCTGGCTAATGCACCTGCGTGTAGGCATCAACGCGCACATTTCTATGAGCATAGAAGACAGACTGCAAGTATATAATTACCAGTGCGTACATGTTCACTGCCTCCAAGTGGCCTATTTAACCCTGAACTCTGCACTGGTTCTTAGCTGTATGGTCTTTAGTTTTGTTCATGTGATCCAGTTGTTGATATGCATCCTTGATCCTGGTACTGACCTGGCTTCCTCTCTGACCTTGCTTTTGGATTACCCTTATCTGCTTGTGTTAGCTGTCTGCCTCCACTAATGCCCCTGGCCTGGACTACTGTCTATGCCTTTCAACAGCTATAAATTAATAAATTTTGCACGAATTGTTGCCTGTTTAAAGAGTAACTGCAGTCTGCTCACATAGTTTGTAATAAAAACATCTTTGCCATTTTGAAGCTTCCCTCCAACCACTTTGCATAAGATTTTATATATACTGTGATTCTGTACTTGCCAAATATGCTGCAGAAATATCCCTCCACTGAGTTTGGCTGCAATCGTTTTAACTGTGGGTGGCTGAAGCTGCTGCCTGTTCACTTCCTGGATTTACACAGAGGCACACCTCCAGCTCTGCAGCTCTCATTGACCCTCTTATGACTCACCCCCCTCCCTTCCTGGCAAACTCTCACAAGAGTGAAAGAGAGAGCTGTGCATGATGTCATAAGCCTAGGCTTTTTTTCAGACTAGAAGCAGGAAGTGTAGTGTATAAGGTATTTACTGGCAGAAAAAAATGTGTTACTATCCAAAGTTAAAACAAGGCAGAAGATTTAATAGATGGAAAGATAGAAAAAATTACTGAAGTTCCTCTTTAAACACTTTATGTGTTTTCATTTGATTGTAGTAGTGATGCACTAGCACTTTACCTGGATAGTGCAACACTTTATGTTAAAAAGCCTTATATGTACTAAAAAAAACATAAAATTATGTATGCAAATTAGTTTTTAGAACTATTGTCAAGATATCTAATTCTGCTAAATATTAACTGGGTATCCAGACAGGAATAACCTCTGGGCACCAAATGAATAATAAAAAAAAGTTGTATGACATTTTTTAGAGCAGAATTGTTGTTTTTCTTGCAATCACCTCATAGCATTCAATTCTGAAAATTCTCTGATTATCTTTCGGGCATCAACTGAACATCAATTTCAGTACTTTTTTCCTCTCAATCAACCAGGCATAAAACATTACAGTCATGTCCTGCTGTCTTGTTTCATTTGGAAGGAAATGGGAAAAAGACAAGGACTCTACCTCAAAATGTGCCAACACTGCAGATGTATGAATAGTTATTTCAGGTAGGTACATTTTAACATTGCATTAATAAACATAGAAGTGATGAGTCAGGTGGTACATGCAAAAGAAAACACATATTTCTGTCTAAATTTCAAAGTAATCAGCACACTTGTCAGGGTGTTTCAGAATTAACAAAGAGGAGATGCATTCAGATGAAAAGGGAAAGCTCCCTTGATGCTAATGAGATGCTCAGAATAGCCCAGCTCACATACAGAATAAACATCCAAGCTTCCATTTACTCCAGTTCAGGAGAATCCCTGTCATAGCAACATTAATTGCATGATCTAAAAAAGATACAAATATATAAAATTCAAAAGCTATGTTAAATAAGAAAGTAGGAAATCTCCACCATATTCTGATTACTTTATCGGGAGCTGGGAAGATATGTTTATCTTCGCACCCCAAAGTAATACAAAACCAGATAAAATCACACTTCACTTGAATCAGTAAAGCATGTCGGCTTTATCTAATCGCATTATGCTTAGGAGTAAAAAAGTATCTTCTTCTTGCCACAAATAAATGCATCTGCTCTAAGCTGCAATATGTCATTTACTATCTGGTCTCTGGTCACTAGGTGCATGATGTGTTTTTGACATCATTAGAGAATGCAGAGTTTATTGTTTTCAATTAGACATATCTTATCAGTGAGATTAGAGGATCAGTAGAACACCATGTCTGTGTGTGTGTGATGTGCAATATGGTAGGGTACATTACATTTAGCTTATCTTTTTTCCATGTGCAGTATATATTAAACACCTAAAGGTTTTTCTTAAGCCCTGTACAGATGCTCGGTTTTCACGGCGGTAAAAAGCCTGACGTGAAAACCGAAAGGAAATCCGAGAATCGCGCAGGAAAACTGCCTCGCAGTGTTTCCCATAGAGTATTAGTAAATTTGGCGGCAAAAAAGCCATCGGGAATCCCGACGGAAAAATAGAGAGCAGGTTCTTTATTTTTCCGTCGGGATTCCCGTCTGTTTTCCTGATGAGAAAACTGCAAGGAAGCATACACACAGCCGGTTTTCCCGGCCAAAACCTCTCTTGCCAGTTTTCCTGGCAGGAAAACCGGTCGTGTGTACGGGGCTTTAGAGTGTAGTTAATAGTCACAGGGCTAAGGCCCTGTCTTAGCTTGTATTTTAATTTACCTCTGTGTTTATAAAACAAACGACTTTTCACTTTATCACCTTAGTTTATTCTGTTCCGCCTTTCCCACCCCAGTTTGATCTCTACTGTAAACACAGAGGGGCAGATTCACAGAGCAAGTACGCCGGCGTATCTACTGATACGCCGGCGTACTTTCAAATTTCCAGCGTCGTATCTTTAGTTTGAATCCTCAAACCAAGATACAACGGCATCTGGGTAAGATCCGACAGGCGTACGGCTTCGTACGCCTTCGGATCGCAGATGCAATACTTCGGCAGCCGCTGGGTGGAGTTTGCGTCGTTTTCCGCATCGGGTATGCAAATTAGCTTTTTGCGACGATCCACGAACGTACGTGCGGTCGTCGCATTCTCTTACGTCGTCTGTAGTCGTTTTTTTCCGGCGTATAGTTAAAGCTACTATTTTGTGGCGTATAGATAGACTTGCCATGTTAAAGTATGGCCGTCGTTCCCGCGTCAAAATTTAAATTATTTTTTTGGCGTAAGTCGTCCGTGAATAGGGATGTTAAAAAAATCGTTGCAACGTCATTTAGCGCAATGCACGGCGGGAAATTTAGGAACGACGCATGAGCATTTCATTTGGCGCGGGGACGCACTTCATTTAAATGAAAACCGCCCCCAACCCACGCAATTTCAAATACGCCAGAAAAACACTACGCCGCCGTAACTTACGGGGCAAATTCTTCCTGGATTCAAATTTACGCCAGGTAAGATACAGCGGCGTAGCGCCTGTCCAATTGTCTGTGAATCTGCCCCAGAGTAGGCACTCAGGATAAGGACAGAGCAGAGTGCAGAGACCCCAACATACCTTTTAATTGTTTCTCTTGTGAAATTTGAGAAGAAACAGCTCCACATTGCCTGCAGCTACAGAGGTAAGTGATGGCTTATTTTAAAGTGTTAACAATATACAAATATTTAAATATACATAGTAAAGTTCACAGAATGCATAAACAATATACAAAGAGTTATGTCGCGTACAAACCGTGGATTTATTTAGACAGAATTTTGTCTCAAACTTGTGTTGCCTACACACGATCACACAAAATTCCGACCCTCAACAACGCGGTGACGTACAACACTACAACGAGCCAAGAAAAATGAAGTTCAATGAATCCGAGCATGCGTCAAACTGATTCCGAGCATGCATGTTTTTTTGCACATCGGAATTGCATACAGATGATCGGAATTTTCGACAGAAAAAGTCAAATGGGGCCTACACACGGTCGGAATTTCCGACCAAAAGCTCACATGGAACTTTTCTTGTCGGAATTTCCGATCGTGTGTATGTGGCATCTCACAGAGGAGTATCAGTGTCTTTAGCTTCTCTAAAATGAGTTTCCTACGTTGTAATTAGTACAGCAGCGCTGGATGGCAGAAAGTGGAGCAGGTCTGAATACAGGCAGACTTCTGTCCTCTTCTGAACACTAGTGGAGGGAACAGATGCTATTCACCCTGGATCACCATCTAGCGTTTCTTATTGGCGCTATTAAAGCGGTAGTTCACCCTCCTTTCCATCATTAGACCATTACATTCGGCATCGTAGCGCGAGCTACGGTATGCCGGTCTTAAATTTTTAATCCCCGTACTCACTGTGCTATCGATGATTGAAGAATCCGACTCCCGCGGGGAATGGGCGTGCCTATGGAGAGGGAGGATGATTGACGGCCGGCTCTGGCACGTCACGCTCCCCGAAGACAGCCGAAGTAGGTCTCGGCTATTCACGGCGCCTGCGCACAGGCTATGCGCAGGCGCCGTGAATAGCCAAGCCTATTTCGGCTATTTCCGGAGAAGCGTGACGTGCCAGGGCCGGCCGTCAATCACCTTCTCTCACCATAGGAACGCCCATTCCCCGGATTCTTCAATCATCGATAGCACAGTGAGTACGGGCATAAAAAATGTAAGACCGGCATACCGTAGCTCGCGCTACGATGCCGAATTTAATGGTCTAATAAAAAAAAACTTTTTTTTTTTTTTTAACAGGGTGAACCCCCGCTTTAAATATAGGACTCTGGAAATGCAGGATTTCACAGTAAAATAGGTCTTGATCTGCTAATCTGATGAAGGTGCTATCAAAATTTTTGGAAGTGCTATAACACACCCACGTACACCTCTGGTGCCACCCCTGCACAGCACCCCTCTTCAGGTGGTGCCCACAGCACATGCCAGACGTACCTTTCCCTGGATTCTCCACTAAAGCTACAGAAAATAACATCCTGTCATCAAAGAATGCGCGCCCTAAGTTACGGCGGCGTAGTGTATCTTTGGCAGCGTAAGGGCGCGCAATTCAAATCGATGTGATGGGGGCGTGTTTTATGTGAATACGTCGTGACCCAACGTAAACAAAGTTTTTTTTGAACGGCGTATGCGCCGTCCGTGGGGGTATCCCAGTGCGCATGCTCGAAATTAAACCGGAACAAGCCAATGCTTACGACGGTGACGTCATTCTACGCAAATCCCTATTCGCGAATGATTTACGCAAACAACGTAAAAAATTCAAAATTTGACGCGGGAACGACGGCCATACTTAACATTGAGTACGCCTCATATAGCAGGGGTAACTTTACGCCGGAAAAAGCCGAAGGCAAACGACGTAAAAAAATGCGCCGACCGGACGTACATTCGTGGATCGCCGTATCTAGCTAATTTGCATACTCGACGCAGAATTCGACGGAAATGCCACCTAGCGGCCGCCGGGAAAATACACCTAATATCCGATGGCGTGCTAAGACGTTCGCCTGTCGGATCGAGCCCAGATGCAGTCGTATCTTGTTTTGTAGATACAAAACAAAGATACGACGCGGGAACTTTGAAATTAAGCGGCGTATCAATAGATACGCCGGCGTAATTCTTCTGTGGATCTGGCCCAAAATCTGCTAAAACACTAAGGCCCATATTCTCTCTAAAAATCTGCGGGCTGCGCTTAAGGCACTTACACTCCGCTGTCCCAACTTACAGGAGCAAGTGTTGTATTCCCCAAACACTTTCTCCATAAGTTGGGACGGCGGAGTGTAAATGCCCCGGCGTAGCCTGGCGGATCTCCAAGGGGGCGGCTTGTATTCAAATTAAGCGCGCCCCCGATTCTAATGAACTGCGCATGCACCGGGCTTCAAAAAGCCCAGTGCGCATGCTCCAGTTCTTGGCGGAAAACGTCAATGACGCCGACGTGTGCGTCATTGACATAAAGTCGTATTCAAGAACGACTTACGGAAACGACGTACCTGACGAAAAAACACGACGCGGACCCGACGCCATCCGTAACATGGCCTACGTGGGACTTGCGGAAATTTACTCCTCATATAGCAGGACTAAATTTCCGCTTACGCAAACGACGTTAGCGACGGTTACGCGACGCGAACTCGTTCGGGAATCGGCGTAGAAGGATCATTTGCATACGCAAATTAGTCCTTCACGTAAATGCCATCTAGCGGCGGCCGGCGTCATTACATTTAAGATCCGCCAGTGTAAGTGACTTACAGATGGCGGATCTTAAGTGTATCTATGCGAAAATGATTCTAAGAATCAGTCGCATAGATACACGGGCCAAAAAAGGGAGATACGATGGAGTATCCTGAGATACTCCATCGTAACTTCTATTAGAATATGGCCCTAAAGTAGTACCCTCTGTGTTATTTTAGCGCAATAAAAGTAACATTCCCCAGTAAACAATATGTTAAAGTTTGTACACCAGCACTTATAGTTTACAACTTTCAATGCTGCTGCTTCCTGCTTTCCTGAACGTCCTGTCTTTTTAGCACAGTGTTAACAGTGGATACTGGATAGTGCAGTCTGGAATCTTACTGTTAGCTTGGAGAAGGAAGTGGGGATGAGGAGAAGGGGAGTGCTTTGACATACTATGGGCTATGTGTGTTTCTATTGCTGCACACAGTGGAGAGAGACACAACTCTCTGCATGCAAAAGGTAACTCCAAAGGACATTGCAAGAGAAAGGAGCCACCCTGAAACAGTAAACCTGGTTGCAGTAGATTAAACTGGAAAATATTCAAGGATTAAAAGATAAAGAAGCTGCATACTCAGTAAGTGATTAAATCAGCAGCTGCAAGTGCTTAACAAATCTGAAGTTTTAATATCACTTTAAGGAGGCACTTATTGATTAGTTAGCCACAACTGCAAGTTCTGATATTGGATTGAAAATCTATGTGTTAAATCTAAGCTTTAAAACCATAGGAAAAGTCTCAAAAGTCAAGAAACTGCATCGACTTAGCATGTATAACATAATATTGTGTGTTAAGCCTGATGTAATTAGCAGATGCTTACTGTGTCAAACACTTTTAGTGCAGAGGTCTATGTTAATGCTTTATAATGGAAGCTAATGTAAGACTGTGTTCATTAAACTTCTCCTAAGCCCCAGTGATAAAATCTTGTGTCAGGGAAATGGTAAAATGCGTGAGTGGATGCATTTTTTCTGCACGAAATCTAAAGAGGGAGAATATTTTGTGTCAAGAACAAAGAGGAGAGATTCAAGGATTAAAGGATACATTTTGCAGGCTACAAGTAATTGTAATTGTGTAAGAGACTTTTGAGATAACAATTTAATGATCATTATCACAATATAACAAGCATTATGTGTGTCATTGTCAGACTTGGTATGGAGGACACTGCTATTTTTTGCTAAGTAACAGATTTTCTCTGAAAATGACTTAATCATTTTTGGAAATAAATACTGATCCCAGTTGAAAATGTTCTACTTTCAGTTGTGAAGAAGGGTCAGATGTGTAATTGTAGTTTACAACCTTTGTGTTTCCTGATGTACATCGATGTCTTAATTAAATAGAAGATTCATCTGAGTTAATTAAGCATGTTGGCGATCTTTATTTCTAAATCCTGAAATTAACTTGTGGAATGGTTAGCACTGATAACTGAATCTGTGCTTAATTTGGGTTGGCAGTTGAAGGTTTGAGCAGTCTGTCTTTATTTCAGAAATGTTTTAAATTGGTAGTAAACTTTGTACTTCCACTTGTACCTACAGACAAGCCTATAATAAGGCTTACTTGTAGGTAATGTGAATATCTCCTAAACTTGTGCATGCGATCTGAAGGTCCGGCTTACAGCGATGGACCTTAAGAGCCCATGCCGGAAATGGCGGCTCTCGCGCACATGCGTGGGAGTGACGTCATTGTGCCTCTGGCCACTCATGTAGCTGGAGGCCACGAAACCTGAAGGAAAACGGGGGTGGGGGGATGTCAGCTGTGTCAGCTTCGACATTGTGGAGCTGGAAGGCTTCGTTCTATGGGAAGTCTATCATAATGTGCTAGCATGCGATGCATACTAGCACATTATGACATTGCATTGCAGGGATTTTTTTTGTAATCACCTGCAGTTTACTACCACTTTAAATAACCGCAGAGGGCCAAAGCACTGCACCAGACAACAACACATAACAGGGAGTACCCAATTTATGTGTATTACTAACAAGCTTGCACTGCGAAAAATACATTGGCTGCCAATCCCCACATCCTTCTATATATACACTACACTAGTCTTTTGGCCATGTGTACATTCAATATCTTGTGAGTAATTGACCTGGAACAAGCATTGCAGGAAAATGGGTGGATGTGAAGTCAGCACTTTTAATCTGCATATTTGTTCTGGGGTGGTAACTCATAAACTACTGAAGCCTATGGATCAGTATGATAACCAATGTAGCCAGGGCCGGCTATTATGCTTATCATTTAGAGCCATTTTCTGTGTTGTTAATGTGGGGTTGGCTCCCTCTAGTGTTTGCTGGACTCTATTAGGTAGATTCAGGTACATTGTCCTAAACTTGCGGCGGCGTAGCTTAGCGTGTTTAGGCTACGCCGCCGTAAGTTAGATAGGCAAGTACATGATTCACAATGTACTTGCCTGCTAAGTTACGGCGGCGTAGCCTAAAGCGGGCGGGCGTAAGGGCGCCTAATTCAAATGTGTGTAAGGGGGCGTGTTTTATGTTAATGGAGCTGGACCTTACGTTTTTGCCGTTTTTCTTTAACTGCGCATGCGCCGGGTGCCTACATTTCACAGTGTGCATTGCGGCTAAGTACGCCGCACGGGCCTATTGATTTCGACGTGGACGTAAACGACGTAAACCCCGATTCACGGACGACTTGCGCAAACGACGTACAAATTTTGAATTTCGACGCGGGAACGGCGGCCATACTTAACATTACTATTCCAACTAGGGCCTAGCTCTAACTTTAGGCTGCCTATCTCTAACGTAAACGGCGTAAAAGTACTGCGTCGGCCGGGCGTACGTTCGTGAATCGGCGTATCTACTAATTTACATATTCTACGCCGACCGCAATGGAAGCGCTACCTAGCGGCCATCCGAAATATTGCAACCTAAGATAGGACGGCGCAAGCCGTCGTATCTTAGATATGTTTAAGTGTATCTCCGATTGAGAATACACTTAAACATAAGTCGGCGTAGATTCTGAGTTAGGTCGGCTTATCTACTGATAAGCCAGCCTAACTCTTTCTGAATCTACCTATATGTGTTATTTTTCCTTCTTCCTGTGTGAGGATGTGAAGCAAAGCATCATAGGACGTGTACAGTAGTTCAGAATGCTGAAGTGACTGTGCCAGTAGGACTGATTTGAACTACAAGGAACAGAATGCTGAGTGAACAGAACAGACTGCTGTGAGAGGATATAAAACAGGCTAGCTCGGTTTAGAACAGTCTCTCTGGACGCCATTTTCACTCTGCCAGCAGGAGCTCTGTGTGACAGTGAGTTTGCTGACGATTCATGGCCTACACAGCGGGGAGTCAGGCAGCTATACCCAGATGAATCTCTGCGGACAGAATCGCTTCTTCAGTGGAGTAGACCAGAGGGTGTTCCAGGTCATCCAGAGGCGCCTGCAATTCAGATTCCAGTGGGCTGCAGCGTGACGTGGCTCAAGCCATTATCCAGAGCCAAGATACAGAGAGAGAGTTCCGTCTGGAGTCTTCTCATCATCCGCACCAATATCTAATCCATCGAGTTCCAAAGTGGTGTTCTAAACATAGCCAATGTTATAGTTAAGGACATTGCTGTTAAACATCACCCACACAGTTTAGCTGGTGGTACTTGTATTCCCAGAGAATTTAAATCCTATTCTATAATGGACACAGCAAGCAGATGCCTATTCTCAGTACACATTACTGATGTCAGTGGCCACATCAGATGATATCTTTAGGATCATAAAAGAAGGAAGTTATAATACTACCATGATAAATCACAGCTTTGCAAACTTTGCTACACCTTGCCATTTTGGATTACTCTATTTACAACATAAAGAGACTAGCTGAAGATATCTGGATTTCAAGGAATACCCATTTTTACCTTTTTATCATCTTCTCCCCTCCGCTGCTCTTATTGCATTGAACTGCTATTGAATATAATATTGTTTATACTGTTTCTCCACGTTGTGTAGGATTTGCTGACCTGTGAGTTGAGGAGGCAGAAGGGAGAGATCTGACACTTAAGATATAGGGAGGACTTTACACCAAAAAATATAGGGCCAGATTCACAGACATTTGCCCTGGCGCAGCGTATCAGAGATACGCTACGCCGCCGTATCTTACCTGGCGGCATTTCGAATCCAGGAAGATTTTGCGCCGTAAGTTATGGCGGCGTAGTGTATTTCTCGGCACATATTTCAAATTGGGCGGGTAGGGGGCGTGATTCATTTAAATGAAGCGCGTCCCCGCGCCAATTGAAATGCGCATGCTCCGTTTCGAAATTTCCCGCCGTGCTTTGCGCGAAATGACGTCGCACCAATGTCATTTTTTGAACGTAGATGTGAGTTACGTCCTTTCCTATTCACGGACGACTTACGCAAAAAAAAAAATTCAAAATTCGACGCGGGAACGACGGCCATACTTTAACATGGCAAGTCTATCTATACGCCACGAAATAGCAGCTTTAACTATACGCCAGGAAAAGCCGACTAGCGACGACGTAAGAGAATGCGACGGCCGCGCGTACCTTCGTGGTTCGTCGGAAAAAGCTAATTAGCATACCCGACGCAGAAAACGACGCAAACTCCACCCAGCCGGCGCCGAAGTATTGCACCTACGATCTGAAGGCGTACGAAGCTGTACGCCTGTCGGATTGAAGCCAGAAGCCGTCGTATCTTGGTTTGAGGATTCAAACTAAAGATATGACACGGCGAATTTGAAAGTACGCCGGTGTATCAGTAGATACGCCGGCGTACTTGTGAATCTGGCCCATAGTGTTTATTTTATAAGTTTGAGATAAAGGGCAGTGTATACAGGAGTGTTTCCATTACTGACAAATTTGATATATGCAGTTGTGTTCATAAGTTTACATACCCTGGCATTTATGATTTATTGGCCATTTTTCAGAGAATATGAATGGTAACACAAAAACTTTTCTGGGATATGTAAACTTTTGATCGAGATCATTTGGGTAGTTTCTGTTGCCATTATGATTTAAAAAGAGTAAACACAGTTGATTGATAATAAATGGCTTCAGCCAAACACTAACCATGAGCGAGAGAAATGTTTTTGTGTTATCATTTATATTCTCTGAAAAATGGCAAGAAATCATACATTTTGCCAGGGTATGTAAACTTATGAGCACAACTGTATATGTATCTTGTGTTTTGAAAATAAGGTAAATCTATTTGTACGGTTTCCTTAATACTGTGTGAGTCTTCATTTACTACCACAGCTGGTGACATGACGGAACCCAGGGTGTCAGAGGTAAGGGAGGATTTACAGAGTCGAGGTAATCAGTGGGGTACAGAGTCTATTAGCTGCCCCTATGGGGGTACCGCTACACATAATTAGTTTAAGGTGGAGGAGTCAGCAATGACAGCTTACATGTTCCTATCAGTTCGAGATTCCTATATGCGTTATTGTGTTTGGCTTCAAAAAAAGATAATTTGCAGCAGGAGTCTGGCATCCTGTAGTTCATTTGGTAAGTTCCCTGGCCACCACACTGCATCGGATTGCTCCAGCATTTGCATCCTGAAGGCAGCCACAGTTGGATTGTTACTTAAAAATTAATTATTGAATAGAGCACGCTTCTGTCTTAAAGAAAAGGTATAGCCAAAGCCATGCTATGGATCCCAGGAGTGCAGTTAGTTCTGCTTTAGCTGAAATCACAGACCTGGTCCAAGCTCAAAAGATTATAACCATATGGTCGGGATCTACCCAGAAGCCTGGACCAGCATCTGGCTCAGCCTCTCAGTGAGCCACAATTTTTTTTTAGATTTATCACAGACGGGAGGGAAACATCACAAAGAAGCTACATCACTGGCGCTGCTTGATCCATTTTGGACTTGGGAATGTTATAAATCCTTTGGAATTACACTTTTTGGACTGGAACTTTTAACTTTGAGCGCTATTTTTACTTACTGTGTGTGTTGTTTCCCCATTGGGATTGTGGGGGTTTCTCACCTGCTTCTATAACCTTGAGGTAGTAAATACAAAAACCCCTGGTGTGCTGAATTTTTTTTACCTTTAAGTGCCCTTACTACAAGCCTGCAAACCAGTACATAAAAACATGGTACTATACACCCCACAGCTGAAAAACATATATAATGATACACCCTGCGATTAAATTTTGGAACAGAGAACTGGACAGAAATTTCCAACATAGCTATTCAAAGTACAGACAATAAAAAGTTATTTGATGACCATCTGAACAATATCAGGAAATTAAATTCTGATACCAATGGATGCCCATGAAAGAAACAAAGAAAGACAATTGCATCCACAGTGATAACAATATTTCCTCATTTGCATGGAAACATAAAGGGAGGTCAACAACACAATATATTCCCCGAATATTAATTAATCTTCCCATAATCATATAAAATGACAACATTTAGTGCACATAGATGCAATGAATTGATAATTAGAATTTAATAACTTTCAACCCTCATAGCATATTAACTGAATAGCAATCACAGAAGATGAAGTTGCCACCATACTCATTTGTCTATGTAATACATGTTTATGCATATATTAAATGTCTACATAATCCATACTATGCACTGGAATTACAATTTGCCACCCAAAATATTTTTTTAAAAGAGCTATTACTAAATCTAGCCAACCTTTGCAACCTGCAATCAGGCTTATATACACTGATTTTGGACTTGTTCCCATGAGATGTACATAACCGTACACCCGTGCAGGGCTGTGTTTATTGGCATGCAGGATGCAATCAGGGCTGTGCATTTGCACCCACACAAATGTTATATTGGGAGCAGTGGCTGTGACCGAGCAGCCACTGCACCCCAGTTCAGGAGCTATGGATGACATTACAAGGAGGCAGTAAAACAATAAGAAAATATTTTATGAAAAATAGATTACAGAGCCATTAAGTAGTGGATTTGCATGGATCTTATTTTGGAGAATAAGGATATCTTTAGTGTCACCTTAACGTATACTGTAAATTAGCGATGCACTGATACAATTTTTTTTAAGACCGAGCACGAGTACCGATCCTTTTTTTTAATTGAAATGTTTAAAGTTTTGATCATTTCAATACAAAAATCTAAAATACAAATACAGAGAGAAAAAAAAGGAGAGAAAAAAAAGGGAAAATGGAAAATAATAATAAAAAAATCAACAAACTTCGGTGGGTAGCACAGATGCATCCAAATATCCAACATGAAGCATAGCCGGTTAACAAAAGAGGCTGAGATACAGCTCTGAAAAAGTGAGAACATATTACAGAAGTAATAACTATAAGCAGACCTCAGTCATCAGTCCAACATACTATCAGGATAGAAATTATCCTATGATTGCGTGGATTGCATATCCAGGGATAGAAGAGAAAAAGTGTATAATAAAATAAATCCAACCAGCTACACTTGTCACTCCTGGGCTCTGTACAAATTTGCTGCATAAGGCAGGGGGAAGCTCAAGCAATGGATCTACCCGGAGATACCAGCCCTCCCATATCACCGTATGTCGAGCCACCCGATCATCTAGGCGGGCCGACATAGATCCCATAAGCTCCACAACTGTAATTCTGGCATAGAGATCTTAAAGTTTTTGGGGGATGTCGCTTTTTCCAAGGGCCACTAAACACCTAGCTGCTGTGAGTAGATGTGTGGCCAATTTTTTTGCTAGCCTGGGGAGTTTAGGAGGAAGAAGGCCCAGTAGAAACAGCCTAGGGGAGAAGGGAATATCTACTTCAAACAGCTGATGGAGAAGCACCTGTACCGAGCGCCAATAGGGCTGAAGAGATGGGCAGTTCCAATAAATATGGAGTAGCGTGTCCCAGTCTTGATGACATCTCCAGCAGCAGTCCGAAGCTGGTGGGTATATGGCGTGTAGGCGAGATGGTGTCATGTACCAACAACAAAAGCACCTCATAAGTATTCTCTTTATAAAGTGTATTCTCTTTATAAAGTGTATAAAGCTCTTAGCTGCGCAAGACCATATAGTTCTCCATTGTTCAAGAGACAGTTCCTCCCCAAGATATTCCTCCCATTTATGCATATAACTGTTTCCCTAATGAAACTCTGTCAGAAGAATTTAGAATTGTACATATGTCTGAGGTCAATCCTTTCTGTGAGGGGCCAGATAAAAAAATCCTTCAAATGGGGAGGGTATGGAGAACTGAAGACTCGGGGTAAAAGTAAGAGCGTAATGTCATAACTGAAGGTACCCAAAGAAAGCAGTATGGGGGAGGTCATGCTTAGTTCTAAGTTCATCAAAAGATAGCTGTCACAGGATTCACTAGGTGTCCATAGTGGAAAAGATTCTTCTGCAGCCAAGGTGAGATCATCTGGTAGGTTAAACTATTTGGTAGCTTAGGGTTGTAGAGAAAGGCTGTGGCCAAGGGGCCTCAGATTGAAGTGAGGTTCTACGATTCAATTGTTTCCATATAGTACACAGCAAGTTCATAGTATGTAACAGAGAAGTAGAAAGAACATCAGCATTAGTGTTCCACATTAAATTGTTCGGATGGATGGGGGCTAGCCACAATTTGTCTATTTTGGTCCAGCGGTTATAGACCGGAAAGGTAACCCAGGATGCAACAGCTCTCATTTGGGCAGCGTAATAGTAACAGAGGAGGTTTGGGAAAGCCAAACCCCCCTCGTTCTGAAAGGCATAAAATATTGTGCGGGCTATGCGGTTTTGTTTATAGTTCCACGCAAAATTTAAAAGATCTGTCTGGAGTTTCTAAGCTTTACCGATGGGATGGGCACTGGAAGGGTCATAAAGCAATACAGTAGTTTAGGTAGAATGGTCATTTTGACCAAGGCAATGCGTCCAAACCAAGATATTGGATAGTGTATCCATTTAGACAAGAGAGACCAAATTTCCACAAAGATTTGTATCGGAGAATACGATGTACTCCCAAATACTTAAAGTGGAGGTTCACCCAAAGAATACATTTTTAACATTACATTCAGCCGAGTTGTCCTAATGACAATCGGCTGTTTTTTTTTTTTCCGTACATACCTTATTTTCACCGCCGCTTCTGGGTTTGTCTTCTGCGGGACTGGGCGTTCCTATTTGATTGACAGGCTTCCGACCGTCGCATACTACGCGTCACTAGTTGCCGAAAGAAGCCGAACGTCGGTGTGCAGGCGCCGTATAGAGCCGCACCGACGTTCGGCTTCTTTCGACAACTCGTGACGCGCTATATGCGATGGTCGGAAGCCTGTCAATCAGATAGGAATGCCCAGTCCCGAAGAAGACCTACCCGGACGCGGCGGTGAAAATAAGGTATGTACGAAAAAAAAAAAAAAAAAAAAACAGCCGATTGTCATTAGGACAACTCGGCTGAATGTAATGTTAAAAATAGATTTTTGGGTGAACCCCCGCTTTAATGGCATGGGTTTTCCATGTGTAGGGGAAATTTTCAGCGAGGTGATGCACTTCCAAGGGAGGGACATTGATTGGCAGGGCTTACGATTTGGAAGTTTACTTTATATCCCGATAAGGAACTAATTTCCTCCAAGAGCTTGTGGAGATTAGGAAGGGTCATGCTTGGTCACGTTAAAGTCAGGAGTATGTCATCTGCAAATAATGAAATGTTAAACTCGGGTCCCCGAACCATATTTCCACTAATGTTGGGACCCTGTCTAATCTCGGCTGCCAGGGGTTCGATGCACAGGGAAAAAAGCAATGGAGAGAGGGGGCATCCTTGTTTAATTCCATTAGAAATAGAAAAGGGAGTAGATGCCGCAAAAGGTGTTTTTATGCAAGCGGATGGAGTTGCATAGAGGTGTCTAATCGCCCTGGGGAATGGCCCCATGAAGCCCAGATATTCAAGGGTTGAAAACGTGAATGGCTTTCTCAGCGTCTAAACTGAGCAGAAGCGCTTCGGTATTTTGTCTATTAATGATATCTATTAAGTTGATGACTCTAGTGTTATCTCCCGCCTGACGTCCTGGGTCAAAGCCGACTTGATCTTTATGAATCAAGGAGGGAAGGACTAAATTAAAAATGAGGGAAAGCAGTTTTGTGAAGACTTTCAAGTCTGAATTCAATAGAGCTATGGGCCTATAATTCTAACACAATATGTGGTCTTTATCAGTTTGGGTATGAGTGTCAAATGAGAGGCCTGCATGTCCCTCAAAATGTCGTCCCTGCTCAAAAATCCAAGTGAGTCATATGTGGATGGAAGGTCTTGTAATATTCGTAAGTAAGACCGTCAGGGCCTGGGGCCTTGCTGTTTGGCAGGGGTTTCAGAATCTCAGAAATCTCCTCTTCAGTTATCGGAGAGTTGGGAGACTGCAAAGCCTCCACTGGCAGGGTGGTTACTCCACTTTTTATCAGGTAAACTCGAACATGGTCTGTGAAATTTTCTTGAGTTGGCATGTGCGGTATGGAGGGGTTACTGTAAAGATCCAAAAAATAGGATTAATTGGGCTATACCGTCAGGGAGGTAATGAAGGGTTCCAGTAGGATCCCACAGGGTTAAGGGGTCGACATTTGAGTTTGCTCTCTGAGTTTACGGGCCTGTTGGGTATGGGCTTTGTTGCCTATTATCATAATAAAGCTGGCACAATTTTTTAAGGGCTTTTTCTACCCTACCTATGTCTATGCTCTTAAGGACCGTGCATAGGTGTATAATTTTCCTTAGGAGACGAATGAAGGATGACGATGTAAGTCTAGATTCCAGGTCCTGAAGTCTCTGTACTGTCTGCTGTCTCACTTGCTTTGTATACTTTTTCCAGGCAGTCGAGATAGCTATACATTGCCCATGTATTACTCTCTTGTGTGCCTCCCAGAGAATTCCTGTGGAAATCTCTGGGGCACTATTCTCGACAAAGTACCATTTTAAAACAGTTTCTAGCTCCGTCCTAGTTGCATCATTGCATTGTCTTTCAGAAGAAAATCATTGAGCCGCCAGTGGCATCATTTAACCTTAGAGGTGTCTTGTTTGAGCTTTAGAAATATCGGGACATGATCCGACCACTACATAGGTAAAATGTCTACTTTAGATACTTCTTTTTAAGTACTCGCCGATATCAATTAGAACCACCTATTTTTTGGTGTCCGGTCTGGATGTCCATCGGTTTTAGTATCGGAGCATTTGCACGAAGACAAGTACTTGTGCAAATGCATAGTATTGGCACCAATACCAATATCGGTATCAGTGTTATTGCAACACTACTGTATATACAAGCAAAACATGTACGGAAGGGTAAAGACCACGGAATATACAGACCATCTGTAATAGCTAAGCAGTAACCACCTTTCAACTATCTAGCACCTGAAAACTGACTGGCTTCTGTGTGATGCTTCTCTTTACACAAGATAACTACTTCTAAGGCCTCGTACACACGGCCGAGGAACTCGACGTGCCAAACACATCGAGTTCCTCGGCCAGTTTAGCCCTGAAGCCACCGGCGGGCCGAGAGCTCCCATAGAACAACGAGAAAATAGAGAACATGTTCTCTATTTTCTCGACGAGTTCCTCGGCGGCTCCATCGGGCCGAAAGTGTACACACGACAGAGTTTCTCGGCAGAATCCGGCTCTGACCGAGTTTCTCGCCGAATTCTGCCGAGAAACTCTGTCGTGTGTACGAGGCCTTAAATTTATATTACAGAACAATTCTGAAACTTAACAAGTAAGCAAATATTTCCCTAGTACATTCTTGCAGCTAATTTAGGCAGAACATTTTATGTACAGTCACATGATATGTTACTGTAACACCAAAACTATTTTAAACTTTTTTAGTAACATAAAATTGTGGTTATTTTTCACTTCTTAACAAACTGGAAAATCATTTCTAAGCAGCAGGCAGAGGCACCATCACTACAAACTGAACTCTGCATGTGGCCAGCAACATTTGTCTGTCAGCTGTGGTTGGCTGTGCATAAAACTAACACTGTGCAAGTATCACAAATAACATATTCAATAGATCTCAGTATGTTCCTGAATACAAAACATGACCAAGAGGGCATGGGTGCTTTCTAACATTAGTTTTGTTAATGGAGGCATGGGAGACTAAAACTGCAAGGAAAGATTAACTGAACCAAATGTATTATTCCTTGAGAAAAGGCATTTAATGGGAAATAGGATCATCTTGTTTAAATACTGCACACAAATGGTCCATATGGTAAACTTGGTTCAATGTTCATTAAAAATGCCAAGGGGACACTGTAACAGAATGACCCATGACACCCAGAGACTTTTGAAGGATGAGGGGTACTCCTGTGCCAGCGTCACTAATAACTCTTGGGTCTAGGTTCACCCTGTGCCCCTTTTGGGCATAGGGTGACTGAGAACTGATATCTCAGATTACATGAGATGGGACATTAATGATAATTCATATATTGCAGGATATCTTGAGATATTACAAGTTGTTAAAGTCTGACTCCAAATGGAGTGTTTTCATTCAATGGGGGGACATGCCTTTGAGGTGTTAATTGGGTCTGCTCCAAGACCTTTCATTATGTATGCTAGTAACACTGTTTGTGTAAAGATGCTATTGATGATAGATATGTGTTGTGAGTTAGCAGTCTAAAGGTCAGATGTCTTCTTTCAGGGGTAGGGAATTAGCATGTCAATTATGTTTAGTAAAGGAATGTGACTTCTCAGCTGTAGTAATTAGGTCATGTTAAATCGGTGCCCAAACGTCTGACATAGAAATGTGTATTATGCAGGTGAATCACTTAGTATCGGAGTCCGGATGTCTAGGGAATAATTAACTTCTCTGAATGTCATTCTCTAAAAGAATGTGATTGAAGCCCCCCATTGTGTAATGTGTGGGTGGAGAGTTCATTTGTTCCTTTGATTACTGTAACACGTTGTTCTGTATATAAGCAAGCTAAGATACCATTAAAAGTGTTCATACATTCAGACTCAGAGAACAGAGCTTGTCTCATTTATTCTGGGGAAATCCATATGGATCGTGTCTGTTGGATGGTTGGAGTGTCAGA
The DNA here is from genome assembly GCF_905171775.1 of Rana temporaria. Taxonomy (NCBI): domain Eukaryota; kingdom Metazoa; phylum Chordata; class Amphibia; order Anura; family Ranidae; genus Rana; species Rana temporaria. The sequence continues at coordinate 133,607,122 of NC_053494.1, forward strand.
TAAGCTGTCGTGGTTGATGGAATGGGAATATCGTAAACGGGGGTGACCGTTAAAGACACTATTTGCTCCTAGATGATAAGAGATTTATCTTCCACATATGGAAAGGCCTTTTTACAGTAAGTACTATAAAATGTGCAATAAACATCCCCAAGAGCTGGTTCTAGACAATTATTTATATTATTGATCCAATTGCCTTAGGGTGAGAAAGGGAGCATTATAAGGATATTTTTCCTTCCTCTGGATCAAATACAAAAATAATAATATAAATTTTAGGGTCCTGAGGATGCAGGTTTGTGTTCATAAATGTATGTCTTTTGGTTGAATTCGATAGATGTGTCATTTTCAATGAAAGTATGCCACTATGAACCAATTTGGTGGATGCTTGCAGTCTGATTTTCTCATGAACTTCTGGTATTTCTTTGGAACTACTGCCATGAGATACCCTTCATTAGTGTTCCCAGCTAGACCCCATCTGCTGTAATGTTTTGTAGTGTGAAACAAATGGAAGATTCAAAAGAGAAAGCCTAGAACCACTGCTAATAGCTGTTGTAAGTGGGCAGAACCAGGAGCTCAAATGCAGAGATCTTGCATCCCCAACCTCTAGAAAAATGAAGGGGTGATTCAGCCTGTTGGCATCTATAGTCTGCACTTGGACTACTTAAAGGCTCCTCTTCTGCCTTTTCAAGGAGACTTGGAACAAAAAATAAATAAAGTGTCCTTAAACCCAGAACCTGCATTCACTATATCTGGTCTCCCACAGTTCACAGAAAATGGAAATTCAATTATTTTAGTAAAAATAAACTGCTAAATACCTTTTCTCATCAACATATACAGCAGTCTTGTGATTTCCATCACTTTCTGGTGAAGCTTGTAGGAGGAGTTTTCATACTGCAGTGAGCTGTCCTGTGAGGCTGCAGGGTTCCTAGCCCTCTGTCTAGACATGTCTGAACAGCGTTGATTGGCCATGTGCTGATCACATGCACTCTCCCAAGAAAAAAGAAAACCTCTCTAGCAATACAAACCAAACTGAGCATGTGCAGCCTGACTCCAAAGGCTCTGCCTTATTTGGACTTGTCCAGGGGGACAGTGCAGGGAGGGGAGAATCTGTGCATACAAAATCAAGCAGCCTTTTTACACAATGCAGAGGATTAACCCCTTAGGTTCCACAGTGAGTATAACAAGCATGCTTTGCTGCATATACACACACACACACACACACACTGATTTTACTTTTGTGGGTTTAATAACACTTTAATATAAACACATTTTTACAAATACAACAATTGCCACCAACAAAACCTAATGAAAGAGAGACTACCATTCTTAACTTGTATTTTATAAACAATAATCTTTGTATTCTGTATTCCTTTTCCTGACGTGCAAAAAGACATTGTTTTTCCTGACGTGATTCCTCTCCAGCCTGACTTGCATACACACGTTCATGCAAAAAAAGCTGGTTTCAATTTTTTTTGCGGGCAGTTTTTTTGTCTAGAAAACTGCTAGGGAGCATACACACGACCGGTTTTCACGACCAATATAAAAAATGGCAGTTTTCTCGTCGTGAAAAACGGTCATGTGTAAAAGGCATAAGTGTTCTCAAATATATTATACAACTGGAAGCTAAGATGACATTAAAACATTTATTTCCACCACTACTCAGATTCCTGTTTGCTAATTGGATGGGTTTTCTATTCTGTTTTTGTTTCTTACCAGAAACACATATTATTTTCCCTCTGCTGACCAGATGCTGCAAATGTAAATTGTAAATGTGGCATATACAGATAAAGACACACAAAATAAATTGTATGTTGAAAATAATAATTATTGCTCAACCAGTTCATTTTGAGATTTATTTTCATTAATGGCAATGGCTGTCTGCCTACAGAAGTCAAGCAGGGACATGTGACATTGAAAGAAGAAAGGCATAGTAAACATATTTTTCTCTTTTATTGTTCCCAACATATTTTACAGAAACATAAGCTCTTCTAATTAACTTATTCATGTGAAATGTCATGGCAAAAGCTGTTAAATTACACAGTAATTCAGAGTGTTATACCTTGAGCCAATCAGAGGGCTAACACAATTCTGCAGTACTAAAAAAATGTCATATAAAACTTTTTACGCATGGTTTGGCAGTACATAGGCTGTTTACATTTACATGAATACTCATTAATGTGTTATTTTTATGGCTTCTCAACTTTTGTAACATTTAAAAGGTTGATACTAAAAAGTGAAAAAGCACCCGTGCCAAAGATTTTAAGCACAATACAGCAGCTACCTTAAATTGTGAAACACAATATAAAATGGTAATGAACATAGGCAGCAAGTGTAAGATGATCATAACGTCTTTTTCCCTTGTAGTGCTTATGTGCAAAATGTAAACTACAGTTCAAAATTAGTTAATAATCCACAACCCCCAGAAACGTTTCCGGTGTTCCCCACTCAAAAATAAATTATATTATAAGTGTTGTTCAAAACCAAATGCAAAAAAAAAAAAAAGGTATAAAATACTATATGTGCTCCACCCAAAACTGAAATTTGAAAGATCGTTGTGCAGCAAAACATATAATTTTTCTTATTAAAAGTGTCCATAGAATGATTCCACAGTGCTCCACCATAAAACGACATCTTCCGTGATTCTTATTTCACACACAATTCTTGTGTTATGTGCAAAACCCAGTGGCGGCCGGTGTCTAATCTTTTTGGGGGGGCGGCAAACAACCCTCCCAGCAGCCCCTGACGATTAACTTATCGTTGTACCACACTACTTATCTCATCCAGGTCGCAGGCGGCTTCCCCATGTCTTCTCCTCCCGATATCAATTAGAACCACCTATTTTTTGGTGTCCGGTCTGGATGTCCATCGGTTTTAGTATCGGAGCATTTGCACGAAGACAAGTACTTGTGCAAATGCATAGTATTGGCACCAATACCAATATCGGTATCAGTGTTATTGCAACACTACTGTATATACAAGCAAAACATGTACGGAAGGGTAAAGACCACGGAATATACAGACCATCTGTAATAGCTAAGCAGTAACCACCTTTCAACTATCTAGCACCTGAAAACTGACTGGCTTCTGTGTGATGCTTCTCTTTACACAAGATAACTACTTCTAAGGCCTCGTACACACGGCCGAGGAACTCGACGTGCCAAACACATCGAGTTCCTCGGCCAGTTTAGCCCTGAAGCCACCGGCGGGCCGAGAGCTCCCATAGAACAACGAGAAAATAGAGAACATGTTCTCTATTTTCTCGACGAGTTCCTCGGCGGCTCCATCGGGCCGAAAGTGTACACACGACAGAGTTTCTCGGCAGAATCCGGCTCTGACCGAGTTTCTCGCCGAATTCTGCCGAGAAACTCTGTCGTGTGTACGAGGCCTTAAATTTATATTACAGAACAATTCTGAAACTTAACAAGTAAGCAAATATTTCCCTAGTACATTCTTGCAGCTAATTTAGGCAGAACATTTTATGTACAGTCACATGATATGTTACTGTAACACCAAAACTATTTTAAACTTTTTTAGTAACATAAAATTGTGGTTATTTTTCACTTCTTAACAAACTGGAAAATCATTTCTAAGCAGCAGGCAGAGGCACCATCACTACAAACTGAACTCTGCATGTGGCCAGCAACATTTGTCTGTCAGCTGTGGTTGGCTGTGCATAAAACTAACACTGTGCAAGTATCACAAATAACATATTCAATAGATCTCAGTATGTTCCTGAATACAAAACATGACCAAGAGGGCATGGGTGCTTTCTAACATTAGTTTTGTTAATGGAGGCATGGGAGACTAAAACTGCAAGGAAAGATTAACTGAACCAAATGTATTATTCCTTGAGAAAAGGCATTTAATGGGAAATAGGATCATCTTGTTTAAATACTGCACACAAATGGTCCATATGGTAAACTTGGTTCAATGTTCATTAAAAATGCCAAGGGGACACTGTAACAGAATGACCCATGACACCCAGAGACTTTTGAAGGATGAGGGGTACTCCTGTGCCAGCGTCACTAATAACTCTTGGGTCTAGGTTCACCCTGTGCCCCTTTTGGGCATAGGGTGACTGAGAACTGATATCTCAGATTACATGAGATGGGACATTAATGATAATTCATATATTGCAGGATATCTTGAGATATTACAAGTTGTTAAAGTCTGACTCCAAATGGAGTGTTTTCATTCAATGGGGGGACATGCCTTTGAGGTGTTAATTGGGTCTGCTCCAAGACCTTTCATTATGTATGCTAGTAACACTGTTTGTGTAAAGATGCTATTGATGATAGATATGTGTTGTGAGTTAGCAGTCTAAAGGTCAGATGTCTTCTTTCAGGGGTAGGGAATTAGCATGTCAATTATGTTTAGTAAAGGAATGTGACTTCTCAGCTGTAGTAATTAGGTCATGTTAAATCGGTGCCCAAACGTCTGACATAGAAATGTGTATTATGCAGGTGAATCACTTAGTATCGGAGTCCGGATGTCTAGGGAATAATTAACTTCTCTGAATGTCATTCTCTAAAAGAATGTGATTGAAGCCCCCCATTGTGTAATGTGTGGGTGGAGAGTTCATTTGTTCCTTTGATTACTGTAACACGTTGTTCTGTATATAAGCAAGCTAAGATACCATTAAAAGTGTTCATACATTCAGACTCAGAGAACAGAGCTTGTCTCATTTATTCTGGGGAAATCCATATGGATCGTGTCTGTTGGATGGTTGGAGTGTCAGATAAGCTGTCGTGGTTGATGGAATGGGAATATCGTAAACGGGGGTGACCGTTAAAGACACTATTTGCTCCTAGATGATAAGAGATTTATCTTCCACATATGGAAAGGCCTTTTTACAGTAAGTACTATAAAATGTGCAATAAACATCCCCAAGAGCTGGTTCTAGACAATTATTTATATTATTGATCCAATTGCCTTAGGGTGAGAAAGGGAGCATTATAAGGATATTTTTCCTTCCTCTGGATCAAATACAAAAATAATAATATAAATTTTAGGGTCCTGAGGATGCAGGTTTGTGTTCATAAATGTATGTCTTTTGGTTGAATTCGATAGATGTGTCATTTTCAATGAAAGTATGCCACTATGAACCAATTTGGTGGATGCTTGCAGTCTGATTTTCTCATGAACTTCTGGTATTTCTTTGGAACTACTGCCATGAGATACCCTTCATTAGTGTTCCCAGCTAGACCCCATCTGCTGTAATGTTTTGTAGTGTGAAACAAATGGAAGATTCAAAAGAGAAAGCCTAGAACCACTGCTAATAGCTGTTGTAAGTGGGCAGAACCAGGAGCTCAAATGCAGAGATCTTGCATCCCCAACCTCTAGAAAAATGAAGGGGTGATTCAGCCTGTTGGCATCTATAGTCTGCACTTGGACTACTTAAAGGCTCCTCTTCTGCCTTTTCAAGGAGACTTGGAACAAAAAATAAATAAAGTGTCCTTAAACCCAGAACCTGCATTCACTATATCTGGTCTCCCACAGTTCACAGAAAATGGAAATTCAATTATTTTAGTAAAAATAAACTGCTAAATACCTTTTCTCATCAACATATACAGCAGTCTTGTGATTTCCATCACTTTCTGGTGAAGCTTGTAGGAGGAGTTTTCATACTGCAGTGAGCTGTCCTGTGAGGCTGCAGGGTTCCTAGCCCTCTGTCTAGACATGTCTGAACAGCGTTGATTGGCCATGTGCTGATCACATGCACTCTCCCAAGAAAAAAGAAAACCTCTCTAGCAATACAAACCAAACTGAGCATGTGCAGCCTGACTCCAAAGGCTCTGCCTTATTTGGACTTGTCCAGGGGGACAGTGCAGGGAGGGGAGAATCTGTGCATACAAAATCAAGCAGCCTTTTTACACAATGCAGAGGATTAACCCCTTAGGTTCCACAGTGAGTATAACAAGCATGCTTTGCTGCATATACACACACACACACACACACACTGATTTTACTTTTGTGGGTTTAATAACACTTTAATATAAACACATTTTTACAAATACAACAATTGCCACCAACAAAACCTAATGAAAGAGAGACTACCATTCTTAACTTGTATTTTATAAACAATAATCTTTGTATTCTGTATTCCTTTTCCTGACGTGCAAAAAGACATTGTTTTTCCTGACGTGATTCCTCTCCAGCCTGACTTGCATACACACGTTCATGCAAAAAAAGCTGGTTTCAATTTTTTTTGCGGGCAGTTTTTTTGTCTAGAAAACTGCTAGGGAGCATACACACGACCGGTTTTCACGACCAATATAAAAAATGGCAGTTTTCTCGTCGTGAAAAACGGTCATGTGTAAAAGGCATAAGTGTTCTCAAATATATTATACAACTGGAAGCTAAGATGACATTAAAACATTTATTTCCACCACTACTCAGATTCCTGTTTGCTAATTGGATGGGTTTTCTATTCTGTTTTTGTTTCTTACCAGAAACACATATTATTTTCCCTCTGCTGACCAGATGCTGCAAATGTAAATTGTAAATGTGGCATATACAGATAAAGACACACAAAATAAATTGTATGTTGAAAATAATAATTATTGCTCAACCAGTTCATTTTGAGATTTATTTTCATTAATGGCAATGGCTGTCTGCCTACAGAAGTCAAGCAGGGACATGTGACATTGAAAGAAGAAAGGCATAGTAAACATATTTTTCTCTTTTATTGTTCCCAACATATTTTACAGAAACATAAGCTCTTCTAATTAACTTATTCATGTGAAATGTCATGGCAAAAGCTGTTAAATTACACAGTAATTCAGAGTGTTATACCTTGAGCCAATCAGAGGGCTAACACAATTCTGCAGTACTAAAAAAATGTCATATAAAACTTTTTACGCATGGTTTGGCAGTACATAGGCTGTTTACATTTACATGAATACTCATTAATGTGTTATTTTTATGGCTTCTCAACTTTTGTAACATTTAAAAGGTTGATACTAAAAAGTGAAAAAGCACCCGTGCCAAAGATTTTAAGCACAATACAGCAGCTACCTTAAATTGTGAAACACAATATAAAATGGTAATGAACATAGGCAGCAAGTGTAAGATGATCATAACGTCTTTTTCCCTTGTAGTGCTTATGTGCAAAATGTAAACTACAGTTCAAAATTAGTTAATAATCCACAACCCCCAGAAACGTTTCCGGTGTTCCCCACTCAAAAATAAATTATATTATAAGTGTTGTTCAAAACCAAATGCAAAAAAAAAAAAAAGGTATAAAATACTATATGTGCTCCACCCAAAACTGAAATTTGAAAGATCGTTGTGCAGCAAAACATATAATTTTTCTTATTAAAAGTGTCCATAGAATGATTCCACAGTGCTCCACCATAAAACGACATCTTCCGTGATTCTTATTTCACACACAATTCTTGTGTTATGTGCAAAACCCAGTGGCGGCCGGTGTCTAATCTTTTTGGGGGGGCGGCAAACAACCCTCCCAGCAGCCCCTGACGATTAACTTATCGTTGTACCACACTACTTATCTCATCCAGGTCGCAGGCGGCTTCCCCATGTCTTCTCCTCCTTGTGGCATCCCAGCTGCTTCTTCTCATCGATGGCTTCCCGGGCGGCTTCCCAGCTGCTTCTCCTCCTCGGTGCATTCGGCTGTTTTCCCACTGCTTCTCCTACCGGCCAATCCAGTCGCTTCTCCTCCCAGCCAATCGGGTCTTAAGACCTGCCTTCTGATTGGCTGGGAGGAGAAGCAAGAAGACATTAGCAAATATTAATTTGCTAATGCCACACAAGTGGGTGGCCCACCCATTTTAAAAGCCAATTAGAGCCACAAAAATCCTTGCGTCTGGAGCCCTGCATAAACATTAGGGTCCGGGCATATGGAGATTAGGGGGGCGGCACCCCTGCGCCCCACATGAGTGTCCGCCACTGGCAAAACCCCTTAGGACAGTCTAAACTCACCAGAATGGTAATAAAGAAAATGTGCACAATATCATAAAACTCAGATTTTCTAATATTGCTCCTCAGCCCAGGTTACCAGAACATAAGTCAATGGTTTCTACAAATAATTGCCCCAAATGCTCTCTCAAGACCAGGTCATCATGAATCCATAAAAAATACAGAGGGGAACTCATCAAGTAAAAACCATTATACATTTATTTGTTGAATACAAGAAAAGTATAAAACTCACATTTGTTGATGCCATACAATATGGCACAAAAGAGGCCCCCTGATGATGTCTATTGGACCAAACACATCGGAGCGTGTCTACCAGTGGTGGCATCAGATCTGGTTTCTTGACTTGCTGGTTCTAACCACAGTGGAAGCCCAGCTCCTGAGTGATCTGTTTGGAGCGGCGGCACTCTCTGGAAAAGTATACTCATACCAGATTGTAAGCTAATGGAGGGTCATACAGCCATTTAAAACCTATTGCAGCCTAAGAAACAATCTTAATTTTGCCTTCACAATTCACTTCAAAGCATTTACCCAAAATGGCACAATTCAACAGAAATCTACTCTTTTTTTTTTACTAAAGAGTAGAGAAGTGAAAAACCTCAGCTTTGTTCATCCCTATTTTACTATAAACCTGTGGTCTTACTTAAAGTGGAACTAAAACTTCCTATCCTTTCCAGCAAAGGAAGCTGCCATCTTAGGGGCAGATCCACAAAGATCTGGCCTGGCGCAGCGTATCTGAGATATGCTACGCCGCCGTAACTTACTTTTTTGGTTTGAATCCTGGAAGTTACGGCGGCGTAGTGTATCTCTTGCGGCGTAACGGCGCCTAATTCAAATCGGCGAGTAGGGGGGCGTGTTTCATTTAAATGAAGCGCGTCCCCGCGCCGAATGAACTGCGCATGTGCCGTTCCTAAATTTCCCGCCGTGCATTGCGCTAAATGACATCGCAAGGACGTCATTGTTTTGACGTGGACGTAAATTACGTCCATCCCGGTTCACGGACATCTTACGCAAACGAAAAAAAAAAATCAAATTAAACGCGGGAACGACGGCCATACTTAACATAGCAGGTTTAACTATACGCCACGAAACAGCAGCTTTAACTATACGCCGGAAAAAGCCGACTAGAGACAACGTAAAAGAATGCGACGGCCGCTCGTATGTTCGTGGATCGTCGGAAATAGCTAATTTGCATACTCGACGCGGATTACGGCGGTAACGCCACCCAGCGGACGCCGAAGAATTGCATCTTAGATCCGAAGGCGTACGAAGACGTACGCCTGTCGGATCTAACCCAGATGCCGTCGTATCTTGTTTCGAGGATTCAAAACAAAGATACGACGCGGGAAATTTGAAAGTACGCCGGCGTATCAGTAGATACGCCGACGTACTCGCTTTGTGAATCTGCCCCTTAGTCTCTGTTTTTTTTTCAGTAGATATCAGTAGACACGCCGGCGTACTCGCTTTGTGGATCTGCCCCTTAGTCTCTGTTTTTTTTTATATTTCTTTATTTGATTTTCATGAGAGACTTCTTTTCATTACCAATTATCTCTTACAATATAAAACTTACATATATGAAAAGCATCGAACATAATGAAATCCCAGTGTAATACTATGTGAGTCCCTACTAAGTTCTCTGTATTGTGCTGGGATCCATATGATCTTCCCCAGTGATGCCTTACTCGTTTGATATTCCATATTTATCCATCTCTTTTGTTTATTATTTTTAATCTAATCTATAATTTGTGTGAGAATAATTGCATTATAATAATTTCTAATATCTGGTGCACCCCACCCCCCTTGTACCTTTTTTTTGTCAGTGTTACCCAACTGATACATGCTTTTTTCCCCTCGCCAGACAAATTTTAGCAACATCGTTTGTAAAGTTTTAAAATACATCTGTGGTAGTGGGTTCGGGAGCATCTGTATTTTATACATAATTTTAGGTAAAATTACCATTTAAAAAATATTTATTCTGCCCCCCCCCCCCCAACATAATTGGCCTGAGGTCAGTCTGTTAAATTCTGCCTTGATATCCTCTAATAGAGGCATAAAATTTGCTTTATATAACTTCTCCGTAGTTGTTGTTATTTTAACTCCTAAATATTTTTTTTTTTACCCCAGACAAACGGGAATTCATTTTGATAGGTGTTTCAATCCCTTTTAGAAGTATTTATGCTTAGGGTTTAAGACTTAGTCGGGTTCATTTTAAAGTTAGATATCTCTCCATATTCTTTTAATGATTTCATTAAGTTTGGTAGGGTTATTCTGGGACTGGTTATATATAAAAAAATATCATCCGCGTAAGCCGCAAGTTTGTGTTCTTCCTCTCCAATCCCTATCCCCTTTATATTCGGGTTCTTCCTTATCCCTCTTAATAGGGGTTCTAATGCCAACAGGAACAATAAGGGGGATAGATGGCATCCCTGTCTTGTACCATTGTGCATTTTGAATAATCCAGAGAGGGTCCCGTTAACTTTCACTCTTGCCATAGGTCAGTTGTAAAGTGCCTTAGTCTCTGTTTTGTCTGTAGTTTTTATGGTGCTGCACATGTGATTAGTTATGGTACCAGTCATTTGATGGCTTGACAGTTTGGTTGAGAGCACAAAGCAACTGTTGTGGAGATTTACTAAAACTGGAGAGTGCAAAATCTGGTGCAGCTGTGCAAGGTAGTCCAATCAGCTTCTAACTTCAGTTTGTTCAATTAAGCTTTGCCAAAAAAAAACAACTGGAAGCTGTTTAGTTACTATTTAGAACTGCACCGGATTTTGCAAATTCCAGTTTTAGAAAAGCAATCCCTGTGACAGTTGTTATTCATGGTATGACTTGAATGTAACCGTTTTGGGAAAGAGTTAAGTCACATTAAAGCATATATAAGCCCAAAAGAAAAAATGTAAAGGCATTATAAACATTCCTACCTGCTTGGGTGTTTTTCATCTGCATAAGATATGCACTTATCATGTAGTTTAATTGTATGATTTGTTGGCCTGTAGTAAATCTTCACACTCTGGTGTCAGAAGTTTCAGTCTGTGTTCAATCATGTTGTATGGCACTGCACAGGATAATGCATGTTTTCTGTATGTAGTCTAAGAACTGACAGTTTTTAAACCATATATCCCACCATCCCTGGGTTTCTCAGGCTAGCATGCGTTCAATAATTAAAACGCAGACAGGGAGAGCAATGAAGGGAAGATATGTTTTTTTCATCACATTAGCACTCCCACATTTCTGATGCAACAGAGAAATTGGTGAGTCATGAAATGGACGCAGCATGACCTGAGAAAACAAGAAGTTGCCTGTCACTTTAATGAATCAGGACAAACTAGGTGAATTAATTCATGGACATAGGGGACTCCATCAGTCATAACACTACAAACTGCAGCCACAACATGTGAGCAAGTCAAGCAACACAGCGACTATAACTATACTAATACCTAGTAAAAAAAACACAAACCTATGAAACTGTATAATACCTTCAATATATTACAGCTTCCCAATCCAAGTGCGATGGCTGCATTACATTTTTGAATTACATTTTAATTGCATTTTTCTTTTTCACCTGGTGATCAAGTTAGTTACACAGGGGCAAATCCACAAAGCAGATGCGCCGACTTAACTCGAGATTTCTAATTTTACTCCGCGCGTATCTTTGCGCCCGATCCTCAAAACGAAAAATCCGGTTTTTCCGTCCTACTTAAAATAATTACTCCGGCGCATCCTCTGACGCAAATTACGCTAGTCACGCCGCTTTATTTGATAGGCAAAGATGCAAATGAGGGAGATAGGGCGATCCTCAAAATTAAGTGTGTGCGCCGTAGATTACGCCCTGTGCGCCGTAGATAACGCCCTGTACGCACCTGTTAGTTTTCTGGAGCAAAATTAGACTTTATAAAAGCAGCCCTAATTTTACACCAGCCCTGTAAAGGTCTGCTGAAGCAACACCATTTAGGAAGAGCTGCCAACACTTCTTTGCTTGACTTCATTGTGACTGCCAAAATGCCCGGGCCATCAATGATTATAACGGCACTCGCAACTTTACAAGCGCAGAGAAGGAGGAGAGCACAGAGGAGGAGGAGGAGGGCACAGGAGAGGGTATACCGCCCACGCCAAGATCTCTTTGGCATGACTGCGTCTGAGGTCATTGGCAACTTCAGATTTAACCAGGAAGCCATCCTGGACTTAACCAGGATCCTGCAGGATGATCTGAACACCCCAACCCAACGATCCCATGCCCTGCCAGCTCACATTAAAGTTATGGCCACCCTGCATTTTCTGGCCACTGGGTCTTTTCAGAGAACATGTGGAGGTCTGGCTGGGATGGTACAGTCCTCGATGAGCAGGTGTGTGCACCAGGTTGTCCCTGCAATACTGAGACGCATGGGCAGTCAATTTGAAAAGCCCACCCAGGAGGACCAGCGAATGAAGAGCATGGCCGACTTCTATCAGATTGCCCGATTCCCACGGACCATCGGGGCCATTGACTGTACCCATGTGGCACTACAGCCCCCCCATGATACAGAGCACCTGTTCAGGAATCGCAAAAACTGGCATTCCATCAATGTGCAGGTAATCGTAGATGCCCATGGCCTCATCTGGCATGTCTGTGCCAAATTTCCAGGTTCGTGCCATGACAGCTACATCTTTAGGCAGACCAACATATCACGTGAATTGGAGCAGAACGTGTATGGAGACAGCTGGCTGGTTGGTGAGTGACATGTGTGTCAGGTATGACTGTCCCCCCCCATGATGCAGACATCACATGGGGCACATGCATGACTAATATCCTCCTGTCTTTTCCCTTCCAGGTGACTCTGGATATGCCCTGGGACCTCACATGATGACCCCATTCAGGAACCCCCAAACCCCAGGAGAGCAACGCTACAACGAGGCTCATATTCGCACCCGGGCAGTAGTGGAGCGTACATTTGGGCTGCTGAAGTCCCGCTTCAGATGCCTGGACAAGACTGGGGGTACACTGCTGTATTCCCCAGACTTTGTGTGCCAAATAATAGGGGCTTGTTGCATTCTTCATAACTTTGCAATGAGAAGGGGACTGGAGATTAACTTACGTGCTGACCTGACCCCCCACCCAGGCAATCCCCCCCTAGCCCACTCTACCCGGTCTACTGAGGGCACAGTAGCCAGGAGACGCCTCGCAGAAGGCATCTTTTCTCAGTAAATGGCCAGAAATCATGTCACAATGATATTATTTGTTTTCACTGCAAACGCACATGAATTATGTGACAATGATATTATTTGTTTTCACTGCAAACGCACATGAATTATGTGACAATGAGAATGTTGCTTTGCACAGTAAACGCACATGTTTAATGACACATTGAGAATGTTTTTGTCTCTGGAAACGCACATGATTTATGTCACAATGAGAATGCATGAATGCACACCACTGTGGTCCCTAGCACAGACACATCACATGCACATCGAATTGGATTAGATCCAAGTACCCCCCCCCTTTGGTACTTGGGAGCAGTAACGCCCCGCCACGGCTCCAATTATGTCACTGTGCATTCATACACCATTCAGGAACCTAGGATGACTTCTCCCTGGTCCTGGGGATCCCTTCTCCACCAAAACTGAGGGTGACACCCTTATTTTGTCAGGAATGCCACCCCCCCACATTCACACATCATTCACACACATAAACCAAATCATAAGTACAGTATAATAAACAAAATTTTAAAACCAAAAAAAAAAAAAAAAAAAAGTACCCCTGGTATTTAAGTCCGGCGGCGAGTGCTCCGTCTAGGCTGCCCACGGGCAGGGGCACGGCCACGGCCACGGGCACGGCCACGGGCACCTGGAGGATCTTCACGGGGGGGGAAGCAGGGGAGGGAGTATCTTCATTGGGGGGGAGCAGGGGAGGGAGTATCTTCATTGGGGGGGAGCAGGGGAGGGAGGAGCCTCCCCTGGTGTCTGACCTCCGGCTGGCCTGCCCTCCAAGGCCACTGCTATCCTGGTCAGGCAGTCAGTGATGGCAGCCGTATTGGCCTGGCCAGCCCGTGTGTTGTCCTGCACAGCCCGGGTGTTGTCCTGCACAGCCCGGGTGAGGGCAGTCACCTCCTGGCCCACGCCTGTTGTGGCGGTATGCAGGGACCACAAACAGGTGATGACACCCAATGAATTGGTGGCCACATCACTGAGTGACTCCCTCATTACATCCAGGCTGTGCTCCTTCTTGGCCATAGTTTTTTTTATGTCACCCAGACTGCGGGTCTGCTGGGCATTGTCCCTCAGCAGACTGGCCGGCATATGCTCAGACCCCACCCTGGTCTCCTGGGTCGCCATCCTGCCTGCCCCTGAGGCTTGTGGCCAGGTAGGAGGGGATAGAGTGACCCTTGTGGGTTGCGGCATGTTGTGGGAGGAGTGGGAGGGGCTACCCCTGATGGTGGCCTGACTGGTGCCAGCCTCTGGGGGAGCCTCTGGGGTAGCCTCTGGGGGATCCTCTGGGGTAGCCTCAAGGGGAGCCTCTGGGGTAGCCTCAAGGGGAGCCTCAAGGCTAGCCTCAAGGGTATCGTCAAATGTCATCAGATCTGTGGCAATAATGATTTCCCGGCCAATCTGGAGATCTTCTTCCTCCTCCCCCTCATCCTCCTCCCCCTCATCCTCCTCCCCCTCAGCCTCCTCATGAGGGGAGGTTTGGCCACTCCCCTCCCCTGGAGACTCCTCAGCAGCCTCCTGTCTTTGGGGTGGTGCAGCAGCCTGGCCTGATGGCCCAGCAATCTCCTGGTCATCTGTGGAAGACACCAAACAATCACAGGTTTGAGGATCCACACACTTGGCACATGTTCCCTTCCCCCACCCACACATGCTAATCACCAAATAAAAAAACAAAAACCTTACCTGGCCTCACAGGAACATCAGACTGATAACCAGGCAGGCCCACCACCTGCTCTGGCTCGAAACACTGGGCCACTGCCCATTCCTCCTCAGTCAGCCGGATGGGGCATGGTCCCCCTCCTCCAGTGCCCCTCCTATGCGCAGTGAGCTTGGCCACCTTATTGCGGACCACGCTCCTCAGATCATTGATCTTTTTCTTAATGCCAGCGGGGGTCCTCGTCTCCCCTCCCCCCGCCGCATTTATGTGATCTGTTATTTTGGCATAGATCCTCTTCCTTTGGGCCGGGGAGGTATTCCGGCTATCAGGCCCATGTAAATATCTTCCATATTGGATGATATACCTGGCAAGGATTTGCTTTTCAACATGGGAAAAATTCAGCTTCCTGCGTTTGGGAGCCATCACAAACACCACACAGCAACAAGAAAACTCACAGGACAAACACACAAAAATACACACCAAACAAATACACAAAAATACACACAGACGCAGACAGCTACTACAAAGTCAAATACAAACACACAAAAACCAAACACAAAATCCAAGCAGAAAAAAAACAAACAAAAAAATTAGCAGAAACAATCAAACAAAAATTACACTTATCACAAACAAACAACAACTACTATCTACTACTCCTCCAACACTTCTCTATCACACACAACTTACCAACAAACACTGACAAACTAAGAGCAGAAGCAAATTGCTCATGGAAGGGAACACAGGGAAATACTTTTGCAAATGAAGTGTGTTTGACTGGAGCTAGTTAAGCACAGGGCGATCCTCAAACTAAGTACACTTGGCCTTTTACCTATCTCACTGATTGCGCCAAGCAAAGTTCTACACATGCGCAGTGAGCAGCAGATTCCTGCGCGCATGCGCAGTACGGCCGGACCTTCATTTGCATGGGGTCACGGCTCATTACAATGAAGCACGCCCACTTCCTTCCCACTTGCCATAACCCCGCCTTACGCCTCCGAATTTAGGTTACGGCAGGCGCAATTTTGTGCGCAAATGCGCTGTGGATACGGCAATTACGACACCAACTTAGGGCGCCGTAACTTAAATGACATAAGTTTGAAAAAACTTATTTTGCGCCGCTGGCTGTGGATTTGGCCCACAGTTCCTGTTCTAGGAAGGTTCCACTCTTTGGAAGAGCAATGGAGAAATCTTTGGACAGTAGCACTATCAACTTGTTAGATGCACAAGCAAATTTAGATGGACTTGTCTAACAAATTAAAGGTTAATTGTTTACATTTATAGTTTTTATTTCGCTCTTCAGCAAACCACAGAAAATAGTGTGCCAAACATGGCGGATCAATAACAGTCATACGGTACATAACAGTGAGAGCAATGAAAAACGTCAATACACATTCGGAACCGTGTCATCTAGTATGTCTGTAAAACTACTAGAAACCTGATTACATGGAAAACAAAGCCCCTAGAACATATCAGGGGGCTTAAGTGGGGTCCAACCCATGCAGGCTTAAGCCAAAAATGTGTGGTTTCTTTCTTTTTTTTTTTTTTTTACTAAATTATAGATGGGGATCAGGCAAAAAATTTGTGTGAAAAAAGGGAAGGGAGAGGAGAAGATAAAGGGGTAAAGGGTGGGGATAAAAGGTGCAGGGACTGGTGCTCACCCAGAAAGCCGAAAAGCACAGAGTAGTTAATCATTACTGGGCCGGAGCCTGTTCAACCTGAGAGGGCAGGTACAAAGCATAGTCTTGTGAACACTGAAAGTCATGCCAATAATACCATGTTTTACGGAATTGTTCCTCCATATGTTTCATAGTCGCTGTTAGACATTCCATATCCTTAATCTAATTTATCACAGCTATCCATTGACCAACCGAAGGATGGTCAGCGTGTTTCCATTTTTGTGAGATGCACACCTTGGCTGTGGTAAGTAGGTGGATCAGGAGGGATCTTTTGTACCTACGTTTCGAGAGTGGGGTGATGTTTAGCAGGAATATTTCTGGGCGCATCTCCAGAGATAGATCACTAAGCTTATGAATCAGCCATCTGATATCTTCCCAAAAGACTTGTACACTACGGGACAACCAAACAGTATGTAACAACGTGCCAGATTATTTTTGGCATTGTCAACACAATGGAGATACCGTGGGATAGAAACTATGGAGGAGTGCAGGGGTCCTTTAACAGTGGGTCAGAAGTTTATATTCTGCTTCCTGGTATCTGTTGGACAGGGAGGACTGATGAGCAAAGTAAAGAGCCTGGTCCCTCTGCGCAGGAGTCAAGGCAATATCTAAATCCAGCTCCCATTTCTGGAGGAAGGGAAGAACAAAGTCCTCAGGTGGTTTGAAAATCAGAGAAAAGGAATTTATACTTTAAGCAGTTGCAGCAACAGTTTTTTTTTGGCATAAAGGTTTTAAATACATAATGGGGAAAAAAAGCTGACCATTGTAAGTATCTCTGTCAGTGTCTGCCTCCTGTAACTCTCTAACTGCTGGTCTGTTAAAAAAAGATAAAAAAGTAACACGCATCAAAAAAAATGAAACCTAAGCGTTGGCCATACATGGACTGAAATTCAACCGGTTCAGCAGGGATTGGATGAACTTCTTAAATGTATGGGTAGGCTGTTTGTACACAAGTTGGTCCATTGGTTGACTTGTGTACAACCATCCTGTCTTTTTTCTTTTTTTCAAGGGATTCCTCTATCTGCATCTAATGTGTGGATGGGGGAATCGGATGATTTTCAACCCACTGGGTGAACCAAAAAAAAAAGAATAATGTATGGCCAGCCTAATATACAGTAACCACTACATGTAAGAACTGGTAAGCTGCAATGAGATACATGTTTTCTTTTGGCTTTACATATGCTTTAAGGCACTTTTTGTGATAAATAGAACCCATCCACAGTTGCTTGCATGCTCATTTCCTACCGTTCTCGAATACCCTGATATCACTGAAAATTAGGACAGCTCTGATTATCATCTTATTAATCAGACCTGCCCCCTACTGGTAGTGAAGCCTTCAATCTCAATGATGGGGCCACTGAAGGTAAGGGAGGGGGCAGGTTTGAGGTGATAACTAAATTGTCAAAGTATTCAGGGCTTTACATGCTGTACTAGTAAAGGAATCTGGTATGTAGGAACGTGGAGGTACCTGAAACTGAGTAAATGTAAAGTATATATGATGTTTATTTATTTATTATAGTCAGGCAGGCAAATATAAAATATTGCCTGTGAATATTTTGTATTATTTCCATTAAGGATATGGAGCCTTATGCTCCTTTTCTTGTGCTTTTCAAGCTATCTTTGTGTGTTTTGCTGCAATAAAAAAAAAATGAATAAATGAATAGCTCAAGCTGAAATTTACATGAACAACAACAGTCAGGCCCCGTACACACGACCGAGTTTCTCGGCAGAATTCAGCCAGAAACTCGATGGGAGACGTATTCTGCCGAGAAAACCGGTCGTGTGTACACTTTTCGCAGAGGAAACCGACGAGGATCTCGTCGGGCCAAAAAGAGAACATGTTCTCTATTTCCTCGTTAGTCAATGGGAAAAGTTGGCTCGCCGAGATCCTCGGTGGCTTCACAAGGAACTCGACGAGCAAAACGATGTGTTGTGCCCGTCGAGTTTCTCGGACGTGTGTACGGGGCCTCACAGAAGTGAACCCCCACCTTGATTTTGTCTGTTCAGATGGGTATTCTGAAGACCCATCATGCTCTGTGTGTTGAGTCTCGTTTATATATAGTAAAAAAGACATAAAATGCTAGTTTAAAAATGCATAAAAGTATAGAGTATAAAAGTATTAAATATTTTAAATGAAATTCATTATAATGATGTGATCAGTCACTGTATCATAAGAAGAAACATTACATCATCAGCATCCCTTTAGAAATTGATAATCTATGTACATTCTTAAAGCTATGAAAGCTTTTTTTATGTTAAAACTTTGGAGAAAATGTAGGTATGGCCAGGCAACCGGAAAGGGTATCAAGCAAGTCAATAGATCACATACCCTCACTGCGTGGTGCCACTTGAGAAAGTACAGTTACGATTACCAATGGGACATGTACTGGTCTATGGGCATTAATGTGGGTTGGATTGGGGGGGGGGAGGCATTTGGCCAATGTAAACGGGCATGGCAGGGAGATTCCCAGGGTTGCCAAGCTTTGTGCAGATTCTGAGACCATTCTGAGTCAATTAAATGTGCAGGAGGATTCTCGGAAATTCTGTTGTGGCTCCAAGAAATAGAATTGCATTCTTTGGTAGTGTAGCACTGGGCCCACTGATTTGCCCCAGGTTCCTTTCCCATATTAGTGCAGTAACAGCCAGGCACACAGAAAAAGTCACTCTTCTGGCTCAATAAACCGTCTAGGGGGTTATCTATTTAAAATGTATTGCTGAATAACTTGTATAGGGTGTAGGGAGCTTTGGGATACTCTGTGAACGCTGAGTAATAAATGGAGGACAATCTTCACTGTAATAGGACAGTTCCTTTAACAAAGGTCCAGGAAATGGACAGCACCATGGCACCTTCAGAAATGTCCCAGCCCAGGCATGCACTAGTAATGAGATGACAGGAAAAGCAGTCGCAACAGTCACTAGGATCCCCTCACTCAGGTCTGTACCCCCATTGTCCCTGGGTACTTGGCTGCATTCCTCCAATACCAGACAGAAAATTCCTCAATGGATCTTCCAGACCAGTTTCTCTGTGAAATCCATCAGCTCCAGAACATTTTAGCAGAGACAAGCCCACCAGCTCTGTCACAGCTGGGACCTCAGCTAGCACAGGTAGAATTTTCAGCAGGGATGCTCAGAAGGGAAGCAGCCCTTTAGGCTGGGGGCTTATCTTCCTGGACACAGACCAAGCTGTCTCAAGCCTCAGACTATTTATGCACTCTGTAGCCACCTACTAGTCACCCTTCCCCAAGGATTGGCTGACACCACATATAAATAAAATATTCAGGCTGCTGATTTGCATCTTCCCAACCCACTACATGCTGGAATTCTTCAGAAAACAGGGGAGATTAATTATGCCTGCAGCTTTCAGAGCCCAAAACTGCCCAAAGCAATCACACACTGCCACACTAGTTACAGTTTAGCCAAAAAAAAAATTGCTTAGCTTTCCAAGCAACCATTCTTTTTAAAAAATATAACAAAATGCTTTCCATGGTATATTAACAGACCAAAAGGTAGCAAATAGGAGAAGTTCATTGTTTAGGTTTACATACGCTTGAAGAGTGTGCCTTAAAATCAGAATCTATTAACTGCAGTGCTGTAGACTCACTAAAGTCACATACTGTGGAAAGTAATCCAGTTCTAGCTTTTTCTACAGGTGGTTCTCAAAAAATTAGCATATTGTGATAAAGTTCATTATTTTCTGTAATGTACTGATAAACATTAGACTTTCATATATTTTTGATTCATTCCACACAACTGAAGTAGTTCAAGCCTTTTTATTGTTTTAATATTGATGATTTTGGCATACAGCTCATGAAAACCCAAAATTCCTATCTCAAAAAATTAGCATATTTCATCCGACCAATAAAAGAAAAGTGTTTTTAATAAAAAAAAAGTCAACCTTCAAATAATTATGTTCAGTTATGCACTCAATACTTGGTCGGGAATCCTTTTGCAGAAATGACTGCTTCAATGCAGCATGGCATGGAGGCAATCAGCCTGTGGCACTGCTGAGGTGTTATGGAGGCCCAGGATGCTTCGGTAGCGGCCTTAAGCTCATCCAGAGTGTTGGGTCTTGCGTCTCTCAACTTTCTCTTCCCAATATCCCACAGATTCTCTATGGGGTTCAGGTCAGGAGAGTTGGCAGGCCAATTGAGCACAGTAATACCATGGTCAGTAAACCATTTACCAGTGGTTTTGGCACTGTGAACAGGTGCCAGGTCGTGCTGAAAAATGAAATCTTCATCTCCATAAAGCTTTTCAGCAGATGAAAGCATGAAGTGCTCCCAAATCTCCTGATAGCTAGCTGCATTCACCCTGCCCTTGATAAAACACAGTGGACCAACACCAGCAGCTGACATGGCACCCCAGACCATCACTGACTGTGGGTACTTGACACTGGACTTCAGGCATTTTGGCATTTCCCTCTCCCCAGTCTTCCTCCAGACTCTGGCACCTTGATTACCGAATGACATGCAAAATTTGCTTTCATCCGAAAAAAGTACTTTGGACCACTGAGCAACAGTCCAGTGTTGCTTCTCTGTAGCCCAGGTCAGGCGCTTCTGCCGCTGTTTCTGGTTCAAAAGCGGCTTGACCTGGGGAATGCGGCACCTGTAGCCCATTTCCTGCACACGCCTGTACACGGTGGCTCTGGATGTTTCTACTCCAGACTCAGTCCACTGCTTCCGCAGGTCCCCCAAGGTCTGGAATCGGTCCTTCTCCACAATCTTCCTCAGGGTCCGGTCACCTCTTCTCGTTGTGCAGCGTTTTCTCACACACTTTTTCCTTCCCACAGACTTCCCACTGAGGTGCCTTGATACAGCACTCTGGGAACAGCCTATTCGTTCAGAAATTTCTTTCTGTGTCTTACCCTCTTGCTTGAGGGTGTCAATGATGGCCTTCTGGACAGCAGTCAGGTCGGCAGTCTTACCCATGATTGCGGTTTGGAGTAATGAACCAGGCTGGGAGTTTTTTAAAAGCCTCAGGAATCTTTTGCAGGTGTTTAGAGTTAATTAGTTGATTCAGATGATTAGGTTAAGAGCTCGTTAAGAGAACCTTTTCATGATATGCTAATTTTTTGAGATAGGAATTTTGGGTTTTGATGAGCTGTATGCCAAAATCATCAATATTAAAACAATAAAAAGGCTTGAACTACTTCAGTTGTGTGTAATGAATCTAAAATATATGAAAGTCTAATGTTTATCAGTACATTACAGAAAATAATGAACTTTATCACAATATGCTAATTTTTTGAGAACCACCTGTATAAGGGTAAATGCATAAAAACTGTCACCACAGGATTGCACTGTGGACAGTGCAATGGAGTATACTATGCCAGGTCCTGTTTATATAGTCTGAACCATTGAGGAATGGACTTTATAGGCTTACTTTAGACTATCTAGCTCCAGAAGAAGTTATTTTTAAGCGTAAAACAAGTCGAGCAAGCCTCTTGAATCTCTGAAAAGCAGAATCAACATTTTCTGAACTGGCCTTATTACCCCCTGATCGACTATTGTAAAGTTGTACCCTTTCAGGTTATTGTATGTGTTATCTCACTGGGGTCATTGTCATATGAAATGCATACTAGCACGTTATGCAGTAACCAAGAACATCAAACCAGATCTCTGTTCCCGATGTCAATGTACCAAAATATGATTTCTGATTGGGTACAGCATTTTTTTGTGCTTTGCTGTTTGCCTGTATTGTATAGTATACTATATTATATACTGGAATATAGTATTTTCCAGTTTTTATAGTAAATTCTCTTCATGACAAGATATTGTCTGAATACCAGTTCAAAATTGTTGGCTAATATCATCTTTGATACCCAAGTCAGGGCCTTAGCTGTCAAAATGAGACCATGCTCTGGCAACTTCCGTAAATGCATGGACAAAGTTTCAGCAGGAAGGTACTCTAGGATGTGCCAGGGATATTTTTAACATTCACATTTTTAGCCACCTGCATGTCCATACTTTGTTTTGGAACAAATTATAGAGATCTGTTGATGATGCAAAACATTAACACCTTTTGAAAAGAATATTTACATCACCGCAGCTAAGATGTATGTTAGTTACAAGCCCTAAAATTTAGAGGGCTTATTAGAATCGATTAATGTAAAATACTCACAATGTATTATTCCAGACAGTATATCAGATTGTATCTCCCACATATGTCCCTGGTGCATTTTAACAACCCAGTTGTGAATCAATGATTTTCAGAATTGTTTTTCCCCTAAAAGAAGAGACTGATGGGTTTTATTAATACATAAATCAACATTCTGCATTAATGCACTGAGCTTGCCTGTAGTTTACGCTGCCTAAGACATGTCGGAAATTTTCCTTCATGTAAAAAGAGGAAAGAGGGCAGCTTACATTTTAATTTCCAGAACACGACTCTGGCCTTTTAGCAACTTTTTAAGCGGTGCTTCAAATTGTGTAGAGCTTACAGGGGGACTGCCTGTTATGTCTGTTTCCTCATACTAAATAAAACGTTTAAACTTTTAGTAAACTTATGAAATATACACCATGATAGAATGGGCACACGATAAAGCCTAAACCATGTTGAGTATTCTATTTCTTATCCTTCTGTTATTTACTATCCTTCTGTAACTTTTCTTCATTAGAATTAGGCCCCATACACACGATAGAATCCATCCGCTGAAAAATCCCAGCAAATGGGTTTCAGCGGATAGATCCTATCTGTACACTGCAGCGGATCTGTTTCCGCGGATATTTCTCCCCTGGGATGGATTCCAGCAGATCGAATATTTGCTGACATGCCAAACAAATCTATCTGCTGGAATCCATCCCAACGGATGGATCCGCTGGTCTGTATAGACTCACCGGATCCATCCGTCCGAAGGGATCCCCCGCATGCGTCGTAATGATTCGACGCATGCGTGGAATTCCTTATATGACAGCGTCGCGCGCGTCGCCGCGTCATAATCGCGGCAACGGCGCGACACGGCATCACCAGAGGATTTCGGCGCGGATTTCAATGCGATGGTGAGTACACTCCATCGCATAGAAATCCGCGGAAATCCTCGAGAGGATTTATCCGTGGAAACGGTCCGCTGGACCGTATCCGCGGATAAATCCTCCCGTGTGTATGGGGCCTAAGGGACATGAATAAGAATGGTGATTTATGTAATTTGATCAGTAAATTGGTATGTCACAGGCTCATTTTGGCGCATTCCCATTTTGGATCTAAGCATCATGTGGTCAGGCTATGTACTGTACATTGAAATATTTTCATATTTTCAACAACCAATAAATAAGCTTTAAAAAGCCCTCAGTGACCTTTTGTTTTACAGCCCCTGTCAAGCAGCTCATCCTTGAACTTCCAAAAATTCCACAAATACCTGTTGAGCCTGCAAGTAAGGTCCACCCAATACAGCTTTCTGTATGGATGTAACTATGCCACATGGCTCCTGAATTCAGAGTGTAGTTGTCTCTCTCGTGTGGGCTCTGCCTGCTTGCACTCCAGTGGGATGAGAAAATGCTGCAGGGAGCGTGACTATCAGCATTTTCATTGCTGATTCATAAGTCTGCAGCTTATAAATTAGCCCATAGCCACACCTAGTCCTGCCCTTTGATTTTAGGATTGTCAGCGTTGCAAATACCTCCCAACTTTTTGAGATGGGAATGAGGGACACCTATTTGCAAAAGTATGTAGGCATAGGACACACCCCCTATCACGCCCCCTAAAGGAGAATTATACAAAAACATTATTAGTTAAACTCACAAGTGCTTTTTTTAACCACTTCTATTCCTTTATACTGGCATTTGAAATGTACAAATGCAACAATTAAAAAATTGGATGAAATGTTTAGCATAATAAAACCCTTTTTGATAGATAAATAGTGAATTTTATATACATGTATATGGATCAGACCCAAATGAGGGACATATTAGGAGGAATGAGGGACAGAGGGACTTGTTTCCAAATCAGTGACAGTCCCTCAAAATCAGGGACAGCTGGGAGCTATGGCATTGCCCCATTGTTGAAACCTTCCCACTGGGAGCTTCAGTGTTCAGGGTGCATGTGAGACACAAATAAAGGAAGATTTGGTTCAGTTAGGAATGGTAAAGGAAGTGTTTTGTTTACTTTTTAAAGTTTGTGCATTACATAGTAACCGGATTTGGTACTTGTTTAGACCTGCCTTTTTCCTACCAAGGTGTCTTGATGTTTCTTCAGGGGTGCCTCAGCAAAATCGCTACAAATTTCCTAACAATTGTATACACGGCGGCGGGTGGATGAAGCCTACCTTTCATTTACACAAAGCTATAGGTTTTCATTGTGCACAATTACGACCTTCTAGCTGCTGACCTGCTAAGAACCAATGACAATCAGTTGATATGGAGGATGTCAGTCGCTTGCATAGAATGCTTGTTTGACCTTCCTCTGCCTCTCTCCATCAAAATGCATGCCACACTTTTTAGATATTTCTTTGTAAATAAAAATTGAAAACCATTTATCATTTTCCTTCCACTTCGCTATTATGTGCCACTTTGTGTTGGTCTATCACATAACATTCCAATACTTTTTCAAGGCATTGTAACTGCATACTAACATTTATAAAGGCCTGGATTCTTTCCTAAAGGTACAACATATAACTGGGTACTAACATTTATAGGTAAAGTTGATCCAAGAAATATTGCCTCTTGGGGGATCAGGAAGGATTTTTTTCCCCTGCTGGAGAAAATTGGATCATGCTTTGCTGGCGTGTTTTTCCTTTGTCTGGATCAACTGTGGGTATAGGATTGTGCATATAGGCTTGTATAATTTTTTTCCCCTTGACCTATATGAACTTGTGTCTTTTTTAAACCAGAATAACTATGTAACTATGTAAGGTTGGCTGAACAGAACTACAAAAATGCCACTTTGTGTTGGTCTATAACACAAAATCCCAATAAAAAACATTTGCGTTTTTGGTTGTAACATGACAAAACGTGGAAAATTTCAAGGGGTATGGATACTTTTTCAAGGCATTGTACTTTTAACTTTTGAGTAGGCAGCCTTTAGTATATTAGACATTCCTGGCAAGAAGATTTCTAAAAGCTGCAAATAGCTTCCCACTATCTCCCTTCTTTATGCCCTGTACACACGATCGGTCCGTCTGATGAAAACGGACCGATGGATTTTTTCATCAGATATCCGATGAAGCTGACTTTCATCAGTCTTGCCTAAACACCATTGGTTAAAAATCCGATCGTGTCCAACGCGGTGACGTAAAACACAACGACGTGCTGAGAAAAATTAAGTTCAGTGCTTCCGAGCATGCGTCGACTTGATTCTGAGCATGCGTGGATATTTGACCGATGGATTTCCCCACAGACGATGGAAAAAAAAACGATGGGGCTCACACACGATCGGTTCGTCTGATGAAAACGGTCCATCGGTCCGTTTTCATCAGATGAACCGATCGTGTGTACAGGGCATAACATAAGTAGATCTTGACCCTCCAATGATTTAAATGTTTATAGAAAAGGTAACCTTTGTGTGCTATATGGAGTAGGTAGAGGCCTCACTACACAAGGAAATCTAGTTTAAGAAATTATTTGGAATTTGGTAATCATATATTTAATCCCTTACCTCTGAAACAAAACAATCAATAGCACAATGCTTTAGATACACTCAACGGTATATAAATAGACTAATTTCAAACATATCTCCCATATGTAACACTACCCCCATAGGGGATTACTGGATTTCTGAGTCCTCTCTTACACACACAGCCAGGCAACAGGAATTTTGCAGCTTTCATACAGACTCATGAGTCGGGGAATTTTTATTTTGTTTTTATCTATTGAGGGGTTAAATGTGGATGGTGAAAAGAAAGTATGGGATTCCCAGAACTGTACAACCTCAATGTAACCTTGAGGACTTACTAATCTCTCTCTGGCTGCTAGCAAAAATGATGTCTCCCCTTGGAATGATGGTACAGCTAAGCTGATTGCAGAAAAAAGTTCCAATTCATGAGTGCTACTCCTTAGAGAACTGAATCTTGAACCCAAGCTAGAGATGTAGGATGGCTCTGATGGCTATGGGATGCCTTGGATATAGGCATGCAAAATATTGCACCATGCTGCCCCCCTCCATCCAGGCTTGGGGTGGGATGAAAAGAGGTTACTCACTGAGTCCCTCTTTGGTGAATCCTGAGATCCAAGAGGCTGCTGTACAGGCTTCCTGTTATACAGGATCTAATCTTGACTGTAAGGGTGGTTTCAGCTAAGCCTAACTAAGCCTGGAAAGGGTGTGGGACTTCAGCTGCTCCTTTTCTCTTCCACTGGCTTTCTCCTGTCCTTCCTTCTGCCAAGGGGCAGAGCCCCCCCCCCCCGCACAGGAGTGCCCTCCAAGCAACAGGACCCCAGACTCTACGCCCTGACTGCCAGGCTCCCAACTATTGTATGGGTTGTTCTCCCACCTACTGGGCCTGACCTCCTTAGGGATTGGTGTAAACTCCACAAATATTCAGGCTGCAGTGTCTGCTCCTCCACCCACTAGATTCTAAAAATACCAAAAGAGATTTAGAAAACATAGGGGGGGGGGGGGGGTGGCAACAGAATCACTGCCCTTGGAGCACTGCACAGTCAAACACATATTTTATTTTAGGTTATTCGTCAATGAAATAAAATAAAATATAGAATAAAAAGTTACAGAGCTAAATGGTTTATGCTAATGAGAAATTCTGAAGCTGCTTTTGTACCTGTTTAATTAAACACATAAACACTGTGAATTAAGTTAAGGTGACTCAAATGCAGACCCATCACTTTCTCAGTCTTTTTCCTAAAATATCTCTTGCAAAAATGTGTTCCTCCATTATTCAAGACAGCTGAACTGGATAATTTATTGGTGAATAATTCAAATGCCAGTAGGCATGGACAACTTTTAACCCATTTATTAGCCGAAAATTCAAATGCCATCTGCTTAGACTAAATTAATACTCTCTTCAGATCCATGGCATGTCAGTATGGAATGAAAATGTAAAACTGAAAATTAAATATTTTATCTTTCTTTAGCCTGGATCAACCATATCTAACGTCCTCCTTTAGGTCTGATTAAGGGATGATTCACACCTGCGGCAGTCCTTGCCATCCCGTCAGAAAAGCAATCACTTTTCAGAGGGCGGTAAAGCAATGGTGAATTGCATTTAGGGGGTAGTAATGACTGCCAAACTGGAGAAGGGGTATAATTCTTGCCACAGCATGGTTAAACCCACGGCTGCTGCCTTTGCAGCTTAAAGGGGAGCTGTTGGAGGTTGGTAAAAATATGACTCAGTGGTATAAGCTGTATGTTTTTATTGCCCCAACCATGAGTGTAAATGAGCCATTATAGTACAAAAAAGCCGTTGGATCACAAAACAGTACTATGAATTTAACTTACATTCTTCGGGGTGTGCCTTCCTTATAAGTCCCCAGTGTGTGCTGGAGCTCTGCCCAGCTCTGCCCAAGGTTGTCCATTTGCTGCGTCATTGCTCACAGCACACAACGTAGGTGTGTATGTATGTGATGTCAGCCATCAATCGCTGTATATGTCACACAGTTGCTCCCCCAACTGCAAACAGACACAACCAGCCCCAGGGATACAGGGTGCAGCAAGATGAATACTCAGGAAGGGCGTGGTGACTTAGTAGTAAGTTACTCAACTAGTGATTTTGAAATCTTTCTAGATCTTTTAGGTAGTGTCCTTCTGTGGCCCCTGGTATCACCTCCTCTTATTTCTGCCTTGTCAATGCTGATCACCACATGATGGCCTATGAATGATTGGTGTCATGTTTGTAATTACACATGATGAAACAAGACATTTGTGCATAGTCTGTATTTATGTAGACATTGTCAATAATTATTTATCATTTATTTTTGTATTGTATACTTAGATTGTTTACCCACCATCCACCCCTGAAGAAGTCGAAAAATCAGTTGCTTATCTCTCTCCAATTATGTTGTGATTATGCTATAAATGGATCTTCAGAAAACAATGACCTCATTAGAATAATAGCCAGGCAACATGAGGACTATGAGTATGGTGGTGTAGTATTTTTTATTATGTGTAAATCTTGCTATATCGGGCTTCAGTATTACTACTTTATGATTGCCTAAATAAATTATACTGTATGCACTTTATAACTCTTTCTGGTACCTTAAAAGCCCCTTATTTCCCCCCTATATATTGTCTATACTTGGAATGCTGGTACCATTAGACACATTTAATAATCTCAAGTCCATATGTAGGCAGATGAAGTCTGTACTCCTCCCTACAGGTGGCGCTTAACCAAGTTGCAAGGAACTTGGTTCCGCTATGATTTCAAGCGGGTACAGGGGGACAGCTGTACGATTGGTCTGAACAGCCATCTTGAGTCACGCAGAGTCTTTTTAAGTTTGGTTTGGCATGCTTTATCTCGGTGGCTAGCATAGGGACAGGAACCCCATCTGATAGGGGTGGTGCTTGGAGTCAGGGAATATGGACAGTTCAGGGACTATGTCTACCTCTCTCTTTTAAGGAAGCCTCCCTTTTGGGTGAGGACTGGCCAGGCCAAATTCCAATCCTTGTTGCAGATGCTGTCGGCATCTTCAAGTCTTCAGACCACTGTCACTGTTTGTAAGTGGCTCCAGACAAGTGTGTAGGCAGATGCAGTCTACTTTCCCCACTGCAGGTGGCGCTCTTCAGCATCGGCACTGCAGTTGAAGAGGAAGTAAAGAGGAACATAGTTTCTCTATGATTTCCTGGGTCACTGGGGAAGCATCCAATTGGATGCTCTCACATCATGTGACTCTTGCAGCCAACTTGAGTCAGGCAGAGCCTATTTAAAGACCTGGGTCCCAAGTTTGGCACACATTTGCAGATTCGTAAAGTTGAGACTGGAACGCCACCTTATAGGGAAAGAACTAGCAATAGGGAAAGATTTTTGATGAAGAGGGAGAGCTTAGGGCTCGCAACTTCTACCTGTCTGTTTGGGCACAAGAGGGCCAGGCTGCATTATTCAGGGGACATTTATTTTTTCTGTTTTTTCTAATAAAGGACTTGTCAAAAACTGGTGTTGTGTTTTTATTATCTTTGACTTTTTTTATTCACATAGGGGGGCCAGGATCTGAAGACCCCCCTTGTTGAAGGGGGCTTCCAGATTCTGATAAGTCACTCCCGCACCCCCACATCCACCAGGCCAGGGTTGTTGGGAAGAGGCCCTTGTTCCCATCAACATGAGGACAAGGTGCTCTGGGGGGTTGCAGCCTCCCTGCCCAAATCACCTCACCATGTTGAGGACATGTCTCCTGGTATGATTTAGGAGGGGGTAGCATGCCGGGCTGCATGCTTGGATAAGGGTCTGGTATGGATTTTTGGGAGATCCCACGCCATTTTTAAAACCAATTTGGCATGGGGTTCCCCTTAAAATCCATACCAGACACGAATGGCCTGGTATGGATTAGGGGGGACCCCACGCTATTTTTTTCAGAATTTTATTTGCCAACAATTCTGTTTGCATTCTGATGAGTCATTGGTTGTTAAGGCCGTGGCTACCTGACCCACTCCTTAACCACCAGCTATTCGTCACACATCATAGCAGAAAAATAAAATCCTCAATACATATACTGTAGTGTACACAAAAATCCATCTATTGAAATAAGGTAAATTAAAAAAAAGGGAAAAATAAATACACAATTCCAACTAAGATTCCATATAGTGAACTTAAAAGAAGTGTCAATCCAATTTCAATTGGTGCAGACACCTGGTGCTCCCCACAGGATAAGTATGGTAAATATATCTGCTTACCAGATATTAAGATCTTCCAAGGTCTATAAGCATTTTAGCGAGCATTCACCACTCACTACAGGTATAACCAATTTAGCTGTCCAGCCAACTTAATTGGATTCCAGAGAGATATCCCTCACAGTGATTACCCTTCAAAGGAACTCCAGAGTCCGCCCATTACGCAAATCACATGGAAGAAGAAGGAAGATAGACTCATTACGCAACACTCATTTAAAAGGCACACACAAATTTATTAAAAGTTCTACAAAAGATCGAATAAAATAGGCTTATATGGAAACATTTGTTCATCCAGCACCTTCCACGGGTGTACCAACGTCACCACTGCTCCATGCCTAGCTTCCTGACCCACTCCTTAACCACCAGCTATTCTTCACACAGAAGTCGAATCGGTGGATCATTTCTTGACCGATCCGAATTAGAATCCTTCCAAAAATTAATGAAATTAATATGCTAAATTAAAGTAAACAAATTTCAACTAAATTTGTTACCATTTTATTTGGAGATTCGGATACATCCCAATCTCTGAATAACCAAAAACGTGTCCGAATTTATATTTGTACCAAAACAAATTGTACATGTCAACTAGGTGGTCTCTGACTTGAACATGCTTGCATTTCCACATTGTAATGCTCCCAATGGCTTGATTATTGAAGCATAATTGCGAAAACATTTGGAATACCATAAAGTAGGACCTAAGAAGACGTTTAGTCTGAAAGTCACATGCTCACGATCAGGCATTAGTCACTCTTGTGATAAAATGTGACCCAGAAATGAAAGCTGAGTTTGCCCCAAGCACCATTAGAAAGATCACGTTTCATTTGTGCAGATTCAATGTGATTTACAGCAATTTTAAGGTAATTGTCAAGAAGATACAGAGTTGGACAGTATACAATTATGTCATCCAGATAGCACTGTGTACCAGGTACGTTACTGAGGACTGAAAACACCTGTCTTTGAAAACAACTGGGCACTGAAGCTAATCCATAAGGTTTACACTTGAAACAGAAGAGGTTCTCATGGGTAATAAATTCAGCGAGGCCTGTACTTTTCTTATTCCTGCAAAACTTGATGATATGCACTTTGAAGATCCAGGAAAAAATGTAGCTCCTTTGAATTTTGAAGATATTTCTTCAATATGTGGAAAAGGGTGTCTATAAATAACAACAGCTTTATTTGGTTCACAAAGGTCAAAACACAATAGGAGATAGCCGTTCAGATTCATCACTTTTTCAATCACATCTTGTTCTAGTAATGTCTTTATTTTGTGGAAAACAGCTTTCCTTACAGAGAAGGGTAGATGTCACAATTTTGGATACACTGGTCTCACATTTGATTGCACATTCATTTTGTGTACAAAGTTCTCCTAAAAGCCCACTGAGGTGTCGCTGGGTGGTTTAACTTAGGAAATGTGTAGCATAGGAGCAACTGTAGCTGTTATAAGAACACACTGTACACAATGTTCCAAGGCTAACCCACGTGAGATCTACAATCACTGAAAGCATCTGGGTACCAGCTCACTCCACAACTGCAGTGAATGAAGATGAAAGACAGAAGAAGCGGCACTCCAATGTACAAAAGCAGGCTTCTTCATTGATTACATTTGTGCAAATAAAAAGACAAAAACACACAGCTTCAGGACAGCCAGTAAATGCTTTTCAAACGTCGGTGCTTGTTCATTTCTCAGTACTCTATGGACACTCACATACTTAAAACAGCAAGCTGCCAGATGAAGTCAGTCAAAGGAGAAAACAACTCCATGCTAGTTAACACAATTAATCATTGAGGAGAAAAAACAAATACATTTGAAAATATACAACAGTGAAAGAAATGACACAAAAAATACAAATACACAAATTACAAGTATGTGTAACTTTAAAGAATATAGAAAAAAAAAAAAAGAATAAACAAAATGGAGCTACAAAACAGCCACCAATAGACTGGATGATTGTTGTGGAAATTTTTATGAAGATATATTTAATATGTATTGTCATAGTGTCACCCAGTGTTAGTTCTCCCACAACCCGCTCTAAAGAGCTGACTGGGGCAGACTGACGCTGGTTGAGATCCGTTAGGTAGTGTAAAACTTCCTGTAGTTGGAGAGAGGAGTTTGCAGAGTGAGGATATGTCTGCAGGTGAAAGGGATCTGCAAACACATTATCAGTTTAACGGATGTGCACTCGTTTCACCCCTGTATGCCTGATCAACCTATTTGTGGTGCCATGGGCATACAGCTGCAGATAAGCTCTCATCAACAAGAATTGTGTTCATTGGTTGTTGTATTATTCATGTTGTTGTTTGTATTTAACTAATCCTGTGGGAGGGATTTCCTGTGTTGTCACATCCTTATTTGGTAATTTCCTGTGTGGAGGTCACATCCTGTGATGTCACTTCCCATGGAGGAGGCATTGGCTGCTGGAGCCATTACTTCCTGTTTGCCAAAGCTTTTGTTAATTTACAAATAAAAGAGCCAAAGAGACTGGTCTCTGGCAGTGATGCTGACAGAGCTGAAAACATAGCTGTGGTGATGTCTGTTTACTTGGGATGAACGGGAACTAGAATGATGGGGTAAGATGCATTATATCATTAGACAAAACGTGTGCTTATTAGCACAGGAGACTGGGGATACGGTGTGCACTCTGCGTACAGACACATTTCCATGTCAGTGACAAATATTCAAACAACCGTCCTAAAATATATATATATATATATATATATATATATATATATATATATATATATAGGAGGTTGAAAAATTATGGTATATAAACATATACAGTATATTTACACATATGCAAAAATATATAAAAAAATAAATTATTCAGTAACAATTCCAAGGCAAACTCTTATTCTTTCCATATCCATATTGTGTTTAAGTGATAAAAAAACACTAGGTCAAATGAAGGATTATTCAAATATTATATTATATACACATATGTAAATGACATTTTATAAATAGTATCACCTATCTTCACAACACTACTAGATGACCCCAACAAAGGATTACACTGGTTACAGTGCAATCTAAAGGTAAAGCCAGTACCTCAAAACAAGAATTCTTAAAGGTATGACAAAGGTGGAAGTTATAATATACACTATGGGCCAGATTCACGTAGAAGTGAGGCGGCGTAACGTATCGTAGATACGTTACACCGCCGCAAGTTTTCATCGCAAGTGCCTGATTCACAAAGCACTTGCAATGAAAACCTACGCTGGCGGCCTCCGGCGTAAGCCCGCGTAATTTAAATGGGCGTGTGCCATTTAAATTAGGCGCGCTCCCGCGCCGGACCTACTGCGCATGCTCCGTTTCGAAATTCCCGCTGTGCTTTGCGCGAAGTGACGTCATTTTTTCGAACGGCGATGTGCGTAGCGTACTTCCGTATTCCCGGGCTTCTTACGCAAGAAGGAAACATTTTCAAATTTCAACGCAGGAACGACGGCCATACTTTATACAGCACATATGTGTGCTGTGTAAAGTTAGGGCACCAAAAACGACAACTAACTTTGCGACGGGAAACTAGACTAGCAGCGACGTAGCGAACGCGAAAAACCATCGTGGATCGCCGTAACTCCTAATTTGCATACCCGACGCTGGTTTACGACGCAAACTCCCCCCAGCGGCGGCCGCGGTACTGCATCCTAAGATCCGACAGTGTAAAACAATTACACCTGTCGGATCTTAGGGCTATCTATGCGTAACTGATTCTATGAATCAGTCGCATATATACTCTGAGAGATACGACGGAGTACCTTTCATCCCAAAGGTGTTCTATCAGGTTGAGGTGCAGGCCAGGCAAGTTCCTCTACCCCAAACTCGCTCATCCATGTCTTTATGGATCTTACTTTGTGGACTGGTACGCAGTCATGTTGGAACAGGAAGGGGCCAATCCCAAACTTTTGCCACAAAGTTGGGAGCATGAAATTGTCCAAAATGCCTTAGTAAGCTGACGCCTTAAGATTTCCCTTCACTGGAACTAAGGGACCAAGCCCAAACCCCTGAAAAACAACCCCACATCATAATCCCCCTTCCACGAAATGATTTGGACCTGTGCACAAAACAAGGTCAGCCTTCCCAGAAGAACTGAAGCTGTAATAGCTGCAAAGAGTGGGCCAACTCAATATTTAATCCTACGGACTAAGACGGGGATGCCATTGAAATTCATGTGCGTGTTAAGGCAGGCATCCCAATACTTTTGAAAATATAGTGTATGCATAATGCTGAGTAGAATTCTAAGTAACAAACTCAAACAAAAGAAACATAAAAGAATAACATCTAGATTATCCTAATAGCCCATTGAGGTGTCGCTGTGTGGTTTAACTTTGGAGACTTGTAGCATAGAGGCAACTGGAACTGTTGTGATAAGACCAATAATTGTAGATATAGTGCAGCAAAAAGATCCCAACCCAGCGGTGGCTTTCTTTATGAAACAGAAATTCAGCTTTTACACTTGTGACTTTTACAGTCACTGGCAGGCAACAAAGCACAGGAAAAAGGTCAAAATATCCAGCCAGTTTCAGAGTAAATGCAGTAAGTGGTTCATTTGCAAAGTACATCTAGTAGATTTCCTCAGGCAGTATAGAGACAGCAGATCCTGCATCAGGTATCAGGATAATGGAGTAGCCCTTGTTAGCAGACACACTAGTAATAGTTGGAGTGCACAAACGTTTATCTATATTGGAAGCATCACATTTACACTTAACTACTAGCCGACCAGCCACCGTCATTATACGGCGGCAGGTCGGCTCTCCTGGACGAGAGCCCGTAGCTATACGTCCGCTTTTCGAGCGGCCACCAGGGGGCGCGTGCGTGTGCCCGGCGGGCTCGGTCCCAGCCGGGCACCCGCGATTGCTCATTACAGAGCGGGGAACGGGAGCTGTGTGTGTAAACACACAGCTCCCGGTCCTCTCAAGGGGGGAAATGCTGATCCTCTGTTCATACAATGTATGAACAGAAGATCAGTGATTTCCCCTAGTGAAGCCACCCCCCCCCCCCACAGTAAGAACACACCCAGGGAACATACTTAACCCCTTCCCCGCCCCCTAGTGTTAACCCCTTCACTGCCAGTGGCATTTTTATAGTAATTCAATGCATTTTTATAGCACTGATCGCTATAAAAATGCCAATGGTCCCAAAAATGTGTCAAAAGTGTCCGAAGTGTCCCCAATAATGTCGTAGTACCGGAAAAAAATCGCTGATCGCCGCCATTACTAGTAAAAAATATATATTAATAAAAATGCCATAAAAATACCCCCTATTTTGTAAACGCTATAACTTTTGCGTAAACTAATCAATAAACGCTTATTGCGATTTTTTTTTTACGAAAAAAATGTAGAAGAATATGTATCGTCCTAAACTGAGGAAAAAAAAGTTTTCTTAGATATTTTTGGGGGATATTTAATATAGCAAAAAGTAAAAAATATTAATTTTTTTCTAAATTGTCGCTCTATTTTTGTTTATATCGCAAAAAATAAAAACCGCAGAGGTGATCAAATACCACCAAAAGAAAGCTCTATTTGTGGGAAAAAAAGGACGCCAATTTGGTTTGGGAGCCAAGTCGCACGACCGCGCAATTGTCAGTTAAAGCGGCGCAGTCCCGAATCGCAAAAAGTGCTCTGGTCTTTGGGCAGCAATGGTCCGGGGGTTAAGTGGTTAAAGTAAAATTCCAGGATCAATATAACTAACCTTAAACATGTTCCCACCCCCTCTTAACTCCTATACTAACTACCCTGTAATAAGAAGATGCATATACTTACTTATTCTCTGACTGCTCTAGTCACATGATCTCCCCATTGGCCAGCTTCAGAGGAGAGGAGAGTGAGCCAGTAACAGCTGGAATGCCCTGGTGGTGACGTCAACCTGAGTCTTACAATGGGGCATCCATTGTCACCTATCCCTCCTCTCCCCTGAAGCTCCCACTTGGAGCTGATCATGAGACCAGACTGGAGGGCCCTTACAATAGGTAAATATAAGCATCTTCTACAGCAGGGATATGCAATTAGCAGACCTCCAGCTGTTGCAGAACTACGTGTAGCACTACCCCTGAAGGAGCTGCTGGTTTAGATTTTAGGTTTTGCACGTTACCCCTAAGTTAGTTGTCTAGGGAAAAAAGACTTTAGTAATTGCAATGTCCACACAAGAAGTAAAACCTTCAACTGTTCGGTTTTATTTTTGCTGCATAATTTTGTGAAGGAAGTAGAGAGTTTAGAGAGAAGGGGAAGATTCAGGTACGCGGTACAGAATGCACAAAAGTATTCAAAGTTCCAATATTTGCCACTCACTCCTGAGTGGGTATTGCTCACCCGGATAGACCCCTCTCACATGGCCTAGCAGCCGGAATGATGCACGGACAGTATAGAAACAGTCTCTGCCACAGACCGTCTAAGAAACACAGAATGGATAGTCAGGAATCCCCTGCCACAGGATTTAAAGTCTCAAACTTCCTGCCTTACAGCCAAAGAGCCTTTAAGCCAATCCGGCGAACTGTAAGACAATTTGCATAGCAGATCCCCTTTTCTTAACGAGATCACCAGGCCTATAATGAGACATCAGCTTGTTTGGCTTGTCTCCTCCAGGGCAGGTCCTGCCCCGGTTTCCTTCACTAAGAAGCCTCCTCCACTTGGATGGGCAGCTTAGGCTCCCCTGTAGAACCATAGGCCCCAGCCAGCATAGCCGGGCCTACTTGATAGGAACACAGCCTCTGACCAACGTGGTCCTGAGACTGGAATCACGCACACCCACCTCGTGCCAGGAGGGCCACGAGGCGAATGACCCCGAAAAACAGCGTCTGCCCCTTAAGCACCCCTTCCCAGCATGCACAGCGGGGAACCACTCCCACTGGGCTGCTGCCGAGACGGGTCACTTAACTCACTATGGTTTGCCCGAGTTCCAACATGGGCCTGAAGTGGTAACGCCACCTACAGGCAACAAGGGAAAACTTCTACCGAGTCTGAGCTCAACTATGGCTTAGACACCCCTAAATTTACAATAGCGCCCAACTCAATGGGAGACCAGCGCTACATAAACGTCCCATCATGCCTCTGCCTCTGGGTGTCATGCTTGTGGCTGTCAAAGTCATGCTATGCCTCATAGGACTTGTAGTTCTGCAACAGCTGGAGGTCTGCTAATTGCATATCCCTGTTCTACAGGGTAGTTAGTATAGGATTTAGAAGGGGAGAAGGAGCAGTTTGAGTTTAGTTAGATCAATCCTGGAATTCCACTTTAACCACTTGCCGCCCGCCCTATAACAAAAAGACGTTGGCAACGTGGTTTCAATATCCTGACTGGACGTCATATGACGTCCTCAGGATATTGAGCCGCTGCGCAGCGATCGTTGTTGCAGGATGTCAGTCTGACACCCTGCAACACTGATCTAGGTAAAGAGTGTCTGACGGAGACTCTTTACCACGTGATCAGCCGTGTCCAATCACGGCTGATCACGATGTAAACAAGAGCCGGTTATCGGCTTTTCCTCACTTGCGTCTGTCAGTGGAGTGGAAGAACATTTATCATTGTTCTTCCACTTCACAATTATGTGCGACTACATTTTTGGCTGTAACATGACAAAGTGTAGAAAATTTCAAGGGGTATAAATACTTTTTCAAGGCACCGTATATTTGGGGCAATGATTTCAGAACAGTGCATACAGTTAAGGCATGTATATGCAAGTCATGCTATTCAGACATTGTGACTTTTAGTCCGGCTTCACATTTATGCTTCTTTGAAGTGAAGTAGCGCGATTTCAAAAGTAGCAAGGTCAACGCAATTTCAGGTGCTACTTCATAAACCTCTGTGTGGCTTCATGCACAGATGTCTATTGAAGTCGTACCTGAAATCATCAAAAGTAGTGCAGGAGATACTTTTGCAAATCGGTGCGCCCCCCGCAAAATCGGTGTTGCACTGATTGGAACAGTGCCATTGCTGCCAATAGGCTGCGACTTGTAATGCGATTTGATCTCTCAAATTGCATGACAAATTGCTCTAATGTGAACCTAGGCTAACTAGCAGATAGCTGGACACAAGTATTTCCAGTGATGAGGCGGAGGCAATGATTTACATCCAGTCGGCTGGTGTTGAATCTGGCTGATCTGCCACAGTTCTCAGATGTTTGATTTGCTTATCTTTGATATTAACATTAAACTCACATAGAACTGTTTTACTATTGAGAATAACAATGTTATTTCATTTTCTGTCCCAGTCTAAACCCTATAGTAAAGGTGTAATATATAGCCCCAGTTTGCTCTTGCTTTGATTGACCAGAATCCAACATTCAAAGTGTACATTTATTACAACCAACTTAACTTACATTATTAATCTTGAGTTTGCTCTTGTCTTGCTTTTGCAAATGCCCAGAGAGGTGGTACAGCACGGCTCTGCTCCGTCTGCGGTTGGCATTGAACCCTGGTGGTCTGGTATCAGAGAAGATTTCCAAATCGTCATCCTCTGTGACATGAGATAAAAAAAAGAATGTGTGATATTATTATCATTTTTATTATTACAAGTGAGAAAACTTAAACACTGCTCTGTGAAGATTATCCAAATCCATTCCTTTAATTCAATCTACCAAGTTCACCTTTGTTTTATTATTATTGATTTGAAACCAAACTTCAGACTGGCCACTTACTGGCCACTTTATTAGGTACACCTGTTCAATTTCTTGGGAACACAAATGACTAATCAGCCAATCACATGGCAGCAACTCAATGCATTTAGGCATTTAGATGTGGTGAAGACAACTTGCTGAGGTTCAAAACGAGCATCAGAAGAAAGGGAGTTTAAGTGACTTTGAACGTGGCATGGTTGTTGGTGCCAGATGGGCTGGTCACCGTCTGAGTATTCCAAAAACTGATGATCTACTAGGATTTTCACGCACAACCATCTCTAATGCCACATACACCCGACCATTTTAAGCATGCTAAGAAACTTGTCCGCTGGAAGCCTGTCGGTCGGACATGTCCGATGGTTAGTACGACTCATCGGACATGCCCGCTGGCCCGAAATCCCGTGCATGCGTCAAAGTGATTTGACGCATGCTTGGAAGCATTGACCTTCCGGGTTCGCGCACATCGCCGCGTCATCGTCGCCACCAC
Organism: Rana temporaria; assembly: GCF_905171775.1. NCBI lineage: Eukaryota > Metazoa > Chordata > Amphibia > Anura > Ranidae > Rana > Rana temporaria. The sequence continues at coordinate 133,646,413 of NC_053494.1, forward strand.
GTCACCACGTATTCTGTCCGCAGGGAATTTGGTCTGATGGTGTGTACACACATCAGACCAAAATCACCCAGCAGACATGTCCGATGAAAACGGTCCGCGGACCGTTGTCATCGGACATGTCTGGTCGTGTGGATGAAACTGCCTTGTTGATGTCAGAGAAGAATTGGCAGACTGGTTTGAGATGATGGCAAGGCAACAGTAACTCAAAACCACTTCTTACAACCAAGGTATGCTGAATGCCATCTCTGAATGCACAACACATCAAAACTTGAAGAATATGGGCCACACCAGGTGCCACTCCTGTCAGCAAAGAACAGAAAACTGAGGCTACAATTTACACAGGCTCACCAAAATTAGACAATAGAAGATTGGAAAAACGTTGCCTGGTCTAATGAGTCTCGATTTTAGCTGTGACATTCAGATAGTAGGTTCAGAATTTGGCCTAAACAACATGAAAGCATGGATCCATTCTACCTTGTGTCAACGTTTCAGGCTGGTGGTGTAATGGTGTGGGGGTTTTGTTGGCACACCTTGGGCCCTTTAGTACCAATTGAGCATAATTTAAATGCCACGGCCTACCTGAGTGTTGTTGCTGATCATGTTCATCCCTTTATAATTACAATGTAACCATCTTAGGCCTTGTACACACGACCGAACATGTCCACTGAAACTGGTCTGTCAGACCAGTTTCTGCGGAAAAGTTTGGTCGTGTGTAGGGCCTACCGGACAGTTTTCCGGCCTAGCTGACAGGTTTCCAGCGGACAAAAGTTTCTTAGCATGCTAAGAAACTCGTCCGCTGGAAGCCTGTCGGTCGGACATGTCCGATGGTTAGTACGACTCATCGGACATGCCCGCTGGCCCGAAATCCCGTGCATGCGTCAAAGTGATTTGACGCATGCTTGGAAGCATTGACCTTCCGGGTTCGCGCACATCGCCGCGTCATCGTCGCCACCACGTCACCACGTATTCTGTCCGCAGGGAATTTGGTCTGATGGTGTGTACACACATCAGACCAAAATCACCCAGCAGACATGTCCGATGAAAACGGTCCGCGGACCGTTGTCATCGGACATGTCTGGTCGTGTGTACGAGGCCTCGTAGTTATAGTTACATGGCTGGAGGACTATAAGCATGCATCCCACTGATATGCTTTGGCATCTTTCTCTGAAAGCACCAGCACAGTGCTAATACCCAGATAGCAAAGACAACTTGCCACAAATTTGTGGCAGTGTTGAATTGTAAGTTTGTTAACTTGCTTCACATTTTCAGTGGCATGTTGTACACTTGCAGAGCACTTGAAGCACAAGTTATAGTTGACACTTTTCCAATTTGTAGCAAATTTGCGTGGCAAGTCTCTAGAAAGAGCAAAGTTGGTGAGTCTACAGCAAGAGCTCTGCAAGTCTACAGCATGAAAATTCAGAAACAGTGACCCCTGTGGTGGGATGACTATTGCACAACATATCTGAACCAGAACTTGCAGCAAATTTGCAGAATGTTTGCAAAGAAAGTTGATCTGGAGTCATGCAATGCGGATTGGCTGCAGGTGTGCAACAAACTTGTGAAGTTCAAGTAACTGGAGCCAGAGCTTACAAAAGGCTGACAATTCTCCTTATCTCAAAATGACAGCTAGGGGAGAAGAAACAGCAGTACACTAATCTTCCCAGTATAAGGCTGTGCAAAGGGGACATGTCAAGACACATCTAATTATTGGAGGAGAGAAGTCTGAGTTCTTAGAACAACACAGCTGTGCTCCTATGCCCAGGGAGGTCAGTTTTCAATAGGAAAGCAGGGAGACTGGCAGAAACACCAGGTATTTCACACAAAGGAAGCAATACAAAGAGAAGAAGATACTTTTTTATACAAGTACATGGTACAGCCGGCAGATATCAGAACTATGAAATGTTGGAGGACAGGCACCCCTGCAGTGAAGATTTATACAGGATCAGGCTGCCTGCACACTGTAGAAGAAAGCTGTAGGGATTTTTTTTCTTAGCTAAACTTAAAGGAGCTGTAAAGTAAAACATTTTTTCCCTAAATAGCTTCCTTTACCTTAGTGCAGTCCTCCTTCACTTACCTCATCCTTCCATTTTGCTTTTAAATGTCCTTATTTCTTCTGAGAAATCCTCACTTCCTGTTCTTCTGTTTGTAACTCCACACAGTAATGCAAGGCTTTCTCCCTGGTGTGGAGAAAGCCTATTGAGAGGGATGGGGCGAGCAGGAGCGTCAGGATGCCCACTAACACACAGCTCCTTTCTCTATCTGCAAAGTAGAGAGCGTCCTGACGCTCCTGCTCGCCCCCTCAAGAGCCTTTCTCCACACCAGGAAGAAAGCCTTGCATTACTGTTTGTAGTTACAGACAGAAGAACAGGAAGTGAGGATTTCTCAGAAGAAATAAGGACATTTAAAAGCAAAATGGAAGGATAAGGTAAGTGAAAGAGGACTGCACTAAGGTAAAAGAAGCTATTTAGGGGGAAAAAAATACTTTATAATCCCTTTAAGCTTTAAAAAAAAAAAAGCACAAACAAAGTAAAACTAAACTATTTTTTAAAAATAAGACAAAACAGCACCCAGTCATTTATTAAACATGTATAAAATATACAGTACAAATAAAAACCAATAGCTTTTCAGAATAAAATAAAAACACAGCAAAGCTCTTGAAACCGATTGGTACATCACACCAAACACCCATTACAATAGCGATACATAGGTTTGATCCGCCATTCATCTGCCAGAAGTTCACCTGGTGTTCTTGTGTCTGGGCTATGTCTGAATGTCCCGCCACTCAACGACTTACTGATCTATAAGGCCTCCTACTCTCTTTTCAGCCACCAGGAGCCAGAGCTTACAAAGGGCTGAGGATTCTCCTTATTCCAATGTGACAGCACTGAGCATCTTCAAGCACTAGAGCCATTATATGGAGCAAGTCACATGATCTTCCATACTCAGAAGTAATAAGAATGTTATTGGCTCCCAGCAGCTGAAAGGAGCAGTAGGCAACAAAGGAAAGGTAAGTATATGCTGTTAGGTAGTAAAAAAATCTGATACTTACTACTGCATGAGCAAAGGAACGATTTTGCTTTTATAGTACAGCCACAACCTGAGCACTCCAACTCCCCCCTGCATAGCATACTACCTTATTATGAATTACTTACTTGAGATCGAAGCCCCCGCAGCGGCCCTGGTTTGCCTCCTCCGACATGATACCCGGAGTGACTTCTGGGTATCGCTGCTCCGGCGCTGTGACTGGCCGAAGCAGTGATGACGTCACTCCCGCACATGATCGCCGCTAGAAGCGGCACGCTCAGTGCACCTATGCCCGATGTCTATGGCGCATGCGCCGTAGACATTGGTGCCGCTATTTTTTGCAAATATCTCCTAAACCTTTTAGGTTTGGGAGATATTTCTTGCACCTACAGGTAAGCCTTAATATAGACTTACCTGTAGGTTAAAGTGGTTGTAATGGGTTTACAACCACTTTAACCACTTGACCTCTGGAAGATTCATCCCCCTTTATGACCAGGCCATTTTATGCGATACGGCACTACGTTACTTTAACTACAATTTGCTCGGTCATGCGACGCTGTACAAAAATTTTATTTATGTACTTTTTTTCCCACATATAGAGCATTCTTTTTGTGGTATTTGTGCTATAAACAGAAAACGGCCGACAATTAAAAACAAAACAAAAAAAAAAAACAATATTTTTTACTCTGCTATAAAACATATGCAATAATTTTATTTTTAAATAATCTAATTTCTTCATAAATCTAGGCAAATATTTAGGCAAATATGTATTCTGCTACATATTTTTGGTAAAAGAAATCCCAATATATATTGATTGGTTTGCACAAAAGTTATAGCGTCTATTAAAGGTGTTGTAAAGGTTTATTTACATTTTTTTAAATAACAAACATGTGATACTTACCTCCACTGTGCAGCTCGTTTTGCACAGAGTGGCCCCGATCCTGGTCTTCTGGGGTCCCTCGGTGGCTGTCTCGGCTCCTTCCCGCAAGGGCTAACCCCCCTCTGGGAAGCCCTCTCCCAAGGGGGTTAGCTTGAGGGCACACTACCGTGATACAGTCGGCGGCCATAGCCGCCGACTGTGTCAATCGGCCCTGCCCCCGGCACGCCTCATCATTAATGTGATTGACAGCAGCGGAAGCCAATAGATGCGCTGCTATCAATAATCCAATGAAGAGCGGAGAAACCCGGGCCGAGAAGACAGCGCATTCATGATGCAGGACTTTCGAGGGCTCAGGTAAGTAAACAGGGGGCTGGGGTCCTGTAAGCATTGGATGTTTTTTCACCTTAATGCATAGAATTAGGGTGAAAAAATGCGAAGCTTTACAACCTCTTTAACTACGGGATATTTTTATTTATTTTTATTTATTTTTACTAGTAATGGCGATGATCAGTTATCAGTGCTAAAAAATATACACTGTCACTGTACTAATGACGCTGGCTGGGAAGGGGTTAACATCAGGTGTGATCAAAGTCTAGCCTGTGTTTTTCTAAACTGTGGGGGGGCGCTTTTACTGGGGGAAGACATGTATCCCAGTATATGCTTTGCAGAGACAAAGAATCCATGCCTTCCCTCCTGTCAGAATGATGATCTGCCTTGTTTATATAGGTAGACAGTCGTTCTGCCTCTCTGCTCGATCATCAGCGGGTGCCGATACACGCCGCTGGGCTCCCGCTGTCTGTAGTCACAGTGGGAACGAGCCGCCGGTGGCATTCATGTGCACCCCCTACCCAGAAGAGTCAGATCATGTATATTTACATGATCTGGCACACAGGTGCCACCCTGTTGCAGTAAAACTGCTATAGGAGGGACCCAAAGAGGTTAATGTAGCAAAGTTTCCCAGAGTGCTGAGGCTGTGTCTTTAAGATTGAGAAGGTCTTCCAGCCATTTCAGCGGGGGTTACTGTCTTGCAGATGAGCACTCTAGTAAGGACAAGTAAGGCCTCATACACAGATGACGTTTTGCCAACCCTCCTAGAACCCTTTCCTCCTGGCGACAGCACTTTGGAAGAAAATACATTTGATGCTTGTAAAAGTGTGTAACGCATTTAGGAGCGTCAGTCGCTTGGGCGTTAATTAATTTAATGTTCAAGTGCTAAATGTACCAAGCCTTAAGGTGCGTTTAGATGCATTTACAGGCATTTTACAGGCATTTTTTCTGGCAAAACGCTGCTGCTCCTGGACATTTATTTTTACCTATAACCCCCCCCCCCCTTTAAACACTTCTAAATACCTATATTTGTATGGTCACATAGGCTAACATACAGGAACGTTTAGAGGCAGGACAAAAAAATGCGACGTGCCCTTAGAAGCAGCTCAAAAAATGACGAAGAGCGTATACTGTGAAGGAACGTCATGTACACTACACATTACAGGAGTACAAGGCAGAATAAAGGCTTTCCTGGCTGGTATGTTCTCTTATCTTAAGATCAGAGAATCCCTCCTGTAATTAATCTCTAGTACTTTTCCTGTCATCTTGTGACATTCTTCTTAATAGGATACATGCCCTTATTCTATTTCCTAGATCGCTTAGATAGCATTTATATACAACCACACTGTGAAGGTATGTCCCTTGGGATCGATCGCTCCTCATTCTGCCACTGGGACACATGAGCTTTTGAGGGTTAATATAACAGATATGCAGGGTCCCTTCATTGCTGTTTAAAGCGTGGACTGTGCACACTGTGCCCAACTATGGAAAAAAAATCATTGTATTAGTGCCCCTGATGCTTCAGGCCTCGTACACACGATAGGTTAAACAGAGGACAACGGTCTGATGTACCATTTTTATCGGTCAAAACCGATCGTGTGTGGGCCCCATAGGTTATTTAACCATCGGTTAAAAAAAAGCCAACTTGCTTTAAATTTAACCGATGGATTCCTAACCGATAGGTCAAAACCGATCGTTAGTAGGCACGACCATCGGTTAAAAATCCATGCATGCTCAGAATCAAGTCGACGCATGCTTGGAAGCATTGGACATTTTTTTCAGCACGTCGTCGTCTTTTATGTCACCGCGTTCTGACACGATCGGTTATTTAACCGATGGTGTGTGGGCACGACGGACCATCAGTCAGCTTTATCGGTTAACCGATGACAACGGTCCTTCAGACCGTTCTCATCGGATGGACTGATAGTGTGTACGAGGCTTCAGAGTCATTACTTAAAGGCACATATACAGAGGTCACTGATCCATACAAGCGTGACAAAATATAAATAAAAAAATCCACTGTTTCAGGACAATCAATTACTTTAGAATGAGTTACACAGAAAATATAAAAGGTTATATCTTAGCTAACAATGAGAAGAACTATGATTAATACATTAGCATTATCATCAAAATTTAACTAAAGGTTCCTGTGTGACAGTCTAAACAAGTGCCAAATCCAGTTAGTATATGATACAGAAGCATCAAAAAGTAAACTAAAAACATCCTTTATCTCCCTGCCTCTGCCAAATCTTCATTCATATGTTTCCCACTTGCTCCCCCTCCCAAACACTGCAGCTCCCAATGGGAGGATTTCAGCAACAGAGGCAGTGCTGTCATTCCAGAAAGCAGTGGGCAGCACAAGGTGTGGTCAGGTGCTGATTGACAAGCTACAGGTTTTGTGAATCAGCAGTGAAATACTGACAGCCACACCCCATGCAACTTTTTTTTATCCCCCTGTAATCAGGGCCAAACTAGCCTATCGGGATAGCGGGAAACTTCCCGGTAGGCCGGAAAGGCCGCCTGCTCTGGGGCCGCTTTGAGGACAGAGGTTCCCGTAAAAAATATGGCTGCATGTCAACTGCACATGCACCTCCACCACTTGGGAAAGCCCGTAAACGCCATTTTCAGGCAGGCCGCATGCACAGTGAAGTAGTTGCGCCGGGCGGCGCCGTTTTTAAATGTAAGTCAGCAGTGGCAGTCGTCTCTGTGAAGTCTGACAGGAGGTTGCATCAGACTGCCCTTTTCCCTTAAGTCCAAAGTCCAAAGCCTAATAGCTTTTGCAGGGAAAACTGTAAGTGCAGATGCAGCGCACACAGCACATTTTTCAAATTTAGGTAAAAGGCAGCCTAAACCAGTTACAAGAACATAGGGACAGATTATTTTTTTTACAGCAATTTGACAAATGTTTGTTATAACTGGACAGTTTAGGGGTTCATTTATGAATAATAAACATGTTGAACATTCTCCAGTTGTAAATGGATTATTTTTTCTCCATAATAAAGTGAACAATCTGAACTCAGTACCCAAATAGGGGGGATATACAGTATTGGTAGAGGACTATAGATATACTGTATATAGTGTGTAAACATGGATGAAGCAAACATATGTCCACAAGTAAAACATTTTTGTGTGCTATATTAGATATGTTCAGAACGGAAAAATCTGTTTAGTTTCGGATATATCCATTATGTTGCTAATTTTGTTTTGTTGACTTGTTTTGGAATTTGTTTCGTTTTGTTTCTTTTCATATCATTTTGTTTATAAATTATCTAAAGAATTCCAAATTTACTAAATGATTTGAATTTGAATCGGTCGAAAAATGAGCAACTGATTTGAATTCCGTGTGAAGAATAGCTGGTTGCTAAGGAGTGGGGCTGGGAAGCCAGCCGCTGCATCCTTAACAAACGATGACTCTGACAACTGAAATGTAAACAAAAGAATGCCGGCAATGAAAAATCCCCCCCCCCCTTAAACTATACCAGGCCCTTCAGGTCTGGTATGGATTTTAAGGGGAACCCCATGCCAAAATGTAAAAAAAACAGCGTGGTCCCCCCCAAAACCCATATCAGACCCTTATCTGAGCATGTAGCCCAGCAGGCCAGGCAAGGGAGTGGAGCTCACTCACTCCTGAACCATACCAGGCCACATGCCCTCAACATCAACTGTGGGTATAGGATTGTATGGTTGTTATTTTTTATTTATTGGTTGAACTGGATGGACTTTTTTCAACCTAACTATGTAACTATGGGGGAGTGCTTTGGGGGGGGGGGGGCATTTCCTGGCCTACCAGGCTGCATGCTCAGATAAGGGTCTAAAATAGATTTTTGGGGGGACCATACGCCATTTTCTTTTAATTTTGGCGTGATCCTGGAATGGGGGGGACGCAACACTGCTTTTTTTTTCATTGCTGGTATTCTTTTGTTTACATTTCAGCTGTTAGTGGGGAAGCCTACTGACAGCTCAATGAGTCATCGGTTGTTAAGGATGCAGCGGACAGCTTCCTGGCCCACTCCTTAACAACCAGCTTTTTTTTATACATAATTCAAATCGTTCTGAAAATTTGGAATTCGCTAGAAAATTAATATTCAAAATGAAATAAAACGTATTTCAACTAAATTCGTTACCATTTCATATTTTATAGGATGTGGATATATCCGAATCGTCGAGTAACCAAACAATTTCCATTCAGACCTTAACAAATTGCATATGTCTATGCTATATTATAGGGAACATCTGGAAATATTAATTATGCCTAAACTGTAAAATTTTCCTCCAGAAAAAAATCAGTGCAGTTCTTGTATTTGAGGGTGTCTAGGCACTCCTGAGCCCATGGACTCATAAGTGTATATCCGCTGAGTGAGGTCCAAGGCTCTATTGACTGCAAATTTCAGAAAATATAAAGTGAGATTTGCTGATGTCACTGTGCTGTGTATTGTTTGTTTTATGGTGAGTATCCCATGTTATAATAAATAAACCGATGTGAGTGAGTATAAAAATATGTAAAAAATGTATAAATAAATCAACAGTCCTTAAATCCTCCAGCAGTAAATGGATAAGTGATTGTAGAAACACAGTGTAATGAAATCTAGACATGTGCATTCGTTTTCGTCCGAATGCATTTTCGTCCGAATTTCAGGTATTTTCGTTATCGCTTTAACAAACGATAACGAAAGCACAGAAAACGAAAACCAAAAGATCCGACATAAAAAATGCTTTATTTTCGTTTTCGTTTTGTGGTCGAATGTGCCTAACCTTAACTATTAGTCCAATAGTGTTCTACATAGAGATAAAATATTCGATATAGAGAGAAAAGATTAGACATAGAGATACATGAAGAGTCAAATTTTTTTATTTATTTTTTTGTTAAGATTCTATCGACCTGGGTCCTGTCCCAGGGGACATGTATCAATGCAAAAAAAAGTTTTAAAAACGGCCGTTTTTTCGGGAGCAGTGAATATAATAATGCTAAAAGTGAAACAATAAAAGTGAAATATTACTTTAAATTTCGTACCTAGGGGGGGTGTAAAGTTAGCATGTGAAATAGCGTATGTTTCCAGTACTTAGAACTGTCCCTGCACAAAGTCTAATTTCTGAAAGGAAAAAAAGTTTTTCAAAACCGGCTTTGCGGCTATAATGAATTGTCGGCTCTGGCCATTCAGAGCGAATCCATTCATAAAAAAAAATAAAATAGCGTGGGGGTACCCCCAAATTCCATTACCAGGCCCTTCAGATCTGGAATGGATATTAAGGGGAAACTAACTAAATAAATTTATTTTTTGGACGAAAACTTTTTTTTCTATCGTTTTTTTAACCATCAGATAACTTTAAAAAAGGTTCTAAGTTTTTTCACCGATGGGAAAAAAACTGATGGGGCCCACAAACGATCGGTTCGTCTGATTAAAACGGTCCATCAGACCGTTTTCATCAGACCAACCGATCGTGTTTATGCAGCATAAAAGTCCATAAGAAAGCTGACCGGAAAACACTAGTACAACACGTCCGTGCAAGCGGAGCGTAAAAACAGCGTGGTGACGTCAGCACGCCGCTCCTTCCAACGTGTTTCGTCACTAATCTGATGTCATCCTGGGGCCTCTTCACAGAAACACAATGTAGAACGAGTCATGGTAAGTAAGTAATGGGGGGAATTACATGCTGTGTTGATCCATGAGTCATCAGCCCTGTCCATTTGGGTTTCTGTTCCTGAGAGAGGTATCTGACAAGATCGGTTCCATCGTTCCAGTTGGAGAGACCATCCCACAGATCCATCCGTACAGAGCCCAGGGTCCGCTGTGACCACCATGCTGTATCCGACTTGATGTTAGTACTAACATGCAAGTCCACCGTAGCTGGTAAGAGTATCCACCCTCTTTATGATTTTCTGAAGATTGTTACAGACAAGCCATGACTGCTACTTTCTTTATCTGAACCAGCATTACGTTTGAAGTGTTTTATCCTTCCACTGGGAAGCATACCTATGAACTGTTTCCATTTGTTCATTGAACTTTTCATTGTTCATTGCACCTGGTCGGTGTTTCCATTCACCTGTTAGGTTATACACACATGGACTCATTACAAGCATTGCCCCCATGCTGAGTGAATTCCCATTCACATTCCTCACAGTCCTCTGTTGTTCTCACTTCCAATGATATGTGATTTTGGCAACATTTTTCCACTCAATATCAACTTTAGCGCTGCACTTATTGTTTTCTAATTGTACACACATATTTGTGTGGTTTTTACAAGGACTTAGAGGAAGTATGTTTCAAATTAAAGCACACAGGAAACTGGAACCTCTGTGCTCTACAATGCTGTATCTAATGATTCAACCCCTTCTGACTGGATGTAGGACAAGGGTGGACTGGCAAATCAAAAGATTTGAGGACATGATAAACACTGAGAAATGTCAAATGTACGCCGAAACCCAAAAAATTATACATTTGTCTGTGAACTGCCAAAAACGTGCTGATGTCTTCATAGAACAAATGGTCGTGAACAGGGCCAAATCCTGGTGGACACAAAACATGTACACTATTATGAATTAATAAAGACAGAAGTTTTTTTCTCTTAATGCATTCCATGCATTAAGAGAAAAAAACTTCTGTGTGCAGCAGCCCCTCTCAGCCCCCCTAATATTTACCTGAGCCTCATCTTGGTCCAGCAATATTTCTTGGCTGTCCAGGACTCTCCCTCCTTATTGGCTAAGACACAGCAGCGAACACCATTGACTCCCACTGCTGTCAATCAAAGTCAGTGAGCCAACAAAGAGAGAGAGGGGCGGGGCTGAACCACAGCGCTGTGTCTGGATGGATGCACAGAACAGTGGCTCAACTAGGGTGCCCCCATAGCAAGCTGCTTGCTGTGGGGGCACTCGGCAGGACAGAGTGGCCAGGAGCAAACGCTAGGGACCCAAGAAGAGGAGGCTTGGACTGCTTTGTGCAAAACCATTATACAGAGCAGGTAAGTATAACATGTTTGTTATTTTTTAAATAAAAAACTGAGTAAAATGTTACTAAACCCAAGACCATGTGTTACAGCGGTAAGTTGGACTCTGGTTTCTTTAGTTTGATGATATACGGGTTATGTTCTGATCAACCATAACCTACCTCCAGGTAACAAAAGAGATCCCATTGGGGGTTCCTGGAGGAAGGTCATATTAACATTACACAACAACCTGTTTTAACTGTAAACGTTTAAGAACTTCCTGTTAGTAGTGTATGAACCTGTATGTATATACACACAATCTTGAGACGTATGTCAACGTCTTTCAATGTACATCAACGATACACATTGTATGTATGTATATTTTTGTTTCTGATAAACTTCAATAAAAATCTATTGATGAAAAAAAAAAAAAAAACAGGACCATGTATTTACTATATTTGTTTTCTTACAGTACACAGAACATGGAATTGCAATTATTTTAGTAAATATAAACTGCTAAATACCTTTTCTCATCAGCAGTATATACAGTAGCAATCTTGAGAATTCTATCAGTGGTGTCCTTTTATGAAGCAGTGAAATTTTTTCACTGCTTCGTTCTCTGGCATTCACGGAGGATATTTTTCTCCTCTGTGTGCCTGTTTATGAAGCAGAGTAGATCGCTTCACCCTTGGAGGAGTGAAGTGATCTACCAACGCTTCTAACACTGGAGAACGGCCCCTGATACTGGAATCTCGTGAGACTTTACGAGATTACACTACCAGAAATTCACTGAAACACCAAGATGTCCGTTTATTGAGCAGTGATAAATTATCACCGCTCAGTACACTGACAGACGGTGTGATTAATGTAATTAAAATAACGAGTCCCCTACATAATATATATATATGTATACACACACACACATTGTATATACATGTATATACACAGACATTATATATATATATATATATATATATATATATATATATATATATATATATATACACACACATGTACACATTGGGCTAGATTCAGCATACTCTTACGGCGGCGTATCTCCAGATACGCCGCCGTAATTCAAATCTGCGTCGGCGTATCGTTACGCCGATTCTCCAAGGCAGATACGTCTAAAAAATATGCTTCCTCCGCCAACGTAACTTGAATGCGGCGCCGTATAATTGTGTGCAATATTACGTTGGCCGCTAGGGGCGCTTCCGTTGTTTTCGGCGTAGAATATGCAAATTACCTAGTTACGTCGATTCACGAACGTACGTGCGCCCATTGGTAGTTTTTTACATCGTTTGCGTAAGGGTTTTTCGGTGTAACGTTGCTCCTGCTATTAGGTGGCGCAGCCAATGTTAAGTATGGACGTCATTCCCGCTTCGAAATTTGAATTTATTACGTCGTTTGCGTAAGTCGTTCGCGAATAGGGCTGGACGTAATTTACGTTCACGTCGAAAGCAATGACGATTTGCGTCAGAATTTCGAGCATGCGCACTGGGATTTTTTCACGAACGGCGCATGCGCCGTTCGTAAAAAACTTAAATTACGCGGGGTCAACCTAATTTTTATAAAACACACCCCCCTCAACATCATTTGAATGACGCGCGCTTACGCCAGCCCCATTTATGCTACGCCGCCGTAAGTTAGGAGGCAAGTGCTTTGTGAATACAGCACTTGCCTCTCAAACTTACGGCGGCGCAGCTTAAATACGATACGCTGCGCTGCCGTAAGAGTATGCTGAATCTAGCCCATTATATATATGTATGTATATATATGTATACACATAAATATTACAGGGGGACATAGTTACAGTGTTGGGGGGTCTGAACGAGGTAGAAGGAAGTTAAAGATCTTCCCCCTTCCTCCAAAGATCCCCCAGGATTCCCTCTTCACTCCCCGCTTCACCAGCTCTGAGATGGTGAATCTGGGAGGGTGAATTCTGACACAGATCACCAGTGAAGCGCTCAGATCACAGCTTCATAAACTGGCCAATACTGTGTCAGTCTATGAGGATTCTCTGTGTGTGGAGATAATCGGTGGGAGAATAAGTTTAAACACTTCTCCCCCTGAATTATCTCTGTTTCATAAAATGTTTATGGGCTGTGATCAGTGGTGATCCTTGGGATCACCGCTGTTCACTGCTTCATAAATGGACACCACTAAACTTCATAAACAGACACCGGCCGAGCACTGGTTAAAGCTTGTAGGAGGAGTTTTTATTCTGCTTTGAATGTGCTTTGAGACTGCAGCACCTTTCTGTCTGGACAGTGCTATGACTAAGCATTGTATAACAATGTGAAACGCGTCAGCTATATCATCCCACCGTTTGCTGTTTCTCTGTGCAGTGTTTTTTTAACTGGATAGAGGCTTTTATTGTTTTTTACATTTATCGGAGTGTGGCTGTCCATACCTTTTTGCTTCTATTTATGCAGATTTGCCCTGTGCTGATCACATGCACCCTCCCCAAAAAACCTTCAAAGACTCAAAAAAGCAATACACACCAAACTGAGCATATGCAGTGTGCCTCCAAGGCTCTGTTCTATCAGCAGATGAATTGGTGACAGTAAAAAAGGGGAGGGTCAGAGAAGACACGATCAAACAGCCTTTTTACACAATGCAGAGGATTAACCCCTTGTGTTCCACAGTGAGTATACCAAGCATGCTTTATTTATACAGACTTACTTTACTGCTGTGGGTTTTGTAGCACATTTTGGAAAATAATAATTTAGCAACAATTTGCTAACTTCCTATCTCAAAACAAGGTTTGAACTTGTTAATGAAGCACACAATGGGTGAGCAAGTTAGTGTATTTTGAGGAGAATCAATAGCTGTAACATTGCATTAGCATCAGGCAGCCAGCTGAGGTCTCCACAGTTTGAATAGGGGAGCGGAGGCTAGAGCCCAGCGGGAGGATTTTGCTGGAGAAACAAGACACACAGTGTGCTAAATAAGGAGGACGTGTCTTCAGTCATGTCTTAGATGTGATTTAGAAAGTTTTATGAAAAAGCTGAGAGAAAGTGTAACTCTATAAGAAGTTGAAATATTTAATTTCATATTCCTACTTAGCAACATGATTTAGAAAAATCTGCAGAAGTAGACAACCGTTGGCTCATCGGCAATTTTGAAACTAGGATTCCCTATAAAAGCTACAGGAAAGCCACAATTTGAAGTGGTACTGTAATGACCATGCTGAAGTGAACAACCTGAAAGGTATATAAACAGCAGTTTTTGTCTTCTTTTCCTGTAACTGATATATGAGGACACCAATCTGTCTTCCATATCTGTGCGCCTTGTTCACCCTTCCTTCTGGATGACCCAGTCATTTAGCGGGAGTGAACTGGCAGGATATTGCTCACTGTGGCTATAATAACTGCCAGAATCTATAATGATAGTTTGCATACTGTAGCTCTATTTCAGATTGAATGTTGTTCAGTTCAGAGGAACTCAGGGCATTGGTTACCAGAATCAGAGAACAGGACAGTGTGCATGGCAGCGATGGTGCTGTCCAAGACAAGAGTTTTACATTATCTCGTAGACTCATGATGGTTATTGGAAACCATAGTGAAATACTAAATTGGGACTTACTTAAAAGTGCATCTAAAAATCTTTTTTTGTTGTTGTTTTAGATAAGATAGAATAGAGGTAGGGCTTACGGGACCCCAATACCCGAAAGACCAGAAAAAAAGGGGGACAGTAGGACTATTGTGGTACAAAGTTGAGTAGGTAAACTCACACAAAGTGGGTAGAATAAAAGTTTATACATTTATTGACACAGTATCAATGGTCTTTCGGGTATTGGGGTCCCCCGTAAGCCCTACCTTTTTTCAACACTTTTCAGGACGATGGTACCATATTTAAATAATTTAAACTAATTTGTTCTTTACCTAAGAGGTTAACAATTAACTATTATTAGATAAGATAGAGAAGGGTTAGGTTTTTATTGCCTTCTGTGTCCCCGCTGGGGTTATTTACCCTCTCTGTTTTAAAGACCATTGTCCAAGGGCCAGAAAGTAAAAAACCTATGTTACACAATAATAAATATAGGTATCGCTATATCCCAAAATCTAGTGAAAACATATTAAACAATAGTGTTGAGCAGAATATGCCATATTCGATTTCGCGATATATCTCGAATATATATTCGAATATTCGAGATATATTCGCTAAATTCGAATATTCGTGATATTTTATCGAAATTAAATGATTGCGATTTTTCGCTATTGCGAATGCGAAAATAATTGCGATTTTTTTGATAACTGCGGTAGGAGCACTCTGATTGGCTCAGAATATTTGTGATATTTTATCGAAATATCGCAACATGCGAATGCGATATTTATTGCGCAATTTCGAGAAATGCTGGAGGAGCGCTCTGATTGGCTCAGAATATTCGTGATATTTTATCGAAATATCGCAACATGCGAATGCGATATTTATTGCGCAATTTCGACAAATGCTGTAGGAGCACTCTGATTGGCTCAGAATATTCGTGATATTTTACAATACAAAATAATTGCGAATATTCGGCAAATGCGGAAGGAGCACTCTGATTGGCTCAGAATATTCTTGATATTTTACAATACAAAATAATTGCGAATATTCGGCAAATGCAGAAGGAGCACTCTGATTGGCTCAGAATATTCTTGATATTTTACAATACAAAATAATTGCGAATATTCGGCAAATGCAGAAGGAGCACTCTGATTGGCTCAGAATATTCTTGATATTTTACAATACAAAATAAAAAGTGTTTTGTATTGGTGGTGATTCTTTACTCTATCCATCTGTCACAGCCGTTTGTCAATCAAACACCTTGAAGATTGAACACGTTCATGCTGCATGCTTTGGACTTTTTTTCACTTCACATATCAAAGACATTTTTATGAAAGATTATTTTTCTATTATTGGGACTATATTTCTTTATATATTTGTTTCACTGTGTATTTCACAAGTTATTTGCGCTTGCTTATTTTATAATTTGCCCACATGTCTTGTCACTAGACATATTTTTTATTCTTGTAGAGCGACTCCATTTTCTGTCTTGTATTAATTTATGTTGTATAACATTTTTGAGTTGCTGCTGTATTCTCCCCTTTTTTAAGGTATGCGCAATTTTTTCCTTCTTACAAAAAATAATAATATCAAACATACAAATATTCATAACATACACATACACAAAGCCCCCCCCTTTTGCATCAGAGACAATCAGAGTTCTCCTACCACAGTTATCGAAAATTCGCAATCATTTTCGCATTCGCAATAGCGAAAAATCGCAATTTTTTTTTTTTCAATTTGGCAACATAAAAGGATCGCCTCAGCTTAGCTACTCGGCCCAGGGTCTCTAATCATACCAGCAATGCTTTTAGACGTCGATAGGATGTGATCTGTTTTAAAAATCAAATTGAAAAAATGCGAATATTCGGAATTGCGAATATTCACCGCGAAATTCGAAATATAGCGCGATTTCTCGAATATGCTATATTCGAGTCGAATATTCGCAATGCGAATATTCGTGAGCAACACTATTAAACAATATGAAACTTTGTGATAATTGCTTATTCAAAGCATATATAACCACATAATAAGCAAACTAGGACATTAGAAAATGAAAATGTAAAATGATCGCAAGGCTCTTTATGCTCCATGTACACAGGTCGTTTTTACAACCTCTCCTGAATAATATAACAATAGTAACCCATGTTTAAAACATCTGTTTTGGCGCATTTACATGCTGTGTTTAACGGCGTTTTGCATTTAGAATCGTTTCTAAAGAAAAAAATTACCGCATTTAGCAGTGTTTGGCGCTTGAAATGCCTCTAAACTCAGCTTCTGAACCCATTTTTCTGCGTTCCAAAAAAAGCCTCTAAACTCAACTGCCTAGAAACCACTGTAAACAACCCTGTGTACATGTACTGATAAGATAACATAGAGGAAAGTTCAGGAGCAGTTGAAAAAAATGCCCAACTGCTCCTAAACGTCCGTTTACCAGCAGCAGTGTACATGAGGCTTTAGGCAGCTGTCATATTCCCAGTATCACGGGCTCCAAGGTACTTCACCAGATATCTCCCTCATTTAGATGGTATTATTTACAGGAGAAAGAAGACCTGCATGTAGTGTAAAATCTTCAATACAGGTTTAATATGAAAAGTATTCCACATACATAAGTCTGCAAGTTGAAAGCATTTAAACAACAAACATCGGCCAACATCCAAACAGGAAAACAGTGCGCGCTGACTTCACCACATGTCCTTACAAAGCTTAATTTGGTGACTTATGTAAGTCTTATGCCACGTACACACGATCGGAAATTCCGACAACAAAACCGTGGATTTTTTTCCGACGGAATTTTGACTCAAACTGGTCTTGTATACACACGGTCACACAAATACTGTCATAAATTCCGAACGTCAAGAACGCAGTGATGTACAGCACTACGACGAGCCGAGAAAAGTTAAGTTCAATGATTCCGAGAATGCCTCAAATTGAATCTGAGCACGCGTAGCATTTTTGTGCATCAGAATTGCATACAGACGATCGGAATTTCTGACAAGAACTTTTGCTGTCGGAAAAATTGAGAACCAGCTCTCAAATTTTTCTTGTCAGAAATTCCGACAGCAAATGTCCGATGGAGCCTACACACGGTCAGAATTTCCGAAAAAAAGCTCACATCGAACATTTGTTGTCGGAAATTCCGATTATGTGTACGCGGCATTATAGTAACTTATGCAACTTGGCAACTCAATCTGACAGCTGCCTAAAAGAACTTTATGATAATTTTCATTATGACTATGACCACTCCTAATCAGAGAGTCCTAGCCTTTTGGTAAGCTGCTCTGGAGCTCTTTTTACACATGTGGTGGATGTTTACAGTGGGATTTTTTTCTGGGAGACACCCTTTGTTTCAACTTTGCTTGGACATTTTATTTCTGGTTTATTGGTGCACCACTTACATATTTGATGAACTGCAAGCACTTTTTCAAACTCCTTGTTTACTTATTATGCAATTATATATGTTTTATGCTTTGGATTAGCAACTATTACAAAATGGTTTTTTTTTTGGTTGATATGTTTTCACTAGATATTGGGATATAGCACTGCCTATATTTATTCTTCAGTTACCATTGATGCCTGTTATACCGAAACATTAGGATAGCTGGTACCCCCCCCCCCTTTTTTTTTCTTCATTTTTTTGTGGTGAACGTGTTTTTTTCCAATAAAAAATTTAAGTTGTCATAAGAATAGTGGGAAAGTCTTCCAATGATGACAACTGTCTAACAGAGAATTTCCCTCACTTTGGACATATTTTATCTCAGTCCCTGCTGTGTCTAGAGACACTAATGCCGCGTACACACGATCATTTTTCGGCATGAAAAAAACGTTGTTTTTAAAAAATGTCATTTAAAATTATGGTGTGTGGGCTTCACATCATTTTTCGGGTTCTGAAAAACGAAAAAAATTTTTTCGAACATGCTGCATTTTTTAACAACGTTTTAAACTATGTCGTTTTTCGGGTTGTAAAAAATGATCGTGTGTGGGCTAAAACGACGTTAAAAACCTGCGCATGCTCAGAAGCAAGTTATGAGACGGGAGCGCTCGTTCTGGTAAAACTACCATTCGTAATGGAGTAAGCACATTCATCACGCTGTAACAGACAGAAAAGCGCAAATCGTCTTTTACTAACACGGAATCAGCTAAAGTAGCCCCAAGGGTGGTGTCATCCGCATGGAACTTCCCCTTTATAGTGCCGTCGTACGTGTTGTACGTCACCGCGCTTTGCTCGAGCATTTTTTAAAAACGATTGTGTGTGGGCAACGTCGTTTTAATGATGAAGTTGGAAAAACTTCGTTTTTTCTAAATGCCGAAAAACTTCGTTTTTTTTTCATGACGAAAAATGATCGTGTGTACGCGGCATCAGAGACAGTCTGAAATAAAAAAAACTGACAACTGTGTAAACCTTTTCCTAATCCAAAACCTACAAAAATATCCAGCATTCACCAACCTAAAAAATACTGTATTCGATATTATTAAACTAATTATACATTATGTACATTCACCATCCTAGAGGCAAATGATATGCATATAGAACAGCATTTTATTTCCAAATCAATGTTCTCATTGGATTATATAATGTAATGTGTTAACACACTGTAGGATAGATAGAATAAGAATACATTAAATAAAATGAGAGACTTCAATAAGAAACTTGCACAAATGTTCCATATGTAAGCACAATGAATATTTAAGGGTCGTGATACCCTAAAAGCAGAACACCAGCAAGCTGAAGCAGAGCAGCAGAGTGAGAAACAGCTGATGCTTCATTCGGCGGTTAAACAGAATAGTACATGTTAAACCCAGTGGAATAAATGCTCTGCACTACTGCATCAGACATCCACGCACACCATTAATTATACACTCAAATACTTCATTATTATAATGTTTAAAAGAAACAGTGAAATATTCCACGGATTATGAAACACTGCATGGCACCCTTGCCATATTTACTTCAAAACCTTTATTGGAAGGCCATGGAGGTAAGTGAAAGGTGCAACAGGGAACTTGGGTGGATGAGAGAAGCAGTATGGGGGCACTGGAAGCAGATGAAAGGAGCAGTACTGGAGAAAGTATAGGGGCACGGGAGGGCACATTCCCTCTACTAATGCTATGCTGCACCATTCTTCTCAGCAACCAGCAGGGGAGAGCTAAAGCCAAGCAAGCCCATAGACTTTTATGCAGAGTGCTGAGAATCCAGGGAGTGGTAGTTTCAGGTGGCAGCCATTTAATGGGATGAATGGACTGCTTTCAATACAAATTCCAATATGCACTATGCAGTAGGAGGAGGGAGAGATTTTTTTTTTATTAAAGTGGTTGTAAAGGTTAAGGGTTTTTTATCTGAATGCATTTTCTGAATTCAGTTAAAAAAACTTTTAATAGTAGCTCCCCCGCAGCCTCCCCGATATTCCTACTTGAGCCCAATTCTTGATTCAGCGCTGTGCACGTCTGCAGCAGTTCATTTCCCCTCTCCATGCTCTCACAAGCTTTGCTAGGAGCAGCGGGAGCTATTGGCTCCTTTTGCTGTCAT
The DNA here is from genome assembly GCF_905171775.1 of Rana temporaria. Lineage (NCBI taxonomy): Eukaryota > Metazoa > Chordata > Amphibia > Anura > Ranidae > Rana > Rana temporaria. Next base: position 133,666,644 of record NC_053494.1, read on the forward strand.
TCAAAACCTGTGAGCAGAGATCAGGAGGCCAGAGAAGAGGACGATCGGGGCTTCCCTTTTATTTATTTAATAATAAAAAAACTCTTTACAATCACTTTAAACTGCCTGGTAAAGCTTTTCCTCTTGGCATCAAGGGAGTTAGAGGGAGAGAACCCTGTCTGGATGTTTGCTTGCCAGCGGGAGACTATACTGGCAGAGATCTGAGCCTAAAACGGGAAGACACTCTGGGGCAGAGCAGCATTGCCCACATCACAGCACCTTCACTGCTGCAGCAGGGAGACTGAAGCATCCACTTAGCCTCTGTTTCCCATCGCTGATCATCAAAGGCTTTCAGGTAGAGACAGAGGCCCCTCCTGCTACAGCGAGAGGTCACAGCAGTATCCTGAGGACTGCGGACAGACCAATTCCCTCATCACTGATACTGTTAGCAGGGAGAGAGCCACTCAGAGAGTGGGTTGTATACATCACACAAATACACCACTTCACAGACAGGGTCCAGGACATCCTCCAAAATTGTTATTTAACCACTTGCCTATAGAGCCCCTGTTCTGCCAGGCCAATTTTCAGCTTTCAGTTCTGTCACAATTTGAATGACAATTGCGTGGCCATGGAACGATGTACCAAAATGAATTTTTATTATTTGTTTCCCCACAAATAGAGCTTTCTTTTGGTGGTATTTTTTGCTTAAAAAAAAAAACGAATAAAGACAGAACATTTTGAAAGAAAAAAGTTTTTCTTTTCTGTCAGAAGTTTGTAAATAAGTAATTTTTCTCCTTCACTGATGTGCACTGATAAGGCTGCACTGATGGGCACTGATGAAGCAGCACTTATAAGCAGTGATGAGATAGCACTGATAAGAAGGTACTAATATGCAGCACTGATAGGCACTGGTTGGTACTGATGAGCAGGCACTGAAAAGCAGCACTGATAGGCACTGAAAGCAGCACTGACATGCATCACTGATGGGCACAGATTGACATCACTGGGCTACAAATTGGCATCACTGGTGGGCACAGATTGACATCTTTGATGGGCACATATTGGCATCCCTGATGGACACTGACTGGCATCACTGCTGGGCACTGTTGGACCTGCAATGATAATTAGGGCACTGATAATCAGTGCCCTGATTATCTCTACAGGTTTCTTCTGTGAGGAGATGCCGCTGATTGGCTCTCCTCGCCTCACACTCAGTCAGTGTGAGGCGAGGAGAGCTGATAAACGGCACTTACTTGTTAACGTGATCAGCTGTGATTGGAACAAGAGAGCATCCCGCCCTCCGTCATTTGCCTGCATGATGTTTGTTTAACTTTAAGCATTGTTAAAATCACAGGTTCCAGACAAAAAATTGTTTTTTAACGTTGGTGTATGTTACTCATGGCAGGGCAGTCAGCCCTCGTGCCATTTGTTTGACAACCTCTTGACTATTAGCTTAGAAAACGGCCTGAACTGCTGTTTTTACCATTCAGCTCCCATTAACTTCAATAGGGTTCAGGTTCTACAGATTAAGGCCTCATACACACAATAGGTTAAACAGAGGACAACGGTCTGATGGACCGTTTTCATCGGTCAAAACCGATCGTGTGTGGGCCCCATAGGTTATTTAACCATCGGTTAAAAAAACTATCGTGTCAGAACGCAGTGACGTAAAACACAACGACGTGCTGAAAAAAACGAAGTTCAATGCTTCCAAGCATGCGTCAACTTGATTCTGAGCATGCATGGATTTTTAACCGATGGTTGTGCCTACTAACGATCAGTTTTGACCTATCGGTTAGGAATCCATCGGTTAAATTTAAAGCAAGTTGGCTTTTTTTAACCAATGGTTAAATAACCTGTGGGGCCCACACACGATCGGTTTTGACAGATGAAAACGGTCCATCAGACCGTTGTCCTCTGTTTAACCTATCGTGTGTACGAGGCCTCTGTCAGCTTCATCGGTTAACCGATGGACTGATCGTGTGTACGCGGCATTAGTCTTGCACCCTGAACCCTGCTTGAACTAAACCCAAGTGTGTTGGGCTCATCACTTTTGTCAATGGAGCCTGAATTCCATCTTAATTTGTCCTCCCCTGCTTTACATAAGTAGTCAGTGAAGAAAAGTCTTCTTACACTGGTGATCACTATAGACGTAAACCCTTACATTGGATTGTAAGCTCTAATGAACAGGGCCTTCATATTCCACCTGTAGTGAATTATATTGTAACTGCACTGTCTTCCCTGATGTTGTAAAGTGCATCGGAAACTGTTGACGCTATATAAATCCTGTATGATGATAATAATAATAATAATAATAATAATAATAATAATTGGATGTCAGTGGGAAATTTCCCCCTTACATTTGTAGTCATTGTAAGTTGGAGATCAATCTCTCATTGCTCAAGGAACCCCTAGAAACTTCTGGAGGAACCCTAGGATTCCATGGAACCTGGTTGAGAAAGCCTGCTTTTATTACAGGCTGAACAAGGAATACAAACTCCTAATATATTTTGTGCAGAGACAATCTAAGATGAACGTATTAGCTATACTTCATCACCCTACAGCTATATTTCGATCTTTTCTGCATTTGTTCTTAGGTAATTGAAGTAGAGAAAAACAGTCACAAAGAATAACTTTATTCAAGTGTCTTTGCTTAGTGAGTAAATCCCAGAATCCCCTACACCTGCTTTACTCTTGACTTGTTTCATGCTGTTCCGTGTGCATGCATGATTTGTCCTACTATGTGAAACATTGTGTTTGAATTCTCTCCACCCCCCTCCGCTGTCTGGATCATTTCCAGGGAACAGGTTGAATTCTGTAAAAGAATTCATCTAACATTCACTTGTCATTAAACAGCAGAGACAGAAACACAGCATATTGTCTTTTCAGGAAAACGTCAATCCCAGCTAACAAGGGGAATTTAAATATGACTCAATTGCCAGTAGTAGACTTGTACATAATGTCCCTGGCAAGGCTCTGACCTTCATTCTCCTGCTGACTGCTGTCTCTCAAGGCAGATACTCCCTAAGGAGAATTTCTTGTCATGACAGTATTTCCATCATTGGAGTCACTTATACTTTTATTAACGCTATGATTGCTTTTTCTATTCAGTAGGTTTTTTATTGGGTTTTTAAAAGGTAGACATAATAGGCAGTAGTTTATTATGACAAATACAGAGCATTCAAATAGTTTGAGAACGTTGCAAACAACAGATAACATATAGCAGGCATATGAAATAAGCTTCATATAGATCATACTTCAAAAAGTTGCCTCTTATTTGCCATAAAGGATAAACAGAACAACAAAAAAGGAAGCAATATCACTGGTGTCATACATTTCTTTTTTTAACTGTTTGCTGATCGTATAACCTATATATAGTTACATAGTTACATCAGGTTGAAAAAAGACACAAGTCCATCCAGTTCAACCATAAAAAAATAAAATAATAATAATATCATACAATCCCATATACCCAATTCCATACCCACAGTTGATCCAGAGGAAGGCGAAAAACCATAGCAGAGCACGATCCAATTTGCTACAGCAGGGGAAAAAAATCCTTCCTAATCCCCCGAGAGGCAATCGGATATTCCCCGGATCAACTTTATCTATAAATGTTAGTACTCAGTTATATTGTGTACATTTAGGAAAGAATCCAGGCCTATATATATACGGCGGCAAGGTGGTTCAGCTTCAACAGATCAGAAATCTAGTACCTGATCTGACACTTCTGGGTAGGGGGTGAGCGCTTCGCCACCGGCGACCCAGCCATGCTGTGATTAAACAATTAATTAATTATACATTAAAAAGAGAAAGGCTAGTGTATAAACACAGAGGAATATCCCCAAAATGTAAAAAAAAAATGGTCTTATTGGCTTGACCATAATAATGCAATGTACAATGGTTCATCTAGTAGAGAGGAGGGGGGGGGGGGTGAAGGGAGGAGGACAGGGGGGGAGAGATGAGTTCATAGAAGAAGAGACACAGCTACATGATCAAAGTAGTCAAATACACTGGAGGAATTAGGACTGAAGAGTGTTTTTGACTTAAGGTAACATTAGGTACTGATTAATGTAATTCAGTTATCCTAATCTGCAAGGTGTTAGTTTGGTGTTGTTTGTCTTGTTAGTTGTCTTTTTTTTCTTTTCTTTTCTCATTATATATTGTATCACCCCTTCTGTTTTCCCTGCAAAGCCTGTCAATCAGCAGCTCTCCGCTCTGCCCCCCCCCCCCACGCTCACTGGAGCGCTGAGCTGTGGAGGGGTGGGGAGCAGTGGCTTGCTAAGAGGCTAAAACGGGTGACAGTCCAGGCACCTGGCGGATCCAGACTTTATTGTCGTGATGACGTGGTGCCTGGACTGATTGCTCTGACGTCAGCAGAGAGCAGACTTCAGCCCGCTCTCTGCTGAAAACAGGTCACAGGAGTGCAAAACAAAATGCATTCCTGTGACCCATAGGAGAAGCCCAGACATATTTTAGCACCAATAACTGTATTAGTGTCACTGGCTCCAAAAAAGTGTCAGGGGCAGATTCTGGTAGATCTGCGGGGGCGTAACGTATCACATTTACGTTACGCTGCCGCAAGTTTTACGGGCAAGTGCTTGATTCACAAAGCTCTTGCCTTTAAAGTTGTGGCGGCGTAGCGTAAATTCCCCGGCACAAGCCCGCCTAATTCAACTTGCCTTGAAAAGTGAACAGCCTAATTGTCTTTAGTAAATAAACCTAATGCTGGTCTTTTTGACATTTCCACTTAAGATATGCATTTTGTTTGTTATATGTTTAGTATGAATTGCTCAAGTATAAAAAAAACAATTTGGCGCCCCAAAAAATATTTATACATATTATTAAACAATAATTTGTGTGCCCATGTGAAGGTCCCAAACACAAAATGTTTGCTAAGCTGCTCCCCTAGAAAGTGATAAAGTGTATGTGACTTCTATCTGATGCGTGCTAAAAAGTGTACTGGGGGCGCTATAGAGTAATATGTAATTACACAACTTATCCTATAATATGCAACAACAAGTAAATTAATAAAAATGTGTGCTGTTGTACGTGATAAATCAATCAATAAATCAATAGTAAATAATAAAGTCCCATTGGTGCAAACACAGATACAACATCAATGCTCGAATATCCTCTAGATATATTTCTTGCTGTGATACAAAAACTGTCTCCGATCGTGCAAACTTATTAAAGCGGTAGTTCACCCTCTCGTACTTGATGTTACCATCGAGACAGGCATTGTAGCGCGAGCTACAGTATGCCTGTCCCGATTTTTTTAACCCCGTACTCACCTCGTAGTCGTCCATCGTAGATTCCGGCTCCCGCGGGGAATGGGCGTGCCTATGGAGAGGGAGGATGATTGACGGCCGGCCCTGGCACGTCACTCTCCCCGAAGACAGCCGGAGTAGGTCTCGGCTCTTCACGGCGCGTGCGCACAGGCTATGCGCACGCGTCGTGAAGACCATGCCTATTTCGGCTATTTCCGGAGAAGCGTGACGCGCCAGAGCCGGCCGTCAATCATCCTCCGTCTCCAGAGGCACGCCCATTCCCCGGTATCTTCGATGGACGACTACAAGGTGAGTATGGGGGGAAAAAATTCGGGACAGGCATACTGTAGCTCGCGCTACAATGCCTGATTTAAAGGTAAAAGAAAAAAAAAAAAATGTTTCCCGTCGATAGGGTGAACCCCCGCTTTAATCTTTCACCACCTGGATAATTAATACGAAAACCAATGTGCACAAGTAGTGAATTGTGCTTACCAGACCTGGTTGACCTCTTTAATGAAAAAGACGGTCAGATGCGCTTGAGCAGGATAATGCCTGCAGACATATAAATGGACTGGAGCATGTACGATACCTCACCCTCGGAATGTTGAGATTTTAGAACATGGAATACAAACAGAGAGCTTCCATAGTGCAACGCTATTTTATTAAAATGGGATAAAAACACAAGCCAGTTGGCTACTCACATAAAAAGTGCCCTTCTCCCAGCACTGGGGCTACAAGCTTTGATAAAAAACACTGGCTCTCCCACGTCCGTGGCAGTGTGCGTTCCACCAGCTGCTGACACTATCCAGACGATCCGGAAGTGACGTAGGACATAGTACACATGACCAGGTTCCGCTGCCGACGTACGTTTCGTATAGTTACGTTTTCAAGCTCCTTAAAAAACTACACAAAACGTACGTCGGCGGCGGAACCTGGTCTAATGACTCTGGGAACCCGGATGTCTGGTGGGTGACATTGGGGACCCTTATGTAAGGGGGACTCTAGGAATCCTAATTTATGGAAGGTGGACTCTGGGAACCCTAGTGAAAGAGGAGGCTCTGATGTAACTCTGGTGACCCTGATGTCATGGGAGGACTCTGGAGACCTTAATGAATTGGGGGACTCTGATGCAAGGTGGAGGGACCCTTACAATTCTGATGTAAGGGAGGTATGCTTGGCACCTTTATGTAAGACAGAAGGGGGAATCTGGGGACCCTAATATAAAAAAGGGACTCTGATTTAAGGTAGAGGGACTTTGGGAACCCTGATTTAAGGAGGGGAACTGCAAAGTATAGGGGAGGGCTCTGGGTACTCTGATTGAAAAGGGGACCCTGATGTAAGACTCATTATGTGAGGGGGAAATATGATGTGAATGGGGGGGGTCGTCCTAACTGCTGCACTCTGCTCTGTCAGCCAGCCTGGCAGTGTGCCTGTGCTATTAACCCCACCTGGGGGGATGCCATTTGGCATTATCGCCCTGGGCACCAGATGACCTTGTCCTGGCACTGACTGTACCTTTTATGATGCTTCTTTTTTCCCTCGGGCAGTCAATGTGTCAGGGCTTGGACTTGAACGTGGGCCTTTGTTGTGTCTGGCAATGATTTTGCTCTCTGAGCTATCTGAGGTGCTGGACAGCACCCTGTCTGATCCATTGGACAACCCTGCATTGTGCCTTGACTTCTTCTGAATCTTGAACTCTTTGTTCCTCCTACTAACTTCCTGATTTAAGCCATGCCTCTGCACTTCCTATATGCCAGATTATTGTGCACTCTCCAGCCAATATCTCGCTCTTGTCTTCCCTGCTGCGTCCATATTTTTGCTACCACTCTTTATCAACCTTTGGCTTGTTCCTTGATTATGCTTCTGCCTGATCCCAACCTGCAAAAACCCATGGTTTATTTACTAACTATGCTTCTGCTTGATCCTTACCTCATATATCCACTACAGGACCCAGGCTTGCTCATTCCTGGTGAGGTGATTCTGAGGACCACAACTTGGTACTAACATGCAGCAATACCCACCATCAGGAGCTCTGGTAAACACCGGTTAGTACTTAGACTCTACACCTCAGATGAGCCCACGTCTTCCACCAGGGTGACCTGCTTGTATACCTATCCTGCTGATCGATGGGAGTTTCCCTACTACTATAGCTACTGGTCTTTAAACCTGATCCCTGATCGAGAAACAATGGGCCAGATTCAGGTAGACTTACGACGGGCGTATCAGTAGATACGCCATCGTAAGTTCGTTTCCCTGCCGTTGTATATTTAAGCGTATTCTCAAGCTGAGATACGCTTAAATATTGCTAAGATTTGACCGGCGTAAGTCTCCTACACCATCGTATCTTAACTGCATATTTACGCTGGCCGCTAGGGGCGTGTACACTGATTTACACCTAGAATATGTAAATCAGCTAGATACGCCTATTCACGAACGTACGCCCGGCCATCGCAGTACAGATACGCCGTTTACGTAAGGCTTTTTCCGGCGTAAAGTTACCCCTGCTATATTAGGCATATGGACGTCGGGCCAGCGTCAAATTTTCCGTAGATTACGTTGTTTGCGTAAGTCGTTCGCAAATAGGGCTGTGCGTAATTTACGTTCACGTCGAAAGCAATTGACTATTTGCGGGTTAATTTGGAGCATGCACACTGGGATACGTTCACGGACGGCGCATGCGCCGTTCGTAAAAAGCTTCATTTACGTGGGGTCACGTTGATTTTACATAAAACACGCCCACATCTTACACATTTGAATTAGGCGGGCTTACGCCGGCCAATTTACGCTACGCCGCCGCAACTTACGGAGCAAGTGCTTTGTGAATAATGCACTTGCCTGTCAAAGTTGCGGAGGCGTAGCGTAAATAGGATACGCTACGCCTGCACAGAGTTACGTGCTCCCTACCTGAATCTGGCCCAATGAGTCCAAGATCCTCATCAAGTATGCAGTATTCCAACTTTGCTGGCTACATATTTGTTCCAGGATGCCAGGCTTAGAGCTTGTACCTTCAAAGGTCAAAAATGATAACGTCTATATTTTTCTTTTATAACCTACTGTCGCCCGCTGAAATCTGAAATACTAAAAAGTACAAAAACTGAGCTAAAAGCGGTACAAAGTTTAACAGCTATTTAAATGTCAACAGACAACTTCATATTCTAAGCAATAAGATTTTGTGCAGTTATTACTGTTATGTTTTCTTCTAGCTGCTGTTCAGCAAAACTCCAGCTGTCGACTGCTCTTGCCTAGCATCTAAAAACTGAACTAGCATTCTGCTCACATTTTCTTACCTTGAACAATGGCATATAAAGCTCGTAGGCCAGTAAACATGATACATTAGCTAAGAAAGTTAAAGTTTGTTTTGAGCAAGTACTATTGAAGGACCGCTGTAGAATTGTCTTTAACTTTAGATGGAAGTCTGAACCCCTGTGTGGCTGCTTCAGATCAAATGCAGCTATAATCAATTAGCAAGAGAAGCAGATATTCAGGAACTTGAAAAATACCGGTGAGCTATATGGATTGGAATGAGAACCATTCTGTAGAAGACACGCATAAAAAAACATCCAAACACCAATATGATATGAACGTAATGTCATGCTGATTCAGAAAAAAAATGTTACTTGGAATAATACCGATTTATTCCTCAAAACATTTTACACAGAGCCTATTGGGATTTGTATCAGCGCAGACTCTTATGCCGCGTACACACGATCATTTTACAGGTTGTACAAAACGATGTTTTTCAGGCTCTAGAAAAAACAATGTTATTTTCAACTTCATCATTAAAACGGCCTTGCCTACACACGATCGTTAAAAAAAAAATGCTCTAGCAAAGCGCGGGTCAGTACAACGCGTACAACGGCACTATAAAGTGGAAGTTCCATGTGGATGACGCCACCCTTTAGCTGATTTTGTGTTAGTAAAAACGATCCACGCTTTTCTGTCTGTTACAGCGTGATGAATGGGCTTACTCCATTACGAACGGTTGTTTTACCAGAACGAGCGCTCTCGTCTCATAACTTGCTTCTGAGCATGCGCGTATTTTTCACATCGTTTAAGCCCACACGATAATTTTTTACAACCCAAAAAACGACAATGTTTAAAACGTCGTGAAAAAATAGAGCATGTTCGAAAAAAAAATTGCCCGTTTTTCAGAACCCGAAAACTGCTCTGAAGCCCACACACGATCATTTTAAATTACATTTTTAAAAAAACGTTGTTTTTTACAACCCGAAAAATGATCGTGTGTACGTGGCATGAGACTCTATAGACTCTTTTGAAAATGTATGTTTTGAGATTTTGTTGCAAGGCAAAAGTTTATTACTGACAAAGTTATTACTGCTATGGATGATATTGCAAAAGTCAACATAAAAGCAGATGGCTTCTACTGGCTAAATGACAGCTCTAATATTCACATATGGTGCTAGTGAATCAAAGTATTTATGGTCTGGTGAATGCTGCTTAATTTCATTCAGCCCTGCTAAAGGTAATGTACTGTGGTTTGGTTCATAATTTATTTTATTTATCACTCATGACTAAAATATCCTAATTAAAACATTTTTGCTGGGTAAATTTAAAATACTAAAATACTGCACTGCTCTGCGAATATGTAAGTAAACCACCTTCAAAGCCAAAATTTGAAGAACTCCAAAAAAGATGGGACTAATATGAGAAGCAATTGTTTAATGCAGGTGTTAGCATTGAATTATGTTATGTACTTATGCAACGTATCGTATGCATATACCATACACCCCAGTGCACAGAGTGCAGAGTTCAAAATAATGTAACCTACAGTCCAGGAGCCATACAGTATATAACAACAACAATATAATGAGCAGGACTATCGACATGGTACATTACATATTCCTGACAACTGCACCTCGTAAGCTGTTCTCCACATTGCACATTCAAGATTGCTGCACTTGTAGCATACAGAGCACAGAGATCAGGGTGCTCTCTTGAATAGCTCTCATGAATACTTAGTAAAACCAGCCCCTCAGAAAAGCAACCTTGCTCCTTCTCCAAACCAAAATCTCTTGAAAACATCGTCCACTCTTACTCCTGTACCTCTCTTCCACCGTTTACCTCTGCATTGTTCTTCCACTGTTTACCTTTAAGCCTTCTGTACCACCACTCACCTTTGCACCCATCTTTCACAGCTCACCTCTGCACGCCACATGCAAAATGAATTTGTATGAATTGTATGACGATTGTAATATTTATATCGTCATACAACGAAATATCGTTGTACACTAAGTTTCAAGCCCTTTTAACCCTGAAGAAGATCTACACAAGGGGCCGGATTCAGAAACAAGATATGACGGCGTATCTCCTGATACGCCGTAGTATCTCTGAGTCCGGCCGGTCGTATCTATGTGCTTGATTCAGAGAATCAGTTACGCATAGATATCCCTAAGATCCGACTGGTGTAAGTGTCTTACACGTCATATCTTAGGCTGCATATTTACGCTGGCCGCTAGGCCAAAGGGTTGTTCACACTTGCAGCAGGCACTGTCACTCCACTGAAAAGTGATCCATGCTCAGGTCACTTTTCAGAGGCATTTGACAGGCAGTGAGGAGGTGATATCACATTTCCTTACTGCTTGTTTTAACCTCCTAAATGCCAATCCGTCAAGGTAATGTCACGGTGAGCCCACTTAAATGCACATAGAACCAAGTAAAATTATAGTCTGAAGAAAGAAAGCTCTACGCTTGCAGTTAAGGAAAGGTTCTGCTTGGGGACAACATAAGAAAGAGGAAGAAAGGGAGAGATTTCAGGAAGAGAGTGAAGGAGAAGTGGGGGAGTACAGTCACAGTGCTGAATTGCTCACTCACTCAGTCCCCGGAGATTCATATTTTGTCTGATTCCCATGGAATGAATGGAATGAATGGAGAGCAGACACTTGTGTGGTATGAGAGATGTAGCCAACAACTCTAGTGCTAACTGTTAAACTGCTAACTGCTAAACATGGAGCTCAATGGAAGCCGGATGTTCACGATGGTAAACATCTCTGCTTCACATTTTCATTTTATTTTAGTTCGTTAACGAAAATGGAATTGATATTCGTCATTGATTTCATCAGTGGATGAAAACGTGGTGTACTTTTCGTTTTGTTTTCGTCACTGTAAAAAGGCCACTAACGAAGATCTTGATGAAAAATTTTTCCTTGATGAAATTAACACTGGTGATATCGTAATTCTTTTAAATAGAAGTAAAAAATTAAAGTGAATCTGGCATCAGATATATTTTTAAAGTGCGAGTGCCTTAGGGCACCGCTGGAACCTAGAAGGTAACGATTCATAAAATTAAAAACGAATAAAGCCTGTTTAAAGCTGCGGTGGGGCGGGTTTGAAGACTGGCTCACACCCAGAAGCTGACAGGCAGGGAGGGAGGATGGTGGGGTTTTTATTTATTAACATGTCTTACCCACATGCACTGGTGAAATGATAAGGGCTCCAATGAACCCCTAAACTGATTCACTAGGGAGGAGGGTGACATGCTTCAGGCCCCACATAAGGGGAAGGTAGGTACTGCAACACATAGACTACAACAAAGAAACGTTCCCAGCTCAACTTACCAGCCAGTCTGCAAAAATCGAAATTGTACTGTCTAACAGTTCACGATAAAAACAGGGGTTTAGTTTACACACATTTGGAAATACGTGTGTAAGCTGCAGAGGCCACGACTAGGCCCCCGAGTATTATCTGCCGTCCTGACTCATACATTTTGAGAGCCTCCATAATAGGAGCACATATACCGTATAATAATGGATAGATTGAGGGCAGGTATGCCTGGAGGGAGCCCTGCTGTTTGACATGCATTGCCCTTCCATGTGCTCCTTGCTGTTAATGCCAGTTGTAGGTAAACCACAACTTGCTGGGATTCACTCCTTGGCATTGTGAGTACTGAAGAGCCCATTGTCCAATAGCAATGGACACTGGTGTGTTTGGAGGGTAACTCCTGTGTTTTAAAGGCTCACTTTCTTTCAAGGCTCCCACAATTTTAAAGGAATGTGGGCTGGTATTAACAAGCTGTCCCCCATATTAGGAGGATACAATCCTGCAAGCCTGGTGTGCCAAGATGGTTAGATCTGGGTGTGGTGGGTCAGGCAGCTTTTATTTATTTATTTTCCAAACCATTAAAAATTATATGAATAAAAAAGATAATCCAAGAAATTTTGAAAATGCAACAATTTGACAGTTCAACCAGGCAAATTTTATTTTCTAACCGGTTGAGAGAATGTCAGATGACTATGCAGGGAAGGTAGCATTTAGGCCTCATGCCCTAGATATTTTAAAAAACGGTCTGTAAAGCTAGTACAGACGCCAGGAAAAAATAAGTGTTTTTAACGCGATTTTTTCTGCGTTTTACATTGAATTCAATGCACATTTTGCCGCACTAGCTTTCATCCGAGTTTTTCTTTCTCTATTCAAAATCAATGATTCCCTATGGGAGCCCATTGATTTGAATAGAGGTCGCACCAGAAGTCGGATCAAGATGATCCGACTTGCGGGGCGACTCATGTGCGGAAAATCTTGAAAGGGAACCCCCGCGAAAATTAAAAAAAATTGCGTGAGGTTCCCCCTAGGATGATACCAGGCCCTTCGGTCTGGTATGGATCTTAAGGGGAATCCCCCACACCGAAAAAAAACGGCATGGAGGTTTCCCCAGTATACATATCCGAGACCCTTATCTGAGTACACAGCCCAACAGGTCAGGAGCGCCCCCCCTCCTACACCATACCAGGCCACATGCCCTAAACATGTGGGGGGTGGGTGCTTTGGGGCAGGGGGGGACACTGCGCCCCCCACCCCAAAGCACCTTGTCCCCATGTTGATGGGGACAAGGGGCTCTTCCCGACAACCCTGGCCGTTGGTTATCAGGATCTGCGGGCGGGGAGCTTATTGGAATCTGGGAGCCCCCCTTAATAAGGGGGCCCCCCACCCTACGTGAATGAGTATGGGGTACATCGTACCCTTACCCATTCACCGGGAGGAAAAGTGTAAATAAAATAAACACACAACACAGGTTTTTAAAATCATTTATTAGTCAGCTCGGGGGTCTTCTCCGCTCTCCGGGTGTCTTCTCCACTCTCCCCGGCTCTTCTCCTGCTCTCCGGTGCCTTCTTCGGGGCTGACCGCCCGTTATCTTCTTGCAGCTCTTACTAGTGGCGGCCAGCCCGGTCTAGACCCCCGGAGCTGACTAATAAATGATTTTAAAAACCTGTGTTGTGTGTTTATTTTATTGACACGTTTCCTCCCGGTGAATGGGTAGGGGTACAGATTCCGATAAGCCCCCCCGCCCGCAGACCCCGACAACCAACGGCCAGGGTTGTCGGGAAGAGGCCCTTTACAGCTCCAACGCTGGAGCTTAACGCATGAATATTACATTAATGACCTAATTCGTTGATAAACAGATGTAACAAGTATTGCAGAATGTATTTTTTTCCTGGGCAAATGCTGGGCTTTATATATATAGGGTGAATGTTGCTTAAAATATTTTGGGTGAATTTTGGGTGAATGTCAAACATTTTACTCAATCTTTGGTAAACATATTCCATGGTAAATTGACATTTACATTCAAAATACCGCAAAAATCATAATATAATATAACACATGTTAAATTCAGCTGTTTCCTGCAATAAAGCCTTTAGTGAATTCACCCTATAATTTGCTCTATGTATCTTTCCATTCTCAAGATAACAATTTCTAAACAACAATCTGGACAGTGTAGTGCATAGAAAAATTATGCTAACATCTTGAGAGTTCAGCCCTTATATAATTTAGCATTTATTAGTCAAATTACAGGGTAAGCATTTCCAGAAATAATGAATGTGCCATGTGCGCAAGAAATGATGGCTGCTGTCATGCATTGAAAGAGATGAAGCTACGGTATATCATGAGCCATGTATGGTTTTTAAGTGTGACAAATTCAACACTGTAACAGCGTATTGTTTAAATGAGCTAAGTGGGACGAATGCTTTGCTGTGCTTGCTATTTTGGACAGGATCTTTTATAATGTGAAGAGGAGGTTTCCAATTGTTTTTATTTTCTGACACACACAGCAAAAGCCAAGAAAAAACAACTTATAAGTCAGAATAAAAGACTAAAGAGCATGCAGGGACGGCCTTTGGGGTGTGCGAGCTGTGCGACTGCACAGGGCGCCATGGGAAACAGGGGTGCCGTGCGACCGTCACAGCTCGCAGAATGTGAATCGCAGACTCGCAGTCAGTTTAACATGATCATCATCACAGGCAGTGGTGGGTGCACGGGGTGCTCAGCAGCACCCCGGCGCTGCAGAGGGGGGGCGCCTTCGCGCCGAAGTGTCAGACTGTTCCCCTCCCTCCTCCTCCTTTCCTTGTTGTCTCACACACAGCAGGTGGTACTGGGTAGCATTGCGTAATGCAGCTTCTAAGTTCTAACGGCGCCAGGAGAGCACTGTCGCACTGAAGCCGGGACTGACACCTGTGACACTGACCCCCTCACCTGTGACACTGACCCCCCCACCTGTGACACTACCCCCCACCTGTCACACTGACCCCCCCACCTGTGACACTACCCCCCCACCTGTCACACTGTCCCCTTGGCACAATACCCCCTGTCATACTGCCCCTCCATCATTCTGCCCCCTCGTCACACTGCCCCCTCCTGTCATACTTTTGAGGTATCCTTTTCCTGTCATACTGCCCCCTCCTGTCACCCTTCCCCCATAATAATGCTCCTTCTTGTCATACTGCCCCTTTCTTTCACACTCCCCCCTCCAAAGTCAAACTTTCCAGATACTCTTCTTTGGTCACACTGCCCCCCTCCTGTTATAATACCCCATCACACTGCCCCCCCATCCTTTTACAATAACCCCCCATCATACTACGGTTTAGGGGCCCTTCATGGTTTCTTGCACTGGGGCCCTGAAGGTTATAGTTACGCCTCTGCATTTCCGGCTGCTACTCCTCCTCCCTTCCAGGTAACAGGCATAGACCAGGGGGAGTTACCAGCAGGCAGAGTATGTTTAGGTGACCAGGGGGCGAGGGGTGAGGATGGGTGCCACAGGATTAGCTCGCACAGGGAGCCTGAACACCTAAGGCCGGCCCTGAGAGCATGTATAATGTTATGTTGTCTCTTTATTATAGTCAGGACTAAAAAGAAAACATATTCTATAGTATTAAACAAGTGTAGTGCCCTGCTCTTGTTGATCAGGCGCTGCTTTAAATTTAGTGGGGTCTGAGCTGTTATTTGGCTCAGATAAAAGTGATTAGGGGCAATTTAGCCTCTGTTCCAGCCGTGACTGTGCTGGGAGTATCCACCATTGTTCGCCTGCGGGTGTCATTACCACCCGAGGCCAAGGGTGGCAGCAGCAAGGTCAAGGTGTATTGGGTATTCCCCTCGGCAGCGAATCAGTGGGAGTGGTTGCTTGGTGTGCATGCCGGGGAGGGGTACTTAAAAGGGCAGACGCCATTAGTGCGTGGTCTGTCGTGCCATGCGGATGGGGCCTGCTGGGCCTGAGGTGCGTGTCCTAAATTCTGGTTCCGGGACCATGTTAGCCCGGGGCTGTGACTTTGTTTGTAGGCCCAGTAGTCTGGCTGGGACCTGCCTTGCAAAGGTGATCCTGTGCTGTCTGTCCTGTGGGAGGAAGTCATTCGATAAGGAAAGCCAGGGGAGGACCTATCCTGGAGAGGGCCATGCAAGAGGCTGGTACCTTGGGAGAAGGTCTGGAAACTTCATCGAAGGATGCACCGCACACAGAGAGGCTTGACAGTGTCGCCTGTCGGGTCCAAAAGTTCTACTAAAGCTAAGCTGGAGAGATCCGGGTGCTGAATCATGTGGCAGAGGAAGGTCTGTGTTTTCCTTATAAAGGAAGGTCTGTCTTCAAATGTAAAAACGTTTGACAGCCCAGCCGACTGCTGCTGAAAAATCAGTGGTCATTTGAATGCTTTTGCTTAGGAAAGTTTGTATTGCAACCAACAGATCTCCATCGGATGAGGAACCACAAGTGCCAGGTGATTGCTTATTATCAGGCTAGGGATAGCCAAACATTAAGCTGCAATTTCAACTCTGACAAATACAAGCTAAATAACAGCACCCACAGCCATCCCTGAGAGTTAAGCCTCGTACACACGACCGGTTTTCTCTGCAAAAACCAGCAAGAAAACTGCTTCTTGCCGAAATTACCGTTCGTGTGTACGAGGCATTCAGGTTTCTCGATAGTAAATCTGCCCAGAATCTCGACGAGAAAAAAAGAGAACCTGCTCTCTTTTTTCTCGTCGAGATTCTTGTTGACCTGTTTCCCGACAAGAAACCCGAGGGTGTGTATACTTACATGGAAACCCGAAATTACTTTGACGCATGCGCAGTAGCTTCCATGGCATAGGTAGGGTGAAGCAAAATGGTGGCGATGGCATCGAATGTGACAAGCGCATGCTCGTCGTACGTGATGACGTCACTGCGTTCTTTTCTTTTAAGAGAACCGTGGTTCTTTTGAAACAAGAGTCTGTACACTCGGGCGGCAAGAGTTTCTTGCCAAGAATCTTGTCAGGGAAAACAACGTTTTTTTCCTGACGAGATTCTTGCCCGTGTGTACTGGGCCTTAGAGCCGGTTCACACTACCGCGACTTGGGTTACGACTTGTATCGCCCCAAGTTGCACGACATGAAGTGAATGAAAGCTGTCTTAATGTACACTACTGAAGTCACTCCGACTTCAGTAAAGGTTCCTGTACTACTTCAAGGCGACTTGTACCCATAGATTTCAATGGAGGTCCCCTCCAAAGTTGGATCACCCTCTTAACTGAAGCAACTTTACAAGAAAAGAAAATAGTTTTCTCAGGCAAACCCCTCTCTCCCACAGAGCTGATTATTCTGTGATTGGCCGCAGCCAAAGTCGCCTGTCCTGGAGGCAACTTTAAGTTGTGTTGTAAGTTGTTCCAAGTCGTGCTGAAGTCGCGATGAAGTCGCCTTGCAAAGTCGCGCTGTAAGTTGGGTTGCCCCTGTGTGAACCGGCACTTAGCCTACATTCACACCTGAGCAGAGTGTATTTTTTTTTTTTCAGGCTATTTACAAGCCTTTTTTTACATGTGTATAAAGTTTCAGGAGTTTGTTTCCTGGGCTGGGCAAGGGGAGGATTGAGGTTCTATAGAGGGAGAGGTTTAAACATGTGTTTACAAACGTGCACAAACGCACATATTGCTTACAAGCAAAAATGCTTTACAAGCATTTTTAATTGAAGTCCACGACAGCAAAATTGCAGAATAAGCTCATGTACTTTTTTCCAGCATAGGGCATGGAGCATAAGATGACTGAGAGTACAAAAGTGAACAGAAACAATTAGAATAGGGTTGTGCACGTTGAGCATAGTTAGGCATAGTCAAGTGTAGCCTGGAAAACACTCAAGTGTGAATAGGGACTTAAAGGTACACTATTATACCAATTAAATAATTATAGTATTATATTATATATTCTTACAAATAGACATTCTTAAATAATTCTCTTAAAACTGTAACACACCTGTTCACATTTATGCATCAATTGTCAGCATATATTTTGTTCTGTCTATGCTATTTTTGTGTAGGTTGAATAGCAATTTACTGTGCCTCACTTTGTGAATAAATCTCATTACTCCTTAAAGTTCTATTTCTCTGCTAATAACAATGCAATCAGTTTCATCCACAATGCAAAATCTATAGTAATTTATTTTTCAGTTTCAGACTATTATCTTATAACCGAACGTTTCTACCAAAAAAAAACTAAATTTAGACTGTTGGATGTTATGACATATGTATCTGTCTCATACATCTGTTGCCAGTTTGGTGGAGATTGTAGTCTAATAAGTAATGGCAAACACATAGGGACCGATTTACTAAAAATGGTGCATGCAAAATCTGGTGCAGCTGTGCATAGTAACCGATCAGCTTCTAACTTCAGCTCGTTCCATTAAGCTTTGACAATAAAACCTGGAAGCTGAGTGGTTACTTTGCACAGCTGCACTTGTGTGTGCACCAATTTTAGTAAATCTCTACCATAGGGACTGATTTAGTGAAGATAGGTTTTTGCTGCCAGTGAGGTGGAGAAGTGGTGTGATTCCCTCAATGGCAATGCCAAGCTTGCCCACTTATATAGTCTGGCTTGAAAAAAGACACAAGTCTATCTAGTTCAACCAGTAAAATGGGGGGAAAAAAATCATACAATCCTATATACACAATCCTTTACCGACAGGTGATTCACAGGAAGGCAGAAAGCCCCAGCAAAGCACGATCCAATTTGCTTCAGTGGGGGAAAAAAATTCCTTCCTGATCCCCCGAGAGGCAATTGGATATCCCCAAGATCAACTTTACCTATAAATGTTAGTACCCAGTTATATTTTGTACATTTAGGAAAGAATCCAGGCCTTTTTTTAAAGCAATCGAGTGAGCTGGCCAGGACCAGCTCTTTAGGGAATGGATTACATATTTTCACAGTTCTTACTGTGAAGAAACCTTTCTGTAGTTGGAGATAAAATCTCTTTTCCTCCAGATGTAAAGAGTCCCCCTTGTCCTTTGTGAGGACCTTAAAGTAAATAATGCAACACCAAGTTCACTGTATGGACTGCTTATGAATTTAAACATGTTGATCATATCCCCTTAAAGTGTTTGTTACCCCAATACTTCATATTCCTGATATGTGCCTGCTGTACCATTTACTTGTATTAGAAAGTATTCTGTTCTCTTTGTATTGCTTATTTTGTGTGAAATCCCTGTTGTTCCTGTCAGCCCCTCTGCTTTCCTATTAAAAACTGATCACACTAAGCAGAAGAACACACCGTGACCAGTTCTCTACCTATGCTGGTAACCCAGCCTGCTCCCCTCTAATAATCAGACTTGTCCACCCCCCTTGCATAGCCTACCACTGGGAAGCTCAGTATACTGCTGATTTTTATCCCCCCAGCTCTTATGTAGCTGAGAACAGAGGGAATATGATCACTTATAAAAAAGGGGGAACAAGGTATTTATATTGTTTTGTATATGTATATGTATATGTATATGTATATGTATATATATATATATATATATATATATATATATATATATATATATATATACACATGTGTTTTGTCTTTCATTTCTATTTTAAACTGAATGGGTTCTCAAGAGAGAATGCATTCAGTTTCTCTAATCTTTCCTCTAAACCACTTATAATTTTGAATTTTGGTTGCCCTTCTGCCCACTGTCTCCAGTTCCCCAATATCCTTTTTGTGATCTGGTGCCCAAAACTGAAATGCATATTCCACATGAGGTCTTACTAATGATTTATATATGGGTACAATTATTTCTCTCTGTCTGAAATCAATACCTCTCCTAATACAAGAAAGGACTTTGCTCGCTTTGGAAACTGCAGCTTGGCATTGCATGCTATTATAAAGCTGATGATGTACCAGAACACTCAGGTCCTTCTCCACCACTGATTCCCCCAGTTGTACTCCCTTAGTATGTATGATGCATGCATATTCTTAGCCCCCATGTGCATAACTTTACATTTAACAACATTAAACTCATTTGTCCAATTAAGCAGGGCATCGAGGTCGGCTTGTAAATTGGAGACATCCTGTAAGGACATTATTCCACTGCATAGCTTGGTGTCATCTGCAAAGACTGAAATGGTACTTTTATTGCCCGATTCTATATCATTTATAAATATAATAAAAAGTAAGGGTCCCAGCACTGAACCTCGGGGTACACCACTGATAACCTTAGACCATTCAGAGTAAGAATCATTACCTACTACTCCCTGAATTAATCTTTTTAACCAGTTTTCTATCCATTCACAAACTGATCTTTGCAAGCCTGTAGACTTCACCTTACACATTATCTGTGTGTGGGAAACTGTGTCAAATGCTTTTACAATATCCAAGTATACCACGTCCACAGCCAGCCACCCTCTGTCCAAGGTTTTACTTACCTCCTCATAAAAAGAAATCAGATTTGTCTGACAACTTCTGTCTTTTATGAATCTATACCATCTGTTGCTTAAATATATTTTTCCAGCAAGAACTCATCTATGTGCTATTTTAATAAACTCTCCAGTATCTTCCCAACTATAGAAGTTAAACTAACAGGTCTATAGTTACTTGGTAAAGACTTTGATCCATTTTTAAATATAGGCACCACAGAATGCTGAACGCCAAAACAGGGGTACCATTCCAGTCATTAAAGAGTTCCTAAAAATTAGACACAACGGTTTTGAAATGACAGAGCTCAATTATTTTTAGTATCTGTAGGTGGATGCCATCTGGTCAAGGTGCTTTATTCTTCAGTGTTCTGTCTAAATATTTCTGGACCATATCCCGTATAGCGCGCACCCCTAATGTGGACCCGAAATTCCTGTAAAAAAAACATTTTATACTTACAGTTTTGGTGTCCATCGGCGGCCTTGTCCGGTCCAGCGTCCGTCTGGGGCCTCAGTGGTGTCCTCCCGGCTTCTCCCGCGCTGTCTCCGAGTCGAATCCCCGCTTCCCGCGCTCAGTTAGAATGCCTCCGCTGACATATACCGAGTGCAGTACACTCGGGTACATTCGGCCAGGCTCGGCTTCGCTAGTGGTCACGCTCTGTGATGTTTATGCGTGAGCACGAGCGAAGCCGAGCCTGGCTGAATGTACCCGAGTGTACTGCACTCGGTATATGTCGGCGGGGGCATTCAAACTGAGCATGTGAAGCTGGTATCGGCGTATATCGCGCACCCACGTTTTCCCCTTATTTTAAGGGGAAAAAAGTGCGCGGTATACGCCAATAAATACGGTACATTTTGAGTCATTGTGGATCATTTAGGGTCGTGTCAATACCATCCTTGTTGTGGACATGAGCTCCCCTATGCTCCTTTGTATACACAGATTTATGCATCCCTACATGCCCTTGTTCTCCATGCTTGGTGGACCCCCTCTGATATGTGGCTTAAAGTGTATCTATGGGTAAAATGTAAAATCATACATTAATTTTCACATTGTATTTCATCTATTTCTAGACTGCTCCAACAACTGTGTTGTCAGCCCACAGTAGTTGTGTTTGTCCCATTAAGAGGTATTTTTCTGTAGTTGAAGCGTCTTTAAAGTGATACAATACAGGGAAATTATCATATATTGCAGTGATGTATCACATATTTATTTTTTTTCTTAATTTTGCCATGATATACAGTCTGGTCTTAAAGGATATCTAAACTTAAGGAAAGAAATGCAATATATTACAACTTACCAGGCCTTAGATGTGGTGGATATATTTGTCCTATTTTTTTAGGTTGAGTGCATTTTCAGCAAGTTTAAAAAATACATGTTGATTTCGTTACAAATGCAGTACCCTTGTCACAGCACTGATTTGTGTACAGCAAAAAACATGTAACGTGCTTGTAGTGCCATTCACTGTTAATGGCACCGCAGATGTGGCAAGCAATTTGCATAGATTTGCACGTGAAAGGAGGGACATCTAAGTAAAAAACAGTAAAAAAGCTCAAAAATATACTTGGTCCTCTTTGTCACATTTGTAGCGTTTTGGGCAGCCCCTTAAAATGAAGGGGCTGCCCTACACGCAAAATGTGATAATGCACAAAAACGCACATATGCGTAATGTCTGCCCCTGTGCTACAGTAGTGTGAATGGAGCCTTACTGTGAGCTGAGCTAGAAGTATTATTATCCTGCTGTAAACTACTAATCTCCCCACTGCCAATGTAATGGAGATGAACAAATGCAGACATGTTTGAAATCGAGGTGTAGCCATCCGGAGACAAGAACTGTGTTCTTGTATTTGCAGGATTAGTAGTTTAAAATGAAGGCAAAAAATTGAAAATAATAATAATGCCACTGCATTAAAAGACTAGTAAGCTACATTGTATTACATTTTTGTTTTGGGGTTTAGATATGCATTAGGATCCTGGTGACCAAAAGTCATTTTGGGAATGACCTATCTGCATTACATGTAGTAGACCTGTATTTTCAAGTTCCCCTATTGTAAAACTTTCATACCTATACTATATCAAAACTGTAATATGAAAATGTCTATTGATTATTTAATTTTGTAAATTTGTTCTGTTCTATACCAATATAGATGGTTGAGTAATTGTGTTATATCATGTTGATGTAATGTGGGCCTGTCTCCATGGAGTATGGAAGAACTGTCCAATAACTACTGCCAGTCTATTGTCAAGGTCGAGTTTCTGCTTGATCCTTGGACAGCATAAATCTGAAATTCAGGCCGATATATAAAAAAAACTCAGTTATGTTTTCTTCAAAAAAATCATTAAATATATTTTATCATACAACTAGTGTATGTATCTGAATTTGCCATTACAAAAATATTCCTTAGTTTTCTGCACTGCAGATCTCACACCAGGATTGAGTGAGCATACTTATTGGTGTGCTGTGGCTCATCTACTGTCCAATCAGTAGGTTGGGGGTTCTGTTTTGGACCAAACATTGATGCCACTGTAGTGTAAGTCCACAAATTAGCTCTGCTAGATCACAAGGTAATTTCAAAATCATTGTTTCAAATTTTTAGGGACTCTTTAATGGATTGGCATGGGGTCAAAGTGGTGCCTACAGTGCCTTGAAAAAGTATTCACACCCTTTGAAGCTTTCCACATTTTGTCATGTTGCAACCAAAAATGTAAATGTATTCTATTAGGATTTTATGTGATAGACCAACACAAAGTGGCACATAATTGTGAAGTGGAAGAAACATGATAAATGGTTTTCAAAATGTCTTACTGATAAATATCTGAAAAGTGTGGCAAGCATTTCTATTCAGCCCCCCTGAAAAGAAGAGAGTGAATATACTGTAGAACCACCTTTTGCTGCAATTACAGCTGCAAATCTTTTTGGGTATGTCTCTACCAGCTCTTAACATCTAGAGAGTGACATTTTGTTATATTACAACCAAAAATTTAAATGTATTTTATTGGGATTTTATGTGATAGACCAACACAAAGTGACACATAATTGTGAAGTGGAAGGAAAATTATAAATGGTTTTCTATTATTATTTTTTTTTACAAATAAATATGTGAAAAGTGTGGTGTGCATTTGTATTCAGCCCCCTTTCCTCTGATACCCCTAACTAAAATCTAGTGTAACCAATTGTCTTCAAAAGTCACCTAATTAGTAAATAGAACCCACCTGTGTGTGATTTAATCTCAGTATAAATACAGCTGTTCTGTGAAGCCCTCAGAGGTTTGTTAGAGAACCTTAGTAAACAAACAGCATCATGAAAGCCAAGGAACACACCAGATAGCTCAGGGATAACGTTGTGGAGAAGTTTAAAGCAGGGTTAGGTTATAAAAAATATATCCCAAGCTTTGAACATCTCACGGAGCACTGTTCAATCCATCATCCGAAAATGGAAAGAGTATGGCACAACTGCAAACCTACCAAGACATGACTGTCCACCTAAACTGACAGGCCAGGCAAGGAGAGCAATAATCAGAGAAGCAGCCAAGAGGCCCATGGTAACTCTGGAGGAACTGCAGAGATCCACAGCTCAGGTGGGAGAATCTGTCCACAGGACAACTATTAGTTGTGCACTCCACAGATCTGGCCTTTATGGAAGAGTGGCAAGAAGAAAGCCATTGGTGAAAAAAAGCCATAAGAAATTGCATTTGCAGTTTGCAAGAAGCCATGTGGGGGACACAGCAAACATGTGGAAGAAGGTGCTCTGGTCATATGAGACCAAAATGTAACTCTTTGGCCCAAAAGCAAAATGCTATGTGTGTCAGAAAACTAACACTGCACATCACCCTGAACACACCATCTCCACCGTGAAACATGGTGGTGGCATCATCATGTTATGGGGATTATTTTCTTCAGCAGGGACAGGAAAGCTGGTCAGAGTTGATGGCAAGAGCCAGATACAGGACAAATTCAGAAGAAAACCTGCTCCATCCCAGTCTGCAAGAGACTGGGTTGGAGGTTTACCTCCCAGCAGGACAACAGTCCTAAACATACAGCCAGAGCTACAATGGAATAGTTTAGATCAAACCAAATTCATGTGTAGGAATGGCCCAATAAAAGTCCAATTGAAAATTGCTGTTCACAGACTCTCTCCATCCAATCTGGCAGAGTTTGAGCTATTTTACAAAGAATGGGCAAAAATGTCTCTCTCTAGATGTGCAAAGCTGGTAGAGACATCCCCAAAAAGACTTGCAGCTGTAATTGCAGCGAACGGTGGTTCTACAAAGTACTGACTCAGGGGGGCTGAATACAGATGCACCACACACTTTTCAGATATTAATTTGTAAACAAATGGGAAAACCATTTATCATTTTTCTTCCACTTGACAATTATGTGCCATTCTGTGTTGGTCTATCACATACAATCCCAATAAAATACATTTACATTTTTGGTTGTAACATGACAAAATGGGGAAATAGTCAAGGGGTATGATTACTTTTTCAAGGCACCGTAACTGGATACTAACATTTATAAAGGCCTGGATTCTTCCCTAAGGGTACAAAATATAACTGGGTACTAACATTTATAGGTAAAGTTGATCGAGGAAATATCTAAATGCCTCTTGGGAGATTAGAATTTTTTTTTTCCCCTGCTGGAGCGAATTGGCGCGAATTGGATCATGCTTTGTTGGCGTTTTTTGCCTTCCTCTGGATTGTGCATATAGGCTTGTATAATTTTTTTCCCTTTTATTGGTTGACCTATATGGACTTGTGTCTTATTTAAACCAGACTAATAGCCAGATTCAGATACAAGAGTGTATCTGTCAGCGGGCGTAACGTATCTCAGATATGTTGCGCCGCCGTAAATTAGGGAGCAAGTTCCGTATTCAGAAAGAACTTGCGCCCTAAGTTACGGCGGCGTAGCTTATGTGGTCCGGCGTAAGCCCGCCTAATTCAAATGTGGATGATGTGGGCGTGTTTTATTCAAATTTAGTGAGACCCCACGTATTTGATGTTTTTTACAAACGGCGCATGCGCCGTTCGTGAAAGAATCCCAGTGCGCATGCGTCGGATAGAATGCCTAAGATACGTCGGCTCAATGCCTGTGACGTGAACGTAACTTACGCACAGCCCTATTCCCGTACAACTTACGCAAACGACGTAAAAAGATAGGCTTGTTCCGACGTCCATACCTTGCATGGGCTGCGCCACCTAGGGAGCAGCTTTATCTTCACGCCGGAGTATCTCTTCCGTAAACGGCATAACTAATTGCGACGGGCGTACGTACGTTCGTGAATCGGCATATCTTGCTCATTTGCATATTCAACGCGGAAAACAACGGAAGCGCCACCTAGCAGTCAGCCTAAATTTGCACCCTAAGATACAACGGCGTAGGAGACTTACGCCGCTCGTATCTTAGCCTAATTTAAGCGTATCTGGTTTCCAGAATACGCTTAAATTCACGACGGCGTAGATTCAGAGTTACGACGGCGTATCTACTGATACGCCGGCGTAACTCTACGTAAATCTAGCTATAACTATGTAACTATGTAAGGTTGGCTGAACAGAATTACATAAATGGTTCAAAATACTGTTTGGTATTTCAACTGTGTTTTTAGCTGCTTGCCTTAATTTTATACTCTGGCAAGTATGCCATGGACAAAGTGCAGTCCCACTGTGGGCAGGCACTTAAGAGATGATGATTGAAAATGATTGTCCTGCCATGACAGATGAACTAACCAGGGAACTGGACCGTACAGTGACAGGAACAGGCTCAGACATTTACAAGTGTGCTTTATGAAGGAAAGAGATAAGTGCCAAGAGGATTTGATGCAGTCATATCTATGTGCCCTGTCAGCTTATAAATTGTGTGATTTTCTTCTGTGTATTTTCCATGAAACCAATAGATCTACAGCTACAACAAGAAATAGACTTCTTCAGCTAAACCGCTGATCCTCGCACCATCTTAAACATTCAGGAAGGGTACACTAGGGAGTCAAGAGCTGCTAATCAGATTACAGATCATACTTGCCAAAGCAACACTGTCCCTTGCAAGTCTATTTTTAATGATACTATTGTATTGTTCCCATGGCTGTAGCTGAGCCATGCTATTCACTGACGCTTTACTGTATTATTAGTACAATCATAACTTCATGACGACAACTTCAGTCCTGTCTTTTCTTTCTTTTAAAACACAGAATTAGGAAGTCATCTTTTGTGTAAAAGGTAAGCTAAAGTAAACATGGAATTAACATAATTGCTTTCTATTCAGCGTTTAATCATTAAGGAATGCTAAACTTTTAAATACATAGAAATAATGTATAAGACTGTGTAAATCACAGTAATAATGAGTAATGCATAAGAAGAAAATTGTTTTCTAAATTATAATTAGAATTACTTAACAATAAGACATAATGGAGGAAGAAAGGGGCATTAGGAAAATTACTTGAATGCCTTTTTTAAAGAAGTACATGGTGAAAATAAAGAGATCCCTTCTTAAAATAGGATTCAGGATAGATAAGCAGTTTGTATGTAGGATGTTCTTACCTTTGTATTTTCAACACATATACATAATTTCTTATATATCATATGAGCAAAAGATAGAATCTTTGGAGAACTAAAGGTAAATCTATCCTCTATATATGTCCTGTATCTTAAAGCGGAGTTCCACCCTAAGGCTGCATTCACACTGTAACGCGTTGTATTTTGCCGCGACAAATTGCGGCGTATTGTGCCGTTACAAAGCGAGTCGTTTAACCTTTTTTTAACAAAACATTTAACATTGTTGTCTATGCCGAACGCCGAAAGTCGCTTGAAAAAAAGGGTCCGAGACTTGTTTTGAGCTTCAGGCGTATGGCGTTTCGGCGTTTTGGTGTGGAGATGTGAACCATCTCCATAGACATCAATGTTAAATCACCCCTCCAGCGGCACGAGCGTCGGGCGTAAATACGCCAAGGTGTGAATGCAGCCTAAAATGAAACTTCTGCTTTTCAGATTACCCCCCCCCCCCTCCAGTGTTACATTTGGCACATTTCAGGGGGGAGCAGATACCTGTATAATGCAGGTATTTGCTCCCACTTCCAGGCATAGATAGCCGCAGTATCTGCAGATGTCATGTCCGGCCCCTCCTCCATTCCCCAGCTGTCTTCTGGGAGACACACAGGTTGCAGAAGACAGCAGGGACCAGTGAGATCACGCAGCACAACTTGCGCATGCACAGTAGGGAACCAGGAAGCAAATATGCTTTACTCCCTTACCGAAGATGGCAGCGGCAGCACCTGAGAGCCGAGGGACAGATCAGCTTCGGGGTGCCGACATCGCGGGCGCTCTGGACTTGTAAGTGTCCATATTTTAAAAGTCAGCAGCTGCAGTATTTATAGCTTCTGACTTTAAAAAAAAATGGTCCTGGTGGCATCCTGGTGGTCCTGGGTGGGCATCCGAGGGAGGGCTGCAATGATAAACAATCAGCACAGAGCCGATTGGCTCTCCTCTATGCGCGTCTGTCAGAAGCGAGTGAGGAAAAGCCGATTAACGGCTCTTCTTGTTTAAATCTTGATCAGCCGTGATTGGACACAGCTGATCACGTGGTAAAGCGCCTCAGTCGGAGGCTCTTTACCGAGATCGTGTAGCGGTGTGTCAGATGGGCACGCGGCTGCTGTTATCCTGCTGGACGTCATATGACACCCAGTCAGGATAACTGAACCACCACCCATCCGTCATTCTGCTATATGCTGGATGGGAAGTGGATAAAGAGGAGCTCCAGGCTCCATTTAGAAAAAATGTAAATTAAAAGTCAGCAGTTACAAATACTGTAGCTGCTGACTTTTAAAATTAGGACACTTACCTGTAAACGAATCCAGCATTGTCCTCACCCGAGCTGATTTTTCAATCTCTTGGGCAGTGGCGGCCCATCCATATGGGGCACAGGGGCGCCACCCCCTAATCAATGCGCCCGGCCCCTAATCTACATGCAGGGCGCCAGATGCATTGATTTAAATGTTTTTTTTTTTAAGTGCATGATTAGAGCCTGAGGCTCTAATTGGCTTAATAAAAGGGTGGGCTCGCCCCTCCCACTTGTGTGACAATAGCAAATTATTATTCACTATTATCTTCCTGATTCCCCTCCTGGCCAATCAGGAAGTGGGTCTTGAGACCCAATCATGAAAACACTTCCTGTTCAGGCAGGAGGAGAATGTCTTTCTGTGTGCTGCATCAGCATGGACTCACCCCACCAGGTAGACAATGTCTTTGAAGCCCAGCCAGGAGAAGCGGTTAGAGTGGCCCCGGCGCTCTTCCTTCCCCCTGCCTCCTAAGGTAAGGCATCTGATTGCCATATTCACATCCATCTGCCCTAGGGGGGCTAAATTGCCACCGGTCATCTTCCACGGGGGGGGGGGGGGTTGGTACTGCCCACCATAGATATACTGCGGCAGGGCGGTCACTCTGTGCCAGGTCACACACCTAGTATGTAATCAGACACATCTGGGCCTGGGGTGTGCACACGCCGCTGGTGACTCACTCCCACTATGATTATACACAGCAGGAGCCCAGCAGTGGGTACCGATTACACAGGACACAGGCTGAATGACAATCTGCCTATGTAAGCAAGGCAGATTGTCATTCTGTCAGAAGGGAAGGCATTAATCCTATGTTTCTGCTAAGCAGAAACACAAATCTCCCCCTAGTCAAAGCACCTCCCGCACAGTGAGTAAGCACAACCTAGGCACAAAGTCAACCTTTTGATCGCTCCTGATGTTAACCCCTTCCCTTCCAGTGTCATTAGTACAGTGACCAGTGGCGGCTGTTTTTTTTTTGGAGGGTGGCACTAGCGAACCCCTCCCCCGTTGTCTGCTGGTCGGTCCTTACCCCATCTAGGTGGCAGGGTGGAGGCAGCTGCTCCGGTGTCCCCTCCAGCATAGTGGGCGGGCCCCATTTAGGGGGCAAGGTGTGGGCAGCGGCTCCGGTGTTCCCTCCAGCATGGCGGGCGGGCCCCATCTAGGCGGTGGGTGGTGAGGTGCGGGCAGCGGCTCCGGTTTCCGCTCCTCCAGCGGCTTCTGCCATGCATCTCTGCGCTCTTCCTCCTAAGCGCTAGGCCTTCGATAGGATCACCTTACATTTTGGCCAATCCGGTGAGGAGAGGAGATTTAGTGTGAAAATAGTGAATATTCATTCGTTATCGTCACCCAACTCGGTGGGCTTCAGAGCTCACCCTTTTTTGAAGCCTCTTAGAGCCTCTGGTTCTAATCACTTGCTTCAAAAAACACTCCCCCCCTGATTGGAATCCATGGTCCAGTACCCTGTATGTAGATAAGGGGGACCTGTTAGAGCATATTTTTTAGCACTCATTACTGTATTAATGTCACTGGTCCCCAAAAAGTATCAGTGATGTGTCTAATTTGTCCGCCCCAATATCGCAGCCCCACTATAAGTCGTCGATCGCCACCAATAGTAAAATAAATAAATAAACATATCCCATAGTTTGCAGACGCTATAACTTCTTTTTTTTTTCAAAATTGCCGGTCTTTTTTTGTTTATAGCGCACAAAAATGAAAACCCACAGATGTGATCAAATGCCACCAAAAGAAAGCTCTATTTGTTGGGGAAAAAAACACAAATTTCATTTGGGTACAGCGTCGCACGACCGCGCAATTGTCAGTTAAAATAACGTAGTACCCTTTTGAAAAAATGGCCTGGTCAAGAAGGGGGTAAAACTTTCTGGAGTTCAATTGGTTAATGCAAGGAATGCATTACAGTGAAAAACGTTTTTATCTTTAGTATCACTTTAAGTCTTACCCCATGGCAGTGCTTGCAGATAAACATGTTAGGAGTTATTTCCATCAATGTTACAAGGAGCAGAAAAGTAGGGAGAACAAGTTAGGAAGACAAAAAAATTGAGGAATAAACCTGCACAAAAACCCTGGTAACAAGATTCAAATGGGTTTTTCCCTGCATTCCCACTGCATCTTAATCTTTTTTCACTAGGTTTAAAATTGAACCTGCCACTCTCCTTCAACTTACCCTCCTAAGACAACAATGGCAAACAGGATAAACAAAGAAGCTCAAGATGGCTTAAAGGGTCAATAAAGGATTTTTTTTTTTTTTTTTTTGCTGAAATGACTGTTTACAGGGTATAGAGACATAATAGTTAACTGATTCCTTTTAAAAATGATTAAAAATAGATAAAAAACAATCATATAATGTACCTGCAGTTTAGTTTAGTTTTTGCTGTTGTTTCCTGGTTCTCTGATGAACAGAGACAAAGAGCCAATAGAGGGCAGTAAAGGTTTTGCAAAACGAAACTGGATTGGTGCTGAGGGGTTTTAGACACACCTCATTGATTAGTCACCACAGTGAGAAATCTCCCAGTATTGTGGTGATCAGGAAACAGACAACCAGGAAGTGTCCAGAACAGAGAGGAATTACAGCAACATCAGAGCAAAAACGAACAATGAGGACATGAAACCAGGACTGCAGTAAGGTAAAGGAAGCTATTTAGCTAAAAAAAATAATTCCTTTAGTGACCCTTTAACATCAGGGCTCAAGTCCTGCGGGAACGCATGGGAACTGAGTCCCTGCACTTTTTTCACAGCAGGAACGCAGTTCCCTTTGCAGGACTAGGGCAGTAAATCCTTCACTAAGCGGCGATGCCCAGCTCGAGTCACTTGCTTAAAGTTCTTTCTAAATCCTGCGATAACTCGCGGCAGATCTCCGCAATGTCTCCTGGGAACAATGACAAAAGCTCCCAGGAGACATTGCGGCATTGAGGAAGTGACGGAATACCCGCACACTACCCGATGAATCCATATACAGGAAGCGGCCCGTAACATAAAGGATTACTAAGGTACAGTGGATCGAAAAAAAACAAACAAACATGCGGTTTAGTAATTATGCATATGAGCGTATCTTTTTTTTTTTTTTGGTGGGGGAGTGGATCTTGGGTGGGAGTTCCCACACTTTTTTTCCCCAGGACTTGACCCCTGCTTAACATGCCTCAAAAAATATACCTGCAAGTCTGAAAGAGCCAAATACAGAGAAATTTTTACTTACTATCCTTTTGCCTCATTCTAGTTGACAATACATGACAAGTATTTAATGAATAATAAGTAAATACATATAGCATTTGTATCTGCAGTATGTTTCTGTCTCTCACCTGTGGGTTTGTAGTTGTCTGATGACAGATTATTTTTGGTGTTTGAGATGTCTTTGTGGGAAGCCAAGAAAAGGACCACTTCACTCTTCTCATTTTTTATCGGAACTATATCAAGGAGGCACCAGAATGAACCACCTGCAAGAAAAAGTATTATAGAACAATTACTCCTTAAAGTGTCTTTAAACCCACGTCATTATAACTTTCAATAAATGTTATATTCATGTTGTTTATACTCACACAGTCACCACAGGATTCATTTTCTCTATTCTGCAAAAAAAAAATGGTTGATCCTGCTGCTCTCTGTCTCCCCCTCCTGTCTATGTCCCCACTGCAGTTAGGGATTTTGCAAAGCAGTGTTGGCAGCTAGTGCACATGCTCAGTTTTCATTGTATTTCTACCTCGAGCATTTCCTCCCTATCACATCTAAGTGTATAAACAGTAGTAAATGACACAGCCCACTTCCTCCCTCCTCCTCCATGTCCACTAACCAGTTAAACACAATAGGGGCAGAATATTACATGTAGATTTATGAAGGCTTCACCTTACTGTTATTCTAATGCCGCGTACAGACGGTCGTTTTTTGTGATGAAAAAAACAACGTTTTTGAAAACGTCATTTAAAATGACCGTGTGTGGGCGAAAACGTTGTTTTATGTCTTCTGAAAAACGACAAAAAAAATTCGAACATGCTCGAATTTTTTGTGTCATTTTTCAAAACGTCGTTTTTTGTGTCAATTAAAATGATAGTGTGTGGGCAAAACGACGTTGAAAACAACGTTTTTAAACCCGCGCATGCTCAGAAGCAAGTTATGAAGTGAGCTTCAATGGAACAGAGTGCCGTCGTACGTGCTGAACGTAACCGCGCTTTGCTAGAGCATTTTGAAAAACGATGGTGTGTAGGCAACGTCGTTTTTGAAAATGACGTTTCAAAAACGTAGTTTTGTTTCATCACATAAAACGTCGTTTTGTTTCATCACAAAAAACGACCGTCTGTACGCGGCATAAGACACAGAATGCAGAAATCCTCCATACCATGTTTTTGCCAAAGAATAATAAAGATTTAATTTCAAATTAATATTTGTATGACAATATAAAACAGTTTATTGATATTATTTATTTACTTTTCCTCTGTATTCCAAAGGCTGTTTTCACTTTTTTATTTTGAACAAAAGCTTCTAATGCTACTAACTGTTTCCCTTCAGACAGGCTGAGAAAGATCTGGGTCATGTGACAGCTGGATATCGATTAGGAAAAACGTAATTAATTATTTTTTTTTAATTAAAATTATTACAGTGCCATCATACTACACATACAGAAATAGAAGGGATAATGTAAATTAATTAGTGTGTGTTTAGTATCACTTTTAGTACAAAAATGTGATCATCATAAAGGACGTAAGGCCTCGTACACACGACCGAGGAACTCGTCGTAAATGAAACATTGTTTACCTCGACGAGTTCCTTGTCAGGCTTGTGGAGAAACTTGACAAGCTTTCTTTGCGTACACACAGTCAGGACAAAATCTCCTCGTTCTCAAACGCGGTGACGTACAACACATACAATGGCAGGGGAAGTTTGATTCCACTGGCACAACCCTTGGGGCTGCTTTTGCTAATCTCATGTTACTGCGTGTTAAGTAAAAGTTTGGTCGGAGACGATTTGCACTTTTCAGTCTGTTACAGCGTGACAAATGTGCTATCTCCATTACAAACGATACTTTTACCGAAGGTGCGCTCCCGTCTCATACTTTATTCTGAGCATGCGCAGGTTTCTTAGCATACACACGAATGTGTTTCTCGTCGAAAACCAGCCAGATGAGGAACACGACGAGGAAATTGAGACTCCCGTTGAGGAAAACGAGAACTTGTTCTCTTTTTTTCTCGTCGAGATCCTCGACAGTTTCCTCGATGAAAAACATACACACGACCGTTTTCCTTGGCAAAAAAGCTCTGCCACAAAGTTTCTTGATGGATTCTGTTGAGGAAAACGGTCGTGTGTACGAGGCCTTATAGAAATTTAAGAACAGATTTTTAATATATATATGTACTGTATTTGTATACATTTCTATAGTGGTGTCAATGGAAACTTGTGGCTTTTCTACAGGGGTAAAAAAAATATATCTGGAAGCTCACAGTCAAACCTCGGATGTAACCAGAAGTGTGCTGCCATACAGTACATAGACAGAAAATACTGCACATTCAATACAAACATTTCCAGAGTAATCAAGAAGTATTGTCTTTGTGTATAGAGTGTGAATGATGATATCACCATGGCAATCAGCCTCAGACCTGTTCTCTGTCAGAAGGGTTAGATTTTTTCGTCTAGAATTATATATTCCTTTTCTGATGCAAAATAAAAAAATATGTATAGCCTGATGCTATCAGTGTCTTATAAGTGATCATAAACCCTGGTATAAGCCCACTGCGATGACTGACCTCAGGCGATACACACCTTTACCTGTTTATCTGTAACCCACAGATCAAAGTGTATTTCTGAGTTTCCAGAAAGCAGTGGGCAAGGATCTGGGGTCACACACTGCACAGCACATATCAGACAGCTGAGTGTAATCTGACACCTGAGTGGAGTGATTGGACACACACACAGGGGTAGATTTACTAAAACTGGTGCACTCACAATCCTGGTGCAGCTGTGCATGGTAACCAATCAGCTTCTAACTTCAGCTTGCTCAATTAAGCTTTGGAAATAAAACCTGGAAGCTGATTGATGTCTATGCATAGTTGCTCCAGACTTTGCACTCTCCAGGTTTAGTAAATAAAAGTATAAATCTCTTCATGTATAATCATATCTAATGACATAATACTAGTATTTCTGTATATGGCATGGCTTGCTAAATCTTGTGCTGAATTTTGACTTACTTAATAAAACACTATGTGGCTCACCAGAACTAGACCTTGACAAGAAAGTATAAGCATATATATGTGGATCACATAATCTCAGAGGTGATCTTAAAATAGTGCCCCCCAACTGTTTCTTTACACATGCACTTTCCCATGTACGGATCCCATGAGGATCGTACCTTTCTCATCCGCTTGCTCAGCGGGGATCGCTCCGTTGATCCCTGCTGAACCGGCAGATGACAGGGTGGTCCCTGCACCCTTTGCAGAGACCACCCTGTCAGATCTCCGCTCTCCTCTATGGGGGGATCAGATGAACACAGACCGCTTGTCCATATTCATCCGATCCGCAGACAAATGGAAAAATACGATTTTGCAGAATCGGAGCATAGCAGACACTAATGAGATCGGGTGTCAGCGGATTTATCTGCTGACACCCGCTATCCCATAGGGATACATGTATGTCCATATTTCATCCGAAAACGGATGGATGAAATACGGACATACAGTCCGCTGGTGTGAAAGGGCCATAACCCACAGCAGATATCAGATATCTTGTGCTAAATCAGTAATTCCAAAAAAGTTAGTTGATGCCCAATCTGTTGCAGAAAAGCTACTGTATGTATAATGTATAGTAGTAGTGTGGGAGCACAGATTCGAATGCTGATGGGATATATTTACACATTGTTCTACATTTAATAAGCAGTGTATGTGTTTTCCTACCCAAGTCACTTACTGAGTCAGTTTACTATAACTGAACTGTTTTTTTTTTTACAAAAATATAGTTTCCATCTATGTCTACCGCTGCCTGCTGCCTTTCAGAGATCCAATAAAAAATTTGATTTCTGTTTTGCCTAATAGATAGTTACTTTATAGTACAGTTAAAAAAAAAAAAAAAAATCACATATTTTAAAATGTCATCTCTCTGCTTGTAAGGCCTTTTCCTTTTATGTGCAACTGGTCATTGATCATATCTGTGTCCCTAACAATATGCGGTTGATTCGCACAATGCCACACATTTCATAATTAATTATCTTTCCAAATTTTCACTGCACCACTTCCTGACACATTCCTGAACTCTGATATCACATCATATTTTCCAGTGTCTACAACTGCAAACATCATACTGTTATTGAGATATTCAGGGAGACAGCAGATGTGATTTTTTTTGTCTATGCAATCCCACTATCAACCTTGCTGGAAATTTCCACTGGAGTGCAGGGGATAATGGCAATTTAATATACAAAAGGATAAGGGCTATTAAATAACAATATTTTTTCTGATGAATCTTCTCATAGCTAACTAAAAGACATTTATCCTGTCTTGTCAAGAACTTGTCCCAAAAAAACGTTACTCACTGCGCATAAAGTAATAAATCATAATAACCAGACAATTATTCAGAACAGTCACTACACTAGGTTCCTGTAAAATATTACTGTTTAGAACCTGAAATCTGTGACTGAGAACACAGTAGGTGCAAAAATGGTCATTAGTCATGACTGCTTCTATTTAATCAAACTTCAATAACTCTAGGTACTTCATACCATTTCATCTAACTTACTAATGCATTTCATTCACAGCAGAACCAATTTCTAAAATTCAGCTCCCTCCTAGGTATGAAATTCGGAAAGTTGCAGGAAATCAATACATTTCATGTTCTCCCTAAAATAATATATATATGTAACAACCGCATTCCATTATTTCAGTTTCCCTGTGTATCAAAATACTGAACAACTGTACTACTTTTTATTATTCTGCTGGTCACGTAAACAAAGGATTTACATTGGGACACTGTGTTTTTCATTACTGAAGCCCTTCTATGGTACAGATATACATAGAACTTCTTCTGAGCTCATTGGTAATGTAACACGCCAATGGAGTTGGCATGTAGGATATTAGGTATCGATACTGAGCACCCCAGCATGTTAGAGTAGCATGCATGGCTGAACTCAAAGTGACTCCTACAATAGGGTGACCAGACATCCCCGGTTTCAGGGGACAGTCCCTGGATTGAGGACACTGTCCCCAGACCAAGTCTGTCCCCAGTTTTGTCCCCAGATTGTATTTGAACAGGGGCTGGGGCAATTTCAAAGACAGTCCCCTAGACAGTGCAGAATTAAAAATATTATAATTCTTAATTACACGCCCCCACTCTGCCCCTCCTACTAGCATAGGGGAGTGTATTTTTTTTTACATTATCTGTGCCCCTTTCTGATGATCATGTGCTGGTTGGAGCGGAGGGAATATTTCTTCAGTTTCAGGTGCCCATCCAGTTCCGCTCACATGTTCTTCTGCCTTGGCACAAGTCTCGGCCTGCTGCCTGCCTATTTCCTTGCCTTCCCTGGCGGAGTGATCTTCCTCCGCACCCCACCCAGTAGTAGCCGGGGCCCGGAGAGTAAAACTTGACAGACTGTGAGGCGGGCAGCTGCGGCGACGGGAAGAGAGTCGCTGATTGCTGCCATTACTAGTAAAAAAAATATGTCCCCGGATTTCATTTTAAAAATCTGGTCACCTTAACCTACAAGCAAAATAATGTTGTTGGGCTGTTGTTATGCAGACCTTCTGGAATTAATATGTCACAGTCCTTGACCTGGAACAGTTATGAAGTTGAGCAATATCAAAGAAAGATAAACATTACTATCTGCATGCTTGTGGGTGGAGTTTATAGTGGAGACCTGAAGAGGCAAAGTACTCATGTCCTTGTAAGCTACCAGACATATACCGTATATACTTGAGTAGAAGCCAAGTTTTTCAGCACATGTTTTTGTGCTGAAAATACCCCCCTCTGCTTATACTCGAGTCACCTTTTTGCGCCTGATCTCCCGAATTTTTGAAATGACTTGTTCTTCCACATTTTTGCTTGTATGTTAAATACAGAGTTGTATTGACTACTAGTAGAACAAACTCTGTAGTTGACTTAGCCTCATTTAATCTCCCTGCTTACTGGAAACATGTAGGCTGCCACTGCTGAGAATTTGTTTTGAAAATGCAATGTGCTTGAATGACAACTCTCTGGATACCAGCAGTCTGTGTTCTGGGCATTCATCCTTGGGTGCAGACTGCCCTAAAAGTTAGTACCACTTGGTGCACTGTCCGGCCCCTTCCAGCCACAGACACTTTCAGGTTCTCTTCTCTTCGCATACACACGATCGGAAATTCCGACAAGAAAAGTGCGATGGGAGCTTTTTGTCGGAAATTACGACCGTGTGTATGCTCCATCGGACTTTTGCTGTCGAAATTTCCGCCAACAAAAGATTGAAAGCAGGTTCTCTATTTTTCAACAGAAAAAAATCCTATCGGAAAATCCGCTCATCTGCATGCAATTCTGAAGCGCAAAAAAACAAGCATGCTCAGAATCAAGCAGAAGAGCCAAACCTATTGAACTTCATTGATCTCGGCTCGTCGATGGTCGGAATTTTTGACAAGATTTGTGTGACCGTGTGTATGCAACACAAGTTTGAGCCAACATTCAGTCACGGTTTTCTTGTTGGAATGTCCGATCGTGTGTACGCGGCATAAGAGTTTAAAGGCTGTTGGTAGAGGGGCTACCGGTAGACAGTGCACTTGTGCCTGCTGCTTGCACCAAGACCCCGGGACCTCATACAACGGGGCTAAATGCCCAGCATGCATGAGGCTTGAGAAGTTCTGACTTATCTCTAACCTTATGGATTAGCACACTTATTCTGAATCAGTGATTTGGAAACTAATGAAGACAAGCGGGTTGATTTTTTAAAGGCATACAGGAGTTGATTTACTTAAGGCAAATAGACTGCGCACTTTGCAAAATGCAGTTGCCCTCTGCAAGTGCAGTTGCTCCAGAGCTTAGTAAATGAGGCAAGGCTTCACTTTGCAAAGAGTATCCAATCACATGCAAGAATAAAAAAAAAAAAACATTTCTGTTTGCACATGATTGGATGATGGAACTCAGCAAAGCTTCTGCTCATTTACTAAGCTCTGGAGTAACTGCACTTTGCAAAGTGTACAGTCTTTAGTACACCCCATAGACTGTGCACTTTGCAAGTGCAATAGCACACATTTTCCACAGAGCTTTGCGAATGTGGTTAAGCTTCACTTAGTAAAACATATCCAATCAGGTGCAGGAAAATAGGAAAAACAGCATTTTTGCTTGCATGTGATTGTAGGATGGAAATCACCAGTGATTCGCCACATCTACTAAGTTCTGGGGAAAACTGGTGCAACTGCACTTGCAAAGTCTATTTGCAGTTAGTAAGTCATCCCCAAAGGATCAGCATAATAGCCAGGGAGTTAGCATTTTCATAAGGAGGACAACAATAACAACCGCTATGTTTCTCTCAGGAAAGCACACTTAGGTTTCAGTGAGTTGACCGACTCAAATACTTGCATTGTGAGAGAGAAGCAACAAAGCATAGACAATGTATAACACTCCATAGAAAGAAGAAAGAGCTGTAAACTATATACAGAAATTAAGCTTTCAAAACAGTAAAATATAATGATTTTATTATTTAACGTGTATGTCAAACTCAAGCATATTTTTTTTCATTTGGATAGGGTGGAGAAGTACCCATGTCAGCATGTTACTGCTAACTGGGGCATCGTTGGAGGGATTACTGCTCACTCACTGTCATGGCAAAAATGGTTTCACCGGGCAGGAAGTGAGAGAAAATCTGCAGATGCAAACAGCAATAAACAGCTTATAGAATTTCCAAGACTACTGTGAAAAAATAAACAGATATTTTTTTTTTCTAAATGGCATCTGTTCCTTTGCTCTTGATGCAGATCTTCCGCCATTTTCTATCTGGTAAAACTGGGATCAGGGGTATAATACATACAGTGAAGGTAAATCTATTTATCATACTCATAGAGAGCAGTAGAAACCCAACAACCCTTCCTTACTTCATCCAAAACAAACAATATGTTTTGGCTGGACATGCCTTAAAGTGCCTTAAAGTGAACCTGTGGTTTGCCCATGCAAGGCAAAGCAACAGGCTCTTTTAACTGCCACCTTCCCAAGCTGCAAATACTCATCTTTTTTTTGGCCACAAATTGAGGAAGCCTTGTGTTACTAGCCATGAGTTGGAGCTTACATGGGGCTGAGGAAATTATCTGCTCCACCACATGATAATAACCAACCAGCCAACACCATTGTTGTATATTAGGAGGAAGGGGAGTAACACACATTCTCAGAAGCACCGGTTAGCTTTAATGCAAACAGATCTTATTTACATGTATATATGAAACATATCTGGAAGACTATACATTCCCTTACAGTATATGTGAACCCTGTAAAACAACCCATTCAGTTTAACCACTTGCCATCCAGCCACAGTAAATTTACTGTGGCAGGGCAGCACGGGCAGGCTGAATTATTAACATGTATGTCACCAGCTGAGGGGCATGATGTGTGCGTGGCGTGCCACTTCTGTGATTGCTGTGTCTGCTCCCCGTACCCAGCTGCTTTGTGTGGCTGGGGTATCACTGATCACTATGCGATCACATGATCAAAATGTAATCACAACTGTTATAAATGGGTTAACTTCATAACAGCTGAACTTAGTATTGTGATGCTGTGATTGGCCCTAACTAAGATAACTAATCTATATATTAATATCATAATTTCCCTTGGGATTAATAAAGTATGTTGAATATGAACTGAGGGAAAATAAACTAATTAAATAAATCTTCAGCGTTCCTTGAAGATTTACCAAAAGCCTACATTAATAGGGAATGTGTATCTTAAACTAAGGGTATGCTATGCATATTGACAAAATAAGAACACGGATTACACAGAGTAAATGTTTTTTTTCCTGGAGTTATTCTTAAATTTAGTTAAATAGGAAAGCTTTAGCTCAGACACTGCACTAAGTAATAGTACCACACATAAAAAAAAGATTTTTTGCAAGTATATTATTCTTAGTCATTGACTTAAAAAGAATATTTGGTTTTAAGATTATTTCTTAAAATCAACAAAAATTCATTCATTCCATCTTTAATTAAAAAAATGGCCCCACTTCAATCAGCACCAGGGGATGGATTATCGCTAGAAATTTTGCATGTTACTACAAATGTTAGGCAAATGGAATGCTAATTTAGTCAGATGGAGAATGAGCCTTATGTAAATGTAGATTCTAGATCTCATGGGTGAAAAAAATTACATATTTAACAGACTCTTTATATTTTCCCCTGTCATTTTTATTAAATATATGCAGATATGGGCTTAAGTTTAATGCCAGTGTATTTAACAGAGTTGAAAGCAAAAAACTGAGTGAAAATGACATTGCATGTGTTAAAATGTTGTATTGTGCAGCTATCATCCGAGAGCTTAGCAGTTAATCTGTGGTAACTGTACCAAGGATTTTGAAGAAATTTGGCTTTTTTGCCCTTAATTAGTCATTAAATTGATCATAAATTACAAACAGAGTAGCTGGGAATCATTGAACACTGAGCTAGAAATTACATTTTCATTTCACCTAGTACTCACCAAATGTACCAACTCATATATACCCCATTTGCTAATTGTATAGTACAGCAGAGCTTCCTTTAGGCTAGGTTCACACTTCTGCGTATGGCTGTGGGTGCGGGAA
This sequence comes from Rana temporaria, assembly GCF_905171775.1. NCBI lineage: Eukaryota > Metazoa > Chordata > Amphibia > Anura > Ranidae > Rana > Rana temporaria. The sequence continues at coordinate 133,707,352 of NC_053494.1, forward strand.
TTGCAGCTATACAGCACCTGCAACCACCTGCAGTTAAAATGCACTGCTCTGTGAAAACGTGCGGGGCTGCCAATCATTCTGAATGGTATCCCTACGCATGTAAAACCACAGTGCATGTGCAGGAGCCACCAAACGCGGCCTGCAAAAATGCATAGGTGTGAACCAAGCATAAAGGAAAAGGTTACATGTCCTACTTACAAAAAGATTATCAAAATAATTTATACCTCAGTTTAATGAGTGGAGCCACACAAATAATGAAATACTCTTGTAGAAAGCAAGAATTGGTCTTGCTGGGAAAAAAATTAATTTGATACCCCAGTCACACAGCTGTGAAAACATTTGTCTTTGGGTGTTGGTGGTGCCTTCCCCCCTCATAACCTTCTAGAGGTACTCTTGACGAAAGCAAGAATTGGTCTTGCTGTAAATAATTTTAAGTTTGAGGCCCCTGGTCACACAGGTGCAGAAAAATTGATCTTTGGGTGTTGGTGGTGCCTTCACCCTGTAACCTTCTAGAGCACAGGTGTCAAACACAAGGCCCGTGGACCGAATCTGGACCTCCAGGACATTTCATGTGGCCCTCGCACCTCTCCTGCAGCTGCAGGAGAGCTCCAGCCCTCCTCTGGTTCTCCTCCAGACCCCTACCTTCTGCTTTCAAGCAAGGCATCCAGCATCTTCGCAGAGGAAAGGGGGTGCACTGTGATGTAAGGGAGAGTAAGGAACTCAACTTCTGATGATGGGGTGGCTCTTGACATCCAATGTAAGGGGATGGGATCCGCTGGACATCTAATCTTACAGATACAACTGGCCCTTTTGAGGACAATCATAATGCTGATGCGGCCCATGATGAAATTGAGTTTGACACCCCTGTTCTAGAGGTACTCTTGATTAAAGCAAGAATTAGCCTTGCTGTAAAAAAAAAAAAAAATATGAACATTTTACGCCCCTGTCACACAGTTGCGGAAAACTTGGTCTTTATGTATTGGTGGCGCCTTCACCCCATAACCTTCTAAAGGTATCCTTGATGAAAAATTGCAATTGTATATATGCCCAGGTGGATTAATGTGAAGATATTACATTCATTCATCTAGTGATATCAGAGATCACCAAATGGACTGTTTGTTTTTCTGCACAATTGTTTTTTTTGCACAACTGATTGGACACTGTGTGGAATACGGAGTATATTGCACTTTATTGCTAGTTTTAAATGTGTAAAAAAAAAGGTTTTTGCATATTATTAGTGGAAATTTTACAACATATTGCACTTTATATATATATATATCCAAAACATGTTTTTGTTTCTTCCAGAACAGACACTATTTCAGGTAATAAATAGTGTTGCTCACGAATATTCGCATTGCGAATATTCGACTCGAATATAGCATATTCGAGAAATCGCGCTATATTTCGAATTTCGCGGTGAATATTCGCAATTCCGAATATTCGCATTTTTTCAATTTGATTTTTAAAACAGATCACATCCTATCGACGTCTAAAAGCATTGCTGGTATGATTAGAGACCCTGGGCCGAGTAGCTAAGCTGAGGCGATCCTTTTATGTTGCCAAATTGAAAAAAAAAAATTGCGATTTTTCGCTATTGCGAATGCGAAAATGATTGCGAATTTTCGATAACTGTGGTAGGAGAACTCTGATTGTCTCTGATGCAAAAGGGGGGGGCTTTGTGTATGTGTATGTTATGAATATTTGTATGTTTGATATTATTATTTTTTGTAAGAAGGAAAAAATTGCGCATACCTTAAAAAAGGGGAGAATACAGCAGCAACTCAAAAATGTTATACAACATAAATTAAGACAGAAAATGGAGTCGCTCTACAAGAATAAAAAATATGTCTAGTGACAAGACATGTGGGCAAATTATAAAATAAGCAAGCGCAAATAACTTGTGAAATACACAGTGAAACAAATATATAAAGAAATATAGTCCCAATAATAGAAAAATAATCTTTCATAAAAATGTCTTTGATATGTGAAGTGAAAAAAAGTCCAAAGCATGCAGCATGAACGTGTTCAATCTTCAAGGTGTTTGATTGACAAATGGCTGTGACAGATGGATAGAGTAAAGAATCACCACCAATGCAAAACACTTTTTATTTTGTATTGTAAAATATCACGAATATTCTGAGCCAATCAGAGTGCTCCTTCCGCATTTGCCGAATATTCGCAATTATTTTGTATTGTAAAATATCAAGAATATTCTGAGCCAATCAGAGTGCTCCTTCTGCATTTGCCGAATATTCGCAATTATTTTGTATTGTAAAATATCAAGAATATTCTGAGCCAATCAGAGTGCTCCTTCTGCATTTGCCGAATATTCGCAATTATTTTGTATTGTAAAATATCAAGAATATTCTGAGCCAATCAGAGTGCTCCTTCCGCATTTGCCGAATATTCGCAATTATTTTGTATTGTAAAATATCACGAATATTCTGAGCCAATCAGAGTGCTCCTACAGCATTTGTCGAAATTGCGCAATAAATATCGCATTCGCATGTTGCGATATTTCGATAAAATATCACGAATATTCTGAGCCAATCAGAGCGCTCCTCCAGCATTTCTCGAAATTGCGCAATAAATATCGCATTCGCATGTTGCGATATTTCGATAAAATATCACGAATATTCTGAGCCAATCAGAGTGCTCCTACCGCAGTTATCAAAAAATCGCAATTATTTTCGCATTCGCAATAGCGAAAAATCGCAATCATTTACTTTCGATAAAATATCACGAATATTCGAATTTAGCGAATATATCTCGAATATTCGAATATATATTCGAGATATATCGCGAAATCGAATATGGCATATTCTGCTCAACACTAGTAATAAATAGAAGAGAAAACACAGTTACTGTATAATGCAGAACCCAAACTCACTGAGAGAAGACAAAACAAAAAAACACAAAAGAAGCCAGCTGGTATATGTGCATGGTGTGACTAATAGGTTTACTGAGCTCCTGACAGTTTTCCTACTCTTCATTAACAAGTCTCTGTCTGCTCCGCAGTAAAAATATTTTTCTTATGGAAAGTGTGTTTCCGCATTCTTTCATGCAGTCTTGTGTTATCATATTTAAGGTTCTTTACTCCTTTTGATCTTTGACAAGTCTTTATAATCTTTAGTGCAAAGTTCCTTGTTCCTAAACTTTACACGTAGCAAACAGAGGAGATGGGATCTATTCAATGAACTGCATTCCCAATTGTGTACTTCAAGGATACAGTATACAGTGCTCAGCATAAATTAGTACAACCTCTTTTGAAAAGTAAGATTGTAATCAATATTTCAATGAACACAAGACCAATTTCCAAAATTTTGACAAAGTAAGGTAATAATATACCTGTATTTATCGGCGTATAACACGCACAGGCGTATAACACGCACCTTAACTTTAAGAGGGAAGTTTTAGGAAAAAAACATTCCACAGCCCCCTGCGTATAACACGCAGGTACAGTTTATCCTCTATTTTCAGGGTAAAAAAGTGAGTGTTATACGCCAATAAATACAGTAACTTAGATTACTAAAATTAGTTAATGCAAAAATGAATACACCCCACAAAAAAAAAAAAAAAAACTAGTACATCTAGTATTTTGTATTACCTCCATGATTAGTAAGGACAGCACCAAGTCTTCTAGGCATGGAATGAACAAGTTAGCGACATATTGCAACATAGTTGTTCAATTGGGTTCAGATCAGGAGACATACTTGACCACTGAATACTTTTCACCCTGTTCTTCTTCAGAAATGCAACAGTGGCCTTAGTGTTTTGGATCAATGTCATGTTGGACAAGTGCACAATGACCAAGGGCACGGAGTGATGGTAGCATCTTCTCTTTCGATATGAGCAGTACATCTGTGAATTCATGATGCCATCAATGAAATGCAGCTGTCCGACACCAGCAGCACTAATGCAGCACCATAGAAGGGCACTGCCACCACCATGTTTCACTGTAGACACCATGTATTTTTCTTTGTACTCCTCACCTTTGCAACGCCATACAATTTTTAAGCCATCAGTTCCAAAAACATTTACCTTGGTCTCCCCTTACTCCAGAGAACACAGTCCCAGTAGTCTTCGTCTTTTTAAGCATGGGCCCTGGCAAATTCTAGGTGGGCTTTTTGTCAGCTGAAAAGACAAGAGTAAAAGAGAGAGTGCACCGGCTCTAGTGTGACAACGTTTATTAAAAAAGACATAGATAAATGAATGTAGTAAACTCACATTGTTTAAATAAAAACAAGCGCATCCATAGAGGCTGTGGTTGCTCTTATGAGTCCAGAAATCCAAGCTGGATGTGAAGTGAACTGACAGTCTCTGTCTAATAGTCCATGAGCAGTCACTGAAAAACTGCACGAGAGCCGCCCAGTCTTAGCGAGGATCCTGGAAAGCAGAGAGTCTCCACACAAGGACACATGCACGTAATCTTCAGAAGCCAGCTGATAAATTATGCTTGGTGGCTATTATGACTATGCGCTTCAGAGGGCGTGGCTCCCTTCTTTAGGTCTACAATGTGGTCTTATAGGAGCACTTTACTCTCCTATGAGACAACATGGTAGACCTGAAGAGGGAGGCCACGCCCTCTGAATAGTATAGTCACAGCAAAAACCAAGCATCATTTATCAGCTGGCTTCTGAGTATTACGTGCACGTGTCCTTGTGTGGAGTCTCTCTGCATTCCAGGATCCTCACTGAGAGCAGTCAGCTCTTGTGTAGTTTGTCGGCGACTGCTCGTGGACTGTGGATGCGCTTGTTTTTATTTACACAATGTGAGTGTACTACATTCATTTAATGGGTCTTGCCAGACTTGCATATAATCACAGGGCGACTAATCACTGTGAATGCACTATATTTAATGTACCAACGTCCTGGGAAAGTGACAATGGAAATTAATGGACTAATAAATTGGACTTTTGGCAGTACAGGTAGTTAATGTAAAAGATCTATATATATTTTTTTTGTAAAAAATGCATAAATAGAAACTTGTATACATAATTTCATGAAACAGTAACAGCATATGATATCAGTGCATCTAACACAAAGTAAGAGATACATTTGTACTTATACAGATACATTTATGGCATAAAAGCACATAGCGTCAAGAAGGTATAGAACTCTTATGCCGCGTACACATGATCGTTTTTCGGCATGAAAAAAAACGCCTTTTTTTAAAAACGTCATTTAGAATTATCGTGTGTGGGCTTCACATTGTTTTTTGGGTTCTGAAAAACGAAAAAAAAAAAAATTCAAACATGCTGCATTTTTTCACATCGTTTTTCGTGTTGTTAAAAATGATCGCGTGTGGGCAAAAAACAACGTTTTAAACCCACGCATGCCCAGAAGCAAGTTATGAGACGGGAGCGCTCATTCTGGTAAAACTACCATTCATAATGGAGAAAGCACATTCATCACGCTGTAACAGACAAAAAAGCACGAATCGTCTTTTACTAACAAGGAATCAGCTAAAAGCAGCCCAAAGGCGAATAGAACTTCCCCTTTAGAGTGCCGTTGTACGTGTTGTACGTCACCGAGCTTCGTTCATAATTTTTCAAAAACGATGGTGTGTGGGCAACATCGTTTTTAATGATAAAGTTGGAAAAACTTTGTTTTTTGGACATGCTGAAAAACTGCGTTTTTTTAATGCCGAAAAATGATCGTGTGTACGCGGCATTAGTGTTTGAAGCTGAAACTGATATGCATAATGGTAGATCTTGCATTTACTCTCGACATGTTTCGCGTACAGGATGCTTCATCGGGAGCATAAAGGTGGATCAATCGAATCTCAAAGAGTCGATCCAACCACTGATTGTGTGGTAAAGAGTGTACAACAAATTAAACCTAACCAGCCTCCTGGGCATGTGGTAGGTACTCGTTGTGTCTAAAGGTACAAAGGTAGGACTATGGTACAAACTGTTGGTAAACAGTATATGTAAATGGGCATAAAAGCCCTAACCGGGATCCCACTGGCAGACTTTGGACTGAAGTAGACTCCAAATGGCAGATTGCCAATTGGCCAGACAGTAGAGGGGAGGTAACCACCTCAACAGCTACCGATGCGCCTATGCATGGACCTCCGTTTTTTTGTGTTCTATACCTTCTTGACGCTATGTGCTTTTATGCCATGAATGTATCTGTATAAGTACAAATGTATCTCTTACTTTGTGTTAGATGCACTGATATCATATGCTAATACTGTTTCATGAAATTATGTATACAAGTTTCTATTTATGCATTTTTTACAAAATAAATATTTATAGATCTTTTCTCTTTAACTACCTTTCCCGCCAAAAGTCCAATTTATTAGTTCATTAATACTACATTCATTTGTCTATATCTTTTTTAATAAACTGTGTCATACTAGGGCCGGTGCACTCTCTCTTTTACTCTTGTCTATTCAGCTGTCAGTATTCCTGCTGGTTGATGGAGCAGCACAGCATTTTTTAATATACAAATATGTGAACACTAGTTTAATAATAATCTTTCAAATCTTATGATTGTATATTTTTTTACATACTTATTTACAGGTTTAAATTATCCAATGGCCCCTATGCTGTGTTTCTATATGGTTTGGAGTTGGTTGCTTTTTGCAGTACTGGTCCTTGCCACTGGGTGTCTGCTGTATTCTGGGCGAGTGTGTGGTCTCCTGTACTATGGCGTTCTCAGTAAATCTACCAAATGGTGCTGTTGGACACCAGTTGTTGAGGAAAGGTGAATGGCATCCATAGAGGATTCTGCTGTTTTTGCGGTACTGCGCATGAGCGTGTGCATGCGCAGTCCGAGACCCCCTGCTCGCCCCTGGAGCCGATGCGAGTGTTTCCGGGAAAGTAAATCATGTTTTCTTGTATTACAAACTTTTTTATACATTTCCTCAGTTACTTCTCAGTTTCCATACCTAGGCAAATGATGTCATACATCCCAGGAGTTTTCAGAAGGGAGGAGAGGAAGATATCTTTTCTCAGCTAAGCATACTCTCCTACATATATGCCTGAGCTAAGGGCAGATGGATTGCAGGAAGTAAAGGCTACATGAATCATCTGCCCTTACTCAAGATGGATGTAGCTAAATATGCAAGGGGGGGGGGTTCAATGTGATTTCTCAGCAAAACAAAGCATGCAGACATGGATGGATGGGCGAGTTTGCTTTGAATATTAAAAATGAATTACATTTTATTTTTGATTTGTGGTGCCCAGATTCAGTGTAGTTCTGCTTTTAAGTGTCCGTGCATCAATAAAGTGTCCATGCAAAGACACAAAGAAATTAAAAGTGCACTATTCTGTGCAAATCTCCTCCAAAAATATCATTCTATTCCTTTATTGCCTCCTGTGCTTATCATTCATGATACTCTACCTCTACACCAGAGAACTCACTAAATAACCATAACCACCAATTGTTAGATCATTAAACACATGTCTCCCCAGGGGATGGAACCTTCCAGGGCCACTTCCACTCTTAAGCCAGGACCGCCTCCACTCCTTCACTGGTATATCTCAGTTCATATAGAAAGTTCCATTAAAAGGCCTCTATAGTGTAAAACTATTTTTATCTTTTTATTTAAACTGGACCTATAAAATCATATAAGCAATGCCCGCTTACATTGTAAAATGCATTTTCCTGCACATAGGTATATAAAGCATTATCTCCTATGGGACACCAGCTCCACCAGCTCCGCCAGCTCCTGTAAGAGCGGCACCCTATTCAGACCTTACTTCCGGGTGTACTGATGTCACTTTTAGGAGTACCGTGCAGGATGATGTCACTTCCTGATCTGCCCCATTGCGCATCATTGTCCTGATGTTCTCTTTATAATGCAATTTTACGGATAGAGAGGCCCAGGAGGAAAAAGAGAGCATTCGCTAGCATAACTTCAGAAAGCTGCCATTTACATCTAAGAACTTTGTGAGCCTTCAGACTCCCAGGGATCTCTACAAGGTATGTGACCATATGTAAAGTCTGAAATGATGTAACCTGAACATAAGTAAATTTTAAGTTACAATATGACGTGTTCACTTTAACCACCCATTCTTTTTTATGCAATGCTATGCCTGCACCCCATAGTATGCAATGTAGCTATTTTCTTGCCTGCCCTATTCCCTTTGCTCACTTCCCCCCTGTTTCATTGTAGAAGAAAATATATCATCCTATCTCCCATTCCTTTCTCAGTTTAAAGCAATAGTGCACTCCTTTTTTTGTATACAATTTGAAGAGGGGTAATTTAGAGCGTTAATCCATGGTTTCCAGATGTTAAATCCTAGTGTGGTGTATGTTAGTAAACCTCTATCACATAATATGGCACTGACAAGGGAAGTTGTCTTTACTCCATTGAGATCCCTTACAAGTTGTTACATGGGCCATTACACTTGGGGAAGTTCAACTAAAATATAACACTTGATACACTTTTGTATTCTTTCAGTTTTTGTTCTTCTAGTTTTGGACTTTACTGTCTGACACTGCAACTGAGAGATAGTCATCCCATATGGTATTCCCATTGGTTTTCCTTGCACAGAGTAGCATTATTTATTAATATTCTTGTCAGTTAGTAGCCAGAAGGAAGCAACGTTTTGAGATCTCTGTAAGAATGCCTTTTTTCCATTGTTCATTTGTATTCTGCCTCTGTCACAGTTTGCAATATGATGGACAGAAGAAAAAGTAATGAAGGATATTCGGTAAAGCAACTGAGCTTCCATATGTCTATGAAGATTTTCAGGTATTTTGATAACTAGTCCTAGTAGTTTAAAGGTCCTAGTAGTTTAAAGGGGTTGTAAAGGTAAAAAATGTTTTTCCTAAATAGCTTCCTTTACCTTAGTGCAGTCCTCCTTCACTTACCTCATCCTTAAGAGGTAAGTGAAGGAGGACCACACTAAGGTTAAGGGAGCTATTTAGGAAAAACATTTTTTACCTTTACAACCCCTTTAAGACCTTCTGTGTTACCTTATGGTCTTTTTGTCCATTATCCATCAGTTGACTGAACAACATACCAGTTGCTTTAGATTTACTAACACTAAAGATCTGATCTGAACGAGTTAAAGAGATACTTTTGCCAAAATAGTGATATATATTAATTTCATATGCGGATAAGATATTTGGAGTTATTTACTAAAACTAGAGAGTGCAAAATCTAACTGAAGAAGCTGAGGTTAGAAGCTGATTGGCTACCATACACAGCTGCACCAGATTCTGAGTGCACCAGTTTTAGTAAATCAACCCCAATATCTGTCACATATCAGTTGTAATAAAAAAAAATGTGCACCTAGTGAAAGTGTTACCTTCATAATTATAAAAATAAAGAAAGTGTACAATTACCACATAATACCCTAAAACAGCAATTAATACTGTGAAACAATATATGATTTTTGTATCATAAAATACCACTACATATTTACTATATCACACATAATCCAACAACAAGCATGATCTGCTAAAATTAATACTTTGTTCATGATTCAATAAGCTTTACAAATCTTGTCCATACACAGTTTGATAAAAAAGTGCAAAATAGTAATTCAACTAAAGAAATATAATTTGCTATGGCATAAAACAATGCTCAATAGCATATGGACTCTTCCTTAACCACTTAAGACCCGGACCAAAATGCAGCTAAAGGACCTTGCCCCTTTTTGCGATTCAGCACTGCGTCGCTTTAACTGACAATTGCGCGGTCGTGCGACGTGGCTCCCAAACAAAATTGGCGTCCTTTTTTCCCCACAAATAGAGCTTTCTTTTGGTGATATTTGATCACCTTTGCAGTTTTTATTTTTTGCGCTATAAACAAAAATAGAGCGACAATTTTGAAAAAAAATCAATATTTTTTACTTTTTGCTATAATAAATATCCCCCAAAAATATATAAAAAAAAATTATAGCGTTTACAAAATAGGGGATAGTTTAATTGCATTTTTATAAAAAAACTTTTTTTTACTACTAATGGCGGCGATCAGAGATTTTTTTCATGACTGCGACATTATGGCAGATACTTCGGACAATCTTGACACATTTTTGGGACCATTGTCATTTTCACAGCAAAAAATGCATTTAAAATGCATTGTTTACTGTGGAAATGACAATTGCAGTTTGAGAGTTAACCACAGGGGGCGCTGAAGGAGTTATGTTTCACCTAATGTGTGTTTAAAACTGTAGGGGGGTGTGGCTGTAGGAGTGACATCATCGATTGTGTCCCCCTATAAAAGGGATGACACGATCGATGTAGCCACCACAGTGAAGAATGGGGAAGCCGTGTTTACACGCGGCTCTCCCTGTTCTTCAGCTCCGGGGACCGATCGCGGGACCCCAGCGGCGATCGGGTCCCGGTCACGGAGCTTCGGACCGGGTCGCGGGAGCACGCCACGGGCGCGCGCCCGCGACCCATGGCTGGGTACATGTACAGGACGTACCTGTACGTACATGTGCCCAGCCGTGCCATTCTGCTGACGTATATGTGCAGGAGGCGGTCCTTAAGTGGTTAATTTTGCATGGAAATTTGGCATTTTATATTGTAGGCATGTAATTCTTAGGAATAACTCACTTAAATCTGTCCAAAGAAAAATCTAGTAGACATGCTGGGTATGATAAAGTTTGAAACACAAAATCATAAATTATAATATAATAAATAACTATATTTCCCCACAAATCGATATCGCTCAATTCTGCAAGTGATTCTAATTTATTTCTGTTTTCTAACTGGTCTAAAACCACTTTTGACATAAAAGGGACACTTTTTGGTTGCTATGGACAATTTCCAGTTTACAGGTAGAAAAATCAGTCTTTATTATATACAAGTACATGCAGGACACTGGACAGACCACTAGGGACAAAGGAGATGTGTAATTATTTTATACAGTACTGTAATATGTAAGATTACAGTATACTGTATGTGTATTGTGTTTTCACTTTTTTGAATTTGGCGTCGATCTCCGCCCCCGTGCATCGTAACGCCACAGGGAACAGAGCTCGGTGGCACTCAGGCACTGTGTGAATCGAGCGAGCAGACAGCTCGCTCACACAGCGGGGAGACATCGCAGATCCAGGAGACAAGCTAAGTAACTTTGCCTGGATCCTGCAATGTGATCCCGAGTCTGGCTCGGGGATACCGCTAAATGGTACTAAAAATTCCACTTCGAGCCAGACTCGGAAATACCGCTAGGCAGGTTAAAGGATAAGTTCACCTTTGTTCACTTTTTTTTGTCCAAGTTCCAGCTCCCCTATGTACCAATACTGTATAGCATTCATGTACTTTTTTTGCAAAAATTCAATGCTTTCCATTAATTCTACATACACTTACTTTACTTGTCCTCATCTAGGTTTCCAGAGGTATCCATTTGTAATCTCTTACTTCCTGGTCAGATTATAGGTTATGACACAGTTGACCAGCTGATCTCATTAGCGCACACCCTGCATCATCCACCCTCCCATTCCCAGGTGCACGTTTTTTTAATGAAATGCAATCAATCAGTGGTCACCCTTCCCACTAAATAAACAATATACAATCAGATTGCATAGTGTATGGCCATCTTTATACAGTACATAGAAGGGAGTGGACAGAAACACTCAGCTGTCAAGCCCCATTCACATCTCTGCATAGCGTGAGCTCTCATTCCCACATGCGTCTTTTTTTTTTTTTGCAAGGTGGGGAATAGTTTTGTAGCATTTTTACTCATCACACATAGGGCATCCCATTCACCTGAATGGGCTGCCCTACACACAGCAATCGCCCCAAAGAAGCTTCAGAACTTTTTAGGGTGGAGCTTGGTGTGTTTTTTACTGCAATTTTTGGTGCAGCGCATTTCTCAAATGCAAGGAAACGCACAGATGTGAATGGAGCCTCATTGTTCTTGTGTTAATGCACCAATTTCACTTTCAGGCCCCATTCATATCTAGCAAAGTGGGAGAGACCATTTTGTGGCTCGCTTTTTCTGTGACACGCATAGGGAAGCCTGTTGATTTCAATTTGCTGCACTACATGTGGCTAATGGGACATTTTGGCATTTTGTGGGTTTAGTGTTTTTTACTGTGTGTTTTGCAGCATTTTCCCCTCGTTTTTTTTCACATGGCAAAATGTGTGTTTGCTTCTGTGTTTTGTGTGTCCTTAACAATTAATGGCACTGAAAGCGCAACTAGTCATTTTAGGTGTATAAAGATGGCCATACCCTATACAATCTGATTGTACAAACATCCATTAAGTTTGCCAACATTGCAATGAATAACAGTTTGAATATGCTATCCTTGAAAACATCTAAATTACTGCAGCTGGCAATTACAGATGAAAAGTATTGTACTCAGTTTAGCTTGTTTTCAATTTTGGATCAATGTGGTTTACACAACTTTGTACAATTCTTTGAATCCAGCTGATGGAGTAAATGCTAATATATTCAGATACAATGTTCTTTGTATATAAATGAGTTGTTTTTGATTGCAGACAGTATTTAACAGTTAGCTACTATTTAAAACAGAAGCCAGTTTTGATCCATTATATTTAAAAGAGAAGTATGGGTTTCTTTTTTTATTATTTATACTTACCTCGGTGGATGCAGCATCGGTCTGATGCTGCATCTGTCTCCTGGCGCCTCTGCACTGAAAACCGAGCCACGAACACTGCTGATTGCTCGGTTTTCCCAGCTCCATGAGCAGAAAGTAGTAGACTGTCAGTCAGAGCTCTCTGCTCATCTCCCCCCATTCTCATTGGCAGGGGAGGAGGCGGAGCGGCCATCTCAAAGTGGATTACCAACACCCTGCCAGTAATTTCTAGCTCTGCTTTTAGTATCCTGTTAGTTTAGTACAGCTAATTTTAATGCTTGTTTATTGTGAGAAAAGTAAGTAAAATATTAATTTGATTTATGCAGTAATTTGTTTGAGTTATTCTAAAGCTAGTTGGAAGACACAATTACTAGTATAGGGGCTGCTATGAGGATAATACATTTTCCATACAATGCATACATAAAATATTATGGGCCAAACTTTACACTGTGGTAAGGATTTTTTTTTAGACATGCTACTGTAATGTTCAAATATCATTGGTCTCTGCTGAAAAGGACCCACGTTTTTAAACCATGGATCCTTACCTGGTGATTTAGCTCTGTGAAATAAGCCTTATGTACATTTTTTTCAGGTTTTTATAAATCTTTTAGCCTCACCTTTACAATACACACTGGCAGGGCCGGCCTTTGGGGTGTGCGAGCTGTGCGGCCATCCAGAAGCGTACTAAGGAGGGGGGGGCGAACGGGGTGGGCTCCACCCCTGGTACCACACACTGGGGGGGTGTCAGACCGGCACCCCCCTCCGCGATTGTATTACACCCGCGGTGGCAGCACTGCGGTTTTAGGCAGTGGCACACTGGCACAGGCAGGGAGAGGCAAGCTAGCTACAGTGGGGAGGGGGTGTGCAGGGGGGGTGCAGGGTGAGATCGCTGCACCTACCATCCCCTCCTCTTGCGGCCACGGGCTGCCTGTCTGTGCAATCCCAGATGTCACACAGGCACAGCCGAGTGAAGCCGCCTCCCCCTCCTCTCTGTTTATGTGTAAACAGGGGGAGGGGACCTTCTGTGCATAAGCCGCCACACTCATCTGAGGTACTGAAGGGGGGGCTACACTGAACGAGGGGTCTACACTGAAGGGGGGGCTGCACTGAAGGGGGGGAGGCTACTCTGAAGGGGGGGTTGGACTGAACGGGGGTCTGCATTGAAGGGGGCATACACTGAAGTGAAGTCTGCACTGAAGGGGGGTCTGTGTAACATGCAAGGGGTGTAAAAGGGTCCAGAGGTGCAGCGTGCTGTGTAATGTAAAGGGGTCCAGAGGCGCAGGGTGCTGTGTAATGTAAAGGGATCCAGAGATGCAGGGTGCTGTGTAATGTAAAGTTAAATTAAAACAAATTATTTGTTACAAATATTTTTTCCTCTTTCTGTATGTTTAGGTGACCAGGGGGCAAGGGGTGAAAATGGGGGGGGGGCACAGGATTAGCTTGCACAGGGCGCCTGAAAACTAAGGCCGGTCCTGCACACTGGGGTAGATTTACCGAAGTTGGAGACGGCAAAATCACTTCTGCATGTTTTATTCCCAAAGCCTAATTGTACAAGCTGAGGTTAGAAGCTGATTGATTTAAATGCAGAAGTGAGCCTGTTTTTGCACTCTCCCTGTTCAGTAAATAAACCCCACTGTATATAATCTCCATATATAGATTATGGATGACAAAGGTTAATGAAAAGCTTACTTAGAGACACATGTGAAATATCAGATAACCTTTGACAAGGTAAAAATATCTTAAATTGAAGAACACAGTATGGAACAGCACAAGAGTTTAGGCTGTTCTTTATTATAGGCTGGAAAAACCTCCTCAATTCTAACACATTTGAATTTCTTTAACTAAAATTGCCTATATTGCCTAGATTACTGGCACAGTAACCACTGCAGAGCTGATATAGCGAAAGATTTTAATATTATTCTAAATAGCTTTCCCAATTGTCATGGGGACATTCAATTACTCTTATTACTGTTCTTACTGATCCCTGTCCTGAACTCTTCACAGAAAAAAAAAATCTGAGAGGTGTAAAAAGCTTCACAAAATGGTAGATGCATTAAATTAATGTTGTAATGTTGCTTGATCAAAGTCATTTTTGGATAATATTTTTTTTTACTTTGTAGTTTTGGTACATCTGTGCAGTGGCTTAAACCTGTGAAGTCTTGTTTTGGGTAATTATAGCCCAGATTTCAGCTTATTAGTGGGATTGAAATAGAAATTATATTTTAAAGAAATAATTATCACCGCTCAAATTTTGTTCTCACTAAAAGCCAAAATGTCTTTCCTTTACCCTTTGAATTTTTTTAAGAGCTTTTAGTAAACATGATGAAATCTGAAGAATCCCATAGACTCTCAAGAGCACAAAAACATGTCAAAGCAAAAAAAAAGATTTCTTAACAAACTAAGGGCCAGATCCAGAGAGAGCGTACGCCGGCGTATCTACTGATACACCGGCGTACTTTCAAATTTCCTGCGTCGTATCTTTAGTTTGAATCCTCAAACCAAGATACAACGGCTTCTGGGTTTGATCCGACAGGCTTACGGCTTCGTACGCCTTCGGATCGTAGATGCAATACTTCAGCGTCCGCTGGGTGGAGTTTGCGTCGTTTTCCGGCCCGGGTATGCTAATTAGCTTTTTCCAACGATCCATGAAGGTACGCGCGGCCGTCGCATTCTCTTACATCGTCTCTAGTCGGCTTTTTCCGGCGTATAGTTAAAGCTGCTATTTTGCGGAGTATAGATAGACTTGCCATGTTAAGTATGGCCGTCGTTCCCGTGTCGAAATTTGAAAAAAAAAATTTGCGTAAGTCGTCCGTGAATAGGGATGGACGTAATTCACGTCTAAGTTAAAAAAATGACGTTGTTGCAATGTCATTTCGCGCAATGCACGGCGGGAATTTTCGAAACAGAGCATGCGCAGTTCATTTGGCACGGGGACACGCTTCATTTAAATGAATCACGCCCCCTACCCGCCGATTTGAATTACGCGCCGAGAGATACACTACGCCGCCGTAACTTACGGCGCAAATTCTTTGTGGATTCAAAGAATTCAAAAGTAAATTACAGCAGCGTAGCGTATCTCTGATACGCTGCGCCTATCTAAATGTACGTGGATCTGCCCCTAATAATTTACCAGAGCTACCTAAGGAGATAAACATATAATAAAGTCCTAAACTAAGATTGCATTCCATTAAATTTCCTTTTAACATATGCTTCATATTTTTTCTTAAAAAAACATCAATTATGTATTAATTAAATTACTCGAGGAGAATAAGAAAAACACATCTACTGTACCAATAATTACATTTAGCCTTAATGGGATAAAAAAGGGTCTACTACATAATTCATAGTGCAAGGATTTTTGGCAACACTTATTTCAAATTCCTACCTGCTCTTTAGATATGGCAAGCACTATTTTTATATGCACTGAAGATTGTGGTTGTATTTAATAAAAGGCTCTACATGGTTCAGTGCAGTGCTTGTCAGTTATTGTAGAGAATCAGCATATATGCAAGCAACTGTGTATAAAGCTGCTATTCAGCTGGTAGAACATTTGACTTAGAAAATCATAATAACACTTCATAAAAAACATAAATATTTTGTTAATTTAATAATATGTCTACATTTTGACAAATTAATTTTGCCCAGGAGGAATATTAAGGAAGAAACCCTCTTGTGTGTGGACTAATATTGAAACACCAAAGCACAACATGGTGTTTCCATCATAGTGCATTGCTCGACTCACAAACTTACAAAAATTGAAAAGGTTTAGCCAGAACTTCAGTGACAGGTTGTTGTAAAGCAGATGATTGGGTTGGAGGTGGGGGCTCCTATTATTTGGCATTAGTGCATCATAAATGATAATGTATGTTCAGTGCTGTGGGCAGCTGTCTACAGCAGATGACACAATTTTTTCATTGAAAGCTCAGTGAACACATGGCCTTAGCAGAACATGAGAAGGGGTCAGAGTGACAAATGTTGCAAAACATATGAATTATTCAGGTATAGATTGATGTAGGTGATAGTGTGAATTATTTCAGAAAACATTGATCAATGCTGATATTCAGCTTTTACAGAAAGCCACAAATCTTGATAACTGTTTGTTTTTATTCTTCCTCTGTCATGTTAGAAAAATGTCAAAATGCATATATCTACATGGAACTGAAAAGTACACAAAGTACACAATCAAAGAATGCCATTCCAGAGCAACGAATTTCAGAACAACATTCCAGAGCAAAGGATCTAAGCCTCATACACACCATCAGGTTTCCATTGGACAAATCCGTGGATTTTTGTCCAAAGGGCGTTGGCTGTGAACATAGGTGTGCGCAGCCTATTACATTAGGGTGTGCACCCCAAAGCTCAAACACAAATGCATATATATATATATATATATATATATATATATATATATATATATATATATATGGCAGTAGGGCAATGGACGTGTCAGTAGAACAGTGGGTGGTGTCAGTGGGCAGGGACTGTTGTCAGTAGTTTCTTTTTATTATTTTTGTATATGTTTTTACAATATTTTTTTTACAATAATGTTTTATTATTTTGTTTTACAATTTTTTATGAGCACCATTGGGGGGCTTTGGTGAGATATAAGGGGCCTAAACAGACCCCTGATATCTCACTTTTGAGACAGAGAAAGGGGCTGGGGACAGAAATTCCTGAGTCCCTTTCTCTGCAGTCAAGCAGCAGGGGGAATCTGTGCAGCACAGGGTAATTAGGGTGTGCCTGGGCACACCTGGCACACCCTGTGCGCACGCCTATGGCCGTGAACTTATTCTGCATAAAGACAGCAAAACTTTTTCAGCCAACATTCACAAAACTACGTTTTTTCAGCTCTTTAGCGTCACCATTTGGGCAACTTCTACTAATGTTGTCTGATGATTAGCATTGGTTCGAAGCATGCGTGTTTGTACTTTAGTCCGATGTACTTGTGTACACACGATCAGATAATCCGACGGAACACATTTGTTGTCGGACAATGGCTATCCAACATTTTTTTGTCGTAAATTCCAACAACAATTGTCCGATGGAGCCTACAGACAGTCGGATTATCTGACAAAACATGTCCATCACACAATTGTTGTCGGAATATCCGATCGTGTGTACGGCCTTAAGAAGAGCTGCCCTGTTTGGTGACTGTATGTATGTATATATATTGTGGCAGTTCTGCGCCCTGTCCTTGTGTGAAAAGAGTTAATAACTCAGGATTCTCATCCAGGCAGGTTGAGGGGCTCCAAGAAATGTGTATCATTCAGAGTAAACTGACTTTTTAATTTCCTCATCAGTTAGTAAAAGCTTGTTTGGGATCTGGAGATTTCTTAGAGATCTGGGTGTGATGAAATCTCAAATCCCGGGTCTGTGTTTTGAGAACCACCAGCAAACTAATTGGGTAGGTGTGTGCTGAGGGTTTAGGAGAGATCTGACTAGGGTGTTGAGCTCCACCCTGGCAGACAGAGGAGGTCAAGAGGGCTCAACCTAGGAGAGACAGGTGGGAGCCAGGGCAGCACGGACCCGCTAAGTTTATGGACCCAAACTTCTGTGTGAAGGCTGCCTGTAAGAGACTGACAAGAACCTAAAGAGTAAGGCCAGAGGAGCAGTGGTGAATGTGTAAGCCAAGTGTCATTTGATTTTTGATGGAAGCACATTTTAGAAATGTTTAAAGTTGATGTTCAGCCTATACACAATCTATAGCTTAGAAAAGCATAATGGGCCAAATTCTCAAAAGAGATACGCAGGCGGAACTGCTGTTCAGCCTGCCTATCTCTGTGCCTAACTTTGGAAACGATCCTCAAAAGGCTTTTTCCAAAGTTAGGCAGAAGATCTGACATGTGTAAGACACTTACACGGTCAGATCTTAGGATGCAGTACCGCATCCGCCGCTGGGGGCATTTCTCATTGAAATGCCGCTTTGAGTATGCAAATGAGGACTTAAGCAGATCCACAAAGCATTTCAGCATTGTGATTTCTGCGTAAGTTCCAATTTGCTTGCGCAAAACTAGGGCTGGTTTTACAATGTGGAAAATTAGTCACACCATGTAAAAGCCCATTCAAGCAACGGCATTTGTTATGCATTCCCGAGGGAGAACTCCACGGCAATTTGTAAAATCAAAACCGGCATGGGTTCCCCCCCAGGAGCATACCAGGCCCTTAGGTCTGGTATGGGTTGTAAGGAGACCCCCCCTACGCCGAACATTCGACGTAGGGGGTCCCCCTACAATCCATACCAGACCCGTATCCAAAGCACGCTACCCGGCCGGTCAGGAATGGGAGTGGGGACGAGCGAGCGCCCCCCCCCCCCTCCTGAGCCGTGCCAGGCCGCATGCCCTCAACATGGGGGGGTTGGGTGCTCTGGGGCAGGGGGGCGCACTGCGGGCCCCCCCACCCCAGAGCACCCTGTCCCCATGTTGATGAGGACAGGACCTCTTCCCGACAACCCTGGCTGTTGGTTGTCGGGGTCTGCGGGCGGGGGCTTATCGGAATCTGGGAGTCCCCTTTAATAAGGGGGCCCCCAGATACCGGCCCCCCACCCTAAGTGAATGGATATGGGGTACATCGTACCTCTACCCATTCACCTGGAGGCAAAGTGATAGTTATTAAACACACAACACAAGGGTTTTTAAAATAATTTATTAGTCTGCTCCGGAGGCCCCCCCTGTCTTCTTTAGCTCTAATACCGGGGGGGCTTCTTCTTCCACTCTCCGGGGGTCTTCTCCGCTCTCCGGGGGGGTTTCTTCTTCCGCTCTCCGGGGGGGTCTTCTCCGCTCTCCGGGGGTCTTCTTCTATCTTCGCCGCTCTCCGCTGTTGACTCGGCGCACCCCGGTTCTTCTCCAGCTGTCCGGTGCCTTCTCCTTCAGCGCTGGCTGCCTGCTATCTTCGTGTGTTAGCTCAATTACTAGCAGGCAGCCTGCGCGGTCTTCTGTGACGTCATGATAGAAGAAAACCCCCGGAGTGCGGAGAAGACCCCCCCGGAGAGCGGAGAAGACCCCCCCCCGGAGAGCGGAAGAAGAAACCCCCCCCGGAGAGCGGAGAAGACCCCCGGAGAGTGGAAGAAGAAGCCCCCCCTGGTATTAGAGCTAAAGAAGACAGGGGGGGCCTCCGGAGCAGACTAATAAATTATTTTAAAAACCCCATATCCATTCACTTAGGGTGGGGGGCCGGTATCTGGGGGCCCCCTTATTAAAGGGGACTCCCAGATTCCGATAAGCCCCCGCCCGCAGCCTCCAGAGCAGACTAATAAATTATTTTAAAAACCCTTGTGTTGTGTGTTTAATAACTTTAACTTTTTGCCTCCAGGTGAATGGGTAGGGGTACGATGTACCCCATATCCATTCACTTAGGGTGGGGGGCCGGTATCTGGGGGCCCCCTTATTAAAGGGGACTCCCAGATTCCGATAAGCCCCCGCCCGCAGACCCCGACAACCAACGGCCAGGGTTGTCGGGAAGAGGTCCTGTCCTCATCAACATGGGGACAGGGTGCTCTGGGGTGGGGGGGCCCGCAGTGCGCCCCCCTGCCCCAGAGCACCCAACCCCCCCATGTTGAGGGCATGCGGCCTGGCACGGCTCAGGAGGGGGGGGGGGCGCTCGCTCATCCCCACTCCCTTTTCTGACCGGCCGGGTAGCGTGCTTTGGATACGGGTCTGGTATGGATTGTAGGGGGACCCCCTACGTCGAATTTTCGGCGTAGGGGGGGTCTCCTTACAACCCATACCAGACCTAAGGGCCTGGTATGCTCCTGGGGGGGAACCCATGCCGTTTTTTTCTTTGAAAATTGGCATGGAGTTCTCCCTCTCAGGAATGCATGCCGAGCGACGCTGTCAATTTTTCCTTTTTATTTTTTGTTTTCCCGGCGCGTATTTTTTTTTACTCCCGTCGCAACTTTATTGTCCCGTCGCAATCCACAAAGCCCGGTGTAAATTACGTTCGCGCGCTGCACGTCGGGAAAATTACGTCACACGCATGCGCAGTACGGCCGGCGCGGGAGCGCGCCTCATTTAAATAGTAATCGCCCCCCGGAGAGGAGGACCGCCTTGCGATGGAGGCACTTAAGTTACACGGCGTGTAATTTCTAGGTAAGTGCTTTGTGGATCGGGCACTTAGGTAGAAATTTTAAGGCCGTGTAACTTAACTGCTGAAATTTAAGTTAGGCTACGTTTTTGGGAATTTGGCCCCATAACACTTCATAAATGGTAAATATTATTTTAATTTAATATTATTCCCACATTTTTGGTAAATCACATTTGCTGAGGAGAAAAATAAGGAATAAATCCTCTTGTTTTTGGAATAAAACTCAATGCCAAGGCAAAAACATTCTGGGAGTCCACCGAACATGTTGGGTTGTTTCCAGTGTGCATCTAGTCTTCCAAGCATACAACAGTTAAAAAGGTTTCAAAGCCAAAGTTGTAGTTAAGAAAACCAATCAGATCTCAGCACAGGTTCTGACTTCTTGCAAAACAGCTAATTGGGTTGGAGGTATTATTTGGCAATAGTGCGTCAAAATTGAAAACGTATGATCAGTGTTGTGGGCAGCTGTTTACAGCAGACAATATACTATCAGCACTTTAGGGATAATGCACTAAAGCATAATGCTTTGCTGTTTTCATTACAGCCTGCTATTTTCAAATTGTTACCACTGAAATCTTTTTTGGCTTGGATTAGTTTACTGCGTGTTCATTGTATTATCGATTTTTGCAGTGTTTTGTATTTAAAAGTTCATTTAAGCCATTTTTGAGGAGATAAAAGGGTTTATATTTATTTTGTAAATAGGTATAAGCATTACTTGTTCTCTTTTACATCTGTACACTATGTATATGGATGTACACCACTAATGACATATAATTGCGTACAGCCACGCACAGACATCCGTGTCTATGGATGGCTGTATGCAGCACTTGGGCTTCCTAGGTTCAGAAAAAAGCTAGAATTGTATATTGTATGCCCCTAGTGCGCCCATGTGCATGAAGTCTTGAAATGACTCCTGCATCTTAGTGAATTTACCCTTTAAAGTGTTGATCCAGCTAAAACTTTTTTTTTTTTAAGTTTTGAATAGAGTTTGATGGATTTAGAAGATGGATTTAGAATCTGAGTGGGATGACATCAGTTTTGCCACCCAAAATGTAGGAGAAGATCTGCAACAGGCATACAGATAGCAATCAAAATCTGCCAAACAAGCTGCTGGGGGAGCCTGTGCTTGTAATTTACACTGGAAAAACCCAGATGAAGGGGGTGCTTGAACCCCTGAAACACATTAAATACTTTTTTGGATTGTACCCTTGCCGTTTATTGGAATAAACTTGTATTTGGACCTTTTAGCAGTGGTATGGTGCTTAAATTAAAATTCTCATAGCTAAAATAACTGACAGGGGTTCTTCACTTCCCTTACTCTATGGGAAATAAGCATAGAAATTTCCCCCCACTCCCTATCTGTTGAAACCATTCCCTACTCAATCCGGAAGTCAAAAACAAAAGTTTTGACTGGACATACACTTTAACCACTTGCTTATTGGGCACATATACCCCCCTCCTGCCCAGGCGAAATTTCAGCTTATGGCACTGCTTCGCTTTAACTGACAATTGCGCGAAGTGGCTCCCTAACAAAATTTACGTCCTTTTTCCCCCACAAATAGAGCTTTCTTTTGGTGGTATTTGATCACCTCTGCGGTTTTTATTTTTTGTGCTATGAACAAAAAAAGGGCGAAATTTTGAAAAAAAACAATATTTTTTACATTTTGCTATAATAAATATCACAATTTAAAAAAAAAAAAAACTTTTTGTTTCTCAGTTTAGGCTGATATGTATTCTTCTACATATTTTTGGTAAAAAAAAAAAAAAACGCAAAACAAAATAGGGGACATAATTATGAATTAGTTTTATTTTCATTTTTTTACTAGTAATGGCAGCTATCTACAATTTTTATTGGGACTGCGACATTATGGCGGATATATTGGACACGTTTGACACATTTTTGGGACCATTCACATTTATACAGCGATCGGTGCACTGATTACTGTATAAATGTGACTGGCAGGGAAGGGGTTAACACCAGGGGGCGAGGAAGGGGTTAAATGTGTGTCCTGCATAGTGTTTCTAACTGTGGGGGAAGGGGACTGATTGGGGGAGTTGACCGATCTGTGTCCCTATGTACAAGGGACACAGCATTAGTCTCCTCTCCCTGACAGGACATGGATCTCTGTGTTTACAAACAGAGATCCACGGTCCTGCTCAGTTACTGGGCAATCGCGGGTGCCCGGCGGCCATCGCGGGTGCCCGGCGGCCATCGCGGCCGCCGGGCACATGCATCGGGTTCCCAGTAACGCGGCGGTGGCACAGGCGTGTCCCCTAGTGGCTCTGAAAGACGAGGACGTCATATGACGTCCTCTCAGAACAAGAGAGCTATCGTGCCACCGTCAATTGACGGCGGCCTGTAGTAAGGAGGTTAAAGATGAAATCCAGGTATGGTGTATGTTTACATAGTTACCTTGGCCTAGCTTGCACCAATGTAACAATGTGTATGACGTACCTATATGATGCCCCTTTATGCTGGAAATCAATGATGTAGACACCGGCACTACTCCAGTGATCTCCACTTGCTTCAGGGTCCCGTGCTGAGGGGTTGACCTGATTCTGAACACTAGAAGCCAGCTGCTTTCCAATGGCACTTTTCAGAAAATGCTTTGAATTTTCTGAATGCATGAAGAACATCTCTGGTTGGCTGAGGTGGAGAAGCAGGGCGGTGACACCCAAGCTGGACCAATGTCCAGATATACCATACCTGAAATTCATCTTTAATATGCAATGCAGATTTAATACTTGTCTGATAGCTGTCTAGTAAGTTGCAATACCTCTTGTAAAACCACAATCTAGGTCTGCCCACAGCCATGCCTTAGACAGTGTGTGGTCAAACTCCAGAGTGCTACTACATTGTAATTAATAAAACTACTGTGACAGTGGCACATTTACAAACGTATGATCTACTAAGCTAAGCAGCGCTAGATTTCAGCATGGTCAACAATGGTATGTGGCCAAGAACTGCCAACGTTTCTGACTGTCAGTAGAAAATTATTATGTAAAAGAAAGGGTTCTACGCCGCTGCAATGTCTGCCATTGGGTCCTCAATGTTTCTGTGCCTTCACAACTGGTACACTTCTTTCTTGTGAGCCAGTCACTGAGCTAGTTTACTGAGCAAAAATACAATTCAGCCATATCAGAGTTTAACACGTTTGCTATGGTATTTTCAATTACCCCCAAGGTACAACAGAAGTCACACTGCTAAAACAGATAAATGTAATGTATAGGAGGAGAAAGGGCTGTGTTGAAAGATAGGTGTGCTGAATGATACTAGGGGACAAGACTTACTTTAGGACTAATGGCCAGCTTTTTTGTCCATGTCTATTTGTTCACCTTGGAGTTTACATTCCGTAATCTGCATGCTGCACTTTGTCTTAATATAGATGCCTGGGATTACTCAGTGTGGTTGTACAGAGCATGATGCCAGCTATAAATCCTCTGTAAATTAGATCACACAATCTGAGATCATAGAGGAAGTACCAGCTTTGAAAGCTCAGTGAACACATGGCATGAACA
The DNA here is from genome assembly GCF_905171775.1 of Rana temporaria. NCBI lineage: Eukaryota > Metazoa > Chordata > Amphibia > Anura > Ranidae > Rana > Rana temporaria. The sequence continues at coordinate 133,731,455 of NC_053494.1, forward strand.
GAACATGAGGATGGGTCAGCTGCTGCATAAAAATATGAATGAAACCAGGTGTAGAATGATAGAGGTAATAAAGTAAATGAATATACAATAACACCAAATAGCACTGTAATCCAACCTTTCCCCTTATGCTCTTTTGCAGAAAGCCACTAATGAAGATAACATTTTATTTTAATTCTTATTTTGTAATATGTTGGGAAAATTTTAAAATGTACATATCCACATGCAACTGTAAAGTCAAAGAGAACCATTTCAGAGGATAATATAAACACTAAGGGCCAGATTCACATAGAGCAGCGCAAATTAAGTTACTCCAAACATATGTCATTTAAGTTACGGCGCCTTAATTTTGTGTCGTAAGTGCCGTATCCACAGCGCATTTGCGCCCAAATTTGCGCCAGCCTAACTTAAATCCAGAGGCGTAAGGCGGGGTTATTGCAAGTGGGAAGGAAGTGGGCGTGCTCCATTGTAATGAGCCGTGACACAATGCAAATGAAGGGCCGGCCGTACTGCGCATGCGCGCATGAATCTGCACCTCACTGGGCATGCTCAGAACTCGGCTTGGCGCAATCAGTGAGATAGGTAAAAGGCCAAGCGTACTTAGTTTGAGAATCGCCCTGTGTATAAATAGCCCCAGACAAACACACTTCCCTTGCAAAAGTACATCCCTGTTTTCCCCTTCCTAAAGCAAGTTGCTTTTGCTCTGTCGTCTGTTGGTGTGTGTTGGTGAGTGTAGTGTTAGGCCCCGTACTCACGACCAAACATGTCTGCTGAAACTGGTCCGCAGACCAGTTTCAGCAGACATGTTTGGCCGTGTGTTGGCCCGAGCGGACCACTTTCGGGCGGATCGGACAGGTTTCCAGCGGACAACTGTTTCCTGGCATTGCTTTAAAACAGTCCGCTGGAAACCTGTCCGCCCGGACATGTACGGTCGTCTGTATAGACCTACCGTACATGTCCTGCCGCCCGCCATCCCTCGCATGCGTCGAATGACTTCGACGCATGCGTGGAAGCATTTTAAAGGCGGGCCGCCCACGTCGCCGCGTCATTGTCGCGGCGACACCGCGTCATCGACGCGGCGACACCGCGGACACGCCCCGCGTATTGTTTACGCGCGGACTTCTGTTCGATGGTGTGTATAGCCATCGTACAGAAGTCCCCGGGCAGTCCCCGGCCAGACATGTCCGATGGAAACGGTCTGCAGACCGTTTTCATCGGACATGTCCTGCCGTAAGTACAAGGCCTTAGATAAAAGATTTGGAAGAGTAGTAGAGTGTAGTAGCTGTGTTTTTTTTCTGAGTGTTTTTCCTGTTTGTTTTTTCGGTGTTTGTTTTTTCTGTTTGTTTTTTTGGTGTTTGTTTTTTCTGATTGTTTTTTCTGTTTGTTTTTTCGGTGTTTGTTTTTGAATTTGTATTAGCTGTCTGCTTGTGTGGTTTGATTTTTGTGTTTGTTTGTTCTGTGAGTATTTGTGTTTGTTTGTTGTGTTTGTTTTTTGTGTTTGGTGCTGAGTGTTGGGTGTTATGGCACCGAAGCGCAGGAAGCTGAATTTTTCTGTCAGAGAAAAGCAGATACTTGCTAGGGCCATCACCCGTTTCGGGCGTTATTTGCATGGCCCTGAGAGCCGGGACACCACCCCGGCCAGGAGGAAGGAGATTGTTCAGCGAATTACTGACGAGATCAATGCGGGGGGGGGAGACGAGGACCCCCAGTGGGATTCAGAAGAAGATCAACGATCTTAGGAGCCTGGTCCGTGACAAGATGGCCAAGATAAGTGCCCATGCCACGGGCACTGGAGGAGGACCACCCTGCTCCGTCAGGCTGACTGAGGAGGAATGGGCAGTGGCCCGGTGCTTCCACCGACAGCAGGTGGTGGGCCTGCCTGGCTTTGAATGTGATGCTCCTGTGAGGACAGGTAATTTTTGTTTTTTTCTATCTGGTGAGTAGCATGTGTGGGGGGGGGGAGGGAATATGTGCCAAGTGTGTGGATCCTCCAACCTGTGAATGTTTTGTGTCCTCCACAGATGGCCAGGAGATTGCTGGGCCATCAGGCCAGGAGGTTGCTGGGCCATCAGGCCAGGCTGCACCACCCCCAGGACAACAGGCTGCAGAAGAGCCCCAAGAAGGGCAGGAATCCCCAGGGGAGGGGAGTGGCCACACCTCACATCATGAGGAGGTTGAGGGGGAGGAGGATGAGGAAGAAGATATGGCCATTGCCAGGGAAATCCTTTTGGCTTCGGATGTGTTTCCCCCTGAGGCTACCCCTGAGGCTGGCAGCAGTCAGGCCACCATCAGGGGTAGCCCCTCCCACTCCTCCCCCAACAGGCCTCCCCCACAAGGGTCTCTCTCTCCCCTCCTCCCAGGCCACAAGCCTCAGCTGCAGGCAGGAAGGCGACCCAGAAGACCAGGGGGGTGGCCGAGTGTCTGCTGGCCAATCTGCGGAGGGACCATGCCCTTCAGACCCGCCATCTGGGTCAGATCAACCGGACTTTGACCCAGATGGAGGACAGCCTGGGCTCAATTAAGGAATCACTCACTGATGTGGCCACAAACTCCTTGGCGGTCATCACATGCTTTTGTGATCTGCAGACCACAACAACAGGCGTGGCCCAGGAGGTGAGTGCCCTGACCCAGGCTGTCCACGACAACACCCGGGCTGTCCATGCCAATACGGCTGCCCTCACACTGAGTCTGAACAGGATAGCAGTGGCCTTGGAGGGCAGGCCAGCAGGAGGACAGTTACCAGGGGAGGCTCCTCCTTCCCCTGCTTCCCCCCCAGGAGTCTCCCCTGGTTGGCCGTGGCCGGCCCAGGCGTAGCTCACACCGCCGCCGTTAAGTTTGGGGGTACTTTTTATTTTTTGTTTTTATTATTTTTGTTATTATACTGTGCTTATGATTTGTTTTATGTGTGTGAATGATGTATGAATGTGGGGGTGGCATTCCTGATTAAATAAGGGTGTCACCCTCAGTTTTGGTGGAGTAGGGATCCCCAGGACCAGGGAGAAGTGATCCTAGGTCCATGTGAAAGGTGTATGAATGCACAGTGACATAATTGGAGCCGGGGTGGCGTTACTGCTCCCAAGTACCATTGGGGGTACTTGGATCTAATCCAATTAGATGTGCATGTGATGTGTCTGTGCTAGGGACCACAGTGGGTGTGCATGCATGCATTCTCATTGTGCCATGATTAATGTGTGTGTTTACTGTGCAAAGATGCATTCTGCGAGGCGTCTCCTGGCTGCTGTTCCCTCAGAAGAGGGGGTACCCTCGGTTACTAAAGTCACTAGTATAGTTATGAGCATGGATGCCCCTGGCATGTTGGCATACAGATTGTTGTCCTGCAAGTGTGTGTGCTCAGCTCTTCCTTAATGGTGTTGCTTTAGCTGACATTTACACGGCTGGTGCAAAGTTAGGGCACCTTTTATAAAGTGTAATTTTACACCATGAAACTAGCAGATGCGCACAGGGCGTAATCTACCCCGCACACACTTAATTTTGTGGATCGCCTTATCTCCCTCATTTGCATCTTTGCCTATCAAAACAGTGGTGTGTCTAGCGTATTTTGCGCTCGAAGAAGCGCCAGTGTAATTCTTTTAGGTAGGACGGAAAAAACTGGATTTCAGGCGTATCTCGTTTTGAGGATACGGCGCAAAGATACGCGCGGCGCATTTTTCAATTACGCCACGCATCTCGAGATAAGTCGGCGTAAGTGCTTTGTGAATAAGGATCTAAGAGGAAATGCTCTCTTTGATAACTACAGGCGCATCTTATAAAATTTGAATATCATCAAAAAGTTAGTTTATTACATACACGATCACCCTCGAATCACAGGATTTAGGTTTGGAACATCGGCACACACCAATAGTTTGTTTGCTGATGATGTCATACTTATGATCATAGACGTGGAGAAATCTTTGGCAACAATACACCTAAGGCCTCGTACACACGACCAAGGAACTTGTCATAAATGAAACATTGTTTTCCTCGACGAGTTCCTTGTTAGGCTTGTCAAGAAACTTGACAAGCTTTCTTTGCGTACACACTGTCAAGACCAAATCTCCTCGTTCTCAAACGCGGTGACGTACAACACATACAACGGCAGGGGAAGTTCGATTCCACTGGCACAACCCTTGGGGCTGCTTTTGCTAATCTCATGTTACTACGTGTTAAGTTAAAGTTTGGTAAGAGACGATTTGCACTTTTCAGACTGTTACAGCGTGCCAAATGTGCTATCTCCATTACAAACGCTACTTTTCCCGAAGGTGCGCTCCCGTCGCATACTTTATTCTGAGCATGCGCGGGTTTCTTAGCATACACACAATCGCGTTTCTCATTGTAAACCAGCCCGACGAGGAACACGACGAGGAAATTGAGACTCCCGTCGAGGAAAAAGAGAACTTGTTCTCTGATCCTCGACAGTTTCCTCGATGAAAAACATACACACGACCGTTTTCCTTGGCAAAAAAGCTCTGCCACAAAGTTTCTTGATGGATTCTGTTGAGGAAAACGGTCGTGTGTACGAGGCCTTATAGAAATTTAAGAACAGATTTTTAATATATATATATACTGTATTTGTATACATTTCTATAGTGGTGTCAATGGAAACTTGTGGCTTTTCTACAGGGGTAAATAAAATATATCTGGAAGCTCACAGTTTTCTCGATGAAAAACCTACACACAACCTTTTTCCTCTGCAAAAAAGCTCTGCCACCAAGTTTCTTGATGGATTCTGTCGAGAAAAACGATTGTGTGTACGAGGCCTAACACTTAAAATGTTTAATGGTATATCCTACTACAAAGTAAACGATATTAAGTCATTTATTCTGGGTATTATTGTCCCCTCAAAAACCAGATGCAAACTGAAACGGTTATATCCATACATATGAAACAACACAGGATATATCTAAGCATTACCTTAACACCTAAGAAAATTGATTTATTTAAGGCAAATTATTCCACATTCTTAGACATTCTTCATTCCAAACTCTGTGATTTAGCAAAGACAGAATTGTCTTGGTCAGGAAGGCTCGAAGCCTTTAAGATGGTTCTGTTCCCACAATTTTTATACTTGTTTAGAACTATTCCAATCCCAGTGCCCAACACCTTTTTTTCTGAAAGCTCAGTCCATGATTAACCAATATCTCTGGCAAGGGAAGAGAGCAAGATGTGCATTCTCTAAACTGACCACCACTAGGAAGGCCGGGGGAGTTGGATTGGTGCTACTCAAGGATTATCACACTGCATCAATACTTGCACAACTCAAGACGTGGTTCCCTCAAAGCCCCAACACTAGGTGGAAGGAATTAGAAAAAATAATTAAAGGAGGCGACCTTTATCACTTTCTTCTAGCCCACTCACAATGCACGCTTCCACACTCATCACTCTCTCCTACTATAGAAGCATCACTTTAAGCCTGGTCAACATTACTGACCAAGCCAACTCGAGACTTAATCACCTCCACGATTTCTCTACCTACCTATAACTTAGCCCACATCATCCCAGACTTACACATCTCAAGTTGGGTGGAAAAGGGAATAAACAGACTTGAGGACGTAATGATTGGCCCAACTCCTAAAATCTTTAGAACACTACAAATAGAATATAATTTGTCCAATTTAGAATTCTACACTTATCACAGGATCACACACTTACTACGCTCAGACTTGAAACCATCAATACAGTTACCTTGGCGGGTGCTCCAAAACTACTCCAACCCTACCACCAAGATTAAAGGCATTTCATTGTTCTATAATCTGTTAAATAACAAAGACATGATGTCCAAAACCTCCCATATGATTGCATGGGAGAGGGATCTAGACTTCTCTTACTCCCTAGATCAGTGGGGACAGGCACGTTTCATCACGAATGCTGCAACCAAATGTGTTAACCTTGGGGAAGTGTCACAGAAAATTATTTTTAGATGGTATCTAATGCCCTACAGAATAGCCAATTTTTCCCTGCACAGCTCTAACACCTGTTGGAGGAATTATGGAGCAGTGGGAACACTGTACCACATACTCTGGTCCTGCCCAAAATTAATTGCTTTCTGGAAGGGGGTGTATGACATAATTGCACAAGTATTGAAAATCAAAGTACAAATGATGCCAGGAAATGCATTATTATCTTTGGACATAGATGTAGTTCCCCCAGAAGCTAGAACCATAACCGTTCACATCCTTTTGAGTGCCAGACTAACAATAATGCGACATTGGAAAGATCAAATGACTCCTTCACTGAATGTAGTGATAAGTACAACTAATACCCATGCAGCGCATGAGATGTTATACGCCTTAACCCAAAATAATCAAAACAAAACCAATAACATTTTGGGGAAATGGGTGGATTAGTATACAAAGACGCAGAAGAGTTAAATAAGTTACTAAAGTGCATATCACAGTATTTCAAAGATACATTGTTCTGACTGTTTTCTTTTCTTTAATTTATTTAATTTCGTGTTCAGTTACTTTAGCTTCTCTTGTATGTCTTCTTGATCAATCTTGTTTTAGCATTTAGATTGTCACTAAGCCATCTGATTAACTAGAAGCACCAACCTTAACGGGAGAGGTGGGGGCTGCGGCACTCCTACTGGGCACAGCATGATACCGACTGGGGGGCCCGGGGGGGGAGGGGGGAGTCGATATTCCTCGCCCTTATATTTCATAAGTTTTCTATCTTTATATCACTCAGGTATGTCTGTATGTCACTTACAACTTTATTACTGGGAAACCTTTTAATTGTACCACATATCAAAGAATGTATGTCTAAGTGACACTTTTTTCTTTATTATCTATATGTTATCTTTGTAAACTTTAAATTCTCAATAAAAATGATTGATTTAAAAAAATAAAAAAAAAGTTAGTTTATTTCAGTAATTCAATTCAAAAAGTGAAACTCTTTTGGTCGTGGCTCCTTTTGCATGAATTACTGCATCAAAGCGGTGTGGCATGGAGGCAATCAGCCTGTGGCACTGCACTGAATTTGGACTTGATAAAACACAGTGGATCAACTCCAGCAGATCACATGGCTCCCAAAAGCATCATAGATTGTGGAAAATGTTGCATTTCATTTGGAAATCAGGGTCCCAGAGTCTGGAGGGAGAGTGGAGAGGCACAGAATCCAAGTTGCATAAGGTCCAGTGTGAACTTTCCACAGTGCGTAATGATTTGTACTCTGCTGGAGTTGATCCACTGTGTTTTATCAAGTCCAAAGGCAGCGCAGTGCCACAGGCTGATCGCCTGCATGCCACATCACATTGATGGAGTAATTCATGCAAAAGGAGCCCCGACCAATTATTGAGTGCATACTATACTGTACATGGACATACTTTTCAGTAAGCCATTTCTGCATTATTTTTATTTTTTATATTGCTCTTATGTCATTTTCAAATTTTCTAAAATACAAAATTTGGGGTTTTCATTAGCTGTAAGCCATAATCATCAAAATTAAAAGAAAGAAATGCTTGAAATATATCACTCTGTGTGTAATGCATCTATATGAAATAAATAAACGTTTTGATAATACTCAAATTTTATGAGATGCACCTGTATATCATTTAAAAGCCAAAAGTGGAGAAATGGAACAAAACAGAAGGTGCTGCCCATAGTGGCCATTTACATATCACCTGTACTTCTCTGAAAAAATAAAACAAGCTGATTGTTGATAAGACTTTACGCCCTATACATCTTTGGGGTGGATTTACTAAAAATGGTACAAGCAGAATCTGGTGCAGTTGTACATAGTAACCGATCAGCTTCTACCTTCTAATTGTTTAATTAAAGGGATTGTAAAGTAAAAAGCCTTCTGTGTGCAGCAGCCCTCCTCAGCACCCCCCAACTAATACTTACCTGAGACCCATTTCTATCCAACAATTTCCACCAGTGTCTCAGCTATCCGAGACTCTCCCTCCTCATTGGCTGAAAAACAGCAGCAGTGGTATTGGCTCCTGCTGCTGCCAATCAATGTTGGTTAGCCAATAAGGAGAGAGTGGGCGAGGCCCAACCACAGCTCTGTGTCTAAATGGACACACAGAGCTTTGGCTCAGCTTGGGTGCCCCCATAGAAAGCTGATTGCTGTAGGGGCACTCAACAGGAGGGAGGGGCCAGTAGCACAGAAGAGGCACCCGAAAAGAGGAGGATCTGTGCTGCTATGTGCAAATCCAGAGCAGGTAAATATAATATGTTTGTTATTTTTATAGAAAAAAGAAAACCTAGAAGCTGATTTCTTACTATGCACAGTAAATTTCCCCCTGTGCTTCTTAACGGAAGAATTATTCTGCAATGGCAAAAGTAGTTTGATCAGTGTGATCTAAGATATTTGTATATAAAGGGTCAAACTTGTACGAGGCTCAGTCTTGCTTTCTGATGTTTATCAGAACACTTGCCTCTCAAAAGAAATAGACTGCTGAAGACACCTTTTCTCATTTGAATATTTATTTGACAGATACAATTCACAGGTTATGACCCCTTCCTCAAGCAGTGGTTCTCAGAGAGTACCCTGTCTGTCTTATCGTAATGAACATACAGTACTTATGTGTATGGAATAAGAATGAAGCTATAGCAACGCTTAGCATTCCTACTCCAGCGTTGCTGTTTTCCCTTTTCATTCACATGGGGAAGCAGCTAAAAAAAGCCTAGAAGAACACAGTCCTGTCTCTAATGAAGGGGATGAATTGCCTTTGTTGTCACTCTGTGATGATGAGGAGCTAAGGTCGGTTGGTAGTGATGAAGAAGGAGATATGCTGTCGGTGTGAATGGGGCTCTGACTGACTTATGTGGTCAACACATTATGTAGAATTTAGGAGACTACTGGGTAAACTGCGTGCAAACCCTAACAATGAACTTATTTTGTTTGTTCTGTTAAGCATGCTATTGAAAGCAGTTTGTCATATCTGTTTGAAATTCCAAAAAGTATCTGGTAATCATTTAAAAAATTCAGACATCATGTGTACACTTCCTGTGTTATATCAACAAGCTTTCTTCGCTCTTATGTTGGACTACAGAATAATTAAGAAAGTGGGAGAGATTGATTAGTTTATCCGATGACAACTGTACAGGGTTAACAACACTCAGTCCCCAAAGATGCAGTGTATTGTCAGTCAAGAATAAGGCTTGGAAGCAGTAATGTATGTAGGTTTTGTGCTGCCCTAGGCCTGACTAAGCTTGTGCACTATCTAATTTAAATATGACCCACCCCCTTCCTGTCAAGGAAGTGTTGCCTATAGTTCTACTTTAAGCACACATTTCTAATAATTTTATGGAGAGGACTAATAAGATATAACCATGTCAATGGAGCAGCAGAAAACATATAGCACAGTGAGGAAGGTTTGTGGTCCAGGATGATAGGACAGTCAAAATTAGAAGCAGCTTGCGTTGCACTAACAGTTTAGTACAAGCCGGCGGGGACTCTTTCCGTGCTGCCCCCCCTGCAAAGTGCTGCCTTAGGCCTGGGCCTTGTTGGCCTAGGCCAGAATACAGCATTGCTTGGAAGATCAGGAGGTCAACAGGGTCTTCAAAAATTTAAAACATGGGCCCATGCATGTAATGGTATGTGACTAAGGCCCGCTCCGTTGATCCCCGCTGAGCCGGCGGATGACAGGGCGGTCCCCGCACACTGTGCAGGGACTGCCCTGTCTTTTCTCCGCTCTCCCCTATAGGGGGATCGGATGAACACGGACTGTCTGTCCGTGTTCACCCAATCCGATCCGCCAAACAAATGGAAAAGTAGGTTTTTCCTCCGTTACACTTTGGCGGATCGGAGCAGGTCGGATGTCAGCGGGCATGCCACTGCTGACATCCGCGGCTACATAGAGGAGCACAGACCGCCAGTTCAGGTCCACCTAAAAAACTGGCAGGCGGACCTGAACGGGCCGCCCGTGTGAAAGAGCCCTAAGTATCTTTTTTGTACTATGGGTGGTGTAGGGCAGGGCTCAAAATTTCAAGCCCTGAGCTTCTAGCCAGGCCTCAAGTGTTACTCGCCACCAGTTGCCTCACCTAACCCATACACTGCCCCTCCCCTAATTCCGCCCCTAAAAACGCCCTTGTAGATTATCTCTTGGAATGACACTGTTAAATGTTTTATGCCAAATCAAGTTACACAATTAAATATTACCAACAACAACTTTAACAAAATGGGACAGGGCACTGAGGCAGACCAGAGGGACATGGCAGTGGGGCAAACCAGAGGGACATGGCACTGGGGCAAACCAGAGGGACATGGCACTGGGGAAAACCAGAGGGATATGGCACTGGGGCAAACCAGAGGGACATGGCACTGGGGCAAACCAGAGGGACATGGCACTGGGGCAAACCAGAGGGATATGGCACTGGGGAAAACCAGAGGGACATGAACTTTTTTACTTCTGCAAATATTGCTCTCCCTCTTCTTATGTACAAGACTCCCTCCTCCTCCTCTGCCTTCTCTCTAGAACCAGGTCTTTTCCCCCATTCTCTTGCTGTCTCCTCTGCAACCCCCATCCATTCTCCCTCTCCTATTCTACCCACTCCCATAATCAGGAGCCCATGTGTGCGGCTCCACACTTGCATGTCCATACTTCCCCCTTTCATTGTCGGGCAGTGAGGAGAGGAGCTGCAGCACAGCGGGAGGGAGTACAATCCAGCACCGAGATTCACACACCTGCATAGCCATTGACACCACAACACAGCGCACACTGAAACCGCACAGCATACTGCCGCTCTCTTGTCAGGGCAACTCTTGGTGAGCGCTGTGCTGCACTGCCTACCTGGGACACCCAGAGTGGTGATAATCGCAGTCCTCCAGCTCACTTGTTCCTTCCTACTCTCTGCTCTCCAGCTACATTGGTCAGGTTGGGAAGCCAGGCTCAGAGAGGTCATACTATCAGGTCCCATGGCTTAACGAGAATTGTAAGGAGAGCACCTGTGTACTGCTCTGCATGTGTGCGGCTCACCCGACTACTTTTCCTGGGCACGCACCTTTCCTCTTCGGCCGCCAATCGCAGCGTGGCTCTAAGTGTAGGCACAGATTGGACTGTTGGTCATGCAGACCTGTTATCACTCGCCCACAGCTTAAATCCACTCGCCAAATGCTAGCAGGCGAGTGGAAATTGTGAGGGCTGGTGTAGGGTATACTTTTCTGTCAACTTGCAATGTATTTTTATTTTTCATAGACCTACTTTTCTGTGTGTATTTTTTGTGCTGTGTTGTTCTCCCCGCTTTAATTTCAGGTGTTTTTTTTTTTTTCTTTTATGGGCACTTAAGGCTTTTGTTTTGTACAACTTATTTGTAGCAGAGTGCCTATTTCATAGAACATAGTACAATGGTCAACCAACATTGTTACTTGAAAATTCTGAAAAGACTACGGGAATCTGTTCCTGGTAAACAACCAGACTGCTGACCTGACAAGTGGATTCTCCACAATGACAATGCTCCTGTACAAACTTTTTTTATTATTACAGTCCAATCTGGAAATGAAATTGTCACACCTCATATATCAGCTATGACATAGTGACCTCAAAATAAGGAAAAACTCTGACTGATTCTTAAACATTAGCAGGGCAGAAGATATAAAAAAAAAGCTGGGTTTCGGAGCAAGCAGTTGAGCAAAGTGTCGCATGATAGCTGTCACAGAGATGACATTTATTATTGATTGCAGGTTTAAAGAAGTTAGACAACATATTGGCTGTGAGTAGATATAACTACCAAAGACTTCATCTTAAGATAAGCTTGAGATCTTTTTAAAGGAAACCTGTCATTAAAGATGTGAAGTTTGCCAATACCCCTTCCTCCAGTGGTTCCCGAATCACTGACCCAGAACAATTATGCAGATCAGGAAATCCAGAGAATAATTATAATTTCCTACTGGCATATGTGTTCCAGGTCAGTGACTTAAAACATTTCAGCTAAAGGGTCAGCATTGCAGCTAGGTAATTAGTGTCTCCAGAAGAAGAAGGCCCGCTATAACAGTCTTCATGATGTTGAATTGTTAAAAAAAATAAAGCATATTAACCTTGTAGAGTGTATATCTACTTTGCAAAGTGAATGTCAGCTTAGTTAATAGCATGAAACTGTATTCACGCCAATAATTAAATAATGTGCAAGTAATCAATTTTTCCGAAAAGATGATTGAGTATCCAAAGTTAAAGGATCACTAAAGAATTTTTTTTTTTTAGCTAAATAGCTTCCTTTACCTTACTGCAGTACTGGTTTCATGTCCTCATTGCTCGTTTTTGCTTTGATGTTGCTGTAAAAGTGCTCTGATCTCCACACTTCCTGGTTGTCCGTTTCCTTATAACCATCATACTGGGAGCTTTTCATGGTGGTCTAAGCTGTCATTACTGTGTGTCTAAAACTTAACAGAACCAATCAGATTCATTTTAAAAACAAAACACTATACCCTGTAAACAGTCATTTCAGCAACCATTTAGTGACCCTTTAACATATAATTATTTAGTGAATATCCTCTACCATTTACGTAAACAAAACTACAGCCAAGTTTTCTTCTAAGATTCTTCTGTTTTTTTCTAGGTGTACTTGCTATATCAAATATATAGTAATCCATTGAACAAAAAAAAAAAAGGCTCCAGCTGCACTGATATGTTAGTACTTTCTGCTTTCAGAACTATTTATTTTAACAATTCTGAAAATCTGTGCTAGACCTCTGTTCACATTAGACTCGGCTGGTCTGCTAACTATGAGAAAAGGAATTGGTGAAAAATGTGGGCGTTAAACGGTCACCTCCAGACACATGAAAATACACTTAACTACAGCATATCATTTATTAACCCCCTCAGCGGTATTCCGGAGTCTGGCTCGGGGTGGAATTTCAGAACCAAAAGCGGTAACCCCGAGCCAGACTCGGGATCACCTCGCAGTGTCCACAGGCAGGGAATTACTTACCTTGTCCCTGGATCCTGCCATGCCTCCCCGCTGTGTGATCCACCTGTCTCCTCGCTCGATTCACACAGTGCCCATGTGCCGCCGAGCTCCGTTCCCTGCGACGTTACGATGCACGGGGGCGGAGATCAGCGCCAAATTCAAAAACGTAAATACACACAATACATACAGTATACTGTAATCTTACAGATCACAGTACTGTATGAAATAAATACACACCAATTTGTAGACAGGCTAGAAAACAGCGATAATAAATTAGAATCGCTTGCAGAATTGAGCGATAGCGATTTGTGGGGAAATTCCTCATCAAACAATAAAAGTAATGACAGCGACAATTCTGCAGCTGAGCAAATTTCAGTGTTTTTGATTTGATTACATTATTGAATAATTTTTATTAAAATTACATTACTATTTGTTATAATTATTTATAGTTATTTATTTTATTATAATTTATGATTTTGTGTTTCAAACTTTATCATACCCGAGATGTCTACTAGACTCTGGTTTGGACAGATTTAAGTGAGTTATTCCTAAGAATTACAGGCCTACAATGTAAAACGCCAAATTTCTATGCAAAATAATGGTACCGCTTTCAGCACCTAAAATCTGAAATAATCATTCCGCCAGGGAGGTTAAAGAATAAAAAAAACACATATATACAGTATATATGACAATAGGGGGAATAGAACATACATCCATATACATAAAAACAATAGTGTATATACAACAAAAATGTTACATAAAAGCAGCCGATAGCCAACATGTTTCGTGGTTAATGTATATATCTACTTCTTCAAGGCTTGTTTGCTTCATAGTTTTCTGTGTTTAAACAAAAATGCACATATAGACCAATTTGTACATAATAAAGAATCTATAACACTCCTAAAAAGAACAAAAAATGGGGGGGTAAAAAGGGGGGAAGAGGCGGGAGGGGAAAGAAAAAGAAAGCAAAAGATCTTATAGCCATCTGAAACATCTGGATTAAGGGGAGACCAGAAAATATAACCCACACATGAGCATGATCTGCGTCAGTATGTCACAATACATGTTGGCATTCATGGCTCCCTCAATGAACTGTAGCTCCCCAGTGCCGGCACCACTCATGCAGCCCCAGACCATGTCACTCCCACCACCATGCTTGACTGTAGGCAAGACACACTTGTCTCTGTACTCCTCACCTGGTTGCCGCCACACACGCTTGACACCATCTGAACCAAATAATTTATTTATTAGACCACAGGACATCCAGTAATCCATGTCCTGTAATCCAGGTTTTAGCAATCTTCTTGCCTATGTCATTTTTATGTAGAGCAACAATTATTTTTTTCAGATCCTCAGAGAGTGTGTTAAACCTGCTCCCTATTCACACCTGAGACCTTGCAACACTAACAAGTCACATGACAATGGGGAGGGAAAATGGCTAATTGGGCTAATCGGGCCCAATCTGGAAATTTTCACTTGGTGTGTTGCCAGCGGTTTAAACATTAATGGCTGTGTGCTTAGTTATTTTGAGGGGACAGCAAATTTACACTGTTATACAAGCTGTACACTCACTACTTTATATTGTAGCAAAGTTTCATTTCTTCAGTGTTGTCACATGAAAAGATATAATAAAATATTTAAAAAAATGTGAGGGATGTACTCACTTTTGTGAAATACTGTATAGCCAAGAGTAACAATCTACCACTTCCAGGGACAAAGACATCTGACCCAAAATATAGATGCATGATGCAGACCATAGATGTGGGCTTACCTAATAGCACCGCAGGCACTAATATTGTATGAAATGTCCCACACACAGATGTGGAAAAAACATGGAGAGTACTGCGCCAATGTGGGAACCACCCGGTTTACCAGAGGATCCCGCCCCCCAGTATAAAATCCTCATAGCACACTTTCCCCCCTAAATAGCGACAGCATAATGAGGGGAGGGTCCGCGGGATACTGGGTGGGTCCTCTCTTTATTGGATGAATCAAATATTCAGACCAAAAAGCTAAAGTTTGATTCTGCTGGGGGATATCTGGGGTGTAGAGGGGTCAGAATGCTGGGGGGATATCTGGGGTGTAGAGGGGTCAGAGTGCTGGGGGGATATCTGGGGTGTAGAGGGGTCAGAGTGCTGGGGAGATATCTGGGGTGTAGAGGGGTCACAGTGCTGGGGGGATATCTGGGGTGTAGAGGGGTCAGAGTGCTGGGGGATATTTGGGGTGTAGAGAGGTCAAAGTGCTGGGGATATCTGGGGTGTAGAGGGGTCAGAGTGCTGGGGGGATATCTGGTCTGTTTACCTGCGCTGTCTCCATTGTAGGGGCTCCAGAGCATTACTTTGCCCAGGGGCCCATGATGCTATTAAGATGGCCCTGCTGTCTCTATTTAGAGGGGAGAGTTTGCTATGGGTAATTTTATCCTGGGGAGAGGGATTCTCGGGAGACCCGGATTTGTTTCATGTCGGGTGGTCCCCACATAGGAGCAGTGATCTCTCCATGTTTTTTCCACATCTGTGTGTGGGGCATTTCATACAATTTTAGTGCCTGCAATGCTATTAGGTAAGCCCACTTTTGTGGTCTGCATCATGCATCTTTATTTGGGGTCAGATGTCTTTGTCCCTCGAAGTGGTAGATTGTTACTCTTGGCTTATATATATGGCATACATATGTTTTGTTTGTTTCCCTGAATATGGTTGGTGTATCCATCTGGCATATATCGCTTTTGAATTTAACCATACATGAGGATCTACCCATATACATTTTATTGCATCCTGAAGGTTAGCATTCACTTCCATGAGTTTGTAGTCTCTTGGTTATCCTCTGTTTAGATGCTTCTATTTTTCTTTGTTGTTTTTTATTTTTCTTCTTTCTTTTCTTTTTCCTTTTCACACTGCTTCCTATTTGGCTTCAGTGGAATGTATGTTACTTAAACAGGTCTATAGATGTCTATATTTTCATCCCTTGAGTGATTTATTATTTCCCTCCCTCAAGTGATGAGTTCAGTAGACCTATAACTAAGAGTGCTCTCTATGTTATGTGGTTTCTGCTCAAGATGTGGGTTATATTTTCCGGGTTCCCCTTGAATCCGGATGTTTCAGATGGCTATAAGGTATTTTTTATTTGCTTTTCTTCCTGTCCCTTCCCCACTTTTTTTTGTTCAGAGTGTTATACATTCTATATTATGTACAAATAGTTTTTTATGTGTATTTTTATTTAAACACAGCAAACTATGAAGCAAACAAGTCTTGAAGAAGTGGATATATACATTAAACGCAAAACATTTTGGCTATCGGCTGCTTTTATGCAACAATTTTGTTCTATATACACTATTGTTTTTATGAATATGGATGTATGTTCTATTCCCCCCTATTGTCATATTTATATATGTGTTTTTTATATTCTTTAATAAGTTATATGCTTTAGTTAGGTGTATTTTCATGTATCTGTAGGTGACCGTTTAACGCCCAAATTTTTCACCAATTACCTTTCCCATTACTACATTTAGGGATGGCACTCCTTGACTATATTATCTAACCAGATAGGTGAGCCTTGACTATATATACACAAATATACCTTACTGGTCTGTTAACTATAATTTTAATGACTACAACTACTCCATAGTAATATATCAATAATCAGGCATATCATCAAGCATCTTACAGTAACAAATATGAAATACCTAATGCCGCGTACATTTGCCGATGGAAAAAGTCCGATAGGAGCTTTTCATTGGATATTCCGACTGTGTGTATGCCTCACCGCTTGTCTGTATGGAATTCCGACAGGAAAAAAAAACATGCATGCTCGGAAACAATTTGACGCATGCTCCGAGGCATTGAACTTAATTTGTCTTGACTCATCATAGTGTTGTACATTCACTGCGTTTTTGACGGTCAGAATTTGGTGTGACCGTGTGTATGCAAGCCAAGCTTGAGTGGAATTATGTTGGAAAAACCATCCAACTTTTTTCCTGACGGAAATTCCGCTCATGTGTACAAGGCATTAGCCCCATCCATATATGTGCAAATCTGACCATTTTAGGATCCAACCATGTAAAAATTAGGACATATGGTGGGGTATGTAATGATACTAGTAATAATAATAATATTAATGAAGATAATAATAATAAATAACAAAAACATCAGTAGTATTCCACAAAGGCATCTCCCTTGTACATTGCCTTTGAATAGCAAACATAAACCATTTTATTAGGTGTTATGGGGCATGCTATTGTCCAAGTGACAGGAAAAATAACTTGCTGCTAGAAGTTCTTAAGAAAAGAACAGTGCAGATATATTGTTAGAAGACAGTATTACTGTGTAATCAATACATATAAAATGCGCTCTCAATTTTCCCTGGCAGCTGTAACATCCATCTGAACAAAGTGAACTTCATCTTTGTGACAGTCTAGGACTTGGGGATAACCAGTGGTCTTTAAATTCTATTTAAAGTCTGCCTTGTACCAAGTAAGCAAACTGTTTTCATTTCAGTTTCGAACTGATATCTTCAGAACAAACAAGTTATCAGTAATGGGGTCTGCAAAGTATAAGGTGCATTTGCAAAGAATAAAAGATATAGGTGGCTATATTCTCTAGTTGGATCTAAGCATCACTAATCATAATGGGGTCGCTTAGGACTTAAAGGAGTTGTAAAGAAAACTTTTTTTTCACCTTAATGCAATCTATGCTTTAAGGTGAAAAAACATCTGATAATGCCGCCCCACCCCCCTCGAGCCCCCGTTTTACTTACCTGACCCCTCGAAAGTCCCACGCTCGGTCCCAAGATCCTCTTCGCCGCTCAGCCTGGCCGCTGATTGGCGAGAGCGGATGGATTGAGAGCAGCATAGCCATTGGCTGGCGCTGCTGTCAATCACATCCAGTGACGCGGCACGCCGAGGGGCGGGGCCGAGTGATACAGTGAGCGGCTATGGCTGCTCGCTGTATCACGGGAGCGCGCCCAGAAGGACTCACCACCATGCGAGCGCTCTCGCATGACTGTGGTGAGTTCTTGCGGGGAGGACCAGAGACAGCCGCCGAGGGACCCCAGAAGACGTGGATCGGGGCCACTCTGTGCAAAACAAACTGCACAGTGGAGGTAAGTATAACATGTTTGTTATTTTAAAGAAAAAAAAAATCCTATAATAACCCTTTAAGGAAAAGTATATTTTATAGATTTTATTTTCTATGTATTATGGTTACAGTAAAGTATAAAATGAAAAAAAAAAATACATATTTTTTCAAGTTTGAAATAGTATATATATTTCAGCTAGCAGCTAAAGCTCCAGTTTTACATGCTAAACAGGAAATGCTTGTCTGCTTTACCTAAAAGTGTTATTTTTTTCACAGAGTTTAGTAGTTATAGATATACACACACAACTAAACAAGTTAGTGGAGTGGCCAATCCCTTTCTCTCTCTCTCTCCAAGGCTGTCTGTTCAGACAAAAGGTATACATTTAGAGATAGATGTGCTAAATGCAAGCAGTTGCAACTGTGCTTTCGCTTCATAAGACCCATTATGTCATGGTGATCTCATGGGTTCATGCCCCAGGTTGGCATTGTGTCTACCATAGCATTTGTAGTGGCAAAACAGTGTAGGACTGGCCATAATAGGGATTACCTCAGGGCAATTGCTCAACCTAAACATGTATTGCAATATGTGTGAACAAAAAATCCCTGCTTTACATTTGCATAATTTGTTGGAAAGGGTGTATAGCGGTGTGCAGAAGGTACATCAAAAATGTATAGTTTTACTATGTGGTCACACCCCTTTAGCACATGATAGTTTAAATACATGTACAGGCTATTGGAATTTGAGCACAGGTATATCTTTTCTCTGTTGCAACGCAGGTCAGTGACCAGACCTGTACCTATTAGCTTTCACCCACCTTATGCCTCTATGCCCAAGGTTGGGATGGTGTCCACCGTAACATTTGCAGTGACAAAGCAGAGTACAGTAGGACTGGCCATAAGAGGGATTACTTTGGTACAGTTGGTCAGCTTAAAATCCCTGGCGGTATGATTCTTTCAGAAAAAAGGTGCTGAAAGCGGTACCATTATTTGCAAGGAAATTTGGCGTTTTATATTGTAGGCCTGTAATTTTCAGAAATAACTCACTTAAATCTGACCAAACAAGATTCTAATAGGCATCCCGGGTATGACATTTTTTAAAAAACAAAATTATAAATTATAATATAATAAATAATTATAAATAATTATAACAAATAATAATATAATTATAATAAAAATTATTCAATAATGTAATCAAATCAAAATCACTGAAATTTGCTCAGTTGCAGAATTGTCGCTGTCATAGTTTTTTTTTTTTTATGACGAATTTCCCCACAAATCGCTATCGCACAATTCTGCAAGTGATTATAATTTATTATCGCTGTTTTTTAGCTGCTCTAAAACTATTTTTGACATAAAGGGACACTTTTGGTTGCTATGGACAATATACAATTTGCAGGCAGAAAAAATAAGTTTTTATTATATAAAAGTACATGTAGGGCACTGGGCAGACCACTAGGGACAAGGGGGGTGTGTATGTTTTACATACAGTACTGTAATCTTTAAGATTACAGTATACTGTATGTAATGTGTTTGTTTACCTTTTTGAATTTGGCGCCGTTCTCCGCTCCCGTGCGTCGTAACGTCGCAGGGAACGGAGATCGGCGGCACAGGAGGACGCTGTGTGAATCGAGCGAGGTCCCGCTCGCTCACACAGCGCGGTGGCATCGCTGGATCCAGGAACAATGTAAGTAAACACTCCCTGTGGATCCAGCGAGGCAAGCCCGAGTCTGACTCGGGGTTACCGCTTGCAGCATGAAAATCTAACCCCGAGTCAGACTCTGGAATACCGCCAGGCAGGTTAAACATGTATTGCAATATGTGTACTAAAAATCCCTGTTTTACATTTGTATTGTTTGCTGGAAAGGGTGTATAGCAGGATGCAGAGGGTCCATCCAAAATTTGCAAGCTTGGATATACACACACAACTAAACAAGTCAGAGGAGTGACCGATCTCTTTCCCTCTCTCTCCATGGCTGTTCAGACAAAACGTATAATTTTTATTTAACTGCTTAAGGCCCGTCTCACGCCGATATATGTCAGCAGTAATGATTAAGCACAAGATGATTGTGTGAAACGCGTCTACGTGACCTCGTGTTGGTGTCTTTGGTGTTATCACTTTGAACAATAAAAGGCAATCGGAATTCCTGGATATGCTGCACATTTCTTTTCTTACAAGTTTCCCACGGAGGCGGGCCGGGGCTGGCACTCTACGAGACATTCCACCTCAGGTTATTATTATACACCTGGAGCAGCGGCTCTTTTTCTTGGTATATTTACGTCACTTTGAATTTCCTGCCGTGCGTGCGCACGTTGCCAGCGGGGCATGCGCACCCTTGCCGCGAGCTCCATGACCATGCCAGCGGGAGCCACTGACTCGATGTCCGGCCAGTGTTCCGCGATTGGGTCACAGAGCTGCAGAACGGGGAGATGCCAGTGTAAACAAGGCATCTCCCCGTTCTGCCTTGTGACACAGCACTGATCGTCTGTTCCCTCTCATCGAAAGCAGCGATCAGTGATGTGTCACTCATAGCCACACCCCCTAACAGAATTAACTCCCTAGGACACACTTAGCCCTCTAGTGGTTAACCCCTTCACTGCCAATCACATTTATACAGTAATCAGTGCATTTTTATGGCACTGATCGCTCTATAAATGTGAATGGTCCCAAAATAGCATCAAAAGTGTCCGATATGTCCGCCATAATGTCGCAGTCACAATAAAAATCGCTGATCGCCGCCATTATTAGTAAAAAAATAATTATTAATAAAAATGCCATAAAACTACCCTCCTATTTTGCAGATGCTATAACTTTTGTGCAAACCAATTAATATACGCTTATTGTGATTTTTTTTACAAAAATATGTAGAAGAATACATATTGGCCTAAACTGAGGAAAAATATATCCTAGACAGTGAAAGCAGTGGGAGCGCGGCTTGGAGCACATCGTTGAGGCGTGATGATGTCACGGGCAGCGGTAATTGCGCCGTAGGTTACTAGGCACACTCCTTTTTCAAGCATATGCAGATGCTTGAAAAAGGAGCGCGCCTAGTAAACTAAGGCGCATGTTCCGAAACGTTGTTGCATTCACCGCTGCCGTGACGTCATCATGCCTCAACGCTGTGCTCCAAGCCTTGCTCCCACTGCTTTCACTGTCTAGGATTTCCTGACTCACAGACGGAGCAAAAAAGGATTTAGAGCCTATACACAGCTGACATCTAGTGCGGATGGTCGCCACACCATGGGCCAGCCAGGACTTATATGCTGAATATACAGAATTTTTATGTAAGTGGATATTGTGCTTATTGTAAATTAAAATTGCACTGTTCCTTATCGGGTGGCGCCTTCTCTCTTTTTTGTCTTTCATATTGGAGTCCGCTCTCATCTCCCCTTTGGAGGCTTGCCCTGGAATATGGACTTTGTATAACAATTTTATCTATAGGACTTTTTATCCTGATTTTCCCCTTTAATTTCCAAGTGTCCCCCCTTTTATAATACCATAACAAGGACTTTGAAAAACTGACTTGTTTATCACTCACAGTAGTTACAGCACCACTACCCCTTATGTTTCATTAAGTATTCCGATCAGGGGGGTTGTAGAGGCAGAGAGTCGCAATTAAATAATTACATATACTGGGTACAGCACCACTTGCTTGTGAGATCTGGTACTGCAATATAACCGTCCAATACTTGTGTTCTCTTCCAAATTAAATGTGATCCCCTGGCCAGACTCCAGGGACTTCCAAGCATTGTAAGCATACATGGAAATGGGGTTGTACTTCAGCTGTCACGATCTCATGAGCTGAACTGTAAATGTTTTGTAAAATGACAGTTTATATTTTCTGAACTTATTTGTGAAAAGGATATTTGAGTATCTAAACAATGGTTTGTTCAGTATACACACTGTAGGAGTCTGTTTACAATGAATATCATTTTAGGTCATTGTTTTTAATAAATGACAATTTCTAATTTAGCTGAATGATCTCTGCAAATAAACATTGCGGTAACTGAGTTTGTAATTTGTTATTTTACATTCCATGAAAATGTTATCGGATATTATTGTTTTATAAGCAGCCAAAGAAAACTGTTATGTTATAAAATGGTTCAACCTATTCCTTATCCCTATCATTTGACACCATGTATGAAAACGGGACCTCATTTATCAATGAATAGAGAAAGGGCTTTAAGCAACCACTACATACTTTGCATTTCCTTTCTACTGTATCCACTGCCAGTCCACCAGAGAAACGCCCAGTACTGCCAGATATGAAGGAAAACATGACCCAAACCCTGCCATGCCATGCTATAGCTCCTGGTGCCAGGGCATGAAATTGGCCAGATGAGCACTATCACATGGAAATAGGGGGGATGTACATAGTCACCTGGCACAGGAAGCTGAAACTATCTGAGGCAACCTGGTAGCAGATCGGGCAAATGGAGTAGTGCAAGGACAGCAAGTAAAGTTCCTTTTGTTAATGAACCTTTTTTTTTTGCCTTGTATTGAGACTCCTGTTCTGTACTGGATTGCTTACCACTTGATCTGCGATGCTAGTTGTAGGCCAAGAATTTTACTATGCATGATACTTCAGAGGTATGCCCTACCCTGGAACTAGAATACTGTCTGTAGTAGGACAATTGAAGATTCCAGAACTGGATGGATGCTTCAGCTAAGAGAAAAAAACTGCTAAATTGACATATTCACTTTAAAGGGGTTGTAAACCCTCAGGATTAATGCATAGAATGCATTAAGGTGAAAACCCTCCTGTGATGCAGAAGCCCCCAGAGCCCCCCTTTTACTTACCTCAACCCGATCTTTACAGCGACGGGGATGAGCACACAAGCTCCAGCCGCTGTCTCGGGTCCTGATTGGATAGATTGATAGCAGCGCAGCCATTATGTGGGAGCCAGAGGGCGGGGGCTGAGTCCTGCTGTCTGTGTCAATAGGCGCAGCAGCAGGACACAGGAGCGCGCCCGAACGAATGCCCCGAGGGAGAGCGGCTCTCCAACGGGGCACTAGAGAAAAGGAGGTGCTAGGAGCGCTGCTGAGGGACCCCAGAAGAGGAGGATCGGGGCCACTCTGTGTAAAACTAACTGCACAGAGGAGGTAAGTATTACATGTTTGTTTAAAAAAGGAACAATCCTTTAGATATTCTTTAAAGAAACTCTGTTGCACACCTAGAGGTGCCTCCAGAGACTTACAGCAGCCAGGAGAAGCCTCCTGTTATGGAGCAACACTGGGGTTGTAAAGGCAGGAAAAGCTCTGGCATTACCCCTTCACATTCCTCCAGGCCTATTATAACAATGGGCTACCTAACTGGCCAATAAAAATGCAAAGAAATCAGAAAAGAGCAATCAAGGTTCAACACTTTGAGGATGTACCAGAGCTTGGTCATTTAAATGGCTTGGTACTTGGTTCTAATGGCAGACTTATGGAGACCACTACTCATATATATTGGTAAGTCTAGGTTTAAATCTGCAGTAGCTTTTTAACATTCCTTTTTTCTGTAAATATCTGCTTAAAAATGTGTTCAAAGCACATCCTAATTTAGGATAGTAGTTTCTCTTTCTGCTCTGCAAGACTCAGGAGGTCATTGCGTTGGACTAGGAAGATCTTTAAAAAAGATGTTATCATTGTAAGAATCAGCACTTCAAACATAAAATATTAGAAGATATGCCGACAAACATCGGCAAGAACATTCTTAAAAATTCTCTTTATAAATACGCAACAGCTGCGAACAGGATTTACATAATACACAGAACAGTTGGTGCTTGATATCAACATGTAGACAGCCTAAATAGGTACTAGCCCCTTATTGCCCTCTTGAAAATCTTCACTACTTGTCAGTTCTTTATGGTAAGTATGACAGTGATAGGAGACAAGAAGAAGAGAGCAATGCAGAGCTAGGAAATACGAAAAACACCACGACACAAAAAAAGGAAAAGTCAATAAAAAAAAAGAGACCAAGGAGGAAACAGATGAGTGATGCTATGTTTGATATGTTTGTTCTTTGTATCACACTACAACGTATAAAAGCTGGCAGAGCTTTGAAGCAGACAAGTGGCGAGTTTCAAACAGTTCTCTGGTGGGAGGTTGTTTTGTTTTGCCTTTTTTTTGGAACGCAGAGCTCAGGCCGTGAATAGAACACGATTTCTTCAAACAGACTCCCTGCAGACATAAGCTACAAGAAAACCTGACGTGCGGTATATAAAGTCTCTGTTGTTGTAATTACCAAAACAAGCAAAAGCTGACAGGGATCGGTCACAAGCTGTGCTGAAATGAATGGTCTAAAGATTATGGATTTTATTCACTAAGACAGTGCAAATAGCAATCACAAAGGTTAGTAACCCATAGTAGCCTGTCATCTTATGCCAACCTGCTTACAGTAATCCTAAATTCAGCTGGTTGGTTTGGTTTACTACACTTTGCATACTATCTTTGATATTTATTTGCAATATCTTACAGTGAGTCTGCAGTAAGAAATATTTTGCAAAATAAAGGCGAGGCTGCATAGCAGGGCACTATGCAGCAATTACTTCAGTAAGCACTCTGGCATAGCTAGTTGTAGTAGTAACTACAGAACTTAGGCTGGCTAGTAGTGGCAACAAAGTCTTCTATAATAGCTGTATTGTACAGTGCATCCAGAAAGTATTCACAGCTCTTCACTTTTTTCACATTTTGTTATGTTACAACCTTATTCCAAAATGTATTGAATTAATTATGTTCCTTAAAATTCTACAAACAATAGTGAAATAAATTAGTTTGAAATCTTTGTTGACTTTGTGAAAAAAAAAAAAAGAAATCTTTGTAAATCTATTAAAAATAAAAAACAAAAAAAAATCACACGTACATAAGTATTTAATTGTGCAGAACAGAAATATTTGTTTAGTTTAATTTCAGATAGATTTGTTATGCTACTAATTTAATTTTTCGTTTTGGTTTTCGTTTCGTTTTCGTAAAAAAATAGTTTTCGTTAAAATTAGTTTCATTTATAAATTTTCTAATGAATTCCAACTATTCAGAACGGTTATAATTTGGATCAGTCGAAAAACTGTGCTTGTAAAGATGTAAAGATAAAGAATGCCGTCAATTGCATGGCAATAGAAAAATGTGTAAAAAATGGCGTAGGGGGACCCTTTGGGTCTGGAGTTGATTTAAAAAAAAAAAATCCAAAATAAAAAAATGGTGTTGCCCCCCCAAAATCCAAACTAGATTCTTATCCGAGCATGCAGCCTGGCAGGTCAGAAAAAGGGGGGACGAGCGAGCGCCCCCCCTTGAACTATACTGGGCCACATGCCCTCAACATTGGGGGTGTAGATGCTTTATTGATGGGGACAAGGGTCTCTTCTCAACAACCTTGGTCTAGAAGCCCCCAGATCTCGACCCCCCATGTGAATGGGTATCACCGAAAAAAGTGTCAAAAGGTAAGAAATACAGCAATCCGTTTTTGACTAATCCTTTATTAAAAAAAAAATATATATATATTCTCCCGAAGTTGGGCTTTAAAGAAGGCAAACAGCGAAAATACACAGTTGTAATACACATATGAACTGTCTTACCTGGAAGAACAAATTGAATTTTGTTCCGCCAGTTTTCTAAGTCAGACAGCCCTGAACATTTGTTTTTCTTCACTGCAATCAAAGCAACACAGCATGGTCAAGGTTGTATGTGATGTGTTGAATATATAGACTCGCAAATGTTTTACCTCATTATTTTTTGTAAAACTTTCTGCCATTTTATGTGAAGCAACCTTTTGCTTTATACCCTCAAATGCATACTTTTTTATGTTGCTCAAAACATTTGCCCTACCTATTACTGGACATTTCTGTTCTTATCTGCCGGACTTCAGGTTTGTTAACATTAGTCGTGAGAAAACGAGAGTTCACTTATGCTAACAGTTCCAAGTACAGGGATGAACTTTTTCCTGTCAGAACGAAATATGTCCATTTTGTTGACTTTAATACCCTGTATGTTTTACATAATGTGGTTACACCTTGTCTCAATCTATCTATGTTAATCACTAACTTTAAAGGCTTGAGCACAAAGAAAGGTCTTCGAAACAGCAGCCATATTTGATTGATCACACATATGTTTTAGGAAAATGCTTCAATTAAATATGACAAGGAGTCTTTTGTTCCCAGGAAAATAAAAGATATGGTCCACATTGCAAGGACAGTGGATTGTGAGGGAACGGCAGCTCACTGATGAAGCCACCCTGTGCTCTCTGCTCCACTTACAGTGGCTTGGTGGTCAGCACTTCTGTCTTGCAACTCTAGGGTCCTCGGTTCAAATCCCAACCATGACTTTAACTGCATGGAATTTGAATGTTCTTGCACACTCACTCCAAAGGCTTTAGGCTTCTGCATAAATTGGCCCCAGTTTGTGTATCTATGCCGATAGACTTCTGGAGAACTGGGACCAGGGCTTTTTTTATCAGAGATTAGGTGCAGGAACTCCCCCTTTCTGAGCCAACCTTCGTCTCTGCCCCTACCCACCTCCAAGCACTGACTCTTGGCTCCACTCCCTACCCATCTACTAGTACTGCCCTTTTAAGAGAATACAGAACCTAGTATCATTTTGTGCTATTAAGTAATTTGTATGGAATTTGATAGACCTCACCACAGTAACAATAGATCCCCCACACCAACAACAGACCCCTCTCCAAGCAACAATGGACCCCCCCATAACAAAATACCACCCCAGCAACAATAGACTCCCACAACAACAGACCCCACCACAGCAACAATGGATATAGCCCACACAGCAACAGACTCCCTCCCAGCAACAATGGACCCCCCCCCCCAAAACAAAATACCACCCCAGCAACAATAGACCCCCAGCAGCAACAACAGATCTCCAAGCATCAAAAAGACCCTGGGACAGCAAGCAACAATAGACTTCTCCCTCAACAGTAGATCCCTCCCAGGAATAATTGACCCCCCAGCCAACAACAATAGACATACCCAGCAGCAATAGACTCCCACAAAAAATAGATTTCCACCAATGACAATGGATTCCCCAGCAGCCAGCATCAATAGACCCTCCAGCACACCATGCCATAAAATATATTCAGTGTTGGAGGTCCCGGAACTGCGTTCCCCCGCATTTCCGCTAAAAAAAAAGCCCTGGCTGGGACTGATGTGAATGTACAATAAAATGCTGCATAAATTGTAAGCTCTGATTGGCTTACAATACTGACCCTTCCTCTCCTAGTCAATGCTAATATGCAGTGGATTATAGTTGGTAAAGGGGTATTAAAACAAAAATGTAATATATTGTAACTTACCAGTCATTTATGTGGAGGCTGCAATCAATTTAAATTTGTAAGGCGTTTCCCCTCTGACCTTACCTTGTGATCTGGCTAGTAACACACTTTCTGCCAACAGACAGAAACATTGTCAGCCTAGGAGGGAGGGTAGCACATTAAATTTCATCCAGCTAATACTTTACTCTATAAGCAGTTAGAGACATGTTTTTTTCTTTTAGGATAAAGGTTTTACATGATTAAGCAAAAGCTAATTATTCTAAGCACCCCTGGCAGTGGTAAATGGTTTGTCTCATCCCTGTAAACCAATACATTTGCAGAAGAGCTTGATGTTTTGAAAACCAACATACTTACTGGCTGGATCACTAGATGCAAATAGAAGAAAGCCTAAAAAAGACAACTAATGCAACCATCACATCTAAGAATTGGTAAGCTTGGAAGCAAGTTGAAGCAGTCAGCAAATATTGTTCCGTTTGGGAGGGTTGAGATTAATGCTTTGTCCAGTCTTTTAGCCTTTTTGGCGGGTTCCTGTCCAGTTTTGGCCCACTTGTCCTGTGTGATATAAAAATGGGGCAATGGTCTGGTTCACAGTCGGCCCCATGGGAGAGAGCTCGCAAGAGAGAGAAAACAAGAAGATTCCAGTACTACCTTGGGTTTTAAGACCCATAAGGAATGGAGATGGACAAAGACACCAGAAGGAGTACGAGAATGTTGCCTGGCATGGCCTGTAACAGAGACTTTTAACTTGAGGTTCACCCTGAAGACACCAACACTGAAGTATGCCTTTGTCACGATCAGGCGTCGGGCTTGAAGACCAATTGCAATAGCAGTGGCAGGACAGGCATACAGGCAGCCACTTCTGGCAGATGACACAGGCTCACCTGAGGTTCGGAGTCTAAGTACTAGCTGGTGTTCACCAGAGCTCATGATGGTGGAGATGGGTTTAGCTGCAAGCTAGTACCAGGTCGCGGTCCTCAAGTTTGCCCAACCAGGGTGTGATCAAGCCGGGGTCCAATAGCAGATAAACAGACAAGGATGAAACAGCAGCGTGGTCAGTAAACAAGCCAAGGGATCAATCACGAGTGGCT
Source organism: Rana temporaria (assembly GCF_905171775.1). NCBI lineage: Eukaryota > Metazoa > Chordata > Amphibia > Anura > Ranidae > Rana > Rana temporaria. Next base: position 133,759,717 of record NC_053494.1, read on the forward strand.
GCAGGTTGGGATCAAGCAGTAGAGTAGTCAAAGAACAGGCCGAGGGTCAAACACGGGTGGTTGCAGATTGGGATCAGGCAGTAGAGTAGTCCAGGGACAGGCCGAGGGTCAATCACGGGTGGTTACAGGTACAAATTGCAGCAAGAGAGGAGCAAGATATTGGCTGGTGAAGGCACAATTACCTGGCAAAGAGGAAGTGCTGAGACAAGGCTTTTATAGGAAGAGGGAGCAAGGGGTTCAAGGTTCAGCTGCAATCAAGACACCAAGCAGAGTAGTCTAATGGATCATATAGGTTTATCCAGCAGATCAGGCAGGGAACTGTCCAGCATCCCAGATAGCTCAGTGGGAAGAGACAATGCCAGACATAGAAGAAGTCCCAGGTTCAAGCCCAGGTCCTGACAGCCTTAGAAGGTCTTATACTTGTGTAAGAGAGCCTATAAAGGACTATGATTACCGGAATGCACCTATCACACACTAGAAAATATTGCATGCTTTGTAATAAATTAGCCTGATTATACATTTAGTATACCTTGCAAAATGTATAAGGGAAATAATTTCTCTTATTATTTGCCTAATATTGAAAACTGTTTTTGTTGCTGCATACCTTCCTTACGGCTCAGATATGCCACACCCAACCTAAGGCTTGTCTGCTGTCTCACTATATTTCTTAGCGGGATCTGCCATGCAATAACTTTATACATAAGCTTAGAGAGCTCACTGGGCTGTTGTGCTACAGAAAATGTTATGCCTAAGAAAATATTGAAAATAAAAAATTATGTTTGATGGGGTGCAGGATGGATTGTCATTGTTGTAACAATAAAACAAATCTTACTTCACAGCAGAATAGAGCTCACAATAGGTCTCAGAAAAAATCCAACCATTTTCACCTGCGTCTGTATGCTTTTACTGCTGCCTGTGTCCCTGTTGGGGAGATTTCCCCTTTTACTTCTTGTGTGGTCACTGCCATAGGAAATGGGGCATATCTCAGCAACAGAGGCAATACATAAACAAAAACACTTTTTTGGGGGGGACAGAATTACAGAATAGATGGAATCTATCTTGAGTTGTTATTTCTTGTGTGTGTTTCATTTGAAGAAAATCCCCCCCCCCCCCTTCTGTTTGGTCTCAGGAACAGCAATAATGAAAAATATTAGAGGTCCTAAGCCTCCCCCGTTCTACCAAAAGGGTACTATTGCACTATGTGCATTTGTTGAGGGAAGATCACCCCTCATTTCCTGTGCTAACCAATACTTAAAGTTCCACCCACCTTCTAAGCAATATATTAACTACCCTGTAAAAGAAAGATGCATGTACTTACCTATTTTCAGGTCACTCCGGTCTGGTCACATGATCTCCCCAGTGGCCGGTTTTAGGGGAGAGGCGAGATCGCCAAAACCTCTGGAATGCCTAGGTAGTGTCATCACCCATAGCCTTGCTATGGGGCATGCGTTGCCAGCCGTCCCTCCTCTACCCTGGAGCCATCTCTGGGAGTTGATCATGTGGCCAGACCGAGGCACCCTGAGAATAGGTAAGTATAAGTATCTTCCTTCTACAAGGCAGCTAGTATAGTTGTTAGCAGGTGGGTGGGAGCACTTAGTACTAGCCTGGATTTCCACTTTAAGAAAAAAATGTTATGGCTTTAAATAAGGAGTTCTGCTCTGTAACCGGCTTGGCTATTTATGCCTAGTTTTTGAATCACCAATGTGAAAAGAACACAGAGGTTGATTTAGTAAAACTAAAGAGGGCAAAATCTGGTGCAGCTAGGGTTGCCACCTCATCCCCAGTTCTGTGGCTGTTTAGGGTGGTAATTAAACTCACTTGGTGCCTTATCTGCATTAAATTAGCCTTAAATTAGAACCTGTGTAATTCATATGTGTTCGGGTTTAAAGGAATGAAGTGGCAACCCTAGGTGCAGCTGTTCAAAGAAACAAATCCACTTCCAGTTTTTTGTGTCAAAGCTTAATTGAATAAGCTGAAATTAGAAGCTGATTGGCTACTATGCACAGCTGTACCAAATTTTGCTCTCTCCGGTTCTAGTAAATCAACCCCACAGAGTACTGTGGGATTACTGGGAATGCTAAGAGGCTTGCTTAACCACTTGCCGTCACCGCACCGTCATAATACGTCCACAAGGTGGCTCTCCTAGGCGAGAGCACGTAATATGACGTCCTGCCTATTAGCCGCCACTAGGGGCGCATGCGCGCCGCCGCAGGCGCTCGCGCGCGCCCCCCGCTCGCCCCCGACTCCCGTGCGTGTGCCCGGCGGGCGCGATCGCCGCCGGGCACACGCGATCGCTCGGTACAGAGCATGGAACGGGAGCTGTGTGTGTAAACACACAGCTCTCGTTCCTGTCAGCAGGGGAAATGCTGATTTTCTGTTCATACAATGTATGAACAGAAGATCAGTGTTTCCCCTAGTGAGGCCACCCCCCCCCCCACAGTAAGAACACACCCAGGCATACTTAACCCCTTCCCCGCCCCCTAGTGTTAACCCCTTCACTGCCAGTGGCATTTTTATAGTAATCTAATGCATTTTTATAGCACTGATCGCTATAAAAATGCCAATGGTCCCAAAAATGTGTCAAAAATGTCCGAAGTGTCCGCCATAATGTCGCAATACCGAAAAAAAAATCACTGATCGCTGCCATTACTAGTAAAAAAAAATATTAATAAAAATGCCATAAAAATACCCCCTATTTTGTAAACGCTATAACTTTTGCGCAAACCAATCAATAAACGCTTATTGCGATTTTTTTTAATGAAAAATATGTAGAAGAATACGTATCGGCCTAAACTGAGGAAAAAAAATGTTTTTTTATAAATTTTTGGGGGATATTTATTACAGCAAAAAGTAAAAAATATTCATTTTTTTCAAAATTGTCGTTCTATTTTTGTTTATAGCGCAAAAAATAAAAAACGCAGAGGTGATCAAATACCACCAAAAGAAAGCTCTATTTGTGGGAAAAAAAGGACGCCAATTTTGTTTGGGAGCCACGTCGCACGACCGCGCAATTGTCTGTTAAAGCGACGCAGTCCCGAATCGCAAAAAGTACTCTGGTCTTTGGGCAGCAATATGGTCCGGGGTCCGGGGGGTAAGTGGTTAAGAACTTTAAGTGGAGAGGGAAAAAGATCTGAGTTTGTTAAAGCTAGGGCTTATGGAACACCAATAGTGTCTGTACAAACAAACTGCTGGGTGTGGATAGTGGCTCAGACTCTGTCTGACAGCATTACCTTTATCTCCCCAGTGTTAAAGTTACAGAATGGGAATGCTTTTTTCCTAGGCCAAAATTTCTATAATGAAGGATTCAACGGAAATAACAAAGAGGGTACGTTAGGACGGCTTTGGTTCACTACTGCACTGTAAACCTCCCACATGTCATTACATGAGCGCCATTCAGTAATGTAAGGACCAACCTCTGGTACAGAGAAAAGGAAGGACTACATATGTCACCAAAATGGACAGAAGGCTCTTGAAAAAAATAAAAGCTATGTACCAACGGCGGACCATCCATTAGGGTGCCGCCCCCTCTCTACACGCCACCCCCTATATGACTAATGGATAGATTCATGCATGCATCTGTTCATGGCCCCCACTGCCACCCCCTATTCAGGCGCCCGGCTTCTTTTAGGATGCCGGGTGCCTGAATTACAGTGGCTTGGGTATTTTTTTTAAGCACCTGATTAGAGTCATAGACTCTAATAGGCTTCAAAATATGTGGGATCGTGGTGCAGAGCATTGCACCATGAGCCCACCCAGGTGTTACAACAATATTCACTGTTGTAACGCTGATCCTCAATCCGGCCAACGGTGTGAGACCCGTTTTCTGATTGGCCAAAAAGAGAAGACTCCCGATTGGCCGCCGAGAAGGAGGGAGGAAACGAAAGCCAGAGACATTGCCTGTGGAGAGCAGGAGAACGGGAGAGCTGCCGCAAAGATGGGATAAGTGTACCAGTCCGTCCCATGGGCTGACTGACTGACGGGTGGGGGGTTTTACTGTTTCCCGCCCCCCAAAAAAAAATTGCCAACGTCCGCCACTGGTATGTACTGTACACTTTTGCAGGGGAGGCCTCAAGGAGAGTGACGGTGTGAGTGGGCAATCCACTAAAATCTGGAGTTCTGTTTTAGGTGCTTCTAAATGTTATATTTTCCTGGTTACCTTTTCTGCATACAATATCTGCATACAAGAGTCTTAGGCCATATGCACACTGCTGCTGTTTAAACTCACATTTTTGTGAGTTCAGGCATTGTTTTTTTCTGCCCTTGAACTCCCTTGGGCCTTGTACACACGACCGAACATGTCCGCTGAAACTGGTCTGTCGGACCAGTTTCCGCGGACATGTCCGACCGTGTTTAGAGCCTACCGGACAGTTTTCCGGCCTAGCGGACAGGTTTCCAGCGGACAAAAGTTTCTTAGCATGCTAAGAAACTTGTCCGCTGGAAGCCTGTCCGTCGGACATGTCCAATGGTTAGTACAACTCATCGGACATGTCCGCTGGCCAGATTCGACGCATGCGTGGAAGCATTGACCTTCCGTGTCAGAGAACGTCGGTGTCGTCTACGTCACCGTGTTCTCTGTCCGCGGGGATTTTGGTCTGATGGTGTGTACACACATCAGACCAAAATCTCCCATCAGACATGTCTGATGAAAACGGTCCGCGGACCGTTTTCATCGGACATGTTCGCTCGTCTGTACAAGACCTTAATGTTATCCTATTTGTCTGTGCACACATGGATGTTTTTAGCAGTTCATTAGCGGGGGGAGTTTAGAGGATGTTTTCTGACTGCCATAAAATCATGTTCAGGAGAAGGAATTTTGACCACAAAAAACGCTGTGTAATCACTGTTAAATGAGCCTAAACGCTAGGCGCGTTTAGCACTTTGGCATTTATTTATTTCAATGTCCAAAATAATTTAAAATCTAAATTAAAAATAAAACTCCAAACACCTCTAAACTCTGCTGAAAAAAATTAGCTTAGGTGAGTTTATAATGCTGATTTACCCCCTTCCTGACCAGAGCACTTTTTGCGATACAGCACTGCGTCGATTTAACTGACAATTGCACGGTCGTGCGATGCTATACCCAAACAAAATTTACTTACTTTTTTTCCCATAAATAGAGCTTTCTTTTGGTGGCATTTGATCACCTCTGCGGTTTTTATCTTTTGCACTATAAACAAAAAAACAGCGACAATTTTGAAAAAAAAAAGCAATATTTTTGACTTTTTGCTATAATAAATATCGCCCAAAAAAATATATATATATAAAAAAAAATCCCCTCAGTTTAAGCAGATACTGTATTTGCTGGCGTATAAGACTACTATTTACACCTAAAAAAAATGGCCAAAAAACAGGGGTCGTCTTATACGCCGAGTCAGCTGCTCGGATGGATGTGCGGTAATACTGTATGTAGCTTTGGCTACATACAGTATGTACCGCTTAGCGAATCCCGGTGATCGATGTATTCAAATGAATACAGAGCCTGCTCAGATTGGAGTATCAACCTCTGCCAATCCGAGCAGGCCACATACAGTAGCCTGCTTGGATTGGCTTTGAGAGTCAGAGAGGCATGGGCTGATGATGTTACAGCCTCTGCCAATCCAAGCAGGCTTTGAATTCATTAATGGAATACATCGCTCGCCGTGATTGGCTCCAGCTCCAGCAAGAAAGAAGAAGAATATGGCTCCAGAAGGAAGAAATATGAAGCGTCGGAAGGAGGGTCGTCTTATACGGTAAGTACAGGCAAAAAATCGTAAAAAACTGTAAAATTAGAGGGTCGTCTTATACACCGGCAAATACGGTATGTATTCTTCTACATATTATTGGTAAAAAATAAATCGCAATAAGCATATATTGATTGGTTTGTGCAAAAGTTTAAGGCCGCGTACACACGATAGGTTCGCCAGAGGAGAACGGTCTGAAGGACCGTTTTCATCAGTCAAAACCGATCTTGTGTATTAGTATTTTTTTTTTACCAGTAATGGCAGCAATCAATTTTTATCGTGACTGCGATATTGGGGCGGACAAATCGGACACTTTTGTACTATTTTGCGACCATTGTCATTTATACAGCGATCAGTACTATAAAAATGCACTGATTACTGTGTAAATGACACTGGCAGGGAAGGTGTTAAACACTAGGAGGCGATCAAGGGGTTAAGTGTGTCCTAGGGAGTGATTCTAATTGTGGGGACAATGGACTACAACTGACATGACAGAGTTTACTGCCCTGCGATGACAGGGAGCAGTAGACCCGTGTTATGTTGCTAGGCAGAACAGGGAAATGCCTTATTTACATAGGCATCTCTCAGGTCTGCCTCTTCGTGACACAATCGCAGGCCGCCCACGAACATTGCGGCAAATTAAAGGGGATGTACCTGTACTCCCATTTGCCCACCGCTGCCATTGTGCCGACGTATATCTGTGTGCAGCGGTCGGCAAGTGGTTAATGTAATAACAAAAAGTAATTATATACAGTGGCCTATTTGAATTCAAAACATAGAAATGTTATACATTTTCAGTAGCTTTTAGTGTATTCATACACAAGAAAGATGATTTCTGAATAATTGGTACACATTTTCTCGTTTTTGAGTTAGCGAAGACCACAGCGTCCTCTCTTTTCATTTTACACAAAAAAGTATGCAATTACCAAATATTAGGGCATCTGCATCAAACACTTATGTAAGCGAGTGCAATGCAGTGCAATGTCATTTGGAATTTTAATGAATACAGACCAGTAAAAATGTCACCGCTGTGCTCAATTTTATCCATTGAAATCTACCCTTATATTTTCCTAGTATTACACTAACAATTTATACAGATCATTTTTTCTGGGTATGTCAAGATGTAATACTGAAAATTGAAATTTCTATTGGAAATGTGTTAATTAACAGATATTACGGTGCCAAATATAATCCCCTCTAATCCAAAGACCAATGATTACTTAAGTAAAACAATACATACAGATAAGTGTAGCTGCCCCTTTAAGTGGGAATTACCCCTGAACAAATAAATCAAAACTATAGAAAGGTATAGCGCTTACACATACAATACCACATTTCTCAGTGATAAAAAGTAGAATACATTGTGTACTAAGTGATAATTAACAGACAAATATGAAAAAAGAAGAATTAGAAAATATGCAATGTACACCAACCAACGCTCCATGACCCCCCCCCCCCCTACAGAAGGTCAGACTGCACTTAGGTTATCCAATATAGGGTTCCACATTCTGGTTCCACCTCGATCTCAAGGATCATATGAGTATCTTTATACTCAAAAGACGGCTTAGTAAAAAAAATGCCAGAAGGAATTCTTATCTCTTAGTATTTAAAGCGGGGGTTCACCCAAAAAAAATCATTTTAACATGACATTCATCCGAGTTGTCAGAATGAAAATCGGCTGTTTTTTTTATTTCATTGCCGCACATACCGTATTTTCACCGCCGCTTCCGGGTATGTAATTTGCGGGACTGGGCGTTCCTAATTGATTGACATCCTTCTGACCGGCGCATACAGCGCGTCACAAGTTGCCTGTTTTTATTGAACACACCATGTAAACATTCACAGTGCAGGTGGAAAAAGCATGTGAACCACTAGACTAATGACATCTCCAAGAGCTAATTGGAGTGAGGTGTCAGTCAACTGGAGTCCAATCAATGAGATGAGATTTGAGGTGTTGGTTACAGCTGCCCTGCTCTATAAAAAACACACACCAGTTCTGGGTTTGCTTTTCACAAGAAGCATTGCCTGATGTGAATGATGCCTCGCACAAAAGAGCTCTCAGAAGACCTACGATTAAGAATTGTTGACTTGCATAAAGCTGGAAAGGGTTATAAAAGTATCTCCAAAAGCCTTGCTGTTCATCAGTCCACGGTAAGACAAATTGTCTATAAATGGAGAAAGTTCAGCACTGCTGCTACTCTCCCTAGGAGTGGCTGTACTGTAAAGATGACTGCAAGAGAACAGCGCTAAAGACTTACAAAAGTCTCTGGCATATGCTAACATCCCTGTTAGCGAATCTATGATACGTAAAACACTAAACAAGAATGGATATCATGGGAGGATACCACAGAGGAAGTCACTGCTGTCCAAAAAAAACATTGCTGCATGTTTACAGTTTGCACAAGAACACCTGGATGTTCCACAGCAGTACTGGCAAAATATTCTGTGGACAGATGAAACCAAAGTTGAGTTGTTTGGAAGAAACACACAACACTATGTGTGGAGAAAAAGAGGCACAGCACACCAACATCAAAACCTCATCCCAACTGTGAAGTATGGTGGTGGGGGCGTCATGGTTTGGGGCTGCTTTGCTGCGTCAGGGCCTGGACGGATTGCTATAATTGAAGGAAAAATGAATTCCCAAGTTTATCAATACATTTTGCAGGAGAACTTAAAGGGTTTGTAAATGATTTTTTTTTATTATCTTAATAGCTTCCTCTACCTTAATGCAGTGCTGTTTTCATGTCCTCATTGTTCATTTTTGCTCTCAAGTTGCTGTAATTCTTCTCTGATCTCCACACTTCCTGGTTGTCTGTTTCCTGATAACCACAGTACTGGGAGCTTTCTCTCTGTGGTCACTAATCAAGGAGGTGTGATTACTGTGTGTCTAAAACCCCACGGCACCAATCAGTTTTTTTTTCAAACCATCACTGCCCTGTATTGGCTCTGTGGCTCTGTACATCACAGAAGCAGAAAAACAACATGCAAAAACGAAACTAGAAACTGCAGGTACATTATATGATTGATTTTTATCTATTTGTAATCATTTTTAAAAGGAATCAGTTAACTATTATGTCTCTATACCTTGTAAACAGTCATTTCAGCAAAAACATATTTTTTTCCTTTACAACTTTTTTCACTGAAATTGGGCCTCTGTTCCAGTCATGGCTGTACTGTGAGTGACCACTATTGTTGTCTGGGGTGCCGTTACCACTTCAGGCCGAGTGTGGCAGCAGTCAGGTCAAGGTGTTTTGTGTGTTCCCCTTCAGCAGCCAATCAGAGGGAGTTGATCTCCCTGCTGTGCATGCTGGGGAGGAGTATTTAAGGGACAGACGTCATTAGTTTAGAGTCGTCGCCGATCCGGGTCTGTCGTCCCACCACCCCCGTGTGTGGCCCTTCTGGCTGGGGGTGCGTGTTCAAGTGTTCCTGGCTCCGGGACCATGTTGGTCCGGGGTTGTGATCTACTAAGTAGGCCCGGTAGTCAGACTGGGTCTACGCTTGCAGAGTGGTCCTGTGCTGTCCGTCCTGAGGAAGGAAGCCACTCGATGAAGAACTTGTTTTGGAGAGCACCGAGCAAGAGGCTGGTATCTCGGGAGAGGCCTTGAACTTCATTGAAGGACACACTATTACTGAAAGGCTGAGTGATGGTCGCCTGTCAGTTCTAAGTTCACAAGAAGTTATTCAGGAGAGATCCGGGTGCTTAATCCTGTGCTGAGAGGATATTGGACTGAATATACCTCCATCTTTGGCAAGGTCTATGGAAGAGACTTTCCCAAGTTTCCGTGTGAGATCCTGGCTGCTAGGTTAGTGAGAGAGGCCTATCCAGGTGCACAATACCCGCTCTGGCTAGAGTGGCGACAAAAGCTACCTTGCTGGAAGCAGGAGTGTTTCAAAACAAAAGTTATACACCTGAACCTATTACCTATTACCCTTCTACCTCTTCAACTACTACATTTATTCTTCTACCACGTTTGATAAATAAAGCAAAGAAAAAGGAAGTCTAAATGTGGACATTGAAGTTTTTCTCAACTCTCATCTGATACTCTAGACGGCGAGGAAATAGAGGTAACATGTCGCCCAAAACAAACCAGCATCTCTTTCGGGGGTAGTGCTACATATATGTGTGTGTGTAGCGCCCCCTGGGTATAATGGGAGCAGAAAGGTACCTCCAGAGACAGGGAGCGAGCTTACATTCACCCCAGGGCTGAGTCCCTGGCTATAATGGGAAGTTAGAATAAATGTGGGCGCCAGTCACTTTATTATTTTTCAACGCTTTAATGTAGAACTTGGAAGCAGTAATAGGATAGAGGGTTAGGGGAGGTTTCAGATACCTTTAGCATATCACTGAAGGACTCCTTGAATCCAAAGGACAAAAACAGCTTTCTTTTAGCAGATATTGAATACACTGGATCAGTCTCTCACACAGACCTAGCCACCGGAATGATTTCTGGATAAGCCTCTCTCACAGACTTAGCAGTCAGGAGCTAGTTACCTTGATTAGAATTGTAGAACAGCTTCACAGTACCAGAACCTTCAAGCCGACACGGCAGTACTTTGATGGTAGTTCAGCTTTGGTGCATCCTCCAAATTAGTCACCAGGCCCCCCCCTGGAGAGACCAGACTTCACCCTGGCTCTCTCCAGTATAGGGTCCTCCCCCGGATCTCCTCAGCTTGGCTCGGCTTCTTCCATGCAGGCAAGACAGCCTAGGACCACCTCAGAATTAGTAGGCCCCAGACAGGCTTCTGGGCCTACTTGCAGAGCTTGCAGTAACCATGAGCCATGAGGTAAGGACTCCCTTAAATACCCTTTCCCAGAATGCACAGCGGCCATGATCCTCCTACTGGGCTGTTTCTGGAAAAAGAATATTCATTACAACTCGGCCTGTTGTAATTCTCATACTGGCCTGTGGTACCAGTGACACCTCATGAGACATATGATATGATCACATGACGTGCCAAACATGCAGTAAGGTCTTCCAGGCTGCAGTGTTTAGATAGCAGAGGGCCTACTTGTTGATATTTCAAACTTCTGGTGGTCCCATTCGACTAGTGGGGCCAGTAGAGCTACTGCTTTTGTCATTATTGTTATTGCAGTGCTGACAATAACTAACAAATAATATTTTGCGATAACGTCCTTTACTGAATGGCAGTTCAGTTCAATTTAGATATTTCGTAGATTTTCAAGGTCTAAAAATCAAAGGCACTGACATATTTAGTAAAGCTAAGTTAAAGGAGCAAGATGGCATGGCCAAATATATGCTTTTCTAAGAATGATAATGAGCCGTACTCAGCTCTATACCTCTCCTGAGACTACAAAGCTGATTTTGCAATGACAGGTAACTACACAAAGGTTGCTGGAATGAATCTCCTGTTTTGCTTAACAACGGCAAACAGTGAAATGACCTTAAGCCTTATTGTCAGTGAAAAAGTTAAAATATAGATTTAGTAAGTCTAATGCTTAGTTTTCACTAGGTAGAATGTAGCCACAGATTATGGAATTAGCAGAGTCATTCCAAAGAAACGGTGCTAGTAAGGCAGTAACTGCAAGGCGCAACCTATCCAGATCAATCTTTGCACAGCGGGGAACAAGACTGCTTTGAACTGAAAACTTGGAAGAACAGATCTGCCATTTGCTGGTTAGATCAATGGCTCTTTGAAGAGCACACTCTCCAGGATTTTATAATTAACCCTTTAGAAAACAGGTATTACATATGAAGGTTTAGAAACACGCAACTGCTGGTTTTAGGAGGCAAAATCCCCTGATCTCCCAACATTAATTAGAAATTATGTTCTATCAGCAGGATCTCTGATTAGTAAAATCAGTAACCCTACAAAAAATATCTTGTCAACAGGGTCACAACTACAGTATGTGTGCTAGGGCTCTTTTTATACAGAATACTACCGTAAAACCTTGGTTTGAGAGTAACTTGGTTTGAGAGCGTTTTGCCAGACAAGCAAACTTTTTTAATACATTTTGGCTTGATATACAAGCGATGTCTTGATATAAGAGCAGCGTTATTGTCACAACTGAGTATAAAAAAGAAGAGAGGAGCCTCTAAGTGTAGCAATATGGTTACATTTAATGAAGGTACAACATTTAGTAACTTATTGCTACACTTAGAGGTGCCTCTCTTCTCTTGTATACCCTGTAAAAAAATGCTTTGATATACAAGTGCTTTGGATTACAAGCATGTTTCTGGAAAGAATTATGCTCGCAAACCAAGGTTTTACTGTATTTGCTTTTAGGTAAATATTTAGCAGTTCCCAGACATTAATTTTTTGCTACTGATGTTTGCATAAGTAACAATGTAGCTAATACGGTTCTGGGCCCCCTGTGTTTCTGGGCACCGCAGCTATTGACTAGTCTGCTATAAAAAAAAAGAGAGGGTCTTTTGAAGCAACTTCAAGGGTGACTTTGAAGATACACGAATCTCTTAAATAACATGCTTGAGGATGCCTAAAGCTGTATGTGGTATGATTTTCAAAGTCAGGCTCAGCAACAGCATTCATTGGCAGCACATATTTGGCTGTGGGATTTTTTTCCACATTTTTACATTAGCTTGATTTACATACAGAAGAAGAACCCCAATCATATACATATTCATATTTTTTTTAGTTTTAGCAACACAAGATTACAGAAGACAAAGCAGCCATGTTCCCACCATTTTATAGTGCTGGGGTTGACTTATTTAAAAGCCCTCTTATTGGCTCTTCTAAGCCTGATGGCTATAGTTCAAAGGTCAAGAAAGTGCAATAGGGTTAAAAAAATACTACCTGGCAAATCTGCACACAATTTGATAGGACCACACATTTCAAACCTGCAGGATTCCCTTCAAACCCATGGAAGCAGTGTGAACCCAAACGTCACACCTATATAAGATATGAAATTGTCACTGCTTCTGCTAAAAACTATATGGACACACCAACTCTACCTAATAAGTAGGTATGAACCGAACACCCCCCCCCCCCCGTTCGGTTCGCACCAGAACCTTCGAACGGACCGACCGTTCGTGCGAACATTTAGAACCCCATTGACATCTATGGGACTATCGAATTTAAAAGTGCTAATTTTAAAGCCTAATATGCAAGTTATTGTCTTAAAACGTCTTTGAGAACCCGGGTCTTGCCCCAGGGAACATGTATCAATGGAAAAAAAAAGTTTTAAAAACTGTCGTTTTTTCTGGAGCAGTGATTTTAATGATGCTTAAAGTGAAAAAAAATGAAAAATTCCTTTAACCACTTCCATACCAGGCACTTACGCACCTTCCTGCCCAAGCCAATTTTCAACTTTCAGCGCTGTCGCAATTTGAATGACAATTGCGCGGTCATGCTACACTGTACCCAAATGAAATTTTTATAATTTTGTTCCCACAAATAGAGCTTTCTTTTGGTGGTATTTGATCACCTCTGCGATTTTTATTTTATGCGCAACAACTAAATAAAATAAAATTCTGTTAATTTTTTTTGTAAATAAGTACGTTTTCTTCTTCAATTATGGGCACTGATATGGCGGCACTGATAGGCACCGATGAGGTGGCACTGATGGGCACCAATGGGCACCGATAGGCGGCACTGATGGGCAGTAATAGGTGGTGCTGTTATGCTGCACTGATGGGCACTCATAGGCGGCACTTATGGGTACTTATGAGTGGCACAGATGGGCACTGATAGGTGGGCACTGGGCATAGATGGGCACTAATAGGTGGCACTGATGGACACTGGGTGGCACTGATGGTTTTTTGTTTTGTTTTGCCGGGGTGCACTCCCTGGTGGTCCAGTGTTGGCATCCGAGGGGGGCTGCGCTGATAAACAATCAGCGCGAAACCCCCTCTGTCAGGAGAGCCGCCGATCGGCTCTCCTCTACTCGCGTCTGTCAGACGCGAGTGAGGAAGAGCCATCAACGGCTCTTCCTGTTTACATCGTGATCAGCCGTGGTTGGACACGGCTGATCATGTGGTAAAGAGCCTCTGCCGGAGGCTCTTTACCGAGATCGGAGATGCAGGGTGTCAGACTGACACCCCGCATCACCGATCGCCACTCTGCGCGCCCCCACGGGCGCGCGCCGGCATGAAATCCTGCAGGACGTCAATAGACTTCCAGTCAGGATTTCACAACCACTTCTCGGACGTCAATTGTCCATTGACCGGGCGGGAAGTGGTTAAATATCATACCTGCTGGGTGTCTATAGTATGCCTGTGAAGTGCCACGTGTTTAGAACTGTCCCTGCACAAAATAAAATTACTATAAGAAAAAAGTAATTTAAAACTGCTTGTGGCTTTAATGTAATGTCTGGTCCCTGCAATATGGATGAAAATCATTGAGAAAAATAGCACAGACACAGACAGTACACACACCACGTAGCTTTAGGTGCACACTGCAGAGGACACAGGCAGTACACACACCACGTAGCTTTAGGTGCACAATGCAGAGGACACAGGCAGTACACACCATGTAGCTTTAGGTGCACACTGCAGAGGACACAGGCAGTACACACCATGTAGCTTTAGGTGCACACTGCAGAGGACACAGGCAGTACACCACGTGAGAATACTGCAGCTAGCACAATCACCTGCCTGCCAGTAAATTGGGAAGTGCGGATCTAGCTAAACTATACAGTGTATAAATATATATACAACACCTGGGATGCATATATCTCCTCTACACACTGTAACTTTAACTGACCGTGTCTAGATACTAACACGCATCAAAACCCATCCCCATCATTAGAAGCTCTGGTGAATTCCGGTCAATTGGGTAAGCCTGCGTCATCCACCATGGTTGAATACCTATACTGCTGTTCAGTGGAATTGTCTCTACTGCTATAGCTACTCCTCTCTGAGCCTGCCCCCTGATCATTGCCCCACCTCCAAATTATATGTTTTTATTACAGTTACTATGTACCTAGTCATGTCGTTTTACGATAGTAATAACCACAGCAATGCTTATTAATCTTCTAAAATTGTAGTGTCAGGCACACTGCTTGATAGAGAAATACAAGCTGCTTAATCAAGTATGTTAGGTACTGTAATATACTGTTTTCGTGTCTAATTTAAAAACACTAACTATGTGATTCAAGTTTTTATTAAAATACAAAATGGAGCCTCTGAGTATATCCAACAGATTTGTCCTAGTGCTGACATGTTGTTTTAAAAACGAGTATTTCTCTGTCTGGCATTTGTTCTCACCAAAACTAATTTAGAAAACAGCAGGTGTGTATAGCACAAATAACACAAGCATTCTGAAAACCAAAGTGTTCTACCCTGCAAATCTTAACTTTGACAAACTAAGGTAAGCTCTGGCTTGCCCCCATAACCCCTTCAACTTTGGTCAGTGTGTACACCCATTACTTAAAGCGGGAGTTCACCCAAAAAACAATTTTTCCCCTTAGATGGATGCTAGATGGATGCTCGTTTTGTCTAGGGGAATCGGCTAGTTGTTTTAAAATCCGAGCTGTACTTACCGTTTTCGAGATGCATCTTCTCCGTCGTTACGGGTATGGGTCTTTGGGAGTAGGCGTTCCTTCTTGATTGACAGTCTTCCGAGAGGCTTCCGACGGTCGCATCCATCGCGTCACTAGTAGCCGAAAGAAGCCGAACGTCGGTGCGGCTCTATACTGCGCCTGCACACCGACGTTCGGCTTCTTTCGGAAAATCGTGACGCGATGGATGCGACCGTCGGAAGCCTCTCGGAAGACTGTCAATCAAAATAGGAACGCCCAGTCCCGCAGCCCATACCCGGAAGCGGCGGAGAAGATGCATCTTGTAAACGGTAAGTACAGCTCATATTTTAAAACAACTAGCCGATTCCCCTAGACAAAACGAGCATCCATCTAAGGGGAAAAAGTGTTATGTACGGGTGAACCCCCGCTTTAAGACCAAACACATATTAATTACACAAGTTCTGTGTCTGATTAAGGTGGTAATTATACTCACTTAGTGCCTTATTTGCATAAAATTTGCATCAGAACCTGTGTAATTAATATGTTTTTGGTTTTAAAGGGATGGGTGGCCACTCTAAATATACATCCTGTTAATAGAAGAAGGCAAGCCATTATTTGCCTTGTAATGTTTCATGCCTCATCCTGATAAGGTTATTTTATCATGCTTTGTGATAGGAGTGAATTTTACATGCTGCTGCAGTTCCAAAGGAGCAGAGATGCCATGGGGGGGGGGGGACTACCTATCCACCACCTCCCATTACAAGGTGGACTGTATTACCTTATATTTCTGAAACAACACCATGCAAGGAAAACTCATATTTGCTGACTGATGTATACAGCATATAAAAAAAATGCCATTTAAGTTCATGTGCTTGTAAAGGCAGGTGTCCCAATACTTTTGGTAATATAGTGTATATAGAGTCTGAAGCAGGTATAACACTCATTGGGGGTTATTTACAAAAGGCAAATCCACTTTGCACTACAAGTGCAATCTACAATTGCAAAGTGCACTTGAAATTGCACTGACAGTGCACTTGGAAGTGCAGTCGCTGTAAATCTGAGGGGTAGATCTGAAATGAGGGGAAGCTCTGCTGATTTTATTATCCAATCATGTGCAAGCTAAAATTCTGTTTTTTATTTTCATTGCATGTCCCCCTCAGATCTACAGAAACTGCACTTCCAAGTGCACGTTCAGTGCAATTTCAAGTGCACTTTGCACTTGTAGTTTGGCCTTGTAGTGCAAAGTGGATTTACCTTTAGTAAATCGCCCCCAACAGTGTTCCGGCCAGCACATGATTTTATTTTTCAATATAGACTTCTCCTATAGTAGATATATTCTGTCCCATACTGCTTCTAAAAACAGCCAGCCAAAAAAGATTGCATCACTTTTATCACAGACAGATAGTATATAATAAACATGGGGGGTCATGGGTCATGGTCTGTGGCAGTTTCTTCTTCTGAACATCATGGTGCACAGAGCACAGAAAGGGATTGCTATGGGGGAAGCAAGGGATGTGACAAATAGATATGTGTAGCTCTTCAGTATATAGACAAAGCCATTAATCATCTCCTTAGGATGCCTCTACAAAGATTGTCTTTTCTACAAACTTGTATGTTTACATCTAATAGGATTTTTTTTCCATATGTAGGTGATAAGTGATAACAAATGGTGCATGATATTGAAAAATTGTTTCTTAAAGTGGATTTTCATTTTGTATTCAAACTTGAGAGAACCCATTATATGTTTGTTATGTGTTCCTATTCACACAGCATACATAAAAATTTAGAAAAAAAAATATTTCTTACTTTTTAGATTATTCTGAAGGAGGTGTCATGTCTGGCTGCAAGTATTTTTTCTTGTTAGTTCAGCATGATCTATTCCAATAGCTGGGCTTGGGACTGGTTTAACATAGAATGGAGCTGCCCAACTCCTAAACCTTTTACCATTTGTTCAGAGAGACAGAGTTCAAGTCTATTACAACTGATGATATATCTGTTTCCAGGCAGGGTTAATTATGGTAAACAAAGCTTCCCAGCTCCCCTCATAACAAAGTGAACTAAGTAGAATATTTCCTTGTTGGAAGTTCCAGAAAAAAAAAAACATCTTAACCACTTACAGGCCGGAAGATTTGCCTGCCTAATGACCAGGCCATTATTTGCAATACGGCACCGCGTCGCTTTAACTGAAAGATGCGCGGTCATGTGATGTTGTACTCTTTATAATTGAATGTATATTTTAGAGTTTATTTCATAGCGCTGAACTATTTAACAATTATTATAGTGTGATGCTGTACCACAACAAAATTTACATCCTTGTTTTCCTCCCCCCACAAATAGAGCTTTCTTTTGGTGGTATTGGATCACCTCTGCGGGTTTTATTTTTTGCGCTATGAACAAAAAAAAGAGCGAAAATTTGAGAAAAAAATTATATTTTTTACTTTTTATAAATATCCCCAAAAATGTTTTTAGAGATCAAATTTCTTCATCAGTTTTGACCAATATATATTCTTATACATATTTTTGGTAAAAAAAAAAAAAAAAAAAATCGCAATAAGCATATATTGATTGGTTTGTGCAAAAGTTATAGGGCCAGATTCACGTAGATCTGCGGCAGCGTAACGTATCTCATTTACGTTACGCCACCGCAAGTTTTACGGGCATGTGCTTGATTCACAAAGCACTTGCCTGTAAAGTTGCGGCGGCGTAGCGTAAATCCCCCGGCGCAAGCCCGCGTAATTCAAATCAGCCGGGTAGGGGGCGTAGAGCATTTAAATTAGGCGTGTTCCCGCGCTGAACCTAATGCGCATGCGCCGTCCCTAAAATTTCCCGACGTGCATTGCGCCAAATGACATCGCAAGGACGTCATTGGTTTCGACCTGAACGGAATTGACGTCCAGCCCTATTCACGGACGAGTTACGCAAACAACGTTGAATTTTAAAATTTCGACGCGGGAACGATGGCCATACTTAACATAGGATACGCCACCTAGGGGGCATGTTTATCTTTACGCCGCGTATCTCTTACGGAAACAGCGTATCTTTACTGCGACGGGCAAGCGTACGTTCGTGAATCTGCGTAACTACTTATTAGCATATTCTACGCCGACCTCAATGGACGCGCCACCTAGCGGCCATCGTAAATATTGCACCCTAAGATACGATGGCGCAGGCCGTCGTATCTTAGGCATGTTTAAGTGCATCTCAGTTTGAGAATACATTTAGACATACGACGGGCTTAGATTCGGAATTACGTCGGCGTATCTACTGATACGCCGGCGTAACTCTTTGTGAATCTGGCCCATAGTGTCTACAAAATAGGGGATAGATTTATGGCATTTTTTTTACTAGTAATGGCGGGGATCGTCAATTTTAAGTAGTACTGCGACATTGCGGCGGACAGATCGGACACTTTTGACATATTTTTGGGACCACTGACATTTATACAGTGATCAGTGCTATAAAATGCACTGATTACTGTATAAATGTCACTGGCAGGGAAGGGTTTAAGACTAGGGGGTGATCAAGGGGTTAAATGTGTTCCCTTGTTTGTGTTTCTAATGTCTTGTACACACCGTCAGACTTTTGACCGTGCAAAAGTCTGCCGTGAGTCCGTCGGAAGTCCAACAGAAAGAAAAAGTCAGATGGAGGCTACACACGGCCAGACTTTCCTAGAAAAAAAGCCTGTCGGAAATTTCCCACTCTTCAATTACCAACCAGCAAATCTCAGATGTGCTCTACAAAAAGTTATAAAGGACCTCAAGCACCTGTGACTAATTAACAACTCCTCTTAGCCACCCTGGCGGTATGATTATGTCCGATTTTTGCGTCTCAAATCGGTACATTGTTTTGAATAGTAATTTGGCGTTTTATATAGTAGGCCTGTAATTCTTAGTAATAATGGCGAATTCAACATTTTGGGGCTGTCACCAGAATACAAGGTAAGGGGAAAATCTTTGAATTTGGACATCTGATCCCATAACAGTTAAGAGAGGATCTTTCCTCACTTTGGAAATATTTTCTCTCGATTAAAGTAGAACTAAAGCTACAAGGGAAGATTAAAACTAGGGTTGTCCCGATACCACTTTTTTAAGACCGAGTACAAGTACCAATACTTTTTTTCAAGTACTCGCCGATACCGAATACCGATACTTTTTTTTAATCTCATGTGACAGCGGCACATGTGTCAGTATGTTTTTTTTTTTTTTTACAATTTGTTTTACATTTTTTTTTTTTTTACTATTTTTTTTTATTTATGTTGCTTTCTTTTTTTTTAAGGGGGGGGGGTGGACCGTGTCAGTGTGTTTTTTCTTAAAATTTTTTATTTTCTACAATCATTTTTTTTTTATTCTTTTGTTTTTTTATTCTTTATTTTTTTATTTATTTTTTCAGTCCTGTTGGGGGGGCTTTGGTGAGATATCAGGGGTCTGACATCTTCCCTTTGAGACAGGGAAAGGGACTAGAGACACATGTTCCCCTGCCCCTTTCTCAGCAGCATCAGCTGCGCTGAAAATGAATGGAGTGAAGACAGCGACTTCTCTTCATTCATAAACTGAAACATTTGTAAACACAGGTTACAATGTTTCAGTTATGTGAATGGACAGAGTCAGTGATCACCGACTGGGGGTGGAGGAGGAGCATGGAAGGGGAAAGAAACACGGCAGGATACACGGGATACACGGCGGGATGAACGGCGGGATGCACGGCGGCAAACACGGGATACATGGCACAACAGGAGTGAAGGAGAGAATCCCAGATTGTCACCAGGATGACCAGAACTGGTGTCCTCATTGGAAGCTTCCCCCTCTATTACAGGTGACAACCTAAAATTGTGGTATTTTCTTTCACTTTCACTCTTGGTGATAATGGTAAACAGGATAGTTGGCAAAAAAAAAAAAAAAAAAACATGACTGGTGGTCTAATACCTCTCCACTCTTTCAAAAACTAAAAAAACTAAAATAAATGACCAAATATGGCATACAATTTAATACCATATTATGTAAAATTTTTGAATGGCGGCACTAATTAGGTTCTGAACATACTGTACAAAAAGTGCATAACCCCAGCCAAAGAATGTTAACTTTATTATGTACTTAGAACATGCTTCTTCTTATTTGTTTCTTGAAGTCATTCTGAAGAAGCTCAACAGAACAAAACACACTGTCCTGATAATACAAAGCTTGTATTAGCTAAAAACTGTTCTTTATGTATTGCTGGAAAGTCAGACAGTTTGAAGGATTAGCATTCAATCTATCTTCATATGGCTATCATCCAACACAGTAAGATTGCTTTTGTAAGGACTTTGTTTTTTTACTATATGCATTATCAGTGTTCCCATGAAGTACAGCATTTCAATCATAAGAGATTTTTAGAACTCAAATAACATCTTAAGGACAGAAAACATTTTTTACTGAATCTATGCTGGTACAAAATCTGCCTCTTGTTAGGCTGTTCCAATACATTTTCTCTTGTTATATGTAATAATGCAATTCAATAATCTACATAGATTTTCAGAAGAGCTCAAAAAAGTAAAAGATCTGATTGGTGATTACAATTTTTTTAGAAACTTTCCAGATAAAAAAATTATATTGGGGGGTTTCATCTATTCATACTATACAAGTGCTACATTTAAATTGCTTAGGATTAAAAGAAAAGTATGTTTTTTTTTCATTTTTTTTTAAACATTCATACTTACCTAAGTGGATGCAGCATCAGACCAATGCATTGGTCCCCCACCGCCTATTCACTGAGAACTGAGCCACTGAACATCGGCGATGGCTTTGTTCTCTCACCTCCCCGAGCAGAGAGCTGCTCTGCTCCTCCACGCTCATTGGAGTGCTAAGGTGCGGAGGGGCGGGGAGCGGCCGTCTCAGCGGCTCGCTGAGAGGCTGAGACTGCCATCAGTCCAGGTAGCTGGCGGATCCAGACTTCCTAAGTTAGGATGCCGCGCTGCCTGCACTGACATTGGTGAAATCAGCAAAGAGCAGACTTCAGACTGAAAATGGGTCACAGGAGTGCAAAACGAATGGCACTCCTGTGACCCATAGGAGAAGCCCAGCCTAAAAAGCTTAGGCTGGACTTCTCCTTCAATGTTATTGTAGTTTCAAAAGTTATTTGTAATATTTTAAAATCTCATGAAAATAACACATGGTAATCTATGCATGAAAGTCCTTATTCAGGGAATTCCTGTTATCGAGTGTCAATGCCCTGCCCTTGTCTCCCAGCTGTGCGTCTGCGATCTTTAACTTGCCACGTGGACTTATTAACAGTATATATGTACTACAGGTATTTTTATAGAGCTGACAATTTAGGAAGCACTCTTCATACTGCAGGGGTCCGTGGCCTACTGGGAGTTGGGCCATGTGGCGGGGGTTGGAGGCAGGCAGAGCGAGCCAGCACAACCTACACTGCCACCCTCTGGCCACCAGAGGGTGCCCACTCCTCTTCTCCTAGTACCACTATTCCCTTCCCTCTCTGTGGTCACAAAGAAGGAGAAGGGGAGGAAGAAGAGCTGGGCCATGGACAGGATCTCATAGAGCACTGGTGATACCCAGGCAGCACATCTAGCACCCCTACCCCCGAGGTGACAAGCTGCATCTCCCCAACATCCCCTCCCCGGTTCATGGAGGGGTTGACTTCCACACAGGGGGTTAGGGACCGCTGACATACTGTACATTCACATTGTTCCCTGGCATCATGAAGCTTACTGTCTATGGTCTGTATCTTACGTGCACATACACATGTACTAGAGCAGTGGTTCTTAACCTGGGTTCGATCGAACCCCAGGGGTTCAGTGAGTGAGTCTCAGGGGTTCGGCGGAGGTCACACAGGGCCACTGGTACAAGGCAGGGGCGGACATGTGCCCTGGGCGATACCATTTCGTATAGGAGGGGGGGCGCAGCCGCAGGTGAAGCTCTGCCATGGCCGAGGCCGCCAGCGCGGCCAGCGGCACTGTACACATTGTGTACCGAGTGCACTCCTGCATCCGGGACCGTCACCTCCCGGCTCACTTTCTTGTCTGCTGCAGCCTGTTTACTCCCCCTATGAAGGAGTCTCTTGGTCCCTTCCAGCAGCGTTATGTCACTCCACTCACAGGCGGAAGGGTGGGATTCGGAGCGCTGCGCAGAGAGCTGTGTGTCAGCGCTGCCTGTGACGAGCTAGAGAGGCAAGGACTAGTCTCGAGGAGCCTGCCTGACTAGTGGAATTTTAACCTAGCAGACAGTGTGCTAAAAAAGACTACTGAACTTGTTTAAAAGTAAGTAGAACCTGTTAAGAGCATATAATTAAATGGCTGGATTGGGTGTGAGGGGAGGAGGCTGACTGAGGAGAGGTGACCAGCACTTTATTAATATAAAATGGCAGATAAAAAAATGTTTTTGTGTTATTTTAAATGAGCCTTCTCTGACGAGCAAAAATATATATATATATATATATATATATATATATATATATATATATATATAAATTGCAGCCTCACTATGCCATCACATGCAGCCTCTGTGCCATCAATTGTCGCCACTGTGCCATCACATGCAACCTCTGTGCCATCAATTGTCGCCACTGTGCCCATCACATGCAGCCACTGTGCCCATCACATGCAGCCACTATGCCCATATCACGCAGCCACTGTGCCCATCAAACGCAGCGACTGTGCCCATCAAACGCAGCCACTGTGCCCACCACATGCAGCCACTGTGCCCATCACACGCAGCCACTGTACCCATCAAACGCAGCCACTGTGTCCATCACACGCAGCCACTGTGCCCATCACACGCAGCCACTGTGCCATCAATTGCCGCCACTGTGCTGCCAGTTTGCCCCATCAATTGCTGCCAGTGTGCCCATCAACTGCCGCCGATGTGCTGCCAGTTTGCCCCATCAATTGCCGCCAGTGTGCTGCAAAAAAAAAAGAAGAAAGGGAACAGACTTTGTTGCGAAAATGACATGAGAGTGGCACTTGCTAAGGTAAAGACGCGCATTTCTGAACTGGTCTCTGAAAGACAACAGCAGAAGTCACACTGATTTGCAGTAAATATTCATTATTATGTTTTTGTTTTTGTGTGAAAATCATGTTTTAATCATGGTTTTGTTCTTTGTTCTTAATGGTTTTGTTCTTTAATGGTTTTGTGCATTGTGTGCACCTATGTATAAATAAATATATACCTATGTTTTGAATTTGAAAAAATCATATTTTATTTTTCCAATTAAGAAGGGTTTGGTGAATGCGCATACGAAACTGGTGGGGTTCAGTAACTCCAACAAGGTTAAGAACCACTGTACTAGAGCCTAGAGATGAGCCAAATATACCTGGGTTCGGTTTGTGGGACATTCGAACAGCTCACAAGTTCTGAATATTAATTTGAATCCCATTGAAGTCAGCAGCAGATTAATATTTCAATTCTGACTATTTTCAAGGATAATCAGTAAAGGAATGGTCAAACAAATGGTATGGTGGGCTGGGCACTGCTAGGGGAAGGCAATTACCAATGCAAACATTTTTTTTTTTAAAGTACCATTTTTCAGAAAGCCTTGATTTTAATAATATTTAAATTGAAACATTAAACATTGCCTAACTCCTTTAAAAACATTCTTAGAGAGTGCCTTAAACCTGCCTGCGAAGTGGCTGTATGATGTATATAATGTACTACCCACTTAGTTGAAAAAAAAATGGCATGATCAAAGTTACAACATACCTACAACAATAATGACCAGAAAAGAACAGGGCAAAAAAAAAAAAAAAAATTGTGGAGTCTCCAAAATTCATACCAGATTCCTTATTCTTGATGGGAATCTTGTATGGATTTTAACTTTCGGCTGATGCTCTCATGCAGTCCGGCTGGCTATTAAATGCCAGGCTTCCCAGCCTAGAGGCGAGATCTGGGGACTTAAAGGCCCCAGATCTCGCTGTAAAGAGTCATGCCATAGTCCTATTATAAGGGATGTTTACATTCCTTGTAATTAAAATAAAATGAATAATATTATTTTTTTAAAGGGAAAGTGTTCAAATATAAAAAGAAAAGTAAAAAAAACAATATACATTTTTTTTTTTTATAGCCCTCGTCCCCAGGAGCTCGCACACAGAAGCGAACGTATACGTACACATATGTAAACAGCGTTCAAGCCACACATGCAAGGTATCGCTGCGAACATTAGAGCGAGAGCAATAGTTCTAGCTCAAAACCTTCTCTGTAACTTTAAAAAGGTAACCTGTAAACATTTTTAGGCCTCGTCTATAGACATTTTTAAGTACCAAAGTTTGCCGCCATTCCATGAGGGTGCGCAACTTTTAAGCTTGACATGTTAGATATCTATGTACTCTGCGTGACATCATCTTTCACATTATGCAAAAATTTGGGCTAACAAGTGTTTTTTTTTTTAATTCATCAAAAAAGTTTTTTTCCCAAAAACATGAGTTTGAAAAATTGCTGCGCATAAAAAGTTGCAAGGATCACAATTTTCTTCCCTAGGGTCTCTGCTAAAGTATCTCAGTAGCTCAGTATCACATGCAGGCATTATCAAAGGCAGCAGGGCTGGTGCAAGGATTTTTGACACCCTAGGCAAAACCCTATTTTGCCGCCCCCTTGGCTCCTCCCCTGACCCCACCCCCTTTGCCCTGCATGGGTATACCCCATCTTTTTAATGAAGCATCCAGCGCCCATGAAATGCAGCCTACCAGCGCCCATCAGAGCAGTCTACCAGCACCCATCAATGAATGTTAGCTTGCTTTCCAGTCATTCGGGAGTCGGGACACAGGCACAGTCTGACACTATGTGTGAACGGAGCGGCGACTTAGTTGCGACTTAGTTGCTTGCTGTGAAGAGAAAAGAGTAGGAACACCAGTGGTCGGGCACCCTAGGCAGCTGCCTAGTTTGCCTAGTGGTAGCACCGGCCCTGTATGGCAGTATGCCTGTAAATACAGTGGGGTTGATTTACTAAAAGTAGAGAGTGCAAAATCTGGTGCAGATCTGCATAGAAAACAATCAGCTTCCAACTTCTATTGTCAAAGCTTAATTAAACAAGCTGAAGTTAGAAGCTGATTGGCTGCCTTGCACAGCTGCACCAGATTTTGCATTCTCCACTTTTAGTAAATCACCCCCAATGTGCCTAGGAATGCCAACTCACCCAGACTGACATTCACCCATCGTGGCATTTTGATATTTGCATAACTCCTCCCAAGAACCAGCCTTCATCAGGGTTAGGCACTCTTGAGAGGAGTACTGGAGCCGGTGCTGTAATGCTTTCAGGAAGCTATGTATAGCACCCACTGGCACCACCCACCAGTTATGATGTGCCTGCACTTCCCACAGGAACATATAGGTAGATTCACAAAGAGTTAGGCCGGCTTATCTACAGATAAGCCGACCTAACTCTGAATCTAAGCCGGCCTATGTTTAAGTGTATTCTCTAACAGAGATACACTTAAACATACCTAAGATAGGCTGGCTTGCGCCATTCTATCTTAGGCTGCAATGTTTCTTTTGCCCGCTAGATGGCGCTGCCATTGTGGCCGGCCTAGATTATGTAAATGAGGGACTACGCCGATTCCCGACGATTTACGAGCGTACGCCGGGCCTACACCGTCGAGTTACGTTGTTTCCGTACGCGATAGGCCGCCTAAAGTTATTCCACCTATGAGGTGGAATAACAATGTTAAGTATGGCCGCCGTTCCCGCCGCGAGGTTCGAATTTTTTACGTCGTTTGCGCAAGTCGTCCGCGAATCGGGATTTACGTAGTTTACGTACGCGTCGAAATCAATAGGCCCGTACGGCCTACTTAGCCGCAATGTGCACTGGGAAATGTAGTCGCCCGGCGCATGCGCAGTGTAAACAATGTCAAAAAACGTGAGGTCAAGCGTCATTTCAATAATACACGCCCCCCTCCCAATCATTTGAATTAGGCGCGCTTACGCCCACTCGTTTTAGGCTACGCCGCCTAAAATTTGAAGGTAAGTGTTTTGAGAATCACTTTTAACCTAAATAATTTAAGGTGGTGTAGCCTAAAAAAAGTAGGCTAGGCCGTCCTAATTTTAGGCGCCCGTACGTGAATCTACCCCATAGACTCCAAAAGATATTGTCACCGGTCAAAAATAAGGTAATTAACCACTTCCATACCAGGCACTTACGCACCTTCACGCCCAAGCCAATTTTCAGCTTTCAGCACTGTCGCAATTTGAATGACAATTGCGCGGTCGTGCTACACTGTACCCAAATGAAATTTTTATCATTTTGTTCCCACAAATAGAGCTTTCTTTTGGTGGTATTTGATCACCTCTGCAATTTTTATTTTTGCGCAACAACTAAAAAAAACGATTTTTTTGAAAAAAATTACGTTTTTATTTTTTTTCTGTTATTTTTTTTGTAAAAAAATAAGTTTTCTTCTTCAATTATGGGCACTGATATGGGGCACTGGTGGGCACCGATGAGGTGGCACTGGTAGGCACCGATGAGGTGGCACTGATGGGCACCGAGAGGCGGCACTGATGGACACTGATAGGCGGCGCTGGTATGCTGCACTGATAGGCGGCATTGATGGGCACTTATAGGCGGCACTGATGGGAACTCATAGGCGGCACTGATGGGCACTCATAGGCGCACTGGGCACTCTTTGGCGGCACTAATGGGCACTCATGGGAGGCACTGATGGTCACTTATGGGTGGCACAGATGGGCACTGATAGGTGGGCACTGGGCATAGATGGGCATTAAGAGGTGGCACTGATGGACACTGGGTGGCACTGAGGGGTGGTACTGATGGCATTGCTGGGCACAGTCAGTGCCCATGTTGCCAGTCAGTGCCCATTTGTGGGCACTGATTGGCATCGATTGCATTCAAAACATTTTTTTTATATCTATTTGTGCTCTATTGAGCACTGAGGGGCACTCCCTGGTCCAGTGTGGGGATCCGAGGGGGCGCTGCGCTGATAAACAATCAGCGCGAACCCCCCCTGTCAGGAGAGCCGCCGATCGGCTCTCCTCTACTCGCATCAATCTCCTATTGACCGGGCGGGAAGTGGTTAAAAAAAAAAAGTCCAATTTAAAAATGTAATTAGCATGTTGATGAGGAGGTAAGAAGGAACCAGGGAAAGCAAAATATAAGCAGATTAATCTTCAGCTTTGGAAAGAGTCTAGGAAGGTCATCCTAATCCTCAAGAGGTCAAAATGTTTTGGACTAAATTGCCTTGAACTGTACACTAATTGATCCTCCTCACAGATGGAGGATAAGATGTATAACATTTCAAGACAGATGTTTTGGGTTCACCTGTTTTCTCTACCATGGCTTGCTGGGCTAGCAAAGAGGTGAGGTTACCAGATGGTAGCACTTTTAAAGGCTCCCTGTTCTTCATCTCTTTCACATGCATAATACATTTTCGGGCACTGAAGAGCAAGGCAGCATCCCTGCTGCCACCAGAGATTTGAGAACATATATCTTGTTATAGAAGAACCAGTACACAAGGAGAGCATTGCAGGAAAGCATGAGAAGCAGCATCTGGGAAGCACAAGAGGTGTTGTTCCGAAAAGATGTCTGTCATCACCTGCCACCTGATCAGACCTTCTGAAATTCTGATACAATGAATCGTCCAATTAGAAATGCATGACATGTTTTTGCCTTTAACAAATGAGGCATAGTCACTTAGCTAGCTACAACATAACCATTGTGACCTTGACTCCTTAGCGGATTAGAGTTTGAGTACTGTGAGCTTCACTATGTGAACAAAATAACTACTGAGCACTAGTCATATCTTAAAGTGTTACTAAACCAATGACCCTGCATTCACTAAATATCTGGTCTCACACAGTACACAGAACACGGAAATGCAATTATTTTAGTAAATATAAACTGCTAAATACCTTTTCTCACCAGCAGTATAAAGAAGTTTTGTGACTTCTATCAGTGGCTGACTGTTCTATGAGGCTTCAGGACCCCTGACCCTCTGTCCAGACAGTGCTGATTGACCTCATGCTGATCACATGCACCGTCCCAAAAAAAAAAAAACTCTCTAGCAATACACACCAAACTGAGTATGTGCAAAGGGACTCCAAAGGCTCTGTACTATTAGGAGATGGATTGGGGACAGTAAAGTAAGTTGAGGATCAGAGAAGACGGGATCAAAGAGCCTTTTTACACAATGCAGAGGATTAACACCGTTGGTTTCACAGTGAGTAGAACAAGCATGCTTTACTGCATATGTTTTTACTGTTGTGGGTTTAGTAACACTTTAAATGGCCACTCAAAATACAAAGTCACGAGAGTCAATACAAAAATAATTGACTGGTGCACCTTGCTGATGTATTCTGCTGGCGCCACATTTACCAAACTTAAAGTGGTTGTAAAGGTAGAAGTTTTTTTTATCTTAATGCATTCTATGTATTAACCACTTAAGGACCCGCTCACGACTATATACGTCCTGTTTTTAAAGATGGATATCTCGGTAACGGCAGCAGCTGCTGCCACAACCGAGATATCCATCTTTTCCTTGAGCGGTCCTGTAAACGATAACGGTAGTCCCTATGCCTGTAACTGCTGAGCATTTCCGACCAACAAACATAAACACGTTTTCCTGGATCTGGGCATAAAACCTTAATGTTATAAATACTAAGGGCCAGATTCACAGCGGAGATACGACGGAGTATCTCAAATACTCCTTCGTATCTCTCAGAGTATCTATGCGACTGATTCATAGAATCAGTTACGCATAGACAGCCCTAAGATCCGACAGGTGTAATTGTTTTACACTGTCGGATCTTAGGATGTAGTACCGTGGCCGCCGCTGGGGGGAGTTTGCGTCGTATTCCAGCGTCGGTATGCAAATTAGCAGTTACGGCAATCCACGACGGATTTTCGCGTTCGGTACGTCGTCGCTAGTATAGTTTCCCGTCGCAATTTTAGGCGTCGTTTGACCTGCCCTAACTTTAGACAGCACACGTATGTGCTGTTGAAAGTATGGCCGTCGTTCCCGCGTCGAAATGTAAAACATTTTTTGTCTTGCGTAAAACGTCCAGGAATACGAAAGTACGCTACGCACGTCGTCGCCGTTCGAAAAAATTATGTCACTTCGCGCAAAGCACGGCGGGAATTTCGAAACGGAGCATGCGCAGTAGGTCCGGCGCGGGAGCGCGACTAATTTATATGGCACACGCCCATTTGAATTACGCAGGCTTACGCCGGAGGCCGTCAGCGTAGGTTTTCATTGCAAGTGCTTTGTGAATCAGGCACTTGCGATGAAAACTTGCGGCGGTGTAACGTATCTACGATACGTTACGCCGCCGCTAGTCTACGTGAATCTGGCCCTATCTCTCTACTTAATTAAGAAGACTTCCAGAAAGACTCTCTCAACTAGTTTTGCATACACCCCCCAGCACTAATGATGACCCTCATAGGTGAGGTATAGCTACAGTGAAAAAGTCCCTTTAATGTAGCTGTCAGTTATTATTTGTACAGATATTATTTGAGCAGCTGGTGTCAATGCAGCTCATTTTCTGTGTCGCCCCTAGGCCTGTTGTCTGCATACACTTTATCAGCTATTGGAGTCATATATGGGATTTTCAGTGCCATGATAAATACAACTAGAGCTGGCTATACACTACCTGATTTTATTTCTGAATATTACATTTGATTAATTAAATCAATTGTCTTTGGGTTATGAACGGGAAAGGCAGCAACTGTAAATCCATACTCAGAAGCCACAGGCTATAAATGAATAGTGGTGATTCTAACAAACTACTAGCATGCTGTAAATATTGGAGGGTGGCAGATTTAATCATAACCCGTTCCTTTGTAAACTGGGAATTAACCTATTAGCATGCATGCATGACACAAACATGGCTTGCCTCAAAAGCATCTTCTGAACAATTTGGTTATGACAGCATCAAACAGCTTATTTAACCTTGAATTAGCCTGTCACATCAACCTTAAACCAGCCTTTGTCATTGTGTGGTAAACTAAAAGTAAAGACTATTTTTTAGAGATGTGCAAAGAAATCTCTGATTGGATGAGGTTTAGATTGTGATGCCACCACTGTGTTTTTCTTACTCATTTCTTATTCATTGAGAAAAAACAAAGTATTGTCTGAGTAGCACCCATGCTGAGTGAGCAATCTTCTGTGTTCACTATGTTGCAGGGCAGCTGCTGGGTACAGCATCGGAAGCCAGCAGTGCCCACTACACTGATTTCCATCTTTTTATGTGGATCAGCCAAGTATGGCATATGCAAAAATATCCATACCTAAACTTCAGCTACTAAATTCAGTACCTGAATTTTTCATGGAAACAATGTCTTGCAATTCACTGTACAGAAAAGTTCAGACTGGGAAAGGTACCTCTAGTATATTAAAAAAGGTACAAGAGTAGAGAGAGCAGAGAGAGTCATGCATTGATATGCTTTGTGTTGAGAAAGCCTGTACATCTTAAATAGGTTGCCAAAGCACAAAATGGACTTATGTGTCAAGGACTCTGGTGCTAATAACCCTGAATTTGACTGCCCAGAACAGGCATCACTAAATGGCAGACCACAGTCTGGATCCGGTCCCGCCATTTAGAAAACACCCCCTGCCTCTGCTGCTGTCCTGCTGCAGGACAGCTCTAGATAGAGGGCAGGAGCAGGAGCTGCCGGATTTAACTTTTCAAGTTAACCAGCAGTTGATTGGTTGCAGGGCAGTCCTACCAACCAATCATCAGCTTGTTAATTTGTGAAGAAGTGCAGGGAACACTGTTGTTTGGGGTGATGTGAAGGGGGCAGAAGACACTGCTGTGAGGGGGGCTCCTACACCGCATTGTGTTGTTCCACTGTATGCATTAAGAAACTAGATGGTCTCCACATATTTTACCCTAGAGTATAGCTCAATGGGGGTTTATGGCAAGTGTCTTTTCCAGTGAAGAGCTATCAAGCACCTTGTGGCTGTCAGAATGTGGTATACTATTTTTTTTTTTTAGTTTGGTTAACCTAGGGGGGAGTAGCCCCAATAGAAAAGTTTTTGGAATAAGGGGGATGTTTAGATCAAGCAATCACTGGATAAGGTTCTGAACTGAACTCCAATACGGTTGCAAGAGGGGACATTACAAATAAATGTGAAACAGAGTACCTTGGCATCTGCCACAGTGCCAACAGCAGTCCGAAGTTGAGAGGTGTATGGCCTGTAAACGATCAGAGGTCATATACCAAAAGTAAAGTACCTTATATGCATTCTCTTTATAGAGGGTGAAAAGTGAACTTTTGGCTACCCGGGGCCATATAATCCCTCACTGTTCTTTAGACAATTCCTCCTCAAGAGCCCGTTAGCATCTGAGCATGTACCTGCACTTCCCCTGAATATCCATATTATACTTGTTCAATATCCTATAGATATAGATATCAGAAACCAAACCTTTCTGAGATGGGCCCGTGAGGACTATAGGTTCAAATGAAGCCAGTTTAGAGAATCTGACATCCTGGGTAAAAAAATTGGTAATTGTGGCGTATTTAGAGAAAACCAAAGAAAAGATCGACGGGGGAAGTTACGTTAGAGTTATAAAGCTTAGTGAATAATGAAAATTCGTTCTAAGAATTTCTAATTCTTTGTAACCTATAAAAAGTCCCATTCCATGTCCTTTAAACCCAAGTTAATGGGTGACATGGTCCAGTATACATTACCTATAAACCAAATCTTACTTTTGTGTAGCCTGTGTTCTTAACATTTTTTATAAACATAAAAAAGGAATCTAATTATAATAATAATGTAACAAGGCAATTACAGAATTCCGGGCTATGATTCTGCAGGGAAAATTTAGAAAATGTAATTATTTACAGGTAAGAATTCACCCCGAATGGCATAACTTTATATTTCATAGGAATAATCTTTTTCCGTTATTTACTCAAGTACATACAGAGTTCTGCTTACAGAAAATCCGCAGGCCTCTTGATTTCTGTAGACATGACTCTGCTGGGAGCTTTCGTTCCACACTAAAAACAAGTTGTGTGATTTATTTTTAATAACTTTCATGAAGACCTTTTTACTAGATTGTGTTATGGAGCTGGCCCTACTTCAAACAGAATGGACAATGGTACGAATAAGGAATTTCCAGGCATTGCTGATGCAGCCCTGGAAGAATTGGGAGATATTGTCAAGACAAAAACCTTGACTCCTATGTTTTTTTTTAAGGGAATAATATAGTAGGATAATGGAATGTTAAGTTTACATATTACACAGCTTTCTTTGCTATACTTAAATGTGTATTTTAAATTGAAAGGGTCTTTGTGATCAATTTATAGCAAATTTATAGCAAATTTATAGCAATTTATAGCAAAGTAAAACATTTAAAACACAATTTTGTTTGCTTAGGTCCCAGGATAATGTCCATCCCTTTTGTTTCTATGGCTTAAAGCCTAAAGATGCTCGTAGATATGAAATGACCATCAGCCAAATTTTCATTGGAAAACATCAATCAGCAAGATTCTAAACGTCACAAACACTGCTGTGCTTGGGGCATTTTACTGTTATGCCTGAGATGTGGCCCACGACTTTTTTTTGCTGCTGTGATCTGTGACCTGTTAGAGGGTGGTCATGTTGGCTCTCCATGGTACTACTGTATCTATGAACATAGCCACCCTGCAATGGACTAGGAGCTATGGACTTTAGGATTTGTAATGTGCATAGAGAATGGAGCTACTAATGTGCACTGCTCACTTCAAATAAACAGAAGGGAGGAGAGAAAGGAGAGGTTCTGGAACTTAAAACAATGTTACAAGAAGGCAGAAAAGCATGCTAAGAAGTAGGGATGAGCCCAATGTTCGAGTTGAGCGTAAGTTCGACTCGAACATTAGGTGTTCGCCCGTTCGCCAAATTTAGAACATTATGGGGTGTTCGTGGGAAATTTGAGTGTCCACGGAATGACCCATAATGAACAGCGAGACCGTCAATGCACTGCGAGTGCCTTTGGCCAGTCATGGCTCAGGGGGCTGAGTCCACACTCCACACTATGTTAGGCTGCTTACATAGCGGCTGTACATAATTTTACAAATGAGAGCAGCAAAATTACATTTGTAAAGGAAAAAATGTAATTTAACCCCCCTGGCGGTATCTCCGAGCGTGACTCGGGGTGGGTTTTTTCTGCTGCGATCGGTATCCCCGAGTCACGCTCGGGGTAGATATGCAGAGCCTGCAGCGTGCGCTGGCTTACCTTGTCCTGGATCCAGCGATGTCACCCAGCTGTGTGAGCGAGCGGGACCTCGCTCGATTCACACAGCGTCCTCCTGTGCCGCCGATCTCCGTTCCCTGCGACGTTACGACACACGGGAGCGGAGAACGGCGCCAAATTCAAAAAGGTAAATAAACACAGTACATACAGTATACTGTAATCTTATAGATTACAGTACTGCATGTAAAAAAAAACACACCCCCCTTGTCCCTAGTGGTCTGCCCAGTGCCCTACATGTCATTTTATATAATAAAAACCTTTCTTTCTCCCTGCAAACTGTAGATTGTCCATAGCAACCAAAAGTGTCCCTTTATGTCAAAAATGGTTTTAGATCAGCTAAAAAACAGCGATAATAAATTATAATCACTTGCAGAATTGTGCGATAGCGATTTGTGGGGAAATTCGTCATAAAAAAATAAATAATGACAGCAACAATTCTGCAACTGAGAAAATTTCAGTGTTTTTGATTTTATTACATTATTGAATAATTTTTATTAGAATTATATTATTATTTGTTATAATTATTTATAATTATTTATTATATTATAATTTATAATTTTGTTTTTAAAAAAATGTCATACCCGGGATGCCTATTAGATTCTTGTTTGGTCAGATTTAAGTGAGTTATTCCTAAGAATTGCAGGCCTACAGTATAAATGACCAAATTTCCTTGCAAATAATTGTACCCTTTTTGGTACGTAATTCCAGACAGAATCATACCGCCAGGGAGGTTAAAACTGTTTGCGGCTGTAATGTATTGCCGGCTTCTGTCAATATAGATAAAAATCATTGAAAAAAACGACATTGGTCCCCCCCAGTCCATTACCAGGCCATTTGGGTCTGGTATGGATATTAAGGGGAACCCTGTGCCAAAATAAAAAAAGAATAGCGTGGGGGTCCCCCCTAAATCTATACCAGGCCCTTCAGGTCTGGTATGAATATTAAGGGGAACCCCACGCTAAAATAAAAAATTAAAAAAAATGGCATGGGGTCCCCCTAAAATCCATACCAGGCCCTTCAGGTCTGGATATTAAGGGGAAACCTGTGCCAAGATTTTTTTTTAAATAAAGGATTTGTGTACTGTCATTTTTACTTTTTTGACACTTTTTTTGGTGAATGCATATAGGTACAATGTACACGATATTTATTTGTCTGTTATGGATTTAAAAAAAATTGTGCGGGGTTATCCTTAATAATAACACCAGACTCAAAGGGCCTAGTAATGGACTGGGGGGGAAATCCGTGCCGTTTTTTTAAATGATTTTTATCTATATTGCCGGGACCCGATAATACATTACAGCTCAGAGCAGTTTTAAATTACATTTTTCCTTTAGAAATGTAGTTTTGCTGTGGTACTGTTCTAAACAATGGAAAGATGCGCTACTTTACAGGTAGACTAAGGACACCTCCAGGCACGATATTTAAAGAAATATTTCATTTTTACTGTTTCACTTTAAGCATTATTAAAATCACTGCTCCTGAAAAAATGTATTCTATATATTAAAATGCAGTTGTTAAAGACCTGTTTCAGGGCGATCCCCATACTCCTCACAGGACTTGATGCTGAAATTTTAGATTCCCCGCAGCATCAGTTTACATGCATTAGGCTGCTACATTTTAAGGCCAAATATCCGCCTCCATCCATCTCATTGCCCCCACAAATTTGGAACTTCTTGACCCAGCCTAAGCCCCATCAACAGGGAATGTCGCTTATTTATAACACCCTCCAAGACAAACAAACCTTTTCCAAATCCAAACTAAATGCTAAAGTGGGAAACCAACCTCCATACCTAATTTTCCTCTGCACAATGGTGTACTACATTCCACTCGACCACTAAAGCATCTCACTGCACCAGTCACTCTGAGATGATGATTAAGATTGTCAATAAATGGTACTACACTCCATTTAAATTAACCAAAATATTTTTAACTGCATCCCCCATGTCCTGGAGTGAGTGTGGACAAATAGGGAATCTTTGGAACTGCCCCTGCCTCAGTAGCTTTTGGTCCAATGTATTACGATTAATTTATTCCTGTACTGGCATAATAGCCAGACCCCAACTGCTATTACCCTGTTAAACCTGGGTACTGACCTCTATCCTGTATCCCAGCGGCCAGTGGTTATCTACACTTTGTTGGCGGCAGGCACACTTAATTGGAGATCAAATGTCTCGCCTAACCTGTCAGAGGTAGTGAATATGGTTAATCCTAATTATACTTTCAATTGCCTCATTGCAATTAATTAACATTACTGATTATGAGCTGTGTATTTTGTTTTGTACTGCATATTATGTTCAAAGGATCTGTTTACTTAATTTCAATAAAAATGTATTGCATAAAAAAAGAAAAGAAAAAAGAATGCCGTATGCCCCTTCATCTGATACATCTATTGGTTTACTATATACTTGATTATCTTACAAGCTGGTTTGTGTTAAAGTGTCTTCTCAATCAACACCCGTGTAAAAGAAGACCTTTATAGAACCCAAATTATGATACATTTACATGGGTAGAATTTCAGTAATAAAATGCATTATATAGATTTTAGGAAACGTTTGTGGCTACTGAGACATAATATATTCAACAATAAATATTCAATGGTAATACAGCTTCTAATACTTCCAGAAATAACATGATTGCCCTAGCATCATTTCCAGGCAGGTAGAACAGCTGGTCTCGTACCACGTAAAGTGATCCTGGTGACTCTATGCTCATGACTGACAAGCACTGAATTATTAACGGACGTGGCCTTTTGTTGAAAAATTTCATAAATTAGATTACACTTCTGAATATTTCAGATTTAGGATGAGGTATACAAGGCTAAGCACAATCAAAGCAATAATGCAAAAATACAAATAAATCAATGGTTTCTCAAAGGTAGATTTTAAGGAATGACTGTATTATGTCTGTAGTTGTCTTTGCTTAATTTGGATATAATCAAATCATTCGTTTTCTGGGCCGAGTACTTAGTAGTGCTGGTAGTTTTTAATAACAATAGGTAAATAAGGTAATTACCCTTCTGCAAGGGATAGTTTAGTGCAGGGATTAAATAAACAGTTGGGTATACAAAGCATAAAGGTTAAATCTTAGTGTTAAGTTTAGTTTATAGATGTGATAAGCTACGTGTAAGGATGATGTTTCATTGTTAAAGGTTGAGTTCAAGTGTTATGATATATGTTAGGGTTAGGTTAAAGGCAAGCTAAAATTTCAAAACAGAAGTGGATGATTTATCAGCAATGACTCATCCTAGAGACTCGCCTCTTACTGCATGACTCAGTCTAACATTTCAGTGAGACAAAGGAAGCTTTAAGGCAAGTAGGCTTTGTAATATATGCTTATTCGTAATGTGAGAACAACAATTTAAAATGCAAAAAAGTATAAACAACCCAAAGTCCCCTTAATTGTTAAAAGAAGGGTGGTGTTTAAGTGTCTGCTAAACAATTAAGATTGATCAAAGTTTAGAAACTTTGAGAAACTTTTTAGAAAATTTGAGGGAATTGTTTAATTTTAAATGTTAAAAAAAAGTAGGCTCTTTATGAAGTTAATTGATGGGGCCATCTATGTCTGGGCCAAAAAAGCATAGTCAATCCATTCCTGAAATTCATACACATATCCCAGTGTGTTTCCCTTTAAAGATACTGAAAGTATAGAAACCGTTATGTTGACCTGCCAGAAATGCAGTGTGCTGCAATTCCTGTTACTTGCCAAAGTTTTAGCATTTCTGTTCTGATTTTACTCTGCTGTGGTTGGGTAACTCCTGCTTGAGCCAACATCCAAAATCCAAAGCTTTGTTGTCAGCCCTGCCAAGTTGGACTAGAGAACTCTCCCCCTTCTCCTCATCTCCATAATATAAGGAAGGTTTTCTGTAGTTCAGCATGGGGGGGTCTCAAGTAGGGCTGATAACACAGCTTGGAATTTCAATGCAGTAGAGGTCAGTGTTTTCAGCTCAACAGAAAGTTAAAGGAGTTGTAAAGACAAAAGTTTTTTTTTTATCTTAATGCATTCTATGCTTTAAGATAAAATACCTCCTGTGTGTAGCAGCCCCCTAATTACCTACCAGAGCCCCTTCTCTCTCCAGCGATGTCCACGATCCCCTCAGCCACCCAGGACTTTCCTCCTGATTGGCTGAGACAGGGCAGTGGCACCATTGGCAGTCAAAGTCAGTCAGCAAATCAGGGGAGAGAGAGGTGGGGGCCAAGTCAAGGCTCTGTGTCTGAATGGACACACGGAGCTCTGACTCGGCTTGGGTGCCCCCCTAGTAGCAAGCTGCTGGCTGGGGGGCACTCAAAGAAGGGAGGGGCTATGAGCAGCAAAGAGGAACCAGAGAAGAGGAGGATTCAGGCTGTTCTGTGCAAAACCAACTACACAGAGCAGGTAAGTATAACATGTTTGTTATTTATTTTTTATTTTTATGAACCTTTAAAATCACTTTAAGAGCTTAACAGATTTCTGACAGAATCAACGTGTTTTTGTCTGTGTTTTGCCTTTTTTGATAATCAAACGATGTCCAAAGATATTGTTCAAATTGTTTACATTTTCCTGCACACTGCAAAAATTATTCCAAAATAAACAAAGTTGTACTATGCTTAAAGCAGCATTAAACCAAAAGAAAACATTAATTATATTGCAGCTTACTAAGGCTGGCCATATATTATACAACTTTCTTGTACAAATTTCCTTTTAATTTACCAAACCTAAACACTTTCAGGTAAATCCTAAACACTTTCAGGTAAATCCTAAACACTTTAAATTTGAATGCAGTCAGGCAGGTAATTGCACGACATAGTTGAAGGCAAGTCTAAAGGAAATTGAAAAGGAAAATTGTATAATGTATGGCCAGCCTAATTCTTATGCCGCGTACACACGATCGGGCTTCTGCCCGACTAAATGCACATCGGAATTCCAACGGAGTTCCATCAGAGTAAAAGAGAACATGTTCTGTTTCTAAACTCCAGCTTCCTCAGAAAAAAGTCTGATGGGGCACACACACGATCGGAATTTACAATGGAAAAAGTCTGTCTGACTTTTTTCATCAGAAAAAACCGATTGTGTGTATATGGTATTAGATATGAGGGCTATATTTGTTTAATTTTTAAGCTTTCTTTCTTCTATTTTCATCTGGTGATCCAGCGGAAAAGTTTTGTTTTTCAAAAGCACAAGCTCTCCAGCAGAATGTATCAGTTTACATGGATGAGAGAAACCATTTACCACTGGCAGGGGTGGTTAAAACCATCAGCTTTTATTACTCATGAAAAACCTTTATTCCCCAAAAAAATAAAATGTATTTTATTGGGATTTTATGCGATAGACCAACACAAAGCGGCACATAATTGTGAAGTGGAAGGAAAATGATAAATGGTTGTCAACATTTTTTTACAAATAAATATCTGAAAAGTGTGGTGTACATCTGAATTCAGCCCCCTTTACTCTGATACCCCCAACTAAAATCTAGTGGAACCAATTACCTTCAGAAGTCACCTTATTAATAAATAAAGTCTACCTGTGTGCAATTATATCTCAGTATAAATACAGCTTTTCTGTTAAGCCCTCAGTGGTTTGTTAGAGAACCCTTTTGAACAAACAGCATCATGAAGGCCAAGGAACACACCAGACAGGTCAGGGATAAAATTGTGGAGAAGTTTAAAGCAGGGTTAGGTTATAAAAAATAATCCAAGCTTTGAACATCTCATGGAGCACTGTTGAATCCATCATCCAAAAATGGAAAGAGTATGGCACAACTGCAAACCTACCAAGACATGGCCATCCACCTAAACTGATAGGCCGGGCAAGGAGAGCATTAATCAGAGAAGCAGCCAAGAGGCCCATGGTGGGAGATTAGTTGTGCACTCCACAAATCTGGCCTTTTTATGGAAGAGTGGCAAGAAAAAAGCAATTTTTGAAAGAAAGCCATAAGAAGTCATGTTTGGCCTAAAAGCAAAACACTAGGGGCCAGATCCACAAAGAACTGCCTATCTTTAGGCAGGCGTAGCGTATCTCAGATACACTACGCCGCCGTAACTTAGGGCCAGATTCACATAGAATTGCGGCCGTGTAACGTAACCCGTTTACGTTACACCGCCGCAAGTTTTCAGTGTTAGTGCCCGATCCACAAAGCACTTACCTGTAAACTTGCGGCGGTGTATCATAAACACGTCCGGCGCAAGCCCGCCCAATTCAAATGGGGCGGGTACCATTTAAATTAGGTGCGCTCCCGCGCCGGACGTACTGCGCATGCTCTGTTTGCAATTTTCCCGACGTGCTTTGTGCGAAATTACGGCGGTGCGACGTGTTTGTGAATCGCGACGTGCGTAACGTACTTACGCCAGGAAAAAAAAAATTCAAAAGCGACGCGGGAACGACGGGCATACTTTAACATGGTGGAGTAATTTTACACCATGTTAAAGTACCCCTAATTTTGCGACGGGAAACTAAGACTTGCGCCGACGTAACGACGGGAAAAAACCTTTGTGGATCGCTGTAACTGCTAATTTGCATACCCGACGCTGGAATACGACGCAAACTCCACCCAGCGGCGGCCGAGGTACTGCATCCTAAGATCCGACGGTGTAAGTCAATTACACCTGTCGGATCTTAGGGCTATCTATGGCCAGAGGAGTGATTGATGCACTTCCCTCAGTAATGGTGCCACTTCGTCCTCCACATTGCTCATTCTCCCTTCCAAATCAGCAGTGCGATCACGGAGCTTCTGCATATCATGCCCGAGCAGGTTAACCTCTATCTTTACCCCCTTAATTTCAGTAGTCAGGGCTGTGATGGCAACCTTACAAAAGGTAACCGCAGACAGTACATCTCTCAGGGTAGGTTCCTCAGTGGACATTGCAGTGCCTGCCGCATCAGCAGCATCAGGGAGAGGGGCCTGTGTACTCACTGTGTCCCATATGGTATTGTCGGCAGGATCGTCCAGCCATGCCCCATCCAGAGCCTCTGCGCTCTCCTGGTCACCCCGATCCGCTGGTAAGGGATCAATCCTGGGCGGCATGTCCTTAGCGCCGGGCTTAGTAAACAGCCGTATAGCAGTCTCCTTTGCTGAGCGCATGGAGTGGGCGCCATCTTGTTCAGCATGGTCTGCCGCAGACAATGAGTCCTTTCCCCACGAGACATGACTGCGAACTCCCGCAGAGCACCAGATTGCAGTGCAGGCTGTCAGAATCCCTGGTGGCCGGTAATCACACACCGCAGCGGGCAACGAATTGATAAAGCAGGATATACTGCAGGATAATCGGCGGAGCTAGAGCCCTGTACGTCCTACTCCATCAGCAGCAAGCCACGCCCCCACGATTAGATTTTTGACTGATGGTGTGTAGGCAAGACTGATGTAAGGATATCCGACGAAAAAATCCATCAGATTCGATTCCATCAGATATCCGATCGTGTGTACAGGGCTTTAGGGTCTGCAAAAGTCTTGAGACTGGGACAGAGGTTCAGAGCTACAATGGAATGGTTTAGATCAAAGCATAATTATGTTTTAGAATTGCCCAGACAAAATCCAGACCTAAATCCAATTTAAATCTGTGGCAAGACTTGAAAATTGCTGTTCGCAGATGCTCTCTATCCAGACTAACAGAGCTTGAGCTATTTTGCCCAAAAAGAAATGGCAAAAATGTCACTCTCTAGATGTGAAAAACAAAAGAGTCTATAGGCGCTAAAAACTGTCAATCCTTAAAACAGGTATGTCATTGAAAAATAGAAAAACTGGACCCCAGTGCAGCTGGTTACTTCTGGAGAAGTGGACAACAAATAAACAAAAAAATCCAGCGCTCAAAAAGGACCAGTGATAGTAGAACTATTGCAATTGCTGTATTCAATCAAGTTCATTTATTGTTGGATGCACATAGAAATAGTTAAAAATCACAACTGTCAATGAGAATGAATCTAGATGTGCAGCTGGTAGAGATATCCCAAAAAGACTTGCAGCTGAAATTTTAGTGGAAGGTTGTTCTACAAAGTATTGACTAAATACAAATGCACGCCAGACTTTTCAGATATTTATTTGTAAAAAAAAAAATTGAAACCCATTTATTATTTTTCTTCTACTTCATAATTATGTGTCACTTTGTATTGTCCTATCACATAAAATCCCAATAAAATACATTTACATTTTTGGTTATAACATGACAAATGGGGAAAATTTCAAGGGGTATGAATATTTTTTCAATGCACTGTACTTGTTCTTAAACTGCAATATAATACAGTATGTTTGTGGCCTGGCTATGATAAGACACCTAATATAACGCACCTCATCCCAAATTATAGAAAACAAGGGAAAAAGAAACGGCACTATAACGGTGCTAATAAATTGGTATCAAACACACTAGAAGACTCAATAACCATTTGGTTAAAATAAACAAATATTTTAACCAAATGGTTATTGAGTCTTCTAGTGTGTTTGATACCAATTTATTAGCACCGTTATAGTCCCATTTCTTTTTCCCTTGTTTTCTGCAATATAATACATTTGTGGTTTTGGGTTTAATAACGATTTAAAAATTTGAATCTTTTGGAAAATCAAGTCCATATTTCTGTAGGCATGTTTAATTCAAATCTGGAACTAGTAGAACTAGTATTAAAAGAGCATATCCAGGCTTCTACCTTTACACTACGTTTAGGATAGAAATATGTGAGCTGCTATTTTAGATTTGTCTTTTAAGGGAACAAACTCTGAAGCAGGCAGGATATATATGCTTTTTACTCGAATGTTTTATTAATCTGGCCATTCAGCACATAAACAGCATATAAAATGTGTCATATGTATTGATGCCACACAAATTTTGTCTGTAGATTTAGAGCTTCATCATTAAATAGTATGAAAGCAAAAGTTTAATCACAACAAATGCAATAATTGAGTTTTACACATCAATACATTTCATGAAGGTGATAACAATATGCAGGGCTTTTTTTCAGGGGGAACTTGGGGGAACTCAGTTCCACCACCTTTGGCTCAGACCCTTTGGTGCCTGCTCACCACAATCACTTGTAAACACAGAAGTCTGGTTTCTGTGTTTACAAGTGACAGCTCTGCACTCTGTGTGTAACCCCCCTGAACTCTGCACCCTGTATGTAATACATTCTGGTATTTAATGCCCCTTTGATACCCTTCTACTGTTTGTGAAATCTGAACGGGGTTGTGGTTGAGTTCCTGCACCTATTTTCTGAGAAAAAAAACTCTGACAATATGAATTAATAAAGGGAGCATTGTACGAAAATTGAGTAATAGAAAACCTAAAGTACATCTGAACACAATTCCTAAAATCTCGTTCATACATT
Source organism: Rana temporaria (assembly GCF_905171775.1). NCBI lineage: Eukaryota > Metazoa > Chordata > Amphibia > Anura > Ranidae > Rana > Rana temporaria. Next base: position 133,802,325 of record NC_053494.1, read on the forward strand.
TTAAAATGTCAATGTAATTATTATTTTTTTAATCAGCTGATTTTATTAAAACATTACCTGGTGATGCTACAATGAAGGTTCCTGTTCAGGATCTTCTTTAGACAAATGTCTGTCCCTGTCTCCTGATTTTGCTCCTGCACTATCTTCCTTTAACAAGGATTTGAAGATGGAGATCACTAGTGACCGTTTCAACACACATAATGTAGACATTATATTTTATTTTCAAAAATCTGTATCTTTCAATAGTTAATAACAAAAGGAATGAAATATATATATATATATATATATATATATATATATATATATATATATATATATATATATATTAATGAGTCTTTAGTTTCAATTTGTTAAAAAACTATCCACTTTTCTATCTAGTCTACTGAATAACAAAATGAGCTCTGTAGAGACATCAAAATTAGTAATATATTAACTCCCAAGTACGGTAATTACTTTTTGGTTTTGGATTTTTAAACACAGTGAACATAAGTTATTTTCTTGAAATTAACTCACAGTATTGCCGTACACTGCAGGACTAGGGCTGGGAGTAGCAAGGGCAGCACTGATGAGGACCTAATTGGCTCTACTGCCTTACACAATGGCTGACATGATGAGAGAGTAGAGTGAGCAGTGCTGACCTTATCAGTGTGGTTCCTCCATGACCAAACCATACTGCTTACCTGCAGGGAACATAGAGGTCCGTAACCTGACTATACTGTCTGGTGTAGAACCTGGAACATAAGACTGCCTGCTTTTGCTTTATTTATTTTTTTTATACTTTGTTAATCTTTTTTTATATCACCAACAATTACAGTTACAGTTTTGATTGTCTCTAGCTATCATAATAATTATCATACACCCTGAGAACCAAGACCTGCTTCTTGTGTCACTCAGGCTCTATTGAAGGGGGGTTCAAGTCTTCTGACATCCACTGCTGGGAGTGCTGGTTTAGGAGGGCTCCCAGCTCCTGCAATTGCTCAGGGAGAACAGAAAGTCTTCCTATGGCTGCACATCCATGATATCCTTAAGGTGTGTGTGGCAGGACAGACAGCACAGAATCACCTCCAAAGCGTAGGCCCCAGTCAGGATAACTGGGCCTACCAGGCAGAAATGCAGCCTCGGCCCAGCATAGCCCCGAGGCTAAATATTTACACAACACCTACTTCGCGCCAGGAGGGCCACAAGGTGAAAAAGGGCCACATAAAATGGCATGCCTAGCGGGGAGATCACCCCCACTAGGCTGTTTCTAAAGGAAAGGCACCTATTACACCATGGCTTGCCTTAGTTCCAACATTGGCCTGTGGTGGTATCGCCACCTACAGGCAAACAAAGGGAAATCCCTCCAGCACAGCCATAGCTGGAACAGAGGCTGTTTTAGCCTTAATTAAAAAAATCTGAGCCAAACTATTGGCTCAGACACCCTCTAAATTTGACATAGCGCCTGATCATCAGGAGCAGGGCGCTACACACCTATATATATATATATATATATATATATATATATATATATATATATATATATATTGTGGCAGAGCGAGGCTCTGTCCCAATACAAATAGTGTTAAAATGGACACAGGGTATGCACATTGGCTGGGTGCAACTCTACAGTGTGTAGATGTGGACTGGAGAAGACTGCTGGTGCAGCTTTCTCCAGGTTTTTGGTACGTTGTCATGGGGCTCTGTAGTTTGGAGATTCCACAGTGTCTGGGGTGGGACGGAATCTCCAATCTGTATCCAGACTTTGTGATTACCAGCAGGGTGTGTGCTCAGGTGAGCACAGCCCTTATAATGAGAGTGTGCTAAGACCTCATGGCTCCCAGTTGGAGACAGCTCCTGCAAGAGGCAGGAGGTCTCCAGAAGTCAGAGAGGCTGTAGGAGACAACCAGAAAGTTGGTAACTACAAGAGGCAGAGCTATAGACACTGAAGGGAAGCCGCCTATGTTGAGGAGTCCGCTGGTCTGGGTGACCAGGATAACGTGCAGAATTACTGCTACAGAGAGCCAGGTGGGCTAGCATTTTCTGTTTGCATTTGATGGAGAAGAAACCCCTGCGTGGGAAACCTTTGATTGAACTTTTTATTTTTGCCTTTTTAATAAAAATGGGCTACCATGCCCTTAAAACATAGTTCCTGACTGGTGTGAATCACTGAAATAACGCATACCACGAGAGTTAACAACCCCCAATCTTACAATATACACACTCAAAACAAAATCATATATAATAACTCACTATACATAAACATTCCCTCAATCTTCTAATTTTACTATTGATATCTCTCTATATGACCCATACAATTTCCCTTATGACCCTATTAACACTTTTGACCTAAATTAAATACCATACCATACCATATATTCTTTTTGTATGAATTTGTTTACTGCATTAACCCACAAGGAGTGAGTTGGGGGGTCTTGGATATCCATCTCTGTGCAATACGTTTTCGTGCAATATACAGGTGGATAATCGCTGTGCAAATCTGCGATGGAAAAAAACTCTCTGTCCAGCCACCCCCAAAACTTATACATTGGGCTCCTTCTGCCTAAGCAAAATTGCAATTATTTTGAAAAGTAAGACATATGTGTGTTTTAACTATAAATTTAGCTGCTTACCTGGAGTTAAGTTTTAAGAATGTTACCCATAGTTAATTTTGTTATTCTAACCCACAAAAGTTCTCTTGATGCATCTATTCCATAGTTACAGTATAAAAGTAGAATCTTGCCATTTTATATTAACTTGTCTTATGTCCTTGATATAAAGAATCCTGAAATTATATTTCTAATCACTTAATACTACATGGAAACAATTAGCATATGCTAACAACTGACAAGTGATTCACACAGAAACAGTGCACTGATCTCCTAATGAGCACTCTTACAATTTGTTAACAAGCTTCATAACAGGAGCAAAAGGGGAAACTCTCAATATGCAGATTTCAATAATGACAACCTGCTTTACAATCAAAGGCTTAAATCACTGTAATCTTCAGCAATGTTTAACATTTATACAGTTTCCACTGTACTGAAAATGGTACATAGATAAACCATATTCTGCATTCACTAAGCTCTGGAGCTTAATCATAGACGATGCTTTGAATTCAGCTAAGAATACTAGGTAATATAATGATATTCAAATGAATATGTAGAACTTACGTAACATTCTCCCAGCAGAGGTGGCAAACAATATAATACGATAAGCTTCTCACACTTAAAAAGTCCCACAGAAACATTGCAAGGGGTAATTATGAAAATAAATAGACTGCATATATATGTAGAGACTGATGCCTAAATAAATGGTAGTGTGAATTCTAGTGGGTGCTTTGCAACATGTGATATATGTTATAAAAGTGCAGCGCAATGAATAAAAGTCCAATAAACTGGATGAACTACAAATCCCAGAAGATAAAATGACTCCACCAGTGATGATCAATAGTAGCAAGAAAATGGTGACAGACGTTCCACCTCCAATCTATTATCTACGTTCAGCTCAAAGCATGGACTCCTGAGCTAACAGGTAGTCATGCAAGCAGATCTTACACACCAGGTAAGTAGCAGGTTTGAGTCAGGTAGTAATTATTCCTCCAGAGCGATTTCCTCAATGGGGGCATCACAACGTATGTAGAAAAGAGGTGAGCTCTAAGTGCAAACTGTGCGATCAATTTAAAAATGTATTTTTTTTTTTACACATTTTATTTTATTACCTTTTTCCAAGACAATATACCATAACAACAACATACAAACTAACAACATATATGGTCTCACTAAAACAAAAGAAGAGAGAAAGACTCTACTGACACTACGACTCCTGGGATTTCTACCTTCCATTATACCTCCATGTCTAATTTTCCCTTTATATTTTCTATGGGGGGCATCTGGGGACATAACCCTAGTACCCATAATGGGGAGGATAAAGAAGGCGGGGAGGGGGGACGAGATGGGCAGAGATAGGAGAAGAGAAAAAGAGAAAAAAAAATAATAATAATAATAATAAAAAAATAAAAATATATATATATATATATATAAATAAAAAAAAAAATGTGCAAAAAGAAGTGAAAGAGAGGAAAAAAATAAATAAATAAATAAATAAATTATTCTAGGGGGAACAAATTTCCCCGATTGTGTATCGAATTAAATGTGAAGGGGAAGGAGACCAAAGGAGACTAAGAGAAAAAAGGGATTGAGAGAGTAAAAAAAATTAATTCCCCATTAATTCCCCATGTTGTAAATTAACTTAAATGTGAAAAAAAAAACACAGCAAGATAGTGGATAAAATTAATCTGGAGGGGTCTTACTACCCCTTATTGTGTATATACTTAAGTGTAGGAAAAAAAAAAAAAAAAAGAAGAGAGAAAAAAAAAAACACAGCAAGATAGTGGATAATCTGGAGGGGTCTTACTACTACTATAATTTAAAAATTTATTAAAGTCCAACACAGACTACTCACATGATACAGACTATATGCAGGCTTTTAGCACAACACTGTGTTGAATGATATAGAAGGATGGCAGCGGGTGACGTCATCCGAGAGTGGCACTTCCACCGCACGTGTTACGTTCAATATTGAGACTCCCTCAGCAGGGCTTTGCAAGATGTGCTTTAAGCTGTTACAGTGTACTTTCTTTCTTTCCTATTGGACTGGCCCTCTTAAGTGGTGCAAGTCACTCTTAAAGCGGAGTTCCACCCAAAAATGGAACTTCCACTTATCCCACTCCTCACCCCCTTACATGCCACATTTGGCATGTAATTTTTTTGGGGGGGGAGTGGGGGCTTCAGGAGAAGGGGACTTCCTGTCCCATTTCCTCATTCTGCCGAGGGGCTGCAAAGGCGATTAAGCTTAATCGCCTTTTGGCAGCCCCTCCCTGTAGGCGATCGCCTAGGACACGTGACAGGTCCTAGGCGATCACCCAGTGGGTGCCCGGCCGTGAAGCCGAAAGCTGTCACGGCGGGGTGCCCACAGTGACAATGAAGATGCCGGCCGGGGAGGGGGGAGAGGAGCGGAGCCCCGGCCGGCGCATCGCTGGAACGCCGGAGCAGGTAAGTGTCTGTTTATTAAAAGCCAGCAGCTACACTTTTTGTAGCTGCTGACTTTTAATAAACATAAATATTGGCTGGAACTCCCCTTTAAATGCTAATGAATTAAAGTGTTTGTTACCCAAACATTTCATATTCCTGATATGTGCCTGCTATACCATGTCTTTGTAAGAAAAATTATACTGTTCTCTTGTTTTGTTTCCTACGTGTGAAATCCGTGGTATTCCTGTTAGTCCCTCTATTTTTCTGTTAAACACTAACCACACTAAGCAGGAGAGCACACTGTGGTCAGTTCTCTAACTATGCTGGGAAATCAGCCTGGTCTCCTCCAATGAATAGACTTTCCCCCGCTAGCCATTTAATGGTAAGCTCAGTGTGCTTATGCTTCTCCTCCCCCAGCTCTTACGCAGCTGAGAACAGACGGAATGTGATCACTTCTAAAAAAGGTGGAAAAAAGGTAGTTATATTTTTTTATATAACTATACACAAATATTTTGCCTTTCATTTCTATTTTAAACTGAATGAGTTGTTTTACAAGTTGATCGTTAACAATCACAAACAAGATTTTTTTTAATATAAATTACAGCTACCAAATTATTCATTTTTAAAGCAGAAAGTTACAATTTCAAAATGTATACTAAAATATCAGCTTAAACTTAAAGCATATCTAAACCCCAAAACAAAAATTTATTATATTACACTTTACCAATCCTTATATGTGCTGGCTGCTTATTTATTTATTTTTTTAATCTATTTTCACCTAGTGACCTAGCTAGCAACACACATCCAGTCTTGGTGTGGCTATATCTATAGAGGAGCAACAAAGATGCCCTTGTACAACAGCATTTTAGGAGAAGGTAGTGTAATATGGACTAATAGATTTTAATAGACTTTACATAAATGACTAACAAATTAAAGCTTAACACACACTAACACTTTTTAAACTATTACAGCAACTGTTTTTTTTTCCTTTTGGGATTAAAAGTTTAGCTAAGTTAAACAAAGTTAGCATTGCAAGCACCCCCTGTTCAAATGGTTTTACTCAACCCTTTAATTGCACACAGTCTAAGCCCCATACACACTATTCGATTTTCTACAGATTGTTGTCTTCAGATTTATCAAAACCATATAATATGAGGTCAAACCTTCAGAGTTTTAATTTGGATGCAATCAGGCAGGCCCTTGTTATTGCTGATCTATATATTAAATGTCTGTTAAATGTTATGTATGTCGCCTCTAAATATATCACCTGTTTATAGATTATTCCTCCTGACGAAGCGGCATTAAGACTGCGTAACTAGTTGAGGATCTTTAATCTGTGAGGAAATCTCCATTACCAGATATCTTTTGGGAAAACCTACTAGTATTTGTATACTGTTAAGCCTCATACACGCGCACAGTTTTCCGCCAAGAAACAGCAAGAAAACTGCTGGCAGAGCTTTTTGCTGAGAAAACCGTGCGTGTGTATGGTTTTTCGTCGAGAAAACTGACGGGAATTTCAAAGAGGTTTTCTCGTCGGGATTCTCTGCAGTGTTTTCATGCCGAGAAACCCGAGCGTGTGTATACTTACCTGCCTTCATGGAAACCTGCGCATGCTCAATGCGACTTTGGCGCATGCGCGGTAGCTTCCAAGGCATAGTGTAGGGTGTAGCAAGATGGCGGCGACGGCATCGAATGTGACGAGCGCATGCTCATCGTAGTTGATGATGTCACCGTGTTCTTGACATTCAAAAGAATGTGGTTCTTTTGAATGGTGTGTCTGTACACTCGGCGAGCAAGAAAGCTTGCCAGGAATCGTGTCAGGGAAACAAAAGTTTTTTCCCTGACAAGATTTTCCCAGCCGTGTGTACAGGGTTTAAGGCTAAAATTTCCTTTTATCTGTATATTGATTTTGTTCAATTGTATGATTTTTATATGTAATAAATAATATTTTTACTTAAAGTTGATTGCTTGTCTATCAGTACCGGGATAGTCCACAGCATTCTTTCTGTTGGTTAGAGTGTGTGTAAAGGACAGCCTCAGCAACTGTCCTCACTCTCTTTCCTTCCCCCCTTCACTCCCATGTTCTGCTTATGATTGACGTAGCCATTATCTCAGGTTGAAATATTGAGGAATTGACTGCCCAAGTGATACAAGACTGCAATAACATTCTTCAAAAAGACATCACAGATTTTCAAATCAATGACTAACAGAAGAATGAATGTATTCCTGAAACATCTTATTGATTTTTATGGAATACACTGAATACAATTGTTTCAAACCATTTGAGAGACTAATCTTTTTTTATTCCAAGTACTACATGAGAGATATTTTACAAAATGTAAACCTTTTTTGCCAGGGCAATTTTTATTGCATCTGATAAAATGTTAAAACCTGGAAACATGTCCTGTCTTTTGGTCCTGTATATACGTGTAAATATATAAGACTAGTGCTTTCAAGTTTAACCAATTTGTATAAAAAGATAAATATTTCTATTTCAGGACCACAATGTCTAACTATTTCATAGATGCAAAGCCAGAAGGTGTTCTCAAAGCTTCTTCTTTTAAGCACTACTCGAAGTATGCACACATTTGTATAAGTGATTGATGCATTCCAGCAATACTTATTATTAGCTAAATTTCCCACTGGAAAAAAATAGAACAATCGAGCATAAAGCATGACTGTAAAACATAGAAATCTTAGTTGCAAAGATTTGTAGATACACTATACTGTATGTGGAAGCTCCAAATCAAGTCACCTTTACATAACTTAACTTTGATATAATCTGTGAGTGTAATGACAGAGGAAATATATAATACGTGAAGAAAAAACTCTAGAAGGCATGTGCAGGTGGATACTGAAGACTTCTCACATGCACTTAAGCCTAGTACACACCATTAGTTTTTTTTCACTCAACCCAGTGGGTTGAATGTCCAAAAAAATTACAGCTCAGGTCGGAGCTGATGTACTAACAACTAAACGTTAGTACAGCAATCCCCCCACTGAGCTCTTGTGTTTTGACAGGGGGATGTGCCCCCCCTCCCCCGCCATTGGCTGAGAGTGGCCGGTCGACCCCTGGTTTTCCAGCAGGCACATTCAACAGAAGCCAACCGAACGGTCGACTTCTGTTGGACCGGCTGCTATACACATGAGTCGAATATCACCCGGCTTTTATTGAACCGGCTTATGTCGCCTGACATTGGGTCCGTGTGTACTAGGCTTTATGGGCCAGATTCACAAAAGAGATACGACGGAGTATCTCAGATACTCCATCGTATCTCTCAGAGTATCTATGCGACTGATTCATAGAATCAGTTACGCATAGATAGCCAGAAGATCCGACAGGTGTAATTGTTTTACACTGTCGGATCTTAGGATGCAGTACCGCGGCCGCTGCTGGGGGGAGTTTGCGTCGTAAACCAGCGTCGGGTATGCAAATTAGGAGTTACGGCGATCCACGAAGATTTTTCCCGTCGTTACGTCGTTGCAAGTGTTAGATTTCCGTCGCAAAGATAGGGCACCTTTAATATGGTGGAAAAGTACTCCACCATGTTAAAGTATGCCCGTCTTTCCCGCGTTGCTTTTGAATTTTATTTTTTATTTTATTTTTTTCTCGGCGTAAGTGCTTTGTTGACGTCGCGATTCACAAAACGTCGGCGCGTCGTAATTTCGCGCAAAGCACGTCGGGAAATTTGCGACGGGAGCATGCGCAGTACATCCGGCGCGGGAGCGCGCCTAATTTAAATGGTACCCGCCCCATTTGAATTGGGCCGCCTTGCGCCGGACGTGTTTACGATACACCGCCGCAAATTTCCAGTTAAGTGCTTTGCGGATCGGGCACTAAATCGGAAAACTTACGGCGGTGTAACGTAAACGGGTTACGTTACGCTGCGCCCAAGCTACGTGAATCTGGCCCTATGTTTTTTGACTGGCACTAAAAATGAGGAGCCATGGTTGACATCTAATAAAAGGGCCCATATGTCAATGGCTATTGTTCTGCCTTCAAATAAACCTGTTGTCAATTTGTTTAGTCTATAATACAGGTGAAACTCAAAAAAAAATTATATTGTGCAAAAGTTTATTTATTTCACTAATGCAACTTAAAAGTAATATATGAGACAGACTCATTACAGTAGGTGTTTGTGATATTGTGTTTTTAGCACGACAGCATCGCGCTGATTCTCGGCGACATGGTGCCGAGATCTCGCAGACATCTCGCACTCACTGGAATAGTGACAGCACATCCCAGCAAGCGCAACATAGAAGCGACGGGAGATCCGACTTGGATTCCCGCCAATTCTACACGTGTGCGGCGTTTGTTATGAATCCTGAGGGGGAAGTCCCCGCCGGATTTTAAATAAAAATCCGGCATGGGTTCCCCCTCAGGAGCATACCGGGCCCTTAGGTCTGTTATGGGTTGTAAGGAGAGCCCCCCTACGCCGAAAAAAACGGCGTAGGAGGTCCCCCTACAATCCATACCAGACCCGTATCCAAAGCACGCTACCCGGCCGGCCAGGAAGGGAGTGGGGACGAGCGAGCGCCCCCCCCCGAGCCATACCAGGCTGCATGCCCTCAACATGGGGGGGTTGGGTGCTCTGGGGCAGGGGGGCGCACTGCGGGGGCCCCCCCACCCCAGAGCACCCTGTCCCCATGTTGATGAGGACAGGGCCCCTTCCCGACAACCCTGGCCGTTGGTTGTCGGGGTATGCGGGCGGGAGGCTTATCGGAATCTGGGAGCCCCCTTTAATAAGGGGGCCCCCAGATACCGGCCCCCCACCCTAAGTGAATGGATATGGGGTACATCGTACCCCTACCCATTCACCTGTAGGAAAAATGTCAAAGTTAATAAACACACCACACAAGGGTTTTTAAAATAATTTATTTTTCTGCTCCGGAGGCTCCCCTGTCTTCTTTATTAGCTCTTTTACCAGGGGGAGCTTCTTCTTTGACATCTTCGGGTGAGTGGGGGCCGCCGTCTGGTTCTCTTCCACCGCCAGGGGGGCTTCTTCTTCCGCTATCCCGACGGGTCTTCTCCGCTATCCGGGGGGTCTTCTCAACTCTCCGGGGGTCTCCTTCTATGTTCGCCGCTCTCCGCTGTTGACTCGGCGCATCCCGGTTCTTCCTCTCGCTGTCCGGTGCCTTCTTCTTCCGTGCTGTACGTCTTCTTCTCCTTCCGTGCTGTGAGTTCTTCTTCCGTGCTGTGACGTGTTCTTCACTTCTTCTCTTCTCCAGATGTTGACACGTCGCCTTTCCTCGCTGAAATGATGGGTGCGTGGCTTGCATCGGATTTATATAGACCTCACAATCCCATCATGCTCTGGTACCTACCCATGTGATACCTACCCACATGGGTAGGTATCACATGGGTAGGTACAGAGCATGATGGGACTGTGAGGCCTATATAGGTCCGATGCAAGCCACGCATCCATCATTTCAGCGAGAAGGGCCGGCGTGTCAACATCTGGAGAAGAGAAGAAGATGACGTCACAGCCCGGAAGAAGAAGAATATGTCACAGCACGGAAGAAGAAGATAGACGTTCAGCGCTGAAGGAGAAGGCACCGGACAGCTGGAGGAAGAACCGTGGTGCGCCGAGTCAACAGCGGAGAGCGGCGAACATAGAAGGAGACCCCCGGAGAGTTGAGAAGACCCCCCGGATAGCGGAGAAGACCCGTCGGGATAGCGGAAGAAGAAGCCCCCCCCGCCGAAGACGCTGGAGGAAACCCGCCGGGGGGTGGGGGCTTTTTTAAAAGCGACCCCCCCCGGCGGTGGAAGAGAACCAGACGGCGGCCCCCACCCACCCGAAGACGTCAAAGAAGAAGCTCCCCCTGGTAAAAGAGCTAATAAAGAAGACAGGGGGAGCCTCCGGAGCAGAAAAATAAATTATTTTAAAAACCCTTGTGTGGTGTGTTTATTAACTTTGACATTTTTCCTACAGGTGAATGGGTAGGGGGTACGATGTACCCCATATCCATTCACTTAGGGTGGGGGGCCGGTATCTGGGGGCCCCCTTATTAAAGGGGGCTCCCAGATTCCGATAAACCTCCCGCCCGCATACCCCGACAACCAACTGCCAGGGTTGTCGGGAAGGGGCCCTGTCCTCATCAACATGGGGACAGGGTGCTCTGGGGTGGGGGGGCCCCGCAGTGCGCCCCCCTGCCCCAGAGCACCCAACCCCCCATGTTGAGGGCATGCAGCCTGGTACGGCTCAGGAGGGGGGGGCGCTCGCTCGTCCCCACTCCTTTCCTGGCCGGCCGGGTAGCGTGCTTTGGATACGGGTCTGGTATGGATTGTAGGGGGACCCCCTACGCCGTTTTTTCGGCGTAGGGGGGCTCTCCTTACAACCCATAACAGACCTAAGGGCCCGGTATGCTCCTGAGGGGGGAACCCATGCCGGATTTTTATTTAAAATCCGGCGGGGACTTCCCCCTCAGGATTCATAACAAACGCCGCACACGTGTAGAATTGGCGGAAAACCAAAACGGATCTCCCGTCGCTTCTATGACGGCTTTGTCTCTATCGCGGCAAGCCAGCTCGGCGCTGGCTCCCGCGATGGGGCTCGTAGGTGCTCAATCTCGCCGAGAAAGGGAGCGAGATTGACACAATATCGCGTGCACCTACTGTACATGCAAAGCAAGATAGTTCAAGCCGTGATTTGTCATAATTGTGATGATTATGGCTTACAGCTCATGAAAACCCCAAATTCACAATCTCAGAATATTAGAATATTGTGAAAAGGTGCAATATTCTAGGCTCAAAGGGCCAGATTCACAGCAGAAATATGCTGGCGTATCTACTGATACACCGGCGTATTTTCAAATTTGCCGCGTCGTATCTTGATTTGGAATCCTCAAACCAAGATACGACGGCTTTTGGCATAGATCCGACAGGTGTACGGCTTCATACACCTTTGGATCGTAGGTGTAATTCTCCGTGGGCTGCTGGGTGGAGTTTGCGTCGTTTTCCAGCGTCGGGTATGCAAATTAGCTGTTTACAACGATCCACGAAGGTACGCGCGTTCGTCGCATTCTCTTACGTCGGTTTTTCCCGTCGTAAAGTTAAGTGTGCTATTTAGATGGTGTAAAATTACACCATCCATGTTAAAGTATGGCCGTTATTCCCGCGTCAAATTCTATTTTTTTTTTTATGCGTAAGACGTCCGGAAATACGAAAGTACGTTACGCACATCGCCGTTCAAAAAACACATCGGGGCGCCGTAATTTTGCGCAAAGCACGGCAGGAAATTTCCAAACGGAGCATGCGCAGAACGTTCGGCGCGGGAACGCGCCTAATTTAAATGGTACGCGTCCCATTTGAATTAGGCGGGCTTGCGCCGGACGGCTTTACGCTACGCCGCCGAAAGTTTACACGCAAGTGCTTTGTAAATCAAGCACTTACGCTGGAAACTTGCGGCGGCGTAATGTAAACAGGATACGATACGCCGCCGCAAATCTACATGAATCTGGCCCAAAGTGTCCCACTCTAATCAGCTAATTAAGCCATAACACCTGCAAAAGGTGTTAAAGTCTATTGTGAAGTTTCCACAGTCTGTGTTGCTTTGGGGAGCCATGTCATCTGCTGGTGTTGGTCCACTGTGCTTCATTAAGTCTGGGGTCAACACAGCCGTCTGCCAGAAGATTTTGGAGCACTTCATGCTTCCTTCCGCAGATGGGCACTATGGGGATGCTGACTTAATTTTCCAGCAGTGCCCACACTGCCAAAAGCACCAAAATCTGGTTCAATGATCGTGGGATTACTGTGCTTGGTTGGCCAGCAAACTCGCCTGACCTGAACCCCATAGAGAATCTATGGGGCATTGCCAAGAGAAAGATGAAAGACATGAGACCAAACATGCCTAAAAGCTGAAGGCCGCTATTGAAGCATCCTGGTCTTACATAACACCTCAGCAGTGCCACAGGCTGATAGCTTCCATGTCACTCAGCATTGTGGCAGTAATTGCTGCAAAAGGAGCCCAAACCAAGTACTGAGTACATATGCATGCTTATACTTTTCAGAGGTCTGATATTGTTCTATGTACAATCCTTGTTTTATTGATTGCATGTAATATTCTAATTTTCTGAGATTGTGAATCTGGTGTTTTCATGAGCTGTAAGCCATAATCATCAGAATTATGACAAATCACGGCTTGAACTATCTTGCTTTGCATGTAATGAGTCTATCTCATATATTCGTTTCACCTTTTAGGTTGCATTAGTGAAATAAATGAACTTTTGCACGATATTCAAATTTTTCGAGTTTCACCTATATGCCCCACTGATAGCACTCACAGAAGTTAGTGTAGAACTACAAGATAAAGAGACAGTTTAAGTGCAGTTTCCATAAATACTGTATGTGCACATCTATTAGGACAAACAAGATAGATCCACTTTATTGCCTACTAGAGCTTAGTGTTAGAAAATATTAAACTAAGTTGTAAAACATTTTACATTTGGAAACCATTATGTGAGCATTAGGGAAGCAGAACATTCAAGCATTGCCATCTTGATACAATAAACCTAAATAATCTACTGGGGATTTTTTTTTTAAGATTTTACCATTAATTATATATATTACAGAATTTCACAAATTCTGTATTACAAATTTCTGTTGGTATTTGCTACATATTGTATTGAAAATGATATATATAGTTTCTGAACCAGTTGATGCTTCAAAGCTCTATTTGCTAGTATCATACTAGAGTAGCCCAACAGCCACATAATCTTATGAGCTCACAAACATTTCCTCTTCTGTCCTAATGATGTCAAAGGTTGCTAAATGTAAATGTTGTCATTTTGATCTTTTTCCACCAATTACTTATAGACTGTTTAATGCCAGCTCTCTTCCTATCCATATTATTACATTATATATCGAAGGTATTAAAACACAGGAGCCCCACACCACCAAGCGATCACGGATGCAAGTGAAATCAAACAAAATAAATCCACATACATGGATTCAGAACCAATCTTTAAGCTGTTGCTAACAAATCCTCATCAAATCAGATCAGAAAAAATGATTAAATGTCACAATAAACAGTGCTTGTGTAATCAACATGCTAATACAATACAATGTATGCTTGGATCAAACACCAGGAAATAACTCTGGTGACAATCATAAGCTGACAGTCCACCAGATAAAGAGTCAATGATATGGAGGCTTTAGTGAAGAAGTGATCCATTGTGAGAGGTATCCTCAATCACCAGTTGTTCCCCATATGATGCTGAAATTTGTTTTATGAGACCACAGCTTAACCCATAGGAGTTTGCAGCAAAGATGGCCTAATGGTGGGCAGAGTGTAGTGAGGAATCTGCGGTATGAGCCACACACTTGCCGATGATTGACCACAGCCTGACCCGTATGAGCCTGCAGCGATGATGATCTGACAGATAGTGAAGTGGAGAGAGATTTGTGCTATGAGCCATACACTTGCCTATGTCTGGTAAGTGTTGAATTTGTAAGAAACGGTATTCACTTTTGACGACTGGTGAGTGAGGATACCTATCACAGTGGATCACATCTTCACTGAAGCCTCCATATTACAAAATCTTTATCTGGTGGACTGTCACTTTATGATCGTCAAGAGTTATTTGCGGATGTTTGATCCAAGCATACATTGTATTGTATAAGCGCATATTACTACATCAACGCCCTTTTCTTCCACAGCTTTTTAGATCTACCTAAACTTACATGATTGCATAGTTAGTCTGGTTGAAAAAGATATATGTCCATCTAGTTCAATCAATAACTTTAAGCTGTAGTATGTATAAATGGTTCTGACATCTATTTTTGTGACACAGACAGAAGAGAAAATGTTTTTTTTTTGTGGAAAATATTGTGTATTTATGGAGCACATTCGGACACTCAAGTCTTGCAAACCATTAATATAGATCTCACTGAACTATGGGATAAATTTGTTCAGTGATGACCTTACACCTATGCCGCGTACACACGATCAGTCCATCCGATGAGAACAGTCCGAAGGACCGCTGTCATCGGTTAACCAATGAA
Organism: Rana temporaria; assembly: GCF_905171775.1. Taxonomy (NCBI): domain Eukaryota; kingdom Metazoa; phylum Chordata; class Amphibia; order Anura; family Ranidae; genus Rana; species Rana temporaria. Next base: position 133,817,337 of record NC_053494.1, read on the forward strand.
GCTGACTGATGGTCTGATGCGCCTACACACCTTTGGTTAATTAACCGATCGTGTCAGAACGCGGTGACGTAAAACACAACGACGTGCGAAAAAAACGAAGTTCAATGCTCCCAAGCATGCGTCGACTTGATTCTGAGCATGTGCGGGTTTTTAACCGATGCTTTTGCATCCTAACGATCGGTTTTGACCCATCGGTTAGGTGTCCATCGGTCAAATTTTAAAGCAAGTTCTCATTTTTTTGACCGAAGGATAACTGACCGATGGGGCCCACACATGATCGGGTTGGACCGATGAAAGCGGACCTTCAGTCCGTGTCGCGTGTACGCGGCCTTAAAGTGAATAATTCTACACCAAGTTCACCATATGGACCACTCACTGTATGTATTTATACATATTGATCATATCCCCCCTTAATCTCCTCTTCTCAAGAGGGAACACATTTAGATTCAGCTAATCAAGTGAAGTTCCACTTTAAGCCTTAACTGCTCTCTGTGTTATTTTCTTTAGAACTGTACTGCAGTAACTGATGAGACCTCACCCTAATTCTGACTACCCTAAAGTATTTCACATGACCTCTGTGGTGTTCAGACACTCTGCCAAAACACAGTTCAGTTTAAAAGGCCAGAGCACAGTACTGGACCACACACACGGTGCGACAATAATGTGGTTTGCTATAGGTAAGTGTGCTGAAGCAGTGGCCATAATATTCAAACTAGTGAATGACCCTTAAATTAGAACAACTTCCTTTTTAACTAATCCCCAATGTATTGTGTCACATATGTCAGGTATAAAAAAAAGTTTTATTTTGAAAGACTTTTTTTTGCAGCTTAGCATGTAGTGAAAACCCATCTGGTTACATACTGCAGACTATACACAGTTAACCTTTAAAAAGACTGTGTTGGAAGATATTAACTTCTTTTATAAAGACATCACAAGCTGCTTTGATGGGATTTGCCAAATATCCTCCAGAGGCTTCAAAGACTGTGAGGAGGTGTCTCCTTGGTAGCTGCCATCGATGACAGATGAATCCTCAGGAGAAAGCCAGGAATGCTGAGTCAGAAGTGACAGTTTCATTTGTACGCGTCAATCACCTATTGTCCATTGCTGAGACCACCAATGTCGCAAATTGTCTGTTTCGTTTAGGCAGGGCAAGCAACCAACACCATTTCACACATAAAAATGTTGGGAGAGCATCAGGATAGTGACAGATTTCCTTAGATGACTTTAGACAGAAAGAAACACCTGGATTTGCTCCTAGTAATAACTAAGTTAATGTTCTTTTTAAAGAATTGTGAACTGCCTTTACTTTCCTAGGACTGCATCAGCATTAAAAGTAGTTGAACAACTAATAGCAGCCTAACTAAAATATGATTAGGGTAAATATTGTTTTCTATAACTGTAGCAATCAACCTATTTAAAAAAAATGTGTGTTATTGATTTAATGACCAGGACCCAACAGAGAGTAAGGAACAGTCACTGCCCCTTGACCACTCACTGGACCCTTGTCCCTTTTCCTGTAATCAAGCAGTAAACACAAAATGTGACAATGCATTTTTGAAATTTCCACCAAGCTGCCTTAACACGCTGTAAAGCTTTATTACAGACTTTAGGATCCACTCACATCTTTGCAACGCAATGCATCAATTTGTTTATCGCCCGACAGCATAGGCCAGCCCAATCACTTGAATTGGATGCCATACATTTGACAAATGTGCCCAATTTTTGCAAAGTGCATTTGCCATGCATTTCGTCACCTGAAAAAACATGCAACTGCTACCTGCATTTAGACTTCCATTAGGAAATAATGGCACCACAAACACGATGCAAGTTTCAGTGAATTTTCCAAGTGTTTCTTAGAACACGGGCAGCCTTACTGCAGGTCCCACATCCCACAAGACATGCTAATACAAAAGACACCATCTTGGCTCTCTGGCACTGCTCTTACACTTATTTCATGACAGGTCTACTATTCAAGTGTGGAGAGAGAATGTCTGGCAAACTCGATAAGAATCTCATTGTCTGAAGCTTGCAAGGTCCACTGTACTACATCTTGTGTACTGCTGCACTATCATCTGTGTTTTTCTGTGCACAAATCTTTAAGCCCTGTACTGTATACATGGGCTGAATGCTTGGAGAAAGCAAGGGTACTTACAGGATCACCAGGGATTTCTAGGGTGACCACGTGTCCCGGGTTGCCCGGGACAGTCACGCATTTTGCAGGTCTGTCCCGGGCACCTTCATTCCAGGATAATACAGTGTCCCGGAATGAAACTGATACAGCCACCCCTGAAGCCAATCTAATGCCCCCAAAAAAGGCTGCCACATCACCACTTTACTCACTGACAGTACTTGTCCTGGCTGGGAATGCCTGGAGGAGCACAGTCCCTGCGCCCTGCTTGTGATTGGAGAAATCATAAATCCTGCCTCTTGTGTCCAATCCCTGTGCTGTGATTCGTTAAAGCACAAGCTGATTTTTTGGGAAGGGGGGTGTCCCTGAATGGTAGTTTGGAAATGTGGTCATCCTAGGGATTTCACATGAATGAAGCAATACAAAGAGAACAGGATACTTTCTCTTGCAAGTACATGGTACAGCAGGCACATATCAGGAATATGAAGTGTTGGGGGTAACAAACACTTTAACATTGAATGCAGAGAAGCAACCTTTTGTAAACAGGGCACAGCCTAGCTACTGAATAGATGTGACTTTATTTTGGTAAGAGCTGAATGGCCAGCTTCCATAGAGCTGTCTGTTTGATTGCAGGCGAGTGTACAGATTTCCCACTTACAATGGCCATATGGGCATCCAAGCCTGTACAATTCTGCTCCTGACACACTATGTCCACTTATAAAAGTTAGCTGAACTTCAAATAGGGGTTGTTTCTTTTTTCCTCTTGCAAAAATTCTTCTGGACAACAGTCCATCTACAAATTGTTCCTTTATTCATCTCTTCAGCTGGACCATCCTACCAGGCCTCTTTTTCCTGTGGCATATCTCTGCTGCCATATGCTGCAGTTCCAGTGCATATTGCAGAAGTAATTTTCCTACTCTATATCAGGCCGTGTCAATATTTGATCACTCAGAATACCCAGCTACTTTGTTTACACTCATCTGTCAGCTAAGGAAATGTCATTCTTAGCAAGTTGAAGTCGAACATGTAGGTAGGTGTCAAAAGGTCAACGGGCATCATTCATCTTGATACAATGTGCAAAGGGCCAGTATCGAGGGGCCCCAATATTTTTAAAGGGGGCTTCCACATTCTGACAGGAATCACACCCACACATCTCCTCAACCACCAGGACAGGGTTTTGGTAGCTCTTGTTCTCATCAATATGGGGACAATGTGCTTTTCTAGGGGTTCTCCGTGGCATGTTAACCCCCCCCCCCCATGATTAGTAGTACATGTCAATCATCTACAACCTAAATTGTATCTTTTTCTTTGTAAATGTCAGTTTTACTGTGGTACATTGAACACATCACAGGTTTAAGGCAGTTACCCTGCGTGTTATTTAGCTCTCTTACTTCCGCTGCCGTGGCAGTGGCGGAGCTCGGGGGAGGCTTTTACATAAAGTCTTGGTGGCTATAGCCGCTAAATCACTTTCTTTAAACCCCAGAGTATATCTCTCCATGCAACCAGCCCCCACCAAATGACAGGCATCTAAAAGACCCCTGATTTTCCATCAAAGCCTTAAAAATAGTACACATACAGGAATGTGTGTCTCCTTTGTGATTCAAATAAAAGTTCAGTGAAAAAATAAAGTTTTAATAAAAGCAATCAAACAATAAAGTGACACCCAAGCACTCAACCCCCTCCTCGAAAATTCAGGCCGCGTCATACCTTCTGTACAGAACCTGAACACTTTCTTTGAAATCAGCTTCCAGGTTTTAGCCACTGAATGCAGGTTTGAAATCGTGCAAGTTCAGCTGAACTCGTACGATTTCAAACCAGCTTTTCAGTGCGAGTTTAGGGGTGATTTGACAAACATCCGTGTGGGTTCAGATGTCTATTGAAATCTCTCTCGAAGTCGCCTTTTGGGAATCAATGCGGCGCCGCAAAGTCGGCGTCTCACTAATTCGAATGGTGCCATTGCCGGCAATAGGCTCTGACTCGACATGCGATTAGACATGTCAAATAGCATATCAAATCGGCCTGATGTGAATGGGGGCTTATTGTCAAAGCTTAATTGAACAAGCTGAAGTTAGAAGCTGATGGGGTACCATGCACAATTGCACCAGATTTTGCACTCTCCAGTTGTGTACTTGGGTAATTGTTGTGGCAGAAGTCCTGCCAAGAATAATTTGTTAATTTCCGAAGGGAAGGTGGTCACCTGCTTCTCTTTGGGCTAGTGTTACTGTTCACTGCTATTGTGCCACTCTCATTCTATTGACTGACATGGCCGAATTCTATTTATTGACACCAAATTTAACAGAATGGCCAATCGACTGAATGATCAGGAAGAGAATACCTGTTATTGCAGTCTACTAAACAGGTGTAAAGTTAGAAACAGTCATGTAAAACAGGCTAAGGATGGCACACATACATATATTGAAGAATAATGAAAGCTTCACAAACATGAACTCTGCACATCAATGTCTCTGACTCAGTCAAGGTTACGTGGTTGAATAGCATTGTCTCTGTTAGACTCTATAACAACAGAAAGTCAAGCTAAGAAAAAATGTCTTCATTATCAGTAAAAGAGTTCAGAACACAGCTACTTTTGATTATCCTCTCAAACTGCATCCCTCATAGTAAAGTCCTTAGTAGCTTTGGTAACATGTATGAACAACCAGAGAGATCCAACACCCAAGGACAACAAGCACCCCCACTGGAATTGGAGTACTCTGGTAGCAATCAGGGAGGGGCTCCCTACAGTGGCTGGGCCTTCTGAAGATGCTGTGTGTTGTTAGACTCTAGCCCGGGTGCCTGCATGCCAGTTCTGACAGCAAATCACTTGCCAAGCTACCTCTGCCTCAACCATGTTTGGCTTCTCTGGGTTGCTGGGGAAGGGAAGCTGAGGAATTTATACTCATTGAGAGGGTCCAAGAACACTGGGAAAGTGATTTATAGGGATTACACCTGTATCTGAGCATGATTAGTAAATGAACATTATGCTACACTCATGCTGTACAGATGGCTGAGCACTATGCAAGGTTCTCTAACCTGTACAATCATTTTGTTTTCTCATTGGGGGCTGTCATGTACCAACCAATAGACATTGAATCTTCACCTGATCCATCCATAAAAAGACCAACATATGAGACTGCAAACCACTGTTTATGAGCAGTCTGATAGTATTCTGTTATTGGCTTAACATAGATTGAAAATGGTGAAAAAGCAGGTGGGAACTATTATACGAAAAAACATCTCAGTATTATTTTACAGAGGTGACCCTTATAATTAAAAGTATGCACATAAACAGCCTTGCTACAGAAACACAAACAACTGCATTCTTAGAAATGTTTCCAGTTCTGCCTTCTTATCAATAAAATTTGCAGCTTTCGTATTTAAACCAGAAAACGTGAGGCCTCAGGCCAGACACAGATGCAGTTTAGCCTTCTTTTAAAATTAAGCATTTTCTCTCCTTACAACTATTTTCTGCATTCTCCAACATTCAGGGTTATATGCTCAGTTTTTGCTACCTTAGGCCCTTATATATTAATTAGAATGTGTTTTGCATTGTCAAAAAGCATATTCAACAACCGCAGCTCCACAAGTTTTACTGTATCCATGAATGAGTATGTATACAGAATATAGATTATAATTTTTTTATACATATTTTTTTTAAGTGAAATTCTTTTACAGGGATAATTTGCTGCCCATCAGTGAGCAAATATGAGTTTTCCTTGCACAGTATTGTTTCAGAAACCAGTTTTACAGTAACCATCTTTACAGTTGTGTCAAATAGCAAAGGAGAATTGGTTGACATCATTCATTAACAAAGAATTTTCACATGTTTCCTATCCCTGAAATTGAAAAGATAATGTTTTGCATTCCAGGATGTGACAACATGCAAAATGTGCCTGCTCACACCACCATTACTTATGGCCGGCAGGTGGAACCACAGACCATAGTGGGGGATGCAGGCATATGACACACCTTGAAGTGTTGGGTGCTGTAGATTCTACTAGATCTTGTAATACTGAAAGAAAGTGGAGATATGATTCACCAGCAGTAAACTGGTACATTTCTATTGAAGTTTTACTGTACAATGTATAAAACAATAGCTGAACACAATGACAACAAAAGACGGTACAATAATGTTTTATTGGGATGACCCAACTTCCAACTTATTGTCCTCTAGATAAGTACCAAAAGCTACATAAGAAAAATAAATCTTAAAACAAGACACAAGGTAAGAATAAAGAAGGAGTTAAGAAAAGGACATAAAAGGGGTAAACGTGGGTGCAGAAAGGGGGTGTGGGGTGATTAAAGGACCTTGGGGGCTGGGAAACTCTCCTCCTCATTCCCTGGGGTATCTAGATTTATTATTTCAGCGAGTGAGTTTTAATCCATTAGAAGACAGTGGTGTGGATTTACGTTGCAAGTGTAGTTGCATTCATTTTCCCTAAGGCTTAGTAAATCTGGTAACGCTTCTAATTTGCATCATGAATTTTTTTTATATTCCCTGCACCTGATTGGGTACTGTTTATGAAGTGAAGCTTCAGCACATTTATATTTACTAAGGAAAATGAGTGCAGCTGCACTTGCAAAGGGCACAGTCTATTTCCCTTTAGTAAATCTACCACAGTGAGCAGTGAGTTATCCACAAGCCCCAAACATTTCCCCTGGTGTGGCCATTATTATTTGTTACTTATGTACCAAGTCACTCTGTTCTCGTCTTCGGCTATGCTCATTTCATTTATGCACACTACCAAACTTTAGCCAGTGTGTGAAAAATTTGGGAACAAGATGCGCTAAGCACATATAAAAATCTCAATGGTAATGAGTGATAAACAATTGATAAATAAAAGCAGCAACTCTCCTGTAAATAACAAAACAGCAAGGCACAAATGAAAAAATAGAATTGCGCTAAAAGCTCAGCATAAACATAGCTCAGCAATTCATAAGAATGTGGTGTCCGTTTAATAAACTGAGAAGTTTTTTCTCAGTTCAGTTCTCGGCAGTTCTCAGAGGAAAATGATCTCCTCTACAGCCGGTTTAATAAACTGAGAACTTGAATTCTCAGAGGGAGAACAGAGAAGAAGTCTTTCCTCTGAAAATGGCCGAGATCTGTGTAAAAGTGGGTGGGCTGCCTGTAATCTTGTGAGATATTGTGAGATTACAGTGCAGCCAAGTTCAAAAAGTGAAACTAAAAGAACATCTACCGTCTTTATCGGCGTATACCGCGCACTTTTTCCCCTTAAAATCAGGGGGAAATCGTGGGTGCGCAATATACACCGATCCTCCTCAGAGACAGCCGATCCTTGCTGTCTCTGAGCGCCGCCAACAAAGCCCGACAAAGACCGAGCCGAGCCATGTGTACTGCGCACTCGGCTAGGCCGCAGCCACGCGAGAGGAGCCGAGAGAAGCCAAGAGAAGCCAAGAGGAGCCGAGAGGAGCCGAACACACCGGAAATCCGGCTCTGCACAGCTCGACCGAGGCGCCAAATTCAACGCTGCAACCCCCGGCAGATGGACGCGATGGACACTGACAAGGCTGGACGGACCGGCAGACGGACGCGACGGACACCGACAAGGCTGGATGGACCCAGTGCAAGGCCACAGACGGACGCCGGACAAGGTCGCCGATGGACGCCGGGCAAGACAGCAGACGGACATCGACAAGGCTGGATGGGCCCCACGCAAGGCCGCAGACGGACGCCGGACAAGGCCACCGATGGACGTCGACAGCAGACTGACACCGACAAGGCTGGGCGTAGGTTACGTTCACGTCGTAGGCAGTGATCCGTCGTATCTTAGGGAGTAGTTCCGACGTGATTCTGAGCATGCGCACAGTGATGCGGCCACGGGACGGCACGCGCGCCGTTCATTTTAAGTACTTCTATGGCGCTTGCTCCATCATTTGCATGGGTCACGCCTCATTAGCATGGCTCACGCCCACTTCCACCTACGCTGGCTTACGCCGAGGAAACCCAGCGTATCTTTAAAAGCGAGTGGGAGCAAGTGCTTGGTGAATCCAGTGCTTGCCTCTGTGCGCTGCGTCGGCGTAGCGTAGATTAGATACGCTACGACCGTATAAATATGCGCCGATGTATGTGAATCCGGGCCTATATATGTATATATACACAAACAAATGAATATATATAAATACTGTATATATGTGTGTATGTATATATATATACACACACATATTTATATACACAGTATATATATATATATATATATATATACACACACACACGTATATATACAGTATATATATATATATATATATATATATATATATACAGTATCTATATACATATATATATAATAGTGTTGTTAATATTCATTTTTAACCCACTGGTGCTGATATTAGGAAGAAATAAGCCTTCTTCCTCTTATCACACCAGCTTCTCTCCCAGATTCTCCACCTCTAAGCTGGTGAATCTGGAAGGGAGATATTTCAGTGGAAGGGCTGTGAAATCTTCAGATCTCAGTCTATTAAACTGGCCGTTTTGTGACAAAACAGCTATGTGCTGTGATGAGAAGCAGAGAACATGTTCTCTGCTCCTTATCTCAGTTTATTAAACCGGTAATGCTCTTTGATAAGCGGTGATCATCATGATCTCGGCTTATCACGGTTTATTAGACATACACCTAAAAGTCCACCAGTGTTCATAACTAAGGGCTTATTCATATGTTCCATCCACCAATTCCGTGAGTGAGTGCCACAACCATAAGAGATCGATGTCTCCTTACCAGATACAAATGACCCTCCATTACAGAGGGTCATAAATTGCCCATAACAGCTCTAATCTTTGATCAGGACTGCATCTAACGTCCAGTGTGCTCATATCCGTTGACTCCACTCGAACAGGTGTATGGACTATTTCATAAAAGATAAAAGCTCCATATTATGTAAAACCTTAGATGTTTTTATTAAGTTTAAATACAGATGCATACATGCAGAGAGACCCATCCTTCTAAGGTACAATGGTGATACAGCGTGAGGTGACGTCAGCACGTCGCTCCACCCTACGCGTTTCGTGATAGTTCACGTTGTCCAGGGGCCAGTGTCTGCCTAGCTGCTATGAACTACTTTTCTTTTAAAGTGTGGGATTTATTGTGACAGAGTTGCTTTAAACAGCTGGGGAACAGGGCCATTAGACTGAAACAAAGGCATAGCTATATAGAACTTTGTCACTGGTTCTGCAGTTGTTTAACTTGATAAGCATTGATGAATTAAACTGAAACTCCAAACAAGTCATTTTCATTTCTTGCACAATGGAGCAAGGTTTTTATTGGGGCTTATTTGAGAGCTGAAAGTGCAGGAACTGAGGCTCATCTAAGGTGTAATGGTGCAGGAATTGGGCTGATCGAAGGTTTGAGGGTGCAGGAATTGGGGTGATCTAAGGTTTGATGGTGCAGGAATTGGGGTGATCTGAAGTTTGATGGTGCAGGAATTTGGCTGACCCGAGGTGTGAAGGTGCAGAAACTGGGGCTGATCTGAGGTGTGAAGGGGCAGAAATTGGGGTGATTAAATGTGTAAAGGTTCAGAAAATTAAGGTGATCTGAGGTTACCATTTGATTTAATACTTTCCATTGATCTTTGAAAGCTTAATATTAATTTCTTATTATTATTAAAGTCATTTACTGTATAGCATTTACTTTAAAGTTGCTGGTACTCTCACTTTCTTTGAAAACCCTTTTCGGTACACTATGCTTGAAAGCATGCCCATCCCTGCTCTAGAGTGTATAGGCAAACAATCAGGTAACAGGTTCTGTGTTCTACAGTGATATGCAGTATGTAAATTATTTAAACTACAGTTTTGAACCGACAACCAGCTCTTTGTCAGTCCAAATATAAAGATACAAATACATAATTTCAACAGTTCCTTAAAAGAAAAGCATGACCAAAGCTCTTTTGGGCATCCTTCTCATGTGGGTCACAGGATTGCACTTATTCTACTCAGCTGATATCAAGTGGTCCCTAGCCAGGGCTTATTCTATTGCTCTCTACAAAAATAGACATGAGTTACTACACAATAAAAATATATATAAAAAGAACAGCAGAGTGACCCCTAAAAAACCTTCATTGGTACTTTCCTATAACCTGGAGTTCAAACAAATCAAGCACGTAATACAGAAATATTCACAGGTGCTATCCAATGATCGGGTATGTGCCTGAATACTAGATCAGGGCATTGACTTTGTAGCCATAAAGTCAAAATCCCTGGGCAATTATTTGGCCCCTAGTCTATTTTGATCCAGCAGTGCACAAACCCAATCATTTACCTGGATGCACTTCAGAGGGAATTTCAGATGTGGTCCTTCAGAATGTCTCTGATGTTGGGCCAGGATGTTGTTTCAAGCAATGACAGAATTTTTTTAATTAATATTTTTTTTTTATTGTAACACTTCATATGTAGTCGATGTCATTACATGTGCTGCTTGCTATATAAACAATATGTGGGAAGAATGATTAGAAGACTGTGGGATAGATTTACAGAACATCTGGGAGATATTAGGTTGAATAAATCTACAAATGTTGCAAGACACTTTAATAGTCTACATAATGGAGATGTGTCCCTAGTTAAGGTCCAGACAATAGAGAAAGTAACAATATTATTAAGGGGAGGGGATATTTTCCACCTCTTATGTAAAAGAAAAGTATTCAGGGTATTTAAATTACAAAGTAGAATACCTAATGGATTCAATTATGAATGGGATGTGACTCACTATTATGATTAGTTTACATTATTTTGGATGAATTATTTCTTGCATTTTGATTACTCTAGTCATGTCTGTATATATATATATATATATATATATATATATATATATATATATATATATATATATATATATACACATATATGAAAAAAGTTCAAGAGTTGCTGCACTTAAAATCGTTTCTTTATTTTTTAAATATCTTCATAAAGGTTATATACCAAAAAAGTATTCAAGATCTTCAGACGTGAATGATAATATCCGTTTCGGGCTTACATGCTTACGCCCTTCCTCAGATCAAGTCAGAAAAATAAAGAAACTATTTTAAGTGCAGCAACTCTTGAACTTTTTTCATATATATATATATGGTCGGTGGGAAGACCTGTTTGCTGGCACTTGTTGTACACCGGGTTCAGTTCTCCTCTACTTCTTTGTATATATATATATATATATATATATATATATATATATATATACTTGTTTACTTTTTGATTTTACTTGCGTTGTGTTTTTTCTGTTTGTTTGGAGCAGAGCCAATTAAGCACTTTCATGTCATTCAGCTGTCTTATTACTATCCAAAGCATGTGACTATTAGTGCTAAGGGGTTATGACTAAGCAAAGAAATTTGTGAAACGCATCAACAATGCTCCCCTCTATGCTGTAACCTTGATGGTTTTTCATGTTGGGTGTTTTTATACCAATAAAGCATTTTTCCTTATCTTTGGAGTGCGGTCAATCATTTTGTCTCCTGCATCAGTTACCCAGATCACAGACTGGACCTGCGCCTGATCATTAAGGAAGGTATTACCATCACCGGGAGTGGTGTTACTCCCTGTTTGTTGTTAGCCAATAGCTAAAGCCCGTTGTTGTCTGAAATCACAGAGGCACTCCACACTCTGGAGAGGTCCTGAAAATAATGGCTGTATCTACTCAGATGTCTTGAAGGCAGCTCAGCGTTCCACTGACAGCCTGAGGCAGCATCTCCCATCCCCTCTCCTGCCTGGTGCTCCAGTAAGCATTGGAGGGCGGTGGACACAGGAGTGACTGACAGGAACCACTCTGTGGTCAGAGATGACCTGAGAACTGAGCAATCAATGGTTATATGATCATTCAGTCCGTAAAGCTCTGAAGATCCGGCATAGAACGCATGCATCGGTGATGTAACTGACTCCATGAAGGGTGACTATCTCCTAAACGGTGCACATTTAGGAGATAATCATTTTACCTACAAGTTAGCCTTATTTGTAGGCTAACCTGTAAGTAAAAATGACCAAGTGGGATTTACTACCGCTTTAAGTAATCCCACCGATCAAAAAATAAATTAAAAAAATTAAAACCATGTTATAATAACTCTGTAGATACAATACAACAGCATAAACATGAAAACAAACAAATTATAATGACAAGGAATGTAGAGGAATTGTATCCCATGCACGGATAAAGAATAATCGCCTGCTGAAAAATAATAAAAATTATAATAATAATCAAAAACATTATAACAAAGTATATACTGTAATTACAAAAAAATATATATGAAATTATTAATAAAACATAAATAATGAAAACATAAAAAAATATTGTAGACCAATAAAATTATATGAAAAAATATAAATAAAACAAAATAAAACTATGAAAACTATAACTGTAAAAATGCAAAAAATAGAAAAGGAAAAAACATGTTTTTGTAAAAATTACAACTAATAAATCTCACAAAAATAAATATAAATTCAGTCCTTTTGGATGCAAGATTTTAAGTTATAAATCTACTTGATGTCCTCACATTTCAGCTTGTGCTCACAATCACACCCCTGTTTCAAAGTTAGGACAGAGTCTATGGACATGTACCTCAGCTGAGACATAAAATGCCCCCCGTAACAAAATGGCAAGCAAGCGATAACTCCACTTATTTTCTCCTAACAGAATTTGTGTCAAGCAATTCTATCCTTGAGCTACTGAGTGGTTTCACTGACATAATAAAGTCTGCAAGGACATTTAATTAAATTTAGCACATAGGAACTCTGACATATCAGATGTTGTTTGATATCAATAGAGTAACCTTGGTGTGGATGACTGAAATATGAACCCTTAATCATGTTAGTGTAGTGTGTACAAGATAAAACAAGGTACCATGGGTGTTCTGTCCTCCACTGGCAGTCGATAATTGTATCTGATCAAATGATTGTAAAATGTATGGCCCTGGCGAAATTACTGTATAGGAGATTTAATAAATTCCAGAACCATATAGTTCTCCCTAAAATTATGCAGTTCTTCTTAATACAAACAAATAACTTATATTGTATTACATTGATAGACAAAAGGAATACATGAACATCCACTGCTAATACCAGAGGGGATACAACCATGAGAACTCTCAGGCCTCGTACACACGTCCGAGAAACTCGACGGGCAAAACACATCGTTTTGCTTGTCGAGTTCCTTGTGAAGCCGCCGAGGATCTCGGCGAGCCAAGTTTCCCCATTGACTAATGAGGAAATAGAGAACATGTTCTCTATTTGGCTCGACGAGTTCCTCGTCGGTTTCCTCGGCCAAAAGTGTACACACGACCGGTTTCCTCGGCAGAATACGGCTCCCATCGAGTTTCTGGCTGAATTCTGCCGAGAAACTCGGTTGTGTGTACGGGGCCTCAGACTGAGTAAGTTGAATCTCTATAGCCATAGAGGATGTTGGGAAAAACCTGTTTCCATTAATTTGCATTTCATCTCTTAACCTCTCTGGCGGTATGATTCTTTCAGAAAAAAACATGCTGAAAGCGGTACCATTATTTGCAAGGAAATTTGGCGTTTTATATTGTAGGTCTGTCATTTTTAGAAATAACTCACTTAAATCTGACCAAACAAGATTCTAATAGGCATCCCGGGTATGACATTTTTTTAAAAACAAAATTATAAATTATAATATAATAAATAATTATAAATAATTATAACAAATAATAATATAATTATAATAAAAATTATTCAATACTGTAATCAAATCAAAATCACTGAAATTTGCTCAGTTTCAGAATTGTTGCTGTCATTATTTTTTTTTTTTATGACGAATTTCCCCACAAATCGCTATGGCACAATTCTTACTTTTTTGAATTTGGCGCCGTTCTCCGCTCCCGTGCGTCGTAACGTCGCAGGGAACGGAGATCGCCGTCACACAGAGGCACTGTGTGAATCGAGCGAGGTCCCGCTCGCTCACACAGCGCGGTGGCATCGCTGGATCCAGGGACAAGGTAAGTAAACCAAGCCTGTGGATCAGTGGCGGCTGGTGCTCTATTTTTTTGGGGGGGCGCAAACAAAACCCCAGTCAGGCCCCCTCCCCCCCCCCCCCCCCGCCACTCGCAGACAATGGGACCTGCAGACAGACAGAGAGACAGATAGATAGATAGACAGACAGATAATAAAACAAATAGATAGATAGATAGATAGATAGATAGATAGATAGATAGAGATAGATAATTAGATAGATAAATAGATAATTAGGCAGATAGCTATAGATAGATAGATAGATAGATAGATAGATAGATAGATAGAGGGAGGGGGAGGGAGCGAGAGATAGAGCTATATATAATTAGATAGATAATTAGATAGACAGACAGACAGATAGATAGATAGAGAGACATAGCTAGATAGAGCTATAGATAAATAGATAATTAAACAGATAGATAGATGGAGGGAGGGGGAGAGAGATAGAGCTATAGATAATTAGATAGATAGATAATTAGACATACAGATAGATAATTAGACAGACATATAGATATAGATAATTAGATAGATCGATAGATAGATAGATAGATAGATAGATAGATAGATAGATAGATAGATAATCAGACAGACAGATATAGATAGATAATTAGATAGAGAGCGATAGATAGATAGATAGATAGATAGATAGATAGATAGATAGATAGATAGATAGATAGATAGATAGAGCTGTAGATAGATAAAGAGATAGAGCTGTAGATAGATAATTAAACAGACAGATATATAGATATAGATAGATAATTAGATGGATATAGATAGATAGATAGATAATCAGACAGACAGCTAGCTATAGATAATTAGATAGACAGACAAATAGATAGATAGATAGATAGATAGATAGATAGATAGATAGAGACATAGAGATATAGATAGATAGATAGATAGATAGAGACATAGAGCTATAGATAGATAGATAGATAGATAGATAATTAAACAGACAGACAGATAGATATAGATAGATAATTAGATAGATAAATAGATAATTAGGCAGATAGCTATAGATAGATAGATAGATAGATAGATAGATAGATAGATAGATAATTAAACAGACAGATAGATATAGATAGACAGACAGATAATTAGATAGATAAATAGATAGATAATTAGACAGAGGTAGCTAATAGATAGATAGATAGATAGATAGATAGATAGATAGATAGAGACATAGATAGATAGAGACATAGATAGATAGAGAGAGAGAGAGAGAGAGATAGATCTATAGAGAGAGAGAGAGATAGATCTATAGAGAGAGAGAGAGATAGATCTATAGAGAGAGAGAGAGAGATAGAGCTATAGATAGATAGATAGAGACATAGATAGATAGAGACATAGAGCTATAGATAGAGAGATAGATAGATAGATAGATAGAGAGAGATAGATAGATCTATAGATCGAGAGATAGATAGATAGAGCTATAGATAGAGCTATAGATAGAGCTATAGATAGATAGATAGATAGATAGATAGATAGATAGATAGATAGATAGATAGAGCTATAGAGAGATAGATAGATAGATAGATAGATAGATAGATAGATAGATAGATATGGCTATAGATAGATAGAGAGATAGATAGATAATTAAACAGATAGACAGACAGAGAGAGAGAGAGAGAGAGAGAGAGGGGACAGGCAGGACAGTCAGATAGATTAGATAGGCAGACAGAGATAAGAGATTTGTAAAGCACAGCTGCAGGACGCAGGTACTCTAAGCCCTCACACACATACAGGAGATGTGAAGCACGGCACCCTCCCCCTCCCTCCTGTCCTCTCTCAGTCCGATCACAGTACAGGCTGAGCATACAGCATAAGGTGCTGGACATGATGGGGTGGACAGGGACACTGGACAGGACAGACAATGAGACAAATAAAGTATTTTAATAAAGTTAATTACCTTAGTCCTCCTGGAGTCAAAAGCGAAAGTAACACTGCCCTGGGGAAAGCACCGCCCATTTCCTTCTGCAGTGAGGAAGCAGCAGGACCCAATTAGAGAGGAGAGTGGAGACACTGGAGAGTGATTGGCTCATGGCGCACAGCACATAGCCACAGAGCTTAAAAAAAAACTGCAAATGAAGCGTCTTGCCTGCTGCATTGGCATGACGCTTCAATGATGCTATAGCAGTGCTCCGAGTCTTTGACCGGCGCTCACCCTGAACATGCACCGTCTTAAAGGACCTTTTTTTTTTCTTAAAGGGCCCAAAAAAAATTTTTTTTTTTTTTTTTTTTTTTTACTGGCTTTGGGGAGAGGGGGGGCGGCGCCCATGCGCCCCCTATGGACGGGCCGCCACTGCTGTGGATCTAGCGAGGCAAGCCCGAGTCTGACTCGGGGTTACCGCTCGCAGCAGGAAAATCTAACCCTGAGTCAGACTCGGGAATACCGCCAGGCAGGTTAATAGTGATAGTGATTTATTTTGTAAGGTTTGTTTTTCATTTTGAATTTTTTTCCCTTTTAAAACCCTTTTAAAAAATAAATTCTTACATTTATATATTTTTTGGTTTCATTTCATATTTGTTTTTATTTATAATTGTCTTACCGTATTTTCCGGCGTATAAGACGACTTTTTGGATGCAAAAAAATGCATCCAAAGTCGGGGGTCGTCTTATACACCGGTGACAGTCTCCGTCTGCTGCGAGCGTCCATGATTTAAAAGCCGCGCCTTCTTCTCAGACTGTCCTGTGATAGGCGGAACACAAATCTTCCCAGCAGCGCCTCTGATCTGTGTTCCTCCTATCACGGATGCCTTCTCATCCTCGGACGAGAGGACATCCATGATAGGCGGAACACAGAACAGAGGCGCTGCTGGGAAAATTTGTGTTCCGTCTATCACAGGACAGTCTGAGAAGAAGGCGCGGCTTTCAAATCATGGACGCTCGCAGCAGACGGAGACTGTGCTGCAAAACGTGAGGGATGGCACAGTGGGCGGGAAAGTGATGGCACAGTCGGGGCACAGTGGGGGCAAGTGATTGCACTGTGGGGGCAAGTGATGGCACTGTGGGGGCAAGTGATGGCACAGTGGGGGAAAGTGATGGCACTGTGGGGGCAAGTGATGGCACTGTGGGGGCAAGTAATGTAATGGCACAGTGGGGCATGTAATGTAATGGCACAGTGGGGCATGTAATGTAATGGCACAGTGAGATTTGGAAAAAGCCTGTTTCTGTCAGCGGTTGTTTCTCTCAGCAGTTGTTCTGTGGCTACCCCTCAGCTTCCAGAAAGAAGGAAGGGGGTAGTCTTAAATGGCGAGTATATCCCAAAACCAAAATTTTTCCTGGAAAATTAGGGGGTTGTCTTATAAGCCCAGTCGTCTTATACGCCGGCAAATACGGTACATTGTTTTTTTGGTGTATCATTATTGTATTACTTATTTTTATTACTTAATTTTTTAAATTTTGAGAGTATTTTGGTAATTTTCTTATAATAGTACTGTTAATATTTTTTTACAGGTGATAATTGCTTAACCTTGCCTGGAGGAAAATTGCTCTACATTTTTTATTGGTATATTTTAGGTTTTTATGTTTATACTGTTATCAGGTATATATAGAGTTTATGAATCTTAAAATTGTATGATTTCTGTTTATGCTGCAAATTGTATGATTTCTATTTATGCTGCAACCTTTTTTTGTTTTACTTATATGGACAGTGGATTGCTGTACTGATCCCTGTTTAGAGATGATAGGAATATTTGATCATTCTTCCAGAATCGCATTTGTGAGGTCAGGCACTGATGTTCGATGAGAAGGCCTGGCTCGCAGTCTCCGTTCTAATTCATTTTAAAGGTGTTATATCAGGTTGAGGTCAAGTCATCCCCCCCCCCCAAACTCGCTCATTCGTGTTTTTATGGACCTTTCTTTGTGCACTGATGCGCAGTCCTGTTGAAACAAGTGTTTGGCGCGCTGGTACATTACCCCAGACAAGGCACATAAATGCCAAAAGGAAACATCAGAATTTACCTGGTGGGGGTGTAAAGAAATAAGGACCACGGCACATATATGGTGGACATGCTCCAAAATAAAGAAATATTGGAGTAAGATTAGACATGTAATAACAGAAATAACTAATATCGAAGTCCCAGATGACCTGTGGGGATGTTTACATCACGGGATTAGAATTTCAACTAAGCGATATTTGAAAACTCTGCTCCCACAGCTGTTAAATGCCACCAAAAGCTTAATACCAAGACACTGGCAAGAAAGGGATAGCCCTTCGGTGCGCAAATGGTGCAATAAAATTAACGTGCCATCACTCACGTTTTGCAGCACAGTCTCCGTCTGCTGCGAGCGTCCATGATTTGAAAGCCACGCCTTCTTCTCAGACTGTCCTGTGATAGGCGGAAAACTTAGGCCTTGTACACACGACCGGATCTATCCGCTGGGATTGATCCGCGGATCAGTTCCAGCGGACAAATCCGGTCGTCTGTACGGCCTAGCGGATATTTATCCGCAGAGATTCATCCGGCCGGTCGATTTCAAGCGGATAGAAATTTCTTAGCATGCTAAGAAATCTATCCGCTTGAATCGTGTCCAGCGGATTGATCCGGTCGTCTGTACAGACTCACCGGATCAATCCGTCCGCTCCCCTCCCTCGCATGCGTCGTAATGATTCGACGCATGCGTAGAAGTACTTACCTTCCAGCGTCGCCCACGTCGCTGCGTCATCGTCGCGGCGACGGCGCGACATGTCACCGCGGATGTATTCCGCGCGGATTTTGATCCGATGGTGTGTACAAGCCATCGGATCAAAATCCGGAGGAGGAATCTCGGACCGTTTCCAGCGGAGATCCCCTCGTCTGTATGAGGCCTTAGAGTACCTAAGGTTCAGTGATGTTGAGGTTTTAGATAGAGTTTGAGGAGAAATGGAAGCGATAGGTAGACTACAAGCAGTCAATGAAATTCGCAGAAATTATGGGAGCATAAGATAGTACAATTCATGACCGAATCAACGAGAGAAAATAAAATGGGATGGAGGTTTTATGATACGGATGTGGGGGGGGGGGTCTATTTCGGTTTATAATGTGTTTGATGATACTCAATGATGTATGATTAACCACTTCCCGCCCGGTCAATAGACGATTGGCGTCAGGGAAGTGGTTCTGAAATCCTGACTGGACGTCTATTGATGTCCTGCGGGATTTCATGCCGCGCACGCCCGTGGTGGCGTGCAGCGCGGCGATCGGTGATGCGGGGTGTCAGTCTGACACCCTGCATCTCCGATCTCGGTAAAGAGCCTCAGGCGGAAGCTCTTTACCACGTGATCAGCTGTGTCCAATCACGGCTGATCACGATGTAAACAGAAAGAGCCGTTGATGGCTCTTCCTCACTCGCATCTGACAGACGCGAGTAGAGGAGAGCCGATCGGCGGCTCTTCTGACAGGGGGGGTTTGCGCTGATTGTTTATCAGCGCAGCCCCCCCTCGGATCGCCACACTGGACCACCAGGGAAGCCCACACTGGACCACCAGGGAAGGGCAAAAAAAAAAGGGGCAATAAAAAAAAAAATTAAGTCAGTAAAAAAGATGCCAATCAGTGCCCACAAATGGACACTGACTGGCAACATGGAAACATCAGTGCCACCCCACAGTGTCTATCAATGCCAAGCCACAGTGTCCATCAGTGCCACCCCACAGTGCCCATCCATGCCCAGTGCCCACCTATCGGTGCCCATCTGTGCCACCCATAAGTACCCATCAGTGCCACCTATGAGCGCCCAGTGCCGCCTATGAGTGCCCATCAGTGCCGCCCATCAGTGCCGCCTATGAGTGCCAATCAGTGCCGCCTATGAGTGCTCATCAGTGCCGACTATGAGTGCCCATCAGTGCCGCATACCAGCGCCACCAATCAGTGCCCATCAGTGCCACCTCATCAGTGCCCATCAGTACTACCTCATCAATGTCCATCAGTGCCCATCAGTGCCGCCATATCAGTGCCCGTAATTGAAAGAGAAAACGTACTTATTTACAAAAAAATTAACACAAAAAAATAAAAACGTAATTTTTTTCAAAATTTTCAGTCTTTTTTTAGTTGTTGCGCAAAAAAAAATCGCAGAGGTGATCAAATACCACCAAAAGAAAGCTCTATTTGTGGGGGAAAAAGGACGCCAATTTTGTTTGGGTACAGTGTAGCATGACCGCGCAATTGCCATTCAAATGCGACAGCGCTGAAAGCTGAAAATTGGCTTGGACAGGAAGGTGCGCAAGGGCCTGGGAAGTGGTTAAGACGAGAAGAGAAACTCGTTTAATGTAAAGATGTTTTTTTTCACGGAAAAATCAATAAAGAAATATAAAAAAAAAACAGGAAGGGGCCATCCCCAAACTGTTCCCACAAAGTTGGGAGTAAGAAATTGTCCAAAGTGTCTTGGTGTGCTGATGCCTTAAGATTTCCCTCCACTGGAACTAAGGGGCCAAGCCCAACCCCTGAAAAACAACCCCACACCATAATCCCCGCTCCACAAAATGATTTGGACCAGTGCACAAAGCAAAGTTCATAAAGACATGGATGAGCGAATTTGGGGTGGAGGAACTTGACTGGCCTACACAGAGTCCTGACCTCGACCTGATAGAACACCTTTGGGATGAGCGGAGACTGCGAGTCAGGCCTTTTCGTCCAACATCAATGCATGACCTCACAAATTCACTTCTGGAAGAATGGTAAAACATTCCCATAGACACACTCCTAAATCTTGTGGACAGCCTTCCCAGAAGAGTTGAAGCTGCAATAGCTGCAAAGGGTGGGCCAACTCAATATTGAATCCTACACACTAAGGGCCAGATCCACATAGAACCATGGCTTTGGTTTGAATCCTGAAAGATTGCGCGCCGAAAGTTACGGCGGCGTAGTGTATTTCTAGCGGTGGAATTCAAATCGTCGATTAGGGGCGTGATTCATTTAAATGAAGCGCGTCCCCGCGCTGATTAAACTACGCATGCTCCGTTTCGAAATTTCCCGTTGCAACAACGTCATTTTTTGAACTTAGACGTGACTTACCTCCATCCCTATTCACGGACGACTTACGCGAAAAAAAAAAATTCAAATTTCGACGCGGGAGCGACAGCCATACTTAGCATGGCAAGTCTAGCTGTACGCCGCAAAATACCAGCTTTAACTATACGCCGGAAAAAGCCGACTAGAGACGACGTAAGAGAATGCGACGGCCGCGCGTACGTTCGCGGATCGTCGGAAAAAGCTAATTTGCATACCCGACGCGGAAAACGACGCAAACTCCACCCAGCAGATGCCAAAGTATTGCATCTACGATCCGAAGGCGTACGAAGCCGTACGCCTGCCGGATCAAACCCAGATGCCGTCGTATCTTGGTTTGAGGATTCAAACTAAAGATACGACGTGGGAAATTTGAGTAGATACGCTCGCATACTCTCACTGTGGATCTGGCCCTAAGACTGCAATGCCATTAAAGTTCATGTGCGTAAAGGCAGGTGTCCCAATACTTTTTACAATATAGTGTATATACAATTTGAGAGCGTTTTGCAAGACAAGCAAAATGTTTTAATAAATTTTGCCTTGATATACAAGCAATGCCTTGATATAAGAGTAGCCTTATGTCACAACTGAGTATAACAAAGAAGAGAGGAGACTCTAATGCCCTGTACACACGATCAGTTTGTCTAATGAAAACGGACCGATGGAACGTTTTCATCGGACGAACCGTTCGTGTGTGGGCCCCATCGTTTTTTTTCCCATCGGTGAAAAAAAATTGAACCTGTTTTAAATTTTTCTTATGGTTAAAAAAATGATAGAAAAAACTGATTGTCTGTGGGGAAATCCATCGGTCAAAAATCCAAGCATGCTCAGAATCAAGTCGACGCATTCTCGGAAGCATTGAACTTAATTTTTCTCAGCACGTCCTTGTGTTTTACGTCACCGCGTTGGACACCATCGGATTTTTAACTGATGGTGTGTAGGCAAGACTGATGAAAGTCAGCTTCATCGGATATCTGATGAAAAAATCCATTGGTCTGTTTTCATCAGACGAACCGATCGTGTGTACAGGGCATAAGTGTAGCAATATGGTTACATTTAATGAAGGTACAACATTTAGCAACTTATTGCTACACTTAGAGGCGCCTCCTCTCTATTTTATACCCTGTAAAAAAAGTGCTTTGATATACAAGGGCTTTGGATTACGAGCATGTTTCTGGAATGAATTATGCTCGCAATCCAAGGTTTTACTGTATATATATATCAACTGTAAATATTTATGCAATGTCCGCTTTTAAAAGTGTTTTTTTTTTTTTTACGGAATAACCTCTAAATTTAAAGCTTCTTTAACAAAGGAAATGGGACACAGCAAAGCTAGGGAGACTGCATAAGAACGTAATCCCTGAAGATAGTCCATCTGTGTATAATGACTAATATGAACAAACATCCAAATCTGAAACCACTATGGGGAGGATCCACTGAACTGCAGTGATTGAAAGAGGATTTGGAAGAGATGCAAATGCAGACAGCCAGTTAGTGTGATGTGGAGCATTACAGCACAGCAGGGAATCCAGCTAGAAACAGCGTGGACACAATCTAGCACATGCTGCCTGTATACAAAATCTTTTATCTATATGGTAACTTCCTCTAAATTTATGTCATTGCATACATACTTCAGTCCAGTCTCTTTTCTTCATGATCTGGTAGATTTTTCATTTTTTCAGTTCAATCCTTAACCCTACCCAACAATAAATATTCCAATTCTCAGGCCTCGTACACACGACCGAGGAACTCGTCGTAAAGGAAACATTGTTTTCCTCGACGAGTTCCTTGTTAGGCTTGTGGAGAAACTTGACAAGCTTGCTTTGCATACACACGGTCAAGACCAAATCTCCTCGTTCTCAAACGCGGTGATGGACAACACATACAACGGCAGGGGAAGTTCCATTCCACTGGCACAACTCTTGGGGCTGCTTTTGCTAATCTCATGTTACTGCGTGTTAAGTAAAAGTTTGGTAAGAGACGATTTGCACTTTTCAGACTGTTAGAGCGTGACGAATGTGCTATCTCCATTACAAACGCTACTTTTACCGAAGGTGCGCTCCCGTCTCATACTTTATTCTGAGCATGCGCGGGTTTCTTAGCATACACACGAACGTGTTTTCTCGTCGAAAACCAGCCCGACGAGGAACACGACAAGGAAATTGAGACTCCCGTCGAGGAAAAAGAGAACTTG
This sequence comes from Rana temporaria, assembly GCF_905171775.1. Taxonomy (NCBI): domain Eukaryota; kingdom Metazoa; phylum Chordata; class Amphibia; order Anura; family Ranidae; genus Rana; species Rana temporaria. Next base: position 133,840,598 of record NC_053494.1, read on the forward strand.
TTCTCATTTTTTCTCGTTGAGTTCCTCAACAGTTTTCTCGATGAAAAACATACACACGGCCGTTTTTCTCGGCAAAAAAGCTCTGCCACCAAGTTTCTTGATGGATTCTGTCGAGGAAAATGGCGAGTGTGTACGAGGCCTCAGAGAAATAAGCACACGAGAGCCCCATACATCTGAAGTTTGATGGGAACCGCTCTGGCTGACTGGGTAACACTCTTCCACGCTAAGGCCCTTGGCTTGATTCAAATCACCACATTATCAGGCTTTTTTTATAAGGCAAATTAAATTAACGAAGAACAAAACTCATGGGATTCTATCAGAAACTATATTTTACTTATTAAACTAAAGAAAACTGGCATTTAATTGGTTGCTAGGCACTATTTTATTGTGTCTCATGAGCTGACCTTATAAATATTGTATACAAGTTAAATCTGTCTTCCTCCCAGAGTAATTTTTTTTTTTTTATGTAAAAATAAAAAAAAATTGTCTTTGTTTCACCAATTTGTAGCCTTTCTCTGTTTGAGGCCCCATTTACACCTGTGCAACTCATTGCGGCATAGGGCATTACTATGTGCGATAAACTTACTAAAGTAGCTCTTGCACTTTTCTTGGCAGTGAGCCTCGTGCGTTGTAATGCGTGTTCGGGGGTGTATTTTACATGTTATGCTGAACAACAGAATGTGCATCTTCTACCGGCATTTGGGGTGCCATTAAGAAATAAGTTGTTTTCACACATTTTAACTGATGTATTTGTCATTAACAGTACATACATTTTCTATTTCCCACCTTTTTCTAATCGTTTTTTTAACCACTTAAGATCCGGACCTTTAGCGAGGTAAAGGACCCGGACAGTTTTTGCGATTCGGCACTGCTTTGCTTTTACTGACAAATGCGCTGTCATGCGACGTTGCTCCCAAACAAAATTGGCGTCCTTTTTTTCCAAATAGAGCTTTCTTTTGGTGGTAAATGATCACCTCTGCGGTTTTTATTTTTTGCGCTATAAACAAAAATCCAGCGACAATTTTGAAAAAAATGCAATATTTTTTACTTTTTGCCCAAAAATATATATAACATATTTTTTTCCTCAGTTTAGGCTGATACGTATTCTTCTACCTATTTTTGGTAAAAAAATCTCAATAAGCGTTTATCGATTGGTTTTTCGCAAAAATTTATAGCGTTTACAAAATAGGGTATAGTTTTATTGCATTTTTTTTTTTACTACTAATGGCGGTGATCAGCGTTTTTTTTCATGACTGCGACATTATGGCGGACACATCGGACAATTTTAACACATTTTTGGGACCATTGTCATTTTCACAGCAAAAAATGCTTTAAAAATGCATTGTTTACTGTGAAAATGACAATTGCGGTTTGGGAGTTAACCACTAGGGGGCACTGAAGGGGTTAAGTGTGACCTCATCTGTGTTTCTAAGTGTAGGGGGCGGGGCTGGACGTGTGATGTCATTGACCGTGTTTCCCTATATTAGGGAACACACGATCAATGACAGCGCCACAGTGAAGAACGGGGAAGCTGTGAACAGCTCTCCCTGTTCTTCAGCTCCGGGGAGCGATTGCGGGACTCCAGCGGCGATCGGGTCTGCTGGTCCCGCGTCCGCGTTCACGGAGCTTCGGAACGGCTGGGCAGTTAAAGAGGACTTACAGGTACGTGCTTGTGTCTAGCCGTGCCATTCTGCCGACGTATATCTGCAGGAGGCGGTCCTTAAGTGGTTAAGTAAACATATAGGGGCTGATTTACTGAAGGCAAATAGACTGTGCACGTTGCAAAGTGTAATTGCCCTCTGCCAGTGCAACTGCTTCAGAACTTAGTAAATAGGTAAAGGTTCACTTTGCAAAGAATACCCAATCAAATACAGGGAAAAAAATAACAGCATTTTTGCTTGCACATGATTGGATGATGGAAGTCAGTAGAGCTTCTGCTCATTTACTAAGCATTGGAGCAACTGCACTTTGCAAACGGCACAGTCATTTTGCCTTTAGTAAATCAACCCCAAATTTTCACCAGAAAAGGCAATCCAGGACAGTCAGCATACAGCAGGTCCCACTAGGTACCTTCATATCAAGTCTACTTTCTAATTTAGCTCTAAGTGGACCCAGAATCCAGTATATGGGATCCACATTGCTATGCCTTTATAGAATTGCTAATTAAATTGCATGTTATTACTGTAGTGAACATATAATGTATGCTGTACCTGCCTTGTATCTCACTTACTGTATGTGTATCTTATTGTAAGATATATTTTTTCTGATGCCTTGAGTAAAAAAAATAACAAAAAGAACTAGGGAAGAGTATGTTACCCATTAAAACATGCTCATACATTAAAAATGAGCTCTAAATCCTGCATTAACTTTATATTATCTAGCTAATATTTATAACTTTTGTATTTATATATTTTTTATATATTTATAACTTTTTTTTAACTGCTGGCACTTGATTTATTTTTTTATAACACAAAAAAAATATATGCAGTATTTTGCACAGAGTTCATGAACTCCAGTTGGATAAGCGTGTAAATGCACTGGAAAGATGCCAGAGTTATTGGGGAAAAAAGGCTAATTTGCCACCAAGCGCCAATCAGTTGCTATTTGCAGCTTATTTAAATTAATTTTTATATTCCTATTTACTTTGATTTGTATTCATCATAGTTGTTTTCACAGCTTTCCAAATCGAGGCAAAAAAAAGGCCAGCAAACTAACTTGTGAAAATGGAAATCATGGATTCAGAAGCATTTACTCTGCCTAAACTACTCATCATTTTATAAAAAGTCCTCATAGAGTTGCCAGGATATTATCTTCTTATACATCCCTTTGGCTGCAGGAAATAATTTGAGCAATACTGTAAAGAACCTCTCTGTAAAGAACCTTTTAGGATCATTTCACATTGCAATGTTAAAAATACATGGGTTATGTACAATAACGATAGTTCTTTTCATTCATGTAACTATTATTTGCAGTCCCCTTTGGCTGCATATTACAGTCATTATGAAAAATAACACGTGCTTTATATCTCTGTGAGTTGAGCCTATTTATTGTTGATCATGACAAGCGACAACCATTGTGCGGAAATGACAAATGGTATCCCATTCTTGTACTTTGGAAGCTGATGAAGGGTCTCTCTCAAACCACTGTCAGCCATTGAAATACACTGTCTGTGCTGTCAACAGTTCTTTCCCTGTATATTGGAAAAGAGACAAACTGCGTTGTAAGAGCCAGAAAAATGACAAGCAGGCAGGTAGGTTGAGGACTATAATTATTGCCTAGTCACCAGCAGCCGTAAAAGCAAAAATTCTGTGCTCTTCACCTACACTCTGATTCTTTATTGTATACGTAAGCATGGCAGAAGAACAGAGCTGACACATTTTGCACTACAAGCAGTTAGCCATACACAATTAAATGGCTCTGAACACCAGAAAATAAATCCCTACAAGCCAATCAAAATAAAGGTGTACATATAATGTATTAAAGTGGTATTAAACCCCCAGTGTTTTTTTTTTTTTTTTAGCTTAAAGAGGTTGTAAACCCAATTCATGAAATTTAAGCTGGGCAAATATATCTGCAGTATTTTGTTATCTCTCTTCAAAGAGCCAAGTCCCGGTGCTCTTTTCTGACCCGTTCCTCTGTTATCAGCCTAATAACTCCTGACAAATTCTCGGACACATCAGATAAAAGCAGCCTGACATTTCTGTCGGGGGAGGTTGCTATAAATAGATTAGCAGGGAGCTGGCCCCATTACAAAACACCTCTGAGAGTCTCTGCCTATGTGGAGAGGGGGTGCGTGCCTTTCCTCCAATCAGCAATGTTAGCTATCTTGGCTGTATGCCCATGCATCACACTCTGTGTTAACCAGGAAGAGAAAGAATCTGAACCTTCTAAACAGTATATAAATGTGAAGATAGCAGATATACATGTAAAACTTATGTAGGGAGATATGGTTCATCTCTGTGTATCATTTGAGGCTGTTCACTTCACTGGGTGTATGGAGGGTTTATATCCACTTTAAAGGGGTTGTAAACCCTCATGGTTTTTCACCTTAATGCATTCTATGTGGACATTCGATGCGGGGAGGAGCCACCAGCGCCACTGAGGGAGCCCAGAAGAGGTAGATCGGAGCCACTCTGTGCAAAACAAACTGCACAGTGGAGGTAAGTATGAAATGTTTGTTATTAAAAAAAAATAAAAAAACAAACAAGGGTTTACAACCCCTTTAACACATTGAGCTCAATAAATTAAACATTTCCCAGTGAACTGTTGGTTATGATTCTTACACAAGCACTCTCAGTTTACAATATTCAATGCTGCTGGCTCAATGCTGCTTCACCAAACCTCTAGTCCTCACAGGACTCAACAGTGGACAGTGAAGTCTCTAGTCAATATGTAAGCTTAGAAAAGGGAGGGGGAGAAGGAAGGAATAGGGGAGTGCCTTGCCATTCTAGGCTACAGAGCTGTGTGTTTCTATTAAAGTACACAATGTAGGGAGACATAATTCTAGTTCACATATGCAATGGTGGATCCATAGGATGCAGCAAGAGAAAAAAGCCATCCTAAAACGGGAAAACTGGGGCAGCGTTCATGGCACCAACTTAAACCAGAACAAACATAGGCAAGAATGGGTGAATAAATCAGCTGCCAAAAATGCTTACTATAATTGAGGGTTAAATATCACTTTAACCATTATCAGTGGCTGTCATAATAGATAAAATAAATAATAAATTAAAGGATTCTATGGAATGGACAATGACATGGAAAAATATATCATTATGCACATTATAGTAAGTCAGTAACATATAAAGACATATAAAGACAAAAGAGGAAAGTGGGTGTCTACAAAAAGTTGCCCTCCTTTCCTTGCAAGTTTTTATGTTTATTGTCATAGAATATTGAATCACTATAGATTTTTTTTTCTAAAAAAAATCAACAAATACATACTGTTGAATGTGAAAAAAAAAAGACATTTCAAAGTGGTTTAAATTGAAAAAACACAAACTAAAATGGCAGACTTGAGTCTATGTGAACTTTGCCCATATTGGATGGATTTCAGATCTGGATACTTGGCCATTCTGGGGATTTATCCTCAAATTGACAATAGAAGCACTAAATATGATCAAGTAGGGTCTAAGGCCGGCCATACATGGTTCCTGTTAAACTGGCCGAGATTAGAACCGCTAATGGGCCTGCCAGATTCTATTGCGACTATTGTTAGAGGCTGCTACAGCCGCTAGCGATAATCGCTGTATTCTCCCGGCAGGGATGGCTTCCCCTGGCCCGCACCAGGAGCAGATAATGTTTTCCCAGGAGGGATTCCACTGTCAGCATGGTCTGTGTTGATGGGGGAATTGTGCGATATTCTTTTCTGCAACACGTAGTTGCAGTAAATAAATTTCCACCGTGTATGGTTGGCCTAAGCCTCCACTACTTGCTCTGTGTTTACATTAGTGATTAGAAGGCTGGAATGCTGTTAACGGATTACTGGCAGTAGTACTAAGCTACTGTTAAAAAGTAAAAGGAAAAAGGTTAAGTGTCGTTAAACTGGGAAGTCTCATTTGCAAATTGGAGGATAAATTGATCCACAGTGTCTGCATCCACATAGGTCAGTGAAGGATTGTTAGAAAGTGTATTTACCGCAGTAGTTATATTGCCAAGCCCCCCCCCCCACCTCTCTAAACATCCAGCACTGTGTGTAACACTCCCCTCTTTCCCTTCTCACAGAACATAAAGGCAGCAGCAGGAGCCATTAGCTCCTGCTGCTGTCAATCAAACCCTGGAAAAAGGGAGTGGGGGCCAGGGCCAAGTCGCGTTGTGCCCACATGAGTGCCCTTTAGTGCTGGGCTTGCTGAGGGGGCACTCGTAGAAAGAATAAACAGACAGCTTTGGTGGGGAATTGCCAAAGAGGAGGCAAGTGACCGCTCTGTGCAATATCATTGCACTAAGCAGGTTAGTATAACTTATTTTTTATTTTAGAAAAAAACCTTTGTAACCACTTTTGCGCAAATGAAAAAGAGCACATTTTTTATACCTAAACTCCTAAGGCCTCTTTCACACTTATACGACTTGTCCCACGATTTGCGATGGCAAAGTAGCATGACAAGTCGTTTCCCATGATTTCCAATGACAACCATTCATATTAGTATGACTTCAAGTCGTTCCGACTTCAAAGTAGTCCCTGCACTACTTTGGTCCAATTTTGATGCCAATTACACAGGCAAAATCGCGGCCACAAAAGCGCAGTAAAATCGTGTGACTTTGAATTCACAGTAGTGTGAAAGGGGCCTAAGGGTTCTTTCAGGCTAAAATAATCCATTCCGATTAGTGGAGAATCCAGGAACAGACCCCCTGCTGAACCAGAACAAATAAATTCCTTATGCTATCCATAAACTTAAAGCCATATTGGGCCCATGGCCATATTTTGTCAATGTTGTTGATTGGGTGATGTCACTGGTTTCTAAGGATGCTGTGGGTGCCAGCACCTGCTGCTTTTTTACAAACCATTGACAGGGGAAGTAGGAAGCTGTGATATATAGAAGCAGTATTAAAAACATTATGTGATATTATGATATATGACACTAAGCTACCACTAAAAAGGCAACATTTTTGGCATTCGGACAAACACTTGAACATGCAAACCTTGCTCTTAACCTGGGTTCAGACTAAATTGGGAGCTCATCCTTTTTTTTCTTTAAGCCACAAGATGTCCTACATTTTTCTTATTGAATTCCACACAGTGCCATTTAAACTGAAAGATTGAGAACAGACTGTGAGTGCTGGGGATCATGGACAGACTGTGAGTGCTGGCAGTCATGGACAGACTATGAGTGCTGGGGGTCATGGATTGACTGTGAGTGCTGGGGGTCATGGACAGACTGAGTTCTGGGGGTCATGGACAGACTGTGAGTGCTGGGGGTCATGGACAGATTGTGAGTACTGTCGGTCATTGACAAACTGTGAGTACTTGGGGTCTTGGAGAGACTAAGTGCTGGGGGTCATGGACAGATTGTGAGTGCTGTCGGTCATTGACAAACTGTGAGTACTTGGGGTCATGGACAGACTGAGTGCTGGGGGTTATGGACAGACTGAGTGCTGGGGGTAATGGACATACTGAATGCTGGGGGTCATGGGTCCAGTGTATAATTATTATTGAGGGCTGCCCACTGATGAGTGAGGACCAATGAGGAAGAGGACCCTGTGGCATAAATAGTATAACATACTGCTGTGGGGATTTTTTTGATTTAGTTATGTTAGGCCCCGTACACACGATAGAATCCATCCGCTGAAAAATCTCAGCGGATCGGTTTCAGCGGATAGATTCTATGGTGTGTACATTCCTGCGGATATTTATCCTCGGAAATTTCCCAATTCGAGCAGATAAAAATTTGTAGACATGTCTACAAATCTATCCGCTTGAATCGATCCCAACGGATTGATCCGCTGGTCTGTACAGACTCACCGGATCAATCCGTCCGAAGGGATCCCCCGCATGCGTCGTAATGATTCGACGCATGCGTGGAATTCCTTATATGACAGCGTCGCGCTCGTTGCCGCGTCATCATCGCGGCGACGGCGCGACACGTCATCGCGAGGGGATTTCGGCGCGGATTTCGATCCTATGGTGAGTACACTCCATCGGATCCAAATCCGCTGAAATCCTCAAGAGGATTTATCCGTGGAAACGGTCCGCTGGACCGTATCCGCGGATAAATCCTCTCGTGTGTACTAGGCCTTATAAGTTAGAGCTTGGCATAAACAGTGCCTGCCACCAGTTAAGTTAACGGCTTATATAGTCATATAGTCATCGTGTTTTCTGCTTTGTTCACAGGAAGCAGCATGCATGACCTTATGCATCTTCTATTCTGGTATACTAATGGTCAACCTTTCTTATATAGGGGGAGTCAAGTGTATCCCCTGACATCACCAAAGGGTCACACATAGTGTACAGTGAATGTAACACTACAGCTTTCTGTATAAACTGCAGACATGCAACAGGAGATGTTTAAGACTACAGGGCATGCCACAAGAGATGATCACAGACTGCAGACATGCTGCAGGAGATGGTCAGAGACAGTAAAATATGCTATAGGAATTTCTGAAGCCTGGGGACATGCTTCAGGAGACAGTCATAGGCTGGCGACAAATCGCATGAAACTGCTAAACATTGCTGTAATTACAGCCTCTTTACAAATCAATTCTTCTACATTTTGTTCCCTAGGATCTGCTTTAAAATTACTTGTACCACATTTTATATTTCTCCCAGCAAAAAAACATCATAAAAATCAGAGGGAAAAGGCACGAAAAGAGAAAACGTAATGACAGCACCGAAAAAGCAGGTTAGTGAGTAAGACATAAACCAAGTCAATAATTACTAGATCCATTCTAAACAATGTTTTTCCTTCATTGGCCTGAGTAATTACCTAGGTAGGGAAAACACAGACTACTGTTTGCAGGGGCCCTAACGGCCACACAGTAAATACCAATGGGCTACAGGTTGGCACCAGGGTTGTGGAGGTCATAATCTGAAGCAAGATTCTCACTATTCCTGAGGGTAGGAACTGTCCTGTATGGACACTTTTGCATACAATCATATATTCAGTCACATCAGGGAGAAATGTTTCATGTGTACTCTATTTTGCTTAGCATTTTTATTAGTTATTTCAAAGTTCCTATACCAAAGCCAAGGAAAATAATTAGTCACAGATCACTTCAGCAACAACTTTTAAATTATTTTTTCACAATGAAATAATACTCTTTAGACTTTAGACTGTGGACCATGTCAGTTATAATTATTACCTTGATCAAAAATAATATTCAGTCTGTTATGGTATTAAGGGCATGGCTTACCTAGAGGGATTGTGGATTATGCTTTATAATTTCAATGTGTACTTAAAACAACCAAAATGTTTTTTTTTTTCATCTTTTTAGAGATATTTTAAAAAAGATCAGCTTGATTTAAAATACAGGCCTCCTGTATTTTGCTTAGCATTTTTATTTGTTATTTGCAAAGCTTCTATACCAATTCCAAGGAAAGTAATTAGTCACAGATCACTCCAGCAACAACTTTTAAATTATTTTTTCACAATGAAATAATAGTCTTTAGATTTTGGACTGTAGAGCATATCAGTTTTAATTACAGGAAAACATTGGATTGCAAGCATAATTCTTTCCGACAATATGCTTGTAATCCAAAGCACTCTTATATCAAAGCGAATTTCCCCATAAGAAATAATGTCATCTCAGAGGATTCCATAACCAATTATTCATAAGTCCTTCAATTTAGAGTCTACAGAAAAAGATTATAGCAATGTGTAACCATGAAATGTCTATCCACAAATTGCAGCCCCCACAAGGGGATTAGATGCAAAATCCAGCAGGAACTACAGAGTATAAAAAAGAAGAGAGGCGCCTATAAGTGTTGATGATTAAAACTGGCACATCTAAGTATGCAGGAATCCGGGGTAAATTTGTTCACACAGACCATCCTCTGCACCGCAGGCTCTCAACGCTGTCAGTCTGCAATCATGACCGGGAAGACTACCCTGCAGTACAGTGATCTGAAAGTGAGGCTTTAACTGCTCGTGGAGCGCAGCGTGGCAGGGACAATGGTGGTCCGGAGGACAGTCTATATGGACAGCTTTACCCTGGATTACTGCATATTTAGATGTGCCTCTTTTAATCATCAACCATGTGACTTGCTAAATGTTCTACCTTCATTAAATGTAACCATATTGCTACACTTAAGCCCTGTACACACGCTCGATTTTCCCAGCGGTAAAAATTTTCCCGAGGGAAAAGCAAAGAACCCGGCAGGAAAACTGCCATGAGAGCTTTGGCCAGGAATCCCATAGGCACTGCCTCGCAGTGTTTCCCATAGGAAAGTATTAGTAAATCTGATGGGAAAAAAAATGCAGGGAATCCCAACGGGAAAATAGAGAGCAGGTTCTCTATTTTCCCGCCGGGATTCCCGGCTGTTTTACTGTTGGGAAAACTGCGAGGAAGCATACACAAGTCCGGTTTTCCCGGCCAAAAGCAGTTTTTCTGGCATTGCTTGTATATCAAGTCAAAATGTATTTAAAATGTTTGCATATCTTGCAAAACGCTCTCAAAATACAAGATGTCATACATGAGGCCACAGGAATGAATTCAAACCACTGCTGTAATCTATTCAATATATATATATATATATATATATATATATATATATATATATATATATATATATATATATATATATATATATATAGCGTATTCAAAGCTTCAGTTTTGCCATATTGTCTTCTTTTTCCCATATGCGTAATTTGACTCCTTTATTTATCTTGTACCCCAAGGTTCAGTGCTGGGACCCTTACTTTTTAATATCTTTATAAATTATATTGGGTCTGGGATCAAAAGTAACATTTCAGTCTTTGCAGGTGACACCCCGCTATGCAGAGGAATAACGTCTTTACAGGATTTGTCCAATTTACAAGCTGACCTCAATGCTCTGTCTAATTGAGCGACTATGTGGCAGAGGTTTAATGTTGATAAATGTAAAGTTATGCACTTGGGGGCTAAGAATGTGCATGCATCATACATGCTAGGGGAGTACAACTGGGGGAGTACAACTGGGGGAATCCGTAGTGGAGAAGGATCTGGGGGTTTTGGTAGATCATAAGCTCAATATTAACATGCAATGCCAAGCTGTAGTTTCCAAAGGCAGCAAAGTCCTTTCTTGTATTAAGAGAGGTATGGACTCCAGAGACAGAGATATCATTTTGCCCCTGTACAAATCATTAGTATGACCTCATCTGGAATATGCAGTTCAGTTTTGGGCACCAGTTCTCAAAAAGGATATCGGGGAACTGGAAAAAGTGCAGAGAAGGGCAACCAAACTGATAAGAGGAATAGAGGAGCTCAGCTATGAGGAAAGATTAGAGAAACTGAATTTATTCTTTCTTGAGAAGAGGAGAATAAGGGGGGATATGATCAACATGTACAAAAATATAAGGGCTCCATATAGTGAACTTGGTGTTGAGTTATTCACTTTGTGGTCAACACAAAAGACAAGGGGGCACTCTTTACGTCTAGAGGAAAAAAGATTTCATCTCCAAATACGGACAGGTTTCTTCACAGTGAGGCCTCGTACACACGACCGAGAAACTCGACGGGTGAAACACATCGTTTTGCTCGTCGAGTTCCTTATGAAGCCTTTGAGAAACTCGACAAGCCAATTTTCTCCATTCCCGTCAAGGAAATAGAGAACATGCTTTCTTTTTGGCTCGTCGAGTTTCTCGACAGTTTCCTTGACGAAAATGTACACACGACCGGTCGTGTGTACGAGGCCTAAGAGTTGTGAAAATGTGGAACAGACTCCCTCCAAAGGTGGTTCTGGCCAGCTCAGTAGATTGCTTTAAGAAAGGTCGGGATTCTTTCCTAAATGTACATAATATAACTGGGTACTAACATTTATAGGTAGAGTTGATCCATGGGGAAATCTGATTGCCTCTCGGGGGATCAGGAAGGAATGAAATTTGTTTTGTTTGTTTTGCCTTCCTCTGGATCAACTGTGAGTATAGAATTGGGTATATTGTATTGTACAATATTTTTTATTTTATTTTGTATGGTTGAACTGGATGGACTTGAGTCTTTTATCAACCTGACTAACTATGTAACTATGTAACTATGTAACATTGACAGCCACCCCTCATTACCTGCTTAATAGTAATGAAGTTTGACTGATCATGCTCCATACTACCACAAAAACAGCCCCATCTCAAAACATCCTTCCTGCTCCTGAAGAATAGTATGGTGGTTGGTACCAACTGATAGTGGGGCCACATCCTTGATGCCATCAGAATATCATGCCATGTGTGCCCACCTAATAACAAGGAGTGGTTGGTTCTGGAAGTAATAAAAGTATGGCTTATATTGGTAAGATCCTGACCTTAGGTTCAGTTTACAAGCACATATAATTATAGACTAGAAAGCATTGTAGCAGTAGTATCCTTTATAGATGATAATTAGCAGAGATACTTAATTCAGTTTTGACACAAATCAATATTAATAAGCCTTAAATGTAAACACTACATGCAAAAAAAATCTTTATTTCTATATTTATTTAAGGTTTCCAGGTTTTTTTTATTACAGCAATGTTCAAGGCAGCTTTGTAACTGTACATGATTTTAAAACTTCAACACCCTAAAAGATTACAACAATGATTCCCTAACTCAAGCCCTGGTATACACCCACGGTTTTGCAATATTGAACAATTTTTTTACCACAATTCACAGAAAACAATACAAATACTCTTGCTGGCAGGTAAGAGTAATGCCCTGTACACACGATCGGTTTGTCTGATGAAAATGAACCAATGTTTTTTTTCATCAGATATCCGATGAAGCTGACTTTCATACTTTGCCTACACACCATCGGTTAAAAATCCGATCGCGTCCAACGCGGTGACGTAAAACACAACGACGTGCAGAGAAAAATGAAGTTCAATGCTTCTGAGCATGCGTTGACTTGATTCTGAGCATGCGTGGATTTTTGACCGATGGATTTCCCCACAAACAATCGTTTTTTCTATCGGTTTTTTAACCATATGAAAATTTTAAAATAGGTTCTATTTTTTTTCACCGATGGGAAAAAAACTGATGGGGCCCACACACGATCGGTTTGTTCGATAAAAAAGGGTCCATCGGTCTGTTTTCATCAGACGAACCGATCGTGTGTACAGGGCATCGCAGCTTCAGATCTACAGGAATCTGATCAATTCATTAGCAGTGAAGGCCTGTGCACAAGTGAATTCTTAATGTAAGAATCCCTATTGTAAGGTAAGTTAATTGCACAGAGGATTGTGGAAGGTTTTGTGTGTATTCAATCCACTATGCCAGCCCCTATAGGCCAATGGTAAAATCAAAGAGAAGCCAAGGTCATAGACCTTTTGTTTGAACATTATAATGGCATTATGGAGGACTGGACAAATGATTTACAGCTTAATTTCTACAGGAATCAGATCAATACATAAGCAGTGAAGGCCCATGCACAGTTGAAGCCTTCATAATAATAATAATGCTTACACTTATATAGCGCCAATTACACTGTTGCGTCTAAGCGCTGATAATGGTTGTCATTATTACCCAACTCAATGGTACTCATTTTACCGACCTCGGAAGGATGAAAGGCTGAGTGGACGCCGCCGGGATCAATCCTGCAACCCTTGGGATACAGGCAATCCCAGACTGCTGCAAAGGAGCATTAGCCCCCTGCGCTATCTTACCAGCTAACATATAACAATAACTATTCTAAGGTACGTGAAATGCACAGAGGTTTGGCGAACCTTTGATCTGCCCATGTACAGTATATCCAATCCACCACGACAGCCCCCATAGGTCAATGGTAATGATAAACATAAACCATGATCATAGATCTTCTGTTTTTGGCACTATAATGAGTTTGTAAGGGATTGGACAAATGGTTTATACAGATCTAAGAAGTATGGTGGTTCAAATACGTGAATGATGATTGTAAGTGGATATCATATGTTTCACACAATCTGATAACCTCTACCACTTCCCTGACTGTCCCTTTAGAAATGATGGCTGTGGAAAACCATTAAATGTACTATGTACATAGATTAAATAAAGACTACTTTGATCCTAAGTGCAAGTCATAAGGTCTTCAGCTCAGATTCCTTGAGCTCAACTTTGTCCTCACAAAAAGATCTGGATTGATAGAAAATTATGTAATTCAAAACAGACTTTGCCTTGTGCAGATAGCAGTAGCATATAACATGTTTAAATATATATAAACAATGTAGACTCATTTAAAATATTCAGCTGTTTTACAGAATTCTACAGTTGTAGGCAACATTATATACTAATAATGCAAAAATAGCTGTGTTGTCTTTTCTGCCCATAATCATAGATATTGTTTGATGTACAAATAATGAGAGGATTCGTTTAGAAATATCAATGGACCCAAGCAGAAAGCCCTGCATCTTAGTGGAAGGTCTACAGGTGCAGCAATTTATGTATTTTTTTTTTATCCTGGAGAAGGAAAGCAATTGAGATCATGCAGTTATATATTACTCACCGCTCTTTCTGTAGAGAAGAATTTCTGTCTTAAATTCTCTTTTCTCATCCAGGGCTTTTTGAATCTGGACTTTAAGCTGCTCACTGGTCTCCTGGCCATAGAGAAACTTGCAGGCACAGCTCTTTTGCATCACCTCAGCCCGGGCGAAGCCAGTTAAGTCACAGAACCCATCCGAGCAATAGACAATGGGGAACAAGTTCAGCACCTGTGCGTTGCCCAACACAAAGTTGCTGTCTGAAATGAGAGGATAGCTCAGTCAGTAAAGTACTTAGACAAACATTTATTTAGTACAGAGAGATGTTTAAAAATATATATATATTTTTGTTGCAGCAAATAGATAAATTGGCAACCACAGCTGCCATTGGGTAATGCAAAACTAGTCAAATAGAGCTTTATTTTGGTGGTATTTGATTTGATATTTTTTGCGCTATAAACAACAAAAGAGCGACAATTTAAAAAAAATATATTTTTTTTACTTGTTGCTATAATAAATATCCCATTTTTTTTTAAAAAAAACTATTTTTTTTCTCAGTTAAGGCCGATACGTATTTTTCTACGTATTTTTGTAAAAAAAAAAAATCGCAATAAGCGACTGGTTTGCGCAAAAGTTATAGCGCCTACAAAATGGGGAACAGAATTATGTTTTTTTTTATTATTTTTTTTTTACTAGTAATGGCGGCGATCTGAGATTTTTATTGAGACTGCGATATTGCGGCGGACGTATCAGACACTTTTGACACAAATTTGGGACCATTCACATTTATACAGCGATCAGTGCTATAAAAATGCACTAATTACTGTATAAATGTGACTGGCAGGGAAGGGGTTAACACTAGGGTGTGAGGAAGGGGTTAAATGTGTATCCTAGGTGTTTTCTAACTGTGTGGGGGGAGGGGGGTGACTGGGGGAGGTGACCAATGCTGTGTCCCTATGTACAAGGGACACAGATCGGTCTCCTCTCCTCTGACAGCACGTGGAGCTCTGTGTTTACACACAGAGCTCCACGTTCCTGCTGTGTTACCGACGATCGCGTGTACCCGGCGGACATCGCGGCCGCCTGGTACACGCATCGGCTCTTCGGCGATGCGACGGGACAGTGTTTACCCCCCGCACGCCCCCCAGTGGCGCGCGCGGGTAATGCACATAAAAGGACGTCTAAAGACGTCCACTCGGCACTTGAGAGCCGCGCTGTGGACGTCTTTTGTCTATAGCGCGGATCTCTAAGTGGTTAAAAATGTAATAGTTATTGTGAGGTAATACAGTATAGTGTTTTAGGTTACTGTCACTTTAAAAGTTATGAGGGGAATTTTTTTAACCAATCATAAGCTGTGGAAGGTTCTAGTAAGCTTAGGACCCCTGTAAATATGTTTGCCTGACAGGATTTTTCACAGTTGGTCAGGCCTTAGCAAAAGAGCTACACTCCCTTCCCTCCCTTCCCGTCGTTGGCACTTATGTGGTATGAAAGTCACCCTGGATTTCTAGGGGGGACTTTAATGTTATTTTCATTTTTATGGCTCGAGTTCTAATAACGGAGCTTCTAGATAGATTTAATTTTACTTGAATATTTATGGTTGAATAAAAATTATTTTGAAATATTTTATAATTTATTGCAAACCAATACAGGGCCATTATTTATGCCAATAGGTTGTTCCGTGTGTTTTTTCTTATTTAGGCTGTATTTTTGGGGAATTAATTAGATTTATATATAACACGGTTTAATGTTTTGGGGGTGTGGGCTGCATGCAATCCCATAACCCTTCTCTTTGTCAGAAGAGGTATGAAGAACAACAATTTAAATACTGTAACTCCTAAATGTTTGTATTGCATTTATACATTCCTTTATTAAGATTGGGGATCAAATGGGAATAACAATTTTCACACTGACCTAGAAAGCAAAATCCATAGAATGGTGTTAAAATTCTAAACTAGAAGCAACTTTTCTTTTTTTTTTTTTAACCAAAGGTCCATTTTCACTGCATATATATATATATATATATATATATATATATATATATATATATATATATATATATATATATATATATATATATATATATTTATCAAAGAAAATGGTAAATAGACCAAAGTAATTTTTTATCAATGCTGTATTAACTGTGAAATTTGGGGCGCCACATGGTATTCCTTTTCTGAAACATGAACTAGGACTCAAACTGGATCAGAATCAAGGTATGTGTATATGCTGTGTATGTTTCAAACGTCGGAAGACATAGGCGTGCACACAGGGTGTGCCGGGTGTGCCCAGGAACACCCTAATCACCCCATGTGCATTAGTGTTATCGAGCTGTGTAGCAACAGGAACATGGGAAAGATCTCCCTCTTACCGGTTCTGCCATAAGAGAAGTGTTTATGCTCTTCTCTTTCACTGTGCCAGCAGGAAGATCAATGTACCGGGGTCATATATATGTAGATACATACACATACATGTGTGTTTGAGCTTAAGGGTGCACACCCTAATGCATTAGGCTGTGCACACCTATGGTGGAAGATAATATACAGTACAAGACAGCCTAATGTTCTCCATGATACGCAACAATTCTGACTTAAATCACAATTGAACTTAACACCTTTAATCAGCTAAATCACTGGGTATCAAAACAAAAAGCAAAAAGTCTGACAATTAAATTTTATACACTTTATAAATTTTATAAAAATCCTGTCTTCCTTCCCAGAATGCCACAGAGATAGACTGTGTGAGAGCAAATGATTTTCTGCAGAAGTCCAACTAGTCAGAACTAGAGAAATGTTTATGCTCCCTGCTAATTAGAATGAGTTACCTCTGACTCAGCGAGGTGAAAAGCAAGGGTCCTTCTCTACAGCATGCTGTACAGGATGTTTTACACTAGCAGTATGCTAAGCGCTCTATTTCAATGTGCGGGTCTGTTTTGCCAAACACATCACAGTTTTTTTTTTTACTTTATTGAGAATGTACAAAGTTACACTCCATTTAAGTTTCCACGCTGCAGCATATTGCTGTGTGTTGCAATGTTGTGATGTTGTGATGTGATGCCTTCTGATGCGCTGCATCCGCGTCCCCCTCCTCAACAACTCACTCTGATCCGTGGACCCCCCCCCACTTAACAACTTTGATCCGCGCAACCCCCCCCCCCCGGCTCAACAACTCTGATCCGTGGTGGACCCCCCCCCCCCCCCCCCCGCTGAACAACTTTGATCCGCGGACCTCCCCCCCCGCTCAACAACTTTGTTCGGGGGGTATGCTCATTTGTCCCTCATTCTGAAGTTGAAAAGTTGGGAGGTATGCGTTCGCCTTAGCACATGAGCACAGAGGGACGGGGACACTTTTACATTTTTATTTTTTACATTTTAACACTGTTACTTTAAAGGGGTTGTAAAGGTTTGATTTTTATTTTCAAAATAGGTTGCTTTAAGCTAGTGCATTGTTGATTCACTTACCTTTTCCTTCCATTTCCCTTCTAAATGTTTTTTTTCTTTGTCTGAATTTCTCACTTCCTGTTCCTCTTCAGTAAGCTGTTCTGGATGACTAACCCCCAGCCAAAATGGCTCGGATGATGGGGGCAAGCTTATTGAGGAGAAACAGGAAGTGAGAAATTCAGAAAAAAAAATAAACATTTAGAAGGGAAATCGAAGGAAAAGGTAAGTGAACCAACAATGCACTAGCTTAAAGGAACCTATTTAGAAAATAAAAAACAAACCTTTACAACCCCTTTAAACATTTCTTTTATCACTTTTATTGCTGTCACAAATAATGTAAACATCCTTGTGACAGCAATAGGCATGTGATAGGTACTCTTTATGGAGAGCTATGGGGTCTGTAAGACCACAAATCCTTCCTATGCTCTTAAAAACAATCAAAACACCAAGATTGGTGTTTTCAAATGCTTTAGTATTTTTTTAAATGGCGCAGTTGACATCCAGGTAAACAAGAAGTGATTTCAGGTCATCGCTTCAGGGTTACATAGTCAAGAGCCGATCTCTGATCAGCCGGCGGAAGCACAGGGACGGGAGGGCCCTAGAAAGTCAAAGAAAAAAAGGAGACTTAAAAAATTCAGTTCTACTTTAAAATTCCCATTCAATTTACATTTAGACCTGACAAATCACACGGGAAGAAAACAGTAGTCTCACCCAGCTCAGGGAAAAAACGGTCTCCCCAGGACCCTTGGTAGTATCCGCACAGGATGAACATGATTGCAAATCCTTTGGGAGCACCACCAGACATTAGCTGCAGTTCCGGATACTACCAAGGGTCCTGGGGAGACCGTTTTTTCCCTGAGCTGGGTGAGACTACTGTTTAGTGGTCATTGCTATCCAGTAAGCGGGCTATCTATTCACCTGGGTGTCAAGCTGGACGCACTTTGTTTGAAGGATTTTATCACGATTTCTTCTTTGCAGTTTAACATCTTTACTTGCATGGATGGGTGTCGTTCCCTTGTTATTTATGGACTTGATTTTCAATGGGACTCTGCATTAGTTTTTCTTTTTTACTGTTTTTTCACTTTAATATTTTGCTAAATATTATTTAGCGCTTTATCTATTTTGTATATTCTTTATTTGTTTAAGTTTTTGGTACTAGACTTTAAGGTGCTGACAGTTGCATTCATATTCACATTTAGCTTTATTTATATAACTTTTTTTCTAGCGCAGCGTTAGCCTTTGGGCTTCCTTTTTTTACATCTGGTGGCAGGCGACATTGGCAAGTGACACACACTTAGGGCTCCCACTGATTTTGCATTATAGTGAGTTGAACTATTTCATTTTATATTACAATGTAATATAAGAAATAATGCGCTGCAATCATCTTGACACCATATCAGTCATGGTATCGTCATGATTGAAGCACTAACATCAGCCATTTCCCCGACAAAATGGCCGCAGAACACAACACCACCGTCTCCCCCCCCCGTACCCCCTCGTCCCCCCCGTCCCCCCCCCGGTCAAGTCCATGGCAAGATTTTCTTCCACTAAACCGGACCCCAATGCCAAAAAGGTTGGGGGTCGCTGCTGTAAAGCATATTTTTAGGAGATTTCAGTGGGGATATGTCTTTGATGCATAAGTGGTCATGTATCAAAGTTGACAAATGTCATTCACTGGACTCTAAACCACACAAGAGACAGGAGGGAAACTGCAGGAATACATTGCAGTCTTTAGAAAAGCAGTAACCGAAAAGGGAGCAATACATCGCTCAAGAATCAGATAACAATACAGCTATTTCATTTTAAGTTTACCACCAAATGCAATAGTATAGACCAGTGTTTCTCAACTCCAGTCCTCAAGGCGCTCCAACAGGTCACGTTTTCAGAATTTCCCTGAGATGAAACGGCTGTGGTAATTACTTAGGCAGTGAAACTGATCAAATCACCAGTGCAAAATAATGGAGAGCCTGAAAACATGACCTGTTGGGGGGCCTTTAGGACTGGAGATGAGAAACACTGGTATAGATTGTGAAGTAAGGGCAGTAAAATTATTATATTTCATTTTAACTTTTGACACTATACTGACAGTCAAGCCTCGTACACACGATCAGTTTTCCCGACGGGAAAACTGTGAGAAAAGCTTTTGGCCGGGAATCCTGGCCATGTTTATGCTCCTCGCAGTTTTTCCGACGGGAAAACTTCCCAAAAACCGCCGGACAAAAAAAGAGAACCGGGAAATCCAGCAGACTTTTGTCCGGCGGTTTTTGTCAGCTTTCCTATGGGAAAAACTGCGATGGAGCATACACATGGCCGGGATTCCCGGCCAAAGCTCCATCACAGTTTTCCTGTTGGGAAAAACGGCCGTGTGTAGGGGGAAAGACTGATTGAGCAGGTTCTCGGCTTTCCCCTCGGGATTTCCGACGGGAACTTTTCCCATCAGAAATCCCATACGTGTGTACGAGGCATAACTGTTTGGTAAAAACACAGCTTTAATCAACTTTGTGCATTCTACCTGTCACAGCCTTTTTAGAGTGTTAGCTCATAAGCACTGAGCTGTATATCTTTCCATTTGTGGAGATAAACTATAGCAAAGGCAATATATCTAAATAAAATATTTAAGATGAACACAATAATACCAAGATTTATGACCTATTCGATCTGCCAGCTACCTCTTGGAATGGTATCAGACGCCGGTATAATATACAGATTTTAAGATGCAGATGAAAAGATCAAACATTGGAATGCACAGAGGATCTTAGTCAAAGAAAAAGGAAAAATCTGACATACTTTAGGGATTTTATACTAGAGATCATGCTATGAAACACGAGGAAGTCTGGATGAAAGTTTTACAAACCGCATAAACTCCATGTACATTTGTATTCATGACGGAACTAAATATTGAGGCATTTCAGAGATCAGAGGAGGCTACAGTACACTAAACAAAATTAAAAGCTTTTTCTTGTTTCAGAAGTGGTAGAAAGTCTCAACCACATTAATGGTAATGCAATCTGAAGTGCCACATATTTTAAACTGGCGCAGTACGACAATGAAGCCCCTTGCATGAAGTGTATTCACAAATTGCTTTGGTATATAATCCTTTTGTTCATGGATAAAAGTGACTGAGTGTACCAATCTGTTTATTTTTTGGGATCCATTGAACAATAGTATGCATATAAAATCTCACTGTAAATGCGCATAATGCCATTTAGTGAGAGCTGAGAGCTCTGCTTGAAAAATACTAAAACTCATTTTGACCATACTAATGACAGCTGCAGGGTTATGAAGGAAAAAATTGAAACTAGGAAAATGGCCTTTGTAAGCACACGCATAGAATATATAAAATGTATTGAAGTTTTTAATTGGATAAAGTTAAAATCATGGTGTACAAACACTACAGGGTTATATTTGAATTTCCTATTAAATTAATAAAAAAATGTAACTTTGAGAGCAGAAAAAATTATTCCGTACACCTAAGCAATGCACATTTTCACATTTTTTATTTCTTTAAAAATGCTACAACATTGCCAGAAATCCAGTGTGCTCATAACATCCTGTTTGGGCTGGCAGCACACTGGGGTTGATTCCCTAAAACCGGAGAGTGCAAAATCTGGTGCAGTTCTGCATAGAAGCCAATCAGCTTCCAGGTTTTTGTTTCTCAAAATTTAATTGAACAAGCTGAAGTTAAAAGCTGATTGGCTACCATGCACAGCTGCACCAGATTTTTCACTTTCCCTTTTTTTAGTAAATCAACCCCAGTGCCTCTGCTTTGCTGAAGTCATGGTCCGCATTGTCACTCCCTGACTGCTGGACTACAGAGCTCTTTTATCTCCACCCCCAACAGGACTGTTAAAAAAATTATGAATTACAAAACAATAAAAATGAAATTGTAAAACATAATTAAAATAAATAAAAAAAACTACTGACACTTCCCTACTGACACCAACATCTGTTCTACTGAGACCTACCTCTGCCCTAGAGACAAACTCCACTGCTTTACAGACACTGTCCACTGCTCTACTGACTGACACCATCCACTGCTCTACTGACACTCCCACTTCTCTGCTGACACTGGCCACTCACTGACCTACTGACACCATCCACTGCTCTACTGACACCATTCACTGCTTTACTAAGACTGTCCACACACCGTCCACTACCCTAATGACATTGTTCATGCACCATCCACTGCCCTACTGACACTGTCTACACACTGACACCATCCACTGCCCTACTGACACCAATCTCTGCCCTATTGACACACCCACTCCTCTGATGAAGCCATCCACTGCCCTACTGACACCATCAACTGCTCTACTGATACCATTCTCTGCCTTGCTGACACTAACCTCTGCCCTACTGAGATTGTCCACACACCATCCACTGCCCTACTGACACTGTCCACACACCAAACACTGCCCTACTGACACAGTCCAGACACCAAGCACTGCCCTACTGACATTGGCCACTGCTGTATTGAAACTGTCAACTTAGTAGGGTAAACTCATATTTTTACAGTGACATGTGTTTTATTATTCTAACCATATTTAATGGGTACAAGGATGCTTTTGTTTTATATAATCATGCCCCTTTAAGCCCTTCCCACTGTTAACACAATTTGGCCACACCCACTGTTTACAACTACACATGCTGCATTACTACTCTGCATGGGGATCCCAAAGGTGTCCCAGGTCTTTACAATCCTATAGTGTATCGTACAAAAACAAAATTGCCATTGTGCCACTAAAAAAACAAAACTAAGCTCCTACCTCCACATACGAACATAAACAGGTTCTTTGGGTACAGCTATATATGAAAATAAGGAGTGAGACCAATAATTATGGGGCCATCTAATTTAATACCACTATATCAAAGCTCTGAAATAATATTTTAGAGTCCTTATTTTTTAAATATGGTCTTTTCTATAGTATTTTCTTCCAGAAATTATTAAAGTAGTTGGTAAGTTGAACTCATGTTAAAACATAGTCAATATGCCATCATTTTGTATCACAACACATGTACCGTATATACATTTCTTTAATGGCCATGTGTTGTACCTGGAAGCCTTGCTATTGTCTCAAGCTGTAACTCTTTTATTCTATATTTTTTAAACTTAGTAATACATTGTTGATGTTCACAGCAGGTTGTATAGCTGGAAAATTTGAGGACATCATCTCTACTACTGATGTTTATATCAAAGGTAAAACATGCAGCTCAGGCAAAGGGGGCTACATGTCTACAATACATTCACAGTTCTCATAGAGATATAGAAGTATAGGGTTTACAGTGCTCTGTGCCACTATATGAACCTATAAAAGAAAGATTAAGATTTGATTTGAAACAGCAGGTGGAAAGGTTGTAAGCAAGAACATGACACGTATTGCTGCTACCGCACAACAATGATCACTCAGAAGATGCAATTCTGTTACTTTGGATAGAACAGCTGCCATTCCAGAAACAATTTCCTGAACTGATAATTAAAAGGATTCTTTATTACCTTCTACTTTAGCTGCCTCACTTACACAGCAATCTGCGTAGCCTTAAAGGAGAGCTATGATGTGTAGTAGAGATCTTGAATTAGTATTGTACAGTTTAGTGTAAAGTTATTTTTAGGGTGAGTTTCATATTAAAAGTGTATTTAAAGTAAAATTTGTGTATTATGTTTACCAGTACATCAAATTTTCACCCTCCTGTAGATCTAGAAGTGGCGTTCAATGGTGCAAGTAAAAATCCCATTGAAAGATGTAATCTTACTTCTCATATCAGAGCTAACTGTAACATTTTGGATTATAAAATAAATTTACTCAACCCAACGGGCTGAATGAAAAAAAAATGACAGCTCAGGTCGGAGCTGCTGTACTAACAATCCAATGTTCTGCTGTTCTATTGTGTTCTGACCAGGAGACGGCCCTGCCACCAGAACACTCTGGTCAGTGCTCTTAGCCATTGGCTCGGTCAGAACACCTTTTTCGGTCATGACCAGAAGCTGGCTGAAAAAGTAGAGCAAATAAAAATGTCAGAACACCTTTTTCGGTCATGACCAGAAGCTGGCTGAAAAAGTAGAGCAAATAAAAATGTCAGAACAGTAGAAGTCCCCCAAATTACCTCTTTTTGGAAAATAGACATCCCCGGGTGATCATGTTTGATGAAACATGTTGACATTGGAAGGGTTAAAATATAGAAGCATTAAATGTATAGGTTAAACACAGAGAGAGGAGGAGGTGAAGGGGTTAATGTACATGTCACATACAATGGGAGGATGGAGAAAAAGAGGTTAATGTGCAGATGTGCAAGCTAAGGGAGGTGAGGGATTAATATACAGGTCAGATTAGAGACAGGATGGAGTTGGCATATATCTTAGAAGGGTAAAAGACATTGGGGGGGGGGGGGGTGACAGGGTTTTGATACGGATGACAACAGTACTAGTTTACACGGGGTACTGACTACCATCAGGAAGCTTTGGTGTCCAGTGAAGCCCATCTGCTAACTGCAGCCATTGTTTACATTGTGTGATGCTTTGATTGGTCACAGCGATCACATGGTACAGAAACAATTTAATTGACTCCATACCTTCTGTTTGTGAAGTGTACTTTCCAATTAACAGTGTGCTCACAGTATAGTACTTGCATGCTCCTTAATGCCTCGTACACACAACCATTTTTCTTGGCAGAAAAAAAAACCTTTTTTTTCCCGACGTGATTCCTCTCCAGCCTGACTTGCATACACACGTTCATGCAAAAAAAACGTCCGACCAAAGCGCGGTGACATACAACACGTACGACAGGACTATAAAGGGGAAGTTCCTTTCAAATGGCGCCACCCTTTGGGCTGCTTTTGGGCTGCATATTTGATTCTGAGCACGCACGTTTTTCTTTCCCCTTCGGAAAAGCATACAGTAGGTGCACGCGATATTGTGTCAATCTCGCTCCCTTTCTCGGCGAGATTGAGCACCTATGAGCCCCATCGCGGGAGCCAGCGCCGAGCTGGCTTGCCGCGATAGAGACAAAGCCGTCATAGAAGCGACGGGAGATCCAACTTGGATTCCCGCCAATTCTACACGTGTGCGGCATTTGTTATGAATCCTGAGGGGGAAGTCCCCGCCGGATTTTAAATAAAAATCCGGCATGGGTTCCCCCCTCAGGAGCATACCGGGCCCTTAGGTCTGTTATGGGTTGTAAGGAGAGCCCCCCCTACGCCGAAAAAACGGCGTAGGGGGTCCCCCTACAATCCATACCAGACCCGTATCCAAAGCACGCTACCCGGCCGGCCAGGAAAGGAGTGGGGACGAGCGAGCGCCCCCCCCCTCCTGAGCCGTACCAGGCTGCATGCCCTCAACATGGGGGGGTTGGGTGCTCTGGGGCAGGGGGGCACACTGCGGGGCCCCCCCACCCCAGAGCACCCTGTCCCCATGTTGATGAGGACAGGGCCCCTTCCCGACAACCCTGGCCGTTGGTTGTCGGGGTATGCGGGCGGGAGGCTTATCGGAATCTGGGAGCCCCCTTTAATAAGGGGGCCCCCAGATACCGGCCCCCCACGTGGTAGGTATCACATGGGTAGGTATAGAGCATGATGGGACTGTGAGGCCTATATAGGTCCGATGCAAGGCGCGCATCCGTCATTTCAGCGAGAGGAACCGGCGTGTCAACATCGGGAGAAGAAGAGAAGTGAAGAACATGACGTCACAGCGCGGAAGAAGAACTCACAGCACGGAAGGAGAAGAAGACGTACAGCACGGAAGAAGGCACCGGACAGCGAGACGAAGAACCGGGGTGCGCCGAGTCAACAGCGGAGAGCGGCGAACATAGAAGGAGACCCCCCGGATAGCGGAGAAGACCCATCGGGATAGCGGAAGAAAAGCGACCCCCCCCGGCAGTGGAAGAGAACCAGACGGCGGCCCCCACCCACCCGAAGACGTCAAAGAAGAAGCTCCCCCTGGTAAAAGAGCTAATAAAGAAGACAGGGGGGGCCTCCGGAGCAGACTAATAAAATATTTTAATACCCTGTGTGGTTTATTTGTGTTTTTACCACTTTTCTTGCAGGTGAATGGGTAGGGGTACGATGTACCCCATACTCATTCACTTAGGGTGGGGGGCCGGTATCTGGGGGCCCCCTTATTAAAGGGGGCTCCCAGATTCCGATAAGCCTCCCGCCCGCATACCCCGACAACCAACGGCCAGGGTTGTCGGGAAGGGGCCCTGTCCTCATCAACATGGGGACAGGGTGCTCTGAGGTGGGGGGGCCGCAGTGTGCCCCCCTGCCCCAGAGCACCCAACCCCCCCATGTTGAGGGCATGCAGCCTGGTACGGCTCAGGAGGGGGGGGGGGCGCTCGCTCGTCCCCACTCCCTTCCTGGCTGGCCGGGTAGCGTGCTTTGGATACGGGTCTGGTATGGATTGTAGGGGGACCCCCTACGCCGTTTTTTTTCGGCGTAGGGGGGGCTCTCCTTACAACCCATAACAGACCTAAGGGCCCGGTATGCTCCTGAGGGGGGAACCCATGCCGGATTTTTATTTAAAATCCGGCGGGGACTTCCCCCTCAGGATTCATAACAAACGCCGCACACGTGTAGAATTGGCGGGAA
Organism: Rana temporaria; assembly: GCF_905171775.1. NCBI lineage: Eukaryota > Metazoa > Chordata > Amphibia > Anura > Ranidae > Rana > Rana temporaria. The sequence continues at coordinate 133,866,662 of NC_053494.1, forward strand.
TCCAAGTCGGATCTCCCGTCGCTTCTATGACGGCTCTGTCTCCATCGCGGCAAGCCAGCTCGGCGCTGGCTCCCGCGATGGGGCTCGTAGGTGCTCAATCTCGCCGAGAAAGAGAGCGAGATTGACACAAAATCGGGTTCACCTACTGTAAGGGCCCGGTATGCTCCTGAGGGGGAACCCATGCCGGATTTTTATTTAAAATCCGGCGGGTACTTCCCCCTCAGGATTCATAACAAACGCCGCACACGTGTAGAATTGGCGGGAATCCAAGTCGGATCTCCCGTCGCTTCTATGACGCGCTTGCTGGGATGTGCTGTCACTATTCCAGTGAGTGCGAGATCTCGGCACCATGTCGCCGAGAATCAGCGCGATGCTGTCGTGCTAAAAACACAATATCACAAACACCTACTGTACACACGACTGTTTTTCGCGACGAGAAAAAAAACTGACGGGAAACACGACGAGAAAAAAGAGAGCTGGTTTACATTTTTTTGTGTGCAGTTTTTTCGTTGAGAAAACTGCTAGGGAGCAAACACATGACCGGTTTTCACAACCAATATAAAAAATGGCAGTTTTCTTGTTGTGAAAAACGGTGGTGTGTACAAGGCATAAGGGGAGTGCAAGAGCACTCTAAAAAACATATGTTTTAAAATGCTGTCCCTTTCTCAGGAGTGTGCTGCCCATTAGTTTATGCATAACAAGCTGATGGAGAGTGTTACTTATAGATTTTCTATAGGGACCATCTAGAAACTTAGGCCCGGATTCACAAAGCACGTACGCCGACGTATCTCGAGATACGCCGCGTAAGTGTAAGTATGCGCCGTCGTATCTGTGCGCCGTGCCCATAAACTGAGATACGCCTGAAAATAGGCTTCATCCAACCAACGTAACTTTCCTACGCCGACATATCGTGGGCGCATATTTACGCTGGCCGCAAGTGGCGCTCGCATTGATTTCCTATTCAAATATGGTAATGAGGGAGATACGCCGATTCACGAACGTACTTGCGCCCGGCGCATAATATACGTAAGTCGTACGTCCGGCGTAAAGTTATTCCCCATATAGGAGGCGCAACCCATGCAAAGGTATGGACCAGGGAACACAAGCCGTCGTATCTTTTGTCGTTTACGTTGTACGTGAATATGACTAGGCGTAGGTTACGTTCACGTCGCAGGCAGTGATCCGTCGTATCTTAGAGAGTAGTTCCGACGTGCTTCTGAGCATGCGCACTGGGATGCGGCCACGGGATGGGGCGTTCATTTTAAGTACTTCTATGGCGCTTTACCCATCATTTGCATGGGGTCACGCCTCATTAGCATGGCTCACGCCCACTTCCACCTACGCTGGCTTACGCTGAGGAAACCCAGCGTATCTTTAACAGCGAGTGGGAGCAAGTGCTTTGTGAATCCAGTGCTTGCCTCTGTGCGCTGCGCCGGCGTAGCGTAAAAGAGATACGCTACACCGGCATAAATATGCGCCGATGTATGTGAATCTGGGCCTATGTGCCTAAGCAGTACCTTGAAAAAAAAAATGTTGTCCTAATTTCCCACTGATAAATGTCAGTACAGTTCCTGTGCATAAGCACTCTCCTATTCCTATATTCTCTGTATACCTACTGTGTGAGATTTTCTACATCTCTGCGCCTGTGTTGGCTACTTTGATGTGAGATTTGGTAATTTCACTACTGTTCTGCTCACTGTTCTTGTTGGAAAGGAAGCTAAACCTAAGGACCTGCAGAGAGAGGACTTCCCTTTTTCTGCTTCATTTGATCTGTGCTCTCTGCACCTCTCTTGCTGCTTCTTGAATATTATCTCACTAGTCATCAGACCGCCAGTCATCAGAGGGACAGCTCTGACCTGAGAAAGAAAATCTCCGCTCTTCTACCAAAACTTCTGCCTCTATACATAAACACAGTGCAAAATACAGCTTGAAAAGTCAGTAATGGGTAACAATCATCTGCTGGGAGTCTGCATGCAATACTGATGACTAGAGATGAGCCAAACACCCCCCTGTGTGGTTTGCAGCAGAACTCCCGAATAGGGGAAAAGTTCTGACCTGAACGGCGAACCTCAATAAAGTCTATGCGAGCTGAAAATAAAGAATAAAAAATGCCCATTGTGAAAGCTTGTATGCAATAATTGGTCATAAAAGGTGTATGGGGGTCCAGGTACTGCTCTAGGGGACACGTATCAAAGCAATTTTAATAATGCAACAATAAAAATGAAAAATTCCTATAAATATAGTGCCTGGGGTCCCCTTAGTCTGCCTGTAAAGTGGTGCATCTGTAGCATGTATAGAACAGTTAAAATGACATTTCTAATGTAAATAAAAAAAGTAACATCACATTTAAATTGACACGCAGTTGCAATTTCCGGCACCCAGCTATAAGGAAAACAAAACTGCAAAAATACATAGTAGCCCCACCCATTTACCCAAAAAAATTATAAAAACACAGAGACCATTTTGACAATTACTTTATTAACCACTTAAGGACCCGCTCATGTACATATACGTTGGTACTTTAAAGATGGATATGTCGGGAAAGGCAGCAGCTGCTGCCACAACCAAGATATTCATCTTTTCTTTGAGCGGTCCTGTAAACAATAACGGTGGTCTCTGTGGCGGATTCGCCGCAAGATCACCGTTATCAGCGGCGGGAGAGGGGTCCCCCCCTCCCGCCGCTCTCCGCTGACCTCCATCAACATGGGAACAAGGTGCTTTGGGGTGGGCATGTGGCCTGGTATGGTTCAGGAGGGGGGGGAGGCACTGGCTCGTCCTCATGCCTGGGCCAAACTGTTTGTGCAACATTACTGGTGACTAGTCCTTTGCCCTCTGCCTGCCGTTCCAGAGTTCAGGCCCTCTTTTTGGCTGTTTGGTGCGAAATTGCGATGAGGTGTTTGCATCTATGCAACATAATTACTTAGAGCCTATTATGCAGAATCAGAGTCAGCACAAGCAATTCAGTACTTTGTGTCCGGGCTAGGCTGCCTACCCATTTCCAATAGGAAGCAATGTGTGACTGCAGTGCTGGGACAAGGTCATCCAGCACCCAGGGCGAAGATGCCAAATTTACCCTTTCCTTAGGGTTAGGGCGCCCCTTCCTTGCAATAAACCATTGAGCCCAGGGACGCAGCATCCCTCCTGCCCACCCCTTGTCCTGGCCCTGTGTGACTGTATCAGCACAGTTGTCTCTCTGGACCTAAATCATACTGGAAACTGTCAGGAGCTGGAGGGTGGGGGACCTGCACAGCTTGAAGTATATTTGATAGGTGCTTTGAAGTCTTGGGATTGAGCACATGAATCAAGATATGACAAATGCCACATTTTGTCACTTGTAGGTGAACCCATTTGCAGAATAACACATTTAAATTTCATTTGAGTGGTTTCTAATGTAAATTAAGATAGATGAGATAGTTGCTTCAAGCAATTTAGCCTATTGTCTTACTTCTCTTATTTCAGGAAGATTGTAACTGAATCTACAGAAAATAATGTGAGGAAATACAAAGGATTATGGAAATACATCGAAGACAATCTGCTTTTTTTTTTTCAAATTACTATAAAAGGGAGGATTGCGGCTGAACAATATCTTAAGATTGTTTGACTATAATTCTGCATGTTATAATTTATGTTTCACATTTACTATAATAAATAGCTTAGTATTTTGAAAGTGTAATCTTGAACTTTGTACAGTATTGAAATCCTTCCTAGATTTTTAATGCAATACAGTAAAGCCTCATACACACGATTGGATTTTCTGCGGACAAAGCCTCTGACTTTTGTCCGAAGGGCGTTGGCCGTGAACTTTTATTGCATAAAAAGAGCAAAGAATTGTCGGCCAACAAACACGGAACTACTTGGTTTTTCAGCTCTTTAGCGCCACCATTTGGGCAACTTCTGCTGATGTTGTGTTATGGTCAGTATTGCTTTTGAGAATGCGTGTTTGTACTTTGGACTTTCGTGTGACGGACTTGTGTACGGATTATTGGCGGACAATTTTAAAGCATGCTATCCCACATTTGTTGGCGGAAAATTCAACAACAATTGTCCGATGGAGCATACAAACGGTCGGATTATCCGACAACAGCCTGTCATCACACAATCCCCATCGGATTATCCAATTGTGTGTATGGGCTATTACACAGAACAAGCAAAATGCAGTAACCAATGGGAATCAAAATACATTTAGGGCCCTTTCATACAAGTATTCAGTCTGGATACAACTGTCGGTTTTTTTAGAGGGATCCAGGCTGGACCACAATGTATGTCTCTGGGCAGGCGTCTTATGTCAGAAAAAAATCGAAAAAGGCTGCTTCCTTTTCCATTTTTGTGGACATAACCACATGTAACTGGATGTCATCCTTTTGCATCCATTTGGTTTATGTCCGTTTTTATGCATGATACATATTTTTGTGCGAAAACTTTTGTCGTCATTAGTTACTAGTTTCTTCAACCACCAAAAAAAACCCACACATGTTAAAAAGAAAAGATGTAAACTGAAACTGAACCTAGGACGGATGTGAAAACAATGTGATATAAAAACTGCTGCAACCTTAAAGGGGTTGTAAAATGTAGGGGTTGCAGACTGGCGCTGATTGACTTTAGGCAGTCTCAGTGTGTTTGTTCGGGTGGCCACCCTTTGAGAGAGACTTCAGTACAGGAATAGTAAGATACAGAAGACACAGTGTATCTGAAATCATTCTCTCAGTTTTACTGATAATACCAGGACAAATATATGCATTACAAAAAGGGAGGGGCCATAATACATTAATTTTGGGTAGTGAACAAAGAAATATTATGTTATGAATATGTGATTGGTTAATACAGACTACGTGTTCTGTAAAGATAAAAACAGACTTCTTATTCATTAAAAAAGCTTAGTAAGTAAATACAACAGCTGCCTAATATAATTAAGAAAAGAGAGGGAGCGTTTCTAGTATGAGATAGGGGAGTTATAGATAAAAATATATAACACAGTTCTAGCAATTAATAAGGAATGTCTCACATGTAATAGACTATATGAAAACAACACCTGTGAGAACAAGGAAAGATACATATCTAATAATTAGTAAAGAATGTTCTGCATGTATAATCTTTTTCTCAGAGATAAAAACTTACAAGCGATTATGGACTAGATTCAGGTAGAATTAGGCGGACGTAGCGTATCTCAGATACACTACGCCGCCGTAAGTTTGAGCAGCAAGTCCTGTATTCACAAAGAACTTGCGCTGAAACTTATGGTGGCGCAGTGTAACTGGGCGGGCGTAAGCCCGCCTAATTCAAAATAGGCTGGTTGGGGGCGTGTTCTATGTAAAATATGATGACCCCACGTATTTGACGTTTTTAATGAACGGCGCATGCGCTGTCCGTGGACGTATCCCTGTGAGCATGCTCCAAATGACGTCGGCAAATCGTCATGCTTTCGACGTGAACGGCCAGCCCCATTCACGGACGAGTTACGCAAACAACGTAAAATTTTCAAATTTCGACGCGGGAATGAAGGCCATACTTAACATTGGCTGCGCCATGTTTTTGGTGGTTTATCTATACGCCTGAAAACCCCTTACATAAACGGCGTATCTTTACTGCGACGGCCGGGCGTACGTTCGTGAATCGGCGTATCTAGCTGATTTACATATTCTAGGCGTAAATCAGTGTACACACCCCTAGCGGCCAGCGTAAATATGAAGTTACGATACATCGCGTAGGAGACTTACGCCGGTCGTATCTTAGCAACATTTAAGCGTATCTCAGTTTGAGCATACGCTTAAAGTTGCGACGGCGGGGATTCGGACTTACGACGGCGTATCTACTGATACGCCCGTCGTAAGTCTATGTGAATCTAGCCCTATGTGTGCAAGGCCTTTTAGAATTCTACTAAAATTTGTGAAATAATATTCACTCTGAAACCCTTAACCCCTTACAACCATATGTAACAGTTAAGGAAATACCCTAGCTTCAGAACCTTAACCCCTTACATAAAGGTTTGTTTTTATTTTCTAAATAGGTTCCTTTAAGCTAGTACATAGTTGGTTCACTTACCTTTTCCTTCGATTTCCCTTCTAAATGTTTTTTTTTCCTTTGTTTTCTTTGTCTGAATTTCTCACTTCCTGTTCTTCCTCAATAAGCTGTTCTGACTGACTAACCCCCATGGATGATGGGGGCAAGCTTACTGAGGAGAAACAGGAAGTGAGAAATTCAGACAAAGAAAAAAAAAACATTTAGAAGGGAAATCGAAGGAAAAGGTAAGTGAACCAACAATTCACTAGCTTAAAGGAACCTATTTAGAAAAAAAAAAAAAAACTTTGCAACCCCTTTAATCCGTATTCATCAGTTTTTCTTAGCAAAAAAACATCACTGAACTGATGCTGCCCATGTGAAGGAAAGTTCAAATCTGATCAGTTGCTATGAATTACCACTCCATTTACACTCTACAGGGAGTGCAGAATTATTAGGCAAATTAGTATTTTGTCCACATCATCCTCTTTATGCATGTTGTCTTACTCCAAGCTGTATAGCCTCGAAAGCCTACTACCAATTAAGCATATTAGGTGATGTGCATCTCTGTAATGAGAAGGGGTGTGGTCTAATGACATCAACACCCTATATCAGGTGTGCATAATTATTAGGCAACTTCCTTTCCTTTGGCAAAATGGGTCAAAAGAAGGACTTGACAGGCTCAGAAAAGTCAAAAATAGTGAGATATCTTGCAGAGGGATGCAGCACTCTTAAAATTGCAAAGCTTCTGAAGCGTGATCATCGAACAATCAAGCGTTTCATTCAAAATAGTCAACAGGGTCGCAAGAAGCGTGTGGAAAAACCAAGGCGCAAAATAACTGCCCATGAACTGAGAAAAGTCAAGCGTGCAGCTGCCAAGATGCCACTTACCACCAGTTTGGCCATATTTCAGAGCTGCAACATCACTGGAGTGCCCAAAAGCACAAGGTGTGCAATACTCAGAGACATGGCCAAGGTAAGAACGGCTGAAAGACGACCACCACTGAACAAGACACACAAGCTGAAACGTCAAGACTGGGCCAAGAAATATCTCAAGACTGATTTTTCTAAGGTTTTATGGACTGCTGAAATGAGAGTGAGTCTTGATGGGCCAGATGGAAGAGCCCGTGGCTGGATTGGTAAAGGGCAGAGAGCTCCAGTCCGACTCAGACGCCAGCAAGGTGAAGGTGGAGTACTGGTTTGGGCTGGTATCATCAAAGATGAGCTTGTGGGGCCTTTTCAGGTTGAGGATGGAGTCAAGCTCAACTCCCAGTCCTACTGCCAGTTTCTGGAAGACACCTTCTTCAAGCAGTGGTACAGGAAGAAGTCTGCATCCTTCAAGAAAAACATGATTTTAATGCAGGACAATGCTCCATCACACGCGTCCAAGTACTTCACAGCGTGGCTGGCAAGAAAGGGTATAAAAGAAGAAAAATTAATGACATGGCCTCCTTGTTCACCTGATCTGAACCCCATTGAGAACCTGTGGTCCATCATCAAATGTGAGATTTACAAGGAGGGAAAACAGTACACCTCTCTGAACAGTGTCTGGGAGGCTGTGGTTGCTGCTGCACGCAATGTTGATGGTGAACAGATCAAAACACTGACAGAATCCATGGATGGCAGGCTTTTGAGTGTCCTTGCAAAGAAAGGTGGCTATATTGGTCACTGTTTTTTGTTTTTGTTTTGTTTTTGAATGTCAGAAATGTATATTTGTGAATGTTGAGATGTTATATTGGTTTCACTGGTAAAAATAAATAATTGAAATGGGTATATATTTGTTTTTTGTTAAGTTGCCTAATAATTATGCACAGTAATAGTCACCTGCACACACAGATATCCCCCTAAAATAGCTAAAACGAAAAACAAACTAAAAACTACTTCCAAAAATATTCAGCTTTGATATTAATGAGTTTTTTTGGGTTCATTGAGAACATGGTTGTTGTTCAATAATAAAATTAATCCTCAAAAATACAACTTGCCTAATAATTCTGCACTCCCTGTATATGCTGCCATGTGCGTTGTTTATAAAATAAAAGCCTGAAAATGCTTGAAACCAAATTTTATATGCAGATGTACTGGAGCATAAGCTGACCAGCCTGTTGGTTGCCATGGTTATGTTGCTCCAGAAAAGAAAAGGCGCAGACCACAGAACACTACCAAATCCTGCGAGCAACTCAAATTTTTCACAATTAAAATGAATAAGGGACCGGATAATGGTTATAATTCTGCATGATTACCAGCATTTAATGCGTAATAGGTCTGGGTAACAATCGATCTTCAGGGGATAGCACACAATTTACAATCTTTGTACACAATTCTTACATTTGTGTAGGCTCATATGGGATCCAATGTACTAGTACTGTATGAACTGCATAAGATATTAAACAAGTATTGCTTAAATTATAATGTTCTAAAGAAACTACATAGCTGGCCACACATTACAATCTTTTCTAAATCACATTGTCATACTGTTGTGTAAGATAGTTATACAAAAGGCCCGTACACACGATCGGATATTCCGACAACAATTGTGTGATGGAAGGGTTTTGTCGGAAAATCCAACGTCAGTATGTCCCATCGGATAATTGTTGTCGGAATTTTCAACAACAAATTTTGGCTGTGCATGCTCTCAAATTGTCCGACAACAAATGTGTTCCGTCTGATTATCCGATCGGACTAAAATCAAAAGTACAAACACGCATGCACCAAACCAATGCTAACCATAAGACAACATTAGCAGAAGTTGCCCAAAGGGTGGCGCTAAAGAGCTTAAAAACAACGTAGTTTTGTGTATGTTGGCTGAAAAAGTTCTGCTGGTTGTATGCAGGACAGGTTCACGGCCAACGCCCTTCAGACAAAAATCCACAGATTTGTCCGATGGAATGCGATCGTGTGTACGAGGCTTTAGTCTCCCTCAAGGACCCAGGAGCAGTTGGAACATGCACACTCCCTACGGTTTAGCTGCCAAGAGAACTTTCTTTTCCTTACGGTGTGAGGAGGAGAATGCCTCTCCTGATGCCTGTCTGGTGGAAGAGATAAAAGGGAAAGTTTGGAAGGAGGAGGAACCGACCTCAGTCCTGAAAACCCTGTGTGATTCATGTAAAGACAAACACTCAGGTCCCACACACCTATGCTTTGTGTGAATGGAAGAAAGGGATACCTGACCAATTTAAGGGTTTCAAGTGTGAAAACAGCTGATCAGACTGAACTTTTTCTTATACGTCCAGACCTATTTGAAGGGAGCCCTACATCCACCAGCCAAGCCACTCCTAGCTCAAGCGTGGCACCAAAATCCCCGTCTTTAGCCTCTCTTAACCCAGAACTGTGTGCTGTCCTTGGAGAAATTATTGCCAAGTGCAAGAAAGATCCTGCGGACTATGTGATGGCTGGGTACCGGAAGCTTAGGGTCTTCTCAGGTAGACAACCAGTGCCCTCAGTGGAGGATGGGTTTGAGGAGTGGGTAGACTGTGCCACTCAGGCTTTGGAAGAATGGGAAGTTCCTGAAGCCCAGAAAAAACAAAGGGTCACAGAGAGTTTAAGGTAACCCCTTTCATTTACATAATCTGTTGTATTATAACGGGATATTGTGTTTCCCCATAAGTGACTGGGGTTCACAACTCTCATATTACCAGGTGTGTCAAGGGAGGGTTTTGAGCCACTTTAAGGCCCCTTTCACACTGGGGCGTTTTTCGAGCGTTTTTTTGGAGCCTCGTTCGAGCGTTATTTGAGCGAAGCCTCATCTGCAATCCCAATGTGCTGGTAAAGCACCGCTAAGACCCTAACGTTTTAGGGCGTTTTTGCAATGCCTCAGTGTGAAAGGGTAAGGCGCTTTTACAGCGCTTTCAATTCATTTCAATAGAGAGGGGCATTTTTGTTTTTTGTTTTTAAGTACCCAAAAGCTGCTCCAAAGATGCTGCTTGCAGGACTCAGTGTGAAAGGGTCCATTGAGATGCACGGAGAGCGTTTTATGAGCGTTTTAATAGCGCTATTCTTAACGCTAAAACGCTGTAAAAACGCTTCAGTGTGAAAGGGGTCTAAGGGGGTGATCAAACTGCATAATTTAACTGCAGTTCATTGATGTCATTAATCTGGCTATGAGTCCTCTCAGGGGCGCCTGAATTACAGGATTTGCAGAACAAATTACAAATCCTTTAGCAGGTATAACATGCACTTTAATTTTGTATACTTTGCATGAAATTCATACTAAGCCATACAAATGCATGCTTCTTTGAGCTCAGAAAGTGATTTTAAAATGAACAATACTTTAAAGGAGTTGTAAAGGAAAAAAAATGTTTTGCTGAAATGACTGTTTACAGGGTATAGAGACTTTGGGCCAGATTCATAAAGACTTACGACGGGCGTATAAGTAGATATGCCGTCGTAAGTCCGAATGCTCAAACTGAGATACGCTTAAATGTTGCTAAGATACGACCGGCATAAGTCTCCTACGCCGTCGTAGCTTAACTGCATATTTACGCTGGCCGCTAGGGCCCTGTACGCTGATTTACGCCTAGAATATGTAAATCAGCTAGATACACCTATTCACGAACATACGCCCGGCCATCGCAGTAAAGATACGCCGTTTACGTAAGGGGTTTTTCAGGCGTAAAGATAAACCACCAAAAAGATGGCGCAGCCAATGTTAAGTATGAACGTCGGAACCTGCGTCCAATTTTTCAAATTTTACGTCGTTTGCGTAAGGCTGCATTCACACCTGAGCGTTTTGTCGCCTGAAGCGCGACGCCCCAAAACGCTAAAGGGGAAAAAATACATTATTCTCTATGGAGATGGTTCACATCTCCACTACAAAACGCCTGACGCTGAACGCCTGAAGCCCAAACAAGTTCTGGACCCTTTTTTGACGCTCAAATTTGGGCGTTTGGGTCATTTTACATTGGTGACCCTAGACCTGTAAAAAATTGCCGTAAAAAACGCAGCGTTTTGTAGCAGCAAATCACGCCGCAAAACGCCACGCTCAGGTGTGAATGCAGCCTAACTCGTGAATGGGGCTGGCCGTAATTTACGTTCACGTCGAAAGCATTGACGATTTGCCGACGTCATTTGGAGCATGCGCACTGGGATACGTCCATGAATGGCGCATGCGCCATTCGTTAGAAACGTCAAATACGTGAAGCAACTAGAATTTTGCATAGAACACGCCCCCAACCAGCCTATTTTGAATTAGGCGGGCTTACGCCGGCCGAGTTACACTGCTCCGCCGTAAGGTACAGAGAAACTTCTTTATGAATACAGGACCTGCTGCTCTAACTTATGGCGGCGCAGTGTATCTGAGATACACTACGCCCGTCCAAATCTATCTGACTCTAGCCCATAATGGTTAACTGATTCCTTTTAAAAATGATTAAAAATAGATAAAAATCAATCATATAATGTATCTACAGTTTCAGTTTCGTTTTTGCATGCTGTGTGATGTACAAAAACACAGAGCCAATACAGGGCAGTGATGGTTTGTAAAACGAAACTCATTGGTGTTGTGGAGTTTTAGACACACAGTAATCACACCTTCTTGATTAGTGAACACAGAGAGAAAGCTCCCATGACTTTTTTCATCAGGAAACAGACAACCAGGAAGTGTTCAGAACAGAGAAGGATTAGAGCAAAAAACGAACAATGAGGACATGAAACCAGGACTGCAGTAAGGCAAAGGAAGCTATTTAGCTAAAAAAAATATTTCCTTTAGTGACCCTTTAACTGGATGCTGGTTCAGTTTATGAAAAAAGGAAGGCTAGAACCAGAGACAGTGAAAAAGGAAGAAGGGACAGCAAATACTTCTACTGAAGTGCCAGTGTAAACCTAATGTATTTGAAAACTATTGTCATTGATGAATAACTTTCTATAACAGACATAGATTTGCATAGGCCTTATATCGGAGTAGCTACAGTTTATTTGACTGATGTAAAGATTATGATGCCCATAGCAACAATTCTAATATCCCATTGCAAAACTTCAGGCAAACAATTTTTCATAGGCTTGTTGCCAGTCCACGGTAAATGCTTGTCCCTAGAAAACCAGGACAGATGGGAGCTATATTTTATAGGACACATATGGTGCCGAATTTCATCTAAAATAAATCCCCTGCGCGGTGAAATGTTTGTAGATCAGTTATTACCAGTGAAATTTCAACAGTTAAGCTTACATTTACAAAAAGATAAAGAGATATACATTGCAAATAAATGTACAGAAAGCATTTGATCCACTGTATTATGTAATGGCTCTCATTAGTTATATATGTTGACATGTTATAAGTCCCTTAATTAATAAAGTAGTTGTCTTTGTTGATTATTAATGAATGATCGTGCTAATTTGAGAACATAAAGCTAACGCCAACCTGACACACTGCTGTTGCGATTTTTTGCTCCAGTACCTGCAAGTGAGGACTGAAAACTTTTGGCCTGGAGGCCCAGTAAATCCAACTAGCATTTTTACAGTAGGGGCAGATTTCTGTGGGCTAAAAAAGTGTAACGAGCTAAATATTACATGATATCTCAGCAACAAGGCAAGTTTGCGCTACAAGATTGTCCTTTGTCAAACACTTTGATGACAGGTGTCAACAGAGAGCAGATAATGCCAAGGATGTGTCATTGACTATGGGTCCTGCTCTGTTTGATGTCCGAAGGGCCACCAGTCAAACATACAGTATGTCACTGGCCTAGAAGTGGGCCCTAGCTCACTTTTCCCTGAGGCAGGGTTCACACCTATGCGAATTGAGTGCGGCTTAAACCGCATCCAATACACAGAAGATTTCTAAATACATTGGGGCAGATTCACGTACAGCCGCGTAAAATTGTGTAAAGTATCTGATTTACGTTACGCCGCCGCAACTTACACGGACAAGTGCTGTATTCTCAAAGCACTTGCTCCGTAAGTTGCGGCAGCGTAGCGTAAATCGGCCGGCGTAAGCCCGCCTAATTCAAATGTGGAAGGGGGGGCGTGTTTTATGTTAAACTACTGTGACCCGACGTGATTGGCGTTTTTGCGGAACAGCGCATGCGCCGTCCGTGGAATTTCCCAGTGTGCATTGCTCCAAAGTACGCCGCAAGGACGTCATTGGTTTCGATGTGAGCGTAAATGACGTCCAGCCCCATTCACGGACGACTTACGCAAACGACGTAACTTTTTTAAATTTCGACGCGGGAACGACGGCCATACTTAACATTGGCTGCACCTCATATAGCAGGGGCAACTATACGCCGGGAAAAGCCTAATGTAAACGTCGTAACTTTACTGAGTCGGCCGCGCGTACGTTCGGGAATTCACGTATCTAGCTAATTTGCATACTCTACGCGGAATTCGACGGAAGCGCTACCTAGCGGTCAAAAAAAATAATGCAGTTTAGATCCGACGGCGTAAGAGACTTACGCCTGTCGAATCGAATGGATATCTATGCGTAACTGATTCTAAGAATCAGTTGCATAGATACGACGGCGCAACGCAGAGATACGACGGCGTATCTGGAGATACGCCGTCGTATCTCGTTTGTGAATCTGGGCCATTGTTTTCAATGAGGCTGGTTCACATATGTGCGATGCATTCGCACTGCGCATTGCCGAAAAAACGTGTGCGTATTTTAGGCCTTGCGGTGCAGCTCAGGTGCGAATTCAGGCCCATTATCTTCTATGGGTACGCAGCTGATTCGCAGATGTGTTCATTTCTCTCCAGGATTTCTCTCATTCAGCTAAATACACTTCCCCCCTCCCCTCTCCCAGGTCTCCAAATTCACAGCTAATCTGCAGCTAAAACACAGTGGATCTGCTAAACAGTTCTCTTATCTCTCTGCAGAGATAAGAGAGATAAAATTCGCACCGCACTAGTGTGAATCCGGCCTCAGTGTCTGGCAGTTGGCTGGCTGGTGGTAGAGCAAAGGATGGTCTTAGATCTGTCTATACATGGAAGAGTCTGGTGTTTCAGGATGCAATATCAATCCCTCATGCACAGCCAATCTCCCTATTACTGGCAGCAGCTATGGGGAAGCTTTAACCACTTAAGCCCCGGACCATTTTGCTGGCCAAAGACCAGGCCACTTTTTGTGATTCGGCACTGCGTTGCTTTAACTGACAATTGCGTGGTCGTGCGACATGACTCCCAAACAAAATTTACATCCTTTTTTTCCCACAAATAGAGATTTTCTTTTGGTGGTATTTGATCACCTCTGCAGTTTTTTTATTTTTTGCGCTATAAACAAAAATAGACTGACAATTTTGAAGAAAAAATGCTATATTTTTTATTTTTTGCTATAATAAATACCCCCAAAAAATATATTAAAATGTATTATATTTTCCTCAGTTCAGGCCGATACGTTTTCTTCTACATATTTTTGGTAAAATAAAATTGCAATAAGCGTTTATTGATTGGTTTACACAAAAGTTATAGCGTCTACAAAATAGGGGATAGTTTTATGGCATTTTTATTAATATTTTTTTTTTTACTAGTAATGGCGGTGATCAGAGATTTTTATAGTGACTGCGACATTATGGCGGACACTTTTGACAGCATTTTGGGACCATTGTAATTTTTACAGCGATCAGTGCTATACAAATGCACTGATTACTGCAAAAATTACACTGGCAGAGAAGGGGTTAACCTGTAGGGAGCGCTGAAGGGGTTAAGTGTGACCTAGGGAGTGCTTATAACTGTTGGGGGGCGTGGCTTGCCGTGACACGTCACTGATCGCTGTTCCTGATGACAGGGAACAGACGATCAGTGACATGACAGGGGAAGGACAGGGAGATGTTGTGTTTACACTCACATCTCCCCGTTCTTCAACTCTCTGACCCGATTGTGGGATACCGGTGGAGTCCGCGGGTCCCGCATGCACGGTCACAGAGCTCGCAACGTAACCACACGTCTCGCAAATTAAAGAAGATGTATATATACGCCCATTTGTGCAGCCGTGCCATTCTGTTGACGTACATCCTGGTGCGGCGGTCGGGAAGCGGTTAAAGAGTAAAATGTTTCAGAACTCCAACAAGTGAGCATATTTAGTGGGGTGAATCAGTTTAGGATTAGCTTCTCTGACATGTTTCCTCAATCCTTTCTCCTAATTATCTTTAATCCAGTTACCTACTGCTCCCTGGATCTTGGACTTGCCCATTAGCAAATCACAGTTTCCCTTGTTTTCTGTACCCTTGTTTTTATAGTTCAAGATCAGTTTATGTACAGTTAAATAAAAAACAGAGAGTAAAATTTGCACTAATCACTAGGAAAAAGAAACAAGGAGGTGTAACATCACCAGACATAAATAGATATTACAAAGCAGTAATTCTTTCACGAATGGTAGAATGGGTTAATGGAAAAAGTAAGAAAACATGGATTAGGATTGAAAATACACAAAAATATATAGGTACCATGGAAATATAGAATACTAAATTAGGAGTCACATGATATAACCAAAAACGTATTTAAAATTTGGGATTCGGTATATCGACAAAAAAAGTGGATATACAATTTAACGCTAATAACACTCACAGGAACACATTTTTTCACGCCTGAGAAGGGGACCTCTTTTGGTGGTAGAATGGGGAATGCACAAATAAAGGACACCATAGAACATGGGAGGATAAGAACACCTCAGGACTTGAAGGAAATACATGGCTGGAAGATTAGCGTGTGGGAATATCTGCAATTAAAACACCTGGTAAACACATTACCTCAACCATTTAAGGATGGTAAAGATCTAAATCCAATTGAAAAACTATGCTGTACACAACCCCCACTGAAACACGTGATATCAAAAGTATATGAAAACTTGACAGATCTAGAAGGGTAAGGCCTCGTACACATGATAGGTTAACCAGAGGACAACGGTCTGGTGGACCGTTTTCATCAGTCCAAACCGATCGTGTGTGGGCCCCATAGGTTATTTAACCTTAGGTTAAAAAAAAGCCAACTTGCTTTAAAATTAACCGATGGATTCCTAACCGATGGGAAAAAAACAATCGTTAGTAGGCACGTCCATCGGTTAAAGATCCACGCATGCTCAGAATCAAGTTGACGCATGCTTGGAAGCATTGAACTTCGTTTTTTTCAGCACGTCGTTGTGTTTTACGTCACCGCGTTCTGACATGATCGTTTTTTTAACTGATGGTGTGTAGGCACGACTGATCATCAGTCAGCTTCATAGGTTAACCTATGACAACGGTCCTTCAGACCGTTGTCCTCTGGTTAACCTATCGTGTGTACGAGGCCTAAGGCCTCGTACACACGACGGGACATGTCCGATGAAAACGGTCCGCGGACCGTTTTCATCACACATGTCCGCTGGCGGATTTTGGTCTGATAGCCGTACACACCATCAGACCAAATTTCCCACGGACAGCGAACACGGTGACGTGGCCCTGGAAGGTCAATGCTTCCACGCATGCGTTGAATCACTTCGACGCATGCGAGGGCTTTCGGCCGAGCGGACATGTCCGGTGAGTCGTACAGACGACCGAACATGTCCAACGGACATGTTTCTTAGCATTCTAAGAAACATTTGTCTGCTGGAAACCTGTCCGATCCGCCGGAAAATTGTCCGGTCGGCCGTACAGACGACCGAACATGTCCGCGGAAACTGGTCCCCAGACCAGTTTCAGCAGACATGTTCGGTCGTGTGTATGAGGCCTAAGAGACACATCCCTTTATAGGGAAATGGGAAAAAGAAACAGGTATGAATTTAGATGAACAACAAGTCGAGAGAATGATAGGAGCAGTCTATAATTATGCTACAGATATAATACAATAGAAATGAATTACAAGTTGTTAGCAAGACGGTATATAACCCCAGATAAGATCCACAAATACTAGCAAGGAAAATCCTCATTTTGTTGGAGGGAATGCGGCCAGAGTGGTACAATGACTCATATCTGGTGGGATTGCCCTAAAATAAAGGATTACTGGCAGGAAATTCAGGATTACACAGGAGAAATAACTGGAGAAAAGATATGAAATAATCTGCAGACGTGCTTGTTTCATGAAATAAAAGTTTCAAAAAAGCAATATAGGAAAACACTAACCCCAATATTGTTAAATGTAGCGAAAGGTCTGATCCCCAAAAAGTGGCTATGAGTAAGAAAACTCAGAAATAAAGGAGTGGTTCGAGTGAATAGAATACTTCAGCAAAATGGTCAATCTATGCAGTAGAGAAACAGGGCAAGCGGAAAAATATAACAGCACCTGGAGAAGATGGAAAGACTTTAAGGCCTCTGAGAAATATTTGGAAAAGATGATGGAGTGTGGCAGGGACTGACAGGGCTGAAAGAAGCAAAGAGAGGGATGGCAAGCCATATGGGGTATAGGAGGGGGGAGAACGGTGGGAGGAGGGAGAAATAGGATAGGGTAAAAATAGAATTTAGTAAACACGATATAGAGGGAAACCGCTTTTGTGAATGGGTGGGTGGTTAGATTTTTTTTAAGATTAAAATTTGAATATGCTGTCAGCAGAAATAATTTAATAAAGTATTTGAAGAAATACCCCTATGATGTGAAACTGAGATTCAGACAGTAAATGAACGTAAAGTTGAATAAGTATCTCGACCAAATTCTCTGAAGTGGTTAAAAAAGAAAAAAAAATACAGTTAAAGTGGTTGTAAACCCTTACATACAGTATACCCAGTGAAGTGACTGGCCTTTTTTTTTTGCTTCAGGCCTCCCTGACTAAATGAGTTTAGCATAGTTTAGGATACACCTTATTTTAATTTTTATGCTCTATTATATTTGTATGCCCTTTCTTTTTTCACTATTCCACCCGCGTTTTTTTTTTTTAGTCAGCAGCTACAAACACTGCAGCTGCTAACTTTTAATAAGGACACCTACCTGTCCTTGGTGCCCATGATTTCGCACCGCCATCCTTACTGAGGAAAACAGCTTTTGTGAATGGGTGGCTGCTTTCTGGGATACACACAGTTCCCAGAAGGCAGCGCGCCCCATTCCCCAGAAGACACCGGGAGGAGAACGAGGAAGAAGACCTGCCGCGGCAGGCATTTCATTTATTTTTTTCAATTTTTTTTTCAATTTTTTTGCAGGTTTTTGGTCTAATTTTTTTTTAGGGTGGAACTCCACTTTAAGTACAGGGTGCACCCATAACACTGGATTTGCAAAGTGTTAACTGGTTCCTAAAAGCAGAAGCTGTTTGGTATCTCTGTCTGATTGAAACCAAAGCAGATAATAAAGTTGGTAAGTTCCTTTTAGGTAAGCGATCAGGGGAAGATTGATTTTTTTAGTCACTGAAAAAGTTGCGATTTTTATAAATATTTAACTTTGCTGCATTTGTATGTTAATACAGCAATTAAATATTAAATCCATAGCATTTATACTGTTTTTTCTTTACTAACATTCCTACAATTAATTGCATACTTCTTGAATAAATTGGGCTAAAACACTTTTTGCAGTAGTTGATTTTATTTTATTATTTACTGTCTCGCACTACACTGCATGTTTATTTTTTTCATGTTTATTTTGCCTAATGATGCCTCGATCATACCTGGACATCCATAGCACACACTGTCCCCATACAAGTAAAAATGTGCATTGTTAGTCTAACTTTAAAACTGCAGAGTATAGAGTACTGGTTGCATGTCTCTCTTCGATATTTTCTCAGTCACTGACCGGGAACACATGTACAACAAGCAGGGCTTTTTTTTCTGCAGGAACACGGGGGAACGCAGTTGCGGCACCTCCAGCTCTGAATGTATTTAATGGTGCTCGGAGGAGGGTAGGGTGTGGAACCAAGGAATGGTGCTCAGAGGTGGGTAGGGGGTGGAACCAAGGAATGGTGCTGGGAGGTGGGTAAGTAGTGGAACCAAGGAATGGTGCTCAGAGGTGGGTAGGGGGTGAAACCAATGAATGGTGCTTGGAGGTGGGTAGGGGGTGAAACCAATGAATGGTGCTTGGAGGTGGGTAGGGGGTGGACACAAGAGGTGACTCAGAAGGAGGGAGTTCCTGCACCTACTTTCCGAGAAAAAAAAGCCCTGACAACAAGTGAACCCAAGACCTCTAATCTATATGTTTGTTCTTGGTAAATTTACCCATTGAATTAAAGCCATTAGATCAACATAACATAATTTTTCAAAAAGAGAAGTGTGCACTGATGTTCATCTCAAAGTTGTAAATAAAGATTCCATCAACAAATCACAGTTTCCTTCAATTTATGTGCCCTTGTTTTTTCTATCAGTTCAAGAGCAGTTTCTTTACAGGTAAAGTGGTTGATACCTAGTGAAGTGACTGGCCTCAGGTGATACACAGAGATGGAACAAGCCCTCCTACATAAATTGTACCTGTTTATCTGCAGTCTTCTCTTCTCTACAACCGTGCAAAGTGCTAAATTTCTAAAGCTTATCTGAGAATCCAGAAAAAATGGGGTGGAGAGTTGAAATTACACTCTGCAGAGCTCAGTGAAGAAAAGCTCAGAGCTGATTGGAGGGAAGAGTCACACGTACCTCCACACAGCACACAGAGCTGAGGCTGACAATCTACTTGAGGTCCCTTACCTGTCATAATTTTTCTCTTGGTGTCAGGGAAACTAAAGTGACTCATGCTGATAGCAGAGGAAGAAGGCAGCAGTGACACTTAGTGCTCTTAATTGAGACAAGTACACACATTAGAATGATAGGCTTTGTTCATATTTTATTTCTGACATTTGCAACCACTTTAAACTGTCCATACATCTATAGATTTCTAGAATTCAGTCTGCAGATAAAATAATCTCTCACTGTGGCATTTGTATTTTTACAGTCAGCGCTGCTTTCAGAGCACTTGAACAGTGCCTGCATATGACTGGATGTAGGCACTGTTCAGACAACTGTTTTCCACCTGGCCATAGCCGTGAAACATGTAGAAGATTTGATTACTCCGGAGGTGTTGTTTCTCTACAAGCCCAAGTATTGGTATTTGAGACTTGATATTGGCTATACAACTTACGAGTGCATATGTCTGTTTTTTAGTGAATGCAGGGCTCTGGGCTTAGTAACCCTAATAAAGCTTAGACAGCTGAGTTGATGTAAAGGAGAGCACAATAACATTGGGTATCTTTGTCTCAAGGAAGGATCATCATTTCATTTCTTATCCTAGCTTCACAAGAGTAGGAAGTGAAGAGTAATCTCCCCAGTAATACTCACTGACAGCAATAAAACTTGACTGAGGTCCTAACCTCGCTCTACAAAACTGAAAAATAAAGTTTTGGAAGGATTTGGGCTTTCCGCGGAACAAAATATTTAAATATTGTATACCATTCTATTTTCATTTTGATGAAAGTATTAAAAATTGACATATGCTTTCTTTTCTTGGAGCAAAATATTTTTGTCTAAATCCTATGAGTCAGACATGACTGGTACATCAGTTGGTACAGATAGGAAAGCAGCTACAAAATTGAGCATTTTGATTTTCATTTTTTTTTTTTTTTTACAGTATCACACAAATACCCAGAAAAAGATGAGACATTAATAGATTCACTCATAATTTGAATGTCAGTTAAACTTACTGACACATAGAAGCTTAGAAGCCTAGATAAAAGTGCAGTGACTAAGGTATAATAGATGTCCCCAACTTAAAAACCTGACAGACCATCCCAGACCCAACCTTCTCAACGATCCCACCAATACCAGGCCACACCAAAACTTGTCAAAATAGCCACGGCAGCCTTTTATTAACATATAACTAAAGATTTTTTATTAGTTGTGCACATAGTATACAGGGATTAGAGGGATTAGAACAACTGTTGGGCAAATGAAAATAAACAGGGGTTATAACTAGAGGTGCACCGAAATGTAAATTTCAGAACCGAAACAAAACCAAAATAAAAAAAAATGTCAGGCCGAAACCGAAAATTACTTTTCTTTTTTTTTTTTAATAATTGTATGTTAAGACACCACCCCCACCTCCTGCCACAATCACCTCCTGCCCCCACCACCCCCTGCCACCATCACCTCCTGTGAGCTCTTGCCGCCATCACCTCCTGCCCCCACCACCTCCTGCCAGCTCTTGCCACCATCACCTCCTGCCAGCTCTTGCCGCCATCACCTCCTGCCCCCACCACCTCCTGTCAGCTCTTGCCACCATCACCTCCTGCCATCTCTTGCTGTCATCACCTCCTGCTCCCACCACCACAACCTCCTGCCAGCTCTTGCCGCCATCACCTCCTGCTCTCACCACCACCTCGTGCACCCACCACCCCCTCCTGCCACAATCGGCTCTTGCCACCATCACCTCCTGCCCCACCACATCCTGACAGCATTACCTTCTGCCACCATCACCTCACCCACTTCCTGCTACAGTGACTACCTCTTATTTGTCAACACCCCTGCCGCTCTTTAAAACCTATAATGTAAGGTGTTCTGTCTGATATGAGCAAAACAAGGTATTTCACTGTAGTTTTCCTTTTTAGGTTTGTCACAGGGACTCGCCATAGGCAGAGGCAGAGGACGGAGCCGTGACAGCCCAGCGGCCATCCTTTTTACGGGCACCCGATGTCCATATCAGCAATTTTTAAGCTATTTTCGACATGTCGCCAAAACAGCTGTTTTTGGACGATATGTATCGGCACCGATATATCGGTGCATCCCTAGTTATAACCATACCTTATTATTTTCAAAATGAAAAAACTTTTTGCCTTTAGTTCTACTTTAAATATGTAACAAAAAATTATCAAAAAATCCCTTTAAAACAGAAATAGCCACTAAACACATTTCCAAATATTTTATCTACAGAACTACTTAAATGTACTGTACATAGGTCCCGAGCGGCAACACACCCACTCAAAGACAAATATCCCAACTATCCGCAGAAACCTCTCCATGTCTCAAATATCCAGTTACACCATGAATGGGTTCCCTACCATTAGACTAACCCTGAGCTTTTAGGCCACTAAAGATCCCAACCTCCTGCTGTAACAACCAACATCAAAGTCACTTTGAAAATCCACCACCTCCTGAACACAACAAAGCTCCTGTTGGACCACCATTGACCACCAATTAGGTAACTGATTGCAACATTCGGCCCAAACATTAGCCCTTTCTACTTATATCCACTAGTAAGTTAGCCATGTATGCCCTCCACTTATAACACTTTATTCTTACTTGTATGCTAATGTTCTATTTCTTTTTTCACTATGCGTTTACAATTTGTATTCACTTAGTACAAGGTGCCCCCATAACACTGGTTTTCCAAAAGCAGAAACTGTTTACGATCAAGATTTTGGGGTAAACAATCAGGGTAAAATTGATTTTCTTATATAAATGTTTAACTTTGCTGTATGTATGTCATACCAGGAACTCAGGAAACGCTAAAACTACATTACCAAGGCATACCGTACATTTTTTCATGGTCAAATCAGACATGCTAAGACAGAATCCTAACAAAGGATGGATTATCTGATCTAATTGCATTGTGATGTCCGACAATGTGTTAATTAAACATATATTTCACCCATAATTTATAAGTAAACCGACATGTTCAGCCCACACTGAATTCTACTTAACTACAGGCAAGCATAATTCATTTATAGTTGGAAGTCTATTTGCACATTCTTTTAGAGTTCACATATCAAAAAGCACAGTATCTTAAACCCAAGACACATCTTTCTTATCTCATTGTATCCATTAACACTTATTAGAGAAGTAAGTAGGTTGGTTAACAGGAATTGCAGATCTGGAGTGCTTGCAGATAGCACAAGGTCATGACATAGTAATAAATGGATTATAAATATAGCGTTTCTAACAGTAAAATTAGTAATCAGATTTTAGTAACTGATTAGAAGAATGTTTCAGTATCTTGCTTGGAAAATGTTACCTTCCTGGAAAATGATTTTGAAGAGATCCTCAGACAAGGGAATATGCCGAGTCCTTTGATGTCTGTCTTCACAAAATAAACTATTTTAACAGACAAAGCTGTTTACACCATTATCGACAACTACTGCTACTTAAGCCCCATACACACTATTGGATTTTCTGCAGATTTTTGTCTTCAGATTTCCCAAAACATGTAGTGCAAGGGCCTGCCTGATTGCATACAAATTGAAACTCTAAAGCCCTGTACACACGATCAGTTTGTCCGATGAAAACAGACCGATGGACTGTTTTCATCGGTCAAACGGATCGTGTGTGGGCCCCATTGGTTTGTTTCCCATCGGTTAAAAAAATAGAAAATGTTTTACATTTTTCCTATGGATAAAAAAACGATCGAAAAAAAAACGATCGTCTGTGTGGAAGTCCATCGGTCAAAAATCCATGCATGCTCAGAATCAAGTCAACGCATGCTCTGAAGCATTGAACTTAATTTTTCTCAGCACGTCGTAGTGTTTTACGTCACCGAGTTTGGACACGGTCAGATTTTTGACAGATGGTGTGTAGGCAAGACTGATGAAAGTCAGCTTCATCGGATATCCAAGAAAAAATACATCGGATTAGATTCCATCAGATATCCGATTGTGTGTACAGGGCTTCAGGCTCGGTTCACACCTATGCAAATTGAATGTGCGTTTCCCTGCATCCAATTCACATAGCAGGAGCATGTGACTGACTCTCTATGGAGTCAGTTCACATATCTCCGCAGCAGGTGCGGGGTGTGCAGGAAAAACGTGTGCCTTTTTTCGTGCGTTACAGGTCCAAATTCAGCCCAAAATTCGGGCTGAAATCGGACCTGAAACGATGAACCAGCACGCACCGGACCCCTGCTGTGCGACGGATGCGGCGGTAGTGTGAACCAAGCCTAAAGGAAAGGTTTGACCTCATATTATATGGTTTTGGTAAATCTGAAGACAAAAATCTGCAGAAAATCTTATAGTTTGTATGGTGTCTTATACTTTTAATTAACCATATAAACCTTATGTTCCAGTCTGATCTTTTTATAAAAGATAGACAGTATGAATTCTTGTAACTTACAGTACTATTTGTCATCATCCATTGTACACTGAAAACATGATTTTGGGGTAAGAAATTTTCCCTTCATGTACAGTAACTAAAGACTATTGCTCTCGGTTTCTAAATTGTTTGGAATGGCTGATATATTTGAACAGTGTGGTTTTTTCAGATTTACACCTATAGTAAACTTGCGCTTGCATGTAATCTGTCATCCCTGATCCCTTTGGAAAATGCTTGTTGCTTAGATGGTATGGCAATTTAGTTTCTTCAATACGTTAAAGAGGAACTTCAGTGAAAACTTAAAAATGAAAAAAAAAAAAAGACACTTAAGGACTTAAAGTGATGCTAAAGACGGAAGTTTTTTTTATCCTAATACAGTCTGTTCTTTAAGATAAAAACCTTTTGTGTGCAGCAGCCACCCTAAGCCCCCTTATTACTTACCTGAACCCCACATCTAGCCAGCGATGTCCCTCTTAAGTGGCTGAGACACAGAAGTGGGACCATTGGCTCCTGCTGCTGTCAATCAAAGTCAGTTAGCCAATCAGGAGAGAGATGGGCTTGGCTGAACCGGGGCTCCTTGTTTGAATGGACACACAGAGCTGTGGCTTGGCTCACGTGCCCCCATTGCAAGCTGCTTGCTGTGGGGGCACTGGACAAGAGGGAGGGGCCAAGAGAGACAATGAGATACCTGAGAAGAGGAGGATCTGGGCTGCTCTGTGCAAAACTACTGCAACAGAGCAGGTAAGTATAAATTGTTTGTTATTTTTAAAGAAAAAAATAGATTTAGTATCACTTTAATTTTACCAGTGAATCAGTTATTTTTACAACACTCACTAATGTTCTGTTGGGTGGACATTTGCAGCAAGAGCAGCAGAAGCCAGCGCCCGTTCTCTTCCTAGATCTCCAGCAGAACTCATGAAAACTCATCATGCCCTGCAAACTCACACATCTGCAGTGTGGCAAATAATTTTTTACGCAACGCAGTAGTTTACTCCCACAGCTATAACAGCCAGTATGTGCATGCAAAGAGCAGAGGAGAGGTGGAGGAGGAGCTGTCGGTCATTCAAGTGACAGGATAAGGTTGTTGTGGAAATGCATGATTCAAAAGGGGGCAGGGCAAGGGGAGCACCTATTCTTCTAAAGCTTTGCTTTCTCTCCCAAGGACAGTAATCTCCCGATTTGAAAAAAAATGTGCCCAGAGACTCTTGGTATTTGTGAAGATGCTATCCCAGGAGTCAACAGGACTAAAAATTGCATCATTTGCCTAAGCAAAAAAAAAAGGGGTACAATCAAGAATTAAGGTATTTGGAGTTCAATTTTATTTTATCCAATTATGTTATAGGAGGGGATAAGAATTACAATTAGAGGAACTTTGAGTGAAGGCCCGCTTATAGGTATTGTCCCGAACAAGCATTCAGGTCAGGAAAGTCAAAGTGAATTCAAAATCTCTGATGTACCTACTTGTTAGGGGTTACTGAATCAGAAAGAACTGAAACCACTGCTTAAAGTGGATGTAAACCCACTCTCATCCTTTCTAAACTACTGCCATAGTGCTGATCTATAAGGATATACATGCCTCCTGCATGTATCCTTACCTGTCAAATGTTTCCCCTCTGTCTGTTATGAGACCCGAAAAACTGCAGATTCTGTGGGTTGGTCTGTTGTCTGGAGCTCGTGGGTGGAGTTGTGATGTCAGTAGACTCCCCGTCCACCTCTACACGCCCCTTGTCAACATGCATTTTCTCTTGTGTATTCCTTACACTAAATTCTGCTATAATCACTAACATCCAGTCAAAATCCAGAAAAGTAACCACATGACTTCAGAAAAGGAGTAGGGGTGGGAATTTAAAAATAATGCCTGCCTTAGGCTAGTGCATGAGATATGTAAATAACCTGATGTTGCAAATGTGACAAGGTGACCTCAGACACACACACTGCAATCCTGCCCAGCTTTCACTAGATACATCTAACCTAAATCAGATCACTTGTCTGTGTATATTCTGCTTTCTGTTCTGTGTTTTCACTGCAATATACATGCATTTCCTCATCACACTGAACTGTGGATCACACCCCATGATGAGAAACATCCAGTCAAAACACAGTAAATGCAGCCAATCCTGGGAGAGCTGGAAGGGAGAGGAGGGGAGAAGAGAGGGATGTGAATTGAACTTTTTACACAGGATGTGTCTCTGTCTCAGGCTAGTGCATGAGGTATGTAAATAACCTGTCACTCACAGCAAGGGGGCGGAACGGACTAAGGTTTTTCTCTGTAAGTCCGTTTTATTTCACTGAACAATCAGAGCTGGATTAACTCTGTGTGGCAAGACTGGGCACAGATCATAGGAAATCTTATACCCTACATTGTGACATCAAAACATTTTTTTTTTTCGGGTTTACATCCACTTTAAGCAGGATGACTTGGCAACTAGCATTTTCAACAGAAGTTGGCCAAAAGGACTTAGGGCCAGATTCACGTAGCCCGGGCACAACGTAACCTAAATGATTTAAGTTACACCGCCGCAAATTTCCCAAGTTAGTTGCCCGATCCACAAAGCACTTACCTGGAGATTTGCGGCGGTGTATCCTAAATCCGTCCGGCGCAAGGCGGGCCAATTCAAATGGGGCGAGTCCCATTTAAATTAGGCGCGCTCCCGCGCTGGACGTACTGCGCATTCTCCCGACGCGAATTTCCCGACGTGCTTTGCGCAAAGTTACGTTGCGCCAAGGTTTTGTGAATCGTGACGGGTAAAAAAGAGTTGCGGCGGGAAAAAAAAAATAAAAAATAAAAATTGAAAGCGACGTGGGAAAGTGTACTGGTGTACTAACTTTACACTTTGTAAAAGGTACCCTATCTTTGCGATGGCAAACTAACACTTGCGGCGACTTCACGAAGGGAAAAAGTTTTGTGGATCGCCGTAAGTGCTAATTTGCATACCCGACGCTGGTTTACGACGAGAAATCCCCCCAGCCGTCGTATCCCTTTTGTGAATCTGGCCCTTAGTACCTTGAGCAGTGTTAATCTTTTGCTACTGACAGATTTTATCACTTCCTCTTTGGGTGCTACACAAGAGATTTGTAGCAGCTTAGTTGTGCTACTGAAACCACTAGCGACTAACTGATAAACAGATAGAACAAATGGCTGCTTATGAAATAAGCTACACAAGTATCATGGAGTAGCATCTTGCAGCAATCAATTGCTGATTGTGATTGGAGCATTAAAAAATGAATGCAAAATGATTTCTACTACAAGCTTCTGCATGCTACCTGTGTAGCTTATTCCATAGGGAGTCATTTTACCCTTTTGTTTGGCAGTCAATTGATACCTGCAATTACCTGCAATTTTTGTAGCATGACTAAGCTACTAAAAAAAACTTCCATGTAGATTCAGCCTAATGAGATGACTGCCAACAAGTGTATAAATCTCAATGTAGCAGGAGATTAAAAATCACCCATGCAGCTCTAGTCTAAATAGTTTCTCAGTACAGGTTTCTTTTATTTATACTAACATGTAAAATACCCAATGTTCTGTTATGAGTGGAAAACTATGCATGATCCATGATGTGATCATTTAAAGAACCAAGACCCATGCTCTTAGGAGCGACCAGTCCATAAGGGGCACAGGGGCACTGTCCCCCTAGTTTGCATAAGGGGGTTAATTGCGCCGGACTCATAAGATTTCTATGATTTTTTTTCTTATTAAGCCACATTATTAGAGCCGGAGGCTTGAAAAAGGTTGGGCTCGGGGTGCAGTGCTCTGCGCCCTAACCTACCCACCTGTGACACTACGAATCAATATTTGCTATTGTCTTCTGTCATCTTCTCCCAGCCAATCAGGTCAGGAGGCGGATCGGGATGGTCGGGAGGAGAAGCTGAGGAGAGCTGCTGAGTTTGGGGGATCGTGGAGGGGTGAGTGCGGGGGGACCGCGGAGGGCTGAGTGTGAGGGACCATGGAGGGCTGAGTGTGGGGGACCATGGAAGACTAAGCGCGGACCTGGGGGGGGGGGGGGGGTTGTTTGCTGCCTCCCAAAAAAGTTTAGCACCAGCCACCACTGTATGCTCTAGTTCATGAGAGACTCATAATGGTTTAATTATATAGCTGTGATATTTCAAAAAGCCTAGGAATAATGTATGGAGCCCTGGAAGATAGAGCAGAAGGTTGCAGCCTTGGATCAACAAGCCTTGAGGTCCAGGAAATGTTGTGCCAATTGCAGTTTCACCGATTTAAATATGATCCTACTCTACAGTTTGTAAAGGTAAACCACTGACACCAGTTAATTCAGTGATGACTTTACCTTACTGCCCATTCCCCACCTATCCATTTCTATTGCTGCTTATTCCTAGCAAAACAGCTCACAAAAAAATATCAAGAAACAATACCGGTAATTGGTTTCCTGATGATGAAAAGGAAATCGGAGAACTGGAGCTGAAGAATCTTACCAAATCCTATTATTTTCATATGATTTACTGATCTGTTTAAGCTTTTATTAACTATCACAATTCTCAGTTTTGAAGAACTTCCTGCACAAAGTCTTTCTTGCTATGTACTGGAATACTGTGAAAACTGAATGATCAATTCAATTCCTAACATTAAATTAAACTCCATCAATCATATCTTACAGGCACAATCAACATTCTCTTTCGGGTTGGGGATGGAGCTCTTGTATTTTGCATGTGTGTTTATCAAACTGCTATGTATTAGAGAACATATGATCTAAGACTGGGAGAACCATGGCTCCAAGGTCCAGCATGTAGGCAAGTAATAATATAATAATGGCATTGTGGAAATGGAAAGTAATTCAATTTAGACTGCAGCCATTCCTGTCTCCTCATACTATATAGTTTAACCTCTGTACTGCTGCAGTAAAGTACGATGTACACTGTAATACTCAAGATGATTTGTTTTTATTAACACAATAAAATGACCCCAAATCCACACTTGCAAAGGTAAATGTAATATTGCCATACTTTGACGGATTTGACACAAATTGGATCTTTTTATACAACAATGAATGTGAATTTCATTGAACATTCACCGGT
Source organism: Rana temporaria (assembly GCF_905171775.1). Lineage (NCBI taxonomy): Eukaryota > Metazoa > Chordata > Amphibia > Anura > Ranidae > Rana > Rana temporaria. The sequence continues at coordinate 133,895,548 of NC_053494.1, forward strand.
AGTGAATCAATAATTGTTATTTAAAACAAATGCATCTGTTAGATTTACCTACAGTAAAGGTTGGTGAATGTCAGATTCTGTGTTTTTATAAATATGCCCCTAGATTTGAATTAAATATAAATGTGTCATGCAGTATCACTCAAACCACTGTGCAATACGTGCTTCAAACCATGCATTAAATAAACTCCAAATTTTTTTTTTTATAATGTCCATTTTCCATATGTGTGAATAAAAGTAAAAAACATAATAGGTAGAAAAATTACTTAAAAAATGTACTTTAAAAATTAAACTGTTAGTAAGGCAGGACTGTAAATATCCATTTATCAGGTGATTATGTATCATTACTGCTAGATAAAAACTGTGCCCATCAAATGCACCCTAACTGTGCCCATCAATTGCAGCCTCACTGTGCCCATCATATACAGTCTCACTGCGCCTGTCATATGCAGCCTCACTGTGCCCATCACAGTAGGCCAATCACGTCCACATTTCAAGTAAAAGAAAATAAAACCTCATCAGAGCCCCCTTTTACATCAGGTGTACCAATCAGAGTCCCCCTTTACAACAGGTGTCCCCATCAGCTTCCCCCTATACAAAAGGTGTCCTCATCAGAGTCCCACTATACATTAGGTGTCCCAATTAGAGTCCCCCTTTACAGCAGGTGCAGCAGGTGTCCCCATCAGAGCCCTCCTTTACATTAAATGTCCCCATCAGAGCCCTCCTTTACATTAAATGTCCCCATCAGAGTCCTCCTTTACATTAAATATCCCCATCGGAGCCCCCTTTACATCACATGTCCCCATCAGAGTCCCCCTTTACATCAGATATCCCCATCGGAGCCCCCTTTACATCACATTTCCCCATCAGAGTCCCCATTTACATCAGATGTCCCCCCTCTCCCCCCTCGTACTCACAGCTTTCACACAAGTCGCCTGTCATCCACCTTTGGACAGCTGAGATGAGTGAGAGAAAAGTGAAGGCCCAGGACCTGCCAATCACACACCACAGCAGGGAACAATGCTATAGAGGGAGTGTTCAGGGCGCAGAGCTCAGCGCCCCGAGGACTTACTAAAGGAAGCCAATAGTGCTTCTTGTTTGCAATCACATGTTTGCAAACATGTCATGCTTCCCATATCAGCTGCGTGTCTGGTGCCCTGCACACACTTTAGGGACCAATATTAAAAAAAAATGTATTATTTTTTTCAGTGATTGCAGTACGTCATGCTTCCCATACACCTGTGTGTCTAGCATCCCGCACACACTTAAAGGGCCAGTATTTTTTTTTATGATGAGTAGCTTTTGGGGGAGGCGCCCCTGCACCCCCTATGGGCGGGTCACCACTGATTCATATACTGTACAAACAATCCTTACATAATAAACATATGCAATAGTGCTATTTATAATGTCCATTCCAAATGTGAAAGAAACGCAAGTCCTTGAAATAATATGCAAACGTGCAAAATGCAAACTGCTGTATTCTGCACTGTGCAAGTGATAAAGTGCCAAGCTATTGACTGTGAGTGGAAACTTTTTACACTTTTTTAACCTTAAATAAAAATGGAGTTATGCTGCGTACACACGACCGTTTTTTGGGTTCTAAAAAATTATGTTTTTTTTTATGTTATTAAAAATGATCGTGTGTGGGCTCCAGATGTAAAAAATGGCCATTAAAAATTTCAAACATTTTTTCACAACGTTTTTAACGTTGTTGTTTTTAGGGTTGTAAAAAATGGTCGTGTGTGTGGGCTTTAACGACGTGAAAAAAACACGCATGCTCAGAAGCAAGTTATGAGACGGGAGTGCTTGTTCTGGTAAAACTAGCGTTCGTAATGGAGTAAGCACATTTATCACGCTGTAACAGACTGAAAATCGCAAATTGTCTTTTACTAACACAAAATCAGCAAAAGCAGCCCAAAGGGTGGCGCCATCCGCATTAAACTTCCCCTTTATAGTGCCGTCGTATGTGTTGTACGTCACCGCGCTTTGCTAGAGCATTTTTTTTTCACGATCGTGTGTAGGCAAGGCCGTTTTAATGATCGAGTTGAAAAAAACTTTGTTTTTTCTAGACCCTTAAAAACTTAATTTTTTACAACCCGAAAAACGGTCGTGTGTACGCGGCATCACAATTTGGAGATTTTCTTGTAATGAACGAGAGAAAACTTGCAAACCCTGGTATCTATCGAGTGGAGCAGAGGAGACAGAGGATTTGCAGCATTAGATGGAAAAATCTCTATCAAAAGGTGCAAATAGACTCTAGATATAAAATCATTTAATGCTGGTGAGTGGGGGCACATAGAAGGGGATCGTGGCACTTTATCACCTGCGCAGTGAAAAATACAGCACTTTAAAGAAAAGCACGTTTGCACTTTATTTATTTTTATTTATAGCACTACTGCATATGTTTATTATTTAAGGATTATTTGTATATGAATTTCACTTTCTATATTTGTAGGGACAGTGCTGGGATTTTCAGATTGACAATTTAGAAGGGATATTTATGCCTTCCTTTCAGCAGCAGTCCTCACACAAGATATATAGATCTACCATATTTGCCGGCGTATAAGACGACTGGGCGTATAAGACGACCCCCTAATTTTCCAGCTAAAATGCTGGTTTTGGGATATACTCACTGTATAAGACGACCCCTCACTGTGCCATTATACATGCCTCACTGTGCCAGTATGCCTGCCTCACTGTGCCAGTATGCCTGCCTCACTGTGCCAGTATGCCTGCCTCACTGTGCCAGTATGCCTGCCTCACTGTGCCATTATACATGCCTCACTGTGCCAGTATGCCTGCCTCACTGTGCCAGTATGCCTGCCTCACTGTGCCAGTATGCCTGCCCCACTGTGCCAGTATGCCTGCCTCACTGTGCCAGTATGCCTGCCTCACTGTGCCAGTATGCCTGCCTCACTGTGCCAGTATGCCTGCCTCAATGTGCCATTATGCCTGCCTCACTGTGCCAGTATGCCTGCCTCGACGATCTTCCTACCTTCTCCTGTTTGCAGAGTTTCTCAGGCTGCAGGCGTCCATTATTCAAAAGCCGTGCCTCCTCCGAGGATGAGAAGGCAACCGTGATAGGTGGAACACTGAACAGAGGCTCTGCTGGGAAAATTAGTGTTCCGCGTATCACCAAACAGTCTGAGGAGGAGGCGCGGCTTTTGAATAATGGATGGCCGCCGTCTGACAGACAGGTACCCGGCGTATAAGACGACCCCCAACTTTTGGGGCATGATTTTAGATGCAAAAAGTAGTCTTATACGCCAGAAAATACAGTATATATAAAGATAGATCTCTATATATAGATCTATATATAGAGATAGATCTATATATAGATCTATAACACACCTATTAAGAAAGTGTCTAGTTTCCAATATCCTTGTCAGTCCACCAGCAACTCCACCGTGCACTTTATATGTCTCGCCACAACTCTAATGCTCTCACCTTACTTTTTTACCTAAAAAATCTTTTAGGTCCAAATAGTTTTCCCCTTTATGGGGGTCTATCTCCTCACGGCTGAGCTCCCTTCACAGAATCATACTGAACTCTCTGACAGGTACATGAATTGGGCACAAGAGCTAACATTTCCATGACGAATTCAAAAGGGTATCTAGGTATATCTGACATTATTGGTTCAGTGGTATAACCAGTATTAATTTTGGCAGCAATTTTCAATTTAGTTTTAGTCTTTAGAAAAATCTCATATGTTATTATTTATGGTACTGAGGTATGAACATGCACTACAGACCAGTGTTAATTTTGACGTCAATTTTCAATTTAGTTTTAGTCTTATGCCGCATACACACGATAATGTTTCGGCTTGTAAAAAACAACGTTTTTTAAAAATGTAATTTAAAATGATTGTGTTTGGGCTTTTAATTTTTCGGCTTCTGAAAAACGACAAAAAAAAAATTCGAACATGCTGCATTTTTTAACAACGTTTCAGCCCTGGTTCACACTGGGTACGATTTGGAACGATTTGAGATGCGATTTGACATGTCAAATCGCATCTCAAATCGGCGGCAATTGTCGGCAATGGCACTGTCCTAATCAGTGCGACACCGCATCTGCGATTTCAAAAAGTAGTTCCTGTACTACTTTTTGCGATTTCGGGCCGCGATTTACATTAAATTGCGGCTGAAATCGCGGCAAAATCGCGGGATTGCGATTTTGCCGCGATTTTGGCCGCAATTTAATGATTAGGACAGTGCCATTGCCGACAATTGCCGCCGATTTGAGATGCGATTTTACCGCGATTTTGAATTTGCAGCAGTGTGAACCTAGGCTTAAACAATGACGTTTTTCGGTTTGTAAAAAATTATCGTGTGTGGGCTAAAACAACTTGAAAAACCTGTGCATACTCAGAAGCAAGTTATGAGATGGGAGCGCTCGTTAAACTGGTAAAAGCTCGTTAAACTGGTAAAACTACCGTTCATAATGGAGTAAGCACATTCATCACGCTGTAACAGACAGAATAGCGCAAATCGTCTTTTACTAACACAAAATCAGCTAAAGCAGCCCCAAGGGTGGCGTCATCCGCATGGAACTTCCCCTTTATAGTGCCGTTGTACGTTTTGTACGTCACCGTGCTTTGCTAGAGCATTTTTTTAAAACGATCGTGTGTGGGCAACGTCGTTTTCGCCCTGGTTCACACTGGGTACGATTTGGAACGATTTGAGATGCGATTTGACATGTCAAATCGCATCTCAAATCGGCGGCAATGGCACTGTCCTAATCAGTGCGAAGCCGCATCTGCGATTTCAAAAAGTAGTTCCTGTACTACTATTTGCGATTTCGGGCCGCGATTTACATTAAATTGCGGCCGAAATCACGGCAAAATCGCAGCCGCGAAATCGCGGTAAAATCGCGCATTTTACCGCGATTTTGAATTCGCAGCAGTGTGAACCTAGGCTCAATGATGAAGTTGGAAAAAAATATGTTTTTTCTAGATGCTGAAAAACTTTGTTTTTTTACAAACCGAACAATGATCGTGTGTACGCGGCATTAGTCTTTTCACTAAAATGGCATTTTAGTTTTAGACCCATTTTAGTCTTTTGACTTATATGCCATTTTTTATTTAGTTGTATTTTAGTCATCTCAATTGTTTTAGTTTTAGTCATATTTTAGTCTAGTGGTCATCAACCCTGTCCTCAGGGCGCACTAACAGGCCAGGTTTGCAAGATAACTGAAATACATCACAGGTGATATCATTTGCTGCTCAGTGATTGCAGTATTCTAGTCTGCATCTCCCCAAGGTAATACATAAAACCTGGCCTGTTAGTAGGCCCTGAGGACAGGGTTGATGACCACTGTTTTAGTAACTAAAATGGTATTAAGTTAGTAGACTAAAATGTTTTAGTCGGTTTTAGTTGACAAAATTAACACTGGGTATAACTGCCACACGCCTTTGCAAAACTTTTAGAGTTGGCTGCCCAGATACACAGGCCGCAAATACAACCATCGCTAATTGACAGAAGCCTGATTCACATGAATTATGTTATTGATTTGCTTGATAACCTGTTTGCTATGTTTTTAGAAATGTGATGATATTGATCCAGAAAGAAAAGCAAAACCAGGCATAAATAAATGTATGCTCTGAAAAATAATCCTAAAAAAAAAAAGTCTTTATATAAAATCTAGACCTGAGAAGAAAATATGATTGAAAGCTTTACACATACATATTGAACTATATCACTGAACCTACTGTATACTTTTCATTTAAACTGGTAGCCTCTGCTTTTTTAGTACAGTTAGATCATATCTGCATATCCCCACCATAAGATCAAATCTAGGGCTAATTCTGATTTATCTTGCAGTAAAGTAACATAAAAGTGCTTCTCTTTGTGGTACTTACAGCATGAGGGTCAGCTTGATCTTAGATATCATGCCTTGCCACATTTCTTTCTGAATGACTTACTCAATGCAATACCCATGAGTCTTAGCTACAGCTCTTCAGATTAATGAAAGCAAATGTTTTATCCCCTCAGGTGTATGAAATGAAAAGTTAACACAGCCAGCTGTTAAATATGCCCATTTAGTACAAAAGTCACTGTGTTACAATCCTTTAGTGAAGGTAAAACTACACATCAGTCAACTAGAGGAAGGCGAGGTATATATTTTAACAGTTAGGAAGCTAGAAAATGATAACTGTTGTTTTTTTTGCAGGCAATGGAAAGCCTTCCACTGCCAGATACTTCTAAACGTTACATCTTTCACAGACTCAAACATATATTAAATGCCCTTTCGAGAGAGAGAGAGAGAGAGAGAGAGAGAGAGAGCGCGCATTTTCATACGTTTGGCTCTGTATGCCACTAGGATAAAAGGAAACAATACAAAATTAAAGTGCAAACTTTCAGCTTTAATTCAAGGGGTTAAACATAAATATCAAGTACAAATTTTAGGAACGGTAACCATTTATATACACAGCCCCCCCCCCATTTTCAGGGGTTCAAATGTAGTTGGACAAATGAATATAATCATAAATAAAATGCAAATGTTTTATATTTTGTTGGGGATCCTTTATTGGCAATGACTGCCTAAAGTCTGGAACCCATGGACGTTACCAAAGACTGGGTTTCTTCCTTTCTGATGCTTTTCCAGGCTCTAACTGCAGCTGTCTTCAGTTGTTCTTTGTTTCTGCCTTTAGTTTTGCCTTTGGCAATTGAAATGCATGCTCAATTGGGTTGAGATCAGGTGATTGAATCGGCCATTGCAGAATATTCCACTTCTATTGCTTCAAAAACTCCTGGGTTGCTTTTGCAGTTTGTTTTGAATCATTGCCCATCTGTACTGTGAAGCACCATCCAATTAACTTTTCTGTATTTGGCTGAATCTGGGGTGACAGTATATTTTTAAACACTGCAGAATTCATCAAGCTGCTTCTGTCTTCTGTCACATCATCAATAAACAACAATGACAAAGTGCCACTGGAATCCATGCATGGCCATGCCATTACACTGCCTCCACCATGTTTTACAGATGGTGTTGTGCGCTTTGGATCATGATCTGTTCCAAGCCTTCTCCACACTTATTTCTTCCTGTCATTCTGATACAGATTAATCTTAGTTTGATCTGTGCAAAGAATACTTTTCCAGAACTGGTCTGGCTTTTTTAGATGTTTTTTGGCAAAGTGTAATCTGGCTTTTCTATTCTACAGGCTCATGAATGGTTTGCACCTTGTGGTGAACCCACTGTATTTGCTGTTGTGAAGTCTTCTCTTTATTGTAGACTTTGACAATGACACGCCAACCTCCTGGAGAGTGTCCTTCACTTGTCTGGATGTCGTGAATGGGTTTTTCTTTACCATAGAGAGGATCCTGCTATCATCCACCACTGTTGTCTTCCATGTATGTCCAGGCTTTTTTATATTGCTGTTCTTCTTTCCTCAGAATGTACCAAACTGTTGATTTGGCCACTGCTAATGTTGCTGCTATCTCGCTGATAGATTTGTTTTATTTTTGAAGCCTTATGCCGCGTACACACAACCATTTTTAATGGTCTAGATAAAATGACATTTTTTTCTATGTGATTCTTGTCAAGCCTGCCTTGCCTACACACGGTCGTGAAAAAAAATGCTTGAGCAAAGCGTGGTGACGTACAACACATACGTCGGCACTATAAAGGGGAAGTTCCATTCAGATGGTGCCACCCTTGGGGCTGCTTTTGCTGATTTTGTGTTAGTAAAAGTTTGGTGAGAGACGATTCGCGCTTTCAGTCTGTTACAGCGTGACGAATGTACTATCTCCATTACGACCGCTAGTTTTACCAGAACGAACGCTCCCGTCTCATAACTTGCTTCTGAGTATGCACGTTTTTTTCACGTCTTTAAAACCTACACACAACCATTTTTCATGACGTAAATAACGACGCAAAAAAATAGAGCATGTTCTAAATTTTTAATGCCCATTTTTCACATCATGAAAAATGCTCTGGAGCCTACACACGGTCGTTTTTAATGACCATTTAAAAAAATTAAATTTTTCACGTCATGAAAAACTATCGTGTGTACGCGGCATTACAGTGGCCTGTTTCACTTGAATGGACAGCTCCTTTGAGCGCATGATGTAGGTTTACAGCAATAGATTCCAAATGCAAATACCACACTTAGCATCAACTCCAGACCTTTGATCTGCCTAATTAATGAAGAAATAACGATTAGCCCAAACCTGGCCATGAAACAGCTTTTGGATCGATTGTCCTATTACTTTTGGTCCCAGTGGAAAAGCACCCAAAGCTCTTTGTTCTATAATATTTTCCATTTTTGGTTTTGGATTCAGTTTTTATTGCCAACCCCTTTAGGTAATAAATAGTAAATCACAGCTGCTTCTAGTGCTCCACTTACTGGCTGACTACAAATTAGGTTAACAATTAAATTATATATATATATATATATATACCATATTTTCCGGTGTATAAGGCGACCGGGCCTATAAGTCGACCCTCTAATTTTACAGTTTTTTACGATTTTTTGCCTGTACTCACTGTATAAGACGACCCCCCTTCCGAGGCTTCCAACGCTTTATATTTCTTTCTTCTGGAGCCATATTCTTCTTCCTTCTTGCTGGAGCTGAAGCCAATCACGGCGAGCGATGTATTCTATTAATGAATACAAAGCCTGCTTGGATTGGCAGAGGCTGTAACATCATCAGCCCACACCTCTCTGACTTTCAAAGCCAATCCAAGCAGGCT